>NC_088132.1:33426802-34653052 GCF_036370855.1 Dromaius novaehollandiae
GGTAACTTAGATGTTCTGTTTAAGTTTTCTTGATTTCACAAAGATTTGATGAAACCAGAGAGTATAGTGCTGTCTTTTGTCTTTAAATGATATGCAGTACATTCTGTAGTCTTCCTCCTCCTTAGCGTCTTATCCCTGACATGCTTATGTAAAGTTAATATTGATGTTTCTATTAAAACTGAAACTCTGAGCCAGCTGAGAAATGTCTTGGTTATACGTTCTCTGTTCTTTGTGTTTGATAGTGATGTCGCATCTTTCCTCATGTGCTTTCCCTGATTATTAATATACATGGAAAAGAGGCGTTTTCTAAGTGAAGTAGCTTGACTGATGAAAACCAGACTTACTGGTTTTCATAATTAGCCCTGGATTGTTTACAGGTTTTGGGGGGGGGGGGGGGGAAGTAGTTAAATTTCAAAAGGTTCAAGGAGACTAAACTCAAAACCTTCATTAATAAATTTAAAGAGCTGCTTCATGATGGCCTCCCTTCCCTCCCCCCTCCACCGCACCTCCTCTCATCTCCAAGTACGTATTTAAAATACAAAGCTTCATTGCTGTAGTCTTCATTGGTCTCCCTTCAATACCTTGCATTATGATAGTTTGTCTAATCTGGAGGGCACAATGATGGAAAAGTCCTGATAAGAATTATTTTAACATGTTACCATGTTGGTAACATGGTCTACTGGAATAGACATTGTTGTGTATGTGAATTGGCTTGTCAGATTTGTTCCTGAATCTAGATAAAGACTATTTTTGTGAAGACACGTCTGTACTTTTGAATGGACTTATGTATGAACTGCTGTCATTTCAGCTTCATCTCGAATTAGTGATGCCCACCTGGCAGACACAATGATTGGCAAAGCTGTCGAACATATGTTTGAGACAGAGGATGGCTCAAAAGATGAATGGAGGGGGATGGTCTTGGCTCGAGCTCCTATTATGAACACATGGTTTTATATTACCTACGAGAAAGATCCTGTCTTGTACATGTACCAACTCTTAGATGATTATAAAGAAGGTGACCTTCGCATTATGCCTGATTCCAGTAAGTAGACCGGTTAATTCTTTTTTTTTTTTTTTCCTCTGGCAGCTCTCTTTTGGCTTGTGGTTTATTAATATAAAGGAGAGTTGACAAAATGTAAAAGGGAGTTGCAAACAAGCTCCTTAAGTATCACAACTAACAAAGGTTACGGTGCAGCTGGAAATGCATCTGTTTTAAACAAGTTTTGTTGGAATATTTTACTTTAATCAATGGTGAGGTATGCATTAAATACAGGAAAATTGTTTTCTGTAATTATTCCAATTTCTGAAAAAGATATACGTACTACTGTGGGAGAGATTACTCTGAATTTTTTTATGGACATTGACAAGCTAGAAGTCTTGTTGGTTTCTTACAGAAGTATCCTAGCACCTTGAGACAACTCTGGATTTGTACTTCTGAGGCAGTTCTCATAAGAATAATATTTTGGGACCCACTAATATAGTCAGATTAATTTTGAGTAGACTTCTTCAGTTTTAAAGATTTTTGAGTAGCTTCTTGGAGGAAAGAAACACTAATCTTTTGAAAATTCATTTTCTCTTGTATGTTTAAACATATTAGTAGGAAAAATGTTTCAATAGGTTAGGAGGGCTATTTTTTCTTCCTCTTTTGAAGTGAAAGTGATTTGAGTCTTTCCTTTTCATATAGAAGGTTTTTTCCACAGAATTTGGATAGCCAATACAAAAAAGAGGGTAAAAGACTGTAAAGCATATTGTACTCTTATTTCTCCCCTGCACCTAAAAAGCATGGCTCCGATGGTCAATTTTGGCTTTGAAGTAAATTATTAATTAGGTAATCGTATTGTCTGGTTATGCAATGCACTACCTAAATATTAGTTACAATTCATTCATTGAGTTTCTGAGACTGTGTTCTGTCAGATCTAGCACTGATGATAAATAGTCTGATGGCTGGGTAAAAAGGTGGGGCTTATTTGCATAACCTCTGTAGTAGTCTTAGGTTTTTAGATTTTTTTCTAGGCTAACAGAAAGCAACATACCTGTGGCTTGAAAAGAATGAACTGCAAATGTTAACAGAAGAAGAAGTGAGCTTTCTAAAGGAAAAAAATGAAGCAAGATTTTTTTTTTTCTTTTTTTTTTTTTCTTTTTTTTAAGATTTGGCACTTCCAAATAATGTATTCTCTATCCAAAATATTAAAAAGAGCTTGGGAGGTATTTTTAAATTTTTATTTAGTAGGCTACTTTTTAGGGAATTGAAGTTAGCTTTTTCTTACACCTTAGAAAGATAAGGGAAAAAGCTTACATGCTTTCTATATTTAAGGATTAAGTGGTTTTAATGCTCATCCTGAGACTGTCTACTATTTATCTCTGTTGCCAAGACACTCTGAAGCATGGGCTACCTTTTCTGAATCTGAATACTTTTCAGATAATTAGCTTTATGTCCTTAAGTCAATGATTGGATGTTAACGGTAGTAGTTTTCAAATAGGATTTTAATTTACCTGAGAGTAGGTCTATAAACTTGGCAGAACTTACCCTAATATTATGGCTAGAACTTTCAAAGGAGTTCTTAGGCTCTTTTTCTCTTCTCAGGTTGTATTTGTATATGTGAAGAGACTGAAATATAGATGATAACTGTAAAGCTTTTTTTTTGATGAGGGGGGAAAATGTTATGCTGGGTCCAATACTGAAACTTTGTGAACGCTTCATAATTCCTTATAAACTAAAATGCAAGAGCTTAACTCGCATCTTTGCCAAGGAAGGTACTTTATAGAAATCTGATATTAAGAGGATACTAACTATGTATGGCAATGCATGCATAGAAGAAATAGAACTAAAATTTACAGAGAAACTTACTGAGGTTTAGGGAAGATGTTTGGCAGCCTCAGTTCTATCATAGTTTGCAGTCTGTGGCTCATGGGAGCACAAGGAGCAATCTGAATCTCTAGTTTAGCACTGATAGCTACAGCGTAACAGTTTGCATGAGGTAGTACTGTTGGCCTTATTCTCAGTTTCTGCTTTGGGTTGACTAGCAGGCAGTTTAATGCAGGATGCTGAGTAAGTGACCAGAAGTGAATCATTGAAACAGAAAAGCAAGTGAAATACAAACATCTTTCTGTCATAGATACTCTTGAATAATGAACCATCATTTAAAAAGAAAAAAAAAAGTATCATAAAAACCAGTTCCACTTTGGAATTGGGTATGCGTGTTCGTCATTATAATATCAGATTGCATTAAGACTTGCAGAGTTGACATGCTACTTCATTTGTAAGGATGAGCTAACAAAACAATTTCTAAATGTAAATATATCAAGACAATCTATTTGCTCCCCATTGTTTTTCTTTGCCTTTGGAGTTTGTTTTTGCAACTCACTGAATTGAAAGGAAAATAGCTGCAACTTGCAAGAGATTCTTGACTCAGAACAAGAGTGTTAATTTAAAGGCTTGGGTTTTCCACAGTAAAAGGCACAGCATGTCTGGCCATTACTAATAAAATTTCTCCCTGGAACGCAAAACGCAAGTTTAGCTCTCCCAGTTTATACAGAAGGCATGCTGAGAAGGAAGGCGAAGTTGGCTGTGGTTAGGTGTGGTTAGTTTCCAGTTCTCCAGTATGATGCTGCACCCTTTATCCCATTTGTTCTGTGATTGCCTTGTAACTAACCCCTTGGGAACTGGCAGATTGTTATACAAACACATCTTTTTGCATCCAGACTTGTCATAGGCCTTGTCTAAGATCTGAGGATATGTCCAAGTGGATTTTACTAGGTGAGCAAATAATACCGTTAGACTTGAGCAGATCTAGCATCTATTCCAGTGCAGAGTCAAAAAACCCTTTCAGCAGCATTATTGATTATGGAAGTTGTATTTATTATCATTTTAGAAGATATGTTTTTGTTGGAGTGGCATGGCTGCATTGGAATTTTGAATGAAGCGTGTGGGGAGCAGTTTTGTATGGCTGCTTTTCTGTGAAAGGGGCCCCAATGCCTTGTTCCGCTGTGGGCTTAAGTTCCATTATCTACATTTTTTTGTAACTTGTGTGTTAACCTTTATGTTAAAAGATACACTTATCTAACTAGTTGAAGTGTCATTTTTAACTTAATAAAACTAAAGGCAGTATTACCAAAGAAAAAAAAATCTGATCATACTTCCTAGAAGCATGGCAATAGGTGCTTGAACAGCACAACTTGCATCGAGTGTGTTCAGTGTTTAAGAGTTGTGATGTTTCTTTATAAATCTTAAGACTTTGCAGTTGTTTTCTATATTAAAAAATCCACAAATATCCACCAAAGCACATTGTATTTTTGTGTTGCAGATGATTCACCTCCTGCAGAACGGGAACCAGGTGAAGTTGTGGACAGCCTGGTAGGCAAACAAGTGGAATATGCCAAAGAAGATGGCTCAAAAAGGACTGGCATGGTCATTCATCAAGTTGAAGCCAAACCATCTGTCTATTTCATCAAGTTTGATGATGATTTCCATATTTATGTCTACGATTTGGTGAAGACATCCTAGACGTCATCGTGAACTTTTGCCAAATTTGTGGAACTATTAAATGTAAAATTTGTAGACACAAAGACTTGACTGCTTTCCAGTTTAATGAAAGCTTAAATGTCCCTGCGAACCCACAATCTCTGCCAGCAAAACTGTTTTGTTCTGAATAATACAAACAAGTTTATGTGAACGTGACACATTTTGTGTAAGAACTCCTTTTCTTGAAGGAAGTCAATATATTTGGGCGGGAGGGAGTTAAAAGCAAAGAACAGCTGCAAATTCAAGCTGTGTAAAGTTGATCTAGTATTGTAATCATTAATCTAAATTTTTTCATAGATTTTAACTTTCTTCAACCTTGCACTCACCTGTTCAACTGCCACATGCAAGTGTAGTTTGATATTTTTGATATGCCTTCTTTTGTAACATTAAATTTAATTTCTTGGCTACTGGCAGTCCTTGTTTTCAGGGTTGGGTCAGAGGTGCCTTTCCTGAAAGGTTTAAACGGTTTGTGCAGCATTAAGGAGTGCCTAACCCAAGTAACATCAATCTACTGTGTTTCTACACTTTATTTCAAATTTAGCTTTTTAAGAACTTGCAGTACATGGAAATACTTGTGCATTTTTAGTAGTCACAGGGCAGTAGGATATCAAGTGTTTGACTTATGCACCTTTCAGTGAAAAGGCTTTAAACTATAAAAATATATTTAATCTGTATAACCAGTTAATTAGAAAATGCAGGTTAATGGCCCATATTTACAAGTCGTAGGAACCGGTAATATACATGCAACAAGGCTGCCTTCAATCCTAAATGTTGTACTTCTTTGTTTTGTTATACACACTTCTTAGCAAAACCCAAGTGCTTGGTGCCACAAATTTAACAGTATATATGCTACTCCAGAAGACTTCAGACTACGCATTGGCAATCAGTAGTCTCTCGTTTAATATCAAAACCTAGCAACCTGAATGTTTGTGTGTGGACTTAGAAGCCTAACAGTTAATCTTACACATGGTAAACACAATCCCATGGAGGGGAGGGAGGGGAAAATCCTTTTACCTTGAAGACTTACTTTAGAGAAGGAGAAGCATTTGTTGCCTTCTGCTCAGTCTGCTGCATTTCTTTTTTGTTGTTGTTTTGGTTTGGTTTTGTTTTTTCGTTCACTTTTTCTTTTTTTAACTGTTTTTGTTCAAGAAGGCATCTTCCCAATATGTTCTTTTTTCTGGCTTTTCCACATAAGGAGTGTCCGGACAAATCTACAGCTTAAACCTGTTGTTGCCTTTTGTGGTGTACATTGTACTTGCTTTGAGGTATGCTGTTAACGTGAATTTCATTCTATGAACACTAGAGTTCTGCATGCCAGTGGTGTACTATCTAATGGAAGCTATAGGCAGTCTCAGTGGTTCAGTCATCTGCATTAGATTGTGGATGTAAATAGCAGCCCACAAGAGCAGAGTCCTTTCATGGTTTTAATCTTGCAAGATAGCTGTAAATCAAGGTTAGTTTCTTTCTTTTTTTGTGTGTGTGGCAGCTTTTAAAAGTATCAGAATTGCAACAATGATCAGCACAGCAACAAAATTGTCATGTTACATTAAGGCAGAGCTCTGCAAGCTTCGAAGTACTGCTTCACAGAAATGCAGTATGTGAAGACAGCACTGTTGATGGAAGGAAGGAGGGAATACAGTTATCCAACCTTATGTCGTTAGTGGAAGGGATAGCAGGAGAGGTGCTGTTAATCAGAGATCAGAGGTCCGGATGACCTCAGTTGTGGGTGTTCTTGATATGGAAGACTCAGTGGTTTAAGCCCCTTTCTGTCAATTTTTTTGCCTGATTTCGTATTTTAGCCTTAAGGCTTGTGCCTCATTATGCTGTTGAATGGTAATAAATACTCATCATATAAATATGATACCTTAATTCTTTGTCCATTGCTACTATATTGCATTATGTCCAGTATTTCATCATGGGCAACCAAAGGCAGGCTATTGTCTTTCAGTGAATAGCTTCTCAATGCAGTCCTTAAGCACTAAGTACCTGAGTCGTAAATGTTCCTTGTGTTTTGAACAAAGTGAGCAGATTTGCAACACAGTGTTTTCATCCTGCAGATCTGTTATGTGTTTTCTATTGACTCTTAAGAGTCCTGCATGTAAATCTCAAAGCTGAGCCTGGCTCCATGAGCCCAAGTTGATATTTGTGGCACAAGAATGAGTGAGTGTATTGATTATACACAAGATACGTGAATAACCTAGTACAGTGAATTTTGGGCTATACATCTAAGAAATACAAGGTTTGTTTTGAAATATCTGAGGTTTAGGTCTACTGAAACATTTTTAGCATTAGGCTTGCATTTGTGGGTTTTCTGCAAGCCACTTTAATACACCACATATTCTGCCAATTAGAGTATACTCTATAAACTGTAAATTTTATGGTTGTTTTTAGATGTCCCCATTGTCTGTTGCGTGGGTTTTTCTTTTCATCCTTTTTTTTCCCTTTTTCCTTTTCCTTAAGATTTTTTTGATAGCTTAAACCACCTTTTTGAGGCTTGAGACTAATTCCACTCCCTGCCCATCTGCTTTGGGCTTTGTTTTAGGCTCACGTTTCAGATCTGCATGCAGTGCTTGCGTTACCCTGGTAACTAAATGTTGGTTCCTTGTTCTAGGGGTTCAACATTACTTTCCAAAATTATCACAGGGCTTGTGATGGCACAAGCCATGGATCTTTGTATAAAAGTTATTGGCCTTTCTCATTTACCTGCTGTAGTATTGTTGTATATTGTGTGTGTGTGTGTGCGTGATGTCAGGCTGCCATGTAAAACTTTTAAAAAGGAAAAAAAAACTTAAATGCAGACCATCCTTTTTTGCATGCTTAGAGGGTTAGAACGTTCAATGTAACAAACTAAAGTTGCATGTTAAAATGTTTAGGTTTTGGTTTTGTTCTGTTTTTATTTTGTGTTCAGTTTTTTGTGAATTTGCTTATTGTGCTGTTTTAATGGTTGTTAGTAGGATTAAATGCACCGATGAGGCGAGCATAGTGCCAACGGAAGGTAATTTTCCAGTTGTATGTGTCATACAGCATTTGAAGGGACCATGTATTCTGTTCAAGAATAAATAAAATCACAATTGATTAGTAAAACACTACATTTTTCTTCTTTCTTTTGAGTGCCAAACCCTAAACTAAGTTGGAGTAGACTACATGAAGACTGAAATACTTTGGGGAAAACCCTCTTTATTGTAACAGGTAGAAGCCTTCTTTAAATAAATTATTTAAAAATGGAGGCTTTTATCTTTATAGCTAGAATTGATTACAGTCACTTCAGGGAAATAGAATTATGGTTAAAAACAGTTTCTGGTTCCTTGAAAATGCTGTGCTTTTTGTATTTTACATCATTAGTGCAATTTGGATGGTTCTTGGTATGTGTATAGTTCAAAGGTCTTCGTGTTCACATTTTAAAATTAGATAATGACTTCATCTTTAGAGCTTGGTTTCATTATTTTTATTTTATTTTGAACAATGTAGACAGTTCCCTGTTCTCTGCATTTAGAAGTATAAACACTTTAAATCTGTTACTTAATTCTGTAAGTAATTTTTATAATTATGATGTAACTCTATCCTTAAAACATTTAAAATAAACCCTTTATGTGCAACTTATGACTGTAAACTTTGTTCTCATGAGCAAAATGTAGTGATGTGATTTCAGGTTGTGAAGAAGCCGTTTCTTCAGTTTTCTAATTAAAAAAGGATTTATTATTTTAGTGTTGAGCCATGTATGCTGGTATAATACTTTCCCTATGAAATCAGTTTGCTTGCTAAACCAGGTCTTTATTCTTTTTTGCCAAGTAAGTATGAATGTTGATAAGATGGAATTTGACTGAGGCAAAGCATAATGCTTAAGCTGTGCTTCACCAAAGGCACAAAAACTCCCCTTCAGGGGGTTATGCAAGTCTGTGAAGGAGGCTCTATTTCCAGAGCACGCCACAGCTCATGCTGTTAGCAGCAGTTCAGCAGTGGGGAACACTAGAAGCATTTGTCAGTGTTTAGGTGATATGTTTGTCTGTTTTGACTTAATGTGCTTAACTAAATTTTGAATTTTATTTTACTCGCTATAAAAAAGTAGAGTTGAGCCAAATTAGAGGTGATGGGCAGCGAAGAGAGTAATATCATAATGCTGTAAATTTTCTTAAGATGGGTAAGTTGTTCATACTAATGCATGAAGACTTAATTCTTTTATGTTGTTAAAGGGTAAATTACCAAGCCTGACTTTGAATATTGAAATGAGGAGATTTTCCTTATTCCACCCTCTTCCATGATTTTAAAGGAGAAAGTCTGCCTATGTGGATACTGCCAAAATACATTTATTTGGCACCAGGTTTAGTAAGCCTGCTAGAAGTATACCGAAGATGGTGCAGCGTATTGGCTGTGCAGTTGGGATCAATATCCAGGCCTCTTCAGTTCCCTTGGTTCAGTGTCCTGTTTACTGTATTCTGTTGCCTAAGAAACGGGTCCCATTGAAGACTTGCATTCTGCACATCTTCTCATTAGGGAGAGTCTAAGGCTTTGCTTAACAAGAGCATCATATTCCAGAAGCAGATGTTAATCTGTATGAGCTGGCTACATTAAATTATGGTTAAAAAACAGAGATACTGAAGTTTTACATCTGTAATGCCTGAATCTGTTTTATATTACAGCTGGTAAACTAGGCTTAGCCCTGTAACATCTCTTTTGACCCTTCACAGGGGAAGGAGCTTTCTAAAAACAAAAAGACACTTTTGTTCTCAATGATCGTAGTAATGCAAACTGCCTCTGAAAAGGGGCTGCTTCAGGAGTGGGTTTACAAGCAGCTCAGAGGTCTATGCCTTGAAGATGATAATGTCTTTCAGGCGGTGGGGAGAGGGGCCCTCACTGGCACAACAGCTTTAATCTGTAATACTGGACTGTATTTTCACATCTGTCAGAATCCTCCTTGTGCCTATAAAGAGCTTAAACTTGCAGAAAGAAAGAGCTTGTTCTGGTTTTTGCCCAGTGAGGTATCTATTTTTAATTTAATGACTTTTCTTTAAAAATACTCATGCTGCAAGCAACTGAGCTACTGATGACTTCAGAGTCTCCTTTTTTAGGAAAGGATGAGTTTTGGTAAGGGTCCTCCAGAGGACCTTGGGCTGCTGCACTTTAGGATTGAGAAGTACTAAAAGGAGAAGTAAGAACAAGGTTGAGGAAATGACAGGTATGTTCTTTCATCCTCTTGTGCTGGGTAAATAATGATGATAGCTTTATACACATAGCATTTTTTTCAGTCTGATTCTAGTTTTCTTTTCCGGCAAGGAAGTTCCTACCTTGGCATGTTATATCATTTAACTCTTTTCCCCCCCACCACCAATATCGATATTCTACCATTTTAAAAGTCATTTTTAGGATTGGCAGACTGGGAAAAGTTATCAGGCTTCTAAGCATTCTTTCTGGGCTCTGTTCTTCCCATTTTACTAGTTTAGCTGCCTTGAATTAATTTCTCTTCCAGATTTGAAGTATGGAAGCAGTTTATGCACAACATGCAGCAGCTGAGGTCTCACCAGTGTAAACGAATTGATGTCTGCTTAACACTTTATCTTTCCTATTCTATTTGGATCTTAACATTTCTGCTGTGTGTCCCTTTTCGCAATTCACTGTTATAGTTTACATAATTTCAGCTGTACAAAACTTGTGTAAATGGCTTTTGTAGCCTGACAGTTTAAATATCTGTATACTTTGGCACATCTTTTAAAATCAGTCCTTAAATTTAGTTGTATTCAATGAAGTCCCCTTTCACAAGTCCTTTTTTAAACATCTGTATGTTTCTTGGTGCCACACTGTTACTCAGGTTTCTACACAAGACTGACCTGTTTGAAGCCTACTCTGGCAATGAATATAGACCTCTGTATGCATACTTTGGTTTGAGCAGCTCTATTTTTTCTTAAGCATGTTCCACCTAAATTAAGATAATCATTGCAATTTAAAAGCACATTTTACACTACTTTAAATGTACACTCAAGTTAAAACAATGCAATGTTAGGTAAACAACCACTGTTTCAGGAGGGGGGAGGGCTGTTTTATTCCAAGGATGTGTAATAATAGTTTGTGTGGAAGATGGCTATGTGAAGTGGCTTCTAGTGCTTTAAATATGAATATGGAAAAGCGAGATCCTTATGTGTTTTACACTAAAAGCAGAATTTGCACTGCAGATTTTTAATCCTGAGCAACTAACTAGCTACACGTAGTGTATATACTCACCTTTGAACTGGATCGTGAGATGACTTCTTAAATTATCTTCACACTTTGACCTACCATTGGAGTCATATATGCTGGGAATACTGTTGTGCTTTCCATAAAAACTCAAATTAATTGGATTTTACAACACGGATTACTGACTCTTAGCTATTTTTAACTTGCAAAGGCAGATGTCTAACGTAAATTCTCATGAATTTAATGAATTAGAAAGCAAAGTAACCTTTTAAGCTGTAAGAACAACAAACTTTAATAGCAGTACAGAACATCTATAATGATTCAGAACAAAATCTATAATACCATTCAAAGATCATGCGCAAAAATGTAAGGACAGAGATAGCAAGTTGTGCAAGTGACTTTTTTGCTACTCATATATTACTGCACACTGCATTGGGAGAGGATGAAGCTATATCTCATGGGGAATCCTTGCTAACCTCAGGTCTTGTGCAACCATTCTCAGCTTTCTGCCTTCAAAAAATATTCACTCAGCCTAATGCAAAATTATTTATTAGTGAGACTCTGAATTATCTATTAATAAACTGACATTACAGAAAGAATAAAAGTGAGAACTGTCTTAGTTTGCTGGAAAACTGATGTGGAAAAGCAAGTTCCCTGAATCAGAATTCCTGATGGTAGGAAAACTAGCATATATGGATCCAATAACTACTGAATCGGGATGTGGGAGTGAGGGTTTGTTCCAAGAGAATGAAAGCAAGGCAAACTAAGAGGGTGCTAGTAATATACAATAAACACAGGGTTTTGTATTCTGCTGAAGAAAAAATCTAGGCTTAAGTATTGCCTGGGATGGACAGGGCTCTTTAATTCTGTAAATCCAAACAGCATTCTGCTGGTCCTTAACTTCATAATAGAGTGTATGTGGGGAAGATGCATAGCATTTTGGCCTCTAAAGAATTAGTTTAACATGTGCAACTTCTCATATTTAAACGTCTCATGTAGGCAAATGGCCAAATTAACCTCAGATGTGCTCCAAATTCAGAATTCTTACAATTCAACAAACAAGGTTGCCTTACACTGTTCATTTATGGTTAATCTGAAAGTGTGGAAAGGGATATCAGAATTGCCTGAAATTCATGGAATACAATAGTGTGTAGAAGGAAAGAAAATGTGTGAGGAGTGCTAAAAATGTCACTGCAGAAAATCTGTGATGCATGTGATCGTCTCCCTCAGAAACATCATTTATTTCCTGCTTTATGTTTAGATGTTCCTTTATGCAGTAAAAATGTCTTTGCATTCAAGACAGGATCTAAATTGCAAACGCAAGTGCTGCTGATGACTTTTTCCACTCAGATCAATAAAGAATAAGAGAAACTACACTGTGCTGCTGAAGAGAGAAAACTGAATCCTGTGGACTCCACCTTCCAAGTAAACTGCTTTTCCACTAACTGATTATATCCTTGGCAAGCTTCTTAGAAATAATGCAATTTCTTTTTTTTTTCTTTTTTTCTGTATTTTCTCTGTTTCTCTTGGGCTTGTTTTTTGTATTTTTAAACTGGGATTAGCTACTTCCATGGCTGCTTGGCCAGATAAAGGAGCAGAAATAATTGCTGGTGGAAAGGGTATAGTGGAGTGATGGGGTCACCTGGCCAAAAATCTCAAATATTGAGCTCCCTGTGGGGATGGCAGTGAGAAGAGCAGGCTCCAGCAAGGGACAATGGCAACTGAATAGTCCGATGGATTTGTCTGGGCTCTCTACAGTTCCTATAAGGAGGCAAATGCTCACTCTAAAGCAGTAATCCTTTAATCCTTGGGCCAGATTGAGGTTGGTTCTGTCCCATAGTGTAGCTCACTCTTTGCAAGGTGATAAATGATGGGTAAGAAAGGCTTTGTGTCAATATGCAGTGGTAGTGAGAGAGTCCTTTCCCCTTCTAAGTCTCAGTTATTTGTTTTCAAGCTGGTCTAGATCCATCTTGGAGGAAGAATTTGTGACATAGCCAATCTAGGATGTGGACTGCGGTATGGCTTTGTTGTGAGTATTGAAGACTCATGTTCTGAGGCTTCTTTAAAACTTAACTCTCCATCTATACAGACAACAAATCTGCCCATATACCCAGAATGATGCTTCAGCGCGTCCAGGTCCTTGCGTCCTTGCCTCTGTGTGTCCTTTTTGCAGTTATCTCTTCCTGTAGCTTGGCCCCAGAACCATCCCCAGAGCAACCTGTTTTAGAGTTAACATAGTTTTCTCAGGTGTGTTGTGATTGCTGAAAAATGACTTTGGGCAAGACAGTAAAAGAGGTCCTACTGGGTACAGCTATGTGCTTTAGAGTCCTCAACCTGTGAATTGCGTACCGCCTTTTCCAGCATTCTGGAATAGGAAGAAGATAAAGATACTTAAACTCAAATACTTCCTCTTTTGAACTGTTTCAGTCCTGGAACAAACTTTGGGATGAGGTTACTCTTTCCTTTGGAGGCAAGAATAAAATAGTATAAGAATTTATTCTATTCAACAACCTTTCGTATGATTTTTTTTTTCCTGTTGTTTCTTTGGCTAGGATAGATAACTTTGTATCTAATTGAAAACTATGTGATTATATGAAAAACATCATGAGGCAGAGAGACCAAACAGGTGATATGAGTCTTTAAAATCTTGCATTCTCCCAAGGTAAATGTCATTCCAGTGTTTTAAAATAAAATCACTGTTTTCTTTAATCCCCCCTCCCCCCAAGCCCTTTCATAGTGGAATCTGTTTTCAACATCTATCCATTTTTTGGTGATCATTCTTTCTCAGTGCAAGAAACAGGCCATGTTTTATGTATTTTACTTTCTAATTATTGCTCTACTTCTAATAGTTTTAAAGACTTTGAGACAAAAGGCTAGGTAAATTGCACATTCTGTGTATGCCTGTGGATTAGAAGCAAGGGGAAGGTCTTGGGATTGTTTAGTGGTTAGAAAAAGTGTGTATAATAAAAATAACAATGAATCATAGTATTAAAGTAACATTCCCCTTATGCAAGCAGCAAAAGTGGAGATTCCCAATTGAAAATGAGCATGCCAGAGATGGTAATCTCTGGACACCATCTGCAGCCGTCTGGGTAAAGTGATTGCAGTGGGGTCAATGTGCTCTGCCAAAACTCCTATTAGAAGCTGCTAGTAGGAGCTGCAACGTATCTGCACTGGCAGCCTACTTTTTTGCAGGACAGTATCCTAGCTGTCAGCCATGTAATGTTTTATGTGGCTTGCCTCTTTTCCTGGACCTTAATTTGGTAAGGATGAAAGGTGTATAATGGGAAATGGGAACAGGGGTACACTTACAAAACAAGGCTTAGTATTCAAAGTATGCTCTGTGTCTGTGGTCATCCACAGTATGTATCTGTCATTAAAATGATAATTTAATGAAACATAAGGTCATTCTATGTAACTCTCCTTAAGATCAAGGGATAACTTTTTTTTGATAGGCTGAAGTGATGCCATTATGCATGAAATGCCTTTTTGGTAGTGTTCTTTCTGTAAAGGGAGATGACAGCATAATCTTTTTATTCTTTAACAGAAAACTTTCAATTCAGCTGAAACAATCCTTTGGTTATTGCTATGAACAGCTTTGTAAACATTGTTTACAAGCTATTATCTATAAGCGTTGGTAGGATGTGGATGTGTTAAGTCCATTTTTAGAGAATAGGTAGCATTAATTTCATCTTTGTGATTATAAATTGTATATTGTTTCCAAAGCTCTTACTGTACTCTACTTGCATTTGAGGACATTGGATAATATAAATAAACCAATAGAGTTTTTATAGACATACTGCTTTGTGACATGAAGCATATGATTCTTTCAGCATGTTTATTACTGAGTTGTTTCACCAACAAATAGTGAGCACATTCCATGTTTACTGAATTCATTTGTCAACCTGTTTTCAGTTCTCAAGAGAGTATTTATCTGAATCAGTATGGTTCTTCGTGTAACGTTTCTCCAAAGCTAAAGTTTCTCTGTAACTAATAAATAAAAAGATTGTCTAGTGTGAAATGTGTCTCTTCAAATGGATTATGTTAGCTAAATAATTGAAAAAATAGCCTTTCTTGCATGGTGGGTGCACATGTGCATGCCCATATACACTCTATTACTATACAGCCAGCCAGGAGAGAATTAGCTCACTTTTTGCATTATTTCTTTGTGAGGAAATTCAAGTTCCTAATATCAAGGGATCATAATTTGCAAACACAAACTAAATTGAAGAAAAAATGTTTAAAATGACCCCCTCTTTTTCATATTAAAAAAAAAAAAAAAGACTGGTTAGGCAAAGACACTTGTGTAACTTTCCTAAAATAGAAATGTTTCCTTAAATGCTGCATTTCTTAGAAGGTTGAAAATACCACAGAGTTCAATTAAATATTTTAGTGGCATGCATAAATAAGCTTTAGGTGTGTGTTTAGGAAATAGACTACACTGGCCTTGTCATTAGTATACTGAGGATGATAAAAATAGGTGGTTCTGAACTACAATATAAATCATCTGCTTTGACAGACAAATGACACTTGCTGTATTTCTTTTCCACATTAGAGTTTAAGAATAGAGTATGGAAATGGAAGAGCTGTGGCATGAGAAGACCTGTCTCTTTTTAAAAGAGAAGTATTACCTGTATGTTCTGACATGAATATCACACTTCCCTATCTAGTTCTGTCAATGGTTTTGTTCAGCCTAAATTCTCAATAAATATGGAAAATGCATAATACACAATTTTCATTAGCAAAAATTTGGGGATTATTTTAAAATATGTAAGTTAACTTTTTTGTATTAGGCATTGCTCTCTGATTTAGAAACCTAGCAAGGAGGTTTAAAGCTTCATTTTAAGAAAGACTTGAGTTCTTTGCAGAAAACCCATTTGTTATGTGCTATGAGTGCTCCTCTGGAATATTTGGATTGATTAAATTATTCAAATTTAGTCAACCTAGATAGAAGAGAGGCTGCTACCAAGAATGACAGAAGTACATGCATGTCGTCCTTTCCACGACTGAAGCCTGCTCCTGTTGGAGCCTTACCAAAAGAGGGTGTATTGATAGAGACAGCCCATCTACTTTGTATGTGCCTATGAAGTTACTTAAGCAAAGCAACTGGAACTAGCAACAACACTGTGGAATCCCTCTTGCTAGAGTCCTTGTGACGACCAGGCCTCCTCCTCCTGGCAAAAACTCTGGGCACAAATAAGATTAGATGATGGTTCCTGGCAACTGTAGTGGGCTAAACTAGATTACACAGGAAGTTTCACCTAGTCTTACATTTCTAATAAGGTATAGAAACGCAGGATCTAATGTTAGCTGCTTTTGACCCTGAGAGAGAGGGAGCTAGTCAGAGGTCTCATCACAAAGAAATGTCTACTTAATTATACTAGACTGCCAAAAGACTTGAAGAGGAAAGCATGTCTGAACTCAAGTGAACTTGAGCAGAATTTTATTTCAGTATTTTTCCATTGCTGCAGGCACAAATGTTGTTCCTTGTTGCCATGCTGCTGCTGCTGTATTAGATCACTCAGAATTGCTTCCCTATCATACCTGTTTGGAACTCAAAAATGGTACAGTACTGACATTTAGAGTATCTAACACTAATTGGCAATTTGATGCACACTAGCAAGGATAAAGTTAGACAGAAAGGATGTCTGAATCGGGCTTTATGTTCTGGAAGGAGAAATTGGTATACCTATGCTAATTTCTCAATGCTCAATGCTGCTGTAATTTCCAGCCCACGGAGCAATGCTAGGAATGTAGTCCTGGTTTTGTTGCATTTCTTATAAAGGATTTCTTGCTTAGTGAGAATCTATTAATAGGTTTAAGTATTTTCTGGTTAAAAGAAAAATATTCCTGGCAATCTCTTAAATCCGGCTCATTTATAAGTCTTTGTAATGGCACTCTTCTTGCTATATGTGCTATTGATTGCTTATGCCAAGAATGAATATGAAACTGGGACCCACAGATACATCCCAAATTTTACTATAAGGGTTATGAAATCTGTTGCTTCAAAAAAGAGGATATTTCTTACCTAAGTGGTATCTTCTATAATGAACTGCTTTGGTTAATGATCAGCTATTACAGCTTTTATTCAATCCTTACTTGATGCTGGATCTCTTCCTGGTAAGAATGAGCTATGTCCCAGTACCTCTTTTCCCCAGGGAAAGCAAGACTCTGCTTACAATAGCCTTTTATGGCTGCAGTATGTTGTTACATGCTTGGCAGTTTGAATAATAGTAATAAAATTATAATTTACAGAACTCTTGTGCTATTTATTTGGCTTATTTTTCTTTCTTAAGAAAACATTGTTATTTCTTTCATGTTTGGAGGGTGCTCAGGTTACATAGGGAAAGTAGAGGCAGGAACATTTGTGAAGGAATTGTACTTGTTACTGCTCACTATCCAATAACAACCTTTGTTTAGGTCTCATGATCCCAGCTGAGGAAACGGTGCATCAAATGCGGCAGATCCAAGGAGCCTTATGAACATCCAGTAACTATTTTAGTTGACAGATTGTGCATAATAAATTAGAGTTTTTTGGCTCAGTATTTTCTTCTCTGTACACTGGTCTCTTTTCACAGCTTATTAGTTAATGTATTGGGTTGAGATTAAAAAGCTTTCTTTCTCTTTTGTAAGTCACTGCATACACTGTGGAAAAGAATTTCACTTGCTTTCTTTTCATAACAGAAATAATCATTGTGTCTCCTGTAGAGCATATTGAGATCTACTGCAAAAGTGAATTAAAAAGCAACTAGTTTATCTAATTTTATCAACCATCGCTATATATATAAACTCTTTAATCCCCTGGGATTTTTCTTTTATTCTAGGCCTTCCTTCTGTTGACATCTTTGTTGGGGTTAGCTTTTCTGACTGGCTAGTATTCACACATAAGTGGATGCTCCAAGGTCAGTTTCTAATCTGACTTCTTCAAGGTTTACTTTCAATTTAGCTTTGCCCAAACAAAATTAATCTTAATTAGGTTTGTCATTTTCATTTTTTAATTAGAGTATAATTAAGTACACATATTGTGTACTCTGAGTACATAGTAACTGTGTGCTGATGAGTAAACTGAATACAGGTCCAACAAGCTCTCATCCAAGTAACACTCCCCTTTGAGTACACTTAATCAGTTTTTGTGTTGTATCATTAATTTTGTATGCCTATTGTCTACCACGTACTCCTAAGCAGCTAATTAGTTTATCAACATCCCAAGCATGCAGTCACAAACTTGGAACATCAGCAAACCATATGTTCATGTTATACAGATTTTAAAAAAAGTAAACTCCCCCTGCCCCCCCCTCCCCCCACACACACACCCCTACCTTTCCCCCTCTGCTCAGTCTCCTCCAGGAGTCCTGTTGAGGTTGTCAGATGTTGGTCCACAGGCAGCATCTTCATCAGTCTGTTACCTAGCTGGCTTGTTGGCTGCTCTCTCCATCTCCCTTTCAGTTACACAGCAGCAGTAATGAAACCTCATGTAGTTCAGATCACGTTTGCTGTACTTTAAAGCCACTGTCTAGCTGGGGGCTGGTGAGGGCTGCACCTCCTTTTAGAGCAGAGAAAGACAGTGAGGTTTGTAACCTCTCCAAATTGGTTCGTGACTGACCTCCAGTTTCATCTTCTCTACTGATGTCCAAAGTACTGAGAATCTGTGGTCTGCTCACTTCTCAGGTGAGTTTAATCACCAGCTGGTAGAAGAGTTTCCATTTGCTGTTAAAACAGTATTGATACATAAATACTTGCCTTTTTTTTTTTTTTCCTTCTCCTCCTCTTCCTCCCATGAAGACTCAATCAACACTTGCAGAAAGAATCTCCCATTGACTTCTGCGAATCAGGTCTGAAGTATTAGAAATCCACTGACAGCATGAAGGGAACACATTCACGGAGAGTGGTTGTCCCAGAGGAGCTATGGTGTTTGTATCTGGAGTTACTGTCTTGAGATGCCCTCTAGCATTCCAGCTTCCCTGGACAAATTAAAACAGGTATTGTTTACTTAATTATAAGTCAAAGCAGCCACTACTCTTTACAAATCTGGGTTTTCTGCCAAAATCTTGTACCTGTTTGACCCTTATAAAAGATCATCTGTGTGGAAACAGCACACATCTCAAGTATGGTAAAGTCCCCACTGGGATTCAGAACAGGACTTCTTCATAATTTTAAGGAGAGAATCCTGACCCTACAGAACTGTAAGATAACATTTGTTATTGTGCAAGTGCTTCACATATGCTGTAAAGTTATTTACAATTATCTTTGGAGACTTTTATAGGTTTCAAA
The DNA here is from genome assembly GCF_036370855.1 of Dromaius novaehollandiae. Classification (NCBI taxonomy): domain Eukaryota; kingdom Metazoa; phylum Chordata; class Aves; order Casuariiformes; family Dromaiidae; genus Dromaius; species Dromaius novaehollandiae. Next base: position 33,445,761 of record NC_088132.1, read on the forward strand.
AAGATCTGTACATGTGGCTCATGGTAATTAAAGCACCTGAAAGTTAAAGATGAAGTGATAAGGAAAGATTTCATCTGCTTTGGCTTGGCTTTGGGGGAGGAACTAAAGAAGGGGGTTAAGCTGTTGATATATAATTACCTTACAGGTTTGTTTTCAAGGTATTGAAGGTGTATTGCTACTACCTTATTAGAGATGGACTCATCACTTCACTAAAAGCATAAGTGATTTGTCAATTTTGGTTGTGTTACATAGGTATGTATTTCCTACAAACTGCTTGAGAATTATAAGCAAACTGAAATCCTGTGCATCTGCCCTGAAACTTTTATCACCCTTTCACTTAAAAATCCAGTGTCGTGCACACACTGCAAATGATTTTATGTATTCTTAAGGAACTCCTTACTGGAAATAGTTATTGGATCAAATCCTTTACTACCCAAAACAGTGCCAGGTACGGAGAAGGTAGTCTAAGGAGAGAGTAAAGGGTATGTTAATATAAAAAACCTGGACAAATCTTCGGTCTTCTCCTATATTAACATGTACATAACTTATAGAAATATTAGTTCTGCAACTACAGGAGTATGGACTTATGCTGCTTTGAGTGTATATTACAGTATATAGGAGTCAGCAATGTATTGGCTAGTTTAAGCAATTTTTGCTTGCATTTCTTTCATGCCTCTTTTGTAATGCACTACCGTATATCATTGAAAACATGATTTTTTAATTCTTATTATAAGCCCAGGTTTTTACAAGCAAATCAACTTAAATGGTAACTTGAGCAAAATACCCAAGGGAAGCAGGATCATCCTTGCAATAAGTACAAATAAAATGAAAGTCTTGCTTTTAGATTAAAATATAGAACTAGCTGCTGGCACATTAACATAGTACAGTAAATTAAAAGCTTATTTTCTAGCAAAACCAGAAATGGAATATTTTATGGTAGGAAGTTTTTTATCTCAATTATTTTACCCTGGAATGTGCCAGAGGGTTTCCACTGGATGAGTATTGTTTACAAGTTTTCAGTGCCATCTTGGTTAAAGCTAATATGCTCCCTTGAGAAAGGATCACAGGCTCTATATAAATAGCTCCATTATTATCAGTCCAGTTGAAGATTAGGGAATGGAATAAATAACAGTGTTAATGCCTTTAAGAATAGTCCTAGACAACAAGCATAGCCAAAACAGGCTATAGCCTGATTGAGATAAGTTATCAAGTCAAACCTTTGTATATTGGTCCATGCTGGTGTCATAGAGAACTGGTTTTGCAATCAAATCAAAAGTAGGTGCAAGATTTAATTTTTGTGATTTCACGCTGGGTTTTTTGTGACTATGTGATGGCCTGGCAGAGTCGATCACATTAAGCCTCCCTAAAAGAGCATCTGGTTTCTCATGCTTAATAGCTGTTTTTTAAGTAGTTTTAAGAAGTTTAATTTGACTGTCATTGAGACTTATCTGAAGCACATCAGCCAATAACTTAGTTTTCTTTATATGCTAAATGTGTGCATGTGCCTGCCTCCTACACAGACAGGATGAGGCTCTGGCCATACAGCCATCCGTACAAAATTTACAACAAATTCTAAACCTTTTTCTTCTAGTCCTTCTATGCTTGGGGAGGGGGGAAGTGTTATAATAATCTGACACAATTTATGGAAGGTAGTACAGATCTCTTCTCATATATGAGATTCTCCTTTGTACTAGCTAGGAGAAATACCAGAAAATGGTGGTTGCCTTTGCATGCACATAGGCTTTCAGCAAGTTACAAATACAGGAAGCAGCAAAGTATCACACTTTAGCTATATGCACTGCCAGCTTAGATTACTTTTCTCCTTGTTACATTTTCAGCAACCTCAGTACAGACAGCTGTACACTCACCCTTGTGCATCCAGTTGTTTCTCGCCGTGGAGTTGGACATAGCTGGGAAGTTTTCCCTGCGAGCCCACAGGGAAGGAGAGGCCTAAATGACAATCTTGGTATGTCCTTGTCTCATGGTATAGTACTGTACCTGGATAACCAGCTTTCCAACCTGTAGATGTGATATAGATGGGATCTTCACTTCAGTACTTAAGACATGAGGAAAAAAGGCTTTCACTGATTGAAGGAAAGATCAGCAGGAATAATCAGTAATGAACCTATGTTAGCCTGAGTTTATATGGGAGCATTTTTCAATTTTCCTGTGACTCTACAGGCTATCAAGGCTATGACTCCATCCTATTTCACAAGCAGTCTCACGAAGGCAGACAGTCTGGCAAACCGAAGGCCCAGGTGAGCTGAACTTGTCTTCTGCTTTTGACATCAGATGAGTCTGAAGGGGAACAGCGCAAAACAGTGGTCACAGCTTGGAGAAAGGAAGTATCAGAGAGCCAGGAGGATTATTTGCTTTTAAATGTCACTCTGTTTCCAAAACAGATACTTGGGTTAGAGGAGTTGGATCAGACAAATAGCATAGCTCATTAACAGTCCAGGAAAATGGAGAAATATTGCACTTGAATCAAAAACATTGGTTTCCAAACACCTAATCCATTCTTTTTCTGTTCAGTGAAATATCAGAACAATAATTACAGATTAGTCAGATGTAGGACATAGGCAAAAGTTTTATTTAGGCGAAGACATAAGCAATAAGGCCCTGAGTCCTAAAGATTAATCTGTATATATACAATCTTTTATAACAGAATAATACCGGCTAAATTTTTGTGCTTTTTTTTTTTTAAAAAAAAAAGATGTGTGACCTTTTGGGCACAAGAAACAAGCACTATTTCCATTAGCTGGATATCTGTATTATCCATGGCTACTATTTAAAAAAAAGGGGGGGGGCCTGGAGGGGTAGGGGGGAAAAAAGGGCATGGGCAGGTGAATGCATCTCCCAAATCACTGTCCTACAAGTGAACAGAACCTTCTGATGAAGCCTATTGGAAAAAATGCAGCTGTGTTACTTCTGTGGTGCTGCTTTGCAACTTCTGAGATGCTCAAATTCTTAAAATGCTCATCCCATTTCTCTGTCTCACTCAGGAGAAAAAGTGGGAGTAGCTAAGTCCGCATAAGTTTGGAACAAGTCAAAGGCAGGGTTGGGAACATTTCAAAAAGGTCTAAAAAGGAAGGGGTGGAGAGAGGGAGAACACTTGGGTTCAGTTTATTTCTGTACTAAATGAAATTCAAAATTTTGACTTCTGGCTCCGCAGTTCTTCCAGAGCATGCTGTATGATCAGTAGATGGTCAGATGTAGAAATTGGATGTCATTTTATCATGAACTTTGTTGCAGTGTATCTAGGCTGGAACCAATGCCAATAATGACAAGTGTTTGGTTAATGTTCAGTATTTGTATCATGATATACACTCGGCTCAAGTCTGTTGTCTCCAAATGTAAAACTGTCAGATTTTTTGAGGGGCTACAGCTTAAAAAAAAAAAAAGGAGGGGGAGGGGACACCAACCGAATATCCAAAGTTCAGAATGCAGTTGGATCCGTAGTTGAAAAACTTCTATAGTAGCTTCATGATTAGAAACTTGAAGCATCTAGTATAAGCAGTAGCACTTCTTTGTGCGATATTGATATTTCTCAAATTTTTTTTAATTAGTCACTGTGTAATTGACAAAAATGAGACAATACCAGGTATGGTTATCATGCCATCATTTCACTTTAATTAAAATTTAGAAGTCTCTTACAGCCAAATCTTGCTCTGTTAATTTCCTTTATCCAGGTTGCTTTTGGCAGAAAAAAGATTGCCTAAGTGTAATATAATGATATTTTTATTAATTTCTCAGTATCAGTTGTGGGACAAAGACATTCAACCCAAACACATGATAAATGCTCTGGAATAAAATGAGACTTTCCCTTCTGCTTGGATAGAGAATAGCTAGCCCCTTATACAAGCAGATTTCGTGGCGTACATCCAGCAAAAACTGCCAAAGCAGATCCAGGCCCTTAGGATGAGATCTTCAAGAGACAGAGGTTCAATTCTGTGAAAAGACAGAGATCTTGGTTGGTGTGAGAAAGACTGGACTGTTTGACTTACTAAACTTATTGAAAATACTGAATTTCTGAAGTCTTGAAATGTACTTTCCTTTCTCAAAAAGGCAACTTTGCCTTTATGCATTTACAGAAAAATGAGGAAAATCAGATTTTCATCAAGCTGTGTTTTAAGTAATAGCCTACTAAGGCAATATTGTATGCTCATGAGGAGAATGAAGAGGATAATTTTTCCCTCTTGTGAAACAATCAGCTTGAATTCACTTGATCCTATGTAGCCTCTAAAACACCACCCTGTACAAGTAGGCTTTTCTGGCAATCCTTTCCTGGCCAAATGCCTTACCTTCACAGCTCCCTGTCCCTAAACATTTCACTGACCTTAATACTTCCCTGTGCTTTAGATAATCACCTGATCTGTCTATTTATTAGTGCCTGCCTATGCATTAATCTTATTTGTTTGATAAGGTTTAGCAGGATAAAATCTACAGGAAGCAGCTGTACTTCCAAAAACTCTTTTGAAAAATGCTATGTTTACTTGGACTACAGTAGCAGTGTCTGCTTGCTGTAGGTGTTATAGCTGTAGATAAACGTTGTTCGGTGGGAGAGTTAGGAAGGCACAGGTGAGTGCAATTTAGTTTTGACCCTACATGGTTAAAAATAACCCCGCCCACACTGCTGGGTGCGCCGTACCCATGTGTTGGACCCCAGCAGGGTCTGACTAGGATGGGCTGAGAGGGGCACAGAGAGGGCTGTTGCGCTGGAGGCCCGCCTGGCTCTAGCGGGGCGTGAGGTAGCGTGTAGCGCTGCCGGTGCAGCTGGGATTCAAACTCGCCGACCGTTGGGCCCGTTGCCCCCCGACCCGCGGGCACGAGGAGGGGGCGGGGCGCTGCCCCTCCTGCCGCGGCGGCCGATTGGCGAGCCTTGCTGTCAGTGAAAGAGGGCGGGGCCCCCGCCGGCGGGCGGCTATAAAAGGCGGCGGTGAGGGGGCGGAGTGAGGCTGTGGGCAGCGCGCGGCGGAGGGGGGATGCGGGTTGCAGCGCGGGCGGCTCGCGGAGCCGTGTCGCTGGGCGGGGTGAGCGGCGCGCGGGGGGAGCCCTGCCTCGCCGCGGCTCCCTGTCTGCCTTGCTGCGGGGCGGGAAGGGGGGATCTCGGCGTGGCGGCGCACGGGGGGCGCCTTGTCTCCTAGTGCCTGGTGCCACTGCTGTGTCCTCTCAGGTGGCCGGCGGCGGCGCCCTGCCCGCGGCGGTGCCGGGGCGGGGGGCAGCAGCATGGTGGATGTGTTCAGCGGGCGGCTCCTCGTCGACAAGGACGGCCGTAGCGTGGACCCCGAGGAGGCCCTGCAGAACAAGGTGGTGGGCTTGTACTTCTCGGCCGCCTGGTGCGCCCCGTGCCGCGACTTCACCCCCGTTCTCTGCGACTTCTACACGGAGCTGCTGGAGGAGGCCGAGTCGCCCGCGCCCTTTGAGGTCGTCTTCATCTCGTCCGACCACAGCGCCGAGGAGATGGCGGGCTACATGCGCGCCATGCACGGCGACTGGCTGGCGCTGCCCTACCACGACCCCTACAAGCAGTGAGTACCGCGGGCGGCGGCGGGGGGTTGCAGCGGGCCTCCCTCGCAGGTGCTCCGCGCTGTGGCGGGTGGAGCCGGCCTGGTTTTGAGCGCCGCTCGCCCTCCTTCAGTACTGTGTTGGCATCCCTGCTTCTGAAGTGTAAACGAGGACAAGAAGTGCCGATGTTGTAGTGAGTGAACTCTAGCTGCGAAGCCTCTGATGCAGCATCTCCACGGGGCCCCCACCTGCCCTTCTCATCCAGTCTTCCAGCTGTACAGTAAGAAACTCAGATTGCAGCATCTTCTGTAACAAAAAATGCCAATCCAGCATCCCAGCAACCTAGTTATACTTTCATCCTGTTCTCTAAAGAGCTACTGTTACCATGTGGCTCTCCCTTACCTTTACGTAGGCTGTGCCTAAATTTAAACTAAGCTTACTCTCTTCAAAGAACTTTCTTGGTTTTAGCCTGTTACATCTGCAAAAAAAATGCAACAGAACAAGGAAAATCGTTTTTACGTAACTGAGGCTTCAAAAGATCTGGGTCAAGGAAGGGTTAATGAAGGACCTAAGTAATAGTGAATCAAAAAAACACTAGTGGGGAACAAGGATCAAGTGGTGGTATTTCAGTCCATAAAAAGTTGTTATTAAGGTTGTGCTGGGTTGTCTAACTTATTAATGCTCTGGAATAAAGGCAAATGAAGGAGTGGCAAAACTCACAGCTGAAAAACTTAGAGGAGAGTAGAGCAAGCTATGAAGAACTTCAGAGAGAAGCAGATAAGCTATGTGAAGAGGAAATGTATTAACAGCTGTCATGGTTTAGCTGTGACAAAAACAAATGTTAAAAGTTAGAGGGCAAAAGTCCTGTGCTTGTAGGTTTCTAAACAGGCATTCATGAAGGCAGCTTCCTCAGTGTGATACTGGGGTCAAAACAACAAAGAAGAGGGATGTTACCTTCATCCTGTTACTTACACATGCTAGTATCAACAACTGTTGTAATGATGCAGCCTCATCTGGACTACTGTCAGAAGTATGATTTAGCTCATCTCAAGAAGGATAGAGTGGGATTACAGATAAAATGTTTAGGGGTACTGAAATACCTAGAAGTGGAGACTGAAAAAAGGATTTTTTTTTTTTTTAACTCTTTAAGCTTTGGGATATACAAGGTAGTATATCATAAGAACATATACTGTAACAGAAGTAGAAGGTACAGATGGTCTGTGTCTTGTAATATAGGAACAGCAGGGTTTCATTCAGTTAAATCAAAGTGGTGAATTCAAAACTGATAAAGGGGAACTTTTCATTTGAAATAAAATACATGTAGATTGTGGGGTTCATTGTTACAGATGTCATCAAAGTCAAGGAATTAGCATGGCTTTTAAGCAAGGACTGGTAATTAAAGTCAACAAGAAGATTTAGAAGTCTTGTAGTTAGAGCTAATAAAGGACTCAACTCTAGTTTTTCTGGTAACTAAGCCAGTTCATTTAATGCTAGATCTATACCTGTGTGCTACCAAATACAGAGTCTAACTGCTTTGCTGCTCATTCAGCTTGAAGGAAGTTAACAAATGTTGTTTTGTCAGGACACTTTGACCACCTCGAGAGCAAACAACCTGAAGCCTGAAAACAATTCATCCTTCCTTGGTTCTTACCTGGGTGTTGCTGCTGAGGATGCTGTGGATTAATGTTAGTTTTGGTTTTTTTTTAATGACTGTTTCCACTGACTCAAATAGATTAAAATAACAATACTGTTTTCCATAGTTCTCCAGTTGTTTCCCAGGTAGTGACTGTATTTGGTCATTACTAATAAAATTCAGACAAATTTCCTGAAGGAGAAGGTACTGCATCCAGCAAGCTGTTTGGCTTGGCTGTGGGAATGTGCTTACAGCTTCAGCCTCTAGGGCATTAGGGTTCTACCTCTGACTATGCCATGACTTACCCAGGTCATGTGGAACGGAGGTATGCAGATAATTTGATTGTCTTTTCTAGGCAGTCCATGACATCCTTTAGAATCTTTCTGAGGAACACAGCCTGTCCTGTCACGTAGCTGTGATACCATGGTGTTTGAAATGACTGATTAAAGAAAAAAGTGCAGAGGGATGTAAAAAGTCAATGATTTTCTAGTTTTCTTATACAGGTACAAGAATAAAGGGTTACATGCAGATGCTCAAGAAGCTAAACTTGAATTAATACTGATTAGTTTGGCTTCAGAGATACTGGTGAGTCGTTGCAGGCATTAGACCAGACAGACGTGTATTGGTTAAACCAAGCTATAATTCTTACTAGTTTATTTAATTCTCAGTAAGAACATAGTTGTAAAATCACTCTGGCGATTTAATAATTTTTTTAAGTGTTCCATTGTAAACCATGAAAAAATAATTTGGTTGCTCTTTTGTGGTCTACGCAAAGAGGGCACTTCAGTATTTTCAATGAAGTTAAAATATGTTAGCTTATGACTTCAGTGCTTAAGGTGTATTTGCAGTGCAGACTGAAGTTCCTTCTAGGTGCAAAAGAGCCAATTTTAGATTTACTATCTAAAATACAGTCCACACTTGGAAGCCTGGAGTTTCTTGGGGGTGAATTTTATTGTGTCAAGAAAGAGTCTGCAATGTAGTGTACTAAGTGTAACACTTTGCACGTACCTGCGGAGAAGCAAAAATCTGAATTCACGGCAAGATCTCGGGGCTCCTCACTAATAGTCCTGCAATCCTGACCATAATCCTGAGTGTTTCCCCGAGGTGGGGCTGCACCTTTACTACTTCATACAGTGTGTGGCATGAGTTGCAGGAAATGCAGCTCCTGATGACTTGACTGCCTTCAGCTTGAATATTGGTTTTAATGCTGGAGGCATGGGCTTTTGATCCTTGCAGGGGAGGAATGGAGACAATCCAGAAGGAAATGAACAGGAGGGAAAAGGAAGGGGTTAGTATAGAGGAGGAGTAGGAAGGTGCATGACAACAACCAATTTTAGCAAATGAGGATCTATGTTTTCACTGTGATCCACAACTGTGTGTTGTGTTTATACTAAGCCTCACTGGAATCAGTCATTCTCTGTATTGCTGTGCATGGCACACTACTAGTTCTTGCAGGCTGCCAGATAGACAGATACTTACTAAGCTCATGTTCTGTGTGCCTCAGGGAAAATCATAATCCCCAAAGATTACTGAAAAAAGGAAAATAAAAAGGGTGTGCTTAAGCTTTATACTCACAAGCTTTAGGTGTGAGTGTGGATTGGCACCTACAGAGGTGTGTGAGGGAGGCTGAGAGAGGAATGTAGAAGGTGGAAGGTAAAGGCATCTCTGAGCAGTTACGAACTATAGCCTCTTCCTGGTCTTTTTTAACTGCTGTCTAGAAACCTTAATGGACATTTTAAAATTAAACCGCATTCTTAGGAGGTTTATGCTTCTTTATGTGGCTGACGTTTAACAGTACAGAAAGTTCACGTATTGAACTGTGTATTATAGTGTGTACTGCTAGAAACAGATTAGCAAGGCTTCCATCGCTTGGACCTATGTCCTTTGAGTTATGAGCCTTATGCTCTCCTTTGAACGTAAGTATATACTTTTGTAATATATGACAACAGTATATAGCTTTTGGTTTCCCGTGTGTTTTACTTTTTGGTCTCCTGTGTGTGTGCGCTAACTATGTATTTTTTTGAAAGAGCAGGAAGTAAGAAATGACTTGAGCTTTCTCTGCAGTATCAATTAAAGTATGAGCTCATGTTTCATTGTAGTTCTATCTAATCAGAGGTGTCTGAAGGCCTTGACCAAATTGGTAAAATATAAGAAAATTCAAAAACAGGTGAATAAAAATGCCATACACAACAAAAAGAGCTATTACAATTGCCAGGAATCAGTATGTCCAATATAAAAAAAATACTTAAATTCCCCCTTTGTATAGGCTTCATAGCTTATAACTTGGTACTTGTGTCGTTGTCGTAAGTTTGTCATGAGGGAAAATGCTAAGTGTGGCATTTTGTTAAAAGGAAGAAGCTTTTTTATCTTTCTTTTTTTTTGGAGTGGCAGCTTAGCATTAATATTTAGAGATGCAGAAATAGTCAAGTGAAAGCCGTTAAATTCCAATATTGTCAAAACATTACCGTATTACCTTAGTGTATAGTATGTACTGTTCATATTCCAAATACGATATTAACTGTGTTCCATGTTGTCTATATATCAAAAACCCTCTTATAAAACTATTCAGCTGGTAGCATAAAAACTTTGCTCTCTTAGAAACCTTCATCCAACCTTTTCTGAATCAAAGACCTAACAACTACAGTGACTTTTCCAGTTTGTCTGAATAATCTTAGTTTCATCTTTTTGTATTTCTTATGCAAATGAAAGATTGCCCTCCCACATTCTAACCTTCTGTGTGGCCAAGTATTGATCTTTCAGAATATTTGGCTAAAACATTCCCTGGGTCTGCACAGAAGCTGCTAGTTCAGTTTGCCCTAGCTATCTTCTGTGTATCTTCCTCTTCTGCTTTCTCTGCTTGGGCCTTAGATTTTGTCATTCTGACACTGAATTTACACTTAAACACTTAACTGGAAGTATCTAGATAACCTATTTTTAAAATGTCATTAATTATATCACTTTAATTTTGCTGAAAGAGAACTGAGTTTGCTGTTGTGGCATGTGTGATGTTTCTATTTATGGCTAGTGATTTTATAAGTCGTCACTGGAGTTAATCCATCTGATATATGGTGCATATGTTGTCTGTGCAGGTGAGTCACAGGATCTGAGATCCCTACAGGAGAGGGTGAACTTAGCAGGTTTTAAAAAGCTGTTTTTGCAAGTACCTTGCACAGTCATCAAGAAGCATTTTCTGCAGATCTGTTCCTGAGTCTTTTTCAGGTACATTCATATTATTGATTGCACACAAATGCAAGCAAAATCTGAGCATGCTTCGGTCTGGTTGGATGCAAGTTACCTTCAGTCCAGAAGGTGTGTAAACATGGTGCTGTGCTGGAGTGGATAAGGTGTACAGGCATTTCTTTAGGAACAGAAAATGTTAGTTCCTGCCAGTCTTCATGGCAAATTACCTTCAGTTTCCGGCTGTTCTTGTCTCTGTCTGTTGAAACTGTCAGGCACCTCAAGCTAACTTTTTTATGTGCACTGAACCAATAAAATGCATCTTCCACCCATCTTGTTTATGGTGCCAGTGGTACAAGATGGTAATTTTTTACATAGTTGCTACATGGACTTACTTTGGAATATTTTTTTTTTTTTTTTTTTTTTTGCTCCCATTTTTGCAGAACTTGGGATAGTCTGTGGGGATTCTTGGTTGCTTGGTTTTATTTCAGAATTTTCTGGTAAGCAAGCAAGCCTGTTGCTAGGCTACACTATAGTTTCTCTTGAAACATTTTGTGTGTTGTGGCTCTGCCAGCTTACTGACACATTTTGGTATCCTTCACCTGTTGTGGATTTGTCTTTTCTTTTGTATCTTTCTGTAAGAGAAGGTCTGTTTCTGGAATGTCTCCTCTGGTCTATATTTCACTTAAGTCTTACTACTTGTATTTTTAAGACTTATGTTTGGGTTTATTTAGTTCTAAAGATGTGATGTTTTAACTCCTCCTGTTTTCAAGGAAAACATATTTCTGATGTTTTTCCGCAATTGCTATGAAATCTTTTTCCTACTTGTTCAAAATTGTATGGCACTTGAGCCCCACACCACAGATGAACATTACATGAATATACAATTTTGCCTGTAGCTATGGTTCTCAAGCACTACAATTCTATTTATTTAATATTTGTTTTGAGAATGATATCATTGATATTTTGGAGGATGGCTGTCACGTTATTGCTTGTTTCTTTCTCTTCTGGTTCTTCTAAAGGTGCTTGATTTCTGCTCGTTTTGATGTAAGTCAGTGTAGGGAGGTCATTTTCCATGATACAGGCTACATGTCTTTTGGGAGGTTGTTACTTTTAGCTGATCTATCGCAGTTCACTTAATTTGTTTTTGATACCTCTTCTTCTGAAAGACAGGACCTCTGGCTCTATACTGACTGCATTTTTCTGGGATTTCTTGATAGGCTACCCTACTTGCAGCTGAGGAGTGGATTTTTTTTTTTATGTTTCTCACTTCCTCTTAGATACTAGCATGTCTGTGACCATAGCTTCCATTCTTACCACTAAATTTCTGGAATATCTCTTGTGAAGTTGATATGCTAGAAGGCATTCTCTTGAATGTTACCTTCCAAAATGAACATTACAAATTCCCTTTAATTCACTGATCTCTGCTCTGAACAATCTAGTTCAATGAAGCCACATGTGGAGGATGACCTATGAATAGTGTCACATGGTAGGAGGCACCTAATAGTTAATAGTTTTTCTGTGTTGTCACGTAATTTGGAAGGGGTCAGGGAATACCTTGGGGAGGTTCTGACTTTTATGATGAACAGTCTCGCCATATTTTTCTACCTGTTTCTTTATATCCAACACATGATTTCATTTCTTCTTTGGTATTAGTGAAAATAATTTTGCTATTGCCATGCATTTGGAAACAGCTTGTTTTTTCAGTGTCCTGAAAAATATACTAAGGCAGAAGACTTCAGGCATTCCTCCTCTGCTTTTCTGCCTGAGTTGGAGCAGGGGCTGCAAGCGGGTTCTGGAGTTCCAGGAAACACCTGGGGCTCCTCCTACTGAGGAGCACTCTGAACCACAAACTCTGATTTTATTTGATGTCCATTGAAATAGAGCTCTGTGCTGTGATGCCAATGAACTCAAACTTTTTTTTTTTAATTTCTTCTGCTATAACTTAATGAAGTTCTTGCTAGTAGGTGGTTGTCAGTGCTAATGTTTTTTTTAAGTCTCTTAGTCATAATACAGGTTTTACTGGCTTACTTGTCCTAAATTTTACTTTGTCACCTACATTGAAAATTGTAAATTACTAGCAGACAAAATTTGTTTTGCGTATCCCATCTATATCACTCTTAAGTGAGATGAATTTCTTGTGTAGAAGAGACTTTCCAATTTTCTTTCTCAAGGAAGACATTTATTTGCGCTCCACTTTCAGTTCAGAATTCTGTGTCTGTTTCTTCAGGATCTATGAAAATATATATAGACACCATGCTCTTTTCCTCCTTTTTATTTCATCCTGTAATGAACAAACAGAAGCAAAATCTGTCGTCATGGTTAAACTCTTTTCCCTGGGAAAGTTTTTCATCTTGTACTTTTCTGTTGGCTGTGTCATGCTCAACTGAAATGGTTTATTATGTGGCGTTCCATGATATATTTTCTATTGCTACATATTCCTTTTGTTTGCATGCTGCTCCTCTTTCAACTCATCTATGTAAACAGTGAATTCTGTTTTACTGCTTCATGTTGCCGATAGCCTGCTATTTGTGTACTTTTATCTCTGTGGTGTGTAATTAATATTCATGCCTTCTTATTTATCATGTGCCAGTGTCAGCAAGTATTTTTGTTTTTCTTTGAATGTCTTGTGTACTCTGGGATTTTTCCTCCCTAATGTTAATTTTACTTCCAGTATTAATATTCCATATATTATATTTCCACGTATCATTAATTCAATCTGATTAAATTTCTATCCTTCAATATGAGAAGTCTTTTCTGATTAATTTTTCCTGGGTTCCCTCCTCACCCATTTTGAATGGATCCAGATTTCTTTACTGAAACATTGCTGGTTTATAGGTTTAAATTTTTTTTTAACTGTTTTATCAGAAAACAATGGATTACAAATAGTTTCTATTTCCTGACACAGAGAAACAGGCACTAGAAATGTTTGTGTGATGGGGAGAGGAGGAGTTGAAATTTTTTCTTGGACAATTTAAGATGTTTGGTCCTCATTCCAAATCTGTGCAGTCCTTTTTCCAAATCTTTGTATTGCTTAAATTTTTGTTTATATAGAAAGCCTGTCTTGCTCGAGGAATTTAAGGTGTTTCTATAATTATAACCTCTTCTGTTTACGATAGAGGATTATATGCCCTGTTTTAATGAGAATTTTAAAAAATAGCTGTATGGAATTGGCAGCACTTACACTTCCTCCAATACACAGTTGTTTCTTATGCTAATTTAAGTAAGATCCTTCTCCTTTGTTGCCTCGCTATCCAGTAGAAGGGACCTGAAGACATCTGGTTCTGGCCAGTAAACACAAGGTGGGGGAGGGCGTTGCGCTTTCCTTCCATGAGTTTATTCCCAGTCCTTGAGGGTCAGTCTCCCCTCCTGTGGAGACTGCAGACAACAGTGAGGAGCAGTTTCAGGAAGGTTGCTTCAACTCTGATAATGCCTTGAGCTGTCTGAGTTGCACCATGTAAACTCCTAGTTTCAAGAAGAAAGCTGGATAACCGCTTTTGCAGCCTCATCCAGCTCCCTGTATTGACCGGTTCTGTGCTCCAAGCTCTCGGGAAGCCCAGACACTTACCACTTGGGTGCTCCCATTTGTACTGACCAGAATTCACTTCATGAGAGACTAGATTTCCTAAGATGCTCCCTAATGGTGTGTTTTATTTTTATTTTTTTCTTCCCCAGTGATCTGAAGAAGAAATACAACATAACAGCCATTCCTAAACTGGTGATTGTGAAACAAACTGGAGAAGTCATTACTGACAAAGGAAGAAAACAGATCAGAGACAAAGGGCTTTCCTGTTTCCGAAACTGGCTTGAGGGTGCTGATATCTTTCAGAATTTTTCTAGCTAAACAAAACTTGGCAGACAGAAACAAGACAAGGCATAATGGAAAATGCTGTAGGACTCTCAAGAGTGTTACCTTGTTCAAAACAAAATGGGTAGGGCTGCATTATTTGTGTTTGCTTGTAAACAACTTTTGTTCTAGTTCAACTTGAAGGTTAGATATTCCAGTAAGTCAAAAAAAAGAAAAGAATTACTTTTATTTGTATTGTTTTATTATGTTTAGTATGAACCAAAGCACTGCTGATAATACTGCAGAGCTTTAGGAGGAAAAGCTCTTTTAGACAATAACAATGGAGCTCTGTGAAATCTATGCAAATACCTGATTTTTGCAGATCTGTACAGTTAAAATAATGTATACATACAAACCTATTTTTCTTGATCACAGAATTTTTCTGGCAATTAGCATATATTTTATCAAGAAAAATAAATTATTTGCTTTAATAAATGTTTATGAAGTATATGCATTTAATGTGTCTGTCTTCTATCTTAGTCTAGACTGAAAATGGCATTATTTTTAAATGGCTCATGTCTGTTTAATAGTCAGTACTGAAGAAATGCTTTTTTGTTGCTTTTGTTTTGGTTTGTGTGGGGTTAATGTAAGCGTTGCTGAGTTTTCCTTACCTCTGGATTTTTAAATTTGGTTCCATAAGGTGAGTAGTTGTCTCCCAAGTTAATGTCAGGTTGAGTCAAAGAATATCAGTGTGTAAGAGAAGAGTGTTTTCAGTCTTCTCCCTTTGCCAAAGTGTGTGGGAACAGCAACATCAAAAATAATACCATCTATATGAGATGAATGGTCATGATGTGGCAACTAAATTATAGCCTAATTTGGAGCACTTTCTCCACCAGTTGTGGCATCCAGATTTGACAGCCAGTCTTCATGACAGGGGGCCCAGGCCAAACACCCATGCAATTGGTGGGCTAAAGAAACACGCTTTCTGTGCAAAGCTAAGAATTCGTTGATTAGACTTTAAAGACTAACAGAATTATTGTTGGTCCAGTTGCTAACACTTGTTACTAACATGCACAATCTAGATTATCCAGTCATTACAACTCATTCCCAATAAAGACAGTTAAAATTGATATCCATAAACTTTTCAGTTATCTACTTCTTTCTCTGTTGCAATGCTTACCCTTCATCTTGATTCTAATGTTAATGGTGTTTTCCTGAAGGAGAAGAAAAAGGGGTTTATGGTGAGTCATTAGCCTCCTAAATTCTTGGCTGGGAGGCAGACATTCATCGTGGGCATTTCTTTGCCGGGATGCTGGTGGTTTCTTTCCCCTTACTCCGGGGTCTGTTCAACATTATATTCACATGTTTGCTCATGAGGTCTGATTACTTGCTGCTTATTCATTGGTTTGCAATTCCATGGGATTATGTGATTTACTATATATGATATGCTTTACATGTATTGGAAACTTTTTATTATCCCTAAGACTAGTTTTACCCAGCTCCCAGGGTCTGAACTTAGATGGCATATACGTACATTCCAGTTCATTCATTTTCAATTCTGAACATGAAGAAATTATACTACAGAAAAACCTGAGATTAGTGTGTGTGGATAATTTTACCACTTAATAATATGGTTATGTCATTTTCTTTTAACAGAGGAAAATATGATTTTTCTCCTGATGAGTGTGTGTGTTTGGGGAGTGGAAATATATAAAAGAGGTCATGTACTCTTCCAAAATGAGCAAAAAAAACCCCAAGTACTTCAGAGAAACAATTGAAAATGGACAACATTAGATCTGCGAAGTGATCGGCAGAGCTGCAAGTTAGAGCCTCTCATAGCTGTTCTTAAAATTACATTGAGGATGCTGCAGACAATTTCTAATTTTCACCGTCTAACCATATAAACAGTTCTCAGGTTCACCTCTTAACGAATACTAAGCTCCCTAGTGAATTTCTGTGAAAGTTGTACACAGGCAGTGCTTGCTGTTCTGGGATCAGCTGATGGCAAATATATTTCAAACAACAGCTCAACTGAAGATAAGAAAACAACTGTAGAAGTGCTTCCAAAAGTTTATACAAATATTGTTACCTGAATGCAGAATAAATCACATTGGGGAAAACACCCACTGTGACCTAGTACCAGATGTCAGGCATTGTTTAAGCTCAGATAGGTTGGTTGGTTGTAGATGGAAGAACTTGCTATTTTAATACTGAGGTGGCATTAGGTCCCTTAATAGGTTAGGGAACACTGACTCAATAACACAGGCTCAAATTAAAATTCAGCTAGGAATTTTATAATGACAAAGATATGTATTATACAGAGTATCTGTTTTAACTCCTATCTAGGGTTGTCATTTTTGCACATCAGTGCTTGGAATCTCAAAATGCTTGTTGTCCTTTTGAGTGCTAAATTAATTCATGTTCGACAAACAGGAAGTATAGAGTAGTGGAAAATATTTGCTTGTTAGTAGCACCTTGTGCTGTGAGAAGCCAGAGGAGCAGATCTCAATGGGGCAGCAGTAGAAGGTAAGGTTTGTTATTACTTTGAACGTGTGTCTACTGGGAACCAGACTTACTCACATACTAATACTTGAATTCATGGCATTATTGGCCCTTTAACTTCCTTAAAACCAAAGTCTTAAATATGCCTTAAATTTTCTAGCAGCTTTCTACCATCTCTTCCTTCTATCACAGTTACTTTGAATAGTAGTGGGTACCCAGCTCTTTTCCTTGAGGGGTGGGAAGGGGAGGGAAAGTCCATTTTTCCTGTAGAACAGTAGATGGTAGCACAGTGGCTTTGATAGATGCTTAACACTTATAAAGGAATTAACCAAAAACCAGCTAAGGTTAAGAGGAACAGTGTTCATCCTTATTCCACTGGATTAGATATTGCCCATTATCAGTAAATGACTTACGGAACAATGTATGTTAAGAGTGCTTAAGAACCTACAGTGTTGAATTATTGTAGATTTATATGGAAGTATTTTGCTAAGAAAAATGATGAGGATTTTCTGTTGATACTTTGTAAATTGATCCATAGAGTGATTTTTGAGGAAGATGACTAGTTTTTATGTTCAGATGAATGCTGCAGCCTCTCCTGTGACCACCAAACATATCATTTGTGAGGAGGCAAAGCATGATGGCAGATTTACTAATGAAATAAACAGTATCACTGTAAGTGAACCCAACATCTTTCCCTGTATATTTTGCTCATCTTCTCTTTCTGTAATCCCCCTTCATGTACTGCTCTGCTACACATTAGGCATTCTGTGATATTCCTGAAGAGCTACTGTTGTCAAACTTCAGTAGTTCTGTTCCCATTCAATATTTTCAAATAATATGCTTATAATAGTAGGATTTTTTTAGGGCAAGATTGCTTCGTAGATATATATATATATATTTTAAAAGGTAGAATAGTGTTACATGCTTAAGATACAAAATTTTGAACATAATCCATTTCACTAATGGTGTAAAAAATGGTGTCTCAAGTACCTTCTCTCTGTGTGTTATAGACCTGGATTCATTTTTAATTCTTCTGGGTTTTGATTCTTTCTCAGCTAGGTTCACATCAAGTCTTTCAGCATTAATCACCAAAACTGTCTCCCTACTGAATAATGGTCCTTTATGATAGGAATATTTTT
Source organism: Dromaius novaehollandiae (assembly GCF_036370855.1). NCBI lineage: Eukaryota > Metazoa > Chordata > Aves > Casuariiformes > Dromaiidae > Dromaius > Dromaius novaehollandiae. The sequence goes on from NC_088132.1 coordinate 33,463,504, forward strand.
CTGTTGCAGATACCAAACTCTTTGCTTCCTCTGGGGTATAATTTATGTATATTTGTCTTCTAATTAGCAAAAGTCATCTGTGCTGTACCCGAATGATTCCTATTTCTGACAGTTTTTTTCTTGTAGTGTCATTATTGCAAATTGTTTAAAATATTAAAATCAACATCTGACATAATTAAAAAACAAATAGGTATAAAATGCTATTGTCTATGGACAGTTGCCTTTACAGGTACAGAAACCTTCAAGACCGAGAAACGGAAAGAGCTAAAATGAATGGATTTTAGGCCAGCCTAAGTTTGACTTCATCTCATTGCTATGGTCACTGGGATTTAAGTGTGTTCTTATGTGGTTTTCCTCTCTAGCCCTACTAGTGCTGCTGGCTGGCCTGTGGAAGAACACAAACCATACAGAATTACTAAGTTGGTCTAAAACCTGCATTTACTCAGAAGTAGGGGCACATGTGCATACCTGAAGGCTACAGATTATTTCTTTCTCCATGATCCCCAGCTAAAGGCTAAGCTTGCCCATGGATAAAGTTCACAGATGCTCTAACAATTAATCATTATCAATGTGGGGATAAATTAGTAATAGTGAACCAAGTGGAAAAGACCAAGGTCATCTTTTTTGTACATTATGGGGTAAAAAGCAGTTCATCGATCTAGTTATGGAGTTTCAGATCACTCTCAATTGTCCTAGAATCAAATACGGCTTAGCTGTTAGTGCAATAGTCCAGTTACTGTCTAGATCTAATGACAGACTATAAAACCTTCAGTAGCCTGAATGCGCTTTCTTTCAAAAAAAAAAAAAAAGAAAAAGAAAAGAAAAGAAAAGTTTTATGTTACAAAGGGTACACTAATCTTACCATATAAATTTGACTAAAAGTTACCATTTCCTTTCAGAATTTGTCCAAGATGAGGTTCACATATTTTGAGTAATAATGAGGGTTTTTTTGATTTTGAGAGATGATACTTTACTTGGGATATATATACCAAGCTGCAGTATGTCTGCTGCTTTGTTTGTGCATCCTGTATGCCATTTTTAGCCTAATAGAGGTGATTCCTGTGGTTGATAGTCACCTTTCCTTCCATATGACTTGTGAAATGCTGGATACCTTTGTCCTGACTCAGCACCTCTTATTACCCTAGAACTAGGTTTTTGAATCAAAAGTAAAGGTCTTTGACCTGCATGAAGTCAGATACATTGGGTACTTAACGCAATGTCCCATTTCCAATTCACACCTTGTCACCTGTGTAAAATGTAAATTGTGGCTGTTCCTGTTACTGAGCACAGTTGTATAATATACATTAAACAATATAGAACAGCTCAGTTACGTATACGTTCTGTGTTATTCAATAAGATACAGAATGCATTAGTAACACCACGCAGTTAATAGCATCATGTAAAGAGATAGTGTCTCAGAAACATATTAAAATATATGCATATGTGTAAATGTAAAAAGAAAGTTATTTGTTTATCACATTGTTGCAATTTTTGGATGACTTGCAGTGAAAGGAATTTTCAAGCTCATTTTAGCCTTTGGGTCTGTTATCTAGAAGACTCCTTGGGGAGCTCTGGGAAGAAAACTACAAATCTACAAATACCAGAGTGTGATGGGATCATGATATATATATCTAGGCAGAAAATAGTGATGTTTAACAAAACTCAGGTTTTCTCTGGGAGTAAAAAATAGAAATTAACAATTTTTTTAATCATAAGCTAAAAAAAGTGTGTAGTTATGAGGTTTTTGGCTGTAGAATGAAGATCTAGAATGGGCACTGCCCCCTTGGAAGTTTCTTCAGATGCTGTAATGATTTCCTGAATATGCATTTTCAATAAAGGTTTAATATTTCATTTTGCATCTCAATTGACAGTAAATCCAAAATGAAATAGTAACTGTGCAATTAGAGAAAAGAGTAGACTGCAAAGTAGTATTCTTTAGACAAAAGGAACAATTGATACATACATGACAGCGTTTTGCTTTCTATGACATTTCCAACCTGTGCAAGAGCTGATTTTGCTTTTTGTGTGACTGAGTTACCTGAGAAGACCAGGTGCTGATAAGTCACCTCTAGCACTTCCATGTCCTGTGTATAGGCAACATTAATGAATGGGCAGTCCTAAATTCTCTTCTCAGTTTCCATGAAGATGAACATATAGATGAGCAAATCCATAATAGAGTTGGATTTAAACCTTCTGCCTTCTCCGTTTTGTTTAAATCTTCCTAAATCAAGTTCAAGGCAATTCTTGACTCTGATGTTAAGAAATGCTGTCAACATGAACTGCAGAAGTTACTAAGGGAAATGCTGTTTCTGTCCCCCAAACCCTGAATCTAAGCACAGCAGAATGCTTCTGAGTAAATACAGGTTGAAATAACTTAGCACAGGAGTGTTCTCAGAATCCTGTAACGCTGGAATGATGTGAGCCCTGACAATTCAATTAGATGAACAAAACTGCACAGGCAAGTTTCGAATAGACAAAACTACTGCCGCAGAAATGTTTTGGACTATGCTGATAATGTAATTGTGCCTACTGACATTTTTATAAGCAGTTGGTAAAGTAATAGCTCCTTGGAATGATAAACTGTTTTGCATAGACAGTAGCTGAACCTCCCCTCCCTTCCCCTTCACATACTAATAATCGTAAGTGCACACACAGGACATCGACAAAAACATTTTTCAGAGATGAGTGGTTTTTTGGGTATGATTTGAGTGCACAATTTCAGTGCACACAAAATTTACTAGTATTTCTACACTTAGAACAAATTGTTTTAAAGGAGGTGATTTTAAGCAAGTAGGTGTAACTTTGTCTCAGAATGAAGCTTTTTAGTGAGGTTCTGTTCTTTGGTAGTAGCTCCAGTTTGGCTTTGAAATTCACTCAGGTGTCTAACAGGACTGGTTGAGACCCAAGCTTTCCTTGACAGAGTCTCAAGTCTGCTTAAGTGTAAACAAGAACATTTTTAGTCTTGTTTCATACATGCAGCCATCTACTGGTTATGTTTACCTCTTACTTTGAGATTAAAAACAATTTTCTGAGCCTCAAATGATACTGCAGGGTCCCTGTTTCTTTCATTTTGCAAGTAACTCAACCTTTCTACTCCTAGTTTCTCCCTTTGTAGCATATAATAAGAGTGCTGTCTCTGAAGATTGAGATTGAAAGGTGTTTCTGGAGCTCGCAAGTATGCTGATGCCTGCTCATTTTGACCCAGTATAGTAATCATACTCTAGAGGCATGCACCTGTTTCATTGTTGGTTACACCAAAGCAAAATTCCATGATATATGTCTAGGTAACTCTTCCTATAGCTTCCAAAGTTACTGTCACTTGTAGTCCTTTGTGGTGAAGAGAACAAAGCCTGAAAGGGTAAGCAAAGTGAATGGGTTGGGAGCTTGATTGCATCCTTGTGCCCCACTCCTGACTTGCTGTCAGCACTGAAATGCATATGCTTTGTTCCCTGGTTCCATATTCAGTGCCACAGTTTAGTCTTGTTGCCAGATTTGTTTAAAAAAGAGTTGACACACTTCTTTGAGAGAACACTATCAGTTGGAGCTATTTATTTTCAATCCCATCCTAGAACATTGCTTATCTAATTGTCATATGCCAAAGCACAATATATGAGCTCTGAGGACACCGGAAGCTATGTTAAAAGTATTTGCTCTGTTAGAGCTTAAAGGAAAGCTGTGACAGTGAAGTACAATGGATATGCGATAGTATATTCCCAGCTGTACTTGTTGACAAGGTGTACTTGGTGACATATAATTTGTTGCTCTGCCCCATTATCATTCTGCATGTGCATAATGCACTAATGCAGGGGTTCCTGAAGTATTTATGTGGCTTTCAGAAGGATGGTTTAATTCTCCTGTTGGATAGAACCAGAGCAGTTACTGAGGCTGTGAAGGTCTCTTCCACTTGGAATAGTAAAGGTGTGGGTGTTTAAGAGTGAAGCAGGCTAAAAAGACACGGAGCCAGCTGATGCTGCTCCTGGCTGGAACGGAGAAGCGAAAGGGGGATTGCGTATTAGTCTGTGTTTGCTGGCTGCCAGTTGCCTTCAGGCTGATACCTGTTGCTGCAGATCCCAAGGCCAAGCATAGCTCAAACTATACCGCAAGGGGGAAGGAAGGGCCAGTTCTGCTCACTCCATGTTCCATCTGCTTTCTGTGTGGAAGAGCAAAGCTGAGATCCAGCCACAAGAGCTGAACCTGAATCCCTGTCTGAGGGTACCAAAAAGACAAGACTTGGCCTTTAGCTGGGTGAAGTGAAGGAGGGGAAAGACTGCAAACTGCATTTGTCACATCCCCCTCTCCGCAGCCCCACTCTATGCCCATGTTTTGAAATCTTATCTGTTAGGTTGCCTTATGATGCTCTGAATTCATTTCTAAATCCTTAGTTTTTTATCTAAGGAAGAGATTCACAGTTCTTGAGTACTCGTGAGACAGGCTATTTTAATCTGACCATGCATCATACTTCACTAAATATCAAGTTAGTTCAGTTTAATGCAAGGGTTAGCACTGGAGCAGCAGTCACATGCTGGTTTTCAGAATATAACCTTCACTTTTCCATGTGTTTCTTCAGTCTTCATCATCCATACTTATCATTCATTTATTTACCATTTGTATTTCAATCTACTAGCTCCTAAATTTTTAGGAAGGCCTTTGCATTAGTAAGAGAAAATATTCTAAAAGGCTTATTTTATTATGTGTATTTTACAATTCATGTCATGAGTAGAATGGATGCATTTTTAATGATTATATAAAGTTATACCAGTGAGTCAGTCTGAAATTTAAGAAGGAAAATGAAGTTTGAAAGTTTATGGTCTGTATATATGTGTCTGTTTTAAACACGTGGAACTGAGTTGTATTGTTTGATATCAAATGATCCCCCTAGAAATAGCTTATCTTACAGCCCACAAAGCTATCCAACGGTACATTATTGCACAAAGATAATTCTTCAATTTATTTTTTATAATAGTTCAGAAAATTTCTTTAAGAATAAAACTGTAATTATAGCAACTTAAAAATAAACATGAAATAACTCATGATTGAACATGGATAACTAAGAACTCAGAAAAGTAGGAGGCTTATTGACCAGACAGGAAAGCATTTCTAGTTAGTATCTGTTACCCGAGATGACACAATAGGTAACAAATATAATTTAGCAAAAAATAAATGAAAAAAAATGGAGGCAACAAACTGGATTGTCTTACTCATGCTGTTTTAGTGGTATACTCCTGATTCCATTTTTACTAGGTTTGAACAGCAAAACACCCCTCTTACTGGTTTTATTCCTTTACACCACATTGAGAAGCTCTATATTTTCTAGCTCATCTTGAAAAATGAAACTGTTGCTTAAGAATCTATTTTACTGAAAAGAGACATCAAAGATTTTCCAAGCCGTTAACCTCAGACTACCCCCTGGACCAGAATGAGCCTCAGAGGGTAGGTGTGTCTTCATGAACAATGTGATTGTGGGAGGAAGGAGAATACGGACTCTCAAAACTTGCACCTTATTATGGCCTTCTGAGATTTTAAAAGGCAATAAAGCTATGTCACTAGATTTTAACAGCTTTGAAGCGCAAATCTCATTTCATTCTGGGCAATTGCTCATGGGGGAATTTTTTTTTCCCCAGAAACGTTACACTTTATTCCATGAAAGGTTTCATGAAGCTCCAAATTTCTTTGATTCTCCTAAATCTGTTGTCAAATTGCTGCAAGAAAATTGCTCATCAATCTTTAACTTCTGTCTCTAGATGATAAATAATTAAGCAGTTTCACTGACCTGGTGCATTAGAAGGTAACTGTCTGATCCCAGTATGAATACTTTGGTTTCTCAGCCTTTTAGTTTATCATAGCAGGATATCTGTTGCTGTGTGTAAAACAAAAGCAACTATAAAACAGTGCTTCTATTTAAAATGCATTTAACAGTTAATCTTTTTTATTCCCTTCCCTCTTTTCTTCTTAATTCAGAAAGTGAGATAATACACTGTTAGTTACATGCATGTCTGAAACTGCTTATAGTGCTCAGGAAGTTATCTCATCGCCGCTTCGTCTTAGGTAAGTGGGTGTATGTAGATATAATGTGATAATGAGAACAACTAAACCAGGTTCGTAAATCTTATCTGTAATGCACAGATATCCATACAAAACCAGCCAGAGTCTTCAAGAGAAATTATCTCCTATGCCAGAACAGGGTCAATTGCCCACTTAAATTCAATTTAATTCTCAAAGAGGGTTTAAATGGGATTTAAATGATTCAAAGCTTCAAGGATGATCTTCAGGCCAGCAATGAAATTTGTCTTTCTCCCCTGGCACTGATCTCAGTACAACCATGACATTGATCTCTAGGGACACTATTTTCTCTGTTTATTCTTGATTCCTAATCTAGAATGTCCCCAGACTTTACATAATCGTTAGCCATAATTTTTAAGGAAAATAAAATGTAGAGTAACTTCCATTACAAAATAACTATTTTCCTCCATGTAAAGTGGACAAGTCTAAGCGTTTTTATAATCATGCTCAGACATAATGATTCTTGTCCTTGAATACTGTGAACATGGATCAGTGGTACTCTTGCCTTATTTTCCACTAAGTGGCAATCTTTAATTGGGCTGATATAGGCTGTAATAACAGCACAAGCAAATCAATGGAAGCAGCAATGATGAAAAGCAGAATGTTTTTCCTCTTAGGACTCAAATAACTGCAAAATGAATAGTAGACCATTGTTCTTACTATGAAACTAGCAGACGGATTCATGAGTGGAAACTAGTAAGCACAGGAGAAATAGCAGATTCTGTGGGGGATTTTAAAGGTTCTGTTCTTAGCCTTCAGTTAAATGGTGTGATTCATCCACTAGGAAAATAACTCTGTTAGGAGAAACAATGCAGCACTGCTTTTTTACTTAGTCTAGTAGAAAAGTCTCTCTTTTGAAATACTACATGCTACATGCTACAAGTTGCAAACTAGACAGGAGAATGATGACTTGAAAGTCTGTCCTAAACAAAAGAAAAATGAGTATTATTTAGTGGCTGAAGTATTCTGTTTTTTAAAACATTGTGCCAAATTATGCCTCATTACCCAACTCCAGGGAAGACAAGGCAGTAGCTAAAGGCAGAACAGTTTTTACTGCCTTTTATGAGGGCTGTTCAAGTTTGTTTTGGTTTGCTGCTGCTTTTGTAGATAGACCTGCCTGTTTGCTGTGTTGTTAAACCAAGACATTTTTTTCTCAAACCCCTATTTCAGCAAGAGATGATTATCACTCTCTGCCCTTTAGTCTTTGCCTATTTTTTATTTCCCTATCTGCTTTCCTTAAAGTCTGCTAAAGTCTAACTGACCTAAAGGGGTCTATTTGGTGGTAAAGTACAATAATGATACTTTGTGCATGTCTGGTCACGTTCATCCAGATTTCTCCATCATTGCAGCACCAGACATCCCAACAGTCCTGGGAGAAGCAGCTGATATGATCTGTATTCATTTTAGCGATGAGGAAAATAAGACATAATGAAAGTGTCTGGAAAGGTTGCTTGTGAAATTTGTGGCAGTGCCAGGACCAAAACAAAGATTGCGATGTGACTGGCTGTAGACCCACTGCAGAATCACGGTAAATAATGGATAGCTGGTCTACAAAGCTGTCTTGCCTTTATAATGTTTTCAGTTAGAAAAGTTGATCGAAAGGGAGTGTGAAAATCATGCTCTCTTGGGCTGAAATATGTGGAAACTACTGCCTTTTGCATGACTATCAAAATAACCAGAAAAGCCTGTAGCTATAACAGCTAAACAGTTTTGTGCCTTCCTGCATCTGTTTTTTCCCCTCTTAAGAACTGTGTGAATCAAAAACACCATGGTAGCAAAATATGTTATGTATACCTTAAAAAAGAAAGAGAAGTCAAGAGAGAGACAACATCTACTCCAAGAAAAATGACATAGTTCCAGTATTCTCCTGACACCAGTGATAATGTAGGACACATGAAGGAGGCAGAATCACTGCAGGTACCTTCTAATTCCGTTTTAAAGAGACGGTAATACCAATAGGTTACCTTAACAATTTACTTCAATATGCTTCTGCTAAGGCAACTACATCCATTTTTTCAGGACACATTCTCTCTTTTTACTTTCAGAGTCTTGCCCAGACAGATTTTTGGTAAAAGCAGCTTATGTCTGAGGTTTCTTATCTCTATGAAAGCAGGAGCCAGAGTTTTTGTGTGGGAGTGGGAGCAGCAGTATCTGGGCCAGCCGAGCAGGAAGAACTGAGCAGCAGGGATCTGGCTTCTGAACAGAGAATTTAGGCCAGGATTAGGAGACAGGGAAATGCTGGCAGCTCAAGAGAAAGAATTTAGAAAGAAATTTGAAAGGAGTGGGGTGATCTGGAATGAGAGAGATTGTATTTTCATCTTGCAATCATGTAATTCTGAGTTGGGATACACTGGCAGTGTCAGGACAAGAAGGGATTAGAGCATGAAAGGCTGGTGGTTGTGAGCTTTGTGAAGATCCAGAAGCAATGATGTTAAACTGGGGCACTTCCACCTTTAACCACTTGGACAATGAGTGAGACCTAAGGTTTGTGGTCAGAGGCACATATACAAAACTTTGTGTAACACCCACTTCAGCCATGAGGCCAGATCCTACCTCTTTTTTTGATATTGGAAAGTTCTTCTTTTATCCCCTGTACAATAAACTTAGCACGAGCATTTCAACTCCAAATAACACTCTCTAAATTCACATAGCAGGCCATTCTAGCTGTATGTAATGTTCGGGATGCACCCTGGGGCCTTCTGCAATGCAGAAGAGATGCTGAGTGCCACTAGGGAACTCACGAACTTCTTTTACAGCTAGGATGCTGCTTGATTCGTATGTTCTACAGTAACCATGCTGTGACAGTGCAAAGGATGTGCAGCTCAAGCAGGGAACACTGGTGCTGTACTGCTTTGCTTACCTTAATGTTGCATCATTCCCTTAGCTAAACACTGGCAAGCGTATTAAAGTTAACTCAAAACTTTAGTACCACTGGCTTCACATAGAGCTGCAGTACTGCTACAATCTTTCTGTCTTTAAGAGCTTTCCACGCTCAATATCCAATGCAATAAATGTAGCTATTTTTAAAAAGTGGTTGCATTCTCTATTATACTGCATTGAAGGACAAGCTATCTGAACGTGGCTTCTTTTTGTGTGCCTTGGTCTGTGAAGTAGTCCACTTATGTCCAATCTTACCTTTCCAACAGTCAGCTGAACCTTCACAGCAATGTTTGTTCTCTAAACAAGACATTGCTTATAAAAGGGGCTTTAGATGAGACAAAATTCCATTTTCTTTTCTTCTCTTTCAACTTGTTCTTCCAGTATTTTTCCTTCATTCCAAATAAATTGAAACTGAGACAGAACAAGGACTTTGATGGATTAACATTTTACTTGGTGGCTGCAATTCCTAGCAGCATTTAAGAATATATATGGGGAGAATGTGACATAAGCAAGTTGTTTTTAAACCAGAACATTGCTAGTTTAATGTAGGGTTGTGAAGTTTTGCTGTGGTGGTTGTTAGCAACTTTTCTTCACAGTGGATGACAGGAGCTAGGGATATTCTTCTGGAGTTGATAAGATGATGTGTATTAATATGTCATATCCCAGCAGCCATGTATGTATGCCACTGTCAATGTCCCACTCTTACAAGCCGTGTGCTTCCTTCATAAAGATATTCTGAGATTAAAGGTTATGAGGCTTTGGCTATTGCAGCAATGTGGACTTCAGAAATTCTTACTGAGCTCTCTTTATGGAATGTAACCTCAGGATAGACCACTTTTTAATTTCCACAACCATCATGACAGGCCTATCGCCCAGTTTATATCACAGATCTCTCAATACAGTCCATAACTAGTTTTCATGTGTTTTCAAATAAATCTCATCTCTCCTGCATCCCTCTACTTTATACTGCATGAACTCCTCTCTTAGGCGATGTGATCTGAACCACTTAGGGTAAAACAACTGGTAACAAGCAGAAAAGAAGGGGCAGTCTGAAAGCAAAATCAGTCCTAATCAGATTTAACTCCCAGTGGCTTAGCTCTATGTCTTAGCTCTTAGGCTAAATGTGATGCTTTCCTTATCCCATTGAAAGTCTGTCTTCTGATTCTTTCTCTCCTTCTTGTGCCTGCCATTCCAGCTCAAATATCTAACATTTTTAGGGATGCTTCTGGGTCACAGCCTCACAGGTGTAGTCTTAGGTGAGTTTTCTAACCAAGACTAAGTCCTAGTCCTGCAGCACACCATGAGTTCTCAACTCTGTATGACCTAAACACATGAGCTTAAACTTTGGAGAGGCTTTGAGCACCTGCGGGAATCAGACTTGTGGGATTAATAAACTGGGACAACACAAGGACTAGAGCTTGCCATTTTCCATTTCGGCGATTACCCACGAGAGGGCAATGTCATCCCTATGTTCAATTGTTTGGTAGCACAAAACATCCTCAGAGCTTTTGACATCCTGTGCTTAACTGCAGCCGCAAACCTCTCCCTACTCTGTTCCCAGAGTTGTTCTTACATAAACAAACCTATTTAACAATATGGTTATTAGTCATCAGTAACTGGAAGGCCATTCATTGGCAAAAGGTAGTGTAAACCCAGAGGATCTTTGTCATTACTTGCGTCTCAAATGTGTTCTGCTGAAATCTTGTAATTTACTTTGTAAATATTTTTAAAAGAAGTTATCAGCTTCAGAATTATAAACCACAAAAAAAAAAAAAAAAAAAAAAAGAGGTTTAGTGCTGGCCTACTATCCTTAAATAATACAACTATCTAGCCCACGTGAGCACAGTAAGTATTTGGTATTGGCGGAGAGGTGGGGGGCGAAGAAGTTCAAGAGAGAAGATGGGAATGCCTAGTCAGTGCTCCAGCAACATTCATCAGTATGTTGATACGCACTTATGTACGTTGGGCTGTAAGCCAATCTTGGGCTCATGCAGTTTACTGTAAGAGCTCTTCACACATAACAGTAACAATCTGTGTTTGCGTATTTGAGCCCAAGATGGGTCAGTTTGTGCCTAGTCCCTCCAGGAAGTGTACCCATCTCATTAAAGAGTACAGTCCTTACAGCCAGCTTTTGTCCGCCTGGCTTTTGTATGTACAGAAGACTAGCTAGCAACAACATTTATCCCAGTGCTACCAGTTGTTTTGCCATCTGACATGTCAGCAATACAAGCACAATCTTGCAACATCCCACTCCTTTACATGATTGTCTCCCCTCGCCACAATGCAGCAAAGACAAATGGTATTCCAGGAGAGAGACTTCGGCAGAAATTATCGGCAGATGCCAGTGGGGCACCCCTGTTTCACAGGAGGTGCTTGGTATCTCTCAGGATTGAGCCTGTATGGCTTACCCAGGGGAGTCCGTGTCACATCCAGGGTTAGGTATCAGGGCTTCCTGGCTCCATGCCTTCTGTTCTGACATAGCCCTTTAGAAAGGAAATTGTAGACACAGACAGGGAGCCTTCAGTATTACAGGTGAAGCTCCCACAGTAGTTACTTTTCCCAGAACATGGATGCTCCAAGTCTTAAAACTTACATCAAGGAACAAAGCATTCCAGTTGGAGGTATGTGATTCTAGTTATTCTAATTGAGTTATATAGCTTTTAATATTTTTTTTTCAAAAAAGCTCTCCAAAATGGAGAACTCACTGAAGTCAGAATAATTTATTTTTCTTAGATATATTTTTGGAATCTGGTAATGCAGGGCTTCTGGGATCAGAAAAGTTCAAATCGCTGACTTTTCCAACATTTGAAAATGATCTCAGCAGATGCCTTTTTTGCATTCATTGGTGCTGTTTGCCTTTGTAGATAACGTACATTCAGTCCAGTCTTGGACGTAATTACTCATGTGCTGTGGTGGTGATGATCTGTGAAGTGCTCAGTTACACCTGCAGAAGTGTGGTGGAAAGGGAACTCTGTTGCCTCACTATGAACAATGCACTGTAGTCTCTTTCAGCTGCTTTATATTTTCCGCTGCCTGAGTAGCCATTTCACATCTATCTAAGGCCTTTTTCTGCTACATGAATGAAGTAGAAGGATCAAAGTATAGCAAAGTAGGCCCTAAATGTCTATTCAGTTCACATTACAACTGCTTTATAGCTCTTCTCTCATTTTATCCAGAGATTCCGTGTTAGTTTCATTCTCCACTAGAAGAGCCCCCAAATTTTCACAAAGCTGTTTTTATTCTCCCACCCCTCTTCTTTTTTTTTTTTTTTTTTTTTTTTTTTTTTTTTTACTTTTATGTTCATTATAAACTGCAAAGGTCATTTTGTTGCCACTTCTGTGCAGTTCACAGTTGCTTGTTTTCACACGTTGCCTAGATATATCCTTCAAAAAAAGTTGCGGTCAAATGCAAACATTGCTCTAACTGAACAAACTAAATTTGAGAGAGAATATTCTCTTATCCTCTTCTTATAACCTACAGAGGATGGCCAAATTAAGACAGATAATCTGACAATTGGTCTGAGCTGGGAACTCCGGCATGTGGTTCTATAGTAGGCAGGTTACCTGTGTTAGATGATTGTCATCATACAGTCACTGTCTTCATTTCTTGCATATAAAGTAAGAGCTTTATGGAAAAGAAGAGAAGGGCATTTCAAAGTTTTCTTTGTCCTGCTAAAATAAATAATGTCTCTTACACAATTTATAATTAAACTTGGCTTACTATCCCCCGCACTGTTCAAGAAGCTTTGCCTCTAAACCATGTTTGGCAGTAGAAGAAAAGTTGTTTTCCTAGAACCTCTCTTGCAGTTTTTGGGACCCTGGCTTAGAGATGTGGGACACCTGAAATGCTGATAACAGATTTTCTTCTGCTGCTAGGTGATTCTACTTACAAAAATGCTAGATTGCACTGCCAGTGGTACAAAACTACAGAGCACAGCACACATGATGTGAGAGCCTCTCTGCTAGTTTTGACAAGTCATACTATTGTACAAGATCTAGATAAGGCCACTCTCCAGTTCAAACAGTGACACTGCATTTTTGTTGAATGTTTTTTAAGCCTCTGTCCTTATTCCAGACTAACTGGGTATGCTTTGAAATAGAACCCTTTGAAATACTAAATGCACTCTAGAAAATAATGCAGTTTGAAATAAAGTGGTTTCTTTTATTTGATCCTGTAATCATTAACCTGTATGAGTCTGGGAAAGAAATTTAGATAAATGTGTCAGTCACTCTTATTTGCACTCAGCTGATGTGAGCTGACATGTTTTCATTTTGTCTTTCATGGATTTCAGCATAGGAATTCAAATGTGCACATTGTTCTCTTCTTTGAACAGAAGACCTCGGAAATAATTGTTTTGAAAATAATGATATGAAAAGTTAAAATGAACAGGTGTTGTCCAACCAGAAAGTCCAATGCATTTGACAAGAGATCCGTTAATGTGGTACTGTTGTTGTAGTTCCATCTTGCTGGAGGCTTTGAATGTATGTCTTTGTTTCTTCTAATTACATATTTGTCTGTGTTTACAAAACAGAAATTCTACATGTAGAAAGACAGAACATGATAGAAGCTTAGTTTCTTTAACACATTTGCAAGAAAAAAGGCAAAAGATCCATAAAACAAACAATTCAACCTGCAATGCTAAGGAGCTTCTTGTTGTTACTAGCACAATGGTCCCTGCAAGTGCTGCCAAGTGTCATCATTTAGAACTGAGACAGTAAAGGATTAAAGCCTTGTTATGGTGTCATAACTTATTATTGTCCTATAATGAAAAACAGAAAAATGATGACTTGTAAGAGAAACAAGTCTGTTCCTTGCCAAATCCTAATTCTGTATGTTTATTTTCTGGTTACTGTATCAGTTTCTAGTGCTCCATTGATGGTTTTTTCCTGTTTTCCTCTCCTACTACCCATTTTACCTCATTACTACCCATGGATGTTGCTTCACTAGATCCTATGGTCATGATGTTCTTTGCCAGTTATCACCTGGTGCATGGTTACTTCTGGATTGACGGATGAGATTGTATAGTAGTACGGAAATTTGCCCCAACTTTCTTCAGGTCCGGGACTGTGCAGATCAGAATAATCCTCTTCTCTTCTCCTGGGTGTTTGAGAAGGAAGAGGTTAACGCCGCACACCTCCGAACAGTCAGCCACAACATAATACTGGACAAAAGCTGGTTAAACACAAGACAGTTCGGTCTAAATTAGAAAGCACTCACCAGTGATTTGTCCTAGAGAAGGTGACAAGGTACAGTCCTGTTCTGCCACTTGAAAGTGGCAGACCTGGACAAGTGCAGGCTGACAGCAGGCATGAGCCCACTGAGACAGGGGCTTGGAGAAAAGAAGGCAAAGCAGGATCAGCTGTGGCAAGGGGGCTGTGGGCTTCAGGGGTTCTTTAGATGAGGACATCAATCGTTGTTATAATGCAGTAGGGGTAACACACAAGAGCGCGCACAAGGTCCCTGGACCTGCAGAGTGCTGAACAATTTTTGAGAGGTGTTGGTGTCAGGCAGGGGATGTTTTTTCTATTGTGTGCTTTGTGCACTGACGATCAGTCCTCTGCTTAGAGCTTGTTGTGGCTAATGCAATATGAAGAATCATCCTAATTTCATTACCAGCCTGTGGATTTTGGAACAGATAAACTATACTTAACAATTACAATCAACAGTTGATTAAGACTGTGAAATCTTAGTGTGACTTAGAATAGCTTAACAATATAAACTGCCTCCAAGATGAAGCCTCAAAATTCACATGGAGATTTGTTATTTTTGTGATCTGGGCTGAGTGAGCATTCTAAAAATACAGTGCAAATATAAGAAAGCAATGTCATGACCTTTATTATAAGCAATAAACTGCCATCCTTCTTTCTCAGGGATTTTTTATAAAAAGCAATGAGCTCATCCTATTGTGTGTTTTGCAGACTATGTGGCACTCCCAGGGAAGCACTATCAGTGTTGGAAAGAATTGGTGCAGGTTTAAAAAAGTACAATTGAAGTGGGATGCAGATGGGGACAGTTTCCACCTCCCATTAAATGCAGAGGTAGGAAGAGCTTGTCTGACGACTGAAAGGACAATGAAAGTAACTGTCTCTCAAGGGAAAGCTGTGTGCGCCAGTGATCAGGGAAAGATACTGAAAATCATACTAGTTTATTTTCTTTTCTGGTTTCTGAAACTCACTTACTCTGTGACCTTGAGCAGATCTTTCAGCTACTGTTTTCCATGAAAAAAATGGGGATGATGTTTTTTTACCTTGAAAAAATGCTTTGAGATCAGAAGATGCTAAAAATGTGGAATTTATCTTAGAAATCAAAGGTGACCCAGGAAGGTGACAGTAGAAGGAGGTCTTCACTTTTCCTGTAGTTTAACATTAGTAACACTTCGTAGAGTTCCGAGTACTGCCCTTCCATTTGTTTCCCGTATTTTGATGCCTTTGCTTCTTCTCACCCTCTCAGGCCTATTTTTGAAGGTTTTGAAGGCACAGCAGTGGCATAGCATCATAGTCTAAAAGCAGAGCAATAAAACTACGAAAAAGTTTCATCATTTTCCAAAAGTGCACGATAATACATGTGTCCCATTGCCTTCTCTCCAACACCAAAGAAACAAGGATGAATCTGGGTAGTAACCATCACCTTCTTTCTGGAAATGGCACCGGTGGAGGCTTTTCCAGGGGTAGCACTGGCTTTTTTGGTGCCTTGTAAGTCAGGAAACGTTACTGCAGCATTCCCACTCTATTTCTGTGAGCTGAGCTAAATATTACCATTACCCTTCCGTAAAGCAGCGGTGATTTCTTCTGGTCCTCAGGATTCTTCTTATGGTTTCAGGGTTCATGGCCAGGGAAGAGTTATTGTGGAGTCAGGGAGAGGTGGGTAGAGCTGAGCCCCAAACCTGGTTATGAGGCATATAGCTAGTCTGTCTGTTAGCCCTGGGCTGTAGCAGAACAGTAAAATCAGCTTGTGTGGTAACAAGGGGAAGCACTCTTTCTGGGTTGCAAGCAGAAACTATTCTGTGACCATATTATACACTGCAGGGACTTCCTCCTCACAAAGGCTTGGACATACCACAGCTGCTTCTTAGAGAAAAGGATTCTCCAGTCAGCCGTAGCCACACTGTGTGGTCTTAGCACTTATGAAATGGGATGTCTCCCTTGCATAGAATTTTCTGTCAATAAAAGATGGCTCTAAACTCTCCTCTTATTCCTCGTTTCCTTGTCAGGAAGGGTGGGTGATGCTGTCCGTTGCTCATGGCAGAAGCAAAATTAGCTCCTCTCCTCCCCTTGTGCTCTCGTTTCTGCAGGTGATGAGATGATTATAACTGCCCTCTTGACTACCATCCACCGCAGTGAATCCGCATCACAGCAAGAAAAGTACTTGCACTTCTTCCAGTCAATGATTTATTTGCTCCACAGAGAAGTGCTGGGGGATGTGGCCTTCTGCAACTGATCTTCTGAAACTTTTAACAGCTGCTTTTAAAGGTGTTTTCTGTCCCACAGAAAAAAATCTCAGTGAATCTTATGATTTCTTAGGCTCTGCCAGATCTTATATGCACAGAATTAGTAGAGATAAGTAAACTGAACTCTCCTGTACTTTGCAAGCTGGCTAAAGTATCCACTGAGTAGCTGCAATTAAGCTTGCATCATTCTTATCCAAACTACCTACTTCATGAGTAGAGAAACAAGTTGTCCAGTCATCAAAGTGCTTCCAGCAGGGTAATAGGACGTGTTAAACAGCATCACACCTGATGTCTACCTAGTCTAACGTCATGGCTTCAACGCTGATTCTGGGAGAAGGTACAAGAACCCCGGAGTGGACAGCTGAGGGACCATCTGTCTTACAAATGAAGTGCTACCTAGCTCTGGAACTGCCTGCGACCTAGCATTCCTTTTAAAAAACTTTTGTTATAGTTAATGGTGACACTGTTGGATATTCTTTATATGTATACCAGGATGTTATGTGGCATAGGCAAACGCAAGTTTAGTTTGAAAAGATGCAAAAGAAGTAGTTATTTTCCTATGCCAGGTAGTAAGATTGTTAGTGTTGTCTCCTTATTGAACTCTGCTAAAATAATAAATTTGTCATTTCCCAGGTTTCAGTCAGTAGCTAGTTCTTGTTACAGTAACCCTTGAGACTAATGGATGGTCTGCAAAGAAGTGTAAAAGCCATAAAGAATAAGTCTGCAAAGACACGATAATTTCACAACAGAGAATACATGGCCATTATAACTTTCAGTATGCCTACTGTCTCTTATTTCCTGTCTCTGTCTAAATCTGAACACGGTATTTTGCTTTCCTCCTCTGCTGCCCACTCCCTTTCCACCCTCCCTCCCCCACCCTCACAAGAATGCCCAGATTTAGCCAGATATCTTTTTGACAAATAAGTCTAGCATCAGTGCTTTTTCAAAACAAAACAAACCTGTGACATCTAATTTCAATGGACATTAAATACATGAAACTGGGGTTAGCTCTTTAGAGATTGCAGATATCATGGAGAAAGAACACAGTCAAATAATCAATCTGTTTCTGGCTAAAGGACCAAAAGGACGCTAATGCAGAGGAGCTGGTTTCTTAGGTGATGGATGATTATACAGACACCTCAGTCATAGTTGTAGCCCCGGTGGCTTGTTTCTATTCACTAAATCAGTAGGACTGCCTCTGCTCTTGCAGTACAGGCCTTTTCATAGCTGCTTACCCGACTTTTCTTCAAACTTGTTTTTATTTGCCTGTTCTTTTCTGGGTCTCAGCAAAGGTAAGAGAATACACCAATTACCTTCTAAAACAGAAAACTCTGGCTTAATTAAATTAAATTCAGAATCTGTGGTTGCACTTTTTTCCTCTCTCTACCTGACCGAAAGGCACAGAGTTCTCCCTTCTTACTGGAAAGTCTGTTTGGGCAGCTCTCTCCCTTCATGGTTGTCATCTCCCTTTTCCCTCTCTCTGCTCAAGCTTGCTCCTCCCAGTCCATCCCTAGCTAGGGCAGCCTGTTCCGCAGTATGGAGGCGGTGCGAAGCTATGCACATAGGGACCTCCTGTCCCCAGAAATCCTAAGAGATTTGAAAAGGCAGCGTCCTGACTGAAATGGCTCATTTCAGCCGTTCTCCGTACCTCTGTTTGAGGCCAAATGCTGCTGACATGAAGAAAGACAGAGGGAACCTTCTTCCTTGCTCCTATTGCTTTAGGAGAAAAGCAGGTAGGGTGCCGTTCTTTCAAGGTAAAATTAAATGATGATTTCAATTGTGATGTTTGGTATTGTAACCATCCTTTTCTTGTCAGTGCAGTTTTGATCATATGCTAATATTATCTACGGCATATTTGTTTTCCACAGACAGATGGCAAGACATTTTAGGCCAGACTCACAGGCAAGTTACTCTGACTAAAAAAAGTGTTGCATATATGTCAAGGCGCAGTCTGTGGGCATGCTCTAGGCTTGTGGCAAAAGTATGGACAGCAGATTTAGTTGTATTCTCTTCATTCTGCATATTTATTGTGCCAATAGCAAATTAAGGATAAAAAAATAAAGAATGAGCTATTATAAAGAACACAACAGTTCACATAGTAAATTGTTCCCTTACATTCTGGGCATGAAATATTATACAAAATGGCAGTTGCTCTCTGCAAAAGGCTGGGGGATTCTTGGATAATTAACAATGTAGTGTGATACTGTCTACTTTCAGCTATAGATAGGCCTTGTGTTGTTGCTCTTTTTAGTGTTTGTAAATCAGATGCACAAGACTTGTCTGAACCAAAATGAAAGTATATTTTTGCACCTTCGATGTTATGATTAGATTATTCACAGTGACACATGACAATAAATAGCGTTAGGGAACTCCACAAGCTAGTAAATGCTTTCTTCAGAAGTGTAAAGTTGTTAAATACTCAGTTCTTGCTGGTATCAGGTTAACCATGACACTGCATGGTTCAATCTTTTTCATACTGCGACTCTTGAGACAGAGTGCTCTCAGGAAGGACAGCCAGGATAGCTACAGAGTGACAAAATGACTAAAGCCTACAGAATATTTTGCTGATGCCACGGTCTAGAAAGCCAAGCTTGCTGAGGAGGAAGAGAAAGAAGAGAGGATAAGGTTCATAAATTTGTCTATATTAGTTATTTTGAACCTGGGAGAGCTCCTGGTAAACCTAAAGAGCCAACAGAGCATGGTGGTGCCTAAATGCACACCTTATGCAAACTCCTATTATCCCAATACATAATTTCACTATATTTTAAGAAATTCACCAGCTTCACAGGGACATAGTGAAACCCTCCCCAGCTCTTATTCCCAAGACCATACACTTCTGGCAATAGTGACTGCACAGATTTTATGCAGAATCCAGTTTTAAATTCTGAATAGTCCAGTGCCACCGCTGGACTGAACATGCCTTCGTTGAGTGGCCAGATGAGGGAGCTCTTAAAGTGTCCCAAGGCTCTAAGCTTTTACGATTCAGTTCTGAAGAACAGAGATTAAGTCTAGGTCAACTGGCTGAAAGTCTCACTTCTTGATAGTTCAGGGAATTCTGAGAAGAATCGAGTCATGACCAAACCCATACAAGCTGTAGTGGACTTTCAAGAATTGTTGGCAGCAGTAAGTATGATGTTTGTGTACTAATAGCCCAGTTTATGTTTTGGAAGACTCCAAAATCTCTTTATTTCTAGCATATCTGTGTTGTTTTTAGCATTGTACAATATGTTCCATGCTTAGATAATCTTTCTAAAAGTAGATGTTGATTTAACAAGAAATTGCATTTCAAGTAGTATATTTAGCTTTCAGAGTACTCTTATTAAAAAAAAAATAGCCTTTACTTTAGCCAGTAAGGCAATGGAGACCAAGTGCTTTGCACGGGTCATACAGTGAGTTAGTGACTCAGCCAAGATTAGATGATTGAATTTCATTCTTCCACTTTTTTACCCCAACCGTTAGATCCTCCTGCCTGTATAAACAGTCTGCATAGCTTGGTAAGAAGGTCAAAAAGTCAGGTCAAGTTCATTTTAAGCCATTTGAACCACTTGTGGAATGTCAGCTCTATGATCAAGTTTGTATTTAACCACAAATCTTCAAATAATTCAGTACTGGGACAAAATCTGATTGCACAGCAAGCTGAGGCTGCATAAGAGGTACAGGCCAAAAGTGTAGGTGGATCTACTAATCTTCTGCTGGAACCTCTAAAGCAGTTTACTATCTCTAGATAACAGACATTCTGCATTTTCATTAGAAAATCCAAACCCAACTGGCTACATCAGAGTTAGCTAATACACAGCCCTGCTAAACAGGGCTTGTTAGAGTATGTAAGAATAAATCCACTTAATCAGCTATTAAGAATGATGAGGAAACATTCATGATGTTTCTGCAATTTAGCAGAATAGTGTAGCAATACTCTGCAAGGAAAATAAAGGGATGTAGGGCATTCCCTTCTGTGAGTGGGAGGAATGGTTGCACCATGTGCAAGCATTTTGAATCAGTGCAGCTTGTGCTCAGAGCAGTTAAGGCAGGGTGGCATTGACTTTAGTGCAGACTAGCTCTTCCAGGCATAATCCAGCTCCAGATAGCCTTGTAGCAGAAATAAGAAATGCCTTAATTTCTGCCCCAATTATTTGCATTGTCCTGTCTTTCAGCTAGAAAGCATGGAGTATTAAGAACTAGTCTCTGCCATGAAGAGCTTCCAGTATAAGCAGCCAAGACAGGCAAACAGCTGGAGAAAGGAGCCTAGTTGGTCCCATGTTAGAGCTGAGGACTGAAGGCAAAAAGACTGTCTATGATCTCTTGTTAGTTCAGGATCCAGTTTGCTTTCATGCTCCAAGGCCCCCTCTATCCCCATTACCCAGTCTGGAGAGAACCTCTGGGCAGGAGAGCTAAGGCAGAAGACAGGTCTGGGTTACAGGGGGGGTCTCTGCTCCTACAGTGTGGGCCTAACAAACTCAAACCTGCTGGTCACAGTCACCGAAAGCTGCATTGTCGGCCAAAGGGGTTAATGGCTGTAAAACCAGTAAAGGCCAAAAACCAGTACTTACATGTTATCTGACCAAATCCAGCATTCAGAACTGGATCAGCCCAGTTTGCCACCTGCTCGCTCCTAGGTCTGAGATCCTGCAGCAGTTCTGTTTCAGAAAAAGTGGTTCCTCAGATGCTGGCATGTCTCCTTGCAGGCATGTCTCGAGCTGCCCAGGTCTGCACAGAGCCGAGCGGCTAGATGCCAACCTCTTCCCGTGGACCTGCCCCGAGACGCTGCTGCTCACCTCTGCCGGACCCATGCTGGCAGCGTCTCCCAGCACCCGACTCTAGGCCTTTGCAGAGTGGAGAAGATGGTTCATCTCCGTCCCTAGCGGCTTAGAGCATTTGCTCAGGAGGTAGGCAACCAGGCTAATTTTTTTGGGGGGCTTGCAGAGCTCCAAACCTCTATCTCCTAATTGCACTAATCATCAGTCTGAATGGTATTTTGGATTACTGCTCTGTGTCTTGAGGGGGGGAAAGGCAGAGAAAAGCACACCAGCATGTATTATAAAAAACCCTGGGCATCGATCCCTGCTACAAGGAATACATAACATACCCTGCTTGAGTATTCATTTTAAAAACAGTGTAAAGACAAAACTCCAGGTTCTTTAGCTCAGTGAGAGCCCTAAGGGCTTAGCTACCTTGGCCTTCCTTTTTTTCTGCTACCAAGAACCATAAATCATTTTTTTTCTGCACAACAATTTCAACAGACGACATTAAGCGCGTCCTAGCTGTCTGCCCTTTCTGTCCTCATCTGAATTAGCCTGGCCCCAGTTTCCTCTTCATCTTGGCTACAGTTGCTTACACACACGCACCGATTTTATAACCCCATCAGTACCTCAGGCTGGATGGCCTTGAGATTGAGAAGGAAGGAAAGTAAAAAGCTCCGTGCAGCTCTCAAAATGTTAGCTTCTCTAACAGGAAGAATCCCATAAATTTCAGTGTACACAATACAAAGCCATTTTACTACGTAAACTAGAGCTCTCTCCCTTTCCCTCTCTGCCTTCAGATGGTGGAAGCCACTCTCCTTTTCCTTTTCTCTCCTTTCCTTCCCTCTGGACTGGTAGATTATTTTTCATTGCATAGCTGGAATTGTAACCCTCTTCCCTCTGCTATTTTTTCCCCCTCCCTTGGGCCTGATCCAAAACCCACTTAAATTAAGAGAATTAATAGATTCTTTTGTGTCTGACATAGTGAGACTGTGTCAGCAAAAGTCAGTCTCCCAGCAGGAATGGTGAGAGATATTGTGACATTAGAAGTAAATCACTCCTTAAAATACTTTTGAAAAAATTAGCCCACCAATTTATGATTGTTTTATAGTTAAGGCTTTGATTTTGATGTTCCAAAGTATTTTTTATTTCTGTAGAAAATTCAGTCACTTCCAAGCAGCAGGACTGTTTCTTATTAACATCATTAAAAATAATCACAGCCAACTTCAAGCATTTAAACCTGCAGTTAGTCCCCAGTAAAATACAGTAAATAAACTAATGAGGAGATTGGAATTTTCCACCATTGCAAACATCAAGGCACTCTTCTGTCAGATAGTTTGTTTCATGTCCATAACCAACACAAACATTACCAAAAAAGGATAGTGTGGGAGAATGGTGGTATTAAGAGAGATCACTCCTGCAGCTGTGAGCATTGTCCCTTTAATTTTTTTAAATTTTTTACTATGATGGGAAATAACCAGAAATACAAACTTCCAAACAGAACCTGAAGAAGAGAGACTGAATTTACTAGTTTTCCGAGAAGATAATAACCAACAGAAACTGCAATGAATCATTTGTACTAGATATCAAAAGATTGTTGTGGCATGCAAAATACATAACCTTGCCTCAGTGTGTTTCTATAGTGCACACTGCACTATTGTGCACACATTGGAATGATTTACTTTGACCTTGATGTAATCAAGAAGTAGTCGAGAGGACATCCTGGTAGAGTTGCACCAGATCAAAAGCATCTAATGTGCAAAAGGAAGAAAAAGGAGATAAAAAATTTTAGCCTTTTATAAAGTCAGAAGTAAAACAAAGAATGTAAACTATATGGCAGCATACAAAATATACAAGCATCTGAGCAACTCAGGCCAACTGAGACACCAGAGGAGAAGACTGACAAGGTAAGTCTTTGAGTAGAACAGATTTATCCAGCTGTATTTGAGAACAGGACCTGGCTCTCGGCCACAAACTCCAAAATGCTGCTTATGAAGATGGGATGGGGCAAGACTGTACAAAGAGCAACGTAGCTCAACCTGCCAGGACTTACAGGTGGCTAGATTAACCAGGGGAGCAGTTGTTTAACCACACATAAATTAAACGGGACATCACCTCTTTTAGTGGCTATCAGTGCAGGTCTCAGCTTTATGTGGTGACAGGAAGCAGCAAGGAAGTTGAAATCTAGAGTAAAATAGGTTAGTAGTTTGAACGCTCACTTGGGAATTAGTCACTGCAGACTATCTCTGGGCAAGCCACGTCTGTCTGTGCCTCATAGGTTAACAATATTTTTCCATCTCACCTCAGTTCTGTAAGATTAATATGTGAAATGCCCAGACACCATAGGGAGAGGGATGACTGAAATACCAAGAATTTGCTCCCATAAAATGTTCAAATACTTGAAAAAAGGTATCTAAGTAAAGTTTAAGCCATTCCGTGAGTGATTTTATACTGCATGGAAAATCCCAAGCCTGGTCTGTTGTACTGGAAACATGCCTTTGGCAAGCTGTGTCCATTAAAAAAAAACCCAGCTCAGCCATCATCAGCCTAAATCATACGCAGGTGCTCTGCACAGGGCATGAAGACAAAATCAGCAGTAACAGCCTCACTCTTTCTCCCCAGCCTCAAGCAAGTTACCCTCAGGTTTCTGTCACAGTTTTTGACTCTCTTTCTGACAATGCAGTGCATCCCTGACACCTCCGCTCCTTCCCAACTCATGACCCCTGGCATTTCATACAGTTATTTTGTCTGTGTTGCCTACCTTTCTCTCTCCCTACCTCTTCGGCATAGTTCGAACCACTATACTTTCGATGATGGTACACCGTCCGGGCTGCTGTGTAACTACTTTTTCTCTCTGAGGATAAGCATTGAATGAAATGACTACTCCAGTCCTTTCCTGTGCAGTTCTTCTCCTCAGTGACACTATGTTCAAATGTTTATCTAAAACCTCCATCGTGGCATTTCCTAACAACATGTATTTTGCTTGTTAGATTAGGCCTATTGCCAGTAAGGCAATGAAGACATAAAACTTAACAGCTTCTATTTATTTTCTTATCTTAAGTGCAAAATTACTTTGTGGCTGAAGGCAAAAAACTTAACAGGCCAGGCTACTACTGTGGAACATTGTAAAAATACATTCTAGAAAGAGACAGGGTAAGAACAGTATTAAAAAATAATACTGCAGGAATAGGTTCAGTATGTAGATTCATCACTGCCTCCAGGTCCTTGGTAGTGAGTAAGGAAAGAGGCAGTCATGCGAGCTGGGGGCAAGCTGGGATAGCGCTTTGGAAAGAGCAGGGAGGAGACCTTCCAGAGGAGCTGACAGCGAACACGTACAGGTCAGAGGTGTGAGGGGAAGTCGGCTCTGCAAAACCTTCCTCGCTTTGCATTTTGTTTTCGTCCTTTCCTCATCACGATGCTGATACAGAAACTAGAGCATGGAGAAGCTTCGAACACTTGCAAGAGAGCTCCGGTTCCTTTAGTCATTTCCATTGAGTTGTCATTCAAAACACATTCATTCAAAAACATTCAAACCCAAGGGTGATTAAGCTTATGTTTTCAAGAAGGCAACAGGACGCGATGAATCTCTCGGACTCACCGCTTCTTTAGTGAAATGGACATAAATTCACAGCAACCTCAGTTAAAGCACAGGAGTTTTGCCGACGTTATACCAGGGTGACTGTGGGCAGAGCTCCACGGTGACTGGTCCAGACCGCCACCACCACTCTTCTAAGCTGTCATATATTTTTTGAAAAAAGTGAGGACTAGAGAAAGGGTTCATCCCTTTCAGAGCTGAAGGGTAGAGTCGATCATTTGCTAAGGGGCTTCTTCACTGAGAAAGCTGAGGAGGACTTTCAGCGGTAAGTGAAGGGTAAATTAAAGACTGGCCAACTCCCAATATGACAGGGAGATGAGAAAGAGAATGGGGAGAATTAAGGGAAGAAAAGCCTGCACTAGCAGCCATGCGTATCGATGCAGCTGGGTGAATGTGTTGGGCTTATACAAAAGACAGGTTTTAAATGCTGGCTTTTTATGTCACAGTAAAGTAAATTTCAGATTGACATGATTTTCAGTCTTGCGAAGAGTTCCTGATTCTGCCTTTGTTTTTTCAGTTACGTGCTTGCAGAGGAGGGCAATCCCTCTGAATTCAGAACCCTAATCATGTACAGCTGGAGGCTGAGACCTGAATCACATGCACTACATTCATAAAATGCAGTATTAAGCTGGATGCCCAGATTTCTCTCTGTGTTCATCTATAAGCAGTTTTTGTTCACCTTTCTGGATTGCATAATGACTTACTAAAAAAACTTAAATTATTTAATATAATAGTATAATTAAATCAATAAATCTAAACATACATAAAATTAATAATTTGAAATATCACGATTATTTAACACATATAAACAAAAATTAATTAAAAGATAAAAAACTTAAATTAAAAAATCTAGCTTTGTTCACAAAGCAGAAAAGTTTTTTTTCCATTTTTGCCTTACTTCTGTTAAATGTGACTGGTTATCACTGACCCCTGTTTACACTAAGTAGCACAGTCATCACTGAAACTATTACAAAATGTTTTTTACATGCAAGATTATTTCTTATAAGCTCCTATTCAGAGGAAGGAGATGTTATCCTTGTCCATGACTAGGGCTGAGAAATACAAGGGAGAGACATAATCACTGTTCATATTGATCTAGAAAAACAGCTCAGTAGTAGTACTTTTTCCTGATACTGTCACTGGCAATGGCTGACATGTTGTACAGTGTATAAGCATAATTATCTAACTGATGAATTTAAGCATTGTCTCAAGAGTTTTCAGGCAGGATACCCAGGAGTCTCTGCCTTTTTCATTGCAATTGAAATGATGGTTCTACTGGAGGAATTGTCTAGTTTCATGTGGGGAATTTAAAACTAAGAAAGATCGCCATTTTCTGTTAAGGCAAGATTTATTTTAGCAGAATTTATTATTGGGTGAAGTCAAAACAAAATATTTCATTTGAGTGTGGGTAAACTGTTTTGTTACACGAAATGATTAAGTATTTCATCCTTCTGTTCCAATTCAGGTCATGAATGGTACTTTTGTTACTGTTTTTCCCAGAGGACAAAAATTTCATTTTTGATCAAATTAGTGGTTTAACCTTGCCAGTAATTATTAGAGCTATTACTGTCAATAGAAATTGGTAATTTATTTTAATTAGTATTTTGTAAAAGCCCACCAACCAAATGCAGTACTAATTAAAGCAAAAATAATCTGAACCCTCTCATTTTAACTCAATAGGCCAAAAGATGAGCCAATAGTAGATAAACATACAACATAATGTTTTGGCAGGGGTGTGCATCTGTTTCTCATTAACTTTGCTTGAGACAAGTAAGGAATCAAGGTTTCCCGTGATTTAATTTGAAGAGCAATTTGGATTTCCTGTGCCTCAGCTGGAGGCATTATTGGTATGAGACCAAAAAAGGCCCTAACTGTCTTAGGAGGTTCATGTTTCACAAAATATAATACCTACAGAAATTCAAACAGGATGTCAAGAAGTGTTATGAGGGGTTCTCAGTGCTCTCTAGTGTTCCTAATAATAATTTGCGAGGCAAAACAATATTAAACCGTAAGTTTCATTCTCTCTTCTTGCCACACAAAACCCCGCCAACTTAGAAAAGATAAAAAGACAGTGAATACTGCTCAGTACATCACCCTGCTGGATTCCTTTTCAGTGGAGAAGTTAGAATTCTAGAATAGAGTCTGTGAAAATGATATTAGCAATGTGGGTAGCTGAAACTTAGTCATACAGAGGGAAAACAACTTGGACAGAGAGCAATGGAGCTTTACTTGTTCAAGTTTTGCAGAAAGGACTGAACACGTGATCTCTGAGAGGAAGGTCCTATATTTTTTCTCAGGTGGGTATCCAGAAAAGGAGACACTCTGAACTTGCTTGTGTAAATCATGGCCTTAGTGTCTCTGACAAAAATAATATGGATGGCACGTTTGCATGAATAATTAAACATTATTAGGAAGATAATGGAGGTCTGTTACCTCCTTTCGATGGGTATTTTACAAAGTACACCTCACTCTCTTTTACTTTCAAATGAGGAAGAAATTTTCTTAGCTATTCCAATACAATAGTTAAGAGGTTAATAGCTGCGTACTTAATAGCAACTTTGGCTTTTTTCTTCAGATGAAATCCTAGCCCCACTGGAGTCAATTCTGCCTTTTGCCATTGATCTCAACACAGCTGGGATTTTTACCTCTTGGTGCTGGCTGAGAGAGGTCTGGAGATGCAAGTGGGGAAACTGTCTGTGATTTTTTGATACCTCTCATGCTCAGGCAAATATGACTTTGTACATTTTTGCAAAGAGGCAGATTTGCATCTAACATACCTATCACTTATTCTTACCATAATAATCCACAAGACCCTGAATTTTATCAAAGCTACCTCAGTCAAAATGAGTGATACTAGTTATTACTTTGTGCTTTAGTTCCTTTCAACTTTTGTTATCCTTAAAACCTTGTAAAAATTATTTTTAAGTTCAGTCACTGGCAGTTTTGGAAAAATTAAACTATCTGCACTGTTTCTTTGACAGTGCAAAATTATCTTTGTTACTGGTTTATCCTAATTATTGTTAAATCATACTGACATTTGTAAGATCACATTGTTACTGGATTTTTTTTTTTTCTCTTGTTTTGTTTCAGAAAAAAAGTCACAGTGAAAAACAATAAGAAGCTGTTCACTTAATTGACTGTAGCATTTATTATGTTATAACCTGTAGAAATATAAAAAGGCTTAATTTAGGCTATAATTTTTAAAAAGTTAGGATTATTAGGAAAAGAAAGCCGATTTTTCCTGTTTTTGGAGAAGGTTAACTTTTTATCAAAAAGTTTGTCATTTTTAAATGAAAGTCGAAAATTTTTTTGCCGAGAACCTTATGTCATACCTCTTATTTTGGAAACCTTGTTTCTCTCAAAAACCAAGCAAGCAAGCAAGCAAAAAGTGTTACTCTGAAGTATTAAGCCTGTTTTAGTTTAGAAGCTACATTTGTATTCTAACCAGTGCAGAATTGTTCTCAGTAAGTATTTTTTCTGTTGCTTTTTTTCTATTCTTACCTTTTTTGGTGTATGAGACTTTCATTTTTAGTATTAAGTTTCTACAGTGTTACTAATCTTACACCTAAGACATTTAATGATTTATTGGTCTATATTTGTAGCTGATACTTGACATGTTTGTCATATATTATTCAGTGTCTGCATCTTATCATTCCACATTAAAATTCAACACTGCAGAAACATTAGCTAATAAAATCATGTTTCATGACCAACTGTGCAACTTTTATACCGCCCCTAAGATTTTTAACTAAAATCAGAGCATATGCATGAAACTTTCAAGTCACGCAATTGAAAATATGGCCTTTGGTGTTCAGTAATGAGCAATAATTAATATAAAGGCAGATTTACAGTAGTTAATATTGGTTGTAGCAATCTTGAAATGCAATTGAAGAAGTCTGCCACTGGGCATGGAGAATTGGAAAAAAATAGGTTTTATTTACAGTTAATAGCTATTTCACATACGATCTTCAATTATCAAGATAAAACAAAGTTCTTTCCCAGCAAATATTCCATCTGGTTGTAAAGGCCTTAGAGAGGTTCGTTACAGGCAATATTAGAACCACATCATCCATGACTGGAGCACACCACAATTTTGCAGGTAGCTATAGATGAGCCTCTTTAATGACATAGCTTCAAAATCTCAGAAGGGTTGTAGCAGTGTCAAGAGGGAACATGACTTTATTTCCATATAAACAACTTTCATTTCTCACAGATACGGATGCTTTCATAATTAAATGATGAAACACCAGCTAGAATTTTGAGCTGACCTGCTTTGATCATTTTCTCCCAACAGCTTGGAATTTCATAATATTTACTGTAGTTGATATAACACTCTGCAGTTGAAATGTGTGAAAATCCTCAACAACTCTCCCTCCGTGGGAAGAACATCTGACCATTCAAAATAGTCGCTGTTTTGGAATGAAAAAAAGGACTTTCTTTTGACTGGTACTTGCATGACTTTCTTGACCTCTCCATAAAGTTCTGAACATGCCACGTTTTCAGGACTCTCTTGGGTATGGAAAACATTTGTTGTTCTCAGTCGAAACCTTGACCTCGTATGCTCTATGTGACCCAAGAGCCATAAGGATATCATTGACACAAAGCCATTTGTAACATTACTGAAAATACAAGTGAGTGCTGCTTTTTAAATGGGTTGATACCTCTTTTCAGGGAAAAGTCTGAGTGGCACATTCCTGGCAAGCGCATTCTTTGGAGGCTAACCTCTACATGGCTTACCCCAGTCAAACCTTTCTTGGAATTTTTAAAAGGTTTCCACGTATTTAAAAAATATTTTCCTTTCTAAATAAGAAAGGTTGGTTTAGTTGTTTTTCTCTTACTAAATCAAGAGCTGAAAGGAAAGTGGCCAATACCCAAATGTACGTCCAATGACTAATGTGAGAAAATGCTGATTTTATGTCACTAATGTTTTCCCATATTTGTGTCACTATACTGAGAAAGCATGGCAGCTAAGCTCAAGAAATCCTACACACATGCTCTATTACAGTATATCGTGCACTAATGATCTTTCAGGAATGATCTCTTACAGGGAGAAGTCAACAAACAGCCTCCCATTGACTTCAGTGGACTTCGGATCAGTCCCATGGGATTTATCTTCAGAGACAGGTGCTGGAATTCATCTCACCTAATTGTAAACATTTTCCATATAGACATCTAAGTCTAAGGAAGTCACACCAGTCAGGGGAAAACAGAGCATGACTCATAAGTACTGCTTTAATGTCTACTTGAGGATGAGAGGAATCATGCCCTAGGAGGTCCTGTATCTCTCCGTGTAAGGGGGACCCTGATCTAGACATCAGATGTAGCCATCTTCAGTGTAGATATTTCTGCTAGGTTACATGAATCCCATCAGCAGGGTCAATTCTTCCCCTATGAGTTCCCTTCGTCTAGAATCTCTTGGTCAAAGATGAAGCATTTCTCTACATCGTTTCTGCTATAGAAATTCACACTGTAGGTATGACAGTTATGAGTATGCATGTCGGTGCTATCCAGAAAACAAGGGTAGGTGCTGATCCCATAGCTTGGCATGGAATAGCTGGCAGGAGGGGCTGTAACTCTGCTCTGTGTTTCCCAAGACTGTAGGACTGTTACCAGGCTGTTTGGCCTCGCTGCTCTAAACTCCACCTGACTTAGTGTGGGACTGGCTGCAGGACTGACCAGCCCTTGTGTGACCCTGTTCAGAAATGTGGCTGACGGATGTTGGGCCCTCTAAGAGTATGGCCCAAAGAATTTTAATTTGGAAAAGCAACTAAGGATGCTTGCTCCATTATTATTTAGCCTGAGATTTCTTACAGGGTAATTTTTGTAACTATTTTAACGGTAAAAAAAAGACTTGAATTTTTCAGTTAGCACTTGAACTTGCACATCTGAAAGAGGGGAAGTGGTTAACATGTGATCTCAATTGTTTGCAAAAATTGGCTGGTTATGCCTGTTTCTTGCACATGTAACTATCTGCCACATTTCTGTCTTTAAAATCTGTCCTTAAAAACAAACAAAAAAACCTTTTTAATGAGGATGAAAAATCGCTTTGCTTTATGTAACCTCTGTAATATTTTTTGTCAAAGAAAAATCTAAATCAGAGGAATGTTAAAAAAAGAAAAAAAAATCAGTGTTTCTGGCACCAAAGGTTAATCGTGACCATGATTTACAGTCTGTGAAAAGTATAGATAGATAAGTGTTCAGGAAGATAAGATTAGTAGCCTTGAAATTCACAAGGAGACAGTGATTTTAAAATCCTGCGTCACTGTGCACATTTTGAAGATTATGACACACATTCCACAGAAGTGAAAACATGTATTTTAAAAAAGAAAATAGTTACAAGATTAAATCTTATTAATAAATTATTTTTTAAAATTCAAAAGTATGGAAGAAATGAAACATAGCACCTGCAAAGGCAGCTTCGGGGTTTTAAATGGGGCGTGTATGGGATTCAGCTACTGCTGAGTACTAGTTATAGATCTTAATTCTTATTCGCTTACCCGCTGGCAGGAACACTCATGCAGCATGCGGGAAACCTGGCCTGTAAACTGTCCTCAGCCGCAGGGATTTACATTCATCTTTTTCACCTCTGAGGAAAAGGAGTGCTATGATTAGCACACTCTGCGCCAGCCAGGCCCATGGATGATGCTGGGCACTGTGCTGCCAAGCGCACAAACGCTGGGACCAAAGAGTAAGCAAGACTTTTGTAGCATAATGCTACTGCCCGTAGCTGGAGGGGGACAAGATGACATGTGTGTAGCTGTGAACCATCAGATGTCAGGCATGCCTATTTTACCCATTAGGTGCGGTTACACATGTGATTTATTTCCTTCCTTGCTCTCCAGTTCTGAAAATATGTAAAATCCCACACTCCGAAATTCATTAAAATACCATATTCTTTACTGCTATTTA
The DNA here is from genome assembly GCF_036370855.1 of Dromaius novaehollandiae. Classification (NCBI taxonomy): domain Eukaryota; kingdom Metazoa; phylum Chordata; class Aves; order Casuariiformes; family Dromaiidae; genus Dromaius; species Dromaius novaehollandiae. The sequence goes on from NC_088132.1 coordinate 33,495,131, forward strand.
TAGGCTTTAACAAAATCCAGACTGCTTTTTCAGGAAAGGAGAAACTTGAGAGCAAACACTCTGGGAATCCAAGAGAGTTCCAGCAATGAAAATAAACGCTTCAAGCATCTTAATGGCACCTTGAAAGTGGAGGGGAAAAGAAAGGTATGTATAATGTACGATCTTTTTTACATTTCTTAGCATAAAAAAATAATGTCCTTACATTTTTTACTTTCATGGTCCTGTTGTAAGCTCATGTTACAAATTCTTTAAGATTTTTTTCTTTAAATCAGTGTAGCGGTTACAGGAAAAATAAAAAGAATGTATAGAAAAGCAGACTTTCTTTTCCCCAGGTATTTCAAAGAGGTGACAGAAAGTATTAATATGAACTAAAAATATACACAAGCAATTAATTTTTTTAAATTGCTTTCAGACTGTTTCATAAACCACTGCAGACTCCTGTAAACAAACTGTTTATTGTAGGTGGCGTTTATCTTATGAGCATTAGCTGTCTAAAAGTTAGGTGTCTAATTTTTCCTCTGTAGCGATAGAAAGAGACAGCCACCCTGGAAACACAGTTTATCTTGTCCAAAAATGCAGGTCGAGGCTGATGATAAATTGCCCTCTGAAGGCTCTTGTCAGTCTCCATTGGCCACGGAAGAAGCTTAGACTGTCGCCCAGCCGTTGATGCCTAAAATTAAGTGCGATGATTCCCAGACTGTTATTATAGCTAGACAAATAGTACAGCTCTGTAACTTGTAATCAGACAGAGAATTTGATAACGTTTCACGATTAGATGATCTGAGTAAGATTAAATACTTCTTTCAGAAGTATGCAAGTTTGAGAGCAGCCACACTCTCCCTGTGAAAACTCTAGTAAGGATCTGCTTTATATCCTTCATCAAAGACTCTGCTTTGTCCTAACGCAGCCATGTTTAATTAATTGAAGTGATGACTGCTGGGTATTGTCACTTCAGTGATAGCTGTTGCAAAACTTTTCCAAATAGGTGACTATAGAGATGGCTAGGAATTTTTGATTTATTTCTTTGCGGTTAAACCAAGAGCAAGCAGAGAAGTGGATTTGGAAAAGACATAAACAAACTGTTTATGTATTGAGGAAACATAACCAGATCATCTTAAAATACTTGAGGCATAACTATAGTCACTGAGATATAAAACTATTTAAAAGGTATTTTTGTTACACTTGACTTTGGCATCATTTTTATGAATAATTTCTGACATTATTTCTACCTAAAAGGTGTTTTACCAACTTGAAATGGCTGTAGATTCTACTAGTTTAATTGGACACTAGAGTTCATTGCCGAGCAACAGACAGCCTGCTGTCTACCAAGCAAAGTGGCCCCGAGGTTTCCTTTGAAATTGGATGTGCACTGTGTGTGACCGATTATTCGTTGCAAATAACCGAGTAACGACAATCAATACAGTTCTGATTTTACATGAAGTGAGTGGGAGAAATATATAAAATAAGGAAGCAGAAAGGAATGTAATAATAGTGGTGTTGGACAGTACTGGGAGTATTTTCTGGGGGACTTTCCAAAGAAATAAGACATCTGTGACTTGTCAACACTTGTGGAATAATCCAGTACCACAGATGAAGTATCAGCCTCTGTGATTGGTTGAGGTTGATGTCATCTTATTTAAGAGGGAATATAAATCAGAGTGTCCTTTATATGCACCTTTATATGTCCTTTAGATATATCCCCAGTCAGGAGAGCCAGCAGCTTTGTACTTTCAGGCCTAGATCATCAAAGTCCAAATATTAAAAAAACATCTTCAGCTGCTTGATCATGTCCTTGCCTTTCAAAAGCAATAGTTACACTCATGTTTCCAACAGAGTAATTAATCTGATGCATAATATTGAATTAGATGGTGGTAATTTGTTGATCCTCAGCTGGGGCAACAAGAAAAGGAATTCTACATTTAGAACAGATCTTCATGGAAAACAGCAAAAGTTTCAGAAACAAAATGAAATTTACTGGGGCAATGGAAAATGCTTGATGCCTGATGGGATTGTTACTTTGCAGAACATAGTTATATAACCAGTTTCACTCTAGCTTTCTCCAGACTTGTTTGTCTCTGACTGCAGATATAATACCTGTTTGGAATCAAACAAGTGCAAATAACTTGCGTTTGACATTTTGTTTGGTACTTTGCAGACAGACGTGTAAAATTATAGGAATTAATAGTTTAGCTGGACCTGGCAGATCTGTTTTGGAAATCATTAAATCTTTCTCTTTTGGGCACAGAGCATAGCGGGACTCTCTTTAAATTCCCAGCCAACTGAAATGACTTCTGTCTGTTTTATGGCTTACCATCCCTTCAACATATTTAAAATTATCTTTTCCTACATTGACTGTGAGAAGGTTGTGTCATGAAGTTTGTGATTTGTGATTAAGATCAGTTATAATAGATCGCTCTTGCCAGTTTTAGCTATGTTATTCTTCAGTGTAGTTCAACTCAGCCAATGACTTAGGGAGAGCAAAGGAAAATAGTGTACTGTGAAACAGCAGGAGCTGTGAGTTGTCCCTTTACACTGATAAAAATCCTCTGAAATAGTGCACCGCAGGGCACATGACTTCCAACAAAATAATACCAAGGACTGTGTTTATTGTATGCGTATCACGTATCCATTTCAAGCTTGACTTTTCTGGTGCAGTGAAAAGGAGGTTCATGAGAAGTGAATGTGCTTAGAAATAGACATAAAGAGTGAAAAGCCATCTGACATAATGTCCAAAACTATACCTAAGTAAGACCGTATTATACTGCTTAGCCTCAGCCAAATTGAACAGTGTTAAAATAACAAATACTCCCTTTTACTGAAAAGGATTAATTGGCCAGTCAAACAGTGGGAAGAATCTGTGTGTTGGCTGAGACAAAGTCACAACGGACTGATACTGGTGACTACAAAAAAAAAAAAAAAAAAACCCTGATGCTTTTTTTTTTTTGGGGGGTAAAATTGTCTTTAAGGTCATACACAGTTGCCTTTCGTGGTAAGGACACTTATTGCATTTTCCTGCAATGGAGAATGTTCAGTTTTGCTTTGCAATAGGTTGGTGTTAAAATTAGGGTGATAATCAGGTTGTGCTCACCTTCATTTTGTCCCATTTCATGTGGTGGCTGATTAGGTCATTTATTTTTACTCCTGACACTTTTAAGCTTATCTGTGCAGCTGTCATGTCATTGGATCAATACACTCTTCTTTGCCAAATAAGAGATGCTTTCTAACATGTGTAGGTACATATCAAACAACAATTTCTGGCTGTTAGCTTCAGCTGTGAAAACAGGTACCTGTAACAAAAATGTGGATGGTGTTAATAATGTCATTCACAGCATCTGTCTTGGCAGATGCTGGGTAGTACAAACACAAGCTTGGGAGTAAGTTTTGAGGACTGGTTCACAAATTAGTTAGTAAAATTTGACGGTCTGGGTTACTAAAGAGGTCAGAACCAATAACTGGAATAGCACCCTCTGGATTTAAAAACTGACTCATGCTGGGTTATTTTGTACACTTCGGGATGAGAGTGCATGAATAAATAAGCTTCCTGAGAAAATTGACGCTAAAATGACACCAGTATCTGGTTTTCCCTGTCTTTGACAGTCCAGCTGAAAGGGAAGGAATTAACGCGCACATAATTTGGAAACAGAAAATCAGTGTCTTGTTCTGCAGTGTGCAGGGTCCTCTCATTGACAGCAGTGCGAGCAGCATGACATGCTCCTTTTCTTATTCTTTAATTTGTTGTTCCCAGAAATCTGTCACACTCTCCAAACATTTAATCTTCCTGTAACACAGGGAACATATTGGTATGTTTCTGCATAGTGCAGCTAAAACATATTTGCCAGTGTATTTTTAGCACAAAGCTGTGAGGTAATGGAGCAATTAAGGCATCTTTCTACGGATTTAGGGCAGAGTATCTGGGAATTAATCTGCACTTATGCTGAAAGCTGTACCAATAAATACAGACATATGTGGTACTTGAGCACCTAAACATGGCACTTAAAGGCAGCAAGAAGTGATGCTTAGTCCTATTGCCTGCTTGTGTACTGCTGACTGCAGAACCCAGTACTATAGTTAGAAGTTGTCTTTGCTTTTTTAGCACATGATCCTCTGCCTTTCATTTCCATATCTGCAGACACTGACTTTGTTCAATACCTCAGTATGAAAGGGGCAAATGCAATTTAATATTCTAAAGCACTAGAGAAGCTGGGGAATTTAGAGAGAGAGAGAGAGAGAGAGAGAATTTGTTAAGCACTGAGTAGAGCTCCTGTGGACTTTCCTAGCTGAAAGTCTATTTCCACATGAGGTGTTCCTGGGACTGGTAGTGACACACGCAAAACTTGTATTATATTTTTCCATACAAAAAAGAAAAATCCCAAATTGTATAATTCGGTCAATATAACATTGGCTTTCTCAGCAGAATAAAAGTAAAGAGGAGGCCATACACCACGTGCTTCCAGTGAGACCAGGTTTATGTACACAAGGCAGTAAAAAGCCTCATTAGCTTAAGTGATTTCTAATGTTAAGAGGAGGAAATTCAGGCTTCAGGTGAAAAATGAAAGAATGAGTCAAATGTGAAAAATGGGAGAACTCATTTAGGAATGTCTTCCTGTTTGCACAGTGGTAGATTCATGAAGGCAATGGAAGATGAAGGTTGTGATACTTACAGCTAGCTACATACAGGCATCTCAGTTAAGTGCTTCGAATCAGGCTGTGGAGGCATGCATCTCTCCGCTAATTGTTTAGGACTGCTTAGGGAATTTTGTCTCTGAGTCACACCCTTCGTCACGTAAAGCAGCTGGTACGAATACATAACCTGTGCCAGCTTCCACATTCACCGTCTCTACTTTCTCAGGCTATTTCAATTGTGTGTTGTAATATTTAATTCACGGAAATTTTAGAAAAACCTTTAATATCCTTGAAGGATAGATTTTACAAAGATGCAATGGGTATTATTTACTTAATTACAGCAATTCATTACATATGATGGTTCAGGTTGACTTAATAATTCAGGTAGCACTTGAAACTTAGAGTAAAGCTGCTGAAGTCTATATTAAATATAAGCCCTACTATTCAACAGTTATCTTTCAGCCATAGTTACAGTATGCATAAAAGCTCTAGCTCAGATGAAAGGAGAGCTGTCTTCTGCATCTGCTAATTAGGAAAATATATAAATTATGCACCTTATCCATAGAAAATGTTACATTGGTCAAAATCTTTTACATTGCTAAGTAACCAGGCAGTTGGGCTGGCTCTAGTATTCAGTCTGATATTTCAAACACTCACTTAGCCCCTGGAATGGGAGTCACAGCATTTTAATGAGCTTACAAGAAAATGGAAGTGTTGGAATATGTGTAAATGCACTGGAGTAATTACTCTCAAAAGTATGAAGAATTCTTACCCTGGATTTAGTAAATTAACAAAACCTTAAGAGTTAAAAAGTTTCCAATTTCAGCATTTGTGTTAATAGACTCAGTTCTCTTCAACAGGTACTTATTAAGGATCAATTTACTTAAAAGATGCTCTACATTTAGGAATGGTATACATACAAAATTTCATTAGGCAAATTATATGTTGATAGATAGCGATATGTAAATACACATACTAAGGCCTTCTTTTAAGCACAGTTTCTTCATTAACAAATGCCAGTAAAAAAAATGCATTACTAATAGCTTATATAGACATGACCCAGGGGAAATTTGGGGTATGAGTTTGGACAGGGAGACAAACCAAAAAGCTGTTAGATTAACAAAGCAAATAGTTTTCTTTTTTTTTTTCTTTTTTCTCCCTGAGCAAAGGACATGAGTAATTGACGTTAATTTAAAATCCTCCAAATCAGCTTGTTTTGAAAATTGGTCTAGAATCCTGTGAAAAACCTGGCCTAGAGAGATGCCAGCACTCCCTGGAGTTGGCCCATCTGAAAAGAGGACAGAAACTGCCCTTACTGTGGTATTTTGGTACCTCAGCTTCCCAATGAAATGAGGAAGTGCAAATTAAAAATATAATCTCTCCAAAGAATTGTTAAACATTTTCAAAAAGTCATTCCTGTATCCTAGTCTGCAACAGGAAAAGGGTCACGTTTTTGCATTCGCTGCCCCCATTCCTCTTCCACCCACCACCCGCAGGTAATTATAAACCTCCTCAGCTTCATACAAAGAAGCTTTCTCCCCATTTTGTTCTCTGTCTCTTGCCATTTATGTTCATATATACCATCTTTTTCATAGACCCTTTTCTAAATATTTCCCTTTGTAGAAGTGAACAATCGGGCCCTTGATGAATCAGGGCAGTGTTGCTTCAGGATCCCTTCTGCATGGGCTCCATGCTGTTTCATTCAGCATCCTTTGGTAAACCATCAGTTAATCCACATAAAGCCTGCGGGACAATCTCTGGGTTTGTACTCATAGTTTTCTTCCCAAATGGCTAACAAAGAAGCCTCTCAGTCCTTCGTTTCTTTTGCTGCTCTCCAGCATCATGTATGACAATTTTTCAGAAGAGTTTAAGAAGAAAGAAAGTATCTCAGAACGGCCGTTTCACAATTTGCTTTGTGACGAGACAAAAGACAAGCTCCCTGTAGGTCAAACGGCTGCCACGGGGGAGATTTCTGGGTGAGAAATTGCTCTGTTTACTCAGCCTGAAAATGACCTCCCTTCTGCCTACCTCCAGCCCGTTGCTCAATCAACCAGTTCAAAGAGGGAAGCGAACTGGAGGCTTCCTTTCCCTCTTCACGCCAACTTGCATTCATTGCCCACGTAAGAGCCTGCGCGGCTTGACTGTGTGATACAACCAGCAGGAACATGACATAGTTAGTGGCTTTGGTAATCCGTCACTTAAAGAAGAGGCTTAGTCTTTGATAAAGTGAAGACAAAACCCAGCACTTATTCCTGCAATGCCTGCTGGGTCTTTAGATGACCGTTTTTATTTCCAGATAAAAAGCAGGGAAGCAATCAAAATTAGTGTGATCAAGCTGCTTAGAAACAATTAACATCGTTACGCTTCCAATACAAAGTTTCATAGTTGTTCTGATTATGCAGAATTTTGGATGGTCTGTAATCCTGCAAAATTTTGCAAAACCAGTTCACATCCATGTCTGTTAGCAATGCTGCCAGCATTAGCAAGGGATTGCTGTCAGCTCTGACCAGTACTTCAAAGAGCAGGCTAGTTAGACATGCTCAGAGCTGTCGATGGCAGACAAGCTTTGCCTAAATTCAGTAAACAAACCGAGGTGAAGTTCGGCTGGTCGACTGAGCTTTGAGAGGACTCAGACTCAACCAACTGAATCAGGGAGAAGATTACTGTTAGCCTTCTATTACCAGGAGGGACAAACCAGCTCACTCTGATCTGATTTGAACCATCCTTCCTAATCTAGGGGAAATCAAAACAGTCTGTCTATACTAAAGCTTAGATTAGCATAGGTGAGCTGCTCTAGATTTTATTTACAGAGGGAGACTCACCAAGATAAAGATTTCCATGTGCAGACATTCCAGAATAATTTGCCTGTGTAGCCACTCTACTAGAAAGCAAAATTAGTATTTCAGATAACTGTGCTGCTTTGAAAATGAAATAATAAAATTGAATGCCCACATGGGGGAGTTATTGCAGAATAGTTAGGCCAGTTTCTGTGTTAGGTAAGTACTGCTAGCCTTTGGAAATGGTGATGGAGCTGAAATTAAAGCTGACAACAATATGAAAGTATGCAATATTTATTTTGTGTAAGCAAAGCTCTAAGCACCTCTCATTTGTGTCTTCTTCATCCAGAAGATCTGCTTAGTTTATTATGTTTTTCCACCTAGGTAACCAGTAGTGCCTAATATACAGATTAAAATATCTGAATGTCCGAAAAATGTCTAAATGTGCCTATCAAAATTATTTCACACTTATTGAGAAAGTCATCATACTTAAGGCATAATGTGCAGCCAGGTTTGCATATCAGCTCCTGCTTGAATAAGAATTTTGAAAAGAGCTTTGTATCGTCTATCATTGTTAAATCTTCAAATAACATAAACTGGAAGTGACATGTAGCTGAAAGGAACTTCGCGGAGTTTGCTATGAACACAATGGAGCTGGCTGTTGCTGTTCAAATAGCTCTCCACATCCAAGAGCCAGAAGCATGCACACACTCATCTGCTAGTGCACTTTGAATGCTGCTGACAAAACAGTGATGCAATAGATATCGCGCATCCTCAAAGCAAAATCAGAAAACATTTGTCAGCTTCAGTGGTTATTCTCAAACAGTAACAAAGTTATACAGAAAGAAAATGCAAAACAGAAACAGATTCCGTTTTTTAAAACATCATTGTGACAAGAAAGAGAAGCCTCAAGATTGCGAAGAGCAAGAACAAAGCAGGGTACAGAACAATTCCTCTGCAACTAGTCAACGTCAGTGAGATATGGACAAACCCCTGGAGAACTGCATGATATATTTTTTTATGAGTAACCTAACAAGAGAAGAATTTCAGGCCCCAGATCTTATATTTCTGGTATTAAAAATCCAATCACTTCAGCATTTACGTAATACTCCACAGGCACATATGACTTTTTGGCCCTCTCAAGAGTGAAATTTACAGTCTAGTGTGACCTGAAAGAGAACAAGCAAGTGAGGATTTCAGTGAGACTGAAATGGCATTTCAGTGTATAGTTGTTGTCCTTGGAAATTGAAGTTTTATTTTAAGTATTTAACATTAATAAAACAAGCAAATGAGTGGTTGTATCCCCAAGTGACAAAAACCATCCCTTACAGATAAATCACAGACTTTTGTGACACTGCTAATAATGGCTATGTGCTGAGAGCGGCCTTGTTGCTGAACAGTCAAAACAAATATTTATGAATTGTAAAAATCTGTATTGCTCCTAGATGGCAAGACTTACAATTTCATTCATGTGCTCAAACGTATGAGGTCTTTGTACTCTGAAAGACTCATGAAACATTTTACTGGATTCATCTAATAACAAAACAGCTGATTGCTCAGTGGCTTTCCCCCATCATCACTACAAGTCAGGAATGTGTCTTCAGCAAGTAGAGGAGAAAGCTGTTAGATTCTTTGACAGACTTACCACTCCAAGTATGTATATACATAAAAAAACAGCATTCAAGTAATGTAATTTTTATGTAAAGAAAAGGTAGTAAACCTTGTTTTGGTGGGTTGATGATGGACCTTTCCAATTCGCATTTTTAAACCAGCTCATGGAAAAGTACCAATGCAAGCCCTGATTGTAGAGAGTTTTTCACTGACATGTCAACTAATTAGTGATGGAATCCAATTAGCCTTTTCCCACGGAATCCAGGTATGAGCTTTTGATCCCATTGAAATGAATAGATTTGTCATTCACTTTGGATAGACAAGAACTTAACTCAGCTTATCCCCTATCAGAACAGAATGCTACTATTATGTGTATCACTCAAAATCCCCTTATGACATGACTTTGACATGGGCCTCTTCTGTGGCAAAACTTCTGAGAATTTTTCCTTCTATCCATTTCTAGCATAGAAGTCATTGAAATAGAGATAAAGTCAGAAATCAAGGGTCTATGATATCATTTAAGTGCAAAGCCTTAACGATGGTCTGATTCAAAGGCAGCTGAATTCCATAAACTGACCCATATGGCTTTCCCAGGGCTTTGCTAGGACTACTACTCTTGTTTATGTTTTTCCTTCTTAACATATGTGTAATCCAGCTTTCTTATTTTAATTATCAGTTCAAAGTAATAAAAAGTCTAGGTACTTAAATATTTTGCTAATTTTATCCTACCTTCAAAAAGTTTGCTTCAGTTGTTTGTGGAAATTTCCATTGTAGCTGGAGAATAGAATTAAGATTGAATTCATTGGGGAAAGGAAAAGGGAATAGTGTATGGTAGCTAATGAAGTGTTAGTATATCACTCCTACTCATATTCCAGTCTTACTTGTATTTACTTAAGCACAAAAATAGCAATGGAAGTAATCCAAATAAGCTAGCTTTATATTTCCAAGAATGCTCATTCCACTCTTTGAGCTATCACACTGTTCAACTAGAAGCTATGTAAAACCAGGAATAATTCCTCTTTAAAAATAACTGAAAAGAGTTTCTTTAATGTGGAGTGAATAAATATTTTCAAAATAAAGATCCATCCTGAGATTAATGGTTGGGGTGCAGGACTGCGCCCCGTAAGAATTACCTAGTTGAAGAACGTGATTGCTTGTCTCTGGCACGCGTTATCCTTTACTGGAGAACGAGGAAGCACAGAGGAGGCCTTCCAGAGGCTTGTCTCCACTGAGAGAATTTTTCTCCCTGGGTCTCCCATGAACCAGACATGGTTCTGAGGTGTTTCCACATCTATTTCCCTTTCAGTTTGATTTGGTATCAGGTAAAGCAATGCCTAACCTGCAGTGAACATCAACCGACGCTTCAGTGCTGAGGCAGCAGAGGTTTTTAATGGGAAAAATAAAAATAAAAAGCAATCCTGTCATTATTAACAACAGGATAGCAGGCCAGAATGACATTGCTGCCAAGACACTGCCAGTCTCCTGGAAATGACGAGGAGAGACTTTCCCCCAGCAGAAAGTGGACTCCCTGTCTGTATGCCTGCATCATGGATAGGCATTTATCAGCCTTTTTTTCCAGGACAGGCTGGTGGCTTCGTCTGTCCTCAATTAGACCTTTCAAAGTTGGACTATAAGCCTGAAATAGTCACTATCGTCTCCTTCTACAGTCAGTAGAAAGAAGTGAGCGTCTCCAGAGGGCAATTCATCTCTTTCTAAGGCATATGCCTAAGATGAGTCATGTAAATCACTCTTATTTTTCTCCCTTGACTATAAAGGCAGCTAGCGTGACTAGCTCAAATGTTTAAACCTTCATAACTTTTAAACTTCTTCAGTTAGGTGAAATGAATCCCACATAAGGCGCATGTTACAGCAGACAGGAGACTTTTAGTGGGTTTGCGTCATGTAGGGGTAACATGACAGAACAGATTTCTGAAAATTTCGTAGTAGATTTGAGTCCCTAGCAGGATTAAATAGTCTCCCCTGGTTTCCAATATGAGCGTGAGCAGATAAAAATGAAAAAAAGTTTCACCTTTAAGCAATCTTCCTAGTATCGGCATTTGGGTTAATGACCAGTATCATTTGCCGATTGTTGCATTTTCTTTCTTAATAGAAAGTGTTGCAGAGCCCAGTTTGCTTGCGTACATACTAATCAGTCTACAGAAAATGCTGATGACTTTCTTCCTGGGTTTGTATTAAGCAGTAGATGCAAATCTTATAAATGAGATGTGAACATCTTTGTGCAGTTTCTTCCCTTTCCAGCATGCGGGATTTTCTCCCCTCCTCCGATTCTAGTCCTCTCTTTGTTCAGGCAGTTTCTTTGTGTGGTTAATCTTCAACATGCTTCATCTGCTTTCCATTCTCCTGCCTGCAGCCTAAGGCAATTACCTCAACCCAGCTGGGATAAAGAAAGCAGAGATTCTTCTTTAACCAAGGGAATAGCTTAGTAATGATCACATTTCTTCTGAAATAAATGATTGTTTGTATAATATGAACCCTTGGGCCATAAAGTAGAGCTGGATAATGCAAAGAAAGGTCCTTCAGAAAAAAAGCAAGTGGTTTGTATTCTGTTTAATAAACAGCAGAGTATCCAAATATTTATACGTTGCTTATTATGTTGCTTTTCATCTTACTGAAAAGATCTTTAAAAGTCAACAGTTAGGTCCTATTTAGTGAAATGATCACATAAAATTAATGGTCTAAGAAATGTTGTTACTATAGATGTAGATATTACTGTAACACCACAGCTCTTTCATGGCCATTGGGAAAGAATGGATACCAAGAGCACTTAAATGCTGGTACATAATCTTTTTCCTGGACAAGCCAGAGACTGCAGTTCAGGAGGGGCTGAAAAAACCTCAGAAAAGTTTGTTTGTTTTTTTTACCCTGCAGTATGTGTAAAGATTGGCCAAAGGTGTCCAAATCCATTGTTCAGCATAGCAGTAGTTTGCCAGAAACGAGGTTTGTGTGTCTAGTAATCTGTGTCAGGAAGAGGAAGGTTTGAAAATGAGCAGAAGACTTAAGCTGTATAGTGAATGACTTGTGCAAATAAATAGCAATTGGCACTCTTCATTCTTTCTGATACTCACTTGAATTAATGCCTGAATATTAGTGCCTGATAAATTATAAAAGGATTTTCTTCTCTTACTCTTCCATGTTAAAATAATAAATGAATGAAGAGAAAGAGTTTATATTACAATCCTGTCATAATGTTTAAATTACCTTTAAATGATCCAGACTGGAAGCTATAAAAGGAAAGGGATCGGTTGCTAACTTTTGAAATATGACTCTTGAAAAGAGACTGAACTTTAGAATGGTAAGTTAGATCGATTTTCAGCATTCCAGGTCATGTCATGTGGAAGCAATTTGGTGGCCTAAATCTCAGAAGGGGGCCAAAGGCAGAGCACAAGTGGAGAGGATTGGTGTCTCTGGTAGTTAGATGCAACATGAAAAAATTCTCATTGTGAAAGTTATGTTCCATGTGATTTTCAATTAGCTGGCTTGTGTCCAGTGAAATAAGACCCCAAAAGTGACCTGCTTGTAGTTAAATGTCTGTAAGCACATATTTCTAAAAGATTTGTTCTATTATATTACATTTTAATCTGCACAGTCTTTAGCTGGAATGATACCCCCCCAAACATTTAATCCTGAGGACCCTTTCTGAGGATTTCTAATGGAGGAAACTGAGAAGGAATCACAGCTGGAGGAAACCAGACTACTGCATGAGGGAGGGAAATGGATGACAGATGAAGAAAGAGCAATTTTCATGACTTGTCAATATCAGGTAATCATAGTTTGATTCCTTCTTTGAGGTGCACAGGGTACTTGATTTTCTTTCAACTGAAGATGAGTGAGACCTTCCAAAAAGATGGCCCCATCATTCAGAAATGCCCAGTGGCTTCTACAAGAAATAGCCCCAGATTATATGATTGGTTGACTAGAGGTTCATCATGAAATTGCATCTGTTAACTTTGCTGAGTACGATCTGTTTCAACTCCAGCAAGCTGAACAGTGAGCTGAGGACATTGGTTTGTTCTCCTCTTAAAATATAGCTTAAAATGGAGAAGGTGGTTAGAGATAACTCAGTGGTTAGAGGATGTGTTTAGATGGAGTCTCAGCTTGCTTCTTTGGGGAATTCAAACCTCTGTCTTAGGAGAATGCCCAAACCATCACAAAAGTGCTCTTAATGTTGTGTAACTGCGTAGCTTCAGATGAAACATTTGATGAGAGGGTGTAATTGGGAATGTATCTTAGTAGCATCATGCTCAGAGCGCTGTTTCGGGAGCTGCAGTCTGTTCTCAGGTTCTCTTCCCTGTCCCAACACTCTCTATTTTATCCAGGGGCTCTCTGAAATAATAACAAAGTTATTTTATGATATGATCACTGGTATGGTTAGAAATGAAATACTGCATTTCTGATATCACTGATTGACAGATATTGATGGTCAGAGCAGAGCCTTGAGTATGATTTAAGGTTTGGGAAAAAAGCCGCAATGATTTCTAATGTTGGTGTCCAGGATCACAATCTATCCTGCTTATCAAAGAGAAGTTAAGAAGTGACTTGATTTACCCGGGGAAGTGGCATTTTGAGGAGTCTGGTTTTACATGTGTTCTGGCTGAGTTTATGAAATACCAGAAGTATAAATACTTGGTGTTTGTGGAATCGATAATTTGCCACTAGAGTGAAGTCTTGGGAGCAATGCAGAGATTACTCACATGGCTCCCGATCTGCTGGGAACACCTGTAAAGAATGGGAAGTGGAAACCAAAGAGAAAGTCTTTGTCTGCAGTTTCTCAAAGGGACTTAGGATTTGAAAATGATGGCATTTCAACATGGGGCTGAACAAAAAAAGGCCAACTCATGGTACAGCCTTTCAAAAACAGTGTGTCTAAAAAGCCGGAGAAGGCATTTACAAGCAACAAATATTTGGATAGGTGCAAAAACAGAGAGGAATGCTTTTGTAGTCTGAAGCTGGTGGATTAAACTGTGAGATCAGCCAAAGAAAAATGAAGTTTATTGCAGAGGAAGCACCCATTTTAGCTTCTCTAGTGATTCAGAGGAAAAGCTTGAAGTTACAAGAGAAATATCTGGAGGCTTCAGAGGCCCACAGTGAAAACAGAGAATTTAAGAGCGGTGAGGACATTGATTCAGGAAATACAAGGTCCTGTTATTTCCTTTGGGTTTGTGCATCACTGCTGTTAAAAAGTAAGGAGTGGCTATGTTTATAAACCTCTACAGACCATGTGTTGTCTCTCTTCAAGCTCGGTCTTGTACGCCTACACTGGCACTCTAGAAAGGGTGTATTTATACCCTAGGAAATCCAAGGAAACAGAACAGGCTTTGAGAGCAGGAATGCAAAGAGAGCGTAATATATACAAAGCTTGTACCCAGGAAGTGAGTTAAGGGGCTAACCATTTTTTGGGTTTATTCTGTCCTCACAAAGTGGAAGATCTCAGCGTGGTGAGATGCAAGCACGGTAATGTGGTAACAGTGTGGCTGAACAGAGCTCCCAGGTTTCAGGAGCAAAGCCGTCTTTGGCAGAGCCTTTAGTAGGCAAAAGTAGTGCGAAAACCAGCTTAAAGCTGGGAGTTGAAGCTAGACAAGCTCAGACTAGAAGTAAAGCCCAACATTTTGAGTCAAGGATAACTACAATCATAACAGGGATTGTAATGAAAATCACTGGGATTTTTCATCTTTGCAATTCTGGATGGTAAGAGTAATGTTTATCTAAAAGAGATGTGCTTTTTCAGTACAAGTGCTCTTTTCTTGCCTTAAATTCTGTAACTTTAGAACTAAAAGGAAGAAAATGATAGCACTGTGATTACCATTTGCTGATGCTCTGATTGCTGCTAATGAAATGCACAGTTTTTGACAAAAAAGCAATTTTCAAAATGAACTACCTTTTGCTCTAAAAGCCACATTTACTTTTTATTTGATTAACATCATCTGGAACAGCACAATCAGAATAATACTGTGTTGCTTATCCCATTGTTACTTGCTCTGCATG
Organism: Dromaius novaehollandiae; assembly: GCF_036370855.1. Classification (NCBI taxonomy): domain Eukaryota; kingdom Metazoa; phylum Chordata; class Aves; order Casuariiformes; family Dromaiidae; genus Dromaius; species Dromaius novaehollandiae. The sequence goes on from NC_088132.1 coordinate 33,510,145, forward strand.
AGCAAGTAATTTCTGGTACTAAAGTCACAAGCAAGCTCCACAGGAAACAGGATAACAGAATTCATGTCATTAAAGAGTCTAGTGGAGAAGAATGAAAAAAATTCCAGTACTAGGGTTTTTCCCAAATGTGAGGAAATTATCACTTTGGGATAAGAGTCAATGCCTCAAAATAGTGTTAGCTTGCTGATAGGTGTACATGCATATGCTTTTGTATGCTGGTGGGGGGACAGGGTCATGTTTTAAAGATGACAACATCGGTTAACTTGTTTTAGGGTTTGAATGAATGTTTGCACACATTTTTTCCCACTGTTGAAAGCTATCTAGGCTATAACAAACCCATTTTGCCACAAGGTCTTCAAAATTATGAGTTTGTCTCTCTAAATTTGTTGACTGCTTTTTGGAAGTGCAAAGCAGGGACAACTTGCACCATCTGGCTCCCTTTTAACAAACCTACAAAGACAAAATCTTCATAAAGTATTTTTACCACCAGGTGGAACTGCATGACTTAGTAGATTAGGCAAGATGCTTACAGTAATCAACCCACTTATCCCTTAAGCATTCAGCACAACAATGTGGCTAGTATTAGTCTTGGAGGGACAGGGACAGCAAGTCCCTTGTGGGTACAGAAAGTAACCACACGCTGAAAAACAGTAGGGATGGGATTGCTACTCGGTCATGTTTGTCTTAACATTGGGCAACCTTGAACTGCATTTCCCCATCTGCCAGGGGAAAAAAATATATATAAACCAAGAGCTTTCTAATGTTGCAATATGCATAATAAGATGATGTCATGTTGGAGCCCTTCCACACTTTGCAAATCTGCGTCTTGGACACAGACAGCTGAACCCCTGTGCCTGAGGTTACAATGTGGTGTACTAGGCTGGAGAAGTTAACATAGGAAAATGAACTGCTCGGGGTTTCTAAAACCCTCTGCATTAAGTATGCAAGTTCCATTTCCCTCAAGTTCTAAACACTCCTTCAGCAAAACGACATGTTCCAGCATGTAGTGTTCAAAGCAAAGCCCTGACCCTACTGAAACCTATGGGAAGCCTGCCATGAAGGTCATTGCAGATGAGCCTGGGAGTCCTCATTAAAGAAGATGGGCTTGAATCCTGCTGTCTCTACACAGATTTTCTTTCTTCTTTGTTCTGGAAAAATGCACTTGATATTGATGAATTACTCAGCTTGTAAATCTATAAATAGGAAACAGATATTTGCCTACGATTTAAAAAGATGGTGCACTGTGTGTGTGTGTGTGTGTGTGTGTGTGTGTGTGTGTGTGTGTGTGTGTGTGTGTGTGTGTGTGATCTGAGAAACCAGAGCAGCAATTGAAGAGACACTCAATTCGTAGATCAGGTGCCCCACAGCTGTGGTGAGGCATGACCCAGTGTGTCCTCTTTTCTCCAGACTATGAGCCACTTGCACGTGCTGACCTACTTCTGAAAAGCGGCTGTTTAAAAATACGATAGAGAAACATAATCAAACGTGAAAGTGTATAGAGCAGTAGTTTTTGGGCTGTGGACTGCAAAACCATGGGGGACCTGTGTGTGCTCTTAAGGGGTCACAGAGAAGTGACAAAAGAAAGCAAATCTGCATATGCTGTACAACAATATGTGTATGGGAAATTGGTCCACCTCCCCGCTGGGAATCTTTCTGGAGTCCACATATTGGAAGGCTCTTGAAAACTACTGAACTAGAAGACTGAAGAAAGAGCTAAGACAAGAGGGCAAGGATGCAAAATGTATTGCACAAGTAATACTTCTAAGGCAGTGTGTTAAACCAGCCCAGAGAGAAAAAAAAAAAAAAAAAAAAAAAAAGAAAACCAAGTCTCTTCATATTTGGCAGGGCAGCCATAATTTTTTCAAAGCTATGTCCATGTGTCACAGCAAAAGTTGTCCTTTTCTAGCCTGGCAGGGTTATTATTATGGTGTTTTTTGGGTACTTCTGAAGAAAACAGCCCAGAAAATGTTTTGGCTCATTTCACGTATTATCACAACTGTAATTATACGCATGGTAGGGTTGCAAGTAATTATGCTTGGTTCTTTCTTTCTGTATGAATATACCCAGATCTTCCAGAAAGAGAGCCCTGGTTTTATGCAAGAGTGTAATTTCTTTGTAGGGAATGGAGCTTGTTTCTCCCATCTGGCCTACCTGTTTCACTGTTCTCCTTCTTACACAGCAGACTGTAGCAATTACTGAGTGTCGAGGCAAGTCTGTCCGATACAGGCTGAACGCCGCAATTTATCCCATGCCTTGATTGTATTTGCAACGTATATTTTGGTGATGCTGATCTCTTCTTTTATGATTTATCTTAAAATAAATATGCAGGGTATTCGCAATATCATCTCTGCCGTGAGTTTACAGGCTTTCTAGTTGCCTTGTGAATAAACTGTTCCTTGACGTGACTTCGAATTCTGTCATCCTTTTCCTATGCATATGCAGGCAGAACTAATTTCCATGTAAGGCCAGTCTTTTCCAGCTCTTTTTCTTATAAAGTGACCCACATTTCCTTTCAGAGTCACTTAAGCAGGTGCTGTAAAAGTTGGGGAAGGGCCACATCTATTTTGACTGAAGTGTTGTATTTTCTGGTGCACAGAGGCAATGTTTTGTTTTTGCAATAATACAAATGAAGTTCTGTGGGTGTAGAAGGTGTATTTTCGTATAGGCTAGATTCTGAACTGATTTGTGCTGGTATTGCTTTCCATTACTTTCTATTGATATGAAAAGTCAACAGATCCTGCAGGTGCCAATGGAGCTCCTGCTGGTGGGCAGCATGAATGCTAAGTAAAAAAGTGGGTGAAAAGCCATCCACCCAACATCCATCCACCCAAAAACCATCCCACCAGCAACATCACATTTTAAAGGGCTCAGGTAGTGATAGCAAGATACAGATTTCTAGATAGGACAGATCCAGGACAATTCTGTTTATGGGCAACCTCCTTATCTCACAGACCCTCTGAGAAAGGTGCCATATTTATTACTGTATTTGTACTGTATCTTTGTACATGTAACTTTGACATGCTCTGCAATGCAAACATTAACTGATGGTTGTTCAGTCTGCAGTGTTTGTTTTAAGGGGCCTGTTGTTTGTTCAGACAGATCAAGACCTCAGGGCTAAACACGTTGGCCTCAGATCCAAGACAGATGGGAGTGGGATAAAGACGGGCTTCATACCATTGCGTTCCTCCAATCTGGCTCCTTCCAGGCACACAGCTTAGATTTAACCTAGTATGCCCTACTGTTTGGGATCAAGACATGCTCTAGACAGCTGATCAATATTTCTTCACGCAATACAAGATCATCTAGAAAACTGAAAAACATGTAAATCTCCCTTTAAAAATTCTGTGAAATACTTGTGCATTTTCATTTTTATGAGACATAATGACTGACACTATGCATGAGCTGTAAAGTAATGAAATTACCATTACAGAAGTAAAAATGAAAATGGCACTTTCTTCATTATTTTTTCAGTTCCCACTCTGTGTGTGTCATCTTAGTCACATCTCTTTACCTCAGGGGCATCAGTGAGGTTTTAGAGACAATACTACTAGGAAAGAGTGAGTTGGTATTTTATTCAAGTCTGAAATACCATCAGTAATTTTAAGGTCCATGGTTGCTGATGATGTGCAGGGCAGAGCTTGACTTCCAAATAGTAGGCTGAAACTTTGAACCCCACCTTTCTTCCCACCATGTCCATTTGTTGTAGATATCATCACCGAGAGACAATACACATGGATCGCAGCGCTGCTTTTTAAAAAGGCACCTCTATAAACACATTTATTTTAGCTTTAGATGTGTCTGGAATTTTTCCTTGTCTCATTAAATGTCTTAGGCTCCCATGCTATGAACATTTAAGCCTGTGCTCACCTTTAGTGAAGCACATAGGTAAGGGTTTGCAGGAAGATATTGACAAACTGAAGCAGCCTGCAGTATGATTAGGGAGACTGGGCACGTGATGTCTGAGGAGAGCCTGAAGAAGTTAAGTTTTCTTAGCCTAGGGAAGAGAAGGTCAAGGAGTCTGCTTCTTGTCTTCCGCTACCTAAAGGGAGTAGAGAGAAGATGGAGTTAGACTCTTTCTGGAGGTAAGTTCAAGAGACAAAGTCACAAGTTTCAGCAAGGGAAATTGCTTTTGGATATAAAAAATAAAATCTTCAAAGGGAGAGTGGTCAAACATGGGTTACGGCATTTTCATCCTTGGAGCTGGACAAAGATGGAGACCACTGCAGCTGGACAAACTGATTTAACTTTGAAGTTGGCCCCATTTTGAGCAGACAGAGGTCCAGCAGACCCCTGTAGGTCTCTTCCAATCTAAACTATTCTATGGTTCTATGAGGACATATTTTCTTCTGTTGTATATAACATTTTTTGAAGCAACAGAATGCTAAACTTGAGGATTTCTGACTTTTTTCCCCCCAAGGTCCATTCATAGAGCTTCCCAAAATGCTGCAGAAAGAACAGATTCAGTGGCTTATATACTGCTAAAATAACCCTCAATTCATGGACACACAGTGCCTCAGGGCTACAGATCGTGTCCTTGATCCTTTTTTGTCATTAGAGCTGTATGTAGCCTGATTATGAGGGCAGCTTTCTACCTAACATCAGCTTTTTGCTGCTTTAATTATAAATAACTGAGAGAAAGTGAAAACGCTTTTCTTAAAAAAAAAACAAAAAAACCCAAGTTTGAGTTATAACTCAAAAGATAAAATATGCAACCTAAGACGCCTAGAAAATGGAGATTCTAAACCAGGAACAGACCTAAATATACATTTGTAAAATAATCTGCACTGAAAGAAAAGTACTTGCAGGCAGAAGTAATTCACTTCAGAGTAAACTCTTGCTAAAGGCAATGTGTTTCGTGACCTCTTAAGTAGCTAAAACGAGAAATATAAATGACATTGTCGTGTATTCTTGTCCTCACAGGTCACCCATCCATGTCCTTAGGAAGACTTAATGAATGAAAGGGGAACCAGCCTGGACTCACGCTTCTGTTTCAATGGTCGGATGCTTTAAGTAAGTGGGATGCCTTATTTAGGGATTTTTTCCTAAATGTGAGCAGCTTGGGTGTTAGCTCTGAAATGACTGTGTTGATCAAGTATTCCTCAAAAGGTGAAACTGAGGCCAAGTTTTGGGACTACTCAGGCAACTGAGGGTAATGGACTACCTATTACTTATATTAAAGGCAGCAGGAAGAAAATGTCTCAGGTCCGGATAGTCAGCTAGAAGCCTCTGAGGTTGATACCTTTGGGGAAAAGGTATCTTTCCTGTGAGCCATTTTGAAAGAACAGCTTCTTTTACGTAAACTCTGCACATTTAAAGGAATGAGCAAATGCCTGAACAAGACATTCACGGCACAGTTCTATTTTAAGAACTGCTTTAAAAAATTCTGCTTAAATTTAAAGAAAGAAAATGGAAAGATCTGTGTATCCGGAAAAACAGAATCATGTCCAGATGAGCAGAGGACATTGACAACTTATACAACCAAGCAACCTTCTTCCTCCAGCACAATAACCACACTACCCTGAATATTTCTCTGACTATCAGCTTTTCTCTTGGGAAGTCCAATTTTTGAGAACAGGCTTCTAAATTAAGACCATCAATCTCTGCTGCATTTTTGTCTCAACTTAGCACTGAAGTTTTAAACTGAGGCTCTTCACAGCAGAGGTTGTCTGTGTTTTGTGTCTTGTGCAGAGCTGTAACAGGATGTCCGAATACACTTATTTGTGCACTTCAGTGTACATTTGACAAGCTCAAAGGCAAAAAAAGTGTTCATTAAGGCACTGCTAGGTGGAAATCAAACCCAGACTCTCTAGTGCGATTTTTTTTCAGTTCTGTTTGTAACAGAACTATGTAAAAGAGGTGTTTTCAACAGATGTTAGGGATGTGAAAATTTTTTCTTCTGTATTATGGTAGAAAGCAGTTCCTGGCTGCTGGAAAAGCCATTTTACCCAGGGGAAAAGGACAAGACATGAAACCCACTGTTACCAATAGGAATTTTAAGCATGGATAGAAAGGAAAATAGGATCTTTAATGTGAATTATTGTCAGATGCAGAAGTGTTTTGGTGATGAAATAGTGTTAGGCTGTCTGAAATGGAAAAACAGAAGATGTTTATCAGCCACATGCCTTTGTTGTTGCTGTTGTTTAGTTTGTGATTTCTTTAAGCTTTTTGGCATTCAGACTCTGAGGAGAGGGAAATTTTGCCTGAATACTGCTCTTGTATCCAGCATCTCCCTGTTGAGTTTATTCACATCTTATCTTTGTGAGAACTGGGGTGGAATTAAAATCGCAGTGAGCTCAGTGAGGAAAGAAATAGCAAGAGCAAATCTACCAAACCCAGCAATATTTTGCACATTAAGCAGCTGGTCTAACCATTTCAGAAGGTCGCATGGTCATTTCCACCCCTGGAGGGAGGAAAGAAATTCCCTGTAGAAATTAGAGAAATTGAATGTCTTCTCTGTGTTTCACATTTGGGAAGCTTTTCTGTGCGTGCTGTGGTTAAAGTCACAGCTGGGTTGGTGCAGCAAGGAAACGTACACAGCAGCACACCAGAGACTGCGTGTCTTACATTGGTCTTGCCTATGCCTGTCTTACAGCTGTGTACTCTGTTGCTTTACTGAAGATTAATCCTGGTTTGCAAAGGGTGAGATCAGGGTGAGGTCCTCTCAATGCAACTTAATATAATTTCTACAAAGAAAGAGCTGGACTCTTACGTTCCTGTGAGTCGTAAACTGGCTGTCACACGGAGAGCTCAGAATAGCAGACTCTTCTCTTGGGCCATGTGGTTGCTACTTCAATAAACCAGTTGGAGAAATAGGGCCAGGGAAAAAGCAGAAAAAGGCACAGAAAGTGGGGCTAATGCCTCCCTTTCTAGTCAGCTAAAGACTTTTTGATCTCGTCTTTGAAATCCCCAGTGTTGTACCCTTAAGGTCCATGGTAAACGTCTGTTGAAACGTGGAAACCATTTCCCCTCCTAATTTACATCCTAATTTATAAAATCACTTGGTGTGAAAGTGCAATCTAGATGTCTAGGCTTGACAGCCCAGAATAAAGTGAAACTCCAGGTAAAGCAGAGTTCAAGCTTGGCATTAGTGGCAAAAGAATACACAGGAAGGGGTGAGGCAAAAAGCAAGCTTCGTACTGCATAGAAAAAAGGCAGATTTCAAATTAAAATGCTTACCAGGTGATTGGGACATTCTGTCTGGAAGTTTCAATAAACATGTCCACTGAAGAGTATCAGCTGTGTCTACAGTGGCTGGTGTGAAACAACGAAACATCTGTTCTAGATATGATTTCCACACAGAGGAAAACTTGGAGCCAAGACTAAGGGTCAAGAATGCTCTATATATGTATACGACATAAAACGTATTTCTCCAGTGTAAACATAGCTAATGTTCTGGTACTTTGATAACATCCCCTGCAGTGGAAGTACTACCTAGCGTGAGTTTGCAGTGACTTCACTCTTCATACACAAAAGTACAAAGTGTCCCCGTGCTGAATCAGTCTAGTTAAAAAAGACGACCCCCACCTACCCACCCACCCACAAACACAGGCATTTCTAGCTGGGCAGAAGTAGCTATACACTTAGCTTTGGACTCAGTTCAAAATAAAAACCACCAGAGCTGGCTCTTCACCCCATAAAACTTGTGACTATGATAACCACGATTTGGAGAAGCTAGGAGTAGAAATACTTCAATTTTTAAAGAACAAGCAATAAATTCATTCCCTTAAAAAGTATCAGTGCAAGTATAAACTGGTTAGTTGCAGTTAGTAGTAATTGTTAGTAACTGTTTGGTTTGTCTGAAAGTACAAGGAGAGACAGGCAATACTACGTGGATACACACACACTCATTATCCCACACGTTCTGTAGTATTTCAGGTTCTGTCTACCTTGTTTTGGGTTGGGTCAGTTACGTTTCTAAACTTGCCCTCCTGCCAGTCCTACATCCATCAACTTGGAAATAATGAGAAAGAATTAAATTTGTGGAAGGAAAGACAATGCAATTTTATTTTTGCAGGCTTGCTAATGAATGTTTAGCCTGGCTAAAGTTCAGCCCGGCTCTGCCCAATGATATGCATCAAAATATTTTCGTAGCTAAAGTATATTAAACAAATTAACCAACCAAAATAAAAGGCTCGCAGTAGGACAATGCAATTTTCTAAGCAAGCTTTGTGTCAAGGTTGCAATAATGGTGTATCAGAGGAGGAGCACAAGAGAACAAAAATAACTGGGGGAGCCACGGAGCTATGGGGGAGTGGAGAAAGAGCTGGCTAGTCAGTGAGAGACCATATGTCCTTGCATAGAGCCAAGACACAGCCTCGTGCTGTGGAAAGATGAAAAAGGATGAGGAAAGCTTGTCTAGATGAAAGGACACATGGACAGGGGAAAGCATGAGTCCTCAGAAAGTAAACCACAGATCATTTTGTCCCCTTTGCCTTTGAGGTGCATTAGGCCAAAAGGTTAATAGCTGAGGATGATGTGGGTGCAGAGCATTTGGAGGCTGCTCAGTCTTAGGTTATTCTACAGGACTATCTCACTAGGGAAAGCCGTAAATTGAGATTTCTGCCACCAATGACTAACCTTTCAGAAACTATTACCCAGATCTGGCTGGTGTCTTCATATCCAGCATGGCTTGCCACCAGCGATATTTTCAGGAATGGTGGAAATAAGCACAAGGGATCATGTCTAATTGCGGCGGTTTGTTGTAAGACATTGAAAAGAGGGGAAATAATCCAAATCTTAATCTGTGCAATGAGTCGTATGAATGGCAGCTGCTCTATCTGGGTCTCACTCAGGCCAAGCCAATTAATCCACAGAGAGGCAGTCTTTCTGCCCCCTTTCACGCTAATCTTACAGGAATAATGCCAATGCATTAAACAAAACTGGAGTTAAAGGAAAACAATAGTGGTTTACCTGAAAGGCAGAGTGAAATGATAGTGACTACTCAGTTATGAGCTAGCTCGTTACCCAGAAAAGGAAGAAAGCTGTGTTTCCCATGGGAGTCACTTCACTGTGGAAGTGCCTCCTCTATTTTCACAAACGTATGAGCTGCATGTTCGCAGATGTCTTTGGGAATGTGCTTCCTCCCTGAGAACCAGAGGGATTGGCAGCATCAGGAGACAGCATATGGTAAAGCCTTAGCCCCAGGGGGTGTGCAGATTGGACGTTGCACAGCACTTTTTGTGATATATGTTTCTTCCCAGGGAAACGAGTTGGATTTAGGAGGAAGAAGGATCTTTGCGGGAAATTCAATATGGAAGATGTTGTGAAAAACAACTACTTCTTCCAGAAATTAATAGTGCCTCTCCCAGCACGTGTATCTGTGAAGCCCTTGACTACAGTGCAGAACAGGGTCTTATCTTTTGGGGAACACAGTGAAGCAGGAGCAGGAGCTAGACAAAAGTATGTTGGAGGAGACAGCAGTAGTCTGAAGAAAGTTTACATATGGGGAAATTCCCCCTGTTAGTCAGAAAAGAGAAAAGATATCTCTTCCAGAGCTTCTACAGGAAAAGCTGATAGAAGATTTCTAGTGCTGCCTTCTCAAACTGGATTTTCCAATTTTTTTTAAGTTATAAAGCTGTTCTCCTTACAGTTTGGACAGATCCTACATCTCAAGGCCTGAGCACAGCCATTAGCCAGCAGTCCTGAGCTTGTAACCCAGGAGGGGAGTACGCGCACTTCTGTGTGACTGCTCAGCGCCGGGGTCTGCAAGAGACTCAGACGTGTGAGGGCGGACAGCATCTTTAGAGATGTAACTGCAAAAATCAAAGGTTATTGTAACGACAATGTACCAATTGAGATTGCTCAAGGTTTGTCATTTGGCAAAGTGCATTTCTCCTAGAGGCAGATAGATGGCATGGAAATTTTTACCATGAATGGTTTACATTATCTAACATGGAAATGGATAACAGGGCATTTAAGAAATTCTAACTTATACCATACATTATTAAATCAATGTAGTACCCACGTTAGCCAGAGTGCAGCAGAAGGTTCTTTCTAATTTACTCAGTTCTTAAATGCTCAAGAGAGAGAATTCATTGACCAACAACACAGAGCTAAAATTTGTATTTTATTTAAAAATACGCATTAAAAAAACACTATAGGTTTATTGCTGCCAGTAAAACATAAACCACTGAACACAGAATAGATGTATGTGGTTGTAAGTTAGATTTTGTACATGCAAAACTAACTTTCTCTATTTAGGTCTCATCTAAATTTGCAGAGAAAGGATTTCATTTTTGCCAGCCTGAGCTTGGGTAGAAGCTGCAGAGTAGAGAAAGTGCAGATACCAAAATTACCACAAAGTCTGGTAGTCTGCATTAGTGGAGCAGTGCTAGTAGAGAATTACAGGATCTCATTTTGGACAGTATACACACAGTCATGGGATTAAGGATAAGATGTCATTTCATTTGCACTTACAAGTTAAGCCAAAGCCTTAACTTTACATGGCTTTTAAAATACCATATGTTGCCAATGTATAAAGAGATGGATTAAGATTTTGCAGCAGAATAGCAGACATTCTTCCACAAGATACTTCAGTGTAATTTATGGATATTTAATGTACTTCCAGAGGACAAAATTATGTATACAACTTTTCTGAGCATGCACCAATCATCCAAAGAACCCCAGAGTAGTCAAAAAGCTAGATTCATAGTAAAATAGTTTAATATAGCTACTAAACAAAATGGAGGGTTCATGAAAAGGACAAATACAAAACATACGCTTGCAAAAACTAGCACTGGTAGAGCGCAACTGTATAAAGCCATGTCCATAAGACCCTTAATGTTTCTAAGCTACATCTGGCAACAGGGAAAGCTAATGAGATTTCAAACTACAGTATGTCAAATTTATGAGGTGTAGAAGGACATGTCCCTTACCCTCATGTAAAATAATTGGCAATAAAACACTTTAAAACATTCCTGAGCAGATCTGAAATTTAAATTTACACCATAACTGGATTGTATGAAAAAGCAGATTTTTTTTCATGTCTTCAGAATCTCTCATTAGCTACTATAAATCTTCAGGTTTCCACCATGACCTGGTCTGGAGCATCTGAGTGCCAATGTGTCTTCAGCAGTGTGTGTCGCTCCAGTGACTTGGTATTTATAGCATGAAGCTCATGAGAGCTTTCGGAAGTGTCTTGTGGAATTATAAAAACACTGTGAAAACAGCCACTCCAAAAAACTGTAATCATGACTTTTACCTTTTCCTTCCCTAAAAAGAAAAACACAAAAGCACTATTTTGGTGTATGTGTAAAAATGTTCTTGCTTTCTATTGGCTATGTTATGCAGCTTTTGGTTGCACGTTGCTACATGTACAGTTAAGTTTCAGTTTTACTTCAGGAATGCATCATTCTTGACATACGAAAAATATAGCCCATCTTCTGAGAACAAAAGCACTAGCTCTGAGCACTGCATCTTTTTCAAAGTTACAAGAAACCCGTAAATAGATGGAGCTAAAGTTACAGGGAAGTTAGTGGTTAAGCCTGGGACTCTGGAAGCTGGGTTCAATTCTTTCCTTACCACAAACTTAATTTCTGATCCTGGCCAAGCCATCTCCTTTCTTTCCTGCAAACAGTGAAAACAACGTTTCTTTTCCTGAAAGAGTTCTAATGAGGACAGATATGCTGGAGACTGTAAGACCCTTAAGACATATGAAACAGAGAAATTAAAAAAACAAGTCCTTTTGGAAATGCAACATGCCTTTGTTCTGAATGATATTGATTATTAAATAACCAAATGCCTATGACATCCTTGTAGCAATGCCTCACTGAAATTGTATATATTAGATCATGAGGGGTGCAAGGTGCTCCAGCCAGTTCTAGAATCCCACAGTGCTGGATTCTGTAAGAACAAATCATACCTTGTAAGTCTTTTTCTGAAATATTATAGATGAAATTTGCCAAACAGACAAAGCACGGTAAATCTGAGAAATTCAGATGTAAAAATAACTTCTTTTTTTCCGTTAAATTACAAAAATGTACAGTTGGAATATTCAAGCAGCTTTAATTCTGCCTCAGGCACCATTGTAGGAGGTGGAGAGGGAGGAATGTGTCTTTAAAATGCTGTTTACTCTAATTTGGGGTTGTGGAGATCAAAACAGTTTAATCATAAGCATATGATAGTTACCATAGGGTATCACTCCTTGTAAAAGTTATTGTCTGAATTTTATGGTCTCATAATTTTTGCTTTGGAGTAATTCTGCCAGCCCTACACTGTACATTACCTTATCCTGATGACATATGCTCTCAGACTCAATTTCCCCATAGTTTTTGTCTGGGATTGGAATATAAATTGGAAAAGTGGGAAATAGGTAAGATTGCATTTGAACCACTCCTTTATTCCCTCCTCACTGCAAGACCATATACTCTACATTCTTTTTGGAAATCTCAGGTAAATCCTTTGTAGCCTAAGAAGGCTCACCTCTGTGATGGGGCATTTCTCTTTTCTTAGTTTAATTCCACAGTTCTTTATTTCATCTCTGTATAACATGCTAAGTGTCTGAGTTCTCTCTGTGTTGGTGTACATGAAAGAAAAGTGCAAATTATATCAATGCCTGTACCCTTAAAAGCCATGGAAAGGCCTCAGGGGCATTTGGGTGTCCTGGGAAAGAAGAAGGTGCTTGGGGCATGCGGTTCTAGTTTGTGAGCTTGCCATGACACCCAATTCGTACCAAAAAAACAATTTTGCAACAGTCAATAGCACAGCCAAACACTAGCAGGTTTTCTGAGAACGGCAAAAGACATATTCCCGATACAACTGGCTGCAAGTCTCCGAGCTTCTCTTTCACAAAGAATGAAGCTACTTGAATGAGCTACCCTCACTGCAGTTCCTGAACACCAGCACAGCCTATAGAAGTTCTCTTTAATCTTTCCTATACTTATTTTTTTCCTGGAAGCTTCTCCCTTCGTGCGTTCTGGGAAATCTCTAATCCATTACCAACAAGCACAGCTGACTTGAGCAGTTCCGAAGCTGCACACTCATCACTTTTAATTTGGGGTGTTAACACAACAAAATCCAGCCATGCCCCGCTAGGAATGCATGTGCAGTGCTCTCTACTAAATCTAACTCTTTGTTCAAAGTAAAAGGCCTTACAGCTTAGGAATGATAACAGTGAAATATCAAAATGAGGGCTAGGGCCTCTTTAGGGCAATGTCCAGGCGTGTTTAATACCAACTTTTGGCAGTGTGCAAGCAGGGGTGATGGGAAATGAAAAAGTGACAGAGGAGAAAGGTATGGAACTAGAGCTTTCCAAATGATGGAGGTTGCTTGCTGACAGTTGAGAATTTTTCCCAGGCAACACTAACGCAGCTCTGAATTGTGTAATGGGAAGGAGAAGCTGATGAAATAAAGCAGAGATTCATGACTGATACATAAGGCCCATTCTGGTGCAGGAGAAGTGGGGAGTGCATGTGTAGGCCTATATCTAAAAGTAAATGCGCACATATATATGTGTGTAAGAGAGAGAGGTGAGCATTTACGTTCGATATGAGCTGCTTGCATCTAAGCATCTGCTGAAATGGAGCTATGCTTAAGGGTAGTATTAGGGCTGCACACAACAGCTGGAGCTCTTTAGGGAAAGCGAAGGAAAGATTTGCTGAAGAGAGGGTGCCTCATTGGGGATCAAAGTGCTGGGCAGCAGTGGTGCGATGACCCCCGCGTGGTGTTCCTGGACACGTTCCTGGACATGTTGTGCACATCACTGGTCTGGAGACCCTGCTTCTCATCAGCCTTGGCGAGAGGTAGCAGGAGTGCCTCACTGCCTCCGGGGCTGCCTGTCTCCAGCTGTGAAGTATCTTAGAAAGGTGTTGCGAGATTAGGACCTACAAGTCCTTAAAATAGCATTGAAGAAACTTTGATGATGACTGAGTGATAAATCCTTGACAGCTGATATTTTTTCCAATGAAATGCAACTGTGATGCAGGAATTCTTCATGTTGCTAATAGTTGCCTTCTTGAAAAAGTTAAACCTTCACTTTGAATTTAGATGAAAAAGCCTCTATCACTTTAGGACAGGCATTTGCATTAAACAGACCAAGAAAAAATCAGAGTAAATAGGCACATGGAAGATAGAGACAAGAGAGCTGTTTGTTTAGCCTATATGCAAAATAGAATTGAAGCACAGGACCTGCAGTACAATAATTTCAGCCAAAATTCTACGGGATTATAGTAGGTAGTAAATAAATGTAGATAGAGTGCTGGTGGAGTTGGAAAAAACAGCACAAGTTCCAGAAAATTTTGCCTAAACTCATTTGGCAAGTCTTTGGCAATAGGGTAAAACCCTTGTTTTTCTTTTCTTTTCTTGTTTTTTTATGGCAAAAAGGGCATTTTTTCCGAAAGAGGACAGAGTGTAGGTAATAGCTGATCCAGTTTAATGAAAGACACAACAGATTAAACTCAAGAGAAAACAAAACAACAAAATAAGGTTACTCAAGCGGGGAGCCAGTAAGAGGACTTAACTTCCTTGACAGGAGAAACAAAGGATTTAGACCTCATTATGGGTCTGAGGTCAACAAAGAGCTCCATGGCTGCTCCTTTTAGTGGCAGGGATTTTAACCATAATAGGAGCTTTCTCAGCATCTAATGAACAGAATAAATGAGCTCTAGATGGGCTGATACTTGAAGAAGCCTCTGAGAATACAATAGTTGCTAACAGACATTATTGAACTGATGGAGAGAGAACCCAGAGAGTGTTGCCTTGACACAGTTTTTATAATGACATGTCTGCCTAGAAACCAGGCATCCCAGCAGCCATTTTCTATGTCTGTTCAGACTGCTTAACTCCCTTTTGCAAAAGATGCAACCAAGACAGCAGCTAAAGAGGTGACAACCACAAGCACTAGGATGTAGAAGTGGAAATAGACTGATTTCTGTTTCTTCTTCCTTCGGTTTTAGCAGTGTGAGACCTGTTCCCATACAATACCTCCTCTAGTTTTGCAGAGATCCTGCTCCTGTGTTGTTTTTCCCAAGTAATACAGGCAGCAAAGGTTCAGAAAATGTCAGACTGAGTTCAGTTGTGTCTTTTTTTTAACATGTGGTCTTATTCTTTTTCTGGTTCCCGTTTCTTTTTCTGAAGGATGAGCAATATTTGTTGTAGCATTAACTTGCCTGGTTTGAGAGGGGACTGATGGGCAGGTGATGCTTGCAAAGACATGGAAGCTGACTGAAGCGGGCTTCCCAAAGCGTGAATCCGTCGTGCCTCTCAGGCACCCTGTAAGGAATTTGGAGGTTGTATAGGAAGTAAAGTGGGAATTATTATTACTTCGGATAACATATGCTAGAAAAGAAAGCCTGTATTGACTTCAAGTTTGGTTGCATGTAACACACAGGTGAAGGACCTTGGACAAATACGTTTTAGTAACACAGGAAAAGACACATTAGCTATTCTCTGTTCAGCATACAATGGGGAACACTTTGCCCAATGCAAAGAGATGCGCAAAGTGAAAAAAAAAAAAAAAAAAAAAGTCCGAGTGGTCTGAAAGTATCAGTACTATACTGTAAAATATAGGGTTTTCTTTGTAAGTGAAGAGCAATATTTTGCAACTGTGACCCAACAACTTTTGCTAACACTATTCTAATTTTTAAAGTAGCTGCTACAATAGACTCCGTTTCTCTGAATCCTAAATTGGCCATACATTCCTTTAACTTCATGAGAAGTAATATAGTCAAATAGAAAGCCTATAATTAGAAAGTAAAGACAAGCAGTGCTGTTCTATTGAATTTCAATACATAGCCCCTTTGAAGTGTGCTGCAGATCCAGAAGATTGAAGGCTAATTGATTTTAACCACACAGCAAAGACAAGGCCTTGATACTGCAACTATTTTTCAGCATGTGCAAGTACAAAAGTGCAAGTAAAAAATGATAGGGTGATACAAAAATAAATAAAAGTCAAAATCCTGGACAAATGCGTTGTATGGGACACTGCTGATGTTCGGTCCAGGACATTATGTCACTGGACCCAATTCTTCCATCTTTTCAGCCATTTAAGTGCTCTCTAGAGCCATGAAGTTGCAAGTCTCGATGGCCTACCCGCCTGTCTGTTACCATCCTCAGAAGCAGCTGCATAAAAATGTCTTCCTTTTGTTCCTCATATCGTCTTCTAATCTCTCTGTCCCATTTGTGAAATTTTTTGACAATTTACTACTATCTGTGGCAGAATCAGCCAAGACATGGATTCGATCCTATTCCATGGGCTGCCAACAAAGTATGCCATAACTTCTGATCTCTGAGCTTGTACTGTTTCTGACAATAATATGAACAGGTAAAAGGATGCAGGTTTAAGCCCAAACTTAATTTGGAGCTGAAACCCTCAGTCCTTGGTCTTCAGATTTAGCTAATATGGCATGGAAATGTTCAGATGGGATAAAATTGAATTCCACAATATTATTTCCCCTGAATCCATTTACCTGCACTTTTAAATGTATTTAGGCATTTCCTCCTTCTATGCAAGTGCATACAAGTGCAACACGTGCCTTCCTGGTTTGTTTAAGTTTAGTTGCATCCTGAGATGTGTAAGTAAGAAATTTGGAGTGGGGTCCCACTGAACTCTCTGACTGTCACCGTAAGGGCAGGAAGGATCCACGGGATCCTGTTCTCCTTGTGACTCGAACCACAAATTGCCACTTCTGGTTCCCCTCCCTGTGTACCCCTTCCCTTCTGGTTCCCCTACACTGACTCTCAGAATCTACCCCACAAACCTCACTGTAGTTAAGTGTGCCTTATTTACACCTATGTGGAGCAATAGGTGCCTTTCTCAAACTCTCTGAGTTTCTGGAAGGTGGAACAGAGCTATCTGATAACCTCCATTGCTTTTTCTGTAAAGCAGTGCCAGAAGAAAAGCCTTCAAGTTTCCATTGTCAGTAAAATTAGAAGCAGAAGATATCCCTGTGAACAGCCTGGTGGAGACCAACGTACTGCATCTTTTAAAGCCCAAGAGAAATGTAGAACTTGGAAGGGGAGTAGAAAGCCATGCTTCAAAATGTATCAAAAATAAAATCTGTGCAAGTGAGAGAATCTCTAAACTGAGCTCTAAGCTATTATGGGTCAAAAGAATGGTCTGGTGAAATTAATTTTAGCCCAAGTTTATGTAATCAAGCATTCTGGTACTCAGTACTTTCATACCAGTTACAGATATACCAAATACATTGTATATTTATGATTTGTTTGAATATTGAGAATTCCTTTCTCAATGAGGGAAAAATTGCTGGTGGTTAAGATATAAAAAAGAGAAGGTCAGTTTTCCTAAAATACTTTATATCTGCAATCCATCATGCTAATGTATGATAAGCTGCTTATTACCCCAAGATAGCGTTCATGTCAAAGTCAACACTATTCAGGAGAAGAACATGTAAGGAAAAGCATAAGGGGCAGTCTGAGAACTACTGCAGGAACCATGGTTGATGATTACAAGAGTTTTTTATTTTTCAGTGATGGAATGGTTCAGAGAGATAAAATAAATTTGAGAGTCCACCCATTTTCTTCTAAAAATATTTCAGTAGTCTTACAGGGATAAACTGGACACAATTTAACTACCATGGATTTTAAAATCGACTTTCCCTATGAACTGGTGAAGCACTGCATACTGCTTTATTTCAGAGGACATTGTCTCTTGAAATGAGACGTCATTTGCATCCGCAAATAATGCAGTAAGAAAAATGGAGTGACTGATTCTATTCAGCAGACTGTAATTTAACAAAACTTAGCTAAAATGGGCGGACAGACACTGAAAAAGGCACAGGATGACATTGGCTTGGAAAATACTGTCTTGCTAAAGTTAACCCATTCTGGCAAGGAGGGTGAACAGACCTTTTGCTCCTCATAACCTCCCTTGTACATTTAAATATAAAGGTTGAAACCAGTCCATCCCATGTGCAATCAGTGAAGTGGCTGCAGGGGGAATGAAAGGGCAGTGCAAGCAACCTAATGCACGCTGTTGTCACTGCACATCGAGAGGAGACGCCGGTGTTCTGGGAGCCTTTTCATAGTACTTGAAAGGTAGACCTTGGTGGGTGCCCAACTCCCAGATTCTCCCCAGAAAAAAAATATTTTCTAATTCTGCTATCAGATCCTCCGCCTGGGGCCATGTGCTAAGATTCAAGCTCCAAAACATAACCTGCTGAGGTCAAGGATTTTGCCCCTCTCCTTCAGTGCCTTTGGCTCAGCACCTATAACCATATATTTTTCCTTCTCACTCCAATGAGGGCTTGAGTGGTACTGAAAAACCAACCAATTTAAGCTGGTACCTAACAATTATTGGACCCTTGAGTGTGAATAATTTGGCCATAGTGTATCTATTAAGATGCAGCTCGTTGTGCATATTCACAGATACGTGTGTTGGATAAGGACAAGCTGTTTTTGGAAACAAGTAGACAAGCATTGCTCTGGGATGCTATCTGTGTTATGATACCACAAAAGGCACTTGATTCTCTTTCAGCTTTATCCTCAAACTGTCTTTCAGATTTTATCTACTGTGAATAACATTTTCTTGGTAGTAGCTTTATTGCAACAGCGATAGTCTAAGCATATCAGAGAAGCTGTCTGTGAGAGAAGATAATCTTTTTTATAAGAGCAAGCAGTATACTGATATAGTTTAGCCAACGGATCTATACGATCGATGGTTTAGTCCATCATGTTGAGCTAATGAAAAGTATTACTTCGCCATATAAGCCTTGCTTCTGTAAACACATTTTCAGTTCAGGTCATGGCTACCATAAAAATTATAGATTTTAGTATTTATTGGAGACATCTGCTCTTATGAGTGGCTTTGCACAGAACCCAATTTGTTGCACCTCATCAAGTAGGATTAAAGCTACCTTTGTATGGTCTCATTTGTTTTTTAAATTAAAGCATCATGTCTTCAGCCAAAGTGAGAATACCTGTCAACTTTACTTTGCAGTCCTTTGATCTGTTTCTAACAAGTGCAAGGTGTCTTTTGATTCAAGATAATGTTTCTCTTCTCTTTTCTGCAGATCACCAAAAAGCTGAAAAGATGGAAGTTAGTGGCAGGGGGAAAAATCCCAAACCAAATGCAACAACCTCATTTAGTTTAATTCAGCGAACTAGAAAGGAGAACAAAGAAGAAAATACTGCCTTCCTGAATCTGCGGTGTTTTTTCCTTCAACTCACAGAAAGTTTGAATTACCTTCATCAAAGATATCCTTTTTGAAATATGCATCATGGGTCTTCTAGTAGTAATGGATTGGGAACAGGTGACCTCCCTTTGGCAAAGTGTCACTTCCTAAAGAAGGTCAACATTTCTATTCAAACTCTTACATTATTGGATATCCATTCTGTGCGGCCGTGACTATGGGAAAAAGGAAGAGAGCTGCGTTCAGAAGATTAGAGGTCCAAACTAAAAGCTGGTGTCAAAGAGGATGAGATGGAAGATGAGGAAGAAGAAAACATAGAAATGCCCCTACAGGAAATATCGATGAAGTGTATCTAGTGTGTTTTTATTCAGAATACTTTCCTCTTATGCAAAATTTCAATAGAATTTAGTAGAAAAATTTATCTATCTGCAATCTGGAGTTTATAGTAATGGTAACTAAAAGCTATACTTGATGAAATTAATTTTTTCCCCTAAGGAATGTTACTTTTCGTCACTAATGGGATTTCCCTCTGTTCCTAATATATACCTGCTGCCTTTTAGTTAAAGATATCTGTTTAAAAAATAATCACATTTCAATCATAGAGTTAATGGTGAGGAAAATTAGTCTTTGAATGTTAACTATTTTGTGAATGCTAATGTGAGGTGGCAGCTCTGCCATTTTTATTGTACCTCGCGTATATAATAATGTTTTCTGGTATTTTCCTAAAGTTATGCTAATGAGGCGTGCTAACTTTGAGGTGAAGGGTCATTCTTATTACCCCACACCAGTTAACATTTATAAACTCTGATTTCTAGGAAAGAACCATGTCTCAAAGTAGGAGTATTGATACATTGATTGGTCCTTTTTCATTTGCTTTAGGGAGGGAAATCGATGCATGTCTAGCGTTCCCTATTAGCAGCCCCTGAATTTTTCTTCCAACAAATCCACTTCTGTTTTCACTTCTGGGTTCGTGTTAGTGAGCCCTACTTCTGCTATGAGGTTATCAGTGGTCAACAGCGTCTGCATGGATTGAGTCACTATCAGCTCTTGCGTTCAGCAGCTGCTTGGAGCAAAGCTAGATAACACGCAAGTTAGTTGTGTCTGTGCTCGACCGGCCTGCTCGTTGTCATCTCTGCTTCTCCAAGTAGAGGAACGCCGGGTGAAGATACTGCAGAGACTAGGAAATTTCAAACACAGTGCCAGCACAGTCACAGCCAACCGATGTCACCCTCTCTCTGCAGCTAGCTGCAGCACTGAGAGGCCAGGCAGCATAAATTCAGGTTTCATTAATGAATGCAAAGAACTCCATCAAATTTCACTCGTAAAGGGTCAGAATAAATCCTCTCAGGCATAAATGCTCTGAAAATCAGCCTGATTAGCACATGTAGCCAGGCTCACAAACATGCCCACATTTTCTTTCTTCCTGATCCTTCAACTTTGTTTCCTGGGCAAGCAATTAGCTAGCGATTTCAGTGTTCAAAGAATATTTTTGGCTTCCAGCAGGTGAAAGAAAAGAGCCAGCGCTGGAAGGAAGAGCTCTCTTGACACTGAACAGAACAGACGTGGCTGTCCGAGGAGTAGCCATCCTGTCTGCATGCCTGTCCAAAATGGGTACGTTTGGATGACTGTGCTGAAAAAAGACTGAGAGCAAGTATAATTGAGGTACAACTCTAAGATTGACAGCAACCTTTGATATGGACAGGTCATGCAGAATTTCTCCTTGGCTTTGGTAAAAATGAATTTTTTCCTTCATGTCTCTCTTGCCTTGAATAGTTTTGTGCTTCTAGTGAACTGTCACTAAACTGTCTGTGGATATCTAATTTATTCAGTAGCATGGAATTTAGCTGTCCAAATGACTACTCAGACCACATACCAACATAACCGATGCCATGCTGTTCCCAGCAGTGGTCCATCTGTGCCATTTCTTGACATAACATAGCTATTATTGGTTCCTCCAGAAGAAGAAATTGTGTACTCCAAGCCAGGAGTTGGCAACTGATAATATGTGTCAAAGGACACACAGAGATTTTCACTAATTTTTGAACTTCACCTCAAATTTGGAAATGAAAAATACAAACTGGAACACAACCCTGGAAAATCACCCATCCATGATTTAAGCTACTACCATGCTAAGATGCCTTGTTGCTTCAGGAGTTCCAGGTTGGCTTATGCTTTGAAGCAGGAGCGCTTCTGTCCTTTCCAAAATTGTGTTTATTTTTTTCTAATACTTGTTATGAATGTCTAATTCCAATTTTGAATCCTTCTTCGGTGCTTCTTTAGAAAGTGGAATTCATGGATTTAATTTTCGTTGTGTGAAAGCTGTACTTCTTTTTATCATATTGCATTTTGTTCAGTTATGTTCATACAATAACTGCTCTACCCATGTTGGCATTACAAGAAAACATGTTGAGAACTTCTTGCCATATCTTCTTAAAGCCATTTGTTAATTCCTGTACTTTTTCTCCTTCCTTAATATTCCTCAAAAACCATTGTGATGTGTTTTGTCTCAAGTGACTTCATGAGAAACTGCGAGGTTCTCATGGTGCTGTTGAAATACATATTGTAAAAGCTCATTTGAGTGATTTATGCAATTAGGAAAATGTACAAGCTGTGGCTTCAGGTCATGCCTATAATGAAATCCAAATGCAGGTAATGAAGTTGAATTTCAGATTAGAAGTTTTGCACAGCTCTGCTCCAAGCAATACAAACTGAAGCAATTCCAAGCTTGTTCGGAAAAAGTGATGTTAAAATTAAAAGAAGAGGAAATGTCATCTGTACGATCTCATACAACTGTAATAGTCATCTCTGATCTGTCACACCTGCCTCCATGAACTGTTTTCTCACAAGCTTTGATCAGCTGCAGTTTGTTTTAGGCTTGTCCGAGTAAGGCAGTGAAGCAGAAAGCAGTGTGTGTGTGTGTGGCTTAAAGAATGTCAGCTTGTAAACAAGTAGCAGAAAATTTCTAATCAAAAACAAAACCACAGATGATTTTCCCACAAGATGAGATACAAGCTTGATGGGAAGCAATTGGTCAGAGTTTACTCAGGAGTTTGTAGAGTTTTTGCAGATTGAGACGAGAGGCAAAGAGGGGATTGGAAAATGAATGGAAAGGAATCCCAGCTGAAGTGTTTTCTGACTCAGGGCTCAGTTCTGCTGTCCACACACATGGTTTAGGCAGGGAATTGGCTGGGTTTTTTCTCATGTGAGTAATGCAGTGGACTTAGTAAGTGGCTTTGATTAAAGGCAACTAAATTCAGCCGAGAAATTTTATAGCTGCTGCCAGAACATCACTACCACAAAAGAAAGGAAAGATTAGCAGTAACATCCCTGAACTCTGAATACGATGACTTTTGACAAAGAAATCAAAATCTAGGGTTGGAATTTTGCTCTTAGGCTGTCTCTTTTTGATGGGCTGAACAAAGATTTTGGATCTGAGAACTCTTAAACACAGAGAAATGTCAAAAAAGCAGAGAAGTTAACTGAACTCTAACAGCAAGTCGAAATACAGTAAGCTAAAAGGGAAAACCATGCAGAGGAAGGACTAAAACCAACAATGAAATAGCATTGCTATGGATGAGTTTGGAGGAAGAACCTCGATTACAAAGCATTGCAGTCTGCAGAAGATGCTAGGTCAGTTGTGTATAGCAGGCAGGAGAGGTAGCTGCAACAGGCTTAGTAGTTACAGGGCATTTTTTTTAAAGCTAGTACCTTTTAATAGCACACCCCAATATTAATGTAGACACAGATGTCCAGGCCACAGGGAACCATTAGGCTGCCACCCTTTTCAACACAGGCCACAGTATTTCATCAACCTTTTTCCTTCAGCTTGTATGCAGGCAGTTAAAGCATATCTTCTGGGGTGAATCAAGTCTTGACTGAGAGTTCCTAGGAATGGAGAAACTATCACTTCCCTCAGTGATTTGTTCTCGATTTTCATCAGCTGCTCTGTCAAAAAGGTCTGCGTCCTACTTCCAGTGTTGATTTGATTGACTTTGATGTGATTGGTGTTAGGTCCTTCCTAGAAGGTTAAAGATGCATTTTAAAACGGGTATTTTGTCTTCTGTGAAAATAATTCTTTTTTTTTTCCTTCTTTCTTTTTTAGAATGTGAGAATTATGTTTCTTTAAAAAAATAAAGTCATGTTTCAGGTATTTTAGATATACTGCCTAAAAATATTTGAACATAAATAAGCTATTTTTTTACTAATTTGTCTATAGCTAATATTTTATCATATGTATTTTAAATATACTTAATATGATCGGACTATGGGAAGATACACATCTCAGGCAGGCAAAGTAATGCCATCTAAGTGCAGGATGAGTGGCAAGTCCTTAACTTAGGGTCAGTCCTGCAGAATATATTTCCCATTATATAGAGCCAGAGTAAGACCGAAGCCCTTGTTCCTCCAGGGAAATCAGTGTGAGCAGAAAAAAGCCTCATCCCTGGAGACTTGGCAGAGCGGTACTCTAAACATTTACTCTTTCATACAGGAATTGTGCACGAGTGGGAGAGGACTGAATTCTTGGCAGCATGTCATGGATGGGATCAACATGGCGAGACGACATCATCCTGTTTCGCTAAACCTGCTTTTGAAGGATCTTGGAGACTGAAATGGAGAAGTGGTGGAAGCAGGAGCCTGACTGGAAAAATCTGTCTGAGGAAATGAGCTGTAAGGGAGAGAAGACAGTTTAACGTGCCGTCACAGCAAGAGCATTCCTGCGGCGGCCAGGACATGACCGTTGCTGCATCGCGGGAGCAGCGGGGAGGAAATGTGGAGAGGACAGGGGGGCTGATGAGGGCCAAGCTGTCATCGTTCAGGCTTTAGCAGACACATATGCTGTTGGAGCGATCTTTGTCACGCTGCGCTAGTCCAGGTGGAAAATGTAGCCTGCTAGGCTTGATTCTCCTCCCACTTATCCACCATTTATTTATACTAGTCTAATTCTACTGAATGATGAAACAAGACCAAAACCACTTCTGCCAGTTTCATGGACCTTTTTGCTCCCTCTGAACCAATGTGAACGTGTAAACATGGAGCAGAGCAATAACATGGCAAGGTCCGTGATAGCCCAAAACTTCTATCAATGAGAGAAAAAATGAGTCTCAGTCACTAGATACAGAGCTCAGGCTAACAAGAATGCTGCATCCCAAAAGCATATGTAAGCATGAGAGCCAGCAGGAGCCATGCCCAACGTTTTGGGTTCACGGGGTTGTTTGGTTTTGTTTACCCACCCCAATTTCTGTTAAAGTCAAGCCACTTAGATTCAAGGTTATTTTTGTCATCATTTTTCACAATCAAGGTAATCGTTCTGCTCTGTTCCAGCTCTGGCTTTTCTTCTAATTGACAGCAGAGCCCTATCGTTCGCAGAAACACTATTCACCATGTAATCAAATGATTGTCTTTATCGCCTAGCTCGGCCTTCATTGTCAGTATCCATTTATCCTGTTGACAGTATCCGTACGTCTCTTCTGTCTTCCAGCAATCTATGTGCCAGGAAAGCTAGAAGACTTCAGAAGGGAAGGAAAGGTAGAGGACGGGATCTAAGCTGACTCACTTTTTACTGGACTAAGAGTAGTTGTCGCCTTTGCCCCACATGGCTAGGCTGCTGGCTCTCAGTGCATCAGGAGCGGCGAGACACACACAGTTTGCTGCTAGGAGCTGTAGAGAAGGAAAAAAATCTCGGCAGCAGCAAGGTCAGTGCCCTCAGTGCTTCCCTTCACACCCCAGAGGCCAAACCTAAACAAACGGTCGCGTCTCAGTCCCCCGTGTGTAACCTTAAATTCAAAACCTGCCCCTACCCCATATATCTGGTAACAACCATAAGTCAGCGGAACTGAGCCACAGCAGTTCTCCAGGGGTTAGTGCTGAGGAACACAGTCATTTCACTGCGTGTTTTTTGAGAGACAGCAGCTTGTTTCTCTTTTAGCCATCCCTAGGCGGGGAATCATTTCCTGTTTAGAATGCAGGATTTATTACTAGATTGCTCATTTCTCGGGGACTATGGTGGTAGTGGGGTTGTACAACAGACAACAACTGAGAACTGAATCATTTATTCCTCTGGAAACTGTTGGCTAACATTTTCAGTGGTGTTTAATGGTTGAATGTCCCCTTTTTTTTTTTCTCCCCTCAGTTCCTGGTTTTGTGACACTTCAGAGAAGCTGATTTTCTAGAAATTGTCAAGCTTTAAAAATCAGTGCCCTTGACAATCTGTGGACTTTCATTTTCAATAACATAGTAAATAATGCTCCATTTGTAACTAACCCACTTACTCATCAGTTTGCTTTGCTTTAGCTGCCAAGTGGTGTTGTCACACTCTCATCACATCCAGGTATCAGTGTACTGGTTACCGGGCTGAGGCAGCAGCAGCAAAGAGTCTGGTCGCAAATGCAACTGTTTTATTCACCTGAACTGTATGTACACAAAGGTTCAGTCTAGGCTCACACAAGCGAAGGACTACAGAGAGTGCCTATACCCTCAGACTGCTAAACAGAGGGAAGTGGTCGGAGTAATTCACTGGGACCATGGACCCGAATGGGGAGAAGTGCTTGCAATGTCTTAGGAGTGTTGTATATCAAAAGTGCTTATATGAGCAGAAACGTGGATCCCAAGCAATGGGAAAAATCATAGGAAGAGGCTCCATACCTAAATGGATAAATAAGCACCTAAACCGGGTATATGGGAATTAGGAGATGTGATGTTTAGATGAGCTTTTTTAGAACAAAGCCATCTCCCTTCCTCCCTAACGTCACTGAGGACTGAGGAGCCTAGAGTGATTATTCTCCTAAGAAAAATCAAGTATTCTGCATGAGAACGATTCTACCTTCAGCCCTTTGCTGTGTGCCAATTTTGAGCACGACTGAGAGGTTTCTATCAAAGGTAAATGACATTTCAGTGTGTCAATGATTCTTCTACGCCTAGTGTGATCAGCCGGCCTGCACTAATTCAGATTTCCTTAGACTTCAGCATGGGGCCCATTCTGCCCCTGTTTTAATGATGAGCCTGCTTCTGCAAAGTGCCAAGTATGCTCGGTTCCCAGGAGTTCGCAGAAAGAGTTGGTGGCAGTCAGTACCTCATAGGGCTGTGCCTGTGCTCAGCACTTTGCAAATGAATGGAATGGAATTGAATTTGCCAGCTTTTAAAAGAATACATTACAGAGAATCATCCCTTTCCAGGATGTAATTTGGAAACAAATTCTAAAGGAAAACCAAGCACATTAACTATAAAGCTGTCCTCCTATCCTTCGAAGATTGCCCAGCAGATCCACGCTATGCTGTATTACTGTGGTGGGATTTGGAAAGGAAAGCTTGACTGAAAAAACAATATACAGTCCTCCGTTACAAAGGACAGCAAAAGTCCTCAGCCACGGCTGCTACAAGGACCTTGCTGATCTCTTTCTTGTCCTCTCGACCAGACATCAGTGGGGCAAATTTGTTGCAGGTGCAGCTACTCTGAGTCCACCGAGAGAGAAAGCTTTAGTCAGATGAAGTTTTTGTGGGGATGTGGTATTCATCAGACTCTTAAACCACCATGGACTCTTCCAGGAGCAAACTTGCAGTCGTGATTCAGGGCCTCTACATTCCTCTCCAGAGTTACAGATGCGCTTTGAGGCTGATCGTTACAGAAGGACTGATACTCACAGAAGATTTCTTGCCCATCTTTCCTGAGGAATTCATTCCTTGCAGGCTGGAGAGGGCTTCGCTCTTTTGGGTTTGGAACCCACTATTTATGTGAATATGAGGGAGGAAGGGAGGTGAAACTGAAACAGAGTGGCCCGTGTATTCCAGAAGTGATTTTTCATATAATTGGAAGTGTTCCAGTGCTTTGTGAAAATTTTAAATACAGCTGAAAATTAGGCACTAAGAGGGATTTGTAGCCTTTTTTCATCCATTTCATTTGAAATGACAGTTTCGGGAGGCACACACTCTCTATGCAGCCTTAATGGTTGAAGCTGTTAAGAAAAAACCAGCAAACAAAAATCCAGCTCCCCACCCCTTTGGAGCTACCAATACATTCAAGAAGAACCTAGAAAATCTAAGCCCTTTAAACAGAAGAGAACCTGCAAACAGAGCAAAAATGTTATAATGAGTCCCATCCCCTCCTTCTGTCCTTCCCTGTTTGGCTTTAAAATTGCATTACTGTTTTCCTCTTTGCACTTCCGAGGAGAAAGTCAAACATTTTTCTTCAAACTCTGAAGACACTTGGACAAGTATGTAATCTTCCATGTTCAAATGAAGTTGTTAGGCTAAAAAAGAGCATACAGTGCTATCAAAAGCACTTTAGTAAGCAGAAGGGGAAAACTGTGAAAGGTGGGTTTTTTTCCCATCGTGATATTTCAGTAAGATAACTCCTGAAACATCATTTGTAGGAGATAATAGGTAATAAAGAGTCTTTGAACAAAAGTGAGCAAATTAGAGCATGTTCTTTTTGCAAAGGCTGCTTTTGTCTGAAATGTTCTCTTCTACCACTGTCACAAGCATCACAGCAAGAGACTAGCACAAAAAGTAAGCCCTCTCTATTTTTGCACTGTCTTTATCTAGTTCATTAGAATGAACTCTAAATCCATCTTCTTCCAAAATACAGGCCAGTCAGCACTTGCACCTCAAAACAGCCAACACAAGACAATATGTTTCAAAAATCTGAAAAGCAGGAGCTATTTAATACCAGTGCATTAAAATAAATGAATAAAGTTATAATTCAGTGAACTATTGCTTTGCTGTACAAACTGTAGTAACAGTTTGTCTCAATTGATCAGCCAATGTATCACTTTTTTCTTTCTTCTTTTTTCTTGCTTTTTATCTTACATTTCCTTCATTCTTATATGAAAGAAATTTATTTTTCACGCATTTCATGAAGAAATTAATTTCATTCTTAAATGAAATTCTAGGGAATTTTTCAGACAGCTTTATGCACTTTGGTAAATAAATAGGGCTACATGTTAGGTTTAAATAATCATTTTTAAATCGGCACTCCATTTCACGTAATTGTTCTTATAATCCTGAACAGTCCAGGAAGGTAAAGGTCTAATTTCTTAGCAACCTATTGAAATACAGGAATAGGCTTGTGCTCATGGGTGAAACATTTGTGGGCAGTGGGCTTGTGGAGTGTTAGTCCGTAAAACAAGCAAACCATTAATCAGCCTTCCCCAGGCACTAATGCTGAATCAACTGAGGAGTTCAAACAAAGCAACAGTCCTGCACGGGAGTGTTTGGAAATGATTTACCAGTCTTGAGGCCTTTGGTGGCTGCTGCTGCTGCAAAGTGCCAGCTGTTGGACAGGGATCTGGACATCTTTCCACAGACAAATGTCTTTAAAAAGATGTGTGTACATAAAAAGGCCGAAGGTGATAGATCCAGCCAGGCTAGAAACTGGTCTTAGAGAAAGTGGCGCGGTATCTTCCGGTTGCAGTGAGAACATCTGCAGTGATGCTTTCTCATATTTCTTCTTCTAGAGCCCGTGTGAGGGCCAGACTGCCGTTTATAGCAGTTTGTTCAACACTCACAGGGCAAAGAGTGCAGATGACTTCAGGGAAATGCCCTGTCAGAGCACCGCGAGCCCTAACGGACCTGAGAAATTGGGACTTTCTCCGGAGGATGGGTGCCAAAAGGTGTATGCATAGCCCCAGCCGCAGCAATAAGAGGGGACCCCGAAAGTCCCTGGTGCACTGTGTGGGATCAGACACGGTGTCAAGGGCTGCTCCCGTCCCAGAAGCTCCCGTCTCACCCTTGTAAGACCAGTGATCCCATGTCAGCACCCACAGGGGGTGCAACGGGCTGTATCCCCATGTGGTGAGCAGCCTTTTCCATACAGAAAAGAATCATTAAGGTTTAATAGGAAATATAAACTTAGAGACGTCTCTTTTTTTGGTTAAATCTATAGAGTACGAATAAAGAATGTGGAATAAGTTTTACAAGATCCTTTGAAAAACGAAATGGTCCTCATTTCTAGTAGGTCCTGAGGAACTCCTCCAGCAGAGGCATTTACATTCAAGATGCCTTTTTGTTCTACGTATTTGCGAGTGTTTCTCAGGTAGGTTTTTTTCAACCACTGTTTCCTTTGATGGTCATAATTTAAGTAATGATACATTATTCATAAGGCTGAATCCCTTTCCTTTCAAGTCCTGTGAACTTTAGCAGAACCATTTTTAATCTGCTCAAGGTTAGGTCCTGAAGTCAGATATTTTGGGGACTTCATAAATCAGAGTGTAAAGCAAATGTGTAAATATGTGTCCTTGTTTGTTTTTTTAATGTCATCATAACCTCCAAGATAAAAATCAGAAACAGTATGTACACAAGCAGCTGTAGTACACAAATCAAAAGAACTCTTGTGTCAGAATTTCCTGCCTGAAGAACCAATTGTCACATCAATAATAATAACATGGTGTTATTAAACATAACTGTGTTTTTTAAAGGATTGCAAAAAGTACTTGCAATAAAATTTCAAAACCAGTTCAGTCTTTCCTCATTTTGCATGTGTACATAAAGAAAGGGCAAAGGAGCAGGAAGTTGTTCCCCCTCAAAAAAACCACTTTGTGGTATGTCCAGACTTTGGACATGAGGATTGAGTAATAAGCCTGTTGGGGGGTTTCCAAATCTGCACATGAATTGAGATTTTTGTTCCTTTCCTTTTTTTTTTTTTTTGTTTTTTCCTTTTTCTTTTTTTTTAAGATGTGTTATTCTCATTGCTTTTTACAACAAAGATGCTACTTCATGATGTCTGTAACTGGTCCAAAGTTAAACTTCATAGATTGACACATGAAATTCTCATCTTCACTGACACATCTCAGTGACAATTTTGCTAAATCTGTTACTACATTTGGTCGGGAGAGATTTTGCACAGTAAATTCTGAGATATGAGCTATTTTACTCCATAGAGCTGATGCTAGAATTGTCATGAAGTTTTAAAACAAAGCTGGTGTCAAAAGTCAGTGAAGTACGTGGTGGGCCTGAGTCCTAGCAAGATGTGAAGGGTGACATTTCCTACTTACGGGTGGTAATTATTCCCTGTGAAAACTGGCAATCTGGCAAAAGCGGTGAATCAAATTCTCCTAGCATTTTATTGGGGAGGCAGAAGTTAACCAGGCCTCCTGGCAGCAAGAAATAGAAAATGAGCTGAAACAGTGCTATTTGGAAAGACACAAACATTTTAGTGCGCTGTCAGCCATTTCCTGTACGTTTCTTGGCCCAGATTTTCCATTAGTGTAAATTGTCATGGCAGCTCCACAGGAAGAGTGAAGCCATCTTGATTTATACCGGCGGGAATGTGGAGCTGGATACGTTCACCAGCTACCTTTGCTAATCTAGAAGTATCTAAGAAACCCACATGGAAAAGACATCACTGCTGCATTAGTATTAAAAACAAAACCAATCCTTAAATTTAAAAACAGCCCTTTTATTAGGTAATTAAATGTCTTTTTTGTTCATACATGTGATTAAAAATTGCTGGCTACATCCCAGCTGCCTGCTGGGGAGGCCATGAGATGTTGTGCTGTCCCAGACCCCAGCTGGCGTAGGCAAGGAGGTGTTGGGGTGTGCTGAGGCCATGCTGTGGAAACCAGGAGGTGGGACTGGGTGGTTCTCACCACCATGGAGAGTCAGGGAGCACCCAAAGCAGCACCTGGACTCAGGACAAAGAGCGTCCTTGGGTTTTTATGTCTGCAATCTGGACAGACAAGTTGCAGTAATAGCTTTAGCTCTATCTGCAAACTCATGCCAGAGGTTTTGGTATCACTAGTTATTCATTCTGATCATTTATATTCCCTTTAACTGGTGAAGATAAATGTGTTTGTAAAACTAACAATTCTGAAGGGACATATAAAGCTCCAGTTCATGCTGATCTCCGTTCCACATTCCTGTGTTTTCAGAGCATATAAAAAAGCTATATGGAAATAGTCATTGTCATAGCGCAAAACAGATGAAGCATTTGAAATTAAGTTCCTAAGAAGCCACATATTTAGTCTCACATGAATTAATGCGCTGCTTTATTTGATTTTAAGTTATTTAGAAATTCAGATGCTAAGCAGATGTGCTTGTAAAAAAAAAAAGACTCAGCAATTTCCTATGAGAGCTGAAAAACTTGCACAGAAAACAGAATCTTCTCAAAGAGTAACTGAAAGACCGTTTTTGTACTATGTTCTATACTTGTCTCCCTATGACATGGTACTGTGACCTATGTCAGGAAAATAGAGGCAGACTACTGTCAGATGTCCATGAGAAGAACAGGAAGGAGATGAACATGCTAAGATGTACCCAATCTAACTGATTATTTTGGAGGTGAAGCTTGCATTGATCTTTAGCTTAGTACATGTAGTTTCTCTGTGGGAGAAAACTGGCTGTCCCCATCCATTTTCTCACTTTGTACGTCTGTGAGACAAATCAGCTGCCTAACCACCCCTTAACTCCACGTACTCATCTGCCTCTGCAATTCCCACCAGCAGCTATGGGGAAAGGATAGGAAACGGGACAGATGCCTTTCCCACCCCTCCACCCACTACACCCTTGGGGAGAGGTGAGCCAATAGCCACATGTTTTTATGGTGAGACTCTTCCCCACAACTGCT
Organism: Dromaius novaehollandiae; assembly: GCF_036370855.1. Lineage (NCBI taxonomy): Eukaryota > Metazoa > Chordata > Aves > Casuariiformes > Dromaiidae > Dromaius > Dromaius novaehollandiae. Next base: position 33,541,785 of record NC_088132.1, read on the forward strand.
TGCCCACAGCTACCTCTGAGGGGATATTTACTCACCTCGTGGCTTTCTGGGGCTGTACACCGTGTCAAGTTCCTACGTCAAGTTCCTACTCAAGGGCACATCCCAGGCAAGCACTGTTATATCTGTCATGGATACTTTGGGATTTGAGTAGATTGGGATCCAATTATTGAACAAAGACAATACTCTCCCACCTTCACACTGAATACTTCACTCTGCAAGTACCTAAGTTTATCCAGAATTTCTTTAGTTACTAACAAGAATGCCAGAACCATGGAATGGAAAACCACATAACTTCTGCGTCTTGCAGAGAAAAGCTGATTTTCTACGCCCCCTTGAAATCCAGTCATTATCACTTAATCAGACTCCATAATTATCATTGTGAGCACTCCCAAGAGCATGAGATTGCAAGATTAGACCACCACTTATGAAATATCATAGTCCTAAGCACAGCGAGGCCAAGGCAAGGAAAATGCTGCTGGCATAAGTTTGCCTTAATCAGTTTCACATTGTGATTTTTCATGTATCTGGACTAAAAGTCAAAATCAGTTCTCAGAAGTGCCAACAGGAAGATTTGTAGTTAACCAAGCATTGGGTCATCCCCAGTTTTAAATTAAACGTATCCTTGTTTATCAGTTGTAAATTTATGGTATTTCCAAATTCTTTTTCACGTCATTTTGAGCAGTAATCTTAGTGAATCACAGTCATCAGAAGTATGAGTTGATCACATTAAGATGTGTGGTACACTGGGACAAGCTGACCTACTTTGTGCTTTCCATCGTCCCAAAGCATGATTTTTTTGTTGTTGTTGTTGTCACTTCTCAGCCAGAGGAGCCGAAACCACATGCAGTTTTCCTGGAAAAGCAGATTTATTAATAATTTGCCACTGATTCCTTTAAACTCGTGATCTGAAATGCATTGTCTGAAGGAGCCAACATCTATTTATATCGGTTTGGAGTGGAATGTGAAAGCGGCGGAGGAGGAGATAGACGTGTGCTCTTCTCAAAACCCGGTGACCTTCAGATAACCTCTCTTTGACAAAAGAAGTCTTGAAGTTTCTGTTGCTACTGCTGACGGCAATCAGTTAAGGCCCCAAACAGATCTTGTCTAAACCTCTACATCCGTGACTAGTGTCTGTTGCCACATTACACACAAAAGGACTCTCCGAAGAGGTGCCACACGGGGTAAGAGCAGACCCCAAGACATGCGCAGAGCTTTACAGACCGTTCCCTTTGATGGAACAGAAAGCAAATTACCAAAGACAGAATTACCACTGCATTTCCTCGGAAGATTACTTGGTATAGTGATATTTCCAAACTAAACAGATTACATTTTACAGCATGATAAATACATACACTCTTTAGAAAAAAACTGTGTCAAGTACCACATAGCTCTGAGCTCAGAGGGTTTCCCAGGTAGAGTCCTGAGCTGTGTGGAGTTAATGCTGAATTAATGCTCTGTTACTCTGCCCCTGTTTGACAGCAGGAGCTCAGGAGGTCTGACCTAACCCTGGGCTTCTTGTACCAACCATCTACCTCTCCAAGCCCTTTTCTTTATCTTCTGTCAGTGCACTCAGAGACAGTCGGACAAATTACTGTGACTTTTCTTCAACGGCATCCGAAAGGCACTGGTTACAATTGGCTATTGACAACACTCAAAAGGAAGGTCTTTAGAAATATGGGAACAGAACGAGTATTTGCCTTCTTTTTCCGATAAACCTGTAAACACTCTTTTGTTTGGAAACTCTTGAAGTTTGCCTGGTTGGTTCGGCTGACTTCTACAGTGAGTTCATCCCCTGCTGTTCTCTGAATCCTCTTCCAGGGCCAAATACACAGAAAGCAATGATAAAAACGTCACTGACTTCAACAGTGAACAACTGTTTTCCATAAGTAAATAGAAATTGTTTATAAGAATCACTTAAACATTTGAAATGGGAAAACAGAGCAGTTACTGCTTCACTGAGGAGGCACAGAGTTGCGCTTCAGGGCAAAGAGGGCAAGGAACTTTTGTCTCTTAAAAGCTGTTGAAAAAGAAATCTGTCCATTGCTTGACTCTTGTTTTGCTTACAAACTTGAACAGTAACATTTCTAGCGATAGCAGATTTTATGGAGAACGTTCCAGAGGTCTAATAGCGAGGTCACAGGATAATATCGCACAATTAAAACCACATTCATTTACAACTTCACATGTGTAGGTGCACCTTTTAAAAAAAAAAAAAAAAGTTTTAGGGAGGCCCAAGAACAAAGGCTTTTTAATTGAAAGTGGTTAAAGCAGAGAGGGAAATGTAGAATTCAGACGGAAATCCCTTTTTTGTGGTCCCAGATGAATGTTCACGATTGCATGTACGTTTCTCACCTAACAGAATAGCAGAATACTTTGCTGTTAAATGCTTGCTGTCCATTTGGTATGATGTATAAATGAAATCCCCTTCATTGCATTTGTTCTCCCATTGTTTTCTACATTCATTTTGTTTCTCCCTTCTGCCTTGTCTTCTCACCTAGTTTTTTCTCTCTGACCAGTCTTCCCTCCCTCTCTTGCAGCAGTAATTTCTCGGTACTTTTCTCTGTATTGTGTAATCACTGTTTCATTCATTTACTTTTTCCCCTTTTTACTCCTCCACTTATTCTTTCAATAGTTTTCTACCTGCCACAATCTCTGTTTTTCTTCTTCTCTCACTTTACTCTCATTTTATCCCCTCCCAACCTTTCTGTAATCAGGAGGAGAAAGATAAGCACTACAGGCCCACTTTTAGGACCAGAGGTCCCAGAGCTGTGTGATTATATGAAAATCTCACTTCACCTTCTTAAGCTCCTACCCACTATCATTGCCAAAAGCCTTGAAAGCACTAGTGCAATTAATATAACAGCTGTAATTGAGCTAAGTAGCATAACTGATGCAACAATGTTTGCCTGAACTTGCAGAGAGCCTGCAAAACCAGTGCAGAAGATTTTCTTTTGCTCTATGGTTTGCAGCCCCATGTCCCTCCAGGAAGGAAAGACGAAATAACGCCAGGTTTTCTCATAGGCCCATGGAAAACTTTTGCTTTTACGTTAGCCTGGCTGGGAGAGAGGTGAGTGTGTCTGTGTGGATGTATGTGGGGCCTAACCTGCTGTGTCCAGGGGTGGGATTGTCTTACTGCAGTCCTGTTAGTCCATCTCTTCATGCTGCAGGTCACGCACACTCACTCTCTTCTCGACCTCCCCCTTTCCAAAGCCTCTGTCATGGAGACACACACATGTGCATGTTCCTAGAAGAGAGCAATGCATTGTACCAGAGACAGGATCCAGGAGCCAGGCAGATAATTCACATCAGGAGCAGGTGATGACACATAGTTTTTGCTATAAGTGCAAGAAAAGAACTTAATCTAGCTATTATGATCTGTTAATAGGTTATTTAATTGACAGTAGATGGTGCTCCAGCACAACTGGCACCATTAATAAGTTTTGCAGGGGCAGCAAAACATCCAGTTTTTCTGGATCGCTAATGTTTCTTAGCTCTGAGCAGATCTAGCAGTTCAGGCCTTGCATTAATGTGAGAAAAGAAGAAAAGGAGCAGAAAGACAGTCTTTTTAGAGGCCACGACTTGTAATATAGTAGAAGGTAGGTCTGGCTGTGAGACTGGAGCCCAGCACAGCTGATAGAGGCCGAATCACCGGGGACTTTGTTCTGTGGGTCATTGCCTTCGTGTATGGAAGAGGCAGCTGCTGCCCCATATTCTTTCCCCGGCACTGGATCTGCTTAATCCTAGCTGCCCCAGTTCATCAGTTGATTAAAACGTTGAAACTCAGGCCCATCACTGTGCATTGTGACAGCGATTTCTGCTTCTGCAATTTGCTTTATTCTGAAGAATTAGGGAGTAAGCAGACTCATTTTTCCCTATATATAGACTTGGCTAGTTGCACTCTGTGTACTGAAAGCAGTGTTGTAACATGTCAGCAAGGATGCTTTATCATGATGTAATTAGTGCACATACCAGCCCTTCATACCAGCAGCCAGCTGTGGTTCATTAGGATCTTGGCTGCAAGCTGCATTTTATTTATGAGCAATGTTCTCCCCTTCATATCTGATCAGCACATCCTTGTGAAAAATAAACCTCAGCAGCACGTGGCCTCAGTGTTGAGGCATCAGACGCTGGGTTTTTGGGCCAAGCAGCAACACCAGCCAAATGCCACAGCCTGATATGGGTGCACAGGGCCTGCTGCCTCAGTGGTGTGAGGCTCAGAGACGTCCCTGAAAGAGCAGCTTTCCACTGATGCAGTCCTGCTCCCCTTAGAGTCACTGGGCCGTATTATCACCCTCACTTGTTTTCTAGGGGGTACTGGCACAAGCTGAGTATCGATCCTTTTACCCTAATGCCTTTTTTCATGCCAGCACCAGCTCTGGCAGAGACTGGAAGAGCCCGTGGCCTGCTCCTTGTCCACACCTGCTGAGCGTGACCTCCATGCAGGCAGCTTCGGAGATGCGCAGCAGTATCCACGTGCTGCTCACGGTGATCCCTCACAGCGACTGCCTCATGGAAACCTCCAAGCAGAAGCAGGACAGGAGGTATGGAGAAAGCCAGAAAACCCTGGCTGTCCCAGCCAGAAAGTTGGGGACAGTTACACTTGGGGCTCCTACCTATGGGATTATGGTAGCAAAGTGGGCATCACTGCATAGCTTTTTTGCATGTTTTCTTCAGGCCTTAGTTTTTCAAGCTGCAGGACCTTGGAGAAGAAAAATCTAGGTAGTTATTCCGAAGTGGATAAATTCACACAACAAGATGGGCCAGGTGTTTTCTACATGGAGCAGTATTGGCAAGAGGTGTTGTCTGAACATGGACCTGCTGCTCTAAGGGAAAAAAGGGATCGTTTTATTATAGAGAGAAGCTGGAAGGGGTGTGTGTGTTGGGGGGGGGGCATCAGCAAATGAAGTGTCCATGTCCCTTGTGTGAGCATCACTCTGGGAAGTCATTTTTCTTCTAAACGCTTCTGCACCATGAGGGCATTGCATTATCTTTTTTTTCTTTCTTCCAGTTGAACTCAAGACCTTATCCCTTCACGAGAAAGCCCTCAGCTGCTCCTAGAGAGAAAATGAGTCCTGTGATGAAGACACTCGCCCCCTCAGACAGCAAGGTGCAAAGGCGACTTCCCATGAGGTAAAGAATTTTCCTGAGGACCATATAAGCATCAGGTCAAAACGTCTATCTTTGTGCTTGCTTATTGAGTGGCTGTGTTGATGCTGTAGGCTGCTTTATCTTAAGCCTTGCCTTAAACTCTCTTGGGACTGCTCAACCATAGACATAACTGCCTGTGACCTTAACCTGCATAGGGTACAGCTTTTAGGACAACCGCCTTCGTAAATGAGGATGCACGAAATGGCGCATCTTTGCAGAAGTGCTCCTCCGGTTGGCTGCCTGGGACTGCAGAAGTGCCGAACGCTTTCTGCGGGACCTGTGTGTGAGGGGATTTCCTGTGTACGTGTAACTGGGTAACCGTGCTTTACAGCTCCGGTGAGAATTGATTTCTGTTGGCATGCCTCCAGCTGAGCTCAGGAATCGAGATGCTCCTTTGGCTGCAATTGGGCATGCTATAGAGTATCGTTAGGATTCTTCTTGGGTCGGAAATATAGGAAATTGAGCTGTTCAGGCAGACAGCCAGTTTAAACAAATATCAGCATATGTTGCAGATAAAGCCAGGCAATCAAGCTGCTTCCTTCTAGGGAAATAACAGAAATACGCATGAAACTACTCCATCCCTTTAGTGGACTTATAAAAATTATTCCCTCAAGCTACATATGGGCGACTTTAAATCCATTGTTAACATTTCCAGAATGTGTTTCGTTTCCTGGTACAGGAAGTAATAACAGTAAAGCAAATAAAACTCCTTAATAAAGCTAGCACATGAGAAAAAGCAAGGGTAACATATTACATTCGATACCACTAATGATATTAATGAAGCAATAGTTACTAATAAATACTTTAAGATGCAGCAGCAACTCTTATCTAGTCAGCCAGGGTTTCTACTAGAAAAACCACATTAAGAAGAAATATCACAGGGTTCCCTGGGGTGTACAGGGCTCAGTATGCCAGATGTGTTATTTAAATAGCATCCTGGTAAAAGGACAAGGGCATAAAAGAAATTCCTGCTGCATGTGAGAAAGTGTGAAAGCGAAGGTGTGAGGGGTTTCCTGAGATGTGAATTCCTGACTGCTCTGTGTGTCTGTGCTGATCCAGGATAATGTATTGCTGTGGAAACCTGCTGCCGTGTGTCGGGCTTCTCTGATCTTTGCCCGAGGTAGAGGAGAAGTGCTTCTCTCTGACTCAGCCCCTCTCAGGCATCTGCTGTCCATCGGGGCATGACCACAGCTGAGGAACTGGCTGCAGAGGCCTGGCAAACCTGCGGGCTCTTCTCATTGTAAAGGGTATTTTTTGGTGTTCAGCACCCTTGAAAATCAGGCTTATGGAGGTAAGAAGCTGCCGCGTCCTACACGAGAGGCCATTTGTGAGCGCTGGGGCGGCGACCTTGTGCAGAGCCTCCCGGGGTCTGCGCTGTGCTTGTCTCATGGACCCGCTGCGCTGTTTCTGTGCTTGCTCCCGCGCAAACAACTGCAACGACAGGGAAACATGCTTCTTTTTGTGCCACAGGGACTGTGGAGTCTGTCTGCGTAGAGATCCGCTGCTCACTGTGGTTTTTTCATAGCTGGATGTCAGGAATTTAGGAAAATAATGATTTGTGGGAACGTAAGCTAAAAATGTAACAGCAGCATTGCGTGTGACATCCCCAAGTCTGGCTGGTAGAAGAACATAGATGGCTGTAGAAGTAACATTGTAGAAACCTGATTTCTCCCACCCTGCGTGCCACGAGCGTCTATAGCCCCCCTGCCCGACCTCTGTGCAGTATTCCCACGATATCTCAAACCTCGGTCGCCCAGAGCAGCCTTCCCTCCAGTCCATTAATTTCCACTGTGACACAAGTCATTTAGTTTTCCAACACTCTAATTATCCAGATTTGTTCCCTGTCCCCAGGACGTGCAGCTAAGCAGGGTCACGACGCCCTGGCTCGCCAGGGATGCCAGCCGAGCCTGCCGTGGCCCTCGCTCAGCCGGCTCATGGCCTTGGCTCGACCAAGCCCCGCGCTAGCAGGCGGCCACGCGGCGGCTGGCCCTCCCTCGCGTGCGGGAGGACGGGGAGCATCGTCTCCCATCCATCGATAACTTCCCGTTTTCCCTCCATCCTCCTGCCCCGGGCTGCTGTGAAAAGCAGCCCCACTTGCACGGAGGTGCATCTCCCCTCCACGCAGCACCCGGCGCTCTTGCGGCAGTTCGTTCCTCACTGATGCCAATGGGGCACGTCCAGACTGCTTAAATCGGGGCCAAGAGATTGCTGATTTGAGGTTTCCAAGTCAAAAGTGACGAGGCTTCAGGCTGACTCTCATTTTTTGCCATGGGCAGTTTTTCTCCAACAACTGTAGAAAGCAAAATTAAAGCTGATTAAGATCTACGTAATACAATCTCACACATTGAAAGTGCATTAAAAATACTGAAATTGGAAAATAATTCTGCAGAGTCATTAGCAGGTTACATGTCTGCTTAAAGGTGAAAACATCTCAGAAAATACTGAAGTATGCAAGCGCAGCAGAAAAGTTTCAGTGAATTTAACCCCTTTCTCTACTCTGAAGGAAAGTAGAAAGTAATGTAAAAAAGTGAATCTTTCTAATGGTATAGTGGACCTCTGTATGGCTTTTGAATCAATAAGAAACATAACAGACATTGGAGGAAAAGCTAGAACTCACTCTATTGCCAGCTTTTTTGTGACTGCTGTATATTGCAGTTCTGTGTCAAGCTCAAACAATATTTATTCTTATTATTTTTATCTCTAATGGAAACTGGGCCTGGAGTTATTAATATGGTTATATTAATAAATCAAAACCGCCTCACACTGTATTTATATGTACAGTCTGTATTTCCCCCATAGCAATCTGAAAAGATCAGCAAAACCTTTTTTTTTGTTGGCCCTGCCTGTGAGAAGATCAAAAAGACCTGATAAAATGCAGACGTAGGCAATTTTGTTTTAATCCAGACCACATGAGCCACTAGCAGACAGCACATAACTATTTGGAAATGTATGGTTTGTAAGCAGCTTTAAAGACAATGTATACCAGATTGCACTATATGCCTGGCCATTTTCCTCTCACTAAATGATACAGTTCTGAACTCGTCCTCTCTACTTACAGTGAGAATTATAGTGTACACTTGTATGGCTCAGTGGCCGGTGCAGCATCGGAGGAAAAAGGCCAGAATACTTGAATTGCTCCTTTCATTTTCTTCCTTCCTTGGAAATTTGCTCTGACTTTATATCCCACAAAGTGCCTTAAGAGATTTTAGTTTTCACATAATATATTCCTTGTTGAAAAGGCAATCGATAAATGCTAAAGACAAGAAGAAGAAATAGGCAAGTGAAGCTGCAAATCCTATTTCAAGATACAAAATGATAGCATGAAGATGTATTAGGTTTTTTTATACATACAGGTAGAGATATTGCCATTGTGGAAGTAATGTCAGCAAGAACATCACAATTTTGGAAGATGTCATAGTATTGCCACTTTGATTTTTTTTCCCCCTGACATTCAAGATCAATTTAGAACTTAACAGTCAGGTTTTTGCTGCTGTTCCTTTTTGGTTCAAAAGACACTTTACAGCAAATTTTCACATGGAGGTTTTCAAGCCCAGATGTAGGTCTGGAAATAGCATCACAGAAAGTCAGTCTGTCGGTGGGTCCTTGTGCATGGAGAGACTGGTGGGAGCAACATTATATGGCTCGCTATTGGCTTTGAGATTGTAATGCAAGGCCTTGATTTCTTCTTTTATGTTGAATAAATTGACTTTAAACAGCATTACTCTCAGCTGCCACACAGCTAAATGAACAGCATACTCTTCCAAAGGAGTGCTAGATCGTTTCAAAGAGAACAAACGCTGTAACATATCTTTCCTATTCCTTTACGCTAATGATGTGGAGATGCAGTAACAATATTAACTGATTTGAGTTGAAAGCGCTACCACAAAAAATAAAGAACCGAAGAATCAGATACTGTACCCAGATGAGCAAGTGCTAGGAGCTTTATGTTGGCCAGCAGATAAAGAGCTCCCCAGACCAGAAGCTGGCATATGGGTATCAAAAAAAAAAAGGAAATTAAAGAGAGGAGAGTTTTGATCATATTTATACCATTGGAAACTGATACGATTACTATGAGCTTCACTGGGCTCATTTTGATTTATATTGACAGAAGCAGAAATTGTGTGTCTCCCTGTATGGATACTTCGCATATGCAGGACAGAATATGCCTGTTACAGCCTTTGCTGGACAGTAAGGCTCTTTAGCTCCGGGAATAGGAAGGGATCTATGGTCTTGGATACGGAGGGGCCCCAGCAGTGTATAGCAAGGCGCGCACTGCTGTTGAATATGGAGTAAGGCTTTTAGTGGCCCCACTCTGCTACCTCAGCATACACTTGAAGAAAGTTTGAAGTAATCCTCGGAGCGGAATGAGCTGCCGAAATGGCCGAAGGTGGTGCATGCTGCGCTGTGACAGACTGGGCACGGATTTAGGACGCCGAAGATTGGGACCGTTCACCAGTGATTCGTGGCTACGTCCATCCCGTGCTAGGCAGAAACCCTGAGCTCGCGTGGCATGTCCTTACAGAAGCGCCTACAGGAAGTACGGACGGATGCTGGGTTTCTGGTGGTAGGCAGCGATCGCTTGGGCAGATGTGTCACCGCCGTGGAGCGCTAACTAACTGGGAAGCTCTGGGCGAGGGTGCCGCAGAGCTGAGGTGGATTGCCTGACCTGGGCGTCGGGACAACGGGCGCCACTCTGCGTCCTTTCTCGCCTCCCTCTGAGACTGCCAGTCCTGTTCCCACGCATAGCTCCGTCACTAACCATTTCTTATCTGCGTGCCCGATACCTGCCAAAAGCGTTGCTTTCAGATCGCTGCTTTGCTGAGGTCTGGCACGGCCCTGCGCGCCGAGGGGCGAGCGGAAAGCGGGGCGCGGGGTGCCTCGGCAGTCTGGCTCAGCGTCGCTCTCCCACCGAGCGCTCTGCTTTAACTTGGACTGACAATTAGCCCGGCTAATTTCTTCCAGAGGAACAACCGAGCGTTTCTTCGGAGAGCCCGCGCGGCCGCGTGTGCTTGCCAGCAGGACGTGTCGGGGAGCAGGGCGAGTTCAGCGCTCTCGGAGGGCTCGAGTGCGTCATGCCCGTGACGCACGCTTCCTGCAGAGCCAGCGCTGCCTCGGAGCATCCTTTCAGAAAGCCTGTGTGAACTCCACCAACACAGGCAGGGGGCTGCCAAAAAAAGCCACTTACTTCTCACTCTGGGACAGAGACAACATCTGCTGAGTGTTTCCCTGATTCTGAGCACTGCAACGTCTGCAGTTTTTCAACAACTGTTTTATTAGAGGAGGGGAAAAGTCTTGAAATCTTTTGAGAAATCTCCGGACAACTATTTCCATTAATATTTTTTGAGGAAGTCTTGAATCCCTCATTGACTAGGATAACATTCCCATAGTGTGTTCCAACTTCTGCAAAAGCCCTTAATAGAGACTTCTTTGAGCAACACAGCTCTGTTCGCTACAATACAACATATGCCATGCAGGGTATCTAATTGGTTCCATACAGCTTGAATAATTATATCACAGAAGAGTTGGAAGAGGACTGAAATCTCTTACCATGCCCGGCTTTATCTTTAGATAAGAGATCAATGTGGGACCTGTTTAAAATATAAAAGGCTGCTTTCTTATCTCATATTTCTGTAAGTACCTCAGGTGCTATAGAGCAAGACAAATTAAAACTCAGAAGAATATTTTATGCCCTGTATTGCTCACACCAGAACAGCAAATGGACAGCACACCACTGGAGCTTGGATACAAGGCTCTCAAGTACACAGGGTTGTAGACAGGCAATACATAGGCTTTCAAATATTGTGAGCAGGTTTTCCAAGAGGAGCTGTAATTTGGTGGTACGGATTCTCTGATTTTCTTAGATTCCTTCTAAAAATCATCCAGACACTGAGGTGTCCAACATGAGAGGCTACTGCTGAAAAATCTGGGGTGCTTGGTCCATTTTTCGAGTTATTGTAGTATCGGAACTGAAGAGGGAAAGGGATGACAGGATCTCCCTGGCCACCTCCGCACCCTCGTGTGTAGACAGGAAAGGCAGTAGAATAACACACAAGGGAGCCCTGGGAGTATATGAGCAACTGCTATTCTCAGTGGGCCCTGTCAGAGGGAAGCAAACACAAATATACATGCTTCTATTTATAGGCACGCTATAAATGTTGCAATTAAGAACTTTCCCTTATGACAATAAATCATTGCCTTTGAAAATACTTTGTGTTACCTTAGTTACATCAGTTGTTTCTGAAATTCATTAAGATTTATTGGATTCCCTCCCAAGAAGCAAGCAGCTTGATGTAGACTTGCTAAGAGGTATTATGAAAAGCTCCAGTCTAGAGTTGCCTCATGGCAGTGCCCCTCACTTGTGATTACCAGGACTACAGTGAAAGAAAGCTTATGCTGCAACATACAATATAACAATAGCAAACAATAAAAAGACATCACTTAGTGTACCCCACCAGAATCTAATCGTTCAGTCTTTGATAATACCTTGGCAATCAAATATATTATAGAAAGGCAGCACACACTTCAGTTTCCAGATGATGGAATTTACCTGTTATCCCTATAAGGGGATTTGGTGCCTCAAAACTCACTCTTGGTGTTCTAAAATTAACAGTGGTCTCATATTTGTTCTTAAATCCAGCACACTGGGGCTGAATGTGCTGTAGAAGATGCGCAGCCTGCCTACCTAACTTCATTCATTCCACTTGTGTATACCGCCATTCACATGCATTTTATTTAAACCAATTAATTTGATGAAACTCAGTGAAAAGAGATTAAATTGTTATCTGTGAGCCTGGTTACTTTTCTAATACAAGCGTACTAATAATCAAGAGCCAAATTCAAATCAGAAACAACTTTTAAAGACATTTCTGGGGTACATTTAAGAGCAATAGAAAATAAAAATATAAACAGTAGTGGCATAAATGATACCCATTTTTCCTGTTTCTTAATGACAAGTTGAAAGCTGCATTAAAGGTGAATGAATAAGTCTGAGCTTCACATGTGTAAATCCAGAAAAGTTTTACTAAAGTCAAAGAACAAAAAGCATTTTATTGTTCTTTCACCATTATGCGTTAGAGTTGAACCATCGCCTTACTTACAAAGTAGCTGGCATGTCACAGTATGCCAGTAAGTGCCTTCTTTGCACTACCAATTAGGATAATCTGTGGAGTTGCTCTTAAAGGCCGTATTCAGCTGTCACAGAAATTCATTAGCCACGAAACAATGAACTGGATGCTCGGTATTTTCCACCAGGCTGCAAGTGGATTGCATTTTCATTAAAGAATTGTATGTGATGATGAAGCCTTCTGCAAGTTATACTTTCAGGAGTAGTAATTTTCCAATTTTAGAGTAATGTAATACGCGATCAGCATCGTATCCCCTTTAATTAGTCCTGCTTCTCCCTATTGCTCGTCCCTGCTTAGTTTCTGCCCAGGACTGCTGGCAGTATAATGACACATGCCCCTCTGCATTGCCGTGGAGTTTACACTTGTGAAATTTCTTCCTCTCTCATGGGAATGGGAGGTACAAGCGGTGAATCAGTAAATCTCCCAGGACTGTGTCACAGCCCATTCCCCTAAAGGGCTGTAATTCCAGAAAACACCCAGTCTGTGTGATAAATCTGTTCAAACCTAGTTTGATTATTCAGTCTCAGTTTTAACTGAATACTTCTGCCTCAGCTCAGAGCTGTTTCTCTCATAGGTGGTCTTGGGTTTTGTTCTTCTAAACCTCTACAGACTCCCTTGGTAGGTGGTACAGCATGCATGAGTAGACAGGAGAGCTGGTCAAGTGAGCCAACCAGCTGAGCAAAAGAACAAATTACCCAGAAAGGAATGGGTTGGACCAGGTCTAAGAGAGATTTTGGAAGCTATTCGCATGGGTGCTTTCCCCACAGTCACCGGAGCAAGAGGCAGAGCATCTACTTCAGGCGCCTTCCCTTCACTGCCTTCTGGGAAAACCTCTCTCCCCACCTATTAGGCTCCCAAGAGAGCTTAAAAGGATTAATCATCTCCTAATTTCAGCATCCGAATTAGATGAAGGCTTGGGCAAAGAAGGTAATGTTTGCCAGAATGAGCGGAAGGAAGAAAGCAGAGCTTGAGGAGAAGATCAGGAGCTTGATCCAATTAACGTCAGGTTTAATCTGATAGCTGGGTACCAAGGAAGACATGTCAGACAGAGAGACTGAAATGGAGGGATGAGGTCAAGGGATACAAGTCAGAAAAAAGGACAAGACTTATGAGTCACTGATACACCAGTTATTACCATTTGAACAGACCGAGTGATTCAAAGAAAAGAGCAAGAGGCAATGCATGGATATTAATGGGAAATAATGTTAAAGGAGAGGCCAGAATATAAAAGTAGGAGTGTTTTATAGTTCCTTTATAACAGAAATAGGAAAAGTCAAGAGGAAATATTTGCTTGCAGTCAAAACTGGTTGTTGCAGGATCCCAGCACCACTCATCATAGCACTGCTTGCAAAAAACACATACATAGCTCCATCATAAGGTCCACCATAAACACACATCTTTCTGCTTCATTTCTCTTGTGTGGTTTCCCAAAAATACAGCAAGTTGTGTTTGCTGGCAGCCCTACAGTATTCAATAGGAGCAGATCTTTCCAGCCTGCTCACTGGTGGCTGAACACCACTGATGTCTTTTGGTATTGACGGTAAAACGCCCATCACCCAAGTGAGGGCAGTCCTGTCAACGTGGAGGGGTATTAAAAGTCTCAGCTAGGCTAGGTCATTACTACAGAAACAATGAACTGAATTATATTACTGAATTTTTCAAGCAGTCCTATGGAAATCAAGATGAGCCTTTTTTCTGGCTTCAAGAGGCTTCAGCTCAGGCCTTAGTTTCACTGATATAAATGCAGCAGCTGGAAAACATAAAGGAAACTCTTGTAAATTTTCAGGATTTCCAAGCTTGCTTGCAAGAAAACCAGGGGATTTACTTGGTACATTGAAATATTATGTGCAGTCAATGATTTGTAAACATGACACAATGTCAAGGCTGCCAGCGTGTCCTTGTTTACCAGTAAAATAATTAAAAATGGGCTGCAGCATTAGTTGAACTCTGTTAACAACGAGTTCATGCTTTCATTTCTAAACATGCCCTGCATTTATGAGAAGAAGTTCAACTTTAAATGGGAATGTATTCTGTCTCACCTAATTATGGTGATAGTGAAGCGTTTTTGTGTAGTTTTGTTTGCTCCTGGAAGCTTTCCTACACACTTTAATATTAATGATCTAAATATTACCACTCCTTCCATTCTTTCCTAAGGTGTTAGTGAAATGTTCATTCCTAAATCACGTACCGTGCAGCGTATTTGTGGGAGTCATTCTCTGCTGGCTTCACCTATCCCAGCTAGTACCTAACTCTTGTCAAATTAACTTCCAGCCCACACCATACGAGAAGCTATACGTTCCAGTTTCCATGGCTTTAGAAATGAGCTGTGCTGTTGTTAGAGGCAAAAAAACCACTCTGCCTCTTGGAGAGATTTTTCTTTGTTTCATGGCTGGTACCTGGGTCCATCGCCTGCTGGGAAAATAACTCTGCACATAGTGGGTATCTTTCAGTGCTCATGGGTGCCACCTTGACTAAAAAACAAAATACTGCCTCATTAAATCTACAAAAAGGTTAAACCACATACCTAGCTTTATTCTGTGGTTCTCTGTTTCAGTGTTGTGATGCATTTCCCACAGAAAGTTTTAGTACTGAGCTGCCTGTACCACAGAGACAGCCTCTGGAAAGACGGCGTGGCGGGAGGCAGGCAGCTCCCACAACCTCCATGCGCAACACCAACCCGTAATGCACAGGCTGGGGGGGCTTGGATCTGCAGTATTTTTTCATGCTGAAATACGCCTGGAATGATTGCAAGATCGTGCTGTCTTGAGAAGCTGTTACCAAACAGAGTCACAGTAAGTGGCTGATTTTAGAGCATGGCGTCTTTCTTGAGCTTGACCTACCTGGAATTTATCTGAAACACTCCCGAACTGGCTGCTCCTTACTCCAGCTTGTCCTGCACTGACCTGCTCCGATGTCCTCCAAACTCCCGACTGCTTTCTCTAAGGCTGCCTTAAGCCACCATCATCAGCTCTCCACCACCCATTCTTAGTCCTCATTCGTTTTCCTGGACATTTATGCTGCTAAGCCTTCCACTCAGCCCTTTCGCTCCCAAGCACTTCATTATCTGAAGCGCTTCAGGACACATTCAGACTTTGGCATCCATAAGGATAATTTTGCAGAAAGCAGAATCATTATTTCACTTCAAGCTCATTTCTCCAGAAGACTTTTTAAGCAAGCAAAATGAAGTATAGATTAAATGTTGACATTTCTAATAGTGCTACAATGATGAGACACTAAATAAATTGAGCTGTAAAAGTAAAATTGAAATTTAAATCACAGAAAGCTAAACATTGACAAAATATTTAGGCAAGATGCTTTCAGTCCATTTGAGAACTAACAACTGATGAAAAGCTTTTTATTAGAAAATAGGATATTCTCTCTTTCTCCAAATGTAAAATAATTATAACTCACCTAAAATATAGATAGCTATATCTTACAACAAGCCTACTTAAATTAAAATATTCATCCTTTCATGAAGCAGAAGACTGAAATTTGGTCCTATGGTTGTCCAGTGATTTCCAGACTCTTGCTAATACTACTCTACGCTAATAACGTAACACCTAAAACTTACCTGTCCAAAAGTTTTGGGGAAGATGCATAGATAATAAATGCATTAGAAGAAATTAAGCTCAGCTAGCATATTTCAAGAGGGGAATATATTATTCCTAATAATTCAGCTAGCTCGATTCTAAACATTTAAATATTTGTTTCCAATGTTCCCACAAATCTTTATCCAACTTGTTCTGAAATAGTTTATAGAGGGAATTATTCTAGGAAGTTTCCAAGAATAAGATCCTTTCTTGCACTTCCAGAATCAGTATAAATTTAGTGCAAATAGCATAAATATATATTAATGCAGATATTCTGGTAGATAATAACCAGCAGCTCTTTAATTTTTTATGCTGAGTCTAACATATGTTAATAATAGCCTGCATTACAGAATTCATGTTTCTAATACTGTTTAAAATGCAACCAACTGGTCACTGAATGTTAAATATTCTTTCCTCCAGAAATATATCATCTCTTAACTTCTGCTGAATACCAGAGGCATACTCATTAGCTCAAGCTGTAAATCTTGTTTTTATGTCTGCAAGTTTCTGATTCAGTCCTCAGCATTGGCTAAGGTAGCAAACATCTCAGAAACACATGAAAGCAACAGAAGCATCAGCTGACCTGTAGTTAAAAAAAGCTCATTTAATGAGAAGGGATGCCATCTTGTATCAAAGCCTTTGAGGGAGAAGAATATGGTCTGTCTGGAAGAAAGTAGGCAGGTCAGTCCAGGCGAAAGGCAGCTTGGTGGTGCAATCATACCATCCCGTTCACTGTGCTTTAGGTTTCTGTGTGCCAGTCCTCAAGCCCATGGCCTGGATCCCTCTTTTCCGGCAATGCACTCTGTTTATGTACATGTGCTTGGCTGTTAGGCTTGCTGAAGTTTTCACTTCATAATCCAGGGAAAATACAGGAACTATTTTTACATCAACCTAGTACCTCACAGATTGTCTCCAGGCTTGTGTCTTGTTTCTGAAACTTGTAAATCTCTATTTTCTCAGAAAAAATATAGGGTGATGCTTGCTGCAAACAAAAGCTGTCACTTTTCCAAAGCCAGATTAAATACCATGCCTGAATTTTAATTACCTCCTTTGTTAAAAAAAAAAAACAAAAACAGCCAACCAGGCCTCTCATACAACATTTCATTTTGGTGAATGTAATCGGATGTCTTCATTTTAAGCTAGGTTGTGATTAGAAGTTTTGCATGGACAAGCAGAGGAAGGATCCCAGCTGACCAGAACAGCACGGGCTACTCCGAGTTTGGATCTTCGTGCATGTAAGTAACCAAGTCTAATTGCTGGCTTTATTCCTTCTTCTTGCATAGGTGGTAGAGAACAAACAGGCAAGAAGAGATGCCTTTTCCCAAGATTTAAGGTTGCAAAGAGCTTAAGAATTACAAGCAGAAAAAGCTTTAAAAAGTTCTCATTTTTAGACACTATTCCTACAAATGAGGCATACTTGCAGGATACTTGTGGAGAGGCAATAGCAAACATGCATATGACATGGAAAATAAGGCTCTCGCATAAGGATCAAAACACAGAGAGAACTGGGAGATTGTACATCCTTAAAAATGCTGTGCATCCTTACAAGTTTTAGTTCAAAAATTATTCTTACACAGTGCACTTCATTACAGATGCCTAGATCTGAGATCTTATAATTCATTCATGAACGTCACAGGCACAAATTCAGCAATGTATCTTCAAAAGGGGGAAAATACCCTGGAAAGTTGTGTTTTTTAATGTATGTATTAGTAGCTCGTCTCACCATTGCCCTTTCATTCAACATTCATTGACAGCCATTATGGTGGTAACATGCCCCCCTTGGCTTTAAAACAGCATTTAAATAAGTCTTGAGAAATCTTTATTGAAGAAGCTGTCTGCCTAGGCAGACAAAATTTGTTTTTCCAAAGAAGAGGATAAATCTGATAGACATCGCTATAAGAAGTCTTGGAGACTTTAAACAGCATATAGCCCAACATGATTTATGGTTGAACAAGTACTTCTATGAATTCTAAGATACATACAAGAACATATGGCCCTTGGGCTAAAGTACAAATAAAACCCATGAATTTATCTCACTGTCCAAGCAGCATTTACTGTCTACTAACCAACAGATGTTGACACATATGTAGACAGTAAAGAGAGTAAAAATACAAATAATTCTCAAAGTTTTCTATTGCTGTTTAACTATTTTGATTCCATCTGACATCCTGTCAACGTCTGCCTGGGCACCATAGGGAAGCCTCGCTCCCAGGTAAGTGTCAATGATGTGAACAGACAGCAGTACAAACTGTCAGCATAACGAAGAAGCAAAGCAAGGGCTTATGGAGAAAAAAAGAGTAGGAATCAAGGATCTGAGGAAAAAAGGACATGGCCTAAGTCTTGAGAAGGATAAACATGAAACAGACTGAGCAGAGAAAGATCCATAGCAAAAGATGGTGAGAACAGAGGTTTAATGACCAGTCATGGTCCTCTTTAGCTCCATAGTTCTAGCAAGGAGAAATCTGAGGCAAAACCCTTCTTACACGTGCCTCTGCTCCCATCTTGTCCTGTTTCCTTGCTGCTGCTGCTGGAGAGGGGAGAAGGGGGTGCTGGTGTTTTATTGCTGTTTGGGTTTGCTTTTTTTTCTGTTTTCAGTTCTTTTCTGCAATTTTGTTTTCTAGCTGCCCTTTCTCTTTTCCCTAGTCAGCAGTAGAGAGCATGTTTCTCGAGGATCAAACGGCTCCTTATTTGCTTTTGCCGCAGCAGTTGTGCCCCAGTAACAGAGGAAAAAAAGAGTTAGCCCACTGGCCTGCACATGGGAGTGACTATCCTGGAAATGTGGTGCACTGACATGTAGCAGTTGCTACATGGTGGGTCCCTCAAAATATTCAGCTTTTTTTTTGACTCCATGCAGGAATAAGATGTGAGGTAACATCACACCACCATCACCATACCCAACTGATTAGGTTCTGTAGGGCACCCTGCACTATTCACCGTTTGAAATGACCTACAACTTTTATATTTAAAAGTCTTAAATTTAAAATGAATAGTTGGAATTGAGACAAGCCTGGGAAGCAGAGGGCACCCTCTGTCAGCCTGTTCTGATGCTTCAGAACTGCTTCTGCCAGCCTTGCCCACACCACCCCTCGCTGCTTTGTCTCTCCTGCATCACGTGTGGTATGGGCTACAGACACAAAAATTGCATTGCGTTTTTGTGCCATATGCTACATCGGTCCCAGGTGTGAGCTTGTTCAGGCTAGCAGCAGTTAAAAAAAGGACTGCTTTCAGACTGGCAAATAGCACCTTTGAGAAAACACTGAAACTGAACCACAAAAACCCACCCATGTTAGCATCAAAGAAATATGGGTTAAATTTAAAATAAAGCAAAGAACTACTTGTGATCCAGGATAGTTTTACACAAATGAATAAGTGCTTTTCTCTCTCGCCTAGACCCGTAAAGGAGATAAATGAGCTGAGCAGGTAATGCCCAGCAGATGAACGAACCCCTCCATCGACATCTCCAAAGCTTTTTCGGAACCTCAGCCCCACTGAAATCAACACTGTGCCTTCAGCGAATGGAAGAGCTGTGTAACCCTGATCCACGCCCGGGTTTTTTTGCAGGGCTTTTCTGGCTAGTGTTGGCTCTCAGAAGGGGGTTTTTAGAAGGGACAATCCAGCAGCATTTGTATTTACTGATCTCCATGGTTCTCTGCTCCCAGTGAGAAATACGAACACCCACATACATTTTCATTCATGGAAATTGTGTGGAACTGCTTCCTGCCTCTCATTATCCTGCAGTTCCCCATGTCTGCATTTGTTACCACTGGCATTAAATCTATGTGTATGCATTAACTATGAGCTAGAAAAATCACAGGGAGACAGTGAGGAGGAGCAGAATTTCTCACAGAGATCTAATGGTAGAAATGCAAATCTGCCTCCTGCTGAGATGCAAATCCAAACCCAAGCGCAGCCACTATCCTGGCAGGCATTTGGGTCCAAGCTCCTGCTGCTAACTGTGTTGCTTTGCTTCCTCTTTGCTGGACTGTCAGTGTCAGCACCACAACTCTATACAAATGCCAAGCGAGGGAAGGAGTCCTTGAGTTTTTCAGTTTGGTTTCATTTTGGAAGTTGTGTATGAATATAAATTCATGCAGAAAGACTAAAAGAACTCAATTTAGCATGAAAATAAAGGGAGATAACTGAAGTACAGTGGCTGAGGTGTGAACACTAAGAGAAATTGTTTAGTCTGAGTTATTAAAATAGAACAGAATAGATTTAGAAGGATGAAGGCAAGCTGGAGAAAGTCCAGAGAGATAAGAAATTAAGAAACATGTCCTGTGAGGAAAGGTTGAAGGAAAAATGTTTATTTCGTCTAGAAGAAAGAAGACGCAGGGACATGATAAGAGTTGTCTAATACTTAAAGGCTTGTTGCAAAGAGTCTGGTGACCTACTCCTCTATGTGGCCATGGGGGAAAGGACAGGAAGAAGTAAGTCTGAATTGTTGCAATATAAATTTAGAACAGATGCTATAAAATTTTTCTAGTGCTACGATGGTGAAACATGGGAATGAGCTAGCTAGTTCATCAGAGAGACCTGGGCGCTTTTAGGGCACAGTTCATGGCAATCTGTTTCTAGACATCTACTTTATAATAAGATGAATAACGCCCTGGAAGTACCCTTTTCTCCCCATTGACTCCAAAGAAAGCCTGGAGTGACTAACTGTGATGTAGTCATCTACATTTGGTCAGATGAATCCCCATCCCAGATGTCCAGCTTGGCCTGAGAAGTCCCAGAGCACAGGGGCCATCCTGGCAGGCTGACAAAAGAGAAGGATGTTATTATTTCCTGAAGTTTTGTCAGGACACCAGATTTTCCCTGTCTCTTCCTGTCAAGCTGCAGCCCTGAGAACAAACTCATTCCCAGCACTGTAGCGAGGGAGATGTCGGGACCTATCTGGTCCCAGTTTGTGACCCACCCCAGGGTGGGGGCGTTTCCACCTGCCTTACGCCCCTTTAAGAAAATAACCATTGGGTACTTTTAAGAGCTGATCAGATAAACATCAAGTAGGGATGGTCTAAGTATGATTCATCCTGCTTCTGTGCAGGGACTCTGACTAAGCTGGTCTACTGAGATCCCATTTTTCTGTGGTCATATAATTACTAGGAGGAATTTGATGCAAAAGACATCAGAATATTGAGTTGCTATAATAGGAAAAGCTTATTAATACTGAGGTCTGTTAGACTGGGGTAGAAAATGATCTCAGGCGTAGGAGAGGAATATCTCTGAATCATTTAAAGTTGGATTAGAAGCATATTAGAATATAGGCTACAGGTAATACTTCATAAGGGGGCCTTGAGGGGCTGAACCAGAAGTAATGATCTAAAACAAGTCTTTCTGAACTCTAGCATCTCCAGGTTTCTGACTACTCTGACACAAATGATCACAGATCTCTCACAGATCAAAAAGAGAAAAAAAGACTTCTTCAAAACAGTGTTCAGCTGAGTAACACTCCTAGAGGTAGCTCTGCATATCTATTCATCACAGGGAGTTAAAATCTATCCAGTAAGTAATATCACAGATTCTCACCGATTGCTTGGCTGGCTGTGATATATTCGCATGCTGACTACTCTGATGTGCCTGCAGATAAAATCCTCCCATCTAAAAGCTTTTAAAGCAGCTTCTCTCTACATATCAAAAGCAGTTTTCCAAACCTACTTTTAAGATGCAACTTTATTTTACTCAGTTTTTCAGGGTTCCTGGTGTAAATTGGATGGTTATTGTCTTACAGCCTCCCAGGACACGGGCAAGCGATTGAAGAACTGCAGTCTAAAGCAGTGCAAGACAAGGCGGGCTCTGATCTGAGTGAAGGGAAGCCAGGTTAAAAAGTTACTTCCTCTCCTTCTTCTACATGATTTGTTGCCCTTTCTCCAGAGACGACTCCCTCCATAGCTAAGATTAGGTGTCATTGCTTCCCAAACTGATTTTGAAGAATGATCCTTGTTAATATAAATGCTCTAGGAGCAAGAGAGAGCAGCTGGCCTGATGAGTGATGACCTGCCTTTCTGAAGCTGGGAATTTGGTTTGGGTGTAGGCGGTATTACTGACCCTCGCACAAACACCAACATCTTCCATGATGTAATGAGCACTTTTTCCTCTCGATTCCTAGCAGTTTGGGGAGCTGAGCAGCTCGGGAGCAGCTCCCCAAATTCCTGGACACTTCAGTAGATGCTGAGATACATTCTTCAATATTGAACTATTAGAGTAGTAAGATGAAATATTGCTTTTAATTGATTTTCCAGAAATGTTCCTGTGTTCTCATCAGGAAAGGATCTGGACTGGTGGCTTAAAAGAGCAGTGCTCCCTTGTCATTCAGAGATCTCAGTGGACTGATTCACATGCCCCAGGATGGGTATGAGCTTAAGTGGTCTGGTGGATTAAAGCCAGGTTGCTCAGCAGAATCCCAGGTGAATGAGGAGTCTGCAAAGTAGACTGAGCTGGTAGATGGAAAATCCATCAAGCATTCATAGC
The DNA here is from genome assembly GCF_036370855.1 of Dromaius novaehollandiae. Taxonomy (NCBI): domain Eukaryota; kingdom Metazoa; phylum Chordata; class Aves; order Casuariiformes; family Dromaiidae; genus Dromaius; species Dromaius novaehollandiae. The sequence goes on from NC_088132.1 coordinate 33,564,115, forward strand.
ACATTTCACTTATCCACCATCCTACTCAAAGTATTAAGGATATATTCTGATTTCTCAGGAGCAAAGTCATTCTGCTTTCAGTCGTTTCAAAATCACAAAGGACTCTAGGCTATCAGTGAAACTCTTGAGTGAGTTTCAGATACTATCTGTGCGCGTAGAGGTATAGACAGAGCTGGACAGAGTTATGGAAGAATTAAGCACATTGGGCTTGAGTAAGAACTCACAGAAGGGTTTTACAGAGGCATAAAGAATGAATGAGCCAGCTCCAGTCCTGACTCATGCAAATGAATGCCAGATGAGAGCCGCAATGTTTGCATTTGGGATCCAAACACTTCAGTAAAGTAGCAGCTAATGCAGTCAGGACAACAACTTTTAAAAAGGTTGCAAAGGAAACAGTAGCAGCACTTTGTACTAAGATGTACTCCTACTCACCACTAACATCCTTTGCATTTGCTTTGCTTTGTCTTGACCTTGGATGTTTAAGCACTTTCCTGTGGCCTTTCTCAGATGTCTTGCCTAATGTTACATTCACATACTACTTTTTTTTTTGTAAAGCGGCACTCATTAGCAGTATTTTGATAACAATTCTGTGGAACTGCAAAATGCCTAGATTTTATTAAAAATTTATTCCATTAGAGTTTTATTTCCATAGTCCCACTCTTATTTCAGTTGCCATTAATAGTTACCTGAGTAACTTCATTCAAAAGCTAAAATTTCAAAATCCGATGCTTCTACAGCCCTTGACATCCACCAAGGTTTGGGGATATTTCACAAATCTTCAGGCAAGGAACAGCTGGATAAACACTTTGAAAAGTTTTTGCAGCAAGAGATGTGGAAGTAGAAGTGCGTACAGCAACACAGACAGAGCAACATTTGGAGTAAAGTGCTCTAGCCTTGCTCCAAGGTGCATTTCTTTCATTCCAAGCACAACTGAACTGAAAACCTAGGAAACTCCAGCCCTTTCTTTACCCACTGAATAAAGCTCTCCACATCATCTTTGAATGAGGTAGTTTTATTAAGGCTGGAGAAGAAAGAATCTGCATGGAAACGGGAGACGTTAATCCCCGAGAATTTGTCAAAGGCAAACTGGGGGCACGGAGCTAAAAAGGTAGCAGCAAACATATTTAAAACCCAGAAAGCAAGAAGCAGACATTCATGAGATTTCTAATCGCATCTGCACTGTGGGCAATAGAAGAGATGTAGTGAAAGGAGGCTGATCAAGATGCACTTTTGCCCAAGCACGTAAGAGCAGAGTCTGCAGGAAAGGCAGAGCAGGGGGTAAAGCTGAAGTCGGGCGATGTTCCCAGTGCAAGACAGACTTCTGTGCTGCTCCGTCCTTCCACATGCACACCTTGGATGACCTAACGCACAGGCCTCACAAGAGTAATAATTTGAAGAGGGACTGTGTGTAAGCGAGTGCAGCAACGGCAGTATATTATTCCCTTATCCTGTTCCTTACTTCTCATATATCACATGCAGCTGGCAGAGGTGGTGGGATGGGTGAGTGACTGAGAAAGCAAAAAGGCATAAGATACAGTGCTTCCATGTAAGGATAGGAATGTTTGGGGTTTTTCCGCCTTTTCATCAAAGAGATACTAAACTTTTAGTTGTATTTTCTTTTCTTTTCTAACTGAAGCAATAAATCCTGAATCTGTGCAGACTGAGTCCCAGACTCTTCCAGCTTCTGGCCACGGCAAGCCAACTGCATAACCAGAAATGAGGCAAAAAGGGCAGCCTTTGGGTGAGGCCTGCGTAGCCTTGTCAGTTTACAGCTTCCTTGGACACAGTGATCATCCCTGATGTCAGTTTGGCAATGGATTTTCTTTAGGCAATCTGAACTGTAGCATTTAAATAATTCTCCAATATCTTTTTCTGGAGTTTCCTAGAACTGCCAAATCAATGAACTGGCATCAGATTAAAAAACCTCAAGCCAGCCCCAGCCTATGTGTGGCTGTTGTTCTACTACACATACCACATTTGAGGGGAAGGCTGGGACTGGGGATATATGTGCACAAAGGGAGTTTTGCCACAGCTTTTCAAGGAAAAAAAATTGAAAACTGTCCTCCTTACTGCCCTCAGATCAAAATGAATAGTGCTGGGGGGGGGGCAGTATAAATCAAAGATCAGCCTTCACTGTATGAATATTTTACAGCCCACTAAGTAGGGCCTTATTAAGAAATTAATGTTGTTGTATAACTCTTCTCCCTTTTCTGCCTTCCAGCAACGACATGCTACAAATGGGAAACATAAATTGACAGAGACTGCAAGCAGCGGATGTGTCTGCACACTGAAATGCTAACTTTTATAGGCTGTAAAAACAGTTACTGCTCTTTTACAGGGTGATAAGACTTGGGATCCCCGACTCTAAGAAAGAATCGCCTCATAAAGCTAAATAAAGCAAATGGCCCGGAGAAAGAGTAAGTCTTCTCATTAGCAGCCGGAGAAGTTTTCCTGCAGAAGTATAAGGCAGAGGAGGCCAAAAGTTCTTACAAAAGCACCCGCCGCTGACTACAACCAGGCAATACCCCCGGGACGCGCTGTACCGAGCGGGGTGACGTCAGCCGCGCGATGCCCCCAGCGGCAGGGATCCCCCTTCGCAGCCCCTCCACCTGGCGAGCTACAGGCGTTAGCCCCGGGATGGGTCTCTGCAAAGCCCACGAAGCAGTCATTTAGAGCGCTGCTTATTTTGCAGCCCATTAAGGTTTTACATTCTTAGTATTTGGTGTGGGAGGGAAAATAAAGAGATGCCAGTGGTGCAGGAGGGAAGAGGGCATCAGAGGGAAGCGCGCCAGGTGAGCAAAACGCAGGTTAACGTCGTTTCGAAGGAAGTGTTAGACCAAATGCGCACACAACGAAGAACGTTCTTAAAATCTAGCCAAAAAGGGGGCACCAAGAATACTGTTGTGGACAAGGCCAGCACAGACTGCATCGTGCCAACAGCCAAAGCTGAGCTGTATTTATTGACCGAGGCAAAAGACGGTATATTCAGCTAACCAAGATCTGCATCAAGACACTGTGTGCACAGCTCTGGCTGTCTCCTTAGGGACCAAAAAAGAAAAGGCAAAGAACTGCATCCTCGCTATTTGGGATAAAAGAAGTAACACAGAGGGAAAAAAAAACAGAAAAAAAGGGATTAGCTGTCTTTCTCCGTCCTTTAAGCAAGAATGAGAAGAAATGCTTTTAGCTGCTTAGAAAAGGTGCTGGTTACAAGTATGCTGTTCCTGCAGAAGGCATTTGATGATTTTGAGTACATGACATGTTTGAATAAAGGATAGTAGGGGAAATCTGTCAAAACTGCGTTTCGAGGAAAATCCTCCAATGATGCTAAACTTTTCAAGAAGTAAAGAGTCATCAACACTCATTATCCACAAGGAGAGCTATGAATACTAAACTGACTGTACAGCACATTTCACACATCTCAAAATGATGCTCCTACTCCATATGTTTTCCAGTCTGTGGATGTTTGCGTCTCCAGTGCTAGCCAAATATTTCATGAAATGTTGAAGAATACCCTTCCACTTTTAATTTTAATGAGTTTTTTCATGTTTACCACTTGAGATGCAATTCCTTTTGCACTAGGTTTACTTACGGATTTTATATACATTTTCCATGGAGTTTCTGGAAACAAAAGTTGCAACCAACAGTTTAGATCTAGTACTTCTCAATGGTGTTCGTTTCTTTAAATGGGCAATTGGAGATTTATCATAGCAGTCTAGCTGTGATCTCCTCCATTAAATATTCTGTATTCCCCAAAGATCCCATCACTGTTGCTTGTAGCTGAATCTTTGAGTCTCAGGCAAAATAGACTTGGCTCTTATGTTTTGTACATTCATTTCATGGATCCTTGTCGCTGTTAAAATGACAGCCTTCTCTCGTGTTCAGTGAGTAAATGCAAATCACAGCACAGCTTCTCCGTTGAGCACTTTTTCGGGTTCAGATTACTGTGTATATAAAGCAAAGGTAAAGGATTAAGCTCAGAAAAGTCCCCAGTGAGGACTGTCTCTGCTTTGAGAAAGATGTTTATTTATTCTTCATGAGATTTCACAATCTAGTTATACTTTTGGATGCACAAATGATCTTAGATACTCAGGCAGTAATAAAGATCAGGATAAGGGTTTTTTTAATATGTGTCTGACTGAGGGACTGTGGCCATTTCACTTGACCCATGATTCAAGCGGAGATTAGGTTACTACTATGCACCCTAGATTAGCCTATCCATTAAATCAGCTAAAAAACTGTAGTTTATATGTGATGGGGAGACGCTTTTTTCAAGATCCTTTTTTCATGTAGTGCATCATGCAGTAAGGGCTGGCTTTTGGGGCTCTTTCACTCTACAAGAGCAACAAAACACATCCAGGTTCGGGTCGATGTTCATTTGCAGAATGGCTAATCCATCACTTACAGAGTCTTTGAATGTGTATCACAGCTTGGATCCGAAATCTGTTGTGGACTCAATATAGTTCAGGCCTATTAACTGTTATTACTCCTTAATTAAAGCATGGGTTTAGTTACAGACTGCCATTGCTTCAGAAAACATATTCTCTGGGGCTGGCTGGTGCTACTGACCAGAACAGTAGCAACAAAGCAGATCTTCGTTGTTTGGAAAAATCTCACCCCTTTTTTCTCTTTTTCTTTTTATGCCCATCTGCTTTTAAAAAGTAGGCTTACATTTAGCACAGCAATCCTCTGGCTTTTCCGTGAGGCAATCTGTTGAACTGCAGGTCTCCTGCGAGGACCTCACACTGACTTGCTGCAGCTCCCAGACCTTGGCTCCCAGAGCAATAATGTTCCCAAGCCCTGGAAGGATGTCTCCAGCCACTGTTATCTGTTGGTGATGGCATATAGCTAGCTGAATTTTCTGCTAAAATCCCCCCAAACACTTCTCATTAAGCAGCCGCAATGTGGCACAAACACAAAGAGACAAAACCCTGCAATGTGGCAGCTACAGCTCCTCATGCTGGACCACATCCAAGGCACTAGCCTCAGGGCAACTCGGGAACTGCCACGCTCTTTCAGTTTTTCGTATAAGGTTTATTAACAAGGTCCGAAAGACAGGGAGAGAGAGAAAAATCACTCCGTAGTCTGGATAGGATGTTTTCACTGGCTGCTTGTAAATGACCATGACTAGTAAACATATAGTTTGGTTTTAAACACATTCTGATCTCCACTGTTCTTGTATCTACTGCATTAAGTATCTTACAGCTCTGAGCATCATTTTTACGTGCCAGCATTCTGAGGTCATGAGTTCTCCACTTCTTATTTTTAATTTATGTAGAGCCTAGGCATCAAATTCACCAAAGGGTCTAGCCCCTGAAAGGTTGTGTTAGGTTCAAACACTTGTGTTCTGCTAGTTATAGTCCTTCTTGGATTCAGGCTTACATCTCTCAGAAACAGGACTTACAGCTTAGATTCGCTATGTGGTTTTTTAAGACTATATTATCACTCAAGCAGAAAAAAAAATCAAAAGTTTAGTAAAACTATCTGTGACAGTATCAAGGAAAAATCCAGGTTTTTAAGCCTCTTGGCCAGCCTCCTTCCACTGCTCTGCCACACAACTGACAGGCTTTGTAACAAAGGTTGCTTTAATCTTGCAATTACATGTGGTTGGGAGCAAATACATTGCAAGTAGATGCTATAAAAAGGATGTAAGCCGCCAGCAGCAATGCCCATGGGGGTGTATATACATATACAGGCATGTAAAAGCAAACTGAAAAAAAAGAAAAACAAGTTTCTTTTTTACATTCCTCCTCTTCATGTGAGCTGTAGTCAACGGCATTTTCCACAACCATTAAGCAGTGGCTTTGCACTTGGAGAGTGCCGCGTAGGGCCGCTCTCAGACAGCAAGGAAGCGAAGGAGCCGGGAAAAATTGGAGACTTGTTTAAGTGCGCTGGGTCTGATACCCAATGTACTGAAAGTGGTTCCCACCTCCCTTCGCCCGGAGACAGGGCAGTAGGTAGCTCCACCCGAGGCGCAGTTGGCTCCTACCTGCTGGCACAGCATGCCGAAGGCTGTATTTTTACCAGTGCCAGCCCAATAAAGGCAGGTTGCAAATACCTAACCGAGGCCCGTACTTGTTCCTCGGAGTACATTTCATTTACATGCCGGCCCCCCAGCTCAAGACTTCTTTTAACATTATATTGTTTAATATTAATGTATCACTTTTGCTTGCTGAGCTGGCTCCTGAGCAGGGGCAGGAGCCTCTCAGAAGCTTTGAAACACAACTTCAAAGCCAGGCAGGCACTCAAAATACAGAAATACAAAGCAGGACTATTTTAGGGTATATCGGTGTTAAAGTAAAGCTCTTCTGTTCCCTCACTTCCACCGCACGTGAGCTGCCATGGGCACAGCAGACAGCAGATGCAGTTACTAATTACTACTAATTGCTGCTGTCTAGACACCATGTGAAGACTAAACTACCGGCCTTGTTTACAAACCAGCAAATACCTGCATCCTCTTCTGGTACTATTCGGGGTCATTGTGTGCTAAATCACCAGTGCTGAGCTTGCATACAATAATGCCAATGAGAATAATAACGGTTCACATCATTTTTGCAGTGATCTGGACAACTGCATAGAGTGACGAGAACTGGAGAGTCGGGCCCTCCATTGCTAAAAGCATTTGTTTTCCTTCATTAAATCCTTACTGTGTTTTCATTAGTTTTGTATCACATACGCAAGTAGTTTCCTGCATTAAAGTTTCAGTCACATGTTTATGAATGAGAAATGCTTGCAAAGACAGCTTCCACCAAATGAAAACCTCAGGAAGATTTTGTGGCATAAAGCATTTTATTTAACCTTTTTCAAAAAGTGAGTGGGCAGGTTCATTTGGGTTCTTTTCAACTGATACCAGCTTAAGAGGAAGATGTCAGTATCTGTCATCCTGTTGTAAAAAAATCTTTTTCTGCTTGCTTTCAGGAAGAAAGAAACACAAAAAGCATTTTTTGTGAAGTTGAAAAGCTTTTGCCATTTCTTTTGGGGAACAATTTGTGATTATTTTGAAGTCATAAAACTGTAGCCACCCAGGGTCAGTCCATCTTTCCTACGAGAATCATAAAAGGATGTGGTAGCATTAGGAAACAGCAACATCGAATAGTTTAGACTGGATGTATCTATAATATCTGCCACCTGACCTGCACTGTGAGTTAGTATTGTTCTGTCTCATGGTGTTTTCACCCTTTTTCGCTGTTCTAGATGCAGTATTTCATGCATGACTATTTGATGAGCCAGGTTTGGAAGCACAGCTATTATGGGTACCTGCGAAAGCTTTCCAAGGGAGGATGCACAACAGGAGAGGTAACACTGGCTACTGCAAGTGGCAAATGAAACTATAATAATGTGGTAATGTGAAGAAAAGAAAGAAGTAGGAAAGAGATTTTAGAACAGCAAAAAAGTTTATCAGAATGGGCCAAGCTAATGTATTGTTCTGTACACGTAAATAGAGAAGGCAACTGATTTTTGACAACATTTTTCATCCTAAAATAGGAGGAAGGCTGTCATAAAAAACACTACCAGGACCCAAAGTGAGCCTGCATTTAAATTACAGTGATTGAGACCATGATCTTTTTTAAGTGTCACTTTTTCTTTTACGGTCAATGAATATAATCAAATTATTGATGTTTCCATTCCTCTAGACTGCGCTGCAAGGAGATACTAAGGTCTGGAGAGCAGTGAACAATTTTACAGCCTTTGAAGAGAGCTGTGAACTGAACTGGCTGATCCCAGGCTGAAACGACTTCAGAGTCAGCACAGGTCGAAGCAAATCACATCCAGCAACCAGCCAGGCGAGCATGGATAAACTCTGCTTTAGCAAACGGCCAAAGGTGAATTGTAGGTTTTTAAGCAGCTCCTTTTCAAATTGCCCCGGAGAATCAGGCAAAGTAGCAAACTGGTATAACCAGTAACCAGCCATTTGACAGCTTCCTCTCTCAAAATCCCATAGCCAAAAATATCCTCATTGCACGGCTTGTCTCGATGAGATAGGCTTGGCTTGTCAGAGCATGGCTGGGAGCCTTGACTTTGGCCGCGGCTGGAGACGGGATCCGCATCCCAACAGGTACGGAGCTGGCACGCCGCGTCCGCCTGCATACGTACACCGTGTGGAGGGGGAGAGCGAGCGAAGGTGGCCAATATGTCAGTCCCTATATACCTTTTCCCTCTCCCCTTTCATATACATTCATCGCATTTTTGCCCTGTCTTAGTTGCAGTACAAATATTGTGAAACATTAATGGTATTTCTGTTGACTTTACTAGCTAAGCCAGTATTTGGGGGGGTTGAAACTTACTTGAGTTAGAAATAAAAATTGGTGACAGGACATGGAATTTTTGGACAAAAGATATATCTACAAGAATAAATGAGTTCCTGCTTTCTGGGTCACACAAAGGACCCAACATGCAGGAACAGCTTTCCAACTGATGGCTCCCTGCCTTCTGAAGAGAAACCTGATCCAAAAGTCCTCTGTCAAGGCTTCGTTTAGCGCCAAACTGATGCTTTTCCCAGAAGTTTTGAAAATTTTCTCTCTATGTTTGCTGCTTTCTGCCTTTCTCACTTCTACCTTTCTCCCTTCTTCAAAATGACCAGTCGAATCTGTTCTGCCCAGACGATCTGAACTTGTGAGGAGCTTCCCATTCGCCTTTGAGCTGGATAGCAAGATCTATTTTATTCTCTCTTACAACTCTCTGAAATGTAGCACATAAAGAGAAAACTAGCACTTCCAAAGAAATTCAACTCACTCTCTTTCCTGAGACTCTTCTACTTTGGTCAAAAGTGCATTTACTCTTCTGTTTTCAAGCCTTAGCCCACGTTCTCTTAAAAATGAAAAAAAAGAATATGGGCTGATGTTCAAGTTCACACAGTCCCTCTGTCCACAGCTGGCCTCTCTCCAGCTCTCGCAAGTCCCAAGACACGTCTTACTTATTCTTCATGTTTCCAGTGAGGCCAGGTGGCTGCTCTCTCCTCCCATGTGTCCCCTTGGGAGAAATGGGCTTTCTGAAACAGACTCACATCCCTCCAAAGCAAGAGTGTTCCTCTGCAGGAATCATAAGGAGCAATAATTCAGAAAAAAAGCAGGTCACAAGCTTTACCCAGGGTCAGAAGAATGGAGAAGAACTTTGTATGCAGGACAGAAAAAATGGCTTCAAGCCAGCTGTGTTTGGTCATTTAATAATAGCTGATCATTCTCTTATGAAAAAAAATGTTGTTGTGTTTTGGTAAAACTCAGTATTTCATCATGTGCGTAAAGAAGGCTATTAACTGCTCTATAAATCTTAAGGTAACTTGATAGCCTTAGTGGCAGAAGAACTCCCTAGTGTTTGCTAACAGTGAGACAGACGAGATTACGGGATATTTGGAATTAAAAAAATAAAAAAACATATTGGAAGACTGCTAAGGAACTTCTAAGTGCCTGAGGCTACTAGACCAAAAGTTATATGTTTCTTCTGCCCCTGCGTTAGTCACTATGAAAAATGACCCTCGATTGCTGCTCCCAGCCTGCTGTTATAGGGAGAGCATTTATTGCTTTCTGAAGGCCCTTATGGGGGAGAATTAATAGCAAATCCCAATTAGCAAGAGCAGAGACTGGAGATGCAGTGATGACAGAAAGACCTAAAGACGGGCAAGCGAGCACTTGTCTGGAAGTAGGAGTCATCTGTGTGAGGATTTGCTGAACTTGAATTTCCAGCCAAGCGTGCAGAGACGTTTTCTCGTGCCCTTCTTGGCTGAAACCGTCCACGGTCACAACTTGGTGCCATAGGATTCACAGCCCCGAGGCTGCAGCAGCTGCCGTAACTCGGGGCTACCGCGGGCAAAGGTCCGAGCGGGGCTGTGCCTGCCACGGCGGCCCCTCGCTGCGCCACCACCACCTCATGCCCAAGGGGAATCACGTGCCCAGCTGCCATAATTCGGCGGTGTGTCAGGGCCTGCCTGATTTCCATTACGGATCTGGCTTTTGCATCTTAGATTTTTAAGCAGTTCAAGCAGCAGCAACATGGAAGATGGTAAACTTGGATCAGATTCTTTCACTGAGAGTTTTCCCCAGTCTTTTCTTCACATCCTGCAGAAAGCAAGATTTCTTGTGCTAGCCCTTTGATTTCTGATTTTCTGCAAAAGAGAGAGCCAATACTGTTGTAGGAGATAGCTGAAACGATTCTCATTAGCAGCCCTGTTAGGCTGGCTCAGCCAGTAACCTGCTGAAAGCGGAAAATAAGAGGTCCTGAAGAGGTTGGGGCTCTGCCATCACCATCTTCATTCGAAATGCCCAGGTCCTGCTACTGTAGGCACCAGAGGACCCTCCTGTCCTCAGTGTAGGGCCACACAGACTACATCCCAAGGAGGATCACGCGGGATACGGCATGAGACTATTTTTCACTAGCCTCAGCTTGGGTGAGCAAACATGAGGCATCTTGATTTAAGGGCCCCCTCCCCGGCTGGGGTGCCCACAGGGGCCTCGGGGCTGGAGGGGGCCCGCACTGCTCTCCCCATGGCGTTGCGGGATGCCTCGTCCCTCTCCTCCGGGCACTGTGGGCAGAGTTGGCTTTTAGTAAGAACCTGACTCCTGGGACCAGCAGATGTTAGTGTTTATGGAGGAAATTTTTCTTGGCAGAAACCACTTCCAAGAAACAGTCCCTAATGTTTAAGCAGCAACTTTTTACCCAGGGAAAACTGAAGTGCTTTACTCCCTCAAAGAAGAGGGGAGCGGGCCAGCAACATGAAGCTCTGGAGGTGGAAGCATCGGTGCTGTATTCCCGTATCCAGCTGCCCTCCGGCTGCAGCTCACCAGCCAGGAGCAACCACGTTTTTGCAGAAGCTCTGGCTGGCTGGAGGTGGCCAGGCTCACCTCGGCTAGCCAAGCATGAGCCCCAAACAGATGGACATGTATCACCCCAGGAAAGCTGTTGAGCCCAGGATGGTGTCCACCGGGGAGAAATGCTCCCAGGTAGGGAAAGGAGACTGTCCCTGGGAGCATGGAGGTCTCCCGGCTTGGAAGAGAGGCTCCTGCATTGCGTAGCTGCAATGGGGGATGCACAAACCTCTTCCGTCCCGGATATTTGATATAAAAGAGTACATTAGAAGGAAGGAGATACCTTTCCCTCCTATTTTTCCTCAGGCCCCGGTGAGCTACCTTGGAGACCCAGGCAAGATGTGTCAGCAGAGCTCACATGCTCCAGCGAGCGCAGTGACATCTCGCACCCTCAAAATGGCACAGTCATGGGCGGGGGAGCTCTGTTCCCACCGTGATTTTAGCCAGCTGGCCTAGACTTCAGTCTGGTGTGGACACACAGATTCGGAGCGAACAGTAAATCAGGATGTGCTATTGCTAACCCCCGACATACAAAAATCATGAGTCATGTCCAGAATAGCCCAGAGATTAGCCTTAAAATTCATGGGTTTCAAAACACACAGTAAATGTCGTGCTGCTTTTATTTGCCCGCTATTTTTGAACCTACACTTGACTAGACTCCAGGTAGCCACACAAGTTAAAAATGTGATTTTCTGAATGTGAAAATACCCTAAAAATCCTGACTGCAAGCGCTGAGACACTTTTAAAAACACTTTTAACAGTGAGAATTTCAGTACATTGCAAAACCTGGTAGCAGTGGAAACGCCCACAGGCTTTTGCCTAACGGGGACCCTGAGAGGAGCAGACTCGCTGACTTCGTGTCAGGGTAAACACCCATAGAGAAGTCATTACGCTACAGCTATCTTTCTGCAGCGCAGCGACTTCTCATACATCAACAACTTGAAAACATGCTCTCTCCTCCAGACAGCCTTTGCCCCTTTATCTTAAAATAGGGCTGGGTGTTTCTGGCTTTTCAGGAAATATCAGCCTGGACTTTTTAACCTCTCTCCCTGTCTCAAGTCTCCTAATAGTTGAAGTGACATAAATAAACCACATGCTTTTAACTCATGGCTCCAAATGTTGGGTTTTTGCTAGCGCTATGGCTAAGCGTGCCTGAAGAAGCTGCGACCTGAACAAATATCCATATATTTTCTATGCTTCTGCTCCACCGATGAAATCTGAATACCAGGAAAAATCAGACAACCTTTAAACTATTGTGGCACCACTACAGTGAAATGAGATACAGCAGCTGATCTGCCTGGGGCAGGCATAAAATAACTGGTATCCTGGCCGGCTGCGGTTCAGCGTAATGGGGCTTCTGGTTTAGCCACTCCAGCCAAACCAGCCCCTTTCTGAATTTCCCATGTTTTGATATTTAAACAAAGCCCAACTCTCCCAGGCTCTGTGTGGAGCGGCAAACCTGGTGGTCTGCAATTTCTATTTTCTTTTAGAGGTTGGGACGCATTGCTCTATTTCCCCCCTACCACCTATGCTTTCCTCCACTTACTTTATAGTCCCAGCTACCTCAGATGTTGATCCCACAGAAACTTCCTCTGTGAATGCTCTTAGGAATAGCAGCCGCTCGTAGCCAACTGGTAGTAATGTTGTGGTTGCATGCATGTTTGTAAAGTTTGTTTTGTGTAGATATAATCGGAGGCGAAACGGCTGGATGGAATTTTCTGCTACTTGAGGCCATGCACAGATGTCTTGTTTGAGGTCTCCTTATCTTCGCGTGCAAATCTTGACTCACATGACCTTCTGTTCTGAATCAAATTCATATTCACAAATAATTTGGCTCCTTTCCGAAGAAAGATTTAAGTTGTTTTTAAACTTTTCGGATTCTGCAAAACTGCCTGTTAATTGGAATTTCAGCAGAAGAGCATGGAGCAGCCCCATGCCTCAGCAACAGCCGGACAGCAGGACGATACACAGTTATAGCTGGGTTTCAAAGGAGAAGAATAATGAAGTGTTGCTATATCTTTATCTCCCCGCTGCCCCAGCCTTGTTATTTTTAGTAAAATATTCCAGTAGGGCAATTGATTCTTCTTTATAAATGAGGAAAATTAATTAGCTGCGCAGCAAGGAGTTAGTTTAATTTTCCCAAGCGTCTGAGTGAGAGCTTGAACTAGCCATTTGCTAGTGAGCCCTCAAATTTGAACCTGGCCCTTTGAAATCAGGCAGTCGAGTCTGGACTCAAGGTTATATTTGTAAAGATGCAGCTAGTGCCCATGAGCTTTGATTAAGATCTTCCAACTACTACTTGGTTAGCACATTGTTCTTAATTTTTATCCTTTTAGACACATGGTGATCCAGCACTTTGGTACTTTTCCCACAGCAGATATCATATTTTAGCTTTTTCTTTTTTTTCATATCTTTATTCCTGCTGATTTAAGCAAGGCTTCCAGTTCTGTAAGTCTTCTGTTGCCAGCATATAATACCTATTTCAGGGACTTCTGCTGCCTTCTGGTGTGTTGTGATTGAAGGGAAGCTAGCAACTTCTTGTTTTGGTCAGGGTCCGCACAGAGAGAAATTTCCTCTCATCTTGGCTTCAGTGAGTTATGATGGTGCTTTCCATGGCTGCAGTTGTGAGGCTATTTTAATCTCTCATGAGAGAGCATCACTTCTGTGTAGATGTTCACCTACGTGTTCCCCTGAGAACAGAGATTATTTAGATTCAGATGTTTAAAGAAACTAAGGTAATTCCACTGCAATTCCTTTGATCTCAGCCTTAATGTGAAATGGATTCCAATTTAATGTGTGGCGTAGTTTTCACTGAAAAAAAAACGTTATCATGCATTTAAATATCTGTCAGTTTATCTCTCCTCCTAGGTGCATGCTCATTATATACCCACTACTATGTCTGGGCATTTATATTTGATATATAACTATAGGAAATTATAGTCTTACATATATTTTAGGTCATTCTGGACTGTCCCACAGCTGGGGGACAATGCACAATATAATTTATTGCAATTTGCATGCCTTTGCCTACAAGTTCTCCTGCCTTCCCGCGTTTATCAGCAACACTGAAGCTGAATTCCCAGAAGTCTTATTTTTCTATAAGATGAAAAAGAGCAAACAAAAACTGGTTCACCAGCCTTCCAGGCCAAAGACTGGGCCTCTTTTTTTTCCTAGCGCAATGACATCCTCAGTGTGCTTGGAGTCTCTGGGCATTACTGCAACATAAACATGGAGTAATGATAAGAATACAACAGGAAAATAAAAAGAACCACATAAAAGAAGTTCTGCCCTCCACAACAAAGGCAGCTAATATCCTTAGAACACTGTGAGAAAGGCATTTTCCCAAAGAAGGGCTCCACAGGAAATAAGAAAAATCATCAACATTTTGACATGATTTTCTGATTGAACTATTTCTCTTTGTATGGGAATTTAAAGAGCATTAAAAGCATTTCAAGTTGTTAGTGTGCAACAGATGAAACCAAGGCCTTAGTGACCAGCCCTCAAAGCAAAAATATTTGCAAACATTAAGGCAGCAAATGAGGTGATATTTAAATGGAGGCATTCTAAAAAGTCTGCTTAAACCGCCAAATTCCCAAACCCACGGGCTGAGGATTGGCTTGAATTAATTATAAACTTTTCTTTTCTTGCTTGCCCTGACTTTCTGGGAAGACTAAGGGGGCCTCACATGCCCCCTCGCTGCCTCCGGACGCTGCTCGCCCATGCGGCCCTGGCAAGCCGGCCCAACGCCGCAGACGTGCTCACAGTCCCTGAGAGCGGCCGTGGGGAGCGGGATTTAATCTGCAGAGCCGCGGCACCAGGGGAGCCCTCGGGCTTTGGGCGCTCTTCCCAGCATCTCGCTCTATAGCCGGGTGCTCCTGGCTAGTACTGCTCACCCAAAGACATCCGTAGCGCCCAGGGTCTCCGTGCTGCCAGCTCCCGTGCAGCTCGGTGGGGGAATGCTGTATTTCCTCTTGTGCTTAAAAATCACGTAGAGGCACCGGGCAGCATTCAGGTGGTCCTCAAGCCCAGGTTTGAAAAGTGTCATGCCCACAGGGGTGGACCACCGGTGGTGTTTATCGCTTAGCAATCAGCATCAACACGAACCTCGGGTGCAAAAGAAGTACAAAATAAGAAATGTGTTTGCACAGTCCAAATATAGACAACGGTTACGAAAGCTTAAGAGGTCAGTAAAAAGAAATAGAAGCATAACTATATCTGTACTTCAGATCAGCTCCAAGAGATTTTTCCTGTGTTATGTTCCAGCTTCCAAGACGTTTACCTGACCTTAGGGCTCTTTTAAGCACACTCTCGTTCTCTATGCCTTCAAAGAGAAGAGTCAGACACCAGGAACACTTAACTTCTACGCAAGCTTTCTCCATGTTGCATTCGTCATTAAATCTGCCCTTCTGATCCCTGCAAGATCCCTATGAGTGTCGCTCGGTCAAGGTGTTAATTTTAACCTGCCGCTTCTGCGTGAACCTCCTGCTCCAACTGTAACGTTGTCGACCAGGGGGAAACCAAACCAGAATTCAGCTCTCAGGCCGCAGGCTCAGGGAAATGGGTGCATTCAAAATAACTGGTTTCACCAGCTTCTTTTTAAGCTAAGTGATTCCCCCGGTGGGGGGAACCACAGAAATGCTATGGGAAATACTGCCCCAGCTTGGACACACAGGCGCTCTCGCGGCTGACTTTCTTCACTGTCACCCAACTACAATTTCAGTAAATCAATGAAGCCAAAGAACTGCATTTCGAAAAGAGGCATAAGCTGTGTCACAAACAAAAACCTCAGAAAACATGTCCAGAAAGGATGTGGTAAACATCTGTCTGTCTGCATCCCTTTAAAAAATACCCAGGGGAAGTACGCGTCAATACTGACTATGCATATTTACCACATGCTTAACCTTTTCATTGAATAATTGAGTATCCTTCGTATTCTGAACCAGATGAATGGGTTAGAAGAGTTGTTGGGGAGATTAGACTGCTTGTAAATAATCCTGGCATCCGCCCATTTTGTGCTCCTCTCTACAAAAAAAATCCATCAACGAACAAAGATAACTCCAGAGGGACCAGTTTCAGAGTAGCAGTTTATATACCCTCTTACAGATGTTCAGGAGTTGTGAAATCACTCAGGTTAAAAAAAAAGCTAGTTCCTAATGACTGAGAGATTTGCCCTACATTTATTTTGGGAGATTTTGGAGCACCCTAGTAGGTTTTTCTCAGTTCTGATGTGTGCGTAGTGTGTAATAAAAAAATGGTCATTAAAATTACAGATTAAGCATTATTACATGAACACTGTATAGTCTACCTACAACACAGTATTAAGGTTGTTTGGATTTCTGGTAAACTTAATATTAACTAGAAACTTCCTACCTATATAAAAATTTATTGTTTAACAATTACAACACTCATGAGATATATTTATCACCCTAAATTGTGTGTGCATAAACTCTCCAGCTTGACCCCATTTTAACATCATTTTTCTTGGAGAATTGAACGAGGCCGTGTGCCCAGAGGACAGAGGTACGGACCACTGGATGCCGGTAAAACCCAAGGTGGTAGCTGTGTCTCTCAGGGCCTATTTGGTCTGGAACCAGGCTACTTTTAAAGTCATCTTCTGTGCTACTGCCAAGCGAAGTGGTCTTGGGGAAGGGGAGAGGAAGCCACTGCCCAGCTCCTAAATCGTACTCTGCATTTAGCTGAGGGGTTCTCCATGCCTTGGAAGAAAAGTACTTTTTGCATTTGATAGGCCAAAGGAGCAAAGAAGTGGCATTGTGACCCAGCTAATTTTTGACAGCTAACTGAGATACCTCAGAAAGATGCATCGTCACCTGAGGCTGTCCCACCACAGCCGGTAGAGAGAGAAGCACCTCCTAAGCGGAGGTTGGCTGAGCAGCTTCCTGGAAGGGCGTGCGCGTGTGTGTGCGTACGTGTGTGCGTCCACCTGCCCCCCGCTAACTCCCCAGATGCTGGCTGACAGCGCTCCCACACCAACCACCTAAGTGCCTAAGGTGATGCAAGATGAACTCGGCAGTGGGTTAGCAGTGGCTTTCCTGCCACAGCAGGGCTAAGAATCGCAACTGCAGAAGTATTGGCTTTTTCTTTATATATATATGCAGTAACCACTGTGAGTCCGCAGAAGAACTGAGACATGGTTTACGGTTCCGTGCATTTATTTATATATTTCTCTGCAATGCTGAGAAGTTATGACCTCTTTTCATAACCAAATGAACCTTCACAGCCTTGGTGGCTGTTTGCAAATGGCACGGGGTCAGTGAGACCTGCAATGACAATTTGCCCCAACGACTGTAAACTTACCAAAGCCTTTTCCTTAGTTATGCTCTTAGCAATATGGAGCATGATGGAAGATGAGCCTTCTTTCTCCAGTCAGGAATCCTGGCCCAACCTGTCGGGTGTTTCTGCATAACCATGGCCAGCAGGAAAAGACTTGGTCCTTTCCAAAATCATCAGTCAAAATCTAATCATTAGGCTATGTCTGTCTGTGTTGTTCCCCATAAGCATGTAAAGAAACTGCACAGGCATGCTCAAGGAGCACTGGAAGTGGCTGCTTGCTGTGTCTGATCAAAGCGAGAGCCAAAATACTGCAGGTGGAGTAGGAACTAGACTAGATATAGCAGAAAGCTTCTAAAACTTGTTGCTTCTGTGAAATACTGCTAACATGAGCTGCGTAACTCTGCTCCACCCAGGGATATATTACTTCCATGTCAAATGATAGCAAGGAGTTATGCAACAAGACAACTGTGATTTTAGTACCTATCCATTATAATTTCATAAAACTACAGTGACCCCAATTCTATAACTCCTATTCAATAAAATAAGTGGGAGAATAATAGATATTTCCTGTTGCCAATTTCATTCTTGGGTCTCTCTTTGCCAAAGCCATATGTCTTAAACCTTTTAAAGTCTCAAAAGCAACACCAGCGCATACAAGCAAATGGTTTATTCACATTGCAGGACAGAAATGCTCACGCTCAAAAGGAAGCAATGTAACCACACCAGTGCTACTGCTCAACAAGACTGATTAGCTTGTGTGTCTTGCAAAAGAGATGCAGTTTTTCAGCAGAAGGCCGTATCCATACAGCAAGAATATACTGACTTTGACTGATATTAGAGACATTATTTGCATCAGCTGAGAAATATTTATTAGGAGCATATTTGTCCTAATATCACTATATTCTACCTGAAGAGAGACAGACACTTGCCATTATGATTCATATCTTTGACCAATTCTAAGACCGCGGTTCCCGTATTATTTAATTGCTTTGAAAATACTGTCCTTTGTTTCTAATTTCCCTAGTTTTGAACCCAAATTCAAAATTAAAAATAGTTATAATTTCTTTCTTCTGCCATATTTCTCTCCATTTATTTATGAATATATAATAAGTTATGTATATTAGCACAAAATAATATGCACAAGCTTTGGAGCATCTATATATCCCACACGGCTTGGCAAAGTAATTCAAGAGCAGTGCGTCAAAAGTAGAAAGTGCATTACATACACATCTATTTCACATTCCTGTCCAGGACTCAGCCTCTATTTGAAATATTTTGTTTAACCATTTTCATTTCAGGAGCAACAAACAAAATGACAGCTGTGGACTTTTTCACATTTCGGAATCTCAACAGCCAGTGAAAAAACAGTCATTCCCAGAGACAGTTGGACAATGTGTTGGATCTGGAATGGACTGAACATTTTATATTGAAATAATTAATGTGACTTGTTCAGAAAACAACTCCAGTTTCTGATGATCCCCTGCTGTATGAGTCACAGTTAGAAAAAAAGGCAGTAGCACGGTTAATTTTGGAGTGCTGCGCTGCTGCACTCGCTGCCTTGTTTCTGACCCCAACCTCTGCTGCCTTGTACTCGCAGACATCTCTTCACACTGCCTCAAATGCAGAAGTCCAGAGATAATTTCATCAAAACAGAGATTTAATCTCGCAAAGAGATAATAAAAGAAGGAGGAACAGAAAATGTTGAAGGAAAAATTGCCTGCGGGACCTTCTGCACAGGGCTGGTTAGTTCAAGCTCAGCAGCACGCTCACAGAAACGTGTGGCCTTTGGCCAGCCCAGCACGGATATACTACACAGGCATCCTGAAATGTGGGTCTTGATGAATTACATGAGATATGAGTGATTTGTGAACTGTACTGCTTAGCCCTATCACAGCCATGTCTGAAAGCTAACGGTGCCCCGTCACAAGCCATCAAGATATCACTTCTCCATGGTACTCCCAGGGCTGGGAGGCAATGGTCGCCTGCGTAGCTGTTTCAGTTCAAATTAATTGCAGATTTTTCCCAGTTGAATTCCTAAAAGAGAAGGAAGGAAGGCTCCTGGGGGCTTCATTTATGTGTGAGCCCCGTCAGCTTATGAAAGTATGAAAGGAAATTCTTCTTGCCAGGACTCCATCGAAGGAGCTGTTGGGGCTTCCTGTTAAATATTTGCTTGCTAGCAGTGAAGCACACTTCAGTCAGTATTTATGTTATATCAGGGATTTGTGCTCCTTTTCACTACACATTTCACAGTCCTCTGATACTTGAGGCTCTTTTGTGGGTTATTCCAACCACTTTGTGTCCAGAGCTGGTTCTAAAACCCAAAGTAAGGCTGCAACATCTGTGATTCATTCTGCAATCAAATTCCTTAAATATTTATTTCAGGCACATTCCCAGGAAGCAAGAGACTCGGTTGTAATTGCATTCTGCCTGAAATTTATTATCAGTTGGCATTTCATGTAGACTTTTTAGTGCCTGAGTCCAGAGTTCATGTAGGAAGAGGCAGCATTTCCAGTCATATTCCACACATCCAACACAAGAGCAAAATTTATTTCTTAAATAAATAACAAAGATATTTTACAACACACAAACTGTATATCAGGGAAACTATAGCAAGCCCATTAAACCTTCCCGTTGAAGGTCCCTGGCTGTTAGCCGTTTTCTCTTTCTATGGTTTAAGCTTTATAAAAATGATGATCAAATGATCATAAAAATGATGAGTCCTGCTAACAAAAAATGAATATTTGTACTTTGCAGGGCAATGCCCCCTCCTGCGCCAGGAGCCTGCACGGGTCACTGCGATGAGCAGAGTGGCATCGCTGCATGCCTACACAGGCCTCCCTGCCATCTTCGGTGTCCACCAGCCGCACGCAGAGCTAAGGAGAGGTGAGTACGCGGAAGAGACCGTGAAAACAAGCCTTCACACAGATTTGCTTGGTTGATCGGTTTTCCACCGTTCACACCTTTTACACAGAGTAGCTTGTCACATTTGATACCTTTTGGACCGTACCTGAAGGTGCCTGTGGGCTCCCACGGTTGTTCCCTTCTCCCACCTGCAGAAATGCCATGGGCTGGGCAGTCCAGTCGGCATTGCTGAGTATCTGCTCCCAGGGTGGCTGGGGACGGTTCCTCGGCTATGCTGTTGCTATGTTATTCCACCCTGAAAACCCTGGGGTATAAAGTTACCCTTTAGCCATCCTTGCAATCCCCTCCTGCAATCCCAGCAGGACAAAATGGTCGCAAGGAATGAAAAAGTGCCCTCTCCCATGGCAGCGAGCAGCACTCCCACACGGGCATGGGGCCAGGTCAGCAATTGTATGCTTAATTCTAGTTATTTTTACAGCACTTCTTGTAATTGTGAAAGACGCTTGAGATGTTTACCCTTGACTGTGGCGGTTTGATGTTGTTTGTTTAAATGCTATGCCACAAGAGCTAAGGTACATCAATTTTTCATATCGCATTGTAATGAAAACTTCTGTCGTATCACTTCAGCCAACTTGGATGCTAATACATTGGTCATTTGTTTTAAATAAAACTAAAAAGGCTTAGTGGAAGTGCCTGTGCTTTTATTTTAGACACAATAGGGATCTAACAGTCATGTAGGAAATCACAGAGAGAAAATAAAATATTCTACAAATAGAAACACTTTAGGACCTTTCAATTGTTTAACACAATTTGCAAGATACATTGAGTGAATAAAATGTCAGTTTGTAAAATCCTCAGCTAATTTTGCTTTCAGATTAATAACTAAGCAGGAAACAGCCCTGATTCACTGTAGACATGCAATAATTTAAACAAACTTTAGAGGTAGGGCTTATTTACACTTTTTTGCCAGGTCAATCTGAGACATTTTGCATAAAAATGTGTTGATATGCCAATTTTTTTTTTTTCTGAATCAGCTGGTGTTTTAATGCGTGTTATTAAACCCACTTCAGAGCCAGATTTCCGTGGTGGCACATGGTAAAATGGTGTGGCTATCTGCCTAGTCCTACTACCGCGATGCCTGCTGACAGGAGGGAGCAGATATACACTGTGCCAGTGGTCGCCTCTCCAGCACTGCGTGTTGGCAAGTCCACCAGGAACCCTCCCTGCTTCACCTAGGCTCAAGGTGGGTCCAGAAGTCCCGGATTTTAGCAAACCCATTGCATCCAGGTGACCCGTAGGGCTGCCATTGCAAAACCCCTCCCCCGAGACACTGGCATAGGCCCGAGTTTAGGAAGGAGAAGAAAGATTTTAACCACTTAGATCCAGGCACCGTTTTGGCACTGTCATGGTGGCCTACCTTCTCAAACTACCCTTTTTAAGCCTTTACCCTTCTCGTTCCTAAAAATGGCAGCAATGCCAGAAATTGTAGAAAGCTGGTCTCTTCTTTTCACCTCCAAATACACCAAGCTATAACTAACAGTGAAGATCGCTACAGCACTCATCTCACCTTCTCTCTGATTAACCTGCCACAAGCCAGGATGGAAAGTACTAAAAGGGAAAGGGTTTGAAAGGAATTTCCCTTTTGGAGGAAAGTGAAATCCAGAAAAGAAAAAGGAAGATTATATCCCTGGCTCACAGTTGCTGAGACCTCAGCTTTGGTCCAATGCTTGATACATACACAGGCATGAAAAAAAGAGAACTTGCATCAAAGATATGACAGAAACCATACAGCTGTGTCATCCACTCAGCCTGTCCACACAGTGTGGGAGTCACTTCCACTTCTGCAGCTCTCTGTTAACAAAAAATGGTCCATTTTTCTGTTTTTCCAATTCCTTAAATAAAATCATTCTCTGCCTTTGGGCAATAGTCTTCATGACACTATCCTTCAAACAAAGCATTTGCCTCCTTTATTATTTGTGACATGTAATTTGATGTATTCTTCATGATTTATTTTAAAATCTTTGAAGATACCCTTACACTTACAGTTTTGTATCTTGAACAATTCATTAAACCTTCCACTTTGAACAGCCCAAGTTGTGAACGTGCTCGACTGTAGAACCCCACGTGCAACGTGCTGAAATCCTCACAAAAAGTTTTGTTCTTACATGGGACATATGCAGTGATCATGACAAAAGCCTGGCAGAGAAGCCCATATTTTGTTCGCAGGTGTCTTCTATGCAGGAGGAAGAGTGCAAAGGGACCCTGCATGCAGGAGTCATCACAGCACTTTGTGGGGGACTTCAGTCTGACTGATGGAAGTACTCAGCTGCCACCCACCTCTTCCTGCCACACACCCGCAATGCAGTTTCCCCTGCTTTTGAAAAAGTTTTGCAAACTACAGCAAGCAGCTCTTGTAGCAGGCAGCTGGTTCTCGGGATCATCTGTCTATCTTCTAAATGCACATTTCTTTCTGCAGCTACTCAGAAGGTCATTAACAGCTCCCTTCTCCCACCCAAGTGCCTAGCAAAAAGATTCATAAGCTGCAGAAATAAATGAAAGTCCTGCTGTCCAAGAAAGAATGGAGGACTCTCCGTGCCATCAGTGTTCCTTGAGCTCAAAACTTCCACTTTTGGTCACAAAAAGCAGTCCAGACCTTTCAAAGCTCCTGGGATCATACAATTTTCAGGCCCTTCTACACAAATATCAGGATATCTCCCATGGCAATCAAACAGACCTTAAAATAGGAAGGGGAAATAATCTTTTCTGTACCTAAGCAGATGATTCTCTGCAAAGAATAGCCATCTGCTTTCTATCAATCGTCTCCATATTACTCAGTAATTCCCACTGTGAAAACCTATTAAAATTCTCTGGTGAAAGGCTAGTGCTGTTATACAGGACAACAGCAATGCGTACACCTAGCTGCATAGTCCCTACAGCATTGATCTGCTCACACCAAACTAGTTAGCAACTAATGAATTCCAGATAACGGTGACTGCACTTTCCTCCATAGCAAGCAGGGCTCCTGTGAAGGTGTCCATTATGGGTAGTGCAGGGAGTAGATCTGCAGGGGACTAATAAAGCGGCGTCCTAAAACTGAGCTGGTACTGCTCACCATGCCAGCAGTTCAGCTTTATCCTGCAACATAAAATTTCACAAATCTCCCAGAAGAGAACACAAGAGATGATGGTGCACCCACTGAGAAGGAAATTAAACCTTCAAGAGACCTTTCTTATCAACAAACCCTTCTGAGCTTTGTCTGTTAGAGTCAAAAAGGCCAAAAAATCTTCTTGAGGCGGTGTGCTCACAAAAAATCCTGCTGCTTTGCCTACACACACACACACACACACCCTCCCTCCTGCAATTTTGCCACAGTTCGTCTATTAAAATAGCCGCTTTCACCCAAGTCATGCATCCCCTAGATATTTATAGTATTTCTGTTATTTTTTCACTCCTTTGTGGGTGATCTCTTGATATGCTTCCCCATTCATCCCGTGATTATTCATGCAAATGCTATAAATGTGCAGCTGAGTGGGTCAGCACTCCTGCCTTCCTGCTCTCTGAAACAGGTCCAATCTTCCCAGATACCCAGGTCCTCATCTTCTCAGTGAGGGCTTCTTCACTGCTAGAAAAGGAGGCTTCAGAGGCCATTTCTGAAGGCTAAATCATCTGATAAAATACAATTAGGGGAGGTGCATTTCTCCAGCTCCCATGGGGAACCAGGAGACACTTATACAAGAACTGTACAACGCTCCTGTAGCCTTGCAGCCTCGGACAACCCACAGCACCACACTGGCTGGAAAAGCTTCTCAGGCTCCATTATCTCTAACCAGCGGCCAAATGGATAAACCTGGAGCCATGCCACGTTAAACAGCGACTTTTAAGACACTGTATCATTTCTCCTCCTGCGCTAGGGAATCATGTTTGATTGTCCACTCTTGTAAGACAAAGAATTCCTTTCAAACAAACTATTTTAAGCCACACTATTTTAAGCTGCCCATGCATTACAGGACCTTAACTGATAGGACAAGTACCAAGGTTCAACACAAAGCTCACCAAACAAGCCTGTAAAAAAAAAAATCAATCCCTGTCAGCATAACCATTAGTTATGAATGGCAATGTGGCTCACACAAACCCTTAAGTAAAATTATGGGGAACTTCAGAGATTATAGTGGTAGGTAACTGCCTCATCTCATATGCTTCTGCTACCTGTTATTACAGTCCACTTTCTTCTCATATATATATCACCTGAGGACTGCAGGAATGCACTGAACCTTTTCTGGGAGCAAGAGGCACAAGGTACAAGTCCAAAACAAGCAGTACAGTTTTTCCTTTCTTCTTTTTAAATGCCTGGAAAAAAGTCATGCAAGCCCATTCAAGTGAACAAGTCTACTCAGAAAACTACTTCGCATTAGTTAACGCTTTCGGACTCTTTTAAAGGCAGTCTGTTGATTAACCAGTGGGAATGGAAACCAAGAGAGAGCGATGCAGAAGGGATGAGATACACACAAAAAAATCAAGAAGGGGACTCTTTTTGCTGAGATTACAAAATCAACCCTTATAAAAATATGGCCACAGAGCACATTTCAAAATCACCAAACATTAGTCAAAATAATACAGATTTTCCTTCCCAAACTCCCATAAACTGTTGCACACATACATTAGCGAGGGGATTTCTTACAAGGAAATGCTCTTTCAACAGTGTTTCTGCTTGCCCAGATTTCTTGGCAATCTCCTCAATGTTGAAGGAAGACATCACAAGGAGCATCACACCCTTATTCCAATCTTTCCTGTATCTTTCTCTGCCCTTCAAAAACTCATGATTCATTGGATACGCAGGGTGAAGCTATTGACAAAATTTCATTTTTGTATGCAGAAATAGGCTTCAAAGAGAAGCAAAGGAAATACGTCTATGTTTTATTGAGGTAAAACTGAAGCGGTGGTGGTGGTGCAACACAGCTGGGCGTGGAAGCCAGAGTGGTGGTACAACAGCTGGGTGTGGACCTCAGTAGGAAAATGCCTATCAGTTTGACACATCCTGGCTGAAGTTTTGACCCGCTCTAAATCACTTCCCAGTAGGAATGCATGGTTTGTCATTTCTGGACCATAGTCAAGCTAATAGTTGAAAAGAACACATCACTTTCTGTTTCTAAAAAGTGAGTGAGGAAATTAAATGAAAACTGCACGTTGGTCTAAATGCGCAAAACTGACAGGACTCATTTCTTAAACAAATCTCCAAAGTCTGCAAATACAAAGGACTGCTGTAAATTATTTTCCAGCCCAGCCACTATCATGTGCTATTTCTTTGTTTCCCAGGACAAGGAGAACTATTTCTGGAGGCGGTATGAGACAGTGACCTATAAGAAAAGGAATGGATGTAAACTAGCATTTACAGACACCGACTAGCTGGTACAGACACAGCTATAGCTGTGTGCAACGGTTAGCTGCATGGCCACGATCCCCTTTACCGCAGGTTAGGATACGTGTGCACATACAGTTCCCACCAGAATTAATAGTGGACGGAGGCTCTAACTGAGAACAGAATGCAATGAAAAATTATCAATTTTAACTGCTCTTTCTCCTTGTGTCTTACATAGGAAGTCTGTGCCTTTGTAGCACCAAAAAGTACGTTGCTGTTGGACGAAATATCATGATGAATTTTCCTGATACTTTATTAGTGGTATAACATTTCGGCTATGCACAAAACTTCATGCCATCTTCACACCCCCGTCATCCACTTCTAGGTAGGCTGGTCTTTGGCCACTACCCTGTATTGCTCCAGCTCCCACCGTTCTTGGGAGTAACGTAACATCAAACTACTCCACCTTTCTTTAGTGGCAGCTTATCCATTAGCCGTTGGAAATGGATACTAAGAAAAACAGATAGGCAGGAAAGTGATATAGAGATAAAAATGTGGTGCAGTAACTGATTTTTGTGAATGAAATAGAACAGTGGTGGATGTTTGTAAAAATATGTCTAGACTTCTCAGTGGGTAAATACCACAAATGTCAAATAGCTCTCAGAATAAGATGGGACTTGCAAAATGTTCTTCTACATATTAATTAGGAAACTTTCCCTAGGAGACTTAACTTAGGAGGAAACGCCAGCATCAGCAAGATTCACAAGGCTTTCCATAACTCCAGAAAAAGTTTCAAGAATGTCTAAGAAAAATGCAGAGAAATATGGCAGATTTTAAACTGACTGTCATGCTGAGCTGTTGTGTGGGCTTCTCTGAAAGCTAACCCCAGCTCCTGAAGGGTCTGAGCTGCTCAAGCCTGAGGTGTAAGTGTGTGAGACATCCTCAGGGAGGGGTCTTCTGCCTTGGAGCTCACTCCCTGCCCCATGCCAACGAGGGGTGGGGGGGGGCTAAACTCGGTGGAGCGCTAAGCTTGCATTAAGCAGAAAGTCCTGGACTCTGAGACATACATTTGCATCTTTTACTCTTCTGTGTTATTGTAACTTGCACTGTAATGGTGGTAACAGTGATGGTGACAGTGAAGGTGTCTGTCTCCCCTTTTCACAGCCCTCCCTGCTGCACACACGCTTATCCAGGACAAGAAGGGAAGGATGCCGCTTGTAACCATTCGGTGTCTACATGCACTACATGGCCATCAGCGGAGAGGCAAGGGGAGGATTTGCTGTTCCAGAACCACAGAACTCTGTATTTAAGCTAAATAAGGCTTTGATTATGCCTTTTATTCCCAGGCTGGACCAAAGGGTGGGGCATAAAAAATACCATTCCAAAAGTTGCCCAGAAAATAATGTGCTTTGGAGACATACATTGCTCTGGCAGTGGATTAGCAGTAATAATTTGCCTCCGATCACACGTATACACCACCTCTCACATCAGCTGAGCCATGAGCTACATCCATATACTTATATCACTGCCACAGACCCAGGTACGTCCTGGAGGAGAAGACGAGCCATGGTTGTTACCACCACAGTAAGGCAAGCTGTTGCCACTCTAGCAGATGTTTAGGAGCCTATAAACTGTAACACTAAAACTGACAAGAAATTGTTAACTTTTAGTAACACTGATGCTTTAAATATTTCTGTCTCAGGGATGCTTTAAAGACTTTCAGCATAGAAATGAACAGCTAAGAGAAATGAAATGAATATGCAGAAGGAGAAGGTGTGTATAGTTTGAATATTGCTAAATGAAGATCCATGTCAGAGATTTCAAGGCTAAGAGAAGAAAGTAGAAATAATATAGGAAACTGAACTGGAAAAGAAGAATCAACAGCTGGACAATCTGATTTTCAGGGAAAGGTGAGGCATACGAAAAGCCGGCAGTGTAAGAAAAAACAGAAGGGAGAAGCTATAGTAAATAGGAGCCTTAGGAATAGGAAATCAGAAGAATATAAGTCCCATTAATATCTATGGGGATCTTTCTATTGGCTTAAAAAAGACCAGTATGTTGCCCTACTTGTATTGATAGGTGATATATGGAAGAAGATGAGGTGGCCAACAGACCTCAACCACAGTTTAATGACAAAGATGTCCTTTGCTAATAGAGCCTATACAGTGAACTTATTTCAATTATCCTAATTTCCTAATTGGAAACTTGAAAGGCATACAGTGATTGCTGGTGTAGGTCAACTGAAACAGCAGAGCCAGAAAAGGCCCTCACACACAAAAAACAACTTAGGTGTGTAGGAGGCAGTAAGGACAGGGTTTCTGCACGGCCCCAAGAAATGTGACAGACAGGACAGAAAAGGGGGTAGAGTGTCACTAAGAATATGTGTTGCTTAGCAGATCTAGTTACCTTGGAGTGTCCCACACCGGAGCAACAGTACTGCTTCCAGCATCTGACTGAGCTAGCGTGGCAGTCTCCCCACAGCACTGCCTTACACCACATACACCTACCCAGGAGGAACAGAAAAAAACCACTTGTGCATCTTTAAAGCAATTATTTCATGTAGCATCGTGTGGATACGTGCAAATATCACTGTAAGATCCTCTTCCATAAGCAATCCCTCTCCATCCAGTGATACCGTCTGAGGCACAAGGAACTGCTAAAGTGATTGTCAGCCTGAGCTGTATTGTAAGCTGGGCATTACTTACACAGACCCGTACCAGGACACTTTGACATTCGCGTGCCATAAAAGAGCAACAAACTCTCCATTAGCCCCTAAGAAGCTTTTAAAGTCTGATTCACAGAAGTGGCACATATTGCTTGTGGGGAGCTTCTTGTTTCAGAGAGTAATAGCAGTTCTGAAGAATGCTATGTGGTATGGGAGGAATTTATCTCCTGTATAAAGGAAAACAGATGTCGAAGGGAGCAGGACATGAGATCATTAAAGGGTTGCTGTGAGAGGTCGAGGGTTCTTTTCTGAACAGGGCTTGTTTTATGCTTTTCTTAATCATAATGTTGAGTCATTATTATAAAGTCAATACAGATGTCTGATTTTTAACACTTCTGAGCACTCTCAATCTCCCTTAGCCTTTGTGGGAATCAGAATTTCTCAATGGCATTGAAAACCAGGTCCATGGGTTTTTTTTTTTTTAAATATATCTTCTCCCTCCCTCTTCCATTTCTGTTTTCCTTCCTTACACTCAATCTCAGCATATAAATCACTCATGGCAGAGATAACTAGTATTTCAGTACATAGACCTTACACCCAGCCTGTTTAGATGCGAGTCCAGGTGCAGATTTTTTTGCTGAATACTAGCCTAGCATACTATTAGTATAAATAATGGCCTGTGTTTTAGCTGCTCTTCCCCTTGCTTTGGTCATGTCATGTGGCCAGCATGAAACAAGCAAGTTGGCTGATGGGGGAATGGGTCTTTCCTAGAAGACCCTGCTGTTCCCATGCAAGGTCTTCAAAGTATGCAGGCAGCCTTAATTTAGGCTGCCCACACTTGCAGTAGGACATGAAGAAATGCCTGTGGACATGAAGAACCTCAGTCCCCTCTTTCTGGCCCACTGTTGCCTAGACAGTTCAGGTCTAGCCAAGGTGTCTATTTATTGGTGCTGTGACAAGAATAGGTGTGAGGTTTCCACAACTGAGTCCCAGATTTCCTGCCAAGAATTTCCTTCTTAGCTCCTGACATGTCTCATCACAAGTGGCTTTGTCCCAGCTGGTGGTAGCCAAGATGTAGCCGGTCATACAGTCCCTGCACGCTGTATGAGATGGGCTCACGAGCCTCAAAAGCACTTGGGACTGTGTATTTCAGAATAAACATTGAGAGAGTTTGGAGACAACTCAAGGGAAAAGAATCATGTCTCTTACAAACTGAATAAACTTGATATGGGACCCAGCCGCTCCATTTTAAAGCGTGGCACATCACAGGGCCCTGACTCACTGCCCCTCATGGCCCCGTGCCTGGCCCCAGCCCCTTGCGGGGCTCCCTGACATCACGGGTGTTACCTCCCTGCTTGAACAGCTGTTGCAGCCCCTTGTATCGGAGATGGCAGAGCCAATGCTGTATCTGTTGCTAACCCACTTCTCTCCATAGCCCAGGATACAATATAGTCACTTAAGGTAACGTGCCAAGGTGTAAAATGCCTTTACGGAGGAGGTATGGAAACTTCCAGCAAAAAAGGCAGGAAAGACAACTGTGGGCAGGAGAAGCTTCAGCTTAATCCAGCAGGGGTAGGAAGTCAGTGCCTACAGGATCGTGACATTTAAATACAGCACACCGAGCATCACCGCGAAATAAAAAACATTCTTTAAGCATTGTAAAAAGATTATTTAGAGTATCAGTACTAGCGCGGGGGAAAACTTTAGCTTCTTGCACTGTGCTTCTTTGCTGTCTCAAAAAAGGCCCTTTTTCGGGAAGATGGCCCAAGAGCCCAGCTGTTGCCGTAACAACTCTTTTCCATATATTTTCCTTGCCCCCGGCCTTCAAGACTCCCAATCTAGGCAGTTGCATCCTTCCCTGATGTAAAGCAGTGATGGCCGAGCGCACAGAGCCTGCCACGGTGCACGGCGGTGGATGTCCGCCAGGGAGCCAGCTCGGTGTTTCGCTTCGGTGGAAGGAAACGTTCCTCAGCTGTGTCTGAAATGCAGGCGAGCAACCGAGTCATACACATTGTGGGATCTGCCTGGAGATCAGACTGTCTCTGAAAGGAAAACTACACCATTTACCCTGAAGCCCCCCTGCCACCTGTGTCAGTGTAGAGGTCTTGGTAGCGACTTTCTCGGCACTTTTGGAAGCTTTCAGTCTGAAAGCCAGAGATTGATGTTTGCCGCTTGGACTTGGTTCTTCACCAGATCCCAAGTGGAAAGGAACAAAAGGAACAATAAAGGTGGGTAAAAGAACAGCTCAGCTCTCAGCAAAGAGGGCCAGGAGTGGGAAAGGAACTTCCTTTCCACTGGGTAAAATTCTTGTAAAAATAATGAGCAAAAAGCATCTCGAAACAGCACTTCACTATTCTGCTGTTCTGAGCGCTGGAGTTATCCAAAATTCTGAATGTGTTAATTCTGCATTCTGCGATGTGCCATTTTCAGCCAGAAATGTAACTTCTACTTGAACCGAGACCCTTGCCCAGCAAAGAAACCCATTCTATCTATTCACCTCTATCTTCATCAGATAACATCTACTCCGATCTGCTTCCTTACATACCCTCTTAATTAAAATCTGATTCTCTTCAGCCCAAGCCATTCGGCAAACTCAAATTTATTTTAAGCTTTCATCATACAATAGCCCATGGCTAGGCTGGAAGGAGTTCAATGAGATCACCTACAGCATTAGTCATTTTCTCTTCAAACAAAATAATTCCCACTCCTGGCCCTCTTTGCTGAGAGCTGAGCTGTTCTTTTACCCACCTTTATTGCTTGCCACAGAAAAACAGTGTTGCAAACGTCCCTCTGTAACTATGTGGGCGTCCTAGGAAAGACAGCCAAAATGGGGTAGCTTGCTCCAAAGGGCTCATGCCTGTTCGTATGCCGTAATGCTGCGCTACGGAGGAGCGGCGCTCCTTCGAGGACAGTGTGCGTGGGTGCAGTGGCCGTGGACTTGGCAGCAGGCACCATCAAAGCTGCCACTGGGACCGGGAGCTCTGCGGGAGCCACGCGCCGGGGACGAGTTTGCAGAGACCTGGCCGTCAAGGTGAGATGAGTGCCCTGGCGGCGACACCGAGGGGTCCCCGCTCCCGGAGGCGCAGCGTAAGGGAGGGGGCTGCAAAGGCCGGGGCCGGGGGCAGCAACGTGCAGAAGGGCAAGGTGAGAGAGGACCCTTCAAAAAGTGAAGTGCGCGTACAGTATCGCTGTTGAGTCACAGGATGCAGACGGGGAAACTCACGTAACCGTCTGACATCTCGTTGAACCCTTGTTTCTCCTTCTCCTTTCTTGCCGTTTTGCTTTTTACATCATGTCTGGCTGCAAGTGTGGTGATAACAACGAGCTCCTAACACATGCAATCAGCTGAGTCTCTCCTAACCTAACGCTAACGAGAAATACATGGCTACGCTCCCA
This sequence comes from Dromaius novaehollandiae, assembly GCF_036370855.1. NCBI lineage: Eukaryota > Metazoa > Chordata > Aves > Casuariiformes > Dromaiidae > Dromaius > Dromaius novaehollandiae. Next base: position 33,595,481 of record NC_088132.1, read on the forward strand.
GCATTGGCCCTGCTATCCCTGCCGAAGGGCAATCACGGCAGAAGCAACCAGATCTGGGCTTAGTTAAGCATACAATTCTGGTAGTTAATACACATTACGCAGTTGCAATATATAGCATGTAAATATACTGTATACAGATGACATATACCAGACTCTACCGCTCAAAGGGCCATCGCGCTTACACAAAAGAAGAAGAAAGGACATCCAACGCTACAGCCTTCATCTGAGCTTGCAATCAGCTTATCAGCGAGGAACTTCTCTCTGTTTTCACCACCCCAAATAATGATCTGAGGCAGACGTGAATAGAAGATGTGTACGTGTCTGCTTATCGTGTCTATTGATCGTTTCTAAGCCAAACTCCAGAGCGCCATGTACTACAGCAGTGTTAATATTTTACAGTGCTCTGAATCAAGCTGTTGTTTCCAAAGAGCACCATTTTAAATAGCTGAATTCAATTGCACTCCAATTAGGAGATGCTGTGGCTCTAACTGTGTTGATAAAACTGGGTTAGAAATGTTGAAGTAACAGATAGGATTTGCAGGATCCTGGCCTCGAGCACTCCTGTGATGTTTGGGATTTCCAGGGTTATAGCTTGACAGCTTGCTTTCTGAAGAAGAAAAAAGGGCAGATATTTTTAAAACAAAGACAGAAACACAAAAGGATTCAGAAAATACATAGCGATGGTATGTAAGTGCATGAAGATGTGGAGAAAAGTCCTAATCTTTGAAGTTTCAAAAATTGCTTCTTATAGTTAACTGCGATTGACAGCTGACTTTCTTGATGTAGTAACCAAATATATTTTGGTCACTGCAGTTTAGGGCTCAAAAGCATTCCCAAGAAAATTTCTTTTTTTCTTTTTTTATATTATATTAAATTAAAATATTAATTTCATTCATTTTAATTTCTATTTTTGTTTTAATTCTTTCTAAATTAAACCATATTGCATTCAGTCTTGGCTTGAAATTGAAATGCAGACATAGAAATGAGCACAGAAAAGGGATTAAAAACTAAAATATGCTGCAGCACTCTGTTACTTGGATGTAACAATGCATAATATATCTCATTAAGACAAAAAACTATAAACTCAGCAGCAGTGCAAAAAGTAGAGAGCTACAATATGTTAAAAAATAATTACATAAATTGCATGCTATTTTGAATTGCAGTTTTAAAATTGTCCTGTTCGTGTTTTGCTTGCATACAATGCCAGTCAAATGAAAAAGAAATGATGCCACATTCACTCAGGAACACGAGGAAATTAAATCAATGACAAACCATCAAAGCATTTGTTGAACATCAGTACAAGGAAATTGTAACTAAGATATTAATAAAATATAGCACGAGTAATTTTTTAATCTTGATAGAGTAAAATGACCACAATTCCATCAGGCCCTAAACAGTTAACCGAAAAAGGAGTGTCTTCGAAGACTTAAAAGCATAATATTGTCCTGTCACATAATCTGTTTTGTTTGCACAGAAACCGCAACATCTGTTGTCTGAGGGTAACTTCAGCTTCTCTATCGTTTATTGTATATGCACTCATTTGTAACTACGCAGTATTGATAAGTAGAAATCATTTGAACCCCTCTTAACTTTAGGCGTGTGCTGAAAACCCATTTATATCAATGCCATCCATCTTTCACTGAATTCGTGGGCTCAGATGCCACAAGTGGAAGTCAACAGATTTTCTAACCCTGGTTCTGCGTGTGACACGCTACAGGGAAACCGAGCCAGCGGCGGCCGCAGCGTGCCGTGAAGACTGCGACATGTGAAATCAGAGTTGTGTTTTTCTACATTTCATTTGGCACATGGGAATTAACTGGCCGTTGTACCAGCAGGTCACAGGATCTTGAGGTCTTTGCTGCTTCTTGTCATCAGTTTTAGTTTCCCTGTTGAGTAGTCTCAGTAACAGCTCTGCTCCCCCGTTATTCACCCTGTTTGCCTGGTTCCCTGTGAACCTCCAGACCAGGACAGGCTCCACATCCCCGCGGAGCTCAGCCTGCGACCTCCCGTTGCTATGAAAACTGACCCTTTTTCCTAGCCTTTGCTTTCTGTCTTTTCCTTGACAGTCAATCCTTTTATCCCAGGATAAAAGGGGGTGCAGCTGCAGGGGGTGCCGGGCGGCTGCCAGAAACTGCTGCTCGTTGACCTGCAAAAATGTCAGCAGCTGGACACTCCTCCGGCACCGCGTGGCAAGATCTGTTTCTGGTGATGGAGGCACCAGCATCTCCCTGGGGCGGGAGATCCTGGGGCATGCTGGTGGGACTGCTTTGCTCTAGGTACTTCACAGGCAAAGAAGGGCTTCAGATGGCCAAGGCCGCTTGGGGAGGTCTCTGTCAGAGATGACACGAGCTGCACCATCCATGCACCACTTCCGGTCCTCTGCAGGGGACATCCGTCCTACTGTGGGGCCTTGTAGGAATGGGCTGCTACCAGGTGGTGGCAAGCCAGATTGAAGAAAGCCAATCAGATCCATGGCAGGCCTTGTCTTGTGCCCTCTCCTAGGACAGTCTGATGAGGATGACTATTTCTGGCTCCTTTCTTGAAGGTGCAAAAAAGCAGTAAAGGCAAAACAAGGAAATAGGGAAAGGACGGACTTGTGCGACCTGGGACTTGACGGCATACTGCCAGTGGCCTCTAAGGACTACAGAGCTTCTGGGGCTTCTGGGGACAGAGGTTTGCAGGGAAACTGTTGGACAACACTTGTCTGTGCAATGAGGGACCTCTATTCAGAGGTCAGAGTCTGCTCTGCTGTAAAAAGTGGTGCGTGCTTTCATCTGGCATGGAAGAAGTTTTCCACTCCCCCTTCCTGCCACAGAAGAGAGCAGCTTGCACGAGCACAGGCGATCAGCGGCCAACAGAGATGATGCTGGCACCGCCACTGCTTGCCAGGGTAGCCATGCTCAGTGGGGCCGTAACCACGGGCTCCACTCACTTCCAAGGGTCCTTGTGTCTTGCGCCCTGTGCAGTCCCTGCCGGGGACTACAAAGGTCCTACACCAAAAGTGTTTCCTCCGTCCCCTTCAGTAGATTAAAAGCAGTCACCAAAACCCGCCACTTGTTCTGGTACTTGGGCTCTGTTTGAACTTGCGGCTTTCTAAAGACTAGCTCAGCTTTCTTCCAGGACGTCTCTCTGCCCGGGAAGGGGAGTGCAGGCAGCGCGACAGCTGAGCCCGTGGCACGAGTCCCAGTGTGACGATGCTCCGCTCCAGACGGGAGGCTCCCAAGAAAAACACCGACTGCAGCGCGACGACCGGGCAACCCCAGGCGCAGGGCTGCTGCAGCGCTCCCGTTCGCCAGCTCGCCGGAGCGGCTTCTGACGGAAGGCTTTGCCGTACCCACAGGCGCCTGGCAAGTACGTCTAGTCCGGAGACCCCGGGGTGTCAACCTTCGCTTTTCACCATTTTATTCTGTTGCAGGGCGCCGCTCCCGCCCCCGAGGCAGCCGGCGTGCAGCCGCTCCGTTTCGGCCAGCCGCCCCGCCGGGACGGGCCCCGCCAGCCCCGGGCGCCAGCGCAGGGCGGCAGCAGGGCTCCGCGGCCGCCGCGGGGGCGCCGGGGGCGGCGGGCCGGGCCGAGGGGCCGGGCCGGGCCGGGCGGAGGGGCCAGGCGGAGGGGCCGGGCCGGGGCGGGGCAGGGCGGCGGGGCCGCGGCCGGGGCGAGCGCAGCCCGCGGGGCCGCGCCGGGCCCCGCCGAGCAGCGCGGGGCGGGCGGGCGGGCTCCGGCGCCGCGGCGGCAGCAGCAGCAGCAGGTAGCGGCGCGGTGGGGCGCGGAGGGGCGCGGAGGGGCGGGCGGGGGGAGCCGCCGCCGGGGCGGGGGTGCTCGGGGCAGCGGCGGGCGCTTCGCGGGGTTTCCGCGCGCCGGGGGCTCGGCTCAGCGCTGCCCGGGGGGCTGGGGAGTGGGAGCGCAGGGGCCGGGTGCGGTGCCGAGCCGGGCTGGGGGCTTGCTGCAGCGGGCGGGGGGCTGCTGCTCGGGTCGCTCGGGCAGCGGCTTGGTCGCCGCGGGAGGCTCCGCCGCGGCGCCGATGTGCAGCCGCGTGCTGCATTTCGCCGGTGCGGGGAGAGGGGCCGGGCGGCGGGAGCGGTGAGGGGAAGGGGCGGCGGCGCCTGCCTTGAGCCTGCCTGAGCGCACGGGGGGGACCGGCCGGCGCTGCTGCCGTGCGAGCCACGCGCGTGCGGTGCGCGGGGTTGCAGCCTGCGGGCTGGTGGCGTCCGAAATGCAGAAGCCGAGAAAAATAGCCGTTTGGTAAAGGCTTTTCCTAGGCCATGAGTTGCCAGCACATTCATTTGAAAGAAAGATCTTTCTGAAGTTTATTTGAGTTGTCCGAGACATTGTTCTGCAGCAGCTGTTTGTTGTCTGAACTCCGTTTGCATCTAGCGCAGCTCAGTTTCAGAGTGGAAATGTGGATTGAAGCGCGCTGTTGTTCTCCAAAGCCCTTTCTGTCCTTAAATTTAACACTGCTAGGGTGTGCCTGAAAAATTACACGTGTTTACTTTGCATCGGTAAAGGCTTTAAAAATAAAGGAAATTTACCCAAGTTGGGCTTTGAATATGCATTCTTGTCCCCCTCCTTTGCCTCCCTGAAAATTGTCATTTGTGGCCACAGCGTGTGGCTGTGCATGGAGAAGGGAGAGGAGGAATGTGTGTGTGCTGGGGGGAGGTTCGGTCTCCCCGGTCGGGTCTTTTCGTTGGTACTTGGGAGGCAGGAAAATACAGTTTGCAGCCGAGTTACCGTTCGGTTGCAGCTGGGTGTGCTGAGTGTGTCGCCTAACACGGTCCGGTGCAGGCAAAAGTAGGAGAGAGTAAGTTAAATCCTGTTCTCACTTGTGCCTTACAAATTGCTCTGACTTCAGTGCGAGTGAAAGTTGAGGGCAGTTTGGCTTCCAAACCAAGTTCTTGTTGGCTCTTCCTACTGCAACGCGCCGGGTGGCTGCGGGGAGGGTCAGAGAAGTCCTCGGCTCGCCGGGGGGCTCCTGCTGGGGCGCCGCTGTCCCTGCTCGGGGCAGGGCCAGGTTTGCTGGGGAGGGGGTGTGGAGGGGGCTCGGCGTCCCCCTTCGTGCCGGCCCGGCACTGGCAATTGGTGGCAGAGGCGCCCCGGCAGCCCCAGGGCCCCCGGCAGCTGTGGGGACCGCGAAGCCGGCGATGGGGCTGGGAGGCTTCCCCGGGCCTGCGGATGGCCCCATTGTGCCCCGTCCGGCTGCAGGGAGCACCGAGGTCAGCTGAACTGTGGCGGGAGGTGACGGAGTCGCCTCTCACATGGCCGCCGCTTCCTTTATTTGGGCAATTTGGCAGTCGCCCGTTTGGCCGCAGCATCCGTGAGGAAGCGTAGCCGGATCCCTCCTCCGCTTCGTACCCCGCGGCGCGGTACCCGGCGGAGCAGCAATAGGGATGCTCCCAGCAATAGGGATGCTCCCGCTCGCTTTAGAGCGAGTAAAGCTGATTTCCAGCAGTATCGAGGGCTTGGGGTACTGAGGTACCTCACCAAGGCAATGCTCAACACGCAACGGGCCGCACGCACGCTTTTCAGGTCCTTTTTTAAGAGGCCAGGTTGAGGTCCAAACTTTGCAAATAGTGACCAGTCCTTTGCATGTGGCCAGGACAAAGGCATTTCGAGGAAGAAGCTGTAGAGCTGTCAGGAAGCAGTGACACAAATATGCAGGAGCTGGCTGTTGATGTCTTGTTATTATAATATGCAACCAACTTTATATTTGCTGGCTATTAAAAATGAATGGTTTTCTTGATTTGCTGGTTCCAAAGCAGGAAAAAAATGAGAGCATTGTTTAAAAAGTAATATGGCCAAAAATATTACCTTGAAATGCTGCTGCTGGAAAAGAATAAATTTCAATTCATTACACTGTTATTTATATTAACTTTCCAGTGGCCTGCCAGCGAGAGCCACTCTCCAAGGGTCCTGACGAGTGATACCGCTTCTTGCAGATGGTGGCAGCGAGACCCGTCTTGTAGCAGGGACCTTGTAAAACTGTTACAGCCTCCTCTGCCTTGCCACAAGGCTGCCCAAGGCAAAGATTTACTTTTCCTGTAATCCTAAACTTGCTGCAATGACATTAACAGAAGTCGTTAGGAGCAATGGAAGAGGAGACCTGGTGTGTTTTCAGCTGATTTTGGTGCCTTCAGCTGGGGGAGCTGGTCTAGCGCCGGTGCCCTTAGTAGAGTAATGACAGTTTGAGCTGCTGAGTGGTGGCTGATAAAGTCCAATGTCTGGCATGTCATTTTCTTCATGGAAAGAAATATATTTGTCCCTTGATCTAGCAATAGGATGACTTAGCTTGGAGAAGCCTTACTGAAATTTTTATTTTGTTGCATGTGCTGCTCTTGAATGCTACTGCGTATGACTCCGTTGTGCAGCCATTAACTGATCTGATGAATGTCGCTGGTTGAGCTGTGGCTACCAAATACTTTTCTGGTCAAATATAATTGTTTATTGTACAGCGGGAAGCACTTGCGATTCATACGGCTACACTGACATTTTGTTATAAGCCAATACAACGAGAGGCTGTGATGGTTTCTGTGATAACAGTGGGCAGATTGTAACCGAGTTACAACTGCGCTGAACCTCGGCTGAGGTGAAGCTGCTCTGCCGAAGGGCTTCAGAAATGCTTCAGACAAAGCGTCAGCGACTCGAGGGCCCCAATCCGTCCCTGGGAAGCACATGGGGAGGGGGGGTGTCTCATGATCAGAGAGACGACTTGGGATGCCGAAATTCAGCTGTGTTTATTGGAGAATATGGGCCTTGTCTTGGGCCTGTGTCTCTCACCACAGTAGTTCAGGCCTAACACCTAGAATGGGCAAAATATAATAATAGGTAAATTACTCTCTCGGGAAATAATTTTAAAACTTCTTGAATGTACTCATGGATTCAAAGCAAGTCACCGTAGGCTTTTGGTCAGATTATTTCTTTGCTGAAGGAGAGAATCCAGCGAAAGGGAGGGTGGGGAAAAGGGCTGTGGGTCACCCTGTAAGTCCCTTAGCATTCATGTGGGCTGTGGTTTGCTCTTCCCCTCTTCCAGAAGGCACTTGAAAAAGCCACTCTTGCTTTTCAAGGGCCCAAATCAGGACGCTGGAGTAGCAGTTCCTTTCGTGTTTTTATGATCTTCAGAAACTTATCTATTTTCCAGTGAAAGTACAAGCATTTATGTGGTAAATTTAAGCCTGGTGACAGTAAGCTTGCCTGTCTGTGTTACCTAGGGTAATTCGGAGATTCCTTGGGGTCTGGAGATCACAGGTTGAAAACTGTGGGTGCGCTGGACCCTGGGGGGTGCTGAGGTGTCTCAGTTTCTTCTCTCGATACCCTTCCTTTGAAGGTGTCTTCCACATGCTTGCAAAATGTTCGTCACCCCTGGGTGAATAGTATGGTGAGGTCAGGAGCCCTAGCTCTTAGGGAGTTCCCCAAAATAAGCTCTTTCATTTTGGACCAAGAGAAGGTGCTCTCCCACTCAGCACAACCTTTTATTTTTGCAGTTTTCCCAGGAAAAAAAAATGGAACATTTACAAATTTGGTTCAGATGAAACTAGTTCTCTCCTCATCCCCATCCTAGTTGGATTTTCCTAGCCAAAAAATTGGCTGTCCATTCACTCTTACTGTTTGGGGCATGAGCACTGATTCTCATTGGAGTGTGCAGCATCTAAACTGTAACATTTCTTGTACGATCTTAAGCACTTCTGACATAGCCTGGTATTTTTGCTAAGCTGTGCAGGTCCCTTCCAATATTTATATATGGCAATGGAAAAAAAGACAACTAGGAGAATCTGCTGGGAAAACGCAATATATCAGAGTCCATGGGAAAACTTTGCGGTTAGACCAAGTCATAATTTAAAGAAAAACCAAAGTAAAAAAGGACAATCGAAGATGTTATAACATGCTCCTTTTTTAAAATATTAAATATACATGTTGTGTACAAAAGCAAAGGGAAAACAAAAGTAAAGTTGACCAAAAAGCCCAGTGTTATGAAATTACTTTTTGTCTGGGTGGTACTTCCAGAGATGTGACTTAATATGTTTATCTGAACAACGGCAGGAGAAAGCCACCTAAATTGAGTAGGAAGTGGGATTGATTTTATGGTGACTGCCTTTCAGAGCATCTCCTTAATTATAAATAGCCTGATTTTGTACTGTTAAGCAGTTTCTCGAGGTGCCCTCATATTCCCGTGGCAGGGCTGTGCTCATGTGGACCATGACGGACAGCTTACCCAGGACCACCTCGATGGACGCGCAGTCTATGTCCCCCTCACCACGGCAGCAGCACTGCGTGGGGGCTGCAGATGACATCAAATGCCAGCGAGACTGATGTGGCCGTCTGCTGTTTTTATTTTCAGGGCCTGGTTTGAGAGCTGCTGTCCCGAATTACCATGCGAGGAGCGCTGGAGCCTGGGGTCCCTGCTGCCTGCCCAGAGGAGTGCTTGGAGGAGCGTGGCTTGATCTCCCTCTTGTGGAAAATTATTGGAACTAAATTCGTGCAATATTAAAGAGGCGAAGAACCGCATCGGCTGGCAGATGATGGCAGCCGTCACTGTGTCACCTGCCGCTCTCGGTGGCCCCCAAGGAGGAGAGGAGATGGACTCTCTGATCATGCTGCATTACAATTACACAGGAAAGCTTATTCTCAGAGAAAAAGCAACTGATAAGGTAGACCTGCCAACCATTGCTTTTCTCATCCTGTGTAGCTTTATAGTCCTGGAAAACTTGATGGTGTTGATTGCCATTTGGAAAAACAATAAATTTCACAACCGCATGTACTTTTTTATTGGCAATCTAGCTCTGTGTGATCTTCTAGCCGGGATCGTTTACAAAGTAAACATACTTATGTCTGGGAAAAAAACTCTTAGCTTGTCGTCCACAATCTGGTTCATTAGGGAAGGCAGCATGTTTGTTGCCCTGGGAGCTTCCACTTTCAGCTTATTAGCAATAGCCATCGAGCGGCATTTGACTATGATTAAAATGAGGCCTTACGATGCGAATAAGAAATACCGAGTGTTCCTGCTCATTGGAACATGCTGGCTGATTTCGATCTCCTTGGGTGCCTTACCCATCCTCGGTTGGAACTGTATAAACAACTTACCGGATTGCTCGACAATTTTGCCTCTTTACTCCAAGAAGTATGTTGTGTTCTGCATAAGTATCTTCATAGCCATTTTGGTAGCTATCGTTATCCTTTATGCACGTATCTACATCCTGGTGAAGTCCAGCAGCCGCAACGTCACCAACCACAGTAACTCCGAGCGCTCCATGGCTCTCCTTCGGACGGTTGTGATCGTCGTTGGCGTCTTCATTGCCTGTTGGTCGCCGCTCTTCATTCTGTTCCTCATCGATGTGGCCTGCAGGGTCAAGGAGTGCTCCGTCTTGTACAAAGCCAACTGGTTTATTGCTTTGGCCGTCATCAATTCTGCAATGAATCCCATCATCTACACTTTGGCTAGTAAGGAAATGCGTCGGGCTTTCTTTCGCCTTGTTTGTGGCTGCCTGGTGAAATCCAAAGTGGCCAGATCCTTGCCTATTCAGCCCACGCCAGATCACAGTCGAAGTAAATCCAGCAGCAGCAATACCCAGAAGCCAAAGGATGATTTCCCACAGATGAATGTTCCCTCATGTATCATTGAGAAAAATGAATCTTCATTTCACAATGGAAACTTCTGTAAATAAAAGACTCCTCAAGACAAAGACTTTTCTGTGGCTTTTAGGGTTAATCTACAAATGGAGTTCCAATGTTCATGCACTTAAATCATAGGGGAAAACACTAACCACTTATTTAACTTTGAGGACTTATTTATCAGCAGTCATTTGCTTTGGGTATTCATTCAGCAATGCACCTGATTCAGGAAAACTTTTCCTGCTACCCACCCAACAGCCAGGACAGAGTCCGTGCATGTCCAATGACACTGTACACCGCGATGGCATTGCATATATGTGGTTAAATATGGCACTGCCTGATCTTGCAAGACATCTATAAAATCTATCAGAAACATCACCATTCTGAACACTGCCAAGGATCAGAAAATGAGCCTGATTATTGCTGATTGGGAAAAAGGCTCATTACATATGTTGGCAATTATAGTTCTCTATACGTATCTTGCTGTTATGTTAATGGCCTTACATGTATGTGGTATAAATATCTGTATATTTGTACAATTCCTTATTAAAAAGTCATTGTTTGGCAAGAGTTTACAATATGCTAAACATCGTATTGCAGTATACAGTGTAAGATGACAGATTATACAAGTAGATAGATGTGTTTCAAAGAGGATGTTTGAAAACATATGAAGAAGTAGCTTTAAACTGACAGAGGAACTTTAACATGCCATATCAATGCAGTATTTTTATTTTTTCACTGTTACTCAAACTTTTCATGTTCATTGAAAGACAACATGATGGTTGTCACTGTGACATTTCACAACTTATTTTAAACAAACAGTAGTAAATAACAAACAGTAGCAAATAACGATTGAGAAGGGATATATACGTTTGTTATTTAAAATAGTTAAAATGTGACCCAACAATACACATATATCAAGTGTATGTACTATCTCAATGCATATATTTTTACTTACTATTTTCAATGTATTTAAAAATGTATGTCAAACCCATGTAAACCTGTGTACATTGTGAATGCACTACCTAAGCTGAGATTCTTCAGTTCTGAAAGGGAGAAGTATCATTTCAGAAAGCAGTGAACCACAGCTAGGTTTCCTTGGGGAGTTCCTAGTTTTCTCTCCAGGCGCTACCGTGGCATGGGATCGTATTATGGATTCGGTCGGGGAAGAAGTCCAGCTAGCAGGACAAGATCCTACTGTTTGTTGGTGGGACCTTATGCTTCTCCAACCTCTGGGTGCTTTTGCAGACCCAAGCGGGAAGACGCAGTACAGCAGGATAACGGTGAGGCGAATAGCTCCGTATGTACCCGACCCTGTCTTGGATCTGGAATGGGAGCCCATTCAGTTTGGAAGATCTTCCACCTTTCCTGGAGCCCCAAACTTACTCTTTAGAGAGGTTGTTCCAGAGAAACCTCTATGCAAACAACTGCGTGGTTCATCGCTGCCTTACCAGGCTCCATTCAGGATGGTGGTCCGCTTCAGAGGGGGCTCCGGTGACCTGAAAGGGTTAAGACATCATAAACATCTGGGGTCAGGTCCCCATGAACGTGGTCCATGGTACTTCCATCAACAATACATCAGGGCTGGAGGCTTCAGTGGAGATTGAAGGGAAATGCTCAAATGAGTTCCGATCGTCTTTCGACAGGAATGTAACCATCCAACTTTCTTGGGCTCTTGTGAAGATTCCTGTTTAATGTCTCAAACCACACCTTGCCTTATGCACAATCAAAGTTGAGGGTTTTTTTTAAGTTCACAACTTGTAAAAGTTGATCCTTAGCTTTACTCCTGTCTCAATCATTTAAAGCAACAGCATTAAAAGACTCTTTCCAAGTATGTACAGTGTATAAATCATGTAATGTATGTAGCAAAAGCCTTTAAAATATAGAGGTTTGCATTGTCATTATCTTTTACGTGGTAACAGTCTACTTGTAAGTTTTGTGCTGTTAGACAAGTATAAGAACAAAGGAAAACAAAAACTGCATTTGAAAGAAACAACTGCAAGATAGTAGTAAATGTGAAATAATTTCTACCAAAAATGTTGAAAAGCAGTGCGCATAGAGAAAAAGAGCAAGCCAAGCTAAGCATGATAAAGGAGTGAAAACTGTAGAAATACAGGCTGGGTTAACAGCTCCATTAGGAATAGAAGTGATTGCACTGCGTTGTCATGGTTTAGGTTTTTAGATCTTAGAGGGCTATTTGGCTGTATTTTCAGTCTTGAAGATCTCCCCTGAAATGGTCTCTTTGCAAACTGCCTGCTAAGATGCCTGCATGTCTCTAACTGTTTGCGCGAGAGGTGGTGGCACACAGCAGCGTTGCTTGCTATCGTAAGTAAGAAGGGCCTTAGCAACGCAACTGTTTGAGAAAACATTGCGGCTGACCCAACACCAACTCTCACGTTAAGGATGTTTTGCATGATTCTCTGTATTTAGATGAGAAATAAAAATGAAAAACTGTAATAGACAAAGTCCAAGGACAGGCCCTTAAAAGTGAGTTTAAACAGCGGGCTTCTAGCCCCGGCTGTTGTTAGAGTTGATCCAAGGTGCAAGCAGCTCTGCTCTTTGAGGCCACGTGACTCTTTGTTACTACAAAAACCTTTCACTCTGCCTTGATTTCCATCTCTTAATTTGGACCTGTATTTTTTTGGTAGTTCACTGCCATGCCATACTTGACAGCAGGCTCCTAGTGCTCATGGGTTCACATACAAACCTGATATCATATACAAAGTACTTCTGACTGAAGAGAAAAAAAAATCTGTTGGGGATACACTTTTCAGTGGGTACATCCCACTGAGACATACTAGGTGAAAGCCAGATTTAGAAAGATTTCAGAGTAAAATTTCAGAGAAGGCCAAGCCAAGGGCTTAATGGCAGTGGACTATAAAGAACCAGGAAGATGTCCTATTCTTGAAGCTGGAGAAAGCTGGGGGGGACACTTCTTTCGAGACCTTCTGGAGAAGCTTTTTTCCTGCTAAAATATTAGAAAATTCCTTAACATACATCCCAGAACCCAAGTTGTTCCTCTTCTGGACCGATTTGATCGTACAAGAAATCTGAATTGTGTCTCCCTTAAGTAACTGGTTTGCTTTACATGGAGAAAATCTATAAAGCAGACAGACATTTCATTCATATTATTTCATGAATTGGAATATTTATTTTTGTTCTGGATTACAAAAGAAATGCAAAAGAAATCACCTAAGGGGAAAAAAGCTTTCACAAGAGGCTTTCACAAGAGGCTTTGTTGCCAACAGTCTTACAGAGTATTTTCAACCCATTAGGTACCATAAACATTTAGAAAACTTTCATTTAAGTTTCAAACCTTTGAACCGAAGTGGTCATGTAGCAGTCATCTTTCATAAAAATGCAAAAAGGTTTTGGCCTTCTATAGAAAGTATATATTTAAATTACAGCTGTCATGCCTCAAAGCACTGTCTGCGAGAACCTTATGTCAACCGCATGTGGTAGGTCGGCTCCGAGGCTGCTGCGGTCAAAGTCAGAGGCAGGTTTTGGCTCTGATTTCCTGGGAGCAAACTCAGACCCTACACTTACCTGCTCCACAAACAGCAGTGCGCACGGCTGTTCCCTAAGAAAGGCACATTTTACAATAAGCAACTGTAATTAAGGGTGCAGGGTCATCTGCAAGGTTTGTCATTTCCAATTGCTCCAATAAGGGAAATGGAAGAAAAATGCTACTGTAAGAGCTAAAAAACCAGGGATCCTGAGAGCAGCTGGTCCATTCCCGCTAAGCATTGGTGGCGTCAACGTTTAACTGGCTTTGCTGGTGCCATTTAACTCTGGATTTCCACCAATGTAATTAGCAGCACTAGCTCGGCCATTGACTTCACCGGGAGCTGTGGACCCAGCTCCCACCTCGAGCCTGGAGCCCATCCCTGCTCATGGCAAAACTCAGGAGGGGCCGGCGCTGCAGCAACGCTCGGGGTTTCTGCTTGGCCGCTGTCCGAGAGGCTGGAGGGGCCCGTGCAGCAGGTTGGAGGGAGATGGCTTGGGAGCATCAGCCCCGCTGAGCTGCCTGCCAAGGCGAAGGGGCTGTCCCTGCTCCTCGGCACACCAGCCCTTGCCCAGGGGCTCTCCATGCCACCAGCCGCCAAAGAGAGGCCATGCGGTCGGCCACCCTCCCCTGTGCAGCACGCCAGGCGGGAGAGCCACCTTTCCAGGTCAGGCCACCGGCTGGGCCAGAAAGAGGGGCCCCTAGGAGCAATTACTCACTTCCGAAAAATGGTATTTTGGCAAAGTGGAACTCTTGGAAAGCAAAATCACCTCTGTCAAACTCATTGGGGCTCCTCTAGTGCAAAATCAGTGTAACTGAGGTCAAACACATCCTATTTTATTTGGTCCTCTGTCATTTTTGGTCTCTGTTTCTACTGAGAAGAGAAGTTCATTGACTTAGTAATACTCACTAGCCAAGTAAGCCCTGTAGAGTTTCAGTTATTCTGCTTCAAAGCAGGCATCTCTGCAATCAAATATGAAAAAAATAGGCTATTAGGGAACCTGGGTGCAGGAGGACAGACACAGGCCCACTTTCTGTACATTTAGATTTGGTAGTAGAACTGGCTATTTTATTACTTCTGTTACTCATATACAAACTGAATAATCAAAAACAGTTGCATGACACTTACACTTCAAATCGTGTTGCTCAAGGACTTCCTCGGAGACAAAATTTGCCTCTACAATCAAAATACCACAATCAGCAGACCGGCAAAAACTTGAGATTTAGTAAAGTACTTCACAACAGGTTTCAAGTCTGGAGTCACAAAAGTTGTTGGGAATATAAATGATCACAGTATTTCTACACACACTATTTTTCCTGCAATTCTCAGTTTAAAATGTTTTTCAAGTAATAAATGCTAATAAATACCAAATGTACAGCCAAACTTCCTTTTACAGCAAAATAGTCACTTTTTTGTTTTGTTTTTGCTGTCTACACAATGCAAAGAAAAAAACATTTACCTCAAAAAAAGAAACCTGGCTTCTTTCAAGATTTAGCTCTGCAATACTTTACTTAGAAGCAGTTATCACACCAATCCAGCCACAAAGGACACAAATATACATCTTCTACCAATTACAATCTTTACATTCATTACCTCATATGAAATTTCACTTTTTTGAATGAATATTTGCCTGGTTGTTTTTGGTGGGTTTTGCCTCTCTGAAGAAAATGGAAAAAGCTGGAAAAAGCTGCCGTATTTAACCTCCATGTTGTTTAACTTCCATGATAACAATGTAAACTGTAAGTCTGCATCTTAATCTCATGTTAATCTCAAAATTTGAGGCTACCATCATCGTCTGAATCATCCTTCTGGTCTCCCGGAAAGTAGGGTAGTACAATGAGTCACTTTTAGCTTTAGCTACTTCTCTGGTTTCCATGGTCTCTTCTATTAGTCAAACAAGGTAAAACACCCTGAATTTAGCTTTTCCCCTATACAGTCCTTTTGTTAGAAATACATAGCTCTGAAATCTTCTCTTACTGAGACAAAAAAAAAAAAAAAAAAAAAAAGCCTTTTCTCAGTGGAAGCCCTACAAGATGCTCATGTTGGAGGATGCAGAGGAACAGATCAAGGCTTAGGAACATACATGTCTCAAAAAGGGATGAGCCTGAGGCATTGCCTGGGCCTTTTGCAATTGCCCTCAGAGGTTCTGCTCTACCCCTGTCTACCAGTTACCATGTTTATAATTTGGTGGTGACTGTATTCTCATGAGAGGCTTATATGCCTGTTGGCATATATTTCCAGGCTTTGCATTTCTTGCCCCTGGAGTTTTGTCTCCCAGGAGAGCATTTCAGCCCCTCTTAAGCCTTTGCTTAACTTGCATGCCCACCACGTGGCTGTACTGTGCTTTCCACAGGCCTGCCCTCGTTCCAGCTGCATCCCGTGTAGCTGTGAGCAAGGGCCACAGGCACTGTGCAAGTGAGCAGAGCAAGTGCGGCTCGGCACCGAGCTTCTTGTAGGAATCTGCCCATATCCTGACAGCTTCAAGCACAAGTGGTGCAAGCATAGATCTGAGGAAAAAGACCATGCAAACCTACCTGTTTTTGATTGTAGACTAAGGTAAATCTGAATGTGGATTTTATACAGACATTTAAAAAAAAAACATATCTAGAAGCTAAACACAGAAGTGTATCTGTTACTTCAGCACAGATTTTGTTTATGCAAATATGGTTTGCTTAATATACATTCTTGGTGCTACCACTTACTTCATGTAGACATTGGATGCTAAGAACAAAGGTCTGAAAGCTGGATTTGTAACCTGATGGGGAAACATTCAGAAATTGCAAATTTCTGCTCTAGAGCTGCAAATTTCCTGGAGGCTACAAAACTGTGCTAGCTTTCAAATGGAGCATTTATTACTTACAGATATATAAATATGCATAGATTCTGTTATGAATACATTGTAGCTGGCATCTGGCACTTAATGTGCCAGCAACAATTGCACTGTGATACAGGTTTTATGAATTCTCCTCCCGCTACAGCACAACATGATGTCTGGGGACCATGATGCTAAGAAACGTGAGCATGTTATTCTGCAGAGGGGAAAAAAAAAGAAAGAAAAAGATCCCCAGATACAGAAAATTTAGGGGTGGCAGATGACACCTACCAGATTGTTAGTAAACATCTACATTTTCTTCATGCAACAGTATGCATTTTGTACTCAAATCCTGGTCCCAGGCCTAGATCCTTCATTCAGGCTTTTATTGAACAAGCACAGGCTGCAGACAGGTTCCTGGCAGAAATGGTGGTAACTCCCACTGGGAAGCCTGTAGGGCTGGAAGTGGAGGACAGCTACTGTATAACCTTATATCCTACCCTCATGCAAAGCCCCCAGCAGTAAGCCATGGAAACTGGCTCTCCTTCTCCTGTGGTCTCCATCCAGACATGGCCAATTTGAATATCCTCTTCTGGCATTAGTGAAGGGAGCTTGGGAGGCCTCACACTGCCCAAACTCCCATTGAAGTCAAAAGGTAATTCAGCTTTCAAGTCGCCTTTCCTACCTTTGAGGTTTCCATTGCTTGTGAACCGGCTGAAATAACTGAAAATTTGGAAACGTGACTGCAACTCAGCTGTCAAATCTGTCACTGCCAGCTTCACCAGAAAATTCGTTTTAGCCCAATAATTACTGTATATCTGCAATGAATCAGAAGCATTTAGTTCATTTTTAAAAGTCCTATTTAAAGAATCCAATGCATTTTCAATGCCAGTGATTCACATCGTTGTAAGGCAACTGGGAACAAAACTGATAATCAGATTTTACCTCTCTTCACATCAGACTTGAAATGAATTTAGACAGTCTTGCAAGATGTTGGGAGTTTCTTACTCAGTTCTGTCTTCTCAGCCATCCCCTGTGATACCAATGTACTTAGTGGCTTTAAAAATAGGGTGATCGTTCAGTACCATGACTCTAAGAGATGGGATTTTATTGAAAAAGTAAATTTACAAGACTTGGTAGAAATCACTAAAATTACGCAATAGTAGGGTATCCTTTGTTACCAATGGACATGCCGAGCGGGGAAAACTGGACGTGCTGACAGAGCAGCTTAAAATACACAAATTTTCTTGGGAGGCAGAGCTTCTGAAATGTACTTAGGGGAATTTAATACTTCTGCCAAGCTTTTTTACCATGGAGAATGTTATTTTGTGTTTCCTTGCCACCTGCTTAATGTCCAAACCATGCAGCTAATTAATTGGCTGCTAAGTTATTAAAGCTACAGGCAGGAGAAGGGTAAAACCTTTCAGATGCTTATTTCGGAGTATGGATAGTGCCTTCATTTATAGACCCATATCTTGTCACAGTTTTCCAGGGGTGTACTGACTGCGTATTTAGGAATCTAAAACAGGTAGGTAGAAGGTGGGATTTTTAAATGTGCCTGAGAAAGTTAGGGACCTAGCACTTATTGAAGAGATACGTAACGATGTTTTAAGTACCGAAAAGGCCTTCTTTCATAGTTAGTGATACCACACTAACAGCTTCCCAGGGCATGGCTGTAGACAGGTGGCGGCATGGAATGACAAGTGTTAGATATGAGGAAAAAGGTGGGAACTGAAATGTTTCAAACTGGAATGTGGTGAGACATGGATGCTCTTTAAATAAAGTACATCAAGCATGTTAAAATTTCCAGTTGGCCCATCTGTATTAAACATAAATAACTAGATGTACAATAACATATTATCATTCAATTGTTTTGATGGAGAATCTCTTTTTTTTTAGTGAAGCTAAATAGGCAGGTTTTGTTATAGACGTAGCTAAAAGATACTTAGGCTTAGACATCACATGCTTATTTATATACCTCTATGTTTAATTTTTAGAATTAGGTTCATTTGGTGATATAGCAAATACCAGGGAAAAGTGCTAAATAGAGCAGGTTGGAAAACTGAATTTACATCCTGCAGTGTATTTCAATAGATTCTAGTATGCATAGGAATGGAAAGATGAAACCTCAAAAACAATTTTTGGAGCAGTAAATTTCTGCAATATTTAGAATCACAATCATGAACTCAAAGTATTTTCAGATTTAGCACTTAAACAAACTACCACTTTTTAATTAGATATTTTCACTTCAGAATGTTTTGTTTCAACATGCAGACCTAAAACAAAATTTATTACTTAGGTGATTCCAAGCAGATGTGAACTATTTTTTGAAACTTTTTTTCCCCAGGCAAAACCTTGATATTCCTGAAGCCCCACTTTCTAACAGAAAACCAGCATGCTCAATTTCTCAGCCTTTTACCTCAGAATTTTTCCTACTGATGACAACAAAAGCATCTGGCCTGACTCAGTCTTGTTTTCAGTTTACAAGATCTGAGGTTAGAAAAAACGTAGCTTTAATTAAAAAAAAAAAAAGAAGAAGAAGAAGAGAATTTGTCCATATAAGCATGAAAGACATGAAAACATGGATCTCTAAACAGCACCAGGTTAAGACTTAGGTATTATTTGGACATGGCAAAGGCCCCAGTTTCTGCGATCAAACAGAGAAATCAGAATCCTCTTGGTTTTATTAAATATTGGAATTCTGGTCTTCATGGATGCAAAGCAAATCAGGAGGAAAAAAGATTCAGCTACAGCCAGTGATCCAGCCTAAACTACAGGGTGCCCATCTTAATGGAGTCACTTTTCACAGTGTAAGCACACTCAGCAGAATAAAATATTTTCCTTCCTACCATCACAGTCAGACAGTTGGATGGCTGCTGCTTTGGGAGTATGAAATCTCACTTTCCCTTGCAATTCCCATACTGGTAAAAGATTGAAGCAACTTTGAAAATATCCATTCATCTCACTGCCATGCTAATTTGGGTTGCAGTGCAGCATTTAATTTCTTTCTCTCAGTGCCCACCCAAACCTAGAAGTATCAACTAATAGCTAATAAATATCTGTAATAAAACGAATCAGAAGCATCTGGTTCACTGAGTGTCCTAGTTTGGCTTCTGAATGTCTTCATCACAGAAGTAAATGTATTTTTATTGCATGAGTCACATGATTAGCCTTAGATGCCTTAATCATTTTTGTTCATGAGATCAACCAAAGTCTTCCGAAGTGGCAACTTTACTGCATTTCAAAGCAGAAAGTGCAAGAAAATTATTTCAGAAATTTATCACAACAATACTATCCAAATGGATTCTAAGTGAATCCTTCAGTCAGTTTTGCCCCAATTTAGCAAATTCTTAAAACCAAATTCTAACTTTACGTAGTCCTACTGAGTTCTTCAAGGTAGGCAGGCGCTTAATCTAGACTCATCCTGCTGAGTCTAGGCCTTTCTAGATCAAGGAGGAAGATTTGATCGGAGCTGTTGGTGCCAGAAGAGACATTGGGGCCCCAGATAAATTCTGACGATGGTCACTCTGGCACAAACTCCGCCTTTACAGAAACTGTGTTCATCAAAATGCAAATTGAATTTGGCTCTTGATGATACTACATAAATAAGAACTGAGGTTCATACAATAAGAAAGTAAATTCATACAGTCAGTGCTTGTGCTTGAACAGCACAAACATTTGTTAAAACACTTTCCAATACCAAAAGCCAAGGATATTTCTGCCAGAAATACATCTTTAGTGTATATATTTTTTTTCCAACTTGATATTTAGAGATAAGCAGTACATTTGTAACACCTAGCATGTGCTGAAGGCCAGCTTCAAGTGGTACCTTGGGAAGAGGCACCTAATAACTAAGTAAATCCAAGTGACATCATTTGCAAAACTGATCACTGAGTCATGATAGTTTTCACTGTTTATAAGAAGAAAAGATTTTTCAGCTATGTCTTTGACCAACCATGTATATCTTGTATTAAACCTATTAAACACAAATTATGTGAACTCGTCTAATCAGAATATAACATCTCATTGGAGACTGGTAGTCAAGGACATCTAAATCTTCACCATAAGCAGAGAACTACTTGTAAATAACCTTATCATTCAGATTAATAAATTAAAGTTGCAGAATAGTAAGTTATATAATTGTTAGAAAAATCAAATGCACATACCTCGTACACAGAGAGATCACATCAAGTCATTGTTAAAGCAAGTTACAAATGTTTTGAATAGCATCATATAAGAATTCAAACTTGACATCAGAAAGATAAAATGCTTTTGAAATCAGTGACACTGAATAATGCTTTTAAAAACCATTTTATGCTAAATTTCCGTGTTGGAATACTAGTTGCTGAATTCAATCTCCTTGGTATTTAACCAGTGTATTCTGTGTTCTCCCCATAATTGTGCTTTTTAGATAAAATTATAAATAAGATTCCCAATATTTAGTTTCTCAAGAAATTGAGACTGCTGAATTCTACTTTTATCTGAACAATCACAATTGGCATGTTTCTTCTGTTAAAAACACATGGCACAGAAGATTAGTTCCATACCTTCAACAGACTGACTTGAAAAATATAAATATATACTGTATTTGTATATAATGTGTATATATACACTATCAATATTCACATTAGAGAATCAGAACAATTTTATTGAAATTACTTGTTAAGAAAGCCTTCTGTTGTGACCTCATGTCCACATAAAGCATTAAGAATCTTCAAGTGTACCGTGTGAAATGGGGCTTCCTAAACCTAAAGAAAACATACTGATGAAATATATATGAATATGCTTTTTTTTGGTTGTTAATGTACATGTTTTCAGATCTGCAATATCCACCAGTGATAGCTTGCAAGTTACAAAAGCTAAAAGAGTTATCTAGAGTCAGTGTTTCCTCTCAGCAGGCTGCTGCAGGCAGAGTTCACTCCCAGAAGAAACTATTGGCAAATTATTCTCAAGGTGATGGTTGATGAGATGACTTATGCTGTCAAAGACACGATCTTTTGTACGAACCTTTAAAAAGAAGGATGCAAGAAAAAAACATTAAAGAAAGAGCAAAATACTACTTTTCCCCCTCAACTTTGCACTAAAATTCTTTTAGAATAAAACAAAACAGTTAATCATGTCTTTGTTTCTTTATCCCCAGTCTTCAGAGATTGATCCTTCTCCCATCAAAATCCATGGAAGTTTGGCTGTTTCTGGAGTAAACTCGTCTGTGTCTTACTCCTTCTATTCTCTCCAAATAAACATGTTGCTTGCTGTCTGTGGGCCAGCTACCATAAATAGGCCTGCCTGAAAACTTTCTGAACAACGTTTTATTTCACTGAAAGCTGGAATTTTAGATCCACTTTTCTTCCTCCAGAAATGACCTACTTCTTTCAGTTATTTTTCCTTTTTCATTAGAAACAGCTGTCCCTTCAGAGAGACCTATAGAGAGATGCCAGACCCTGATTCTTCTCTCCATGCCCCAGTGACTGTGTTTTCCCTCACAAAGGACTTCGTCTTGAGATGCCAAAAGACTTGCCTCACTTCTGCTTGAAAACTCCCTTCCCCCAGAAGTGATCCAGCTGTCATTTTTGTCTCACTTGTGTTTGTCCTGTGCTGCACAGTACCCACTTGGGCTTTCAAAATTCAGACACTTCAGAGAAGGGAACAGCATTTTTCTAGCACATTTACCAGCACTATATATTATGAAAATATGAATAATATGATGATTATTCATATATATATATATATAAAATGACATCCATGAAAAGAGAACACTGATATTGCAAGGTCAAACTGTCAAAAGTTAGGGCAGGCCAAAAAGTAATTTCTGTTACAAAATGCAACTTAGGACAAGCTGTCACAAGAAAAATAAGCAATAAACAACCTTGATGCAAATGATGTCATTAGCTCAGTGGACAATAGCAATGCTGCTGAAGAAAACCATCAGGTTCTCGTGATTTCTGAAACATACCTCTGAAACATCAGTGCCTGTATTTATTCAAACCCATATTTTCAAAATTAAAGGATATCTTTAAAACAGTGCCAGCCTTCATTATCTGTATTCACGTGAACACCTTTCCGGTCAGTTCAATTCAGCTGAGAGTGTCCTCACCATAAAACAATATGCTCTGCCATCACCAAAGTTTAAGCTCTCATTCTGAATCCAGTAAAAAGCCTGCAATCTTCAGTTTTAAGCATCACTTACTTTGAACTAGGGGCCCTTTTTGTGAGCTGGACCAGGGTAGAAGCAACAGGACAGTTAACTCTGCTCTCAAAACAAGGCTTTAAGTGTTGTAACGCATCACTGGCTAGTTTTGTATGTGTTAATGAATGGCCAGGCACTCTCTGTATGCATGAGTTTCATAAATAATTATACCAAGGCCACACAGAAGAAACACAAGCCACTGGCACACTGCTCAGGCCTGCTATACGCTTGCATTTTATCCACCATGCTCCACTCTGATGAGTCACAAATAAAGATGCTCAACAGCTGTGCCTGGACCTACACAGACAGCACAGCTAACCTAACTACTGCCATAGGAAACTGGTTCTTACCAAGTGGTGCCTCCTTAAGTGGACTCCTGCGAGAGCAGGGTCTTTGAAGCTCCCATAAGCAGCAGAAATAACCAGCGAACTGTCCCAAGCTCGTGCAAGATGCTGCGCTGCCCACTTCCTCCTGATCTTCACCCCAAGGACATGAAGCGCCTGCTAGCATGTAGAAGTACTCAGGCCTGTTCAGAAATGAACTGTTTCATGTTTGGGCTCCTGCCTGCAGTTTTAGTTGCAGTTAGACTGCCCCGTTCCTAAATGCAGCCACTACTCAGTTAATCCCCAGCAGCCTCCACTTAAACAGCAGAAGCGGTGGGAACAGAGTTCAGCACTCTTTGTCCGTGAGGATCAATTAATAGGTGTTTGTGAAGCTTTCTGCAGCCATTGTGAGGCAAGTACTTTAGTTCTTTATCCAGCATTTCGGGGGCTTTACTGGGGGAGACAAGAGATTCCTGATGGTGTTACATCCCCATTGCATCAGCTGCCTGTCCTGCTGAGGGGCGGCAGGAGGCAGAGGTGCCTTGCCAGGGGCACATCCCACCGTGACATCCCGTTTGCTCCAACAGAGGAGCAAGCTGGGAGACTGGCTTACGGCAAGGACAGTCAGGATAAGAGTTTCCCAGCCCTCTCTGTGAAGTATATGTGGATGATGAATCAAATTCCCTAGATGCTACCAGATAAGACACCAGATTCTTCCTCACTGCGGATAGGGTCACCAGGAAGGCAATGAAAGGGGCCCAAGTTCTAGCAAGCTCATTCCCGGGCAAGCAGGGCATAGCCTGAGCAAAGGTGCAATTGGGAAATGGGAGGAACACTTTGCCGCACCAAGCCTTTTGTACGGACAGCTGTTGTTATTCTCTCTACCCTACCCCCCCCCCCCCCCCCCCCCGGAGAAAGGAGGCGGTAGGGAAGGCTTTGGGACATGGTGGTACATTACCAGAAGGCTGAGAGATGGATAGACACAGACAAGAAGCAGGTCCCTAGGCAGGGAGGGCAGCAAATTAATGCTGCCCTTAGAAGCAGTGGAAAAAAGATGAGGGTCTGTATCCTTCACCTACACCAGCAAAATGGCCTGGGGCTCACAGAGCCTCAGTACTCCACGCCACTAAGAACAGCAGCAGGCATATATATCCTTTGCCTCTCAGAGCACCCAGTGGCCTGCAACAGCTATTTGAGCATTTATTTTGAAGAGAGAATTAGGAGGCCCCACTGAAGAAGTCACAAAATAGCCGGCAAAATTTTAGCGAACGAGACCCCTCTCTAAGAGGCTTGGTGCCCAGTTATCCAGGCTGGTGTCTCAGTGAAGCCTAGGACTAGGCAGTTGTTCTAGAAATAAATGCTTAAAAACATCATTTCACTGCCCTCTTGTGGCAAATGTAATTACAACAAGTATCATGGCCATTTCTCATTACAGCATTTATACTCTGCAGGATCGACACAATTCTGCTGGTCTTCTGCAAGTTTGTCAGCTGAAATGGATGCCAGCAGGCCAGCTGCTTTCCTGGAGTTTCTCAGTTGCTTTAGAGCTTGTCATTTAAGGTTGTCCTTTACAAAGAAGAGGAGTTGCCAGCTCTCTGCTACCAGGAGCCAAGAATAAAATATGTGGCAATGCTTTAGGTTGTTTCAGATGAGGTTAAGCCTCTGCAGAAGCATGACAGGAGAGCTGCAGAAGCTGGAGTTTCTTCGCCCTCAAAATTCTGCTGCCGAGAAGCTCCCTTCCTCACCTCAGGGAGCCCTTGCGCTGCAAGGAGATGGAGCAGTTTTGTCCCATTTGTCTCCCAGGCTGAGGGCAGGAAACATTCCCAGGAAAAAAAAATGGCCTGGATGGCATGGTCTATATTCTGGCTGACAGAGACAGTACGTGGAAATTTCAGACACAAAGGCTGTCTTATGTGCTGTCCTATCAGCAGCTTCTCAGCCAGAAGCCTAAAAAAGTGACTTAGTTACACTTTTGAGGCCAAGACAGTATTACAGTGACAAAGCTTGACCTTGATAGCAAAAAAGCTCCTAATGCTCCCTGCAACGTGCAGAAATCATGCAGTAGATCTCCTAAACATCAAGGAGAGAATTAGAGATGTGATGGCACCTTATATGAGGCTGTGATTATGACCAGGTCTGAATAAGCTGTAAACAAGATTAAACATATTTAGAGAAAATACATCAAGTTAGAAACATCCCGCAGTATTATTCAGGAGTCAGCACTTACAGTTCCTTCTGGATCCACCAAAAGAAGATGCTTGGCTTGTCCATTATGCATGCCAGTCAACACATAAGAGCCCGGATTCGTGGTACTTTTCCTCACAAGGAAGTCTCCACATTTCTTTAGCAGCTGTTCTGCTTCTTTCCTGCTCATCTCTCCTTGATACCAAGGCTCGGTACTCAGCTCCTCCATTATAGTCCAGTCTGCTGCTCTGGATAAAAGAGGACTGGTACATTCAATGGAGGTGGTCTTATTCAACATGGGCTCAGACGTTTGGTTTTTGAGAGCATCTTCAAATGGTTCTGGTTATAGACACAGAAACAAGTGCAAGATCATTCAGAGGTAAATTATATTGCAAGATAATCATATTCCAGTTGTTTTTAACTGTATTTGTTTTGTGTAATAGCTACTTCCTTTTATCCTTATGAAAAACTAAGGGAAGATGTATTGCTAGGCCCACCAATTTATGGAATACATTAAGACTGAGGAATGCAATACATTAAAAATATACAGTATGCACAGAAAGATGCTGATAAAAATCAGCACCAACCTTGACATGAGCTTTTGAAAGGTACTGATGAAAAGTACTGATTCTATTTCAGTAATGGCAAAAATAAGATATTGTCAACAGTTGTATTTATAGGCTCTGATACAGAGCAAAACTCTCCTTTCCTCTTGCCAGTTACGTCAGACAATTTCATTTCAAATAAATTGCATAATATGGGTAACCAAAGTTATTATGCTCATATCTGGTCCCTCTTCAAACAACATATTCATTTAACAATTATGCATTACTGAGTCTCCAGCCTAAGGGGATGTCTAGAAGGGATCAGTAGCCCTTATTACTCAGCCTACTCTTCTTCCTAACAGACGCAGGCTAACATATTTACTGTGATTTAGCTAACTGAAATCATCCTTGAGGAAGCATCTTCTAAACCTCAGCTAACCCCTGAACTCAATCTTACTTTCTCCAGATTGGAATGGAAAGGTGTGTCATTAAATATCCCAACAGTCTTGCAGAAAGAGGTCAGTGTATGCTTCATTATATGCTGTACTGACCTATCAAAAGGTATTTTCCCTTTCACACTTTCATCTGATCAACTAGTATTAAAAAGATAGGTTGTTTTGTGCCCATTAGATTCACCAGAGGACATCTGCAGAGCAGGACCAGGAAGCAATACACCAGCTCAAAATAGACTACTCGGATGGTAACAGTATATAGTGGTTGCGTGGGGCCACACAGGGGTTAATTTAGCTCAGAGAAATAGGGTAAACACTATGCTGTCACAGCTTGTTGGTGCCTCAGCTAACTCTTTAAATCCAACTAAGCTATGTCTTTACTACACTGCAGTCTGCACAAAGCCCAACACATGTTTAACTTGACAAACCATGTTAACACTGGGCTAGCTGACACATTTTCTAGTACCATTTTTCTCCCTTGTGATCCAATGGTTAATAAAGATTAATGCAGGCTGGAAGATAAGAAATCAGTTTTCCTTATTTTTAGGAAAAGAATGTTTATAAAATGGAGGGAAGTGTGTGCATGTTTTAAGGACATGGAACATGGGAAATCAAGGTTAACCTCCCTCATTTCAAAGAGCAAACTTTTCTCACTGAAGATCACTCTTCACAGATAGGTACCGTCTCTAATTTTCTTCCCTCCTGCTAGAAAGCACTGTCAGGCATATCTCAGCAAACGCATTCCCGGAGGACAGTTTTGTGTGTATTGAACTAAGAGAAATGTAGATATGTTATTTTACAAATAACATATAGGCACCGATTGCTTTGTCTCACTGCCTTTTAATAAGGTGAACTGAATTAAATAAACTATGTGTCAGCAATTGATTGGAGGTAGGAAGACTGGAACAACAGGGAAAGTTTTCTGCTTTCCCCACCCTTTTTGCTAAATATGATCTGTTCATGTCTGAGAACAGTATGTAAGGATAGCACCAACATCAAATTATGACTGATGCTTAGAACATTATTTTAAGGTTATGGTTATGATACCAATTTCATAACAGCTGACTTCAAAGTTAAAACAGATAGCTAGATGGGACTGTAGGTCTATCCAGAGCATGGGATAAAATGTTTTTATAATTTCCCTTCCAGCTTCTTTGTTGCACCAAGTCTCCATAGCACAGATTTGCTACCTAGTAGCATATTGGCAGGGCTGGCAGGAGCTAATTCTCCAGCCACTCACTCCTTCAGTCCCCTTCACGAGGAGGCTCCTGATCTTGTTTCCTTCTGACATTGTTGTCCATGATGCTAAGGATAACACAGGCTGCAACTCAGCTTAGCACACGTCTAATACAAACTAGCTTCAAATCTTTGGCCACCCTTATTTTGAACTCAGTCAGAGATGAACAAGCACCACAAATTCCAAAAATCACCATGAATCCCTCAGGAGAACTAAAATTTCATTGGGGGAGTTACTGAATTCTTTTAAGACAAAATAAATCTGTGAATATATTGGGTCTCTTATTAGGAAGGGAATGAAAAGGGAAGGAACTCACTCATGTCAAATAGATCCTTTCCTGGGCTGCTCTCTTTGGTATTATCTGTTGTTCCAATGAAGGTACTTTCAGCATCTGGCTGAAGTGCCAATAGAGCTTCCATATTTATATGTTGGGTGTTCACATATGTTGGCATCTCTGCTGTCGGGGTTACTTGTGATTTCCCTTCTGGCATGCTATAAATATCCAAAGATCCTAGAAAATTCAAAAGATTTTTTTTCTTTTTTTATATTTGATAGAACATTGTTTTTAGAATGACCAGAAAATATCACACATCATCACCACAGTTTTAAAATTCCCTGGAATGGGAGATGAAAAGACAATAACTGCTGAGTCTAGTCAAAAAAAAATGTTGATGAATGAAGACAGAACTGTGTGTTTCAGTCAGGTTTTTTTTCATGAGGAAAGTGAATTTTTGAAAATAAAGACTGTGAGTTTCAAAGCTGACACTGTGTTGGGGAGTCATGAGAGAAAGAAATAAAATAAAATCCCCAGATTCGTGCAGATTAGCAACAGAGAACAAATTCTGGCACTTGAAAAGAAAGTGTCCTGGGAAACACAAAGCCATCAAGTAAATGTGGAAAGGGTAAAATTTCATATAGATATTTTGACTGATGTGATTTGCTTATAATTCATAGACAACAAAGACAGGAAAATTATGCATGGTTTGTTACTTACAAAGCGTTTGTAGAACACAGTGCAAACACACACACACACACACTGTTCTACATTTTCAGAAGGGTTGCTGATTTTAAGCAGTTCCTTTGGAAATCCTATGTTAAATATCTATAATGGGTGCGATTTTCAAAATGGACCAAATGGCCTGCCTTTAAATACCATGGGCTTTTAAGACATGGCAAGCCAGAAAGGGTTCAGAGCAAGCTGAAGGTTGGGGGCTACACAAATTATGAACTATTCTGCAAAACATAAGTTTTTATGAAAGTGTGCATAAAAAAATTTGTCCAGAGGTACTTAGCAAACACTTTTCACTGAAATCAACACTAAAATTCATGACAAAAGAAATGTATCATCAACAAAGTACAGATTATTGCCGTTAGACTTTGAGGCATCAGGCTTTCATGCACTTTGCTCATCCGAGACCATCTGCGTTATTAGCACCTACAAGTAGTGAAACTCACCTTGTTTAACAGGCCCATGATGCCAGTCTTCACTAAATTTGTCTCCTAGGTGCCGACTCTGATAATAGGTTTGCTCTCTTCCCACTCCTGCTGCAGACTAGAATGGACACACACACAAAGAAATCTTCAACTACCTTTAAAACACTGGGATATATTATGAGTGGCTTTGAAGATTTCCTTGGTTGTATTCTATGTACACCCACTCTTCATTTCTGATTCATCGTGGTGTCAGAATATATATTTCATGAATGCATTTGTGTAGGAGTAAGATAATACTGGTTACCTTCATGTAAACTTCCCTCCTTCCTGCTTTTACTAACCCCTGCAATCCCAAATGACATATCATCTCCTTCGGTACAGTTGTCTTCACATAGTGAGACCTGACAAACCACCCCTGGGACAAGTGCTCCACGGAACGCAGATGTGGGATCAGAGGATGCCCCAAGCGCCCTCCAGAGCACCAGCAGGAAACTCATATCGGTACTAGGGATTCAGCCAGATGCTGGAGGGAGGATGCTTTCTCCAGAGAAGGCCCCTCTGGCATTTAAGCGGAGTTGTGCTGGATCTGAAAACTTGTCTTCAGCGGCTATGCTGATACTGCAGTCAACTGTCTGACAGCAACGCCAGCAGAAATATCCAAGATGACTTTAAATCAGAGATTCAGGTGCCACTACATCACGCCTCAGCACCACAGAATTCAATGCAGGATGCAAAGCCTATATAGGGCCCTAGCTAAATGATGACTGCTACTGAGTTATTAACATAATTAACTGTTAATAATGACTGCAATAGATTGTTTAAACAGTTCTGCATCAAATCCTTCCCAGGTTGTGTGCACTCCTTACTATACCGGCCTGCTGGGAGAGCAAAAAGACTAGGGTCTAGGCTCCAAACACTGCCATGTGCCCCTGCATAGGGAAGTGCTACTCATCCAGCTCACACTCCTTGGGGCGGTGTGAGATGTACCAAGGGCTGAGAAGGGCCCTGCTGATTTCCCCTAGGCTCTGCAAGGGCCACCAGCTAAGCCTGCTCAGCCACATCAAAAGCACATACTGCAGGGTTCATTACACTGAATTGCAGTTCTCTCTCTTGTTACATGTAACAGTTATAATGAAGGGGTGAGGCAGGAAAGAAAGAGGTGAGGATTTCAGCTAACCAACAGAACTTGGGCTGTTTTGATTCTAGGTTTGTTGATATTGCCATTGCCTTAAGTCAAGGTTCAAAGTCCTTTCATACCAGCGATCAGAGGTGACATGAAACATGTGGTATGACAGTGAGGGTGAGCCAGGAGAATAGCTCTGGGGCTCACAGAGCCTGCCAATCAATGAGAGGAGCCCAAAGTTGTGATCATTCAGTAAAAAGGCTAAATTTTGAGTTCTGATGCAATGGGCAAGGCCCAAACTGAGGTGCCAATCTGCAAGCAGCTGGCTGAGATTGGTTAAGGCCAGTGCCTTCAACAGCACTTTTAGAGCTGGTCCAAAAGGAAGCAAAGCCCACTATCCTTGCCGCTCACAGTTCTGTGAGCGGCAAGGATAGGAGACCTTCAAAGTCCCATAGCTAATGACAGGAGTCAACAGATGTTAACCAACAGCTCCTTCCATCTAGCAACCCCACCCAGGGGCGTGGGAGCCTTCGATCCCCCCAGCTCCTGATACCCTACCCCACCATGGCTGATTCCACTTACACAGAATAAAAGATCACCTTTCTTTTTTTTTTAACTCATGCTCATAAGTAAAAATGCAGTAATCAAAAGAACATGAAAGAGTGATCCTGGCTTGCCAGATCAAAATGCCATCTAGTCCAATATCCTGTTTCTTAGAGTGGCCAAAAATAAATGAAAGAGCAGGGCAAATATTTATGATGGATCTCCCATATATTCTCCCAGACATCATTTGAAACTCACTGAGCAAACTACTAGAAAAGTAGTAACCCTCAGTAGACTTCTCTTCCTTGAATCTGTGTAACCTTTTAGTATCGTGAAGAACTCACCTCCTTTTGCTTGTCCTGAACCTGCCTAATTTGTTGCCTCAAAATCATTGATGCTCCGTGATTCAAAAGGAAACTGGCCACACATGAAGAGTTGTGAGCTATAAATGTTCCCAATGTGTCCATCTTAAAATACACTTCACTTTTCAATTTTGGATTAGCAGCAGGAGGGCAGAAGTGCAATTGCACTGACCTGAGCTGCATCCGCAGCAGTGGGAAGCCTCGCTTTGAGCCTGGCATCAATGAAGCCGCCAGGAGGGGGCATTTTATTGGGGATGTTGTTGTAATAGGGATGTTCTGCTGCGTCTCCCTCTTCCTCCATCCACGGCTCATCAAAACTCTGCATCCTGTAAGAAAGTGACTGCTTTATTTTGCCCATCACTTGCAAAGTGCTCACAAGTACTTGCAGCATGTTAGGACTGTCTGTCGGGGGTCACTATTGCATATTATTTTGACAATTCAATTACACTTATAAATCAGGAAGGAATGATGGATCAGACAGCAGACCCCCTCTGTTTAGACAAACTTGACCTAAACTCACTTTGCAACAGATGAATTTCTTTATGCTGACTAAAGGATGTTTTCATTCAGCCTTAATAAGTGCCATTAAAAACTGAATTAACAAACTATTGTATTTAACCTTACTGCAGCATTTGTAATATTGTTACTTGATTGACTGACTAAATTCTAAAACATTGTCTTTAATTATGGCTGCTCTAACACAGATGTAAATCTGGAAGAGCTCCATGACGTTGAGAGATCAGATTTGTAGTTTCATTCTACATTTAACAGTCATTTACACCAGTCTGAAGTGAGTATAGAATGCTTCCAGATGAAAATAAGTGGCATTTTATATTTGCCATGCACTCATTTTACTTTCATGTAAGAAATCACACAGGGTAACAGCTCACTGGATTTACACTAATGTTAGTGAGTATATACCAATGCATTTCAAACCCACAGCTCACTAAAGAAAAGAAAATGTTATACCCCAGCTTTTTATACATACATAAAAAGACAGCTTTTGCATCTTCCAGAGAGGAATGCAGTCAAAGCCTGTCTACAATACATTATATTCCTAAAAACTTCACCCTGGCTAATATCACAAATAGTGAAACGTCACTAGTCATTTTGAAAGCCCAGTAAATCTAGTTTACTGAATCTAAATTGACAGAGCTGCTACGACAGCAACAACGAGGAGGAAGTGCCACACAAAACATCCATTCTTGCCATCCAACACTGTCTGCTAGCTACAATGGAAAACACATGAACATGCCTGTAAGTTCACTGTAAAATCCATATTTAAACATTCTTTTAAACTGACTGTACTCCTTTCATATTCATTAGGCAAACCCTGCTTTGCCAATTCAGCAGAAAGCTCTTATTTAAATATTTAAGTCCTGTCCTTCTCCAGCAATTTGTCCACAGCACATTTTACTAAGTAAATACAAATCTAAAACAGATTCTTTAGCAGTCTTCTGCAGTTGTACTCACCTGTCATGGAAAGTAGGCATCTTAGAGGGACATCGTAAATATTGCTTAAATCGAAGCTCAAAGGCTTGCCCTATGGTGCTGATGACATCCTGCGCCAGGCCATCACAACACTCCAGGATATGGCAAGCTAAATGGAAAAGATTGGCACATGCAAACCATTATTTATGTTACAACTGGGTGCATTAACCTATGACAAAAGACTGACAGGTCAGGCATAGCTGCACTATTCATGGTGTGCACATTTCAAAAAAACCCAAATCAGCTACAGTGAATATCAGACAACGGGGCTTTTAAAGGTTAAATAGAATTGCTATGGTCTACACCTGCAGTAGGTGAGACCAGAAATCAGTTCCACAATTTTGACAGGTACATGAAGACAGGAAACCTCATAAAATTTCACTTGTTATTACCTCAATGCAATAGGTTATATGAGAACTTGGAGCTTTAAATTGAAATTATAAAGATATTAGTTGATAGTAACAAAAAAATTCAGCTATTCCAAGCTTTCTTTGCTTTCCTTAATTTTACCCCCACTTCAGTTTTAAAAGCTACTCATTCCAAGTTTGCAAAGCCCTCACTTTGAGTTTCTAAAATTTCCCAAAATACAGGCTCAGAGAGGATGCATAACTCGGATACTTCCCAGATCTTGGGCCCTGATATGATCCCAGTAAGAGAGGACTGCTGCCTCTTCCTGCTTGCCATGGAGTCACTGCTAGCAAACTGTGGGAGCGCTGGCTAGCGCAGAACCAGGCAATTGGCTTATTCCAGCACTTTTGTGCACCGTCTCTCTGAACCTGCCGTGACGGGGGCAGTGAGGACAACTGGCAACACAAGCTCTGTCCTGTGGGAGACTGAGAAACTTCTATCCACTGTCTGAGCAGCCAAAGCAATCCCAGTTTTAAAAAGAGAGTGGCTCAGAGGTATCATCCTATGTGACAGCATACAGAGGCAAACTCATGACGGTTTCACCTGGAAGTGTAAGAATGTAGATGGTTATTAAGAGCTGGAAGCTGAAGGGCTGAATCAATGCCTCAATGATATTAAGAAAAGCCCAAGCGAGTTCATATTCTATATTCACTGCTGGACAAGTACATGGTTGAGCTAGAGCATGGATTGCCAACGAGGATCTGGTTGTTTTCTAAGCCCTCCTATAGTACCATGGGACCTTACCCAAAGTTATTAACTTCTGTCTCCCCTGATCACTTTACTAGGTTTGAATATAAGTTCTTCATTTAGCATGCCGTTCTGCATTTTAGTATGTGTGCAGTGCGCAGCTCACTGGAATCAAGAGCTTTGGATGCCGATGTCCTACAAATAAGGGTTGCGCGCAAATAATTTGTGTGCAGCTGTGTAATTTTGTCAGTTAAAGCTATATAGGAGGTGAAGGAGATTTAGCAATGGCCCCCCAGAGGCTGGTCTGCTGGATGGACTTCTGAAGAGGCCAGAATAAAGGGCCAAGAAACCTGCAGCTATGCAGGGACAGAGCTACGAAGGCACCAAACTGTCGCTCCCTCATTAGCAGCACCAGAGGTGCCATGAGATGGTACCAGTCACAGTGCTGCTCTGCTAAACAGATCCAGAGATGCTCTCACCTTACAGCATCTGCTGTGCCCACCAGCAGACTGAGGCAGTATCTGATTTGGGAGAAATGTCCCTGACTGCAGGTTGAAAGTGGATTTGAAGGCACACATTGCTTGCTAGCAGCAGGCTATTTGCTGTTTGCCCTCCCTGCACCACTGTTGGCAGTGCTGGACAATCCATCCCCAGATAAGGTGCAGTCATATCTTCATGAATGTGGACTGAAAGAAGTTAGGGCAGAACTATGATTTTTTCCACCCTTTAACAGGAGTGGGTATTTAGGGAGGCTACATCGCTTGCTGCTAAACCTGCCTGGAGCTGAAATGAACCATGAGTCATTTTTTTTAAGTAGTTTCAGTAGGTGACATAATGAATAACCTGTTTCCTTGGATACGTGAATGGACTTTCAGCAGGTAAGAGATGTGCTTCTTGTAAAAGGACAAAAAGGTTTGGCTCACATGAAGATGCTTTCTTCTGTATGTTATAGCAGAAGACGGACAGCCTTTAGCTTGCTAGATGCAAAATATAAAACTCTAAGAAGAGAGCTTTCCCATCATTGGGAAGAAATGCATCTAATATGCATGTGCAAGCTCTCTTACAGCATGGGTCTTGCCATCAATAATAGCAGCAGTAACATTTTCACTAGATATGGAAGCAAATTTGAACTCACTTCTAACTTGTTTTGCAGGTAACATAAAGACTGACCAAATGGCCAGTGATGGTGAAAAAGGTGATCAGGATCCCTCAGTAAGCTAAACTCCTTAAAAAGCAAAATGCATTTTAATACCAGCCACATGCAAAGTCACAGATCTGCAGACCACTCATGTATACACACAGCAGGGAAATCTATCGTGCAAAACTCTAACTCTGAAAGATTAAGGATTGGAGCATAAGAGAATTTCACACGAGAAAAAAGGGCTACACTGCAGCACAAAGAGCTAATGAGAAAACTGGCTAATGAAGAGGACAAAAGCAAACAAGAATAGGAAGCTGCGATCTCTATTACAGATTAGTGAGACATACTAGCATTGCTCTACATTTTGAAAACAATGCAGAAAAATTTAAGATGGAGGAACAAAAATGATTTGAAGGATGGAGAACATGTACTGCAGTTGGAGACCTACAGAATTCACTCTGTTAAACCTTTTGTAAAGAAAACTGCAGGGCAACTTGATCACAGCATATAAATACATCCATGGGAAGACAGTATCAGGTGCTTAAACTTTGACTCCTCAATCTGGGATACACCAGCATAACAAGAAACAGTGGCAGGAAGCTAAGGCTAAACAAATTAGTTAAACAAGTTAGCTATAAGGAATGTAGTCCATGAAATAGTTTTCAGATAAAATCCATTCACATAGGAACAGAAGATGGAACACAGGGGTCCTCCAGACCTCTAGGTTGCTACTGAGATCTCTTGGTGTGACTAAATTAATCTCCAGTTTTGGAGAATGGTACAGCTGAAGAAAAGGTGTTGAAAGCAGCTCTACAGTCTGGTGCCTGAGCCTTTTTAACAAAAGACTCATGAGGCTGAAACATGCAGGCATGGCAAGGAACTGAACCATCTCCCCATCTTCATCCCCTCATAAGTTTTCTAATCGTTTGACTTACATTCAGCATATTAGTATGTTTAGTGCAGGTATTATCTATGAGCTAACACTGCCGAGACTGGACATTTCTGCACATGGACACAACAGGCTGTTGAGGTATCTAATTAAATAATTAAATAATTTAAGGTCGCAAAATGTGGAAGCTATTGAGTTAGTCATGCCCCTGGTTAGGTGGCAGCTAAGAGTTTGCAGGGCTGGGATTTTGGAGTTAAAGTGTCTAAATTCTGCAGAAATCCCATTGGAAGTGCTTGAGTCTTTTTTTGGAGCTAGTCTTTTTTTCCCACGAATCCATGAATAATAAATAGCTTCTCAGGTACATTATACAATAGTCTGTACTGTGCATCAAGACCTAGTGATGTTTTCTGCATTTCAAGTGGAGAGTGTTTTCTGTATGTATTATTTCAGACTATAATTTACACTTTTTATAATTTACCTTTATTTTTGAGAAGATGAACAGGATCTCAGTCTTCGAAAACAATCAACAAGAGGTGCCTTATTCCTGACTGATCTCTATGAAAATAATAGAACTAGGCATTTCCTTGAATAAAACTTCACTGAGAAAGAGGACAGCCTCCAGCAAGTTGGCTGGAAAGCTCACTATTTGATAAGGAATCTGATGCTGTCAGGAAGAATTAGGCATATACTGAGAAGACCTAACAGATCCAGCCTCTTAATCAGAGGACTTAATCTGAGGACTGCTTAGTCCTTGCATCTTGATTGAGTTTAGATATGAGATAGCCATTGCCTAGAAGCTCACACTGCCAAGACTAGCAAGCTCTTGATTTAAGACATGAAGAGAATCTAAGTGATATTTGGAGATGAACCACAGCTAAGATATGTTCTAAGTTTCAGAACCAGCTTGTGCATGGTTGCTCCTTATTGCCACACAACTGTTCCATGACTACCAAAGGCAATCTTTTTATTGGGCTGTATTTATTTTTTTCTGAAAAAAAAAATGGAGTAAATTATACTGTGAATAATTCATGTTTCTCAAAGGAAAAAAAAAAGATGCCAAATAAGACATTTCTAACTTACCTCGCCGATTAACAGGGTCCTTAGCTACATATGCAACATAATCAGTAGTATCCTGTCAAAAAATTAAGATATCTATAATGAATGCAAAAAAAATGTTTGCACTGAACATAGGAAAAGATCATAGTCCACAATGTACGTATTCTTGTGGGTAGCATCTCAATATGATATGTCTAGCACTACAGTTATCTACTGCTTGGAAATCTGCAGCTTCTTATCTACTGCAAAAAAAATTTATGGGTTTTGGTACTGATCCCATCACTTTGCTTTCCCCAGAGTGTGAAGCTATTCCAACATAACTTATAAATCTCTTCCACAGCCTTTGAAAATCAATTAAAGAAATTTAGCAGGATTTGAATCAGGCCTCATTCAGAAAGGAGTAGAAATTTCAAGTCCTTATCTTCAAAGTACCTGAAGATTCTGGTTCAGAATATGAAGCAATCAACTGATCCTCTGGCAGAAAGGGTGGGATTAACGGCCCTGCTCCTCAGAAGTAATGAAGAGTCAGGTTTATCCATGTGTGACAAGCAGGTGTGTTTACTTTACTGGCTGCAGTGCCATGTGGCACGGAGGTGCTCAGCCATGGCTTGGCTGTGAGAAGCAGCCTCCCCAGGACACTCTCCCTAGCCCATGGGCTGCTCCCAGCAGTCCCCATTCCCACATGCCAGGTGGGTTTTCTGGCAAGAGCGGGCTCACGTCTTCTCTGCTGATTTCTTGCTTGCTCACCTCCTCGCTCCTGTGTACAAGCAGAGCAGACTTTTATCGTCCTGCAGATGAAATGGCAAGGCCAACGCTCTGGGGAAATGTCAGGTTTACTGGCACATCTAGAAAATGCCAGGTAGACTTGATTCAAATAGAAAGTTGGTTAGAGCCATGATTTCCTGACATGCCTGGCTAGTCATGTCTATCTAAAGCTAGCTGAGCCAGATACAGGGTACACTGCATTTGGCAGTGTAAATCTACTCAAAGCGTTCCCAGGGGACTGATCCAAGACCATTTAAACATATTATCTTAAGATCTAATGTCACAACACATACCAGTTTTGAATTAAATGACAGATTTCTTTAACTGAGCCTTCTCTAATACAAGCACACACATACCCCTACCAAAACAAACCACTGTGCTGTGACACACACAGTTCCCTTCCTAAGGAGGGGATAATGGAAAGGATGAAGCACATTCATGGTTATGATGACAGATGCGTAGCCATATAACTTAATCCACTATTGCAAGGCACTCAGACACAGCAATAATGAGGTTGGTGGGAAAAAAAAAAAGAAAAAAGAACAGAGGAGAATAGCCCTAGCTCTTTGTCTAGTAGTTTCTTATGCATCCAGTGACATAGTGTCTGGGCAATGACTTCAGTGGAAATTATGATGCACGTCAACAGTAATGGGGAGAGAAAAGTGGCTATGTCTATAATAGCAAATAAAACAGAGGCAAGGTGCAGGCCCGAGAGTTGTCCCACACTCATCCATACCATTTCACTGTCAGTAGTCTCCCCTGCTTGGCTGTGCCAGTTCCCCAAGCAGTGCCTTGAAACCATCCGAGGGAACGGCACAGGCCAGGCACCTTTCCCAAGCAGCCAATGTATGAAAGTATGGATGCAAATTGTCCTGTGCTGTTTGGTCTCAAGGCATGAAGACAGTCCATAGATCATTTTTATTTACTGGTATAGATATATCTAGTGAATACATTTAAGCTGAAGATTTATTTCATAGTCAGCCATTCTGAGTGCGGGTGTGAGAGACTGCAACCACCCACTATATGAACTAGGTCTTTCATCTAAAGCTCCCTCAGATTCAAGCTCACTCTGACAAACCATTTAAGGAGATGAGAGGGGCATGTTGCATGGTGGCTAAATTATGAGATTCCCATCAAAAGGCTACAGAGGACTGAGCTGATGCAGGAACTGGTCTCTGACATTGAAAATCTTACACAAAGTACTGAGGCCTCAGCTGAAGACAAGTGTGAATGTGCTGTATATTAAGCCTAAAAGAAACTGTATTGTGGTGAAAACATTTGGAGGCATCAGCTGGACTGAAACGGCTTGCAACTGAAAAAATACTCTCCTCAAGGATTTTGGAGAGAGCTGGCTTGTGAGATGTCTCTGAAATTTCAATAGGCATCTCGAAAACCAGGTGTCTTGTTTAGCAGCCTGGAAACAGCCACCAGAAATGATCATGGATGAAAAATGTTTGGTGTATCATAAGGGAGGCTGGAGAGAGCTAGAGCAGATCCAAACACTGTCTTGGAAGTGAACTAAAAATGATTCTGAAATGCTACGTAAAAGGGTTTGGTGGAGCCATTTTAAGCTCACATGTACTGACAAAGCCTGAAACTATCTGACTCATTGCAAAGGGGAATATTGCAAAAATATATGTGGTACTCAAGCTGCTCTCCAAGACTGTGGAACACTTTTCCAGGGGATATATTTTGAATGATGAAGGTAATTAATGCTTAGGGAGTGGGAGGAAAGTTGCAAAGCTAATTGCTGGCACCAATGTGTGGCAGATACCCAGAGCAGAAAATCGGATGGGGTGAGGAGTAGGGGGAGTCTAGCTTCCAAATAAACCAGACTTCAAAATGTAATGTAAGGGAAGTATCCCCTGAAGAAGCTTGGGAACTGATCTGGGCTTCTCATGTCTAGGGCCTTTCTTCTTCCACTTTAAATCTCAAATGAGGGAATGAGCTTATGAGCTGGTGTCCAACTGTGTTTGGGGGATAAGGTTTTTGTGATGGCAGTCCTCCACCAAGTAGAAATGATTAAGGGTTGATGAAAGTTGTCTGGATAGTCCCCAGATGGGTTAATAAACTGTGACTTAAATCACATCCTTTGCATCGTCTTCTTTCCTGTGCACTCGGGACAGAGGAACCACCTGCTTTATGAACAAGCTTTTTTGATTTAAAGTTGTGCCAGATACTAGCCCGCTGAGACAAGCCTGTAGAGCATCATTAGATACTCACACCTACCCTCTCCACCCCCAGGATGAGATCACCATGCAGTGGTCTTATTGGGAACGCTGCTTTATAATTTCACTGTCTTCCACGATGCAATTTGATTTCTCTGGTAGCTCACTGACTCAGTAGCATGATTTTTATCTCTCTAAAACATTTGGAAGAGCTTGTTTACTCCAAATCCAATCGCTACTGCTGCTGCTCCTCTCCTCCTTCCTGGTAAATCACTCTATCAGTGGGCAGTGTGCAATGGTGTTTCCAGGACTCAGCATTTGGGATGGCAGATGGGGAGCGAAGAATCTTCTTACGGAGGCAGGGAACTGTGCTAATCACTCCTCTGCCCACTTCAGGAATTGTTCATTTACAGCATCCATGGCAATCTGTTGTATTTCAAAGCTGCTGTTGATCCATTTTTTGTTCTCAAAATTATTATGATATGATGTCTTTTTTCCTTCTGGACCTTCGCTGAGTTCAGCAGAGTTATACCAAGACTGAACTTTGCCCTTATGTTTACTGAAAGTAGTGAAATGAAGAGAGAAATTGCCAAGGGTCTTCAACTTAACGGAGTTAAACTGAGAGAAATAACTCACAGGGCAGGCTAGAAATTGCTTGACCTGTATTATATGACTGATTAATGACAGATAATTATATGACTGGGGAAAATGCAGATACATTCAATTAAGCTAGATTTAAAAGCTTTCAAAGCTCTAGGGTACGAGGTGAGCATTGTCCCTGTTTTAAAATTCTCCCACTTCTTCCTGGGTGAGAAATACTTTTGGAGCCTATTTAATATGACTTTGGATGGGCTGCTCATAAAAATAGGAGAAAAAGCAACAAGCCAACGTCTGTCTTTCGATCTGCATGAACCAAACACGTAGGTGTATCTGAAAGCTTGGCAAAATTAGAAAGAAAGATCCAGGCTTCTTCTGAGAGCCTGTCTTCAAACTGCATGTGTGTAATGAATACACCTGAAGGCAGTATTTAGTACAGTCTTCTCAATGTACAGTTAAAGATGAGAAGAAAAAAATACCTACATTGCTATAAAAATAACTGTAACACAAGTCTATTACTGCAAAGAGAACAAAATGAAAACAGTCAAGATGAAAATTCACACGATAGCCATCTGACTATACTACATTGCTCTGAAAAACAGAGCCCTGCTTATCAGTTATTATATGAATGCTCGCAGCCTTTTGATACTTTTCATTTCAGTCATTCAAGGAGGAGGATTTATGACTGCTTGTCAGTGGTTTCCTCAAAAAGAGTTTGATGGCAACAGTCAAGGAGAATTTATGAAACAAGAAACAGGGGCTATTGTGGTTATATTTTCCTTTCAGTAAGCTATGCAATAAATTTTGGCACACAGGCCTCATAAAGCCATATCTATGTGGGAGAAAGCTTTAAAGAAATGCTTACCGGATCACCTCCAGATGCAAAGGAAATAGATTGCATATGGTGATTTGCTATGATCTGTGCGGATCAGAAAAAAATAAGAACAAGTTAGTAGGTTTTCTCATACAGTTTACCCTTTTGATTTCTTTTTTTGGTTTATGTGGGGGCGAAAATCCAAAACCAAGATCAAAATAACTTCTGCATTTCACCTACAGGGAGTGTAAAGAGTAGCATGATAATATAAACAAACTTAAGGATGAATGTTTTTAATCTGGTGTTCTTTGAAACCTAGCAGGACACAGCGAAATTGTTAAATGTGCTCAGAACTCCAGTAAATCATATAGCTCTGTCATACAGTATCTTTGGAGAAATTTTAATCCGCTAAGGCTCACTTTCTTTATTACAGTAAGTGATGAATGGAGCAAAGGGTCCTATTCATCAAAATACTTTTCTGCTGATGCCACCCTGGTGAAATCAATGAAATCACGCCAACCTGCACACCCGCTAAGGATCCTAACATTGCTTCCAATACCTACTGTGTCATGTTATGTTTGAGATAATAAACATAAATATGTTTGCAATATGCAAATAGAATTTTGAATCTAGCTACAAATCTAGAATTACGGTCACAATCTCAGGCACACTCTAGGGCATTCGAAATGACAAAATTCAATTTGTTTATGTAGAGTTTGAACTAATATGATATTTCTGTGGGAAGAGACAAATTGTCATGAACCTCTAATACAAGGAGAACAGCTCTGCTGTATTGCTATTTTGAGACTTAACTTACAAAATCTTTTAATAATAAAATCGTGTAACAAGCCAGAACGAAAAGGTCATTTTAAAGAAAAGTTTGCTTGATCATTTGAGTCATAGGAACGATACCACATAATTCACTCATTATAGGAGAGGGCCCTTACTTAGAAATCTAGAGTATGTGACAATAGTCATTTGGATCTTAATTGCTTGCTTTGGAGAAGGTGGCATGTACTATAGAAAACCTGGTTTTGGGAAAACAAGAAGTTATAAAAAATATTCTCTGGGCTCTTTTCCCATCCTGCATCTTAAAGACCTGAAATAGCAACTATCTTCCCTGAAGAGAAAAAAGCCTGACATGAGTTTCTCTGGATTTTGCCATTTCATGCAGTCAGAAAAAAATAGACAAGGAGAAAAATTCTTTCATATAAAGTTCCTTTTTAATACTGCTGCTTATCTCATGGCAGCCTCAGAAGACACGGTTAATTTTTAAATGCTCAGTGGAGGACCATCATTCCCTTACTCCTCAGTGGGGATTTCCTTCTCATTTTTTCCCATAAAGAGGAAGTGATCTTAACATCAAAGATGAACTAATATGGATTTGTTGCACATTTAATGTCATTTCTATCTAAAGCTGTGCAAATAACCTGATCTTTCCATTCAGCAGCATAAAAAATAGAAATTATTTCAGATTGCCTTAAAAATTAATTTTCCAAATATTAAAGAAACTGAAAGGTGTTTCAAACTACCAGTTCAAGTCAGACTCTTTTTTTTTATTCAATCCCAAAGCTAAAAATTTTAATTTAGCTTGGGGCAGGGGTACGCACACAAAAAATCTCCATTTATCCATCTCTACTTAAAATGGTCACAAAGCTTCTGTGCAGGGATGCAAGCAATTGCTCGCCTAGTGCCCCAAGGGCTGACAACACTGCCTTTTCCCTCCTTCCAACTCCTCTGGGAACAAGAGGCTATTACAGAAGTCCAGGCTGTCTTTCTTGGATGGGGCCTTGAAGGACAAAGCTGCTGGGCCAGACTTATTTTCAGTATTCTTAGAGGTACCTGAGAGCTCACGTTTTAACAGCTCATAGGCTAATCAAATGCTTGGCAGAAAGAAGAAACAAGGGAGATCACAGCCAGACTGTGGATCTTTGAGAAACCAGATGTTTCCCAGTCCTCCAGCATCCAGACCCAATCTACCTCAAAAAGAATGATGTGAGAGAAAGATAAACAATTCTGTCAACTCTCTTATATTTCAGTTCACTGGAAATTATTTCATCTCCCGTCAAGAAAGGCCAAAACATTTCGGGGAGGATCCTTCCCTGGGATAAATCAGTTTAATTCTATTTCTACCCTGATGCCAGCTGAAGACAAGACCACTTTCAGGGCTTGGCATTTCTTTAACAGATCTTATTACCATCAAGCTCCTGTGCTGCTGACTGGGGGCAACTGTCCTTGCAAAAAGCCCTGCTGTGCATATTCCACAATACAGCTCCAAACTGCTACAGCCAGCCATAACGCTGCTCTCACAGTCTCTGTGCTTTCATTGTAGAAGATTACAACATTTTCTAAATGAGGATAAGAATGAAGAAAAGATAAATTGGTAGAAACACAATAATAAACAGCAAGCTTTTAAATATATGTCATGTGTAGCCTTTCTTATCCTTTTATCCTGAGGCCTCTGAGGACAGCAGGGAGCTTTTTTTTTTTTTTTTCCTCGCTAGCTGTATCTGGGCAGAAAGTTGCGTGCCTTAACACAGTATGTAGCTCGCAGCAAATAGCACAGCAGTGACTACGCAAGTCTGCCTGCTCTGTCTTTATATATACACTGAGCAAGGCTTTTTTTCTCATCTCATACATCATTCACAATCCACTGCAGTGATTCCCCAAAGTCTGTATGTACCTTCAGCACAAAGAAGAAGAAATGGGCTGGTTGAGAAAGGCTGCCTTGTCTTTCTAAAAGACAGGGCATTTCACTGCACTGAAAAATCCCTGTGGCTGTATTTTTAGCAGCGCAGCGCCTTAGGAATAGATTGCCCTTTAAGACTCTAAATGGGAAGAATGAACACCAAATTGGGGATGCACATTCATTTCTTTAGTCACCTACTCCATCCTTAACCCTACGGAAGTTTGTAACTGCACCCAAACAAGAACTCCTGCCACCAGAAAATGCTGTTTTATGTTGTAAGTCTGTTTACAGGAAAACAGAGCTACTTGAAACATGGACAAAAGAAAATAATGCATCTAAGCTGTGCTGAATACTTAAACAAACTGTGACTCCTACTATGTTTTAT
Organism: Dromaius novaehollandiae; assembly: GCF_036370855.1. NCBI lineage: Eukaryota > Metazoa > Chordata > Aves > Casuariiformes > Dromaiidae > Dromaius > Dromaius novaehollandiae. Next base: position 33,638,876 of record NC_088132.1, read on the forward strand.
ATTTTGTTTTCATTCACTTTATAAATGTTATTGAGGAATAGTACTTTGAGCAACTGACTATTTTGGCAGACGGAAAATAACTGCTCAACAGGCTGTTCATCAATAGCTTCACCAATTACTATGTTAAACTCACCTGTTTCGTATCAGGCGTCATGAGATTTAAACTGGTGGTGGAGATATTCAGCATTATGCTCATTCCTGCGAACTGAAGATTGCTCTTTCCCAAGATGCTAGAAAGAGCTTTACTTGGTGGCTGTGAGGGGAAAAAAAGCACATTTTTGTTCTCTGTTCATTTGGGCTGAACATTTATTCTTTGCCGAGTTAGCTGAAATCTTAAAGGCTCCTAAAAAGTTGCTGACTTTCCAAAGATCATTTCATTGGAACAGCTGTTTCCCCTTTGGAGATCATTCTTTATTTAACAATAATAATCATAACAATAAAGATAATGAATAAGCAGGTACGCATCAACACTTGGCCTAAAAAAGTATTTTTTTATGAAATAGTAGAGTCTTAGCCTCACGGGAGCCAAGTAAGCAGAGCGAGAAAAATGTCTTAAGTCAGTATCTTAAAACAGGATATTCTTATCCTGGAAAAACAACTTCAGCTCCTGGAAAAAAAATCTGTTGTTTGCTCTGCATCTATTGACTGCTCTATCCTCTCTCCACATGGAAAGCGGGGCTCCTGTGATGGGAATATTGATGGGACATTCACAAATAGTTAATCACAGTGTCCTTACACTTGTCACTGTGGCAGGAGGTATAAGCCCAGCCATGGGCAAATAGCTATGTATGCTGGGTCCAGCACGCAGCTAATGATTACTCCTAACTGGCAGTAAGTACAAAGCATGGGAAGCCAGAAGGGATGTAATAAAACTAGCAACTTTTGCAGGCATTTCACTGAACTTGCAATGATGATAAGGTGCCCACAACCTTGGAAAGATTTGTCCCTATTAACAGGCTGGACACATGTGTGCCTTTTTACTTCTTACAGCTAACACATATGCAGTTCCAGCTTCTTTTCTTTCTGTTTAATTTATTAAAAATACACTATCTACATACTTCTTCTGTGTAGATGTAGAAATGTAACATTTGTGCTGCACTAATGTTAGTTATCATCTTACAGAGCTAGTATTTTCATTAACCCCTCTTTAATACAAGCCCTTTTGAATACTGCTGTTTCTCTGGAGCCATTTCTTGAGCCCCCCAATTCTGAGCTCCTGCCTGAGGGTCACCTCTCCACAGTGTGGGAAATGCTGTGTAAAACTGGCCCAAAGAAGTACATTTCACTTTAACCACATTCGTAAACCAGAAGTGGCAAAAATATGAGAAGTGATGAAAGTGCAAAAGCTACCTGTCTTTAAGATTTAGCTGTAATTCTGTTGCTGGGCAAAATTTCTCTGCAAACAGTGGGCTTATTTTTAAAACAGTGTATCTTTTCAACAACTGATAAGCAACGCAGCTTCTAAAAACAGCAATACAGCAAGGTGTCTCATTTGGCACCTTGGGACTCTGTTTAACCTACTTTTCCAGTCATACTTTGTGTCAATGTTCCCCTTTACTTTCAGGTTTAAAAATGAAAACCAAGCAGAGAACCTAAAAATGCCATGAGATATATTTGCAGGGAGGGGGGACCCTTAATTTCTGGGGCAGTTTCCATTATGCTGTAATAATATATGTTGTTCCATCACCTTATTTTTCCAGGGGCAGATTCCCCACCGCACAAGCGGGGTATCTGTCTCACCTTTCCACTAGGATCCTGCCTAAATAGCCAGGCAGGTAGGGAAGCAAGCAGACATTTTCCTTCACCTGCTTATTCTCCTTCCGCACCCAACAGCTATTAATAACACAATAGCTACAGTTAATTGCATTCTACACTCCTCCCCTTAGCCTTGCTTCGAATTAAATCCTGGCTTTGCTAGCAGGCTTGTGGAAGTACAGGCAGCAGAGCAGAGAATAAACCTGGTGTGGCCAAGACGAGGAGTAAGCTATAGGCACAGCTTTGTGCGAGCTGGGGGTCTCCTAGCGGCATGGCTGCAGCAGCACCGAGCTCACTGACAGGTGCCAAAGCGGAAAGGCTGGGCCGGTCCCAAAGCTGCCAACACATCCTAACCGCCACACCGCAGCCTCTCCTATACCTGCAGGCTATATGATCGGGCAGGTTTTCAAAGCTCCAGCTGCAACAGCAGTCAAGCGATCTCCCAAAGGTCAAGCAGTGCAAAGCAGCTCTCGGTCCCGCCTGGTCGAGGGGCAAGAGCCAGTGCCAGCCAGGCTGTGATGGCCGGCAGCACAGCGCCGAGCCAAGGTGTCCTCCGCTCCTCGCCTGCAGATCCTAACTCCTGCTACACAAACAAAAGCACAGTAATAACTGTGTTAGGCCAAAGACCATCTGTCCCGCCTTCAGTGCTGGCCACCAAAGAGCCAGCAGCAGATGTTTATGAAAATAGTATCAGAAACTGAGAATCACCAGGGACGTTCTCTCCATTTCCAGAAACCAACAACTCAGGAGCTTCCTAAACTGTTGAACAATCATCACCAGAAGGGCTATCCTCCATGCACTGAGCTAATCACTTGCAAAACTATTTATGTTTTTGGCCTCAGCAATAGCTTCCAGCAACAGTTTCCACAATTTACGCATGCACTGTATGAAAAAGCATCCCCTCTAGATTGTTTTAAGCCTTCCACCTACAGCCTACAGAGGAAAGAAAAAAGGATTTTCTGCAGTAGGTACATAAATGCAAGTGACAATCATTTCCTAGATGTACTCATACTTCTAGATGCCTATAAAAGAAGATCCTGACCAAAAGGGCGACAGGCTACACAGAGTGGGTGAAAACAACCTATACTTTAAATGATTAATGATCTGCAATTCTCAAAGCTACTTTAAGCTCACCTGCCTGCTGTGCCTGGTCTCCTCTGTGTTGAACTAAGAAAATATGGTCAACTTTGCTTAAAGAAAAGAAAAATACCTTTCGTTTCTTGAAGGCTCCTTTGGCACCAGGCACGGCTTCACAAACACGACTGATTGCTTCCCTGAAGAGACAGAAAAAAGCTTTACAGCAAATGGATGTGTGGGTTTCTTCATTATCCTTCTGAAATGCACTGGAAGAGAACAGCTCCAGACGGTATTTGTATTCACAAGTGAGGACAGTGAGTGGGTCAGTTAGCTCTCTTCTCACCACTAAAATAGGTGTCATTCAAATTTAGATTACTCTACTCTAATGCAGAAAACACTTAATGGTCAATGTTAGTGTAAGGAACAGCATCTCGAGAACCACAAATGATAAAAACATTCCTTACGCCATCAAAAAGAACTTTTCTCATTGTAATTTAGAGTATTTACTTTAATACCTTCTTCCAACTCTCATTTTTGTATCTTATTAAATCATGGGGAATCTGATAATAAGAGATGTCTTTAAGAAACATTGCTCCAGACCTTTTTTAACCTTTTTGTAATGTAAAAAGTAGTAACTATCATTTTTTTCTACTTACTGTACACTTGTATAGTCAGAGCAAAGCCTCCTGGCTTTACATATATCAGAACCCTAAAATATTCCTGGTAAAATGCATGTCGTACATGATACATGTGACATATATTTTGACACAAACTTTTTAACTGATATTTGTTCATTATGACCCAAACAATATATTTGTGGCCATATTTTTACATGGTAAAGAAAATGAATGCCATTAACATTTTTCTTCAGTTTTCTAATATTGCTTCATTCTTCCCATTATGCTAATAGCCTAAGTGAAGCAATGCATATTGAGAACAAATTTGAATTAGGAGAATAACTAGATATAACCGGAACTTTTCCAATCATACAGCTACAAACAAATCTTTTAGATCCTTTCAGCATTTCAGCAACAAGAGATGATCCAAGTAGTCGAGTTGATCAGTATTTAAAAATTGCTACAGTGCATGCACAGACATTCCTGTGACAATTAGCAACACTGCTGTAATAGATCTGTCCCATTAATTGATACTGTAAGACAGAATGGCTCCACGGGGACCAATAAGGATCTCTGCAAACTATAGTTTAACTGTTCTAAATATTGATTGAGAGCCCAGACCATTAACAGTATATTATAAACAAAAACAAGCAAATAATATGTATTTTATGCAAAAAAATACAGAATATGAGATTATGAACTGCAAGCTGAAGAGCTGTCAAAATAATCCAAACCTTGAAACACAACCTTGCTAAAAATACTAAATGCCTTGAATGTAATGCCATGAGCGGGACAGTACTTCAACTATACCCTAGGTGAATACATAGCATTATCAAAGGAGTCAGGAGGGAGAGGTCATATATACTAGCATTCAATATATAATGACCCAACAAAAGATGGCACAGATTTATCGTTATGCAATCAGTAGTTGCTACATAGTTAAGTCTTAGGTGCTTTTACCTAGGGCTCAATCCAAAGTTCAAATCACCTGAAAGAATACCATGGGTTTTTTTTTTCCTTTGGATCAGGCCTCACAGCAGGTTTAAAATCCTGCCACTCTGAAGAAAAGTAGGATTTATCGGAAGAGATAATCCAAAAGCTTTCAGGCACACTCCTTTCTTTACATCTAGAAGAGGGCTTGCTTGCTCCAAAGCTTGTTTTTTTGTTTGCTTGTTCCCCAACTGTATCTGCTGGTCTAATAATATTGCCCCTCACTACAAACCCTACCTTGCGTATGTCCTTAGACCATCACAGCTGCAACAGCACTCCCTTTCACAGTTCAGTGCTTGAATTCAGCTCCCACATTTACCACAACGCCTCTTCGAATTCAAACAAGTGTTTAGTCAAAGTAGTTACCAACTTTTCTTAGATAGCAAGTGAAAATCGGTTGGTTTAAAAGAGCAGCCCTGATGTATCTTAGAAATACAGCACAGCAAACATCACACCTACTTATCATTATGATATTCAGACATAATATTCAGGTCTTCGTCCTTCGGGTCTCCTCCTCTCTCATGTGTTCGCCTCTGTTCTCTCTGTTCCCATCAGTGGTCTTGCTATCCCACTTAGCGTATTAAGACTACCTGCAGGTTTTGTCTCTCACAAAAAGTATATCCATTCCAGAGACATGAACTGTGCTTGACAGATGCATTTGCTTGCAATTTCCTTTCTCTTCCTACTTGCCTCCACCATCTTCTACTTGTAGCAGCAACATGGAGCAGGTAGGAAATAAGAAGAATTTTCAGTTTTTCCTGATAAATAGAGCTTAAGAGCTCGTTGTATTTCTGGTGCAGGGCTGGTGCTTGCAATGTTTTTGCTCCTACCCCTTCTGCCTGTAGGCTTCTCCTGCTTATCAAGGAGCAACCACATAGCCCAGCAGACCCACCTGATTCAAGGATCTTCTTGATCAAAACAGTCATTTGAGCCCAGGACAGGAAAGGCGCAGGCACAAGAGTTGAAAGCTGGCACCGGGTTAGCAAGGCACTTTGGTTGCTGTTGCACACCACATCTCAGAAGAGCTGGCTGAGCAGTAAGCAGCTGACAGCCAGGATACACAACCTCACGCTCAATAACAAAGCGTTACAGATTTTCCAACTGTGGGTGTCCCTTTCAGGAAAATATCACAGTTTTACCTGGAGACAGCTTTCTCAGCAGCAATCCCTCATGTACCTGCAACAAAAGGTGCAGTACTTTCTCCACCTGGGAGTTAAGGAGTTTTACAGAAGTATCTGATGAATATGGGAAGAAAAAAGTCAGCTGGATATCCTCTGCCATGCAGAGGTGCACTTTCCCGGGGGAAGGTTCCTGGATTTCCATGAGAATATTCCAGATCATCTTTGTGAGAGGTCTTTAGTGATGATACGGAAAAAACACCCTAAAGCTTATTTCTAACTTGCATTGCCAGACAGCACAAGGCAGACATCTTCTCTTTTTGCAGCAGGTCGAATTTGCAGATGCCTATGCAGCATAAACACCTGAGACACAAAATCACACCCAGAAATAGAAATAGTTGCTAGGTCAAGAGTGCAGTTTTCTGACTCACACATGGAAATGTTTGTCAAGAAATGCAAAAGCAGAAATTCTGGACATACTTGCATGGCTAAACAGTTGCATGGACTTTGGAAAAGTTGGATGTGATTATATTTTCTTCCTTTCCAATAAGAAAGTTATTTGACATAGATGCCTGCTACATTTTTCTATGCCACATGCCATTTCATTGGATAGGCATTGATCTCAGAGAAATACCAGTGCAAAGTTATCTTGCTCTCTTGTAAAATTAGCTACTGTGCAGTCTGCAGCAGGGACCACATGCTGAGTTCCAAATCTGTCCAAGAGTATTTTCTGCTTTGCAGATGGTCATGCTGTGGAGTCATTTTCTTGGCACAAAACACATTGTATATTTGAATATAGATTTCAGCATGCAAATGTAACCAGTGAAGAATTATCAAAATGCATTTTCCCAAGCTGACCTGTTCCACTTTAAAGTGACTTGACATCTCTCTGAGACAGAAGAAGCGGCATTTTACATTGGCATTTTTTTCCATTAAAAAGGCTAATGCCCTGATATTTTTCATAACTTCAGTCATATTTTATTCTGGCTGTTATATAAAGTAGCCCACTCAGGAAGCTGAAATCTGTTCCTTTATGAAACACCATCACGTGAAAATACCCCCTCTTCTTGTGGTTTCAGTGATTTTTTGGTTGTGACGTTGGGTTTTGTTGTTGCTGCGTTTAATTAAAACCATTTAATTGATTAAGAAAACAGAATTCTGGAACTAATGTTTCAGGGGAATGACAGGCACATACAAATTGCACAGAATTTTTTCAACATATTTGGAAAAAGAATAGCCATCTCAGACATTGAGACTAGCAACTGTGGCAAGTTTTTGCTCTGAAATGTTTTATTTGACAAGACCAAAAACCCACCAATATTCTCTTGTTAACATCTTCTAGTATCCTACAGTTCCCAAGTTTACCTTTGCCGCCTCCAAAGGTGGGGGCTTCACAGCTAGACATCAAAAATGTTTACAAAAATAGACATCAAAAGATAGATTTATTAATGAAAGAATGACATGTCCAGAAGAATTGTACATAAGGCCTCCAGTAATTTCTTAAAAGTATTAAACCCCTGCCAATCTTTTTAATAGTTTATAAATCACTACCATGCACTGTATCTGTATCTGCTGAGGAGAAACAAAATCTATACTGAAATTAAAAATAACTTGCTTCTGAAAAAAAAACAGGCACCAAAAATACATTTTTAGAAATCTATTTAATAATTGAAATATTATTTGTTCATTTACAAAACAGGCAAAACTACTATGTGCTGAATGAAGAAGCAAAGGGGACATTCACAGACCCTGAGGACCACGGCAATATATTACTGTTAACAAAACTTTAAATGTCAACAGGCAAACTGACGATGCCCAGAAGATGTAAGGCTGAAAAAGTAGCTAATGAAAATAGAGCAGCAAATAAGGAAAGGAAGGGCGGAAGGGTAGCTGTGAAGAGCAGTTAGGCCCAATGCCACCAATTTAGTGTACTGTAGCCCTGCAGGGTGGCCCACTGAGAACGTGGCAGAGAGACCTAGTGATGCCATTTGTTCACAGCAGCCTCCCAGGAGTAGAGCCTGTCCTGCTCTCTATGTGATGGGAAGCTTGGAAGAAAAGACTTGGGGAACAACGTGACATTGCCAGATGTGTCAAGCAAGCTGTTGTCAACTTGTAGAGCAAGTAGAAGAGGGTTTCTCCTTTTCTTCCTCCCAGGTCCTCATTTTGTTTCTTGAAATGGGGTCTTTTTACATGTAGAAAATCTATAAGCAGAAAACAAAAGCAAGCTGGCCAATTTCATTTTTGGTATATTTAATAGACTTTACACAGTAGTAAGGTTGTCTTTGGCAACTGTTAGACATAAGGAGTAATTTTCCATTGATGATTCTAGCAGGGCAACACGGCTATTATTTTTACTCTCCTAAGCCTTCATTGTGGGACTTGCATTAAATTGCTAACAGAAGTCCATATATTCAGCAGGCCTCTTTTACTTTTACTGTCAAAGAAACTTTTCATCCATCGGTATGCTTAATGAGAGCTCTGTTCTCAGTATGTATAGATAATGCAATTTCAAGTGATATTTGAGACAATTTCAGTACAGTCTGTACCTTCTTTTATAATACAAAAGTTCAGAAACTCTCACTGTTTTATTCATCACTAGCAGAGAGATCTATCCGTTCTTGACGGCTTCTTCTAATGTGGTCAGAACAATGCTCTGATTTTCAGAAAAGTGGAGCGAAACTGTGCATCCAACAGCATACCTTATTTACATATGTAACCATTCATTTTATGTACACACAGTCAGTTTTGCACTTGGCAAAACTGGAGCAAACATGTCCATTTTTCCTTGGCTATGGCAAATGTACACATCCAAAGATGCATACAACTGTGCCTCCACTGCAGAGATATATATATGCAGTTATATATACCTGACAATCATGGTCCAAACCTAAGGGTACCTTTCAAAGAGAAAAGCTCTTAAAATAATGCTTGGAGCTTTTGTGAAGATAAATTGAAAGCTGAACGCGTACCTACAAAAATTCTCCTTCTGCACAACCCTGCATATGTGAAGAATAAGGTCAATGATGCCAATAAACTAAATAAAAATGTACTTGGAGGTCTAGATCTGTTAAGTGGATCTCTAATCCTTTAACTTCTTCTGGGGTCTTCAGGCTTTCTACCATTCTGCATCTAGCTGTTTAGTCAAGTAGTGGTCAGGGAAATGGACAGAGAGAAATAAAAGCTGTCTTCTGTTGCTAAATCAGGATCATAGTGGCCTCCAAATTGGGTCCAGCCTCAGGTCATTTAGTATAATATTCTCTCTCTCAGAAAGTAGCCCATAACACATATTTCAGAGGAAAACCTGGGAAACCTCACTATAAATAAAATTTAAAAAACTTTGTCCAAGTAATATTTTCTTCTAGCCCCTAATTGACTCCAAAGCATGACTTTAGAAATAGGTATCTTCCAAAACTTTTTTTATAAGATGATTAAAGTTCTAACACTGACCTTTCATATTACCCCATAAGATATATGGCATTTTATAAATATACAAGCTGTCTTTGCCAGCTGTCCAATGGCAGTGAACTGTCTGGTGTGATTAGACATACCACACAGAAGACAAACAAATTGCCTTGGTTTCTATACGTAATCAAAGTCTCTAGGTACAATTAACAGAAGAATTTCAGAGTGTCTCTGTTGCCAAGGAGTAAGGCAATTGTTGACTTTGCACTAAGATTTGTGTTTAAAACACATTAAGACCAGTCTGCTTCTGACCTTCTGCTTCTGTAGAACTAAGTGGATTCATCAGCTTTCTGAAAACCCAGGGTACAGCTACACCTGTATCTGCTTCCGTGACTATTTGGCTTTCAACTCTTCACTTTCCCCATCCTCTGGGAGACTCCTTGCTTTCTCACAAAGGCAAGTGGAATGGGGCAGCTCAATTAATTATTCTCACACAGGCATTACATTACCATATATTAGTCAAATTAATCCAAATACTAGTTAACATTTTTCCCATTAATAATACATTGAAAATGAAAGATTTAAATGTTAAGCATACAAAAGCCTGTTTATTCTAACCCATTTCTGTGCCACTGAATCGGAGCTAAACAAGCAAATGTAAATTATTCCCTGATAGTATCAGTCACTCTTTCTGCCATTGCCCCACTTAGTGGGGCAACACTGTAGGAATTATAACCATGTCCTCATCCAGTTTTTGGAATCCTGTTTCCTGGGGAGGAAAGCACTGAGCCAGCATCCCTCGCTTGCCTCAGCTCAGCCCTGAAGAAACTGTGCAAAAGGAAAGAGGACTCTTGTTCGCATCACTTCCCCAAATAGTTGTGCACCCAGACCTGCAGCCTGGGTTCACATGTTCTGCAGTCCCCTAAGCACCATCCCCTAGGTGCCTCCCCAAGTCCACGTAGCAGAAAGCAGGGGTGAACCAAACTCACCTTCCAGGCCAGCGTGTATGTTAAGGAGATTGAGCAAACATATGGAATTCACTGCAGAGAACATATGTTACCTATCTGTCTTCGGAACTCACAGCGGAGCCATACTTCCCTTTCACTGTCTTCCTGCATTTTTTGGTGATGCTTGTTGAAAGTGAATTTCTGCAAAGAATACAGATGTGGTTGAAGGAAACAGTATAATAAATTAATTTTATTCATGTTGTTTAGCGGTGGACTCGAACCCAGCTCTAAAATCTGGATTTGTATTATCTTCCCTCCAAAAGCTTGGGACAATGGCGCATAAATGGGTTTGATTTTTCACTTTTAATAATGATAGGTTCAACCTCCAAATTGCGAGAGGAATCAAATCAAATTGTTCAGCCCAACAAAGTTCAGGGAGAGAATTAGGATCAGGGTTTGGATTCGGGCCCATTGCTAAAATTAAGTATCTCAGCCCTTTGATCTACTTGTTATTAACACAGCATGCATTATAATGTTTTACTCAGCATGAGGAGGTGTGACTTTCTGAAGTTGCATGCAGCAAACTAATATTGCATTCCATTAGACAACAACAAAAAACATGCAGCCTTATAGTCTAGACACTGCTGTACATGCAACATTACTCTAATTCAATCCAGTGTATAGCTACACTCATGCATGCAACAGGGTAGTGAGGACTCATTATACTATTGCAGATTTCACAATAAGCATACGAACATACTAGATGAACTGCAAACATTGTACATGTTGCAAAAATATTTTACCTGATTTTTTATTATATAAAAAGTCTGAGGGCACAAATGGCCTGGCCACACAACCTTAGGAGTGGCCTCTTTCTGCGATGATGATGGTAGGTTTCAGACAAGCTTAGGAGCACTTGCCAGCTGCAGTTAGCTCATTAGTCTGGCCTGCTAGTCCTCCTGCTCCTTCTCTATGTTGAAAATGAAACGCTTCTGTTCATCTTGCTGCCCAAGCAAGTTATCTTCACTTCACTTGTGTTCCAACAATTGTCACTGGATAATTAATGATGCAACATGTGGATTCAGCTGGCTTTTATTTATCATTATCCATAACTGCTGACCCTTGGCTTGCACATTCATTTATTTGCTCAAAGATTCACATGACATTACATTCATTAAACAAAAGAATACATACAATACGACTGATTAATGCAACCCTAGATCTCCTATTTCTCCTGTAGTGAACGAATCCTGAAACTTAAATGTTCATCGATAAAGGAAAAATATTCATATAACTTAACCATAGCTGTTCATTTTTGCTCAAATCACACCCAAAATTAGTATAACAATACCTTTTTGTCAGGCACCAACAAGGTTGTTGAGACCTGATGAAGAATATGACAAGTGAAAGCGCTTGCTCATTCCTTTCACACAAAGATAAATTCATTGCTAGAAGTTTAATATTTAAATTTAAAAAAAGTGAAAAAACAAAACAAAAACAAGTCACATGCGAGGTACAACAGCATTAAATGGCACAGATTGAGAGTAGCTGTGATTTTTCACATGACTGTGACAAGAAAGGAAAGATCCCTGACCAGATTGTTTACACTGGGGCTTCACTCCAGTTCCTGGAGTTGCAGCCATAGTTTTTCATTTGTCAGACTGGTACATGCATACGCTTTCCTAATGTATTAATTATAATGGCTGGGATTTTCAAAGCCATTCAAGAGACTTGGGCAAGCTTTTCCCATTAACTTCTTGTGTAATATGGGTGTCAAATTCACTAGATAATTGGAAATCTTAGCCAAATTCATAAATAATTTCTAAATGTTCACCCAAGGATTTAAGTGCCCTTTGCAACCACTAATTAATTCATTTATCTGCAGATTTTTATGTGACTGAGACTAGTAACTTCTCCAAAGTAATGCCCAACATTTGCAGCAGAGCCAGAGACTACAGAGCTCCCCTGTGACTAAGTCACAGAAGCTTTTTGCTTCTGGCAATTGGTGTCACCCATCAGATTTGGGCATTTTGTTTCTACTTAGGGCCAGCAGAGAGGAGAAGTGGCATACACAATAACCAGGAGTCAGAAAAAAAGGCAAACGTGGGATTCTCAGTGAGACTTCCTACATTTGAGCTCTGCAACATGGAGGAAAACAAGGGCAAGAAAGCAAGCAGGGACAGGGCTGTGACGCGGTGCTAGAAAGGGACTGAGTGTGTGTTTTGTATGTGCCAAGCACTAAGCATGCCTATTAGGAAAGGCCATATCCTGACTTCCACACTGAATCAGATAACTTGGCTCATCTTTCCTAACAGTTCTTTAGGGTACTTAGTAAATACTGCATAATATCAGAAGTAATATTGGCCCAAGATGCATCAGTTGCTTCTTCTGGTTGTGCAAAGGAAGTCTCAGAAAAAATGGCATCGGATTAAGCAAGAGTAACAGATGTTTGTTTACATATTACAATTACAAAGCTATGGGTAAGGGAGCAAGGCTGCCTAGGCATCTCTTTCTCCAGTTCTGGGAAACAGTATAGCCAGGTTTACACAGCTCCAGATATAAACTTTTACTGATGCTTTTAAGCTATGGGTCTAGATTCCTTAGCTTGGGCAGTCACAGCTAACATTTCTAGACCTTCAGACCTAATCCTCAGTAACACTCGATCACGAGCAGTCAGGTTATAAGGAAATTTTTCTTACTGGTGGTGGGCTGCAGAGAAATCAGAAATGGAAATTCCTTACCCAGCAGGTCTGCTTTTAAAGGATATAGACTTATCTAATCAGGAAAACTGATAAGGAGGATTTAGCACAGATATAGACAAACTGTGAAATAATTATCACCCTCAAGTAAAAGTAACTTTTTAAATGTAACGAACAGTTTTGGTTTATATATAATTGAAGGGTTGCATGGACCAGCTGGTGCCAGGTGTCTTCTTATGAGGGTACTGGTGCCTGTAATATCAGACCATCAGCCTTACTAATTTAGTACATACCTCAAGGCTCATGTTATGTTTCTTAACGCATATGAGCAAGTTAATGAACAAACATGAATTTTAGGATTCCTTAATAAAAATTAGGGTAATATGTCAAATGCTCTGTGATGTAGGGTAGCACAGACTGCTTCCTGTGGGTATTTGAAACTTCAGACATAGCATGAGGATGTCTAGAGACAGATAAATTAATGAATAATGAAGATTAAGATACTAGATCCTGATTCGAAATTCATCTGAAAACTCCTAACTTCAGAAAGTTTTAGATCAGGACCTATGTGATCAGAATGAGGAGCTAATCATTCATCATTATTTTATGATAAACAGAAAATTGAAAATGCAAAATTAACAACAAACAGGAAAATACGGCTTCCTGCTTGAAAAAATATCCTGTGCTCTAGACGTGGTCATAGGAAGATGAGCCAAGAAAATGCCCAGCATGTAGTCAAATATGCTGTAACTTCAACAGAAAAAAATTATAATTCCAAGTCTGTTTCAGAGTAAAAGCCAAAAAGCATCTATGCACCGAAAGAACTGTAAGACAGTGACACTTTGTTTGTGCAGACCATATTGCTTTAGATCAGCAAATATGGTTAAGTATTAGTGGTACAGTTGTGCCTTTAAGCTAGTTAAGAAAAATAAAATGCTATCCCAATGAAGACATACAGCCAAAGAGACTCTGCAGAAAAACAAAGCAAAATTTGGTCCACATTCCAGTACACAATACAAAACCAGTAACTATCACAGTTGTTTTATAAGCCAGCATCATTTAACTTCCAAATGTTAAAAACAGATGTGCCACCTGCATTGGAACTATAAGTCTGCCTAGACATGAAATCATTTTAAAAGGTCACTGTTGCAAATACCACAGAAATGTACATTGTGAGTTCAAAACAGCACACTAAGAAAATTTTCAAATAGCTGCATAGTCTAGATTGTTGGAAAGGAAAATCCAGAATCCTATCATGTATCTATCTTTCTACTTTTATGCCCCTCATGAACACAGCATCTTGACAAAATAATAATTAACATTTTGTGACTACTCACAGGGTTCAGTTCAAAGCTGATGTGGCAAATGTAACTCAAAGTCAATGCAAAGGTACTCATATACAACAATTCTGCACATAGATCATAACCTAGCAACAATTATTCTCATTTAATAACAGAAATACTCAGCTATCTATGATATTGCCATGGTTCATGATAGACCACCAGCAACTGGAAGATGCCTCAAAGAGGTGAAGTTCACTGCTCCTTAAATTCAAAAGACAAGCATTATATCCCCTCATATCACTTTATATTTGTTCCTCCAAAAGGGATTGTTTTATTACTTTGCTGCCAAAATTTGACTATGATAATTTGAAACTGCAGTCTCCAGTTGCTAGAAAATGTCAACATCACAGTCCTCTAAAGCCAATAAGCTCAGCCTGTCAAGTGAAAATACCTGCAAAACACTATTTGCTAAAATTCTCAGAAAATATCTTTTAGAAGCAAAATGATTAAGGGATCCTTCTCAAGACAAACCAGTATTTAGGTACTCCTTTTAGAACAGTACAGTGATATGTTTTAAAAAAGAATTGCAATGAGGACCTAATAGAAATTAATCATTCATTATGAAGAGTCAGGAAAAGTCAACATATTTCCATTTGTCTGTGATACCTTTCTGCTAGTATATTTTTCATTTAAATTTTTTCTATGGCTAATTTGCAAACTTTTATCTTTTCATAAGAAACTACTGCAAATACCTAAAAATACGACGCTCCAGATCAGCTCTCTAGCCTAATTTTGAGAAGTACATTGTAGATTTTATGCACATTCTAATTCTCATTGGCTTAAATGTTACTAAAATTGCGTCCAGATAAGTGCCTTCTTGGGCAGCACCATTCAACAAACCTGCAATAATTTTCAAGAGGGGCCTGGCACAGCAAAAGACCAGGAAGAAAATATCCTTTAAGCCCTTTTGGAGCTATATTAATATTGGTGAAAGATTTACCTGTAAAAGCAAAATAAAAAAGTGCACCTAAGGTATCTGAAAACTATTTACTAAAAGTTTTGCCATTTTCCCGGCTTCTCCTCTTTGGGAACATGATTCAGAAGTTACTTGAAAAGGTATTTGTACAAAGTCTTACCTTGTAATCTGTGTTCTAGTATTGAAGTCAAGAGATCTCATTGAACGTAAGACTTCTATACACCCCAAGTACTGTAGGGAAAAAGAAACAGTTATAAAAATTATTATAATTATTGTGGAGTTCTAGGAGAAAATGCAACTAATCATTAAAAGTCATTGCACAGTCCTTATTTTTACATCTGATCTATCCTGTGTATCAGCCAAATTTCTGTTATGTTCTTGTATGTCACAGATTTGCTTCGTAAACATTTTACTTCATTTAAGTCTTGAGTTTGCTTCAACTTATCTTTTTATGTCTAATCTAATCATTGTAATATACCTAGTTCATAATGGATTGATGCGCTTGTTAGTTTTCACCTATCTTAATTGATCCATCTTAGATATAAAGCTATTCAAAGTAAAAATAAAAGCAATGTAAAAGGAAGGGTGGTAAAGCAAATCCATCTAGTAGTGCTGATTAGTGGAAAAATATTATTTAAGAGGGAGAGATAAGGCTTAGTGCAAGAAAGGTAAATTATGGCAGTTAAGGCTGAAAAGAGCACCAGCAATCCAAAAAGTATTCCTTAAAGATCAGCTCAGGGATTGACATGATTTAATATCTTCATTAATAACACTAGTATACAGATATGGGAAGATGTTAATAAAATATGTTACTAACACAAGCTGGGAGATGGCTTCAACAGAGTCATTCAAGAGAGGAATGACATAACAGGTTGGCCAATATTAGGAAAAGACTCAGAACGTCTCTTTCTGCCCTACATCTCAGTGAAAAAGAGGGAAAATACGTTGATATAACAAGGTCTATCATAGGATTAAGAAAAACTCAGGTGCATCTTATGGACTAGCTTCCAAAAGCAGACATGGTTTGCATGTGAGAAAGTCTACATGCAGCTACAGATCTCGTCAGATATTTGTGTAGTGGCTAGTCCCATAATTTGTCCTTTGTATAAAGCAGCTCATGATTGGCATATCCCATGACGGTGGCTTTGCATGCATATTAAGTACTGAACTAGTCACCTGACTTTTGGAAGTCAGTTGAAATAGGGATGAGTCTTCAGATAATGGGCCTGATAATGCTATTCCAATATTGTACTTTTAGATCACTGTAGCGTCTATTTGCAGCATAATGCAATCTATTTCGGTATGAAACTGGTGTAAAAAATCAAGTGAGGCCAATATTTTGTATCTACCTGGAAATTTTTTTTGTATTGTTTAAAAATCTTTTGATTAGGGAATTACCGCATTGCTAGCTATGCTATCTAGAATTTCAACGATGCTTTCTCTAAAGAAACCTATCTGTCACAGGCTGTTTACAAGTTAGGGAGTTTCTTGTTTGTTTTCACATGTACGTTATTATTTAATTTATTTCTATCAAATGTCATGGAGTCATTAGAACACTGAATAAAATAAACCAGAAGACTGAGTGACTCCTATTAGTTAAATTACTCAAATTTGAATTATAATAGCCTACAGTTTCTGGGAAGGTTTTTAAGATTAATTTCCTGGATTTTTAGAATTCTCTTACATCTTATCTTCTGTTTTTTGAAAGTTTCCAAAATCCTCATGGAAAACATTTTGTATGTAGAGATCATGGCACAAGGAACTCTCAAGCTAAGGGTCACACCCTCAAGCTCTTTAGATTACCACCACTCTCCTATTAGTGCAAACTATGTATTTGGTAACCCCTTGTATCTTAATATAAGTAGATTCCTTTCTTACATATACTTATTCTGACTGAGTACTTAAAGCATTCAGAACAACATTTTCGTGCTCTGATGCAGGAAGTTAAGCTATTATCTCTATTTTTAAGTATCTGAGGAGGTGATTTGATTTTCTTAAAGTTCATTAAACATCAGTTGAAGCAATCAGCTGAACTCAGTGAAGTTATGCCAATACACAGCAATGAAAGATGTTTTCCTTTACCCTTCGCGTCACCTTGTTTTAGTTCTATGATCTTTTAATAGATACATTTCTCAAATATTTTTTTCATTTCAGACATTTTCATAATTAATTATGCTGTAAATTGGTATAACTTTTCAAAAGTATCCTGTTGATTGTCTGTTACGGAAATATTTGGTTTTGATTACTTCTTCAACCTGCTCACTTAGACCACTCAATACTCAAACACTCTTGGATTGCCCTTTTTCCTTCACTTATCTATATTTGCCACAAGTCTTTTAAAGCTAAATAATCAAACAATTTTGAAAACCTGGTCCAACATTTTAGAAGCAAACTCTGAAAGGTAATTTGACAAGTACATGCAGGCGTGCAGATAAATACACAAACAGATGTGCACACAAAGCACTGTCAAAATAAACACACAAATAATTAGACGAATACCCATAAACATACTCAGAAGGCGTGCATTTAGACTCCTTTGAGTCATACTACCTGATCTGCATTAACGAAAGTAGAGACAAAACCAGACTGAAGGAAGGTCAGATGGAAAAATTATCCTGTACTTGTTTTATGCACAGCATGGAGACAGCTGAACACAACATAGTAAGGCTGCAGTATTCCTGACTGATCAAGGCAAAGATGGCAACTGATTTTTTGGGATAAAAGATGTGAACACTTAACCACCACGGCATGTTTTCAAATAACAAAATTACTATAAATACTGACATTCAAAAGGTCCAAAGGCCAACTACAGGGACATATAACTCACCTACTGCTATGCTTCAATTATTCCCCAAGACCAACATTGATCTCTAAAAATATCCATTTGAAGTACATCCTGACAAGGATCCACAGAAAGAAGACATACAACCAAGATAGCAAGTAAATAAATTATTCATTTATTTCAACAAATAAATATACTGATTAAAAAAAATGCTATCTTTTGCTTTAGGCATTCCATGAAACATTTAAAATATAGTTATAAAACAGACTGCTTCTAAAACAGCTCCTCTTCACCCAACACTTAATGTATATGCTAACCAATCAGCTACAGTGCACTGTGATATTTATGAGCTCCCACTAGCATCCTCCCTCTCATTGCTCAGGAAGCAAACATGCCAAGATGCAGCCCACCCTGAAGTAGGATAATTTGGGACTATCAGTTCCAAACTCATCTAGATAATGCTCTGCCTTCTGTCTATTTCTTATGTTTAAATGAGATTCCAGCTTGTGTACCTTCATTGAATGGTATTATGCTCTGAGGAACAGTCTTTTAGATGAATGAATCCCTTCCCATTTAGAGGTTTTGGACTCGTAGCTAATACTTTGCACTTCAAGCAGCACCTTGAAGGGAGCTGATGTAAATCTAAAACCACAGTGTCACATACTCCTGGCATCAAACACCTCTTGCTGTGTGAGCTTCCAACATCTTTACTAGTTATAATATCTCTGGTAAATGTAAGAGAAGACCATGTATCTCAGGTTTCTACAGTTTGTCCCATAGGTGAGGACTACTTCTGTATTCCCTAAGGTATCTCTGTCTTCTCTGCGATTCACTCGGAAAATTCTTGTTCAACAACCAAATTTTTTATTGCACCTTGTGTAAGAAAGGGTATTGAGCTTTCTCAATGTTTATTCGAAACAGGTAGTTCAACAAATGAGTGTTGAGCACGTTCATGTGCTTGGAGGGATGACAAAAGGCAAATGAGGGTAGGTGCTGTGAGAGTCACCTTTTGCCCAGCAAACACCAACAACCTTGTTCGGTGTTTTGTAACAAGCTCATTCAGAACACCAAATTCCTGGAAGAAATATTCCATGATTTGAGTCAGAAGCTGGCAGCAGCAACAAATTTTCTTATAAAAATGTAGCAAGATGTAGCCACATACAGCATTGCAGTAGTCCAACCTGGGACTGACAAATAGCAGGGGCAGACTATAGCTAATGTATCTAATATATTAAGGAGCAGATGGGTATATACCCAGAACATGGGTAGTGCTAATAACTACCCATCAATCACTCTCGGATTAAGTAAAGACTCCTAATCTCTGAATCAGAACTACTGGAATATCATTAGATCACCAAAACGATATGGCTATTCTTAGTAAGTTAAGATTGACCATTTTTAATCCCTGTAACTCAATGACTGTCATCAAAGCTGGGTGGCTCAAAATATTGCAGACTGTACTTAAATACACAGAGCCTTGTGCAAATTAGGTAAGAGAGAGTATGGTTGTATCAGCAAACAGACATGCACTTGGCATAGCTTGCCATAAATTAGTCAGTGTCTACAAATACTAATGCATCTGAAGTCTTCTCTAGCATTGCACTACTGCTGATAATAGCTTGGGGACTCAAACATAGCTTCAGCGTCCTGGGATTCTGGGTGGTATATATAGATCTCATTTTTGAAAACAGAAAGCTCTGAAGTATATTGTAAGCTGTAATAAGTCGGTCAATGCAATACAAGTTCTTAACCCTCAGGCTTAAACTGTTCTTTTATTTGCAAAGTATGCAAAAGTGAGCATCTTCTTACTTGCCACATCTGTTCCTCATGTGTATTTAGAGTCATATCTCTACATTTTCATGATTCAATTTTTTTTTGCTTCATTTTACTCTTGTTGGCAAAAGAGCTTGTCCAAAATGAAAGTATATCATGAAAGTAAATTGCCAGATAGCATGAACTGACTATTGCAAGTTAATTCCAGTTGAGGACTTATTTCAAAATAAGAGCTTTTATTTCATATTCTGATTAACCTGCTTCTATTGCAACATGCATTTATTTATGCATCAAAATGGTAGTTCATTCCAATCACAGGTGTCACCATTAACAACCTAAGGGCACGGCGCTTGTGAAAAGAGCACTAATAATTGAAATTTTCAAAACTGAATTTTCAATGCCCACTTTCTAAATCACTGCAGTGAAAAAAACCCCAAGGAACTGCAATCAGAACGTTCATCCTTACAATAAAATAAAGTAAAAATACAATAGTAAAATAAAATAATAAAAAAAGGCCACAATACTTGGTAACTTATTTAATCTTGCTTTAACTGAACATTTATTACCTTGAATACATAATTCAACTGAGACATGCACTACACATTACTTAGCTAATCAGCAGGAAAAGATCACAAAAGGAGAAGCTAGCTTATCACAATATACATTTGCTCATTCACTTCATAAGGAGATCATAGCTGAGTTATACATATTTAATAGACTACATAGTACCCTTTAGCAGTAGATCTAATAATTTTGTGAAGACATTGGAATCTTAGCAGCATTATAATTCATTAAAGCACTAAAGTTTTATGAAAGGACAAAAAGTGAGGAAATCAATATACAATCCTTGCTAAACTAAAACATAACCCTCCAACTGGCTGCTGACAGTCACTTCATAGTATCCATCCATTAACAGAGGCAGTAAGAAGTGACTGACAACATCTGTGTGAAAAAATACAGTAGCAATACAGTCTTTGCTGTTTTTAAGACAAATGGGATACAGAGTTCTACCTAAAATCTGGTATACTTAAAGAGTCACCTTTGCTATTATCCATAGCAAAATACTTTACTGTAGAAATAGAATATCCTCTTACTTCAAAAGAATGCTGTAATGATATCGGCATGTGGCAGGAGGACTCTTCCTTCCACATCATCAGGAAGAAAGGTGACATTTTGCAGACATTTGCTTGACATTTTTGCAGATAACTCTGCTATCCTTACTGAGGCAGTCTTTATAAGGAGGACATAATGCATTCACACTAGTAGTTTTGCTACTTTGCTGTTTGAATTTTACACAGTGTTCACACCCCTGCATCAGGCTAGCTCATCTGATCCGCGTGGGAGGCACAGAAGGCCTGAAGGCACGGCTCTGTGTCTGGATAACTATGGGAATCCTTTTTCTAATAGGGAGCAGTGGCTCCACATCTTGTGCGCAGTGAATGGCCCATACATAGAAAAGCAGGCTTTTTCTTTACCTACAGTATTTGTGAATCCCAAACCACCTGGTCTCCAATTAGGAATGAAAAAAAAAGAGGGAAAGAGGGAAAGGAAAGAAAAAGGAAAGAAGGAAAGAAGGAAAGAAGGAAAGAAGGAAAGAAGGAAAGAAGGAAAGAAGGAAAGAAGGAAAGAAGGAAAGAAGGAAAGAGAGTGTGCTGAGTAACTCTGAGGATGCATTTCATATTACCCCCAAATCTAGCAGGCTTTTTCAGGGGCTATCATCTAAGCACAGTTACCTCTAACTGCATTCTTTAGTCTTTAAAGAGGGCTAATACTGAGCTGTATTTACAGTTCTCATATGTTTGTATTGTATTGTTTTCCATATGAATGATATAAAATATTATGTGCTTATAGAGCATCTTAAAAAGCATAAGTGGTCTTGCCAGTCAGCAGAAAAGCCTTTATATCCTTTCAAAACAGGTAAATGGTTCATTTAGGCAGGCTAAATATTGACGCAGCCTCTGTTTTGAATTCACACTGAATAAAAAAATTGGTTTAGAAGGAGGAGCATCCTGAAGACATCTCTGCATAACAAAGATTGAAGCTGTGTCGTATGCACTTCATCAGCACAGGAGAAGAGTTAAGATGGGAGCTGATGTCATGACCAGTTATGATGACTTTTAAGCAGAGTTACTGTATTTACGCTGAAAAAGGGTATATATAAAGGGACACTTCAACGCAAGTCATTGACCTAAGCGTGAGGCTTGGCTACAGGACCGCAGCCTAGATCTTGGTGGAAGCTCAGCAAAGCTTTCTGCACTCAAGAGTCAGCTACTGCAGAGGAATACAGGAACCACTCTGAAGCCAAACCAGAACAAAAGATAGCTGTATAGCTAGGTATTTCTCTGTATCTCCAAATAAATTCAACGTTTTCTTAGCATTTGTAATAAACTTTTTCTTTTTTTAGCCTTAATGCCTGCCAAGTGTTGAGAATGACTTGAGGGTGTTTGTCAAACCCCAGGCAAACCTCTTCCTGGTAAGCGAAAAATCGGTGTATGTTGTCCTGTTATTATTGTGGCAAACATCCCACTCAAGTTCTGCCACCACGGAAGTCTGCAAGGACACCCTTTTGCCGCAGGTGTTGCTGGTAACACAAAGTGCTCCTCAGGAAAAAGAGTCTGCCTTTGGCAAATACTAGCCAGCACCACTGGGCATGTAGCAGCACAGCAGGAGGAAGGCCTACCAGTTGAACAACCATTCAGATTTGTGTCAGAGTACCTAGATATTTAAGCAGAAGGATGGAATAGAAGACTAATTCTGTGACATTTCTAATGTAGGGTGAGTTATAATATTAGAAAAAGCTGTGGGCAGAAGGAAGACTGGATATTCAGAGAGAAGTAAATTTGTATGAATGGTAGTCACAGAGCTTTAAGTCAGCTGTTAGAGATTTCAGCTTCTCTGGTAGTTTAGGATATAAATATTTGCCTTTGAATGCTCCATTTAGCTATCAAGTAACATGATGTTGAAATCTTCCCTAACGGGAGTGTTATCCTATACATGCACACTCTAAAGTAACATAAAACATTCCTGTAGCCAGTTCCCTGAAAATTCGTTAATCCTCTATGTAAAACATACACTCATGGCTACATAAAGAAACATGCACATTTTTCAGACATCTCTCACTACACTCACTCAGTTTCAGAAAATCCAGACTAATCCTCACAATTATCTTCTGCAATATAGTGACTGCACCAACTCAGAGGACTGGCAGGCTGATGTAGCCAAGAGAGGGGCGTTCCTTAAGGGAGTGCAACGTGTTCTCCCAGCCACACCACATCCTCAGGTTCTTCCCTTCCCACAGGGCAACACACATCTTCCAGACTCTCTGAAGAAGGAGTCCTCCGAGGAAGTCTGATGACTGCACTCCAACAGCGTACACGGATGGAAAAGTTCTGTATTGCTGCCGTGCTTCCCGTGGTATCTTCACCGTGGCACACCTGCTCTAGGACCCAGTAATACTGCATGAAAGAAACATTGGCAGCCTTATTCTGAATGAGAAGGCCCTATATTTAGACGATGTCAGAATCTAACACTAAAAATGTGTCATAAACATATGCTACTGTGAAAAACAGAAAGGCGCTCTTCTGTGCTTTCGTACTTTTACAGTTGGTAATTTTTATATCAGTAAGTAATCATGTATAAAGCTTTATACTGAATCAATATTTCCCCCAAAGGGTTTTTTTCTCATTAAAGAATGCGTGTTCTAATCCAGACAGAAAACTCTAAGTAAGGATTGATCGAATGGAAATGGAACGGAAAATGTAAAAACATGTCTTCTTTAGGGTTCAGCTACAAATAAGCCTTGACCCTTTGGCTGCAAATTTATCATCACGAATTGCTCCATAAGACAAGTAAACTAACAGACCTTCTAAACTAGTAGAAATGATGATAGATATGACTGTCAATAGGTTTGCATTTCTCTTAAAAGTAGGTAGCTTACTTCTTCAGTAATGGGTGAGAGGAAAACACAGTACTCCCAAGGGCACTTCCAATTTTGATCAAAAACTAGCTGTTTCCCATTTTGTCCTGTACAATAACTGGCTTCTGTAGTATAAAAATACTTTTAAAATGTCCCCTCTATATGCAGACTTTAATGATTCTTAACTGGTGATTGTTAGCCTATTTTTTCAATGAGCTGTCATATCCTATTTGAATGCAAGGCTGTTTTGCAAAACTGTAACAATAAAGGGATGTAGGAGGCATGTATTAAGAAAATAAATACATGAATTTTCTGCATGAGCTCAAAATCTCCCAGAAATCACTTCTATATACTTACGTATTTCTATTGGTTAACTGAAATATTATTTTAGTATAATTCAGTACTATTTTGGCAAAGTGTGAAGTTTACAATTTATTGCTTCTCTGTTTTGTTCTTTGAATTGAATGCTTGGATTTCCAATAAGGGGAATGCTGCTAAAACTATGCTACTAAAGTCTCTTAGAAAAAGAGGTAAGCTTCATAAGCTCTTGATTTAATTATCACAGTAGAGTTATACAACATTTTCATAGGAAACTGCAGGGAAATAAGACTTTCTCTGTATGTCAGTGCCTTGATATATTTTGATTCACTGCACCAAACAGTAACAGTGTTTGTTTAGCGTCCGAAGTATAAAATAGTAAAAAGATAGGTCACGTTTTAAAATTTTCACTGTATGACTGTGAGTCACCGCAGATCTGCTAGATGCCTAGCTTTTAATCATTCAAATCCTTTCACAGCGAATTTCCTGAAGATTTTCATATAGGTTTTTTCAGCCATAACTAAAGGGAGAATGACTTCCAGAAGGATTCTGGCATCAACTGAAAAGAAAACTGTCTGGCATTGACTAATTAATATCGAAAGACGTGGAAACTTTTTCAGCTAAGTAAATTCACTTTTGTCTACCCCATTGCTAGTGAAAAAAATCAGCTTCTACACAAAGAAAGGCAGCTATTTTGATCTATTTTATGATTTTTTCTTACATCAAGTTGTTTAAATGATAAAGAAGAATCAATCTGAACATAAAAAAAAAATTTTATACATGTATATATACAGAGACTTGGAAGTGCTATACATTGGCTTCACGCATATACAAACATACAGTGCCACTGCTCTCAAGAAAGCTTATCAAGAATCATAAAAGGTAACAGAAAGCTATTTTTTCTCATTTCTGAAATGCAATATATAAATAATTATAACTATTTTAATGTTTTGGTGGACAGCTATGTATCTCTATTAATAAACTGACAGGCATGTTTATATATAAGAAGATATAAAGATTTGCCAGCACTCTTACAAAGCTGGAAATTGCTTTTTCCTTTTCTTCCCCTCTATTGCTAGAATGTATTTTCATCTGATCTTGCTGGAAGAAACTAGAATTTAAGGCCTGCCCTACATTTCCTGTACTGGAGTTGCAGACAAGAGTAGTTGTGGAGATCTTCACACGGCACAAGAATAGGGGGCATCTTACCCACAAGAAAAGAAAAAAGCCTATCCCATAAACATCATGAAGAAAAGAAGTTCATACCAGCCAGGATATGTCTACAGTTCACAATCTCTTAGATATGAATAGTGATGTTAGTGGTCTTACATTTGTCCCCTATGAAAACATTCTAGCAAAATCTCACCATCAACTCATACGGTAATCATTCAGCACCCCTGAAAAAAAGGCCAGTGATTCAGCCAGGGGGAGATGAATATACTTTATCTTATCCTGAAAAGCAATTTCTTTAAGTTAACTCTAAGGTCTCATTTCTTGCTAGTATAGGAAAAGATACTACCAGGAAGCAAATTTTGCTTCTGACAATTTTCTAATTTCCATCACAAATGAAGCTGAAAACAACACATCTTTAAAATAAAGACCTGTTTCTCATTTCTTACTCTTCTGTGCATGAATTAAGACTGCCAACACAAAGCTCAAAAATATTCACGCAGTACAGATGCTTAATACATTGAGTTTTCACAAGATTCCACAAAAAATATCAGTAGCTTTTCACCTACAATATTTCTTATGTTCTTATTTTACAGATGTATGTGTGCAAAAGCTCAGAAATGCTAGAATCAGAAGTGCACATATTGGACAACCATTTATCCTATTATTATATATGCAAACATATTTTGCATTATGCCTCAATTTTTGTATGTGCAAATGTTTTAGTAGAAAACAGACAGCATTTGCAAAAACTTTAGTTCAATACTTTTTACGTCTAATTTTCAAGGGATATAATGCAGGGTGAATGTCACTATTGCAGTGAGATATTAATCAATGTGAATAGCTATTTACAGTATGCGTTGCTGTATCATAAATGAATTGCTTCATCCTCACTGGTGCATACTTTAATTCAGAGAACACTTTCCAGACTATTTTGTTTGCTACCTAGAATATCCAATAGGACACACTGCATTTTAGAGCACCACGCAGATTAGTTCTAGCAGCTTATGTTCTGCATCAGAATTCCTTGAATATAAACATGCAACTTCCTCAGCCAAAACATTTTGCTTCAATAGTGGAAAATCGTAATTAGATATTCAAAACCATAAATACGGATGCTGTACCTAGAATTATTTATTATATTATTTATGTTACCTTAGACATCAAATAGAACTGCTTGATGATGAGTATTACTAAAGCACAGAACCAGAAGACAGAAGTTCTAACAGGTGCTTTTCCACTAAGCTGAATATAAACCTATGCTAAGTACTGAAAATGCTATACCAATATGCTTTCAAACTTGTACTTTTGAAGGTGTGATTTAGGAAAGACGCTATCAGTATTACCACTGAAAATCTGAAATATATGTGGAGGGAGAGCGGGAGTCCTTTTCTCTATGTCAATGCTACATGTGCCTCTATTCCTCATCACAAGAGTCCAGCAATTAGAATACATCTTCTTCCTGAATCATTATCAACCCAGTAAATAAAAGAGGCTTCCTCTTTCTTACACTCAAGTACCAATTACCTGTGTTCACAGTAAGAGAGCCCAAAATATCACCTGTGAAGTGGAAGACAGAGGAAGTAAGGGTAGCGAGAGACATCATGGGCTCGAATGAAAGCAAGAAAAATCTCTAGAAGGTGTCCTTGCAGCACAGAGGCCATGAAAACTCCTAGAAAACAGCCCCCAAGGCAATGGGGACCCCAGCAGGTCCCAACGGCCCTGACCACCTCACCTGGGACCCCCACACGCCCCACATCAGCTTGGGACGGGCACCCTCAGCTCCCAGCTTGTGCTCCCCTCATGCAGCCACCCCCCTGCTATTCCTCCCTGACGAAAGTAAATATATGGCAAGAAGGTGTTCATTTGATGTTTCTATTCACTTAGTGCTCTTTGCTTATTTTTTGACTGTAAAATTAATTTCCAAAAGGTCCAAAATGACAGAAAGATACATCTTCAACAGTATTTTTTCTCTTCCAGTGTGTGCCTGCTTCATATTCAGAACATTTATCCAGTGTAACTATTGCCTTAATAAAAGAATGATTACAGAACAGTGTGAAAGAGAGGCATAATCTGTTCTATACAAATATATAGTATTGTAAGTAGTCTCAACCTTGTTTTAACTTGAAAAGTCTGCCCCACCAAACTCTACAGGGTTAGCATCAATTCTAGTTCTCGAGACTTCTCTCACTTAACTTACTAGAGGCTAGAGTCTATGCCTAGCATTAAGCAACTTGAATTGCTATTCACAACACTGATCTAAAAAATATATTAATAAATGTTGCTAATCACAACCTAACAAAATATACCAAACTAAATTTCTAACACGAACAATGCTTATCTTATATCTCACATCTTGTATCCAAGACAGTCTCCATGACTCTGATCTAGCAAAGCATCCATACTTTGGTATTAACTTTGAGCTTGTGAACAACTTACTGCATTTCATGAAACACTTTTCAGGTATGCATTTAATAGAGAATCTTTCATTCTCTCTACCTGCTGTGACATGCACCTTTTGCAGGGTGATCCTCTTTGACAACTGCTACAGGTGCATCACAGAAGACTTCAAAGGTAAGATTTCTTTAGCTGGGCAAAGTTGATTTTTTGTTTCTGCAAAATTTCTACTACAATTTCTGCTATAAATATGCTCAGTTTGCAAATTAAAAAGATATTTTCTGATTTGCCGAGTCTGCCTACTCAATTGGAGACCTGGGAGCCTGGAAATCAATTTTTTTTCCTCACTATCAGTACCAGCATTCAGATTTCGTGAACTAATTTATGCCTCAGTGAAGGGAGCACATGCTTGGCTGGAGCTCCATTCACAGTAGCAGACCTTTGCTGTAGCAGCTTTAAAGAGCAGTGTGGCCTGGTGGAAAAGCACTGCACCAAGCCTTGCTTAGATGTCATGGAAGTCTCTGGCAATAACTTCCTGGATAACCTTGAGCAAATCACTTAAACTCTCTAAGTCTTCATTTCCTCTTCAGTAAAATCAACAGACTGATACTTTGCATTATAGAGTACTTTGTATTAAAGTTTGTAAACAAACTTCAGTACTTTGTAGAGCACCAAGATCTGTTAAGAATAAGCATTCTATATATGCTAGGTATTATTATTATTATTATTAATCCTACGGCAGAGTGAGTCAGACTTCATTGCCTTCTTAACACTGCTGAAGTGCTGTAAGAGAGACAGATTCAATACAGCTGGTAGTGCAGTTTGATTTCATACCAGGTCTTTGGTCAAAAATCATCAATACTGATGATTTTTAGCATTCTTGAAGCAGCTAGGATAGCAATCATCTAGGAACAGGACCATACTGGGGAGCGCCTTCATAGTTTCTGGCCCCAGAAAAGGCTGTGAGTAGACTCAAAACACTTGGCTAATGTTTTCAACAGCTTATTGTAATGTTTGTAGTACAGCTTCACACTTAATTCTTTCTGTTCAGACAGAGACTCTCCAAGTAGTTTACCTGCTTGGCCTTTTCTCTCCATTCCTGCTTAGACTTTAGAAAAAAGTAACTAACAATGGATGAAACTGTATCATCAGCACTCAGCAAGTGGTGATAGAACATGGCACCTGCCCTCAGCGGCAAGACAAGCATTTCTGAAATGTTCTCATCTCTAGGGAAGTTAAGGGTGGAAGGTACCTTTAAAATTTCCTGTGGTTAATTAAAGACACTTGTCTATAAGAAAAGGGACGACTCTGTTTCTGATAATTACTTTGTCAGAGCTACACAGTGTCAAATGTTAGTGAAGATGCTGGTTTCCAATGACATGCACTCCTTTGTACAATTTCTATGCTAATAAAAAACAAAAATGGGAATAAAGGCATGCTAGTGTAACAGTGTATCTACAGGAAGCCAATGGTGCTGAGCAGTCCCGAAGATAGGATTTTCCTCTCTCTTTCAGTCTTGTCCTTATTATTGCTGGTATTTGGTTAATTTATGCATCCAATTTCAAGAACTGCTCTGAGATAATAAAAAAGACAAAACAAAAATCCTTGTATCAACAAACATAATGAGATGGTGCTACAGAAATAAGGCCTAGTTCATTTTTTCTGTTTATCTCACATTATTTTCTTTGCACCTCCCTGCATCGTCTTTGATTTATTTTTATCTCCATCTTTTTGCTTACCACTCTTGGATAATTTCAAAGGGTTTTTTTCAGTCTTCTTAAACTTTCAGTCATGACTTGAATTTTCAGAGCCAACCTTTTGAGACTGAAATCTTTCCTGACCCTATGAAAAGCTTATTTGAAAAATCTAAGGGAATAACTACCATCTTATTAGTCTTATTAAACAACCACTCTAGATTACCCTCATTAAATTTCCCCCCAATCTCTCTCTAAAAACGCATGACGACTGGAATGTGGTTGCAGTGGGTCCCACCATTATTCCCGTCACAACTGAGATGGACGGACTCTGCCTCAGATCTGGCTGAAACAGCCAAAGCTAGCACCATGTCAAATGTTACGGTAAACATGTAGAATCACATAGACTAGGAATACCGCATGACTACATGGGACCACACAAAACCAATACTGAGCCCGTTTTCCTCTGTGACTATGGAATTTGTTTCATTGCTTGGGAGGATATTTCATCCTGAAGAGGTTGGTAGCTGGGAAGGCACCAGTTCTCTGTGACAGTGTCCCAGGACAGATCTGCACTTGTCCCATTTCAAACACCAGGAATATTTAATATTGATACTTTGTGCATCCATCACTTCAGCTTTCTGCTCTCCAGTGAAGTCAGGCTATAAAACAAGTATAACTGGGGTGGTTAATGGAAACAAGGGTTCCCAGTGGGTTGTGCCACTAAGGGACAAAGGAGTGCCCAGGCAGGAGCAGCAAGGGCAGGCATGGGTTTTCCCAGAAAATCTTAGTCCATCCATATGTTCTCTGTAGTAGCAGATATTTACATTGGGCACACGGCATTCTTCTTATAACCGATATTTGAAGGCAAATAAAGAAACCAACAGTCCAATTTCCAAGGAAAAATAAAAGAGAAGGAAAACTGGCTGAATGCAGTTTTACTTCCTAAACTTATCTGGGGATTTTTAACTTTAAATAACTAGCAGGACTGTATCATTTTTCCTTTAAAAAAATACAGCTGTGACTTTACTATTCAAATCAACAGTGCCCGAATTGTGTCTCTTACAAAATAACCCTAGGTACAGAAATTATGTCAAAGCTTCCATGGCATTTTGCAAATGCTCATACTGCAAATCAAACATTCATGTTGAGAATTTGATCCTTCAGCACTAAAATCATTGCTTTTTCTAAAATGTGTGCAACTGTACAATAATAACACTCGATTCATACAATTAGAATAATATTATAATTAAAGACCCTCCTGTATGATTTCTGCACACAGGATCTGATTTAAGTTCTGTGAGAAACTCTCTTGTAATATCAGTGGGCTGTACTACAGGCCCACAGTGTTTCAGATTGAGGGAGCTCAAAAAAGGGACTTTGAACTGAACAACAAGCATCAATATCATTCATTTATAGCCCAAATGACAGTGAAAGCAAATGTAACGGCTACTAAGTGATTGCAAAGGAATATGGCGTACTAGGAGGAATAAACTGCTAGAAGCAACGCTGTCTTTTTTACTTACTTCTTCTCTCTTACCTAACCAAATGCATGCAGGCAGTTTTAAAATCTAAGGGGATAAGCCAGTTTTGTGATTCTCTGAGCCCTGGCTCACAGAGTTTGGGTACTTGGGTTGGGGACAGCAGAATCTGAACTAAAGGATTAGCATTCAGTCCTATTATTACCATATGCCTGAACACTCAACCCACTTCTTAAATACGCAAACCTCATTACAAACAGGACGCTCTGGAACTGCTTTACTAGTTATTTGAATCCCATGCACAAAAATCTACTGAGTAGGTTTTTACTCGGGCTATTTTAGACTGTTAGTGATAAGCCATTAATACTACTGCAAATTGACTGATAAAAGCAGGAATTTAAATTTGATCCCCCCCCCCAAAAGTATCAACTTTTCTGTAAAGAACAAAGATAAATTTAGCATCAACCAAAAAACAAGAGAAACTAGAAAGTCGTGGTGCAATGTTACTATTTAAAAAAAAATGCGTAGATTGTAACATTGACTTCATTTAAAGAGGTAAGAAGCAAGCAAGAAAACGTCTTGCTTTTTTATGCAGGATACCTTGGCTACCTTTCAAACAGGTGGACAAAGAGTGACACCACTAAGCCACAGAGCTTTGGTATTTCACTCTTACTGTAAACCAGCAAGAAATCAATTCTGGTTAGAACTGGAGAAAAAAGAGAAGCAGCTTCCAAGGAGCTCTGAGGTCTTCTATGGGAAGGCTGCAGAGGGTGCAGCTTCTACCATGTTAGCTCCATTTAAGGCTGTGCTTCATGGTCTGGGTTAGCCATTACAGGGAAAAGTCATTTTGTAAATTCAGTATCTACTTGCGGAGATCTGCTAAAATCATACATGTCCTGCCCATACCACTGAAGAGAATACTAGAGTGCAAAATAAAAGGACACAATAAGAGCATGTAACACAATAATTCTGTTAAACCTTAAGCACATACTTAACTTTCAGCATAGGAGTAGTCTCAATTATTTCAAAGAGAATATTCCTGTAAGCAGTCTCATGCAGAAATGTTTGCAGAACTGAAGCCTCCACTTTGTGATGTATTCAAATAGCTTCACAAAAGATGTCAGTTTTCCTCATCAGATGTAAGAAGCTGTTACTCCCCCCGCAAGACATGAAAGCGTTAAAATGTTAAAGAAGTAATTGCAGTTAGGCATTATACTCCTTAGATACTTTAACAGAATCTTAATAATTTAATATGCTTTTTCACTGAAATATTATTTGCCTGGCTCAGGGTGCTCCTTTTAAATGAAGTTCTTTCTCTTCCTGTTTCTCAGATATTATCTTTGTACCTGTTTTTAATACTACATTTACACAGGTCTTTTCTATGCCACTGTCTTGTTTTTAAGGCTGGCTATCTCTTTTGGATATGCTGTATACAACGTTATAAATTATGCTAGAGTGTTTCAGGTTTATTTAGTTTTAACTGCTGAAAGCCAAGGTTTTAAACTAATCAACACTTACAAGAAAACTCAACCACAAGCTGTCTAAAGGTAGATGTATATTTGCCTCCTATCATGACTGTCCATTGTGCTTTTAATTAATTGCAACAAAACCTAAGTATCTATGCAATTACTCAGTTAAACACATCAGTAGACATTTATCATTGGAAACAAATGGATTTCACTGAAACATTTAACTAGTGTTACACTGCATAGTTTTACATTTTTTTATTATATGTATTTGTTTTTCTGAGAACATGATCATTTATAACCACTCTCTGTAGTAATCTGTCCCTCTTTGGGGAAAACACTGAACTTTTCAATGACTTCCATCAGTGCAAACCATTTTTTTTTCATTAATCCGTAATTTGTTAAACTGTTCAGCAGTAGTCTCAAATAAAATATCAGTACCTCCCTGTTTCATGTCTCCTAATTTGGCCGTGGCCAAAGTCTAATCTGTTACACAACTAATTTTTTGTTTTTGTGAAGAATATTTTCCAGTAAAAAAAAAAAAAACATGAAATCCACAGGGAAAATAAAGACTACAGAAAGTGCCAGTAATTTTACAGCTGAAAATAATTCTGTCGCAACGGATCATGATACTCAGATCACAGTTCCCATGCATCATAATCCTACACTCATTTTTAAGCATTACAGTTACACTGCCCATTTAAAAAATGGTCAATATGTGAACAAAAGATGGGGACTGCAGTAAAGTCCAGCGAAGAATTAATGACCACCAGCATCAGTGAGCAAAATGTCACTTTTCTCTTTTGCAATTTTTATTTTGTTAACCACTGTGGATTTGGAAAAAAGAAACTTATGGAAAGGTTGTCATAAATACGTTACATATTTGTCATATATCGCATGCAAGAACCTTGTTTCTTTTACTTCAAGAAATTCCAATATCAATTGTACCAAACTGTCCAGTAGTGACTGTTTACCCTGCCCCACAAATCATTTTCATGTTTTGAATGGGAATTAATGAGAAAATAGTAACTCAGTGCACATTTACACACAAAATGGTAAAAGCTTTACTGGTTAACAACAAATCTAATTTTTGTCTCATTTAACTAATGGCATATGGAATGATCTGCAAGGCATATGGTACTAATTAAATATGGTACGAATCCCCCAGATAGTCAATATAGCCATGAGGTATCCAAGGAATGTTTCCCCTCAGTGTACATTATCTGTGTATTGATTTGATGGTCTGAATGCATAAAAGCCCTGGAACTAACAATGTTTAATGATGTGGGAACTGCACTTCTATTCTTATCTATGTGAATGCTGCAGTTGCTGAGGAAAATTCTGAGATACTTAATGAACGGGCAAATTATGAACTAACAAGGACTGGTTTATTTTCATTCATGCATTAGCCATTGACTTTGATATTTCTTTTTAACCTTTATTTTGACATTTACAGCACAATTTTGTGACTCAATATTCCAGAGAGCAGTAAGTTGAAGGTATCGCCCCATTTTAAATAGAAAAGATAATCAGCAAGATTCCATAAATTCCATGGACCTGAAAAAAACCCTAAAGTGCAAGTTGTATAATGCTAATGATTCATTTTAAAAAGTCTAACATACATATTGTATAAAAATATGGTTTCAAATATTTGACACCAGCTGCATTAAGGGGTTAACTATTAACTTTAAATATAAGTCCACTTGTATTTATTTTTAACTCCCTTTTCAACTAAAACTCAAAGATTTCAGCTTGCTCTAGCATACAGAAAGCGAAGCAGTGAAAAATTAACTCAAGAAAATGAGTACTGTGTTTGTTCTGCTTCATAGTTATCATTTCGGGTAACACAAACAGCAGCAGTGAATTCTCACAGTCATTATCTGCCTGCTTACAATATCCTAAGCAGAATACAAAATAAAAATAGTTCAACTTCCTGAGCTAATGAGAGAATGGTAAATGACCTTCTGTTAACCAGACTATTGGCGTGCAAAAGAAAGACAGTCTTGCTACCACTGTATCTAGCATTGATGGGTCATTTTTTATCAAGCCACTTCTCGAACAGCAGTTTGTATTCTGAAAGGTAGCATTGACTCTCTTTTATAGTTCCAGCAAATTTCCAACTAGCAAAAAGACAGCACCTTTTAAGTAGCGCTTTGAACTGTCCAGCTTACTCAAGCTACCATCACTTGCAAAATCTACCATCACCACTAACAGAAAGAAATGAAAACTGCTTCCTTCCTAGTGCACCAACTGTTAAATATGCACTCTGTTTCTGATAAGGAGACTTGAGAGAAATGGTAAGAGTTAAGCAAGAGGGCTGCCACTCAGTTTAAAGCATCCTGATATAAACTTCATGCTGCAACTCCTATACCCGAAATACAATGAGAACAAAAATGGATCTAAAATCTTATTAATCGTCTGCTACAAAACACATAAGATACAAAAGCAAAAGATACTAGGCAAATAAAACATGGTGATTTAAGAATGAATTCTGGACGGTAATGTTATTTTTACACTTCCTGCACACTATGCTGGAAGGTGTAACCAGAATCTTACCTGACTACAAAAACACTGCACATACGCT
Organism: Dromaius novaehollandiae; assembly: GCF_036370855.1. Lineage (NCBI taxonomy): Eukaryota > Metazoa > Chordata > Aves > Casuariiformes > Dromaiidae > Dromaius > Dromaius novaehollandiae. The sequence goes on from NC_088132.1 coordinate 33,673,321, forward strand.
GTTCTCAGAGCCTCGAATTTTACAGTTCATTTCAAAATACTTTCAAAGCATGCAAAAATATTACCCTGGAAACTTAAGATTTACTGCTCTTGACATGCAGGATCAATGAACTGAAAAGAGCAATAACATTTAAGGAGGCTGAATCCCTATTATGTAAAACAAGCTGCATTTTCCTGCTTTACCCACAACCGTATTTCTATTTGTGGAACAAGATAAGAATTGCGCTCTGTGCCTTACTGCTGTAAGATTTCAAATATAATTTCACTTTAAAAACACACATGTCCTTAAAGATATTTTCAAACTGAAATATCATGCATGATAAACAGGTCTTCAGACACCAAGGAGTCTTTCTTTCCTCCTGTAGATTGCACCAGACATATTGAAAGCCTATGTATCCAAGATATATACTGTATACCAGATAACACTGAAAACCTAAATTCAGAAGAAGGAAAAAAAAACAACAAAAAGTAAGGAAACCAGCTTTTAGCTTAAAAATAATATTTTTACATAGCTGTAAAACATTATCTGACAGATAGCCTATTTGCAGCTTTGCTCTAATATAACAAATTAACACTGCTTTCCAACCCTGCCTTTCTGCATTTACATAGCATGCATTATGCACAAAAAAAAGGAGCATACAAATAGAGATCCTTTCAGCCTGCCTAGCCTGTCACCGAAACCAGCAGAGAATTTTTCATTGATAAAAACAGAGAATGGAAGAAATCAGACCAACCTTCACAATGTACGTCACACCAGGTCCCAGGATCTTCTCACTCGAGTGCAGCCATCCTCGAGAGGGTTTATTGACAAAGCTGCTACTTTGATTCCAGTCTTCACCTCCTGGGTGCATCTCCTCTGACCGTGTTTTTTTCCCCATACTCATCTTGCTCACGTCCTGCTGAGAACACGAAGTGGCAGAGACAAGGTTACATGTGTTGTCTGAAGCCCCTGCTGCCGAGCTAGAAGCACTCAAGCTTCCCTGCAACTTGGAGACAGCAAGCTCCTTTACTGCAGAGGAGAGGTTTTTGATACCCAAAAGGCTGCCTGTGTTAGAGAGTTTCAAGTGGGACACTTTATGGATGAGGGTGCACAGGGTGGTGGGTCCATCTTCTTGGTCCTTGCGGAGAACCTCTGGCGAGACCAGGTAGGAAGGTGCCGTTGAAGTCGTAGCAACTGCTGACACCTTGCTGTTCATGGACAAATTGTGAATAAGATCATCAACTGATGTCACCGAATCATTCCTGAAGCGGTTATACTTGGTACGTTGAAGCATGCCCTTCTATCTGGTTTCCTGCATATGTTCTGGCAAATCTGATGCCAGCGCAGGAGATGCCTGTGCTAACATAGCAGGCGATTCATAACAACACGGACGGACAACGAGATTTTGGGGTAAAAAAATCAAAGAATATAAGGAAGAACAAAAATACATATATTTCTAAGATATTTCTTATGGTTCCACGTTAAGGTTGGGTGAAGTAATAGTTTTCTATGACAGAGATCCCAGTCCTGCTTAGAGCTGCCAACTCGCTCACAGCAAAAGCATGACTCACACAAATGAGAAGGACCCTTTTCAACAAAAGGCTCAGTGAACACTGCAAATCACTTCCTGTAGCAAAAAAAAAAAAGAAGGGAAAAAAAGCCATCCACCCACTTACAGCACACTAGCACCAATCAATTCTCAAATTTCCTTTTCCTATCTTCTCAAACAGATATTTCCTTCCAACCTTTAATTTTTTTCCCCCTCTTTTGGTACCAAAGGCAATTACCTCTAAAACTGAATTAACATCCTTTAAAAACACCACACTCTATTCTTCTGTTTAAATGTTCTTCCACCTCACATATTTGTGAATCTATGAAGAAGACACAATTAGATATCAAATACCTGGATAATATTTACACCTACGCATTCCTCCCCCCCCCCCCCCACAAACCCCTCAGCAAAACACAGATACCTCGAAGGTTTTCAGAACACCTTAATGCACAAAAGTATTTTAAAAACAGATGACAGAACTAAAGAATATACACATTTTCTTCCACAAAAGCAACCTAACAGACTTAACAAGTGCCTTTGTGCCAAAGCTGTTTCTCACGGAAACTGTTACATCCAATTTTTGATACAGAAACAAATCCTTCTCCCCAGTCACTCCACAGCAACCTTCTTTTTTTAATGCAGGATTACATAAAGTACCTATGTGTGAAGAAAAGTATTTTTCTGATGTCCGACAACAGGCTTAGGAGATGTTTTTTCTTTCACCACTGATATTCTCTCCAAAGAAAGCTGTGAAATGGATCTTCAGTTCAGTGGAATATTTGGTTTAATTCTGAAAAACTGAGAAATACTAAGAGAATATCAAAAGTCCATGTAGCAGCAAACTGACGTCCTGCAGGGAAAAATAAAAAATGCACCAGCTCTTATTAAGCATAAATGTCAGCCACAAACACTTGACCTGAGGAGCAGCAAACCATGAACAAACTGGATATTTCATTTCTCTTACATTTTGCTGGAAAAATACAAAATGTATACAGCATTGTGAAATACAATGCCTATCACAAGCCATATGGCTCTTTTCTAAAAATTAATCTTCTCTGCAAAATATCTTTTGGATGCAGGACAATATACTGCATTGTAAACAAATTCAGATCAAAGAAGTTGCATAGTGAAAAGTTTTTTGTTTTTTTTTTTTTAAACAAATCACTAACTGCAGCACATTTTAAAGGAAAAATCCTATGGTATTCCTTCCCTCTCCCATGACTAAAGGCTGCAGTATATAAAGTGCAAATACACTAAAACAGCTTAAATACAGGTATTTAATTATGACACATTAAATTAAGTCAGCACCTCTTATCCCAGCAGTGATGAATAATGGCAATGTCCTAGTCAGTGTAAAAGCAGGTTTCTAGTGATCTGCGGAATAGCCTTTCATCACCACATTGCAAACCTGCTACAGCATCCACACAGCATTCATTCCTCTCTTCATCCTCCTAGCATAGCAACCGCAAATATACACACCACAGCTTATTTTTACTTGTCTCTACTGCCCAGAAAACCCTATCGCTCCCAAACGGCTCTCTTCGTTAGAAGCGGCTAGCGAAACTGCAAAATGTGAATGAGATTCTGCGCGTGTGAATGAAAGGGCTGGCTAGCAGCCCCACATTTCTGTGAATGAAGCGAGGCCTCGCAGCCTCTGCCAGGCAATCCCTTGGGTGCTAACCAGCCCAGCCAATACCAGCCCGCTTTGATGACTCATTCAGCAAAGCCTTGCTAAATAGTGGAAGATCCCATTCCCATCGCGGGCGGCAGCTTTTCCGCAGCGACGCCAGAAAGCCAAGGCAGCGGGCACGGCGGCTGGCGGTGGCCCGTGCAGCCCCCAGGGAGGACAGGGGGCTGCCGGGGAAAGGCAAGGGGCATCGAACGGGGTGGCAAGAGAGAAAAGCCGCAGAGCTGATTCCGGGTTGCTCCCCGGCATGTTCGTTCGGCTGGTTCATTTACATCCAGGATGGGAACATGAATGTGCACATTTTGTTTGATGTTTGGCTGCTCTGTATGCCTACCGGCAGATTCACAGATTTTACAGGTTCACATTCAGAGAGCTCTGATGCAAAATAACAGCTGGAAAAAATGTGAATACTTATTTACCCTATTAGTGCAGTGGGTATTTAAAAACAGCATGATCAACAATGCAGTGAAAGAGAGGCAGAGCATTAAAGCTTCTCAGAGCACCAGCAGAAGGACTAACTTCCGACACTGATTTCCTGGCCCTAGGAATGCTACCAAGGGGTCTGATATCCTGAGCTCTTCTGAAAATCTGACAGTAGCTGTTAAAACAGAGTGGTAGCTGCTGAACTCCTGAATGCTTGAAATCTGCTGCTCATTTCAGCGTCTGATTAGAAACCGATCTCCTTTGCAAATCTGGCCCTAAACTGATACAAGTGGTCATTTGAAAATCTAGCCTTTTCTAGCTCTTGGGACTGGAAAAGGTAAAAACTTTGCCCTACAGTCAGCAGGTCCAAATCCAACTCCAGGAAATACAGATCAAAATTAGGAGGCCTTGTAATCAGCATAAATTGCAATTAAAATCAAGATATAGTTACTTCCTCTCTAATGCCAGAGGATTCAAAGGTCTTCTTGGATATTTCTAATAACACTATTATAGCCTGCATGCATATAATGCCATGCTAGCCTTAAACTACTGAACTTAGCTACTTAGTTACTATTAGTAAGAGTTTGTCATAGCACTATTGCAGGTAAAACATTCAGTCTGCCATTTCCTTCCTATATCTCTCCCTGCATACTACTCCTAATTCTCCCCTCAGTCCTGCCAGCATCATCTCCCACTCCAGTCTTTCTAATCCTTTTCTGGTTCCTCACCATTCATCAGCATAACCCCTGAGCTGTATTGCTGCAACTACACTAGGTCAGCTAGTAAAGTGTATTCAAGTTGAAAATGAACCTTTTTTCCCCCTTTTAGCAGGGATGTGTGCCTGACACACTGCCACCGTGAGTAATAAACGGCCATGGAACAATGAGTCTGCTGTTGACCGAGTAATAAAGTGGCGGGTAGAAATTCAATGTTGTTAAATGCAAAATAATACATAATCCTAACAATACATACACGATTAGGAGATATGCACTCTCTGATGCAGCACTGCAGTTCTTTTGAAGTATTAGTGATTTTGGCACCTTTGACTATTCCCTCTTTTTCGGAACTTTCCTCCACTGGTTTTTCAGTTCTATCTTCTTATGGCTCCTCTCCTCACCTGACTCATTTAGGGTCTCCTGTGACAGTTCTTCCTCTTTTCCCTCCAAGTAGCTCTCAAAAGCTCATCCTTAGCTATCCACCTTTTTCCTTCAGTATCTTAACTACCTCTGCAGCCTGTATTTCAGAAGAAAGGAAGTTTTATTACTAGCAAAGGGGAGAAAAAGACAGATATTGGGGTGTAAGATTAGAGACAGGAAAGGGGAATACTAAAATTTTGTTTTCCACTGCTAGGATAAGGTTTAAAAGGATTAAATTGCTGATAACACAAAGGTAGGAGGCAATATCAACACACAAGTTAAACAGGATAACATCTTGTGATCAACATAAAAAGGAAACATAGCCAGTACAACTGAAATGTTCCATGATTTTTAGTAAGAAACTCTCCTGAATGTGAAAATGGTCGTTATAGTGGCCTATATTTAGAGAAATATTAACATATTATCAGAATCAGAAAAACAATCTAATGCTACTACCACACTGTGGTAAATATGTATTCTACACAACTAAGGGATAGAAACTGCTAAAATGTGCTGTAAGGCCATCTGCATTTCAACAACTCCTGCTCAGGGGTAGTAAAACTGCTCTTGGACTAAACAGAACTTTAAAATAAAAAGAGCATGAGAAGACTGATTCTGGAAAAAAAAATCCAAACAGATTCAGGCTTAGCAAAATTATAAGGAAGCGGGAAAATGTCAGACAACCTTAAGTACAGATGTCACTATCAGTTCCACTGAGAACACATGAAAAGTGGTCACTGGGCCATCATAGTTGACTTACCTTTTTACTACAGGACATTAACAATTAATATCACCATGATTACTCTATCAGATAAATAGGATATTCTTCACACTGTCACCTGATAAAGACACAAGGATTAATGCTCTGTTTTGGCAAAATGTCTTGCAGAATCTTCAGTGTCAAAATGGTCAATTCCTTGCATAAAAAGGCAACATTTCAATAGTACAAAGGCCTCTAATATCCTGCTGGGACATACCTTCACTCAATCAGTTAATCGAGAAGGGAAAATACCACCCTTCTTTGCATGAGCTAGATATTTACCAGAAATCTTTTATGCATCTATTAATCAGACCTAATCCAGCTTTATTTGTGGGACAACCTCAGCTGACATGGTTACAGACAAGCAAATAAACACTGCGACAAACAACAAAGCATTATGGCGTAATCTTCATAAGAAGGTATGTAGCTATTTTAAGGAAAGACAAATTCTGGAATAATTTCGATGTAGCTAATTCTCTTTGTACATATTTGATGTATCGTATTCTGTCTTCCTCTGCCTCTCATATACCTGCACACAGAGCTCAGCTTCACGCTGCTCTGATTTCAAGGGAGACTCACACAGGTGACAGAAATATTCAAAGGAGCTGAAGTTTCCAGCAGTGAGATTAAAGAGAGCTGTGGCTATACACCTCTGTTTCAAAACATTTTGCAGGAAATAAGCATGGAGCGGCCTCACATCACTTAGATTTTTCCCATACTGGGTGTTTGAGTCAGACCTGTTTCTGTAAAGCTAATATGGCTTTACTGTCCTATGCAAAAAAAAAAAAAAAAAAAAAGACCCCCCAGAAGACTGTAGCCCTTCCCTTGCAAAAAAGTGTGCTTTTACATCATTTTAACAAATTCCAGTTATTTCAGTGAAAAATTGCTGCAAATTCCCCTCATCTCCCTTTCGTTCTCTCCCCATCTCTCTCACGCGATCACAGTTTTGCTGTTTCCGTGGCAACCTTATTGCTAAGGGTGGGCCCTGCGAGTACATGGGAGCATTATCTGCAGCTTTGCAAGTTATTCCTCTGGAAAACCACACTGGTGGAAATATTACTGCTTAAAATCAGCGATTATTAATCATTAATGATCAACTTTTTAATTTACATTGGCAAAAATCTGAAATATGCGTACACATTTCTGTGGAGCAGCTCAGTTTTTAAGCCAGAAGCTGACCCTGCACAAGCAGGATGTTTTTCTGGTACTTGAAAATACTGAAACAATTTTGTCTAAAGACATTTTCATCCTGTGAAATACGACATGAAAAATTTGGAAGAAAATGAAACTTGTAACTCCTTGTACTCCATTAGTGGCTCCTGTGGGCCTATTGTTAAAAGTCAACATTACATAAAACTTCAGAGTAAAGACGGATCTGAGATAATACCCGAAACAGAACATGACATTAAGCTCTTGCCAGGCAGCATCAGACATGGAAGTGCACTAAAATCCACGAACCAGCCCTAAATCAACCCTGTAGCATGGGACCTGCTCTTAAAAAAAAAACAGATTTTTATAGTAAATTCTTCCTTTCTCTACACTAACCCCTGAGATAAGAAAAGTATCAGCAATATAAAAGGGCTGTATTTCCTAAGTACAGCTCACAGCTCTGCCATGTCTGTGTGGACTGCCCCCACCTGCCCCAGTCCTCTGTAGGCGCTCTTCCTTCATCCTCCCTGTCCCACTTGAACTCCAGGGTATTTTTCCCCTCCTTGACAATACCTTTAGATCCTATACCACTTCCATTACTGATTTTAAAAATATTATTTTTCTTACTGCCAGCTGAGCTCATTTCTGAGAGTCTTTTGCTGACCCGTTGTTTTATTTCCACTCTTCCTCTTTCTCGTCAGGGCCACTCAAGGTGCTACACAGGCAATTTACAGTGCAACTAACTTCAGTGTTTTACATGAAGCAACATATTTAAAACTGAACAACTTCCCTAGCCTAATCATAGTGGAGACACGAGGAGCTCAGCAGCAATTGCTTCAGGCTGATATTCCTCTTGGGTGACTGCAGGAAAATAGCTCGTGTAGACATGGACTTGAGTGGCCACGAGCTACTGCCTGTCTTCTGCACCAGGAGCCACAATTCAGCTGAAGCTTCACACCGGACAGGGGTTCTGCTTCCCCCCAAAATACTTCCCAGTCTTGTTTTCTTTCCACAAGCTATCACACAAGTGACAAACTGTACTATATAAATTCCAGAATAACAGACCCATAATCTTCTCTCTGGCCTTGTGATGCACTAATCCTGATGGAAATGACAGGTCTTCTGGGCATATATGTATTAATGTCCAAGTTTCTCTGCCTGCTGTAACTGTCAGAGATGGGACAGGTGAATAAAGACTGAGAATGAGGACATGCTCATGCATGAGGACATGAAAGTTCTCATTCATCTACCATGAAACTTAGAAGCCAGAAGGCAAGAGAGCAATTAAAATGCAAAATTATAAAATTTCCTGGTGCTAATAACAAAATCTGTCTCTGAAACAGAGACAAATGAGAAATCCAGATATATATTTAATCTGTTCAAGGCATATTTTTTTATTTTAAACAATTAGGAAATTTCAAGATTTGGAGGAGAGCATAAACAGCAACCCAGGTCATTGATATATTATGCAAGGATTCTGTTTGCAGTCTGCTTACTCTTGAGGAACCAGTCAATTATTTGTTAGTCAGGCCTATATCTTTTTGTTTTTAATTCATGAGATGCATTTAATAATTCAGTTTTCTTGTTCTCTTTCTTAGTTTGTAATAAGGTATCTGTTTTTGTTCTATTTTTGTTTGCTTTCTTTTTCTTCTGTTTATAGCTTGTTTTCCTATGAAGAGTTTGAAAGTTGCCTTAAAAAAAGCTGTATGTGAAGTTCTGACGTCACTAGTTTCCAACTGATTTCAGTGGAAGCAGAATTTCATTGCAGATTTCTTAACCCAAATGCAAGTTTGGGAATTTTATTTGTTTCTTTTCTATAAGATTTCCTAGGCAACCTGATAAAAACACAGAAAACAAACTATGAGGTGTATGTTATTAAAATAAATGACACTTTAATAGCTGTGATTCAAAAAGTATTTGTACATTTTTATGAAAGTCTAAATATTGTTGACATTATCTTTTAAAATACATGAAAAATAACTTATTACGTATACAGTATACATACAAATACAAGTTTTACCACCACTAGAAGATTTAAATCCAGTACCTACTCTTTCCTAGGATTGCTGAATATTGGTGAGAAGAACAACAATGACAAGGATGATGATAATAACATTGGAACGATTCCTACATAAGACCTTTTACAGCATTGACATAGCTTCCCAAAGAGTTTCTGTGTATAGGCAGGCCCGGACATTTATGCAAAACTCTTATTTGCTGCAGTGGCATCACACAGAGAACTGCACAGTGTTCTTGCTGTAGCTTTTCAAATGAACGCTAACTGTACTTTGTCTTAGTAGACAGCCGTCCATTAAAAGTATTGAACTTTCCTAAACCGTATGTTCCCCTCCTCTTATGGAAAAGGTATAATCCAAATGATGAGAACAGAAAAGCAATAGATAGAATAGCAACAGATAAACGGGCACCTTTGTCTTACATTGCACATCAGACCAAAATTCTGGAGGCATCGGTAGACATTTGGTGGCAGTAGCAAGAACTGCTTAGCCTGCCCCTGCCCTCCTACTTTGCATCACCTTTGCTGTGGTAGTATAAAACATTTATGCCATGGTACAGAGAACCAATCTGGCTGAAGACTAACTCAGAAAAAATGGTTATTTGTTTCAGCCAGATCAGTTCTAGGCTCTGATTCATTGAATAAAACATTGAACTGAACTGATTACTGATCACCACTTCTTCTGAAAGAATTCTGAAAATTCCTCAGTAGATGATAAATATTAACAGTACAGGGTTATTTGCAATAGTATTCTTCCAAGTAAATTCAGAAGGTGGGAGACATGCACTATTTGTACGCCTTGTTGTTGTGAGTCACTGTATCTGTTTGCTGGGTGTCCAGGCCAGAGGAGCTCTCCCAGAAGCATGTGAAAGCAAGAAAAAGTGCAACTGCTGCAGTCTGCTGAGAAATGAGTAGTCTGACTCCAGGGTCGTACTGTGCTCACTGCCAACTGCTGGGCTCTAGGGAAGCATCAGAGAAATGCCACTGGGAGAGACACGGACTGCAGCTCCCGCTTCTACAGGGGAAAAAGAGAGAAGGGACTGAAGCCACCACACGGCCTGAAAGGGCCTATTATGGTAATAAGTAATGCAAGTTAAAGCAGAAAGAAGAATCCTAATAGCTGGCATGGAAAGCAGACAGACTCAGCAATACCTTGTGGCAACAGTAGTACTGTTATCTCAAAGCAGTTCAACAAGTTTAAGCAACAGCACATCTGAGGAACTAACTGAACAGTACTACTATAGTTAACATTTTGCACTGTATAAATGTTGATTGTCTGCTGTTATTTTTCAGTTTGCCTGGGACAGGAAAGAGAAAGGATCCACACCTCTATAAAATTACTACGTGGCACCGAAGCAATCTGTTAAGCCTCTTTTCTAATAGCTATTAACACGAAGAGCCTGCTCTTGCACAGCACCTGACCAACACATGCCTGTCCAGCATATCTAAACCACCAGAAATCTGTTTTTTAGATAAAAGCATTAAGATTGCCATGTGGCTACAAAACCCTTAAGTACAATTAAACTACAAATTCTGTAGTTAGTGCTGAAATAACTCTACTGCATAAAATTTTGCATCAGAATAAACATGCACATGTCTGTCCCCTGTGCAGTGGCTCAAATGTAAATATGAATGCTTAGAGTCCACCATGACAGTCAAATGATGGAAAAGGAACATGTTGGAAGGGTTTAATGCATGATGTGCAGGTAGATGGTAATATTTATGGACTGATGCTCCTTCTTACCTTGCCAAAAACATTTTAGCTTTGTTTTTCAATTTTGTTTTAACATTCTTGCCCCCCCCCCAAAAAAAAAAAATTTAGGAAGTAGCAAAGGAATACTCTACTAGAAAAAACTCACTATATGCAAATCTTGTATTTAACTGCTCTATAACATAGCTTCATAACTTTTCCAAGTGCTCAGACACATTTATGATGTGTGTACACACAGCCATCCCACACAACCACAAACTTAAGATACACAAAACTAACACGTGCCCTCTGCTGTCCAAAGAAGTGAAGGAAGTCAGAAGGAGCCTTTCCTCTCTACAGAGTACATTAACTCTCTCTAGCATTCAAGGGCAGCTAAATCATCATCCTGAACATCATACCTTAAAGAGGGAAGAAGGACAATGGTAAACTTGCATCTCAGTCCCAGCAAGGTCATGTTGTACCAGGCAAAAAGAAGTGAGTGTGGCCCATCAGCAATTAAGACCACAGCTTAACCTATTTAGGAGGGCAGCAATGGACTGCCTTTGTCATCTGTTGTGAAGCATATTGTACTGGCCAGCAAAAACATTTCTGTAACAAATACATAAAGCAGAATCAGTTGTTGCTTCAACTTTTAGTGCTTTTTGAAAGCAAGCAGTATATAAAATGTCACCCAAAGACAAACCATCTTCTTCAGCCTTGAGAAGGCCCTTTGCAGCAGAAACAGTGTTTCCATGATGCAAGGAAGAGGAGAGCTGCACAGAAGGCTATTGTAGTGTCAAGAGAGGCGACACACAATGAACAGAAGGATGATGCACAAGGAGCACTGGGAGGATCTGTATGGTTCATTTTCCCATAATTATCATTTATGTCCTCAAGATTATCTTGTGGGCCTCAATCAGCAGACTAAAAAGAAAAGGCTGACTGAAAAAAAGAGGTCAATTCTTTGCAACATGGATAGTAACTGTCAAAAATCAGAGGAAAAAGAGCTATTTTTCTATTCCCCATAACTTTTCCCTTTTTATCAAGTAACTTTTACTTCAAGATAATAAAAATTGAAACTTCCCAGTACCACAGATGCCCAGATCCTTATTAATAAATAATGCATTACAATGTGTTGAACCAGCAGAATATTCCTTCAGCAGTACCGCAGATGTTACTGAACTTTCACAATATGAAAATGATCTTTAAGGGCTGTTAAGTGCCCTTGTAAGAAATGTATTTATTTTCTAAATCATCATTAGTTTGTTTGTTTTGATTAGAAATTTGGCCAAGGTAAATTAAAATTAATTGCTAGGAAAGAATAAAAGTGTCCTTTACTTAAACAGTGACTTTCAAATTCATGCCCAGCTCACTTTAGCCTGGCTTCTATTTCTTGGTTATCTCTGTAACTGCCCCGTAACTCTGTAAGTCTGTCTGTGCATCATCCCTCAATCAACAGTTACTGAAACCCCTGACCAACTTCAGCCAACTATAACAAAGAGGGGGAGATTTCAAAGATATTACATAACACCATATTCACGGGGATAAACAGGAGGGGGGAAAAAAAAGAGAAATTCTACCCATGCCCCCAGCAGGGAGGACACTGCAGTGTTAGCCAATCCTTCTTAAATCTAAATAAAAAGTAAACTTGAAATAGAATGTAAATGGACTGTAAATGTCCTCACCCACAGAAACAGCTTTAATTGAAGAGTGTATTTAGAAATCAGCAAAGCCTATCATAGGTTTATCCTAAAAACAGATACTTACCCAAAGCAGAATATTCTTCCAAGACCTCGTCTTGCATTACTGCTTTGAAAATTATCCGCTTAGGCATGTAAGTTCTTCTTTTTGTACATTTTGGTTTTGATAAACATGCTTTATATGTTACTGTGGGGTATCCTATCAGCATTGGAAAACCTCACAGATTGTGTCCAAAACATCTGCATCACAGTCAACATGGTTAGCTGGAGTTGTTTTGCTGTCATTATGTTGGAGTGAAAAGACTTTGTACTATACTATAGAGTAGTATTTACATTTCGGAGTAAGAATGGTTTTCTAACATAAGTTTGGAACTTCAGACCACATTCTCTCTTCTCTGAAATCCTGGAAATGTTCATATGCCCTTAATTTGTCTCATAAAATATGCCAACCTACTTTTTACCCATGTCTTCCTGCAGACTGGGATAAATCTGTCACAAATGTTTAGAAGAATCACTTGATGGTACCTCAGCATATCACTCTACTTCTGTGTACTTGTTTTTCCTATGGTTATTCCAATTAATATTTCTCACATTAACACTCAAAAGTTTAAAATCTGTGTTTGCCAAATTCCAAAGTAACTAGAACCAGTTCAGTTCATCTGTCAAAGATCCATCTCACCGTGATTATGATTCCTATTGCTAATTAGAATACAAAACTCAGGATTCCTCAGTATTTTGGCAAATCCCAACACTAATCCAGCTGGTTCAGTTGCACATTCTTTCAAATAGCACTAAATGTGACATTATGTAATTAGCAGTTTACTAACAGGCTTGAAATAAGCTTAACCCTAATATTGAAAATTAATAATTCCTTGAACAAAAGGCAAAAAGGAGCGACTGTTAATATCTACTCTAATCTTTCACATAATACAGGGAATACATCTTCTATGAATTAATTCCTCACTGGATCATAGAGTACTTTAAAAAAAATACCTGGTCTTGATTAAAAATTTCCAGTGATGGAGAAGCTGTCACAATCTTGGATAAATTGCTACCGTAATTAATTATCCCATTGTTTACTGTTTGTAAGCATAAGCACACAATAAAAACACCTCACATTATACTTAATGAGTCTGTTCTTAACATGTGGAGCTAAATGAGGTCTGTATCAGGGGCAGATTTACTGGGTAACTCTTAAGGCTTAAATCAATTCATTAGTAGTTTCAGTTCTGGGCATACTCCTAAATTATGCAACCTAATCACACAAACATAATGTGCCCCTAGATGCAGTGATTCATACCGTCCAGTCAGATAATACCATAACGTTATTCAAAAGAACAAGGGCACAGTCTACAGGTAAAAGCACACACAAATGTCTCTGTGCTATTCTGGTCCTTCTAGTCCAGTCCTGATTATGTCGATACCACTATATTCCATCACTACTTCTGATTTCGATATACAAATATGGAAGCTCTCCCTAAAGAATGAATGAAAAAAAATCTGAATCCATGCAGGACGTTATTGCCGGGGGAGTGGGGGGCAGGGGAGACAACACACTTCATATTAACAACGAACAAGCTGCTGCAGTGTGTCCTAATATTGGCCTTTCCGGCATCGGTTTCTAAAATGCAGCCAATACAACAAATCTCTTTAGCAAAGAAAATGTTCATATTAAAAATCATTTTACTGTTGCATTGATGATCTTCTTGCACTCAAAACAAGTAGACAAACATATATGCACATATATACACTTAGACACATTCTCTCCCTCCCTTTCTCTCTCTATAATCAATATAAAGACCAAGTTTATTTCTAAGGCTCTTTTCCTTTTAACTAACTCCTATGTGTATAATTTTGGTATAATTTGAACACGTTTTATAAAGAGCAGGTAGCAAAATTAGCAGGCATTCCCTTCTGTAATTCAAACATTTCCTCATCAATATGCAATACTATTTGATGGGCAACTATGAACGTACTTTGACTTGTAACTGAAATTGTTTTCCCGATCACTTGGCCATTATCTCCTGAAAATGCATTTTCATTGCAGAATGCCAATATCAGTCTTTGGAGCTTATTACACCCTCAATCTTTAAAGACTACCTGTTAAAATTAGCAAGAATATTAAATCAATTTTAATTTCATTAAAGATAGTACTAGTTTTAAAAATATGTCTTATTTAGGCATGCCTAATTTTTCATGTTAATTGGGGGTCATATTACTTCGAAATTAACATTTGATTCCATGACACGTCTGAGTCGACATGATATGGAAATGGGTTCTGGCGTTTGTAGGGTTAATCTGCTGAGTCGTGACTACTTGTAACTGTCAAATTCTCTCCAAGGATAAATAATTAAAGCTTCAGGAAGAATAAGCACACAGGAAGTGGTGGAGATTGGATGTACGTAGGTGTTGAGGGCATTCATTTTTATCCAATCGCTGAATAAAAAGCACATTATTCATGCAATCTTGTTCATTCAGTGCTACGTGACCTGCACCACAATAGAAGACTGCAGCATCCAGGGCAGAACTGAACTGCATTAGAGGCAAAGACGAAAGAACTCTAACTGTACCAGCACAATGTTTCAAACACAAGAACAAAATGCTACGCTGTAGGTGTATACATAGCCTCTGGTTAATGTTATAATGAGATGAGTTACAGCTCTTATGACTAATGCTGAAACTGCACATAAAAATATTGTTGCTCATAGAATTTTTTTTCTTTGGGTGCAATAAGAATAGCAAATACTAGCCTGAAAGTGAAATGGCTCTTTCTTTTTCTTTTCAACTTATATCTGTTATGTGTGCCATTAATGATTACTTCCAGATTTAAAAAAACAAAAACACACACACACACACACAAAAAGCTTTCACTAATCTGCAAAGCAAAACAAATGCAATGCATTGTAGCATTAGCATTTGTGGTACAAAACTGCTGAAACAAACTATTACAATAAAGAGAACACTGTCAGGCAGGAAAACCTACATTGTAAAATGTAAAATCTACAGCAAAGCAATCTTAGCTCAAAAAAACCTGTTGTGTGTTGCTGAGCATTTTTTAAAGCACAAGAACAACTCCCAGCTCCTAAATAGATTCCTTCGCCTTCATATTCCTATTTATGTCCCATGTTTACTCACTGTGAATTCCATCTCTGGCTTGATATACCATACCCCTGTAAACCACTCCTTTATATGTAACTGTTTACTTGCTTGAATATTTGTATACCATATACACAAGGTGCAACTCAAATAATATGGTAGTGAAGAAATCAACGAATAAACATTGAAAAATCATATACCTATAGTCCCATATCAAGTCCATAGTTATTGGAAAGCAAGGATCTTGCTAAAAGTGTTCATATCTTCTCCCACAACTACCTGCCCACTCCGGCAATTTTAAATACCAGATTAGTTACATCATTCTTAGTAGCAGATGTTACAGCTACAGATCTTACATCCAAGCATAGACAGAACTGATGAACATTTTAACTCACATTTAGAATGAGAACTAAGATCCTATAGAAAGCCTTGAAAGCTGAAGAATTCCCTAATAAAAAATGTGGGGGTTTGAAATGTTATCAGAATAAATACTTATTTTATTTTGACATGAAAGATAGAAGTCAAACATCTGAAAACATTGTCCAATATGCATTTAAAGCATACAGTAATGACGGTAATTAATTGGTTTCTTACCATGAATGAAAAAAGAAAGGGAAACAGAAAGAGAACCAAAGGAGTCTGAAAAACTACAAGCCTTGTTATTTATATACCCTTCCTCAGAAGGCTAACTAAATGCCGTATCTGCAGAATGGATGCACGTGAGTAAAAGAATGAAGGCAAGCATATGCCTCACTTACAGATTAAGAGGGGGAAAAAAATCAAATACAGGCAGTCAAGGAGAAGAAGGAGATGAAAGGAGAAGGAGGAAGAAAAAAATATCAATCAGAAACACATCTGAAGAATTATTTAGCAACAAATCTTCCTGCCCCAAGAGACTCTGAAGAAATTTTGAAATACACTAATGGTTGTAATATGACAAGTCTAATTTAGAAATAATTGATAAAAATACCAAAGTCTTCAAAGAACAGCAGCTTTTTGCCTTGGACAGGGCAATTATGATTCTTAACATACACTTGAAAAATATTCTCAAAGACTGTGAAAAAAAAAAGATGCAATATATTCCTACTTAATATTTGCTGCTAACACGGGAATTGTTCCCTGCTTACAAACTGCAGCAAAGTATTAAACAAAGTATTGGACAATTTCAAAAAATGCAACTAAGTAAATATCCTTAGCATACTTAGATAGTAGCATACTTAGAGCCTGAGAAAGCTCTGATGGACTGGAATGGTCTTTTCTAAAAGCACTGCTATCGGATACAGATTTGGGAATCTATGAAAACTTGGATAATGCACCACTCTTCCTCCATCAGCATAAAAGCTAAGGGGAGAGTTCTGCGAAGAATTTGAAATACAAAATTGAAAATTGTGAAGTTTCTCCTTTATGCTTCTTATTTGTCACCCTCTTCACTGAAGAGTTTAGAAGACTGAAGAGTCCCTAGTTTAAAAAGATATCATTATAATAGGACAACATGACTTACAAATAATCAAAATAACATAAAATGTTGTATGTCCCAATGATGTGGTACCAATGGTTATCAATGTTGTACAGTGTTTCACTTACATTCAAAAGAAAATCAATCAACTTAGTAATAAATCATATTATATAATTAAACATTATTAGTTTAGGGATCTAAGAGTATACAGCTCCTAGGTAAATTCAAGTTCATGTGATGTTGACAACAGTGTGACTTTACTCAGGAGAAAATAGTTTTCCAAAGTCAATAAAGAATACAATATTAACTTCCCTCTAGTACTTCAAAATTGCAAAATGTTTAACTGAAATGGAAAAGTAACACAAGACTAATTCTCCATTTGTCTTGGCCAGGACATAAAATGCTGATCAAATTCATGATAAATTCATTTCAGGGTTTAGCCCAAAAGAGGTTAACCGACTTGGGGAAGGGCACAGTAATTGCAGGAAGCCAGATGTTTGACTGCTCATTTGTGGAACAAAAGAAATGATCTCAAAGCTAGTGGCACAGACATAGAGGAAGACATATTTTCAGTTAAAGAAAGGTGGCTAAGATCAGGTACATTTTCTAATTCATGATTGCCATCTGTGGAATTTGTGGAAAATTAATTCCTAGATAGTATGAGGTTGACCAACACAAATTAATCTTTTCAGAACAACAAATAAAGGTGATGAATGAGGCTTACTAATATTTCCATGGGAAGTTCACATGTGTTAATGAGAACTCAATATGCTTAAAATAGCCACAGAATAGCCATCTCGGGTATAATTTTTGCATCTCAGCACAAATGCAATGTGACCATAACAGCATAACTGTTTCTGTCTCAACCATATATAGCACTTGTTTCTGACACATTAATATATGGATTGCAGGTGGGAGTTTCCAGATTCAAATAGAGTTTTGCAATTGAGTGTCATGTCCCCTAAGCCCATTTTCATCCCACCTAACTTTAGGCATTTAATGGAGGTGCTTAAGTTTGAAGTCTAGTCATCCTAAACTCTCTCTTCAGTCTATGGAAAGAGACAGTCAGCTACAGAGGGCTGATCAGATCTCAGGTGAGCTGAATTATATTCAGTGAATGTCCTACTCAATACGTCATACTGAAACTATCTGCATATTAACAGTTCAAATATTTGAATAGCATTCAGAACAAACAAATCCCATCTAATCATCAAATGACTTGCATGCTTCTCTCCCCTAATTCAATCTTCTCATAAGCTATTTTTGTGCAAAGCACAAAAGCAACTCAGTGGTCTTTTAATCATCATTCCCTTCTGTATTTAGCATCTTTAAAAAGAGATTGTTCTTTCTTCTTTTTCGTCCTGTTTCCTTCAGTGGTAAATGAGTAATAATCTATTTTTTAGGAAACTAGTACAATAGAGGTTTTTTAAAAAACTGCAGGTGGGTGAGTAGCTTGTCCATGGCTCACCACACTTCAAAATTTTCCAGAATTCACAAATACTTTGAATGATGCTCAAGGATCTCCTATTCCCATGACCCAAACCTCTGCTCTGTCCCACACACCATGCAGGAGGGGAAAGCCTGAGAAAGTATCATCATTTATTAGTTTTATTCCAAAAATTACTAGGAGGGGCTTGAAAAAGCAAAATCTCAGACAAAGAACTTGTTGGCAGTTATAGTTAAATAATTTTACATGATGCAGGATCATCTGACAAGTCTTGGAAAATGATAGTAAGGAAAAGTAATGGCATTTATTGCCTTTTCCATTTCAACTATCTATAGACAATTTAAAAATATGAATTCTGGGAGCTAATTTGTCAATGTATATAATATAATGATAAATTTTCTGAGCCAAAATATTACTGGCTAAATTAAGGCAAAAACATAGAGTAAAAATAGTTCCAAGCACATATATAAAATTGTCACACCTCTAGATATAATTATCTTCTGATTGCTAAGTTACAAGAAATACCTATTTTTAAAAAACATTCCAGAAAAAAGCTTATCTCCTGGGACAAAAAGCATATACTCATCACAGCTTCAGCTCTACATGATATTGTAGCTATTCAGAAAATTTACCTATAGAACCTTCCTCACTACCAGTTTCTGTATTCTAGGAACACCATGCATAAGAGATGTCAGCTATTTATTCTGTATAGTATAGAACTTGCCATACATGGTACATACTAGCTTTTATTAAAAAAAGAAAAACACACAGAACTTCTCCTTCCTTATTACACATTACCAGAATCTGAGTGACAACTCTGCAATAAGTCTTACAGCAGACTTTTCTATCTGTGCAGGGCCCCATTAGATTTATTGGGATTTATTGCAGGTATACGCAGATACTATATAATAAACATTTCAGGAGAGGCACCGTATTTTCTTATTTGCATTGTGAGAGGATTAAAAAGCTTTTTGGAGCTGAAGCAACATACTAAATTAATAAATTAATAAATGAAAATACATGTCATTCAAGCATCAGTTGGAATGTTATTTCAGTTCGCCCATTAAATATTTTACTACTTACTATTCACTAGGACAGGATTTAAGAACTTCGCTTCCTAGTATACCTAAGACACAGATCAGGAGCAAATACATGCTTCTCTGATTCATAATACTTTCAGGAGCCAGTAAGTCCAGTGAAGCCAGTTAATTCATAACAATGCACAAATAGTATAAGGTCTTTTTTGTTTGCTTTTGAAGGCCCATTTGAAATTCAGCAAATCAGAATCTCTAGATTCTTATCTTTTCTGTTCACTTGAACAAAGTTCAGTTTTATTTCCCTTTGCCTTCTAAGAGTAACTACCGTTCTTTTCCCTCTTTCTTCAAGGGCAGTGGTGTTGCTGTTTGTTTCTATAACCTCTTCTCCTGACACTTTTCTGAACTTGTGTGGATCAAGAGAGTATATCAATTTTCCACAACTCAAACAAGCATTGAAGTTCACTGAAATATTAGAAGCAGAGGAAGAAAAGGGCCTCATCTTGAAAACCAAATTAGGACCCCGCTACTACCTTCTTTCTAATTATCATCATTTTCACTATTCATATTTCCGTGACATGTCATGGACCATAACTCTGTCTTGACATTGTATGGAAACAGGACAAAAAATAGGAAATCCACAGTCCAAGAAAATCTCATGTAGCTGGTGGCTCCACATAGAGCTAAACTGTCCTGCAAGGACATCTGTGGTGTACAGCAAATAAGAGGTGACAAGCAATTTATGCAAACATCCATGCTGCCTCAGATCATGACTCTTCTTTCAGCACTAGGGAACATAGGGGCTGATATGTCATTCACATAGCAAAAACAGCAGTTAAAACTCCAGATGGAGGATAACAGGAAGGATCAGGTGACTAGAGCACCTGGAAGAAAAGAGCTAAAGCAGTACTTTCCCACTTAAGCGGAAAGGGGGGGGAACTGAACACGTCAAGGAACTCGAGAATGTGTTGCTTCCCTTTTTTGTCCCTGGCAATTATCTGCACTTTGAAAAATATTAGACATCTCCTTTCTCAGAAAATAGGTCTTTAACATGCGGTTCCAGGCATGATTGCACTGGCACACCGGACTCAAGGGAACTTTACCCCCTTCCCCCATATGTTGAAGGTGCAAAAAGGCACATCCTCCATAATCCCAAAGGATAAATGGGCAGAGTTAGACACAACTGAATAATAAAGCACAATCAGACAAAGAGAACTTCACAGCTACGTATCTCACCCAGAGTGCAATAAATATGACATAAAATCATCTCAGAACTTTGTGAACATGCTTAACACATGCTAACAACATCCATTTTGGTTAGTTCTGCTTTCTGTACCATGAAAAATACTGTAATTTTTTAGAGATTCCTATCAAATTCATGGCTTTAATTACATCCTGCCATTTTAAAGTGATTGTATAAGCATTTAGTGCTTCCAAAGGTGTCACCATGAATACTGAAATCCTCTGTTCATCTATAGAAGAGATGCAGCCCTAAAAGCACAATACAAGAGCACTTCAATGGCCAGTAAGACAAATCACCAAGGAAAATAAGATTCAAGTGATTCTTTTTAAAAGTTGAAATATGGGGTACTTTTGCAGTTGCATTTGTAGTGTTACAAAATACCGGGCTCTTTCTTTTTGATCTGCTTCATGCAGCACAAAAAGTTCTGATGGAGCCAAAATATAGGTTGATGAACTGCTGATTTTCGACTGAGCTTCAGACTATTCCCCCGTATCATTATGTTGGTCACCATAAAAGTGAAGCAAACAAAAGAACAAAAATAATTCAGCCTCTTACTGTTTAACTTCTCTCCTTCCTTGCAGTGCCAGCAGAGAGTAAGTTCAGCACTAGGGTACTGGATTGTAAGATTCATATTGCAATTTGTATACTGTTGTCTAAAAAAACGTTGATCTTGAACAATAGTTGGAGCAAACACATGCTTACTATGTGAAAGTTGAAAGTGGAGCATACACAGCATTCTGTACTGATAAAGCAGTATGCCTTGAACAAGCATGCTGTAGTTATAAAAACCCAATCATATGATTGACTATATTAAAAAAGCAAGTCATCTCTTGAATTCTTTAGATACCTTGAAAATATCAAAACATATTTAAAACCTCACTACTTAACTCAGTTCTTGGAAGCCTCAAGAAACCAACACCTGGTAAGGTGATCTGAAACACAGCAAAGTTATATATTCAGGCATTTCTGAGGGACATACAATTTGGAAAACATTTAGGGAAACTACGGATTTGGGGAAGCATCTCCATCAGTCTTCAATAGATTGGTGAGAAACCTTGCTGCCAAGAAAGTCCTTTGGAAGGGACTTTTCCCTCTCACGCACACAAACATCCATCTCCAGAAAGAAGCCGACTGCAGAGACACACCAACTCTAAGAAAATCTTAAATCATCACATCCCCCTCATTTCCACATTCAGTCTGATGCATCTATTTTAATTTCACCCTTTGCGAAAGTAAAATATTTATATAAAGTTCCTAAAGGTTAATTTTTACCAGTCTTTCAAATATTAGGCTGAGAGCTTAAATAAGGGGAAATAGCTTGAAGTTAAGTAAAGGCTGTCATTAGTTGTTGTTTCTAATTTAGATTAATTGACTTTGCTTATGTACAGATCAGATAAATGAGAGCACGTTTCACTACCAGATGATACATTGTGGGACTGTTTGCTTTAATTTATCATCAATCATATGGAGCATTTTTATAACAAGTTTATTTTAGCATTATTCCATTCCAAATTTCTGCACTCAAACCTTTCTTTCTCCTTGTAGCTCCATCTGCTGATTGGAAAAATGTTACAAGGTACCATGGTAACGCCTGCTGTACTGTAACACATATTGAAGAAAGTTTTCAGACTCCTCAGGCGTAACCAAGACATACAAAAAAACACAGTAACGTCAGAAAAACCCTCCACAAAGATTACTTCAGGAGATTTCATAGATTTGTTATTTATATGTATTTTACATTCTAAAGAATATAATACTCAAACAATAGAAAAACTGTGTTTCCCTAATAAAAGGCAATTTGGTAGTTCACAGATGTAACACATTTTGCTGTTTGAAATACACTTCAAGCATTCTCAAAGCGTGAACCGGCAATTTTTATGTCTGAACTTCACTGCTCAGCATCCAGCTACTCATGTCAATGACCAATGTCATGAAGAGAAAGCAGATGCTCCTAAGGACTTACTTTGAGGCACAGAGGATTAACCTCCCTAGGCTTCCTCTCCGGTCAATAAAAAAGACTCTTACAGGAAAATTCACAGTACAGACTAATTTTCCCTTTGGAGAAGCCTATCTCTATCACCAAAGAGACTTAGATAACTAGCTACACTAAGATTAGACTGTTCTCGTGCCCTTAAAAATCAAATCAGCCCTCATCTTCATCAAGGGCTCCTTGGCAGTGGCATGGTTTGGTAGCAGATATTAAGTAGGAGGAAACAGAGCATGATCAAGCCAAGGCATTCATCCTGTATGCAACCTTTTATCCTGCAGGAAAAAACACAGATCTACACCCATACTGGGCTCTTGTTTATTTCTGCCAACTGGAGACGGTGGAGGAAGAACTCTATCTCCTGCTTTTAGGCTGATGATGAGTCTGAATTTATCCATTACTATGTAATCCGCTTTCTGTTGCACCCCTCTCCCCCAAATATTATCTCTGTAACGGACCAGTGTACTTCTGATTTTTATAAAGGATGGGGACTTGTTGTTTTGGATTTGTTTTGGATTTGTT
This sequence comes from Dromaius novaehollandiae, assembly GCF_036370855.1. Taxonomy (NCBI): domain Eukaryota; kingdom Metazoa; phylum Chordata; class Aves; order Casuariiformes; family Dromaiidae; genus Dromaius; species Dromaius novaehollandiae. The sequence continues at coordinate 33,696,196 of NC_088132.1, forward strand.
TTGTCATTAAAGCATATGTACAAGTGATAGACCTGACAGCAAAAGGTCTTTGAAATCTGTTCCTTTCAAACATGAAATGGTTTCTATCTGCCATGACCCAAACTCGAAGTATAACACCAACTGCAGAAAGCATAATCATTTTTGTAGACAGTTTTTGTAATACTCACTGAACCAAAACAACTGTGGACCAACCTGGAGTAACCATAAGTTTACCCAGTATCCTGAAGAACACCCCACTTACTCCCAGTCTCATTTCTAGTATATCTCAAGACAGATTTCTAAGTCTAAAACCCAAAGCACACTCTCAGAAGAAGTTCTCTGATTTTTATGGCTTTTTTAAAGACTATCATTTCAGGTTTACATCCTTGCCTTATTACAGCTGCAAACCAACAGCAGTGGCAATATTTACCCACAATTCTTTCTAAAGACAGCTGTAGACTTGATACTGAAATTATACTCTGTTGGAAAGTTACACATACCAGATGCTTGATGTGAACATTTTGGTTTTAGTTAGGAGATTAACCAATGGTCTTAATATACGAATGTGTAAAGCAAGTTATTTCAGCTGAGGAATTGAGGGTAGCTCTGATGTGGTTTGGATGAGTACTGCAACTGTGTCTCCTGGACTCTAGTCAGGCAAATGCCTGGCTGCAAGCCATTCCACCACCCACTGTAGTTTCCACAGGAAATCACCTGTGGTACATTTTGGTGAGTCTGCCGATCTGTGCAGTACAGGCACTGGGAGCCCAGGACACACTGTGGCAAGCACATATAGTGCCATGGTTCAGAGCCAGTCAAAAATCTGAATCAGGCTTACAAATTCCTGCTCTTCCCCCAGTAAAATGCATGAACTGCAGTGGCAAAATCCTGATAAACATGCCATTCCAGAATGCATGTGAACAGATACATTAACATTTTTTTTTCCATCTTCATATAGAATCAAGGCTTTTCAATAGCCTTTACAGTTTCATTTAAGAGTAAGATCAGCATGGCTAGCAATAAGTGTGGGGAATATCATAAGAAAAAAAAATTAAGAGACAATTCATAAAGTCTGAGCTAGGAGTAGATGCTTTCTGAGATACGATGCATCATACGCCTGGCACATACCTCTGGCCTGAGGCTGAGGATGGGAAGGATCACACAGTCCTCAGCTCTGTGCAGTGCTGCAGGTAGGATAAGTAGGATCAGTGAATCAGAGAGGACTGGCAGTGTAGTGCTGACAAAGCAGGTGATTCCAGCATCAGAAAGGGGAAAGTGAATTGGTAGCTGAGGGAAAAGGAATGGGGCATGCGGGGGATGACACCGAAATCTCTTTAGCTCCCTCTGTAAGTTTGCACCTATTATTGGCAGGGTTTCACTACTCATATAGTGAAATAAATGAACAAATCATTTGCTGGCTGCTCCCTCCAAGAAAAGCACTGGCCACACTTACAACTCCAGGGACTATCTGGACTCCAGACGCTTCAAGTTTCTTGACTTACAAATAAAATTCTGGGGTGCAACTACTTACCCACTTGCCAGAAAGGGCTGTTGAAGGGCCTCACTCTCATGTCCTGCAGGAGAAAGTTGTAACCTCTTACCTGTATACAAAATGTAAATAACATCATATCACCATTAGATGATAACTGATATACTTTACCTTCTTTTTCTGCACAGCTGACATGCTGCTTTAAGGGTCAGACTTGGCCTTTAGAGTAACACTGCACCTTGGCCTTTCCTATTATTGCATAGCCCAGAATATACTAAAAAGAAAAAAAAACTACATGCATTTACATTAAAAAAAAGGAGGTATTATGCATACGATAGTTTTAAGACATGACTTCAAAATGTTAGTGTCAGGGAACTGCAAGGTTTGGCTGATCCTAAGGAAAGGAGACCCCAGCATGGTAACAGAGTCAGCAGGTCCAGGGTCCCCAGGCTAGGCGCAGGCAGGGCTGCGGCCTGGCTGGGGCTGTAGCTTGGGCCAGGCCTGGTGGCAAAGGCTCGGCTGGAAGCAACTCCCACGGGCCGGGGGTGGCAGTGGCTGGGGCCTCCTGCAGCTCTGCCTGGGAGCCTCTCCCCGCTGTCACCAGTGGGGAGGGGGCCGCCTTTGGCTGTGCTGGATCTGCGCTGGCCCTGGCTCCCGCAGCCAACCGCCGCAGCGCGGGGAGGATGCTCTCAGGGCCCTTATATTGAGCAGAAAATGTCGGAATATAGACATGTGAATACTTTCGAAGCCTGCTGCCAGTCCACATTTTGGACTTCTGATGCAAAGATTATGCTCAGAAATAAAAGTTAAAAAAACAGATTTTTCATTAAGGCAGCCCCAGCCCCCATAGATGGTGGCTATAACACAAGATATACTTTCAGGAATCCAGGTCCAAATGCAAAACATCCAAAAGCTTTTTTTTTTTTTTTTTTTTTTTTTTTTACAATTTTATGACTTGATTTAATTTAAGAAAATACTACCTCTAAAATTCTCTACTAGAATTTGCCTTGCTTCTAGCCTTACCCATTATGAATACAACGGTCCTAATAGTGTGAGTCAGTATGTCCCTTGCAATCATCATAGGTTACCATGGGAGAAATAAGAAAATGCAGGAGCTGCACTACAAGACTAAGCTGGCAGAAGCTTGAAGCTTGGTGTGTTCTAGCATGAGAAAATGCTCATAGAACAGAGGAAACATATACCCACTTTTCAACAATGGAATAAGACATCATAAAAAAAATCTGATAATTATTATAAAGACGGGACGTTAACTGGAACATTACTGTTCATCAAAGTCCTAGTCCAAAATCTATTGAGGATGACCAGACTTTCCACTGATTTCAGTGAACCTTCAATCTAGACCATAAGGATGGCTATCTCTAATAGTTCAGAAGGGAAAATCACATTTTAGCACATCTGCAAGCTGGCAAAACAGGACCTGAATCAGTATCCATGACAACCCTGCTGATGTGCTACTAAAAACAAGACAAAGGCATTAAGTTTTAATACCTCTAAAGCCAGCTGAATCAGTTTGCCTGTGCTTCTATTCTATGAATTTGCTAAATTTTTTTTTTTAAGTCTGTAAATACACATAGATAATGATGTAAGGTTCAAGTATGATCAAGTCAGACGTCCATCAGGCATATCCTTACGATAACTGAAAAGGTGTGTTCCTTTATGTTCTTGTAACTGAGATGGTTTAAGGCTATGAGGCAAGGTCTGTGAAGAGAGGCAATGCCTCTCATTAGATAAAAGGACATAGTTGAAAAAAGTGGACAAGGTTTCACGTTCTGAGTGTATTTCCAATACACAGAAGTGCAGTCATTTTAAGTTATTTTCTGTACTCAGATTTGCAACATACTGCTACAAACTGCAAGAGTGGTGGAAATGCAAAGATGAGTTTGGTGAAAGTGGTTAGGCTGAGAGCCAGGAAGGGAGGATTCCTGGAAGATTTATTTCAAGGTAGAATCTTCTTCCAGCCTCTGTTACAATTGTTAAATTATTTTCTATATAGATACTTCGTGGTAATCTGTAACAAGAGTTTAACGGGTGGACATTCTTCTTGAGATGTTTTATCTTAAAAGCTACCACTCAGAATGAGTGACAGAAACAAAATGATTCAAAATGAATGACTAAAAAGCTGGTTGTTAGGAATATGCGAGTGAAACACTATGAGACTGCAAATATGTATACTTGAATGTGAACAAAAAAGAGTTTTACCTGCCAAGAGAAATTCAAAGTTCTGTATATCTCCTACAACAGATGACTGTTCTAGTGTCTAAAATAAGCATGGGAGTCACCAGGAACATTGACAGTTGAGACACATAAGCAGGGATAAAAAAAAAAAAGAGAGAGCAAGACAATTAGCTTGCAATATGCAAGATTCAAAATCATGGCAAATAATTCAAACAGATATTCTGTGCAAGGGAAATACTTGGAAACAAGCAGAACTGAAAATGACTACAGGAGAACAGTAAATCAAATGAGTTTCTCTGAAATAAGGCAACAAGACTCAGAAGTCTGGGATACTACATATTCACAGGAGCAGAAAGAATAATATCACCCTGCATATTTCTGGTGTAATCACCCCAGGAACAGTGTATTTTTTTCTGGACATTCTTATCCCACAGAAAAGTGGTAAATACTGCTGTGAACTCAAGCAAGAAAAAAATACTAAACATAAACAGTTTAGCTCCATTTATTAAATCAGGGACATGATGATAATCTAAATATCCAAATACGATTACAAAAGCAAGGACAAAGGAAAAGCTCAAGCTGATACATATGAGGAAAATAAAAAATAAGATTAGAATTTGTAAATAGGATTGATTGCTCCCAAAGCTTTCAAAAACTGAGTTCTGTTTAATTGCAACGAAAGAAAGACTGGATTCAAAATGCCAGGAGAAACTGTCAGCAACCGAATGTGTTGTATTTGCCTCCAGCTCTACAAAGTGGTCCACGCAGGCCACAGCCCTGGGCCTGACTCATCACTGAGGCCGCAGTCTGCAGTGTCACACTCAAAACAGAGGAAGGAGGGGAAAATCTGTCAGAGGTGCGGGTGGCTCCTCAAAATGGGGAAATCCTGCTGCCTGACAGGATGCTTTTTTAGATCTTTTATGGTTAGGGGGTGGGAAATGTGGTCCTTTATGTTTATTCTATGACATTTGGATCCTCCTACCTTCCAAATCTTTGGAAGTGTACCCACACTGTGACACAGGTATTAATCACAAGAGTGTTATTCTTTGAGCTGAAAATATATGTGCTCTCTGCCTGTAATTTGAAAAAAATCTGTTATCCTCCAGTCTTCAAACACTGAATGCATCAATTAATATTATCTTAGCCAAAAAATAAGAGTACTGGTTTTCAAAGAGCACCTTGTCATTTAACATGAAAGCAGTGAGCCCTCCAGTGGCTATTTTAAACCTTACATTGTTACAGTAACTAAGAAAAACTATTTGTACACATATGGTTCATTCAGATTCTATTCAGTTTGAACTGAATTCAGTCATCTTCTGCTACTCTATTAACAACATTTTCTGGTAACCCATTAAAAGACATTATAATACTTGCAAACCTGATATATTTTCAGTTCAGGTACCCTTCCTCTCCTGTGTATGTGCAACATTTACATATGATTAATTTTAAACATGCAGATAATTTTTCAAAATTCAACAAAGAAATATTTACATAAGCAAAAACAAGCCTACGTTTTCGGCTCCTCCAAGTTCAAAGTCCTAGCCTATAATCGTCTAGAATATAAAACTTATCTCTGGAACCTATAGACATCTGGGACAATGAATAAATTATTCACAGCCTCTTCCAATACAAAAACCAGGATGCGGCAGAGTTAACACAAACAAAAGAAGATGCTTGTTCTCACAGAGGAACTTGTTCAACCATGGAACTCCTTGCAACAAGATCCTGTGAATTCTAGAAGTTTAAATAGGCCTAAAAATGACTAGAAAAATTAATGAAACAAAAGTACATCCAGGCTGTTAAATGCAAAGAAATCCCTGATCAGTAATCACTAGAGCCTAGGAGTGATCTGAGAAGGCATCATCACGTACTTGCCTCATTCTTATACTCTTCCCTAGGCATCCACTATAGAAAGCTGTTGACATATGTTTGGCTAAAAGGACCTTTTCTCAGATCTAGCACTGCCATTTTTATTTTTAAATAAAGCTGTTATTCAAACCACTTAACCACTGCATTGAAAATTCCCTGTAACTGAAAAACTCTGAAAGATTCCACTGCAGATTTTTTCCAGTGGTCCACTTCGAGATGCTGTCATGTAACAGCCTACAGGAAAAATCTGAGCAGGATTGTGCCTCATTTGACAGCATCTTCTTGTGCTTGATTCTCCAGTCAGTATACCTTATCATCCTGAATTTGTTATATGAGCTCCAGTTGCTATGGAAATGATCATCTGCTAAATTCAGAATTATTGATTTTGTTTAAGACAGGAATACTTCAGTTTGGCTCCTTTTAAGATTTGAGCTGTGCTCTTCAGATAAAGTTCTGGTCACTTCTTTCACAGGAAAATCCATAGAAAGAGAGTTAATGAGAATCAAATCTCAAAGAAATGACAAAGATGGACATCAGCCACCAAGCCCTGCAAGGATCTGAATGGATCTCTGGATCTCTGCTTGGATGTTCTGTATTGTTGGCTCCTTATCCCTAACCTGTAGATTGGGCTCCTATACTGAGTATTTTATTCAGGTATGCCTTCAAAATGCAGTCCTTGAACCGGCTCAGGTACTGGAAGGAGTATCCATTAACAGTAGCTCCATCTAGGTTAATTTGTGCTATTTGTCAAGTCAGTATATCTCTTCTCAGATGGAAATCACCAGTAACTCAGCTAGACTATTTCCAGTAGTTAAACTAGCTTATTTAGAGACAACTAAACCATCAAAACATGGCGCTGTTCCTTTAGTCTCTCCAAGTCTTAGTTCTCATTTGTGAACTGAAAAGCAAGACAAAAATTAACAATGTTTCCTTCAATTAATGAGGAGAGGTTAATTAGCACACATACAACTCAATGCTTATGAAAATTATTTCAAATTGAAATTAGGCAATAAATCCAAATTTAAGCATCAACACTGAGATAACCTAATTTTGAAGATCAAGCCGCAAAACCAAATACTGTTAATTGTATACATATGAGTAGCCTGGTTTAAGTCTGTAGGATCAGTGCTTTTAGGATTAGTGGATGTTTTGAAGTGCTAGGCAAATACCATATAAAACTAGTACACAAAGTAACAGTCAGATAAAAGTTTGTTTACTGAATATCAGAACTAATAGAGACTGATTTTCTGCTGACTCATGGTTTGTGGATAATTGGCTTTCATGTCTTAGCAGGCATCCATTCCAAACGCTGAAGAATATTTATCATTGAGGCATTTATAAGGGCCTTTTCTCATGTGGATTCTTTGCTGTCTAGCAAGGTGTGAGTTTAACTATAACAACTTCCCCCATCAGACTGCTTCTGCTCTAGCAAGACACCTGTTATCACGAAACCTGCAAGATTTTATTTATCAACATTTCTGTCAAGTTTGACTAAAACCAGCCAACAGGTTCAAAAGCTAATTGAGGATCAAAACTAACAGAAAGCACAATTGCTTAAACCTTGTTTCCATAGGAAACATTAAAAATATAACAGCACTGATCACAGTTCATCAATATATGTTATGAATGTGATTCACACTCAAATTCTGCACAAATTATTGTGTATATGATTATGACTCATTAAGACAGTACAAAAGGTTCCTTGACTGTAATCTTGCTGTTCTACTCAGGAAAATACATTCAAGTATCCTACATTACTGTTTTATGAGGACATATTTGAAAAGAGAACTGCAGCAAATGTACATCTAAGTTAAATTTCTGAAATATTCTATAGAATTGAACAGAAAAAGCTGCAGAGAAATATAATCAGAAACTGCTATGCAGACCACAGATGGAAAACTTTGCATCTTCCCGTTCTGTCAAAATCCCCCCAAATATTTTTATCCACCATGACTTAGATCCTGAATTCTGTCTATGCAATAAATAAGATGCACATGGGCCCATCATCATGACAGATTTTGATTTAAGATAGCCCTCACAACTCTTTGGATAGCCCTGGTCACAGAGTATTACACAGAGGATTTAAATTTCCTCCTGTCTGGATAAATGAAATCAGGCAAAAAAAAAAACCTGTGTTCACAGCCCATCTGTAGTACTGAAAAGGCTCTATGCTGATTACAGTCATATTATTCTCATGCAGAACTAAGATTATTGCTCTCAGACAAAATTATACACTCCTGAATAACAGCTACAGAATAGAGAGACGCTCTCTTAATGTTTCTGCCATTTTTATACTTTATCTTCTGTTTCAGCAGTAAGAGCTAATTGGACAGGATGTTGAGTGGGAGCGTGCTTTCCAGTTGAATAGCTCATGTGTGTCTCCTAACACACCTATGTTCCTTAGGCCATGAGGAAATCTTTTAAGGTTTGCTCTATGGCATACTGTCAGCCAACAACAGGAAACATGTATGCATGCACACTATCCAGAAGTGGTCTCCAGTCTCAAGTCAAAGTTCTTCAACATATGCTTCACTTCAACACACTGAGATATGAGTGAATAGTAAGAGCCGGTTAACTAATCAGCAGCTTTTCTCTTTGATAAATGTTGACATTCACGGTTCACTCACTTCTGACCCGGCTCCTCAGTAGTGAAACTTCAGAATCAGGATGTGATTCCAGCAATTAATAACCTAATTCTAGAAACTAACAATAGAGTTATTCTTCTCTGAATATCAAAATTCAGTGCTACAATTCAAATGAAAGGATCTTTCTAGAGTACTGAAGAAAGAAAATTACTTCATGTGAACATACAATTGTTGCTCTACAGCTCTATATGTTATAGCCAGGCAAAAGTTAAAATGGGAAGGCCTAACTGAAACAATCACAGAAAAGTAGGTCTAAAACAGATCACTGATCACAGGCAGGATCAGTTGTAACTAAAACACTTCTGCTGGATGTTTTTTCTAAATTGTTGCTTTAAAAAGTTCTTGCTTAGATAGTTAAACTGGGCTTAGATACTGATAGGAAATGTTCCCCAATGTCTAATCAAAACCTGCCTCACTAAAGTTTAAGCATTTTTGTTCTATCCACATTGGTTATGGAACACTATTTATGTCCTTCTTGGCAGCTCTTCATTTACTGATGACTGTCAGATCCTTTGTGTATACAAAATATTCGGAAGAAAACGTTGTCAAGAGCCCTATTCAACAAGCTTATTATTATTTTAGTAATCTTACAAAATATATCCCTATGTTAAGGTTTTCATTTCAGGAAAAAGGTATCAGGCTAGCAGTGGAACTTCCAAAATTACTGTTACTGTTGCAATATGTATTGCCCCTGAATATTTACGAGTCTTGCCAGGGAAAAGAAGTGATGATAAATGAGGGAACAAGAACGTCATTCTGGCACTAACTGGTGATCTCCTAACCCTGGATTAGTAAAAGCAGTATGTTAGTTTTGTTAGTTCTACAAGCTGCCAAACATACACAGTTAACCTGAGGAACAAGGATTTTCAAAATAATTTGAGGAAACTCAAAGAAAACTGAATGCCTATCTACCTAAAAATTCTTTAAATACTCTTTAAATGAAGGATTGGTATAATTATGAGTATTTGTTATGGAAGAAGAAGTTGCTTTAAAGGAACTCCAGGTTTTCACTTCTGAGGGCGCTCAAAGGATGCTTATACATAAGCTGTCATAAAGGTCCACTCTGATCTCCCTGCTGTTCAACATGCATGAGATAGGCTAAAAGATTAGAAAAAAGGCACATACATAAAATATCTTCAGTCCTGCAAAATCTCTTTGTTGCAGTGGGTTTATCTTTTTTCCATTGTTACATTAATAGAAAAGTATTCTGAGTATTACCTTCCTTAAGTATAAGAAAAAGAAGAGCTGTGCAGCCTGAAAATAAGCTAAAAACCTGTATTTTGTTTCAAAGAATCCAGATAACATGTTGGAAAACTTACAGGTAATCTGTACTTACATGTACTTACAAGATTTTATTAGAATTGATATTCCTATTGAGGATCTTTGTTAACAACAGGAATTTTGACAATCCCAAAGATTCAGTCCAGTGAAGAGAGAAATATTACTGGTGGGTTATGAGAAGCATTAGCATGCACCACTACCATTCATAATCATTACTCGAGGCCATGTTATATGTTAGAGATGGGCAAACACCTTTTAATGGTTAGGAGACTGTTTAACCTTTAGCATTTAACTTCACATTCAGGCTGCAGTACCAGTCACAAGGCCACTTTCAGTGAGCTGCTGTTAAAAACAGTAGCTATCCATGAATATGGATAGATAGCGTGTCAGTACTAGAGCCTCACACGGCTACAGATCGGACCTTTTTTTCCACTAGAATAGTTTTCAGCTATATCTATTACATGATCAGAAGGACTGCGCAAGTGTGCTAGCACTATGGCAGCAGAAAATTAAACTAGTCTTCTCTTACTTTAGAAGCACGACAAGAAGAGAAGAACATGACAAGAAGAGGAAAAGAACATACTGCAGATGGAGAATGCAAAAGGTGAGCAAGAAAGGAATACTGAGCCCACCCTTCCTGGTGATGTACACATTAGAGAGGCTTACCTAATCCTAAGCCGGCATTACACCCAAGAAATACCACTGGAATTTAGAAAAGTGCAGAATTCAATATTTATCTACTGTTTTATCTAAGTTTCATGTTAAAAATAACATTCTTATCTAAGTTTCATGTTAAAAATAACATTCATAGCCTAGAAACTGAAATATCTGTAGTCAAACTCTGAGAAGTCGCTACTTGATTTTACAACAGAAGTATTAACTATGCTATTTTTCTAGTATTCAGAATGCTACTCCCACTATTCGGAATGCTTCTAAGTGGGAATCTGCTTCCACAGAAGCTACACAGCTGTGAACGTCCCTGCTCCCTCCTACCTATTTTCTGCTGCACTCTAAGCCTGCACTGTTACCACTGTTCTGAAACCAACATAAAAGCAGTAAAAGGAACACTATGATAGTCCCTCAGTAGTCTCTGCATTACAAGAAAAATTTCCTGGAAAACCGTTTGTTCAGCCTGCCAGGGGACAGATCTGTTTGCATAGGAATAGCCAGGGCTGAGTATACCAGGAGTTCATAAACCCAACTAGGCCCCAGGGGATGTAACACAGAAGTAACGTGAGGGCAGAGCGCACGTTTAAGGGAAACCTTAAGCTTTATTAGCGGATCAGAGCAGGCTCCCTCCCCACCGCCTGCCACGAGCCACAAGGCCAGCCCTGCAGAGCGGAGCACTACAGCTACATATGCTGCTAGGGGCGGCCGCAGCAGCCATACCAACGGATTGCCACCCGGCAGAGCAGCAGCCGCCACTAAAGGTCCCGACGGTCTCGCCCCCACACACCGCCGAGGCAGCTCTAGAAACTGCTGGAACCGCCCGGCGCCCGGCTGCAGTTGGCCAATCACGGCGCCGCCGGGGCTCACGCGGGGCGCCGCTGCCTTGGAAACGCCGCAGAGCCCAGAGCTCACGTTGGGGCCGACGTGCGCGCGCCTCCGCCCCGCTCCCAACCGTCACCCTCTTACGTAATCTCCCACAGTCGCTTCCGGGGATTGGTGGAAAGGCGAGAGCCCGAGTCACACAGCCGCCTCCGCCGGCGCGGCCGCGCGGCGCGCCATTGGCTGGCGCAGCCCGCCAATGAGCATGGAGCTGCTAGATTCAAATCGAGTGGGGCGCGGCAGCGGGCGGTTAGTCTGCGGCAGCCGTCCGTGAGGGGAGCGCGCCGTGCCGTCACCGCCGCCACCGCCCCGCGCCATGGCCCACAAGCAGATCTACTATTCCGACAAGTATTTCGACGAGCAGTACGAGTACCGGTACGAGACCGGGCCGGGGGCGAGGGGGTGCTCCCTGCCGGCCCTTGCTGGGGGTGGCTTGGGCGGGCGCCTCTCCCCGCCGTTGTGGGGAGCGCGGCCCTGGGAGCGGCCCTGCGCCGCCGCCTCCGCGGTGGCCTCCGGCCGGCGGGGAGTGGGGGGGAGCAGCGTTCCGCCTCTGCAGCGCGGGCGCTCGCAGAGATTTTAGCCGGCGGGGCAGGGGGGACGGGGCGCTGGTCTGGGCCCTTCTGGAATGGCCTCCGGTGAGCGGGCAGCGCCAGCCCCACTCAGGGGGCGCCGAAAGGGGAGAGGGGGGTGGGGGCGAAGCCCGCGAGGCCCCCGTGGCGGAGGGCGCTCAGCCCCGGGTGACGAGACTGGGCGGCGGCCGCCGCGTGGCGGTAGCCCCGGCCGCCCCGCTCCTCTGGTGGCGCGACCGCTTGGAGGGCTTGTGCCTCCGAGGCTGCCGCGGGTGCTGCTGCCGCCCCGCTTTGTGCCTCAGCAAAGTGAAGCTGGGCACTCGAGCCCGGGTGCTCAGGAGCCTCCACGGAACTGCGAGTAACGTCCTGTACTGCCTCAGTAACTGATGCTGTTCAAGTTCAGTCCCTGAATTTGCTATTACAAAACAGCTTTTTGCTAACTTCTGTATATAGAAGTACAGTGCCAGTTAATCACTTGACTCTTACTATTAAAGTCACTTTTGATCTCAAAAGCTAGACCGAATACTTGCCTCTGCTTTCTATTAAGTAATAAAAGAACTTGCACATGTGAAAAGCAGGCTTTGTGCTTCCCCTCAGCTGGCAGATCAGGCTTTTAAGTGCAGTTAATGTGTTTCCCAACCACTACCACCTTAATCTCGGAGGGGGGGAGGAGGAGAGAAAATAGATATTTGTGGTTGATAAGATCACTCCTGTTAGTATTTTGCAATCACTCTAAAAGTGCAAAGTTCATATATTTCAAGCCATGTTAGTCTAGTTGCTGATATAACAGCCAGGTGCTGGGGTATATGTACCTCTATACAATAGAGTGATTATAGCATGTGGGGGGATGACTCCTGCATTTCAGGAAGCAGGAATGTGTAATGTTTTGTAGACAGAGTGAATTTCAAAATGTCTTTTGCAATTGATGCATAGTAATCAAATTATTTAGTAGAATCTATTGACACCTGAGGCTAGGGAAGATGTTGGTATTCATAACTGAACTTGCTTACTATCTTTCAATATTGATATGTGCAAGTTTTTTAGTGTCTACCAAGACAGGCATTAAGGTATATAATATGAGATTATTAAACTTCTACAGACATGTGATGCTGCCAAGAGAACTTTCAAAACAAGTACCAAAAACCCATCTAATGTCTGAAGAGGAATGGAGACGACTTGGTGTTCAGCAAAGTCTTGGCTGGGTTCACTATATGATCCATGAGCCAGGTAAGCACAGATGTACAAAGTCTAAAATATCAACTGTTTGGTGCCTGGAACTGAAGGTTCAAGGGTGTAATTGCTTTTGCTCTAGAATCCAGTTGGAATTTCCTACTAGATGTTTAGACTCCTCTTTATCTGCTTGCTACTTTAGCTGCTTGGGAAAGCAGGCAATGTAGCAGCCTTTAGACTAAACTTTCCCTTCTTATTCCCAGAACTGGTCAGGTAAAATGGTAGCCACCTTCTAGGTATCTGCAGTCTCTTAGCAGACAAAACATGCTAGGCTTGATGCTCCTACCTCTGCCTATAGAAATAGGTTTTACTGAGATGTTGAACAGTGTTAATATCTCAGTGATGGCCCCAAACTTCATAAAGCAGCATAACTTTATATCATGAAACTAGTAAGTTTTCACACCCACAAAACCCTAGCAGATGCCCTCCTAAACAAGGTCCTGTGTTAATGTTCTGAAAAGTCTACAGCACAGTTTAAGCTCTAGCTACAGTGCCTGCTAAAAGCTACACTAAAGCCAAAGTCCTTCAATTAATGGGGTGTGAAGCTCTAAAACCTAAGTATAGTGTAATAAAAACAGCCATCCAAGATAACATTGACAAGACTGGCCAAAGGGTAATTTAATTGGTGATGGATGAATCGCAACTAGTCTCACACAGTTCCAAGTTTCCAAAGATCCGAAAGAAACAATTAGCCTAATCTTCCAGTGTTTGCCTTATCTGGACAACTTTGATACTTTGAATGTATTGCCTGGGGCTTTTTTGGAGGAGCTTACGTTATTGACCTGACTTAGTTGTAAGCTGCCTATACTAATGTAACTAAGTGGTTTTTGTTGCTTGACAGTTAGCATGTACCTGACCAGGACAACATCACTAGCTTGTTAGAGCAAGTTACAGTGATAAAGTTCATGAAATAGCCTAGTGTACAGAGACAGAACTAGTACCAAGTCTGATGTATTTCTGTACTTCCTTCCTGTAAATATCTCAAATTAGGGGGTTGCCAAGTTCCAGTATAAAAATTTTGAAAGCATGTTTGGATTCCTAAGGTGTTACTGCAGAGTGGTTCTTGAAATTGTTCCACATGGGGACCTGTCTGTGGACTTAATTTCTTAGTCTGCTTAGTATCTAATAGTAAGCTTCAGTTATTGTTCAAGCTCTCTCGAACAGAAGTTGTCCCTGTAATTGGGACTTAAGGATGGACTAATGCTTTGTTCAATTTTATTTCCACAGAGCCACACATTCTTCTCTTCAGAAGACCTCTTCCAAAGGATGAGCAAAAATGAACTACCTTCTAGAAATCTTCTCCTAAAACTTCTTCTGGAACTTTATGTATATGAGTGTATATATGTTGGTAGTATTCAGTGAATACTTGAAAATGTACAAAACATACATCCATACCTGTGCATGAGCTGTATTATTCACAGCAACAAAGCTCAGTCAAATGCAATTCCAAGTAGGCTGCTATGGTGTTCAAAGATGAATGAAATTTTCTTTACTGTTAATGTAAGTGCCTATTTGACTTTTCATTGAATTTTTGTTTATTATAAAGTTTACATGTTGCATGTTTTGACTAGATGATCACTTGTTACATGTGTTCAGTAACTTTCACACTGAGCTTTTCTGCTAAACAGTGTAGCATGTTTGAATCCAATGGCTCACTTGTTCAGTAGTAGGCATAAAGAAATAAACTCTATTTTTAATGCTCTATAATACCTAAATGTCTAAAGTTTTAATTTGCCAGACAAAATGAGCATCATCTAACATCATGCTGGGGGGGGTACTCACTTGAGGAAAACTTGGGAGAAGCTACTTTGCTCCTCTATGAGAACTGTTTTGCCCTACAGTCTCTAGTTTCTGACCCTCCCCTGAACTTGTCTTAAATCAAGTGGGTTCTGCAACTGCTTCTAGCCAATCTGAACATGAAACTGGCGGTGGTAATCCTCAAGGTATTTAAGCAGGTGACATGCTGTTTAAATTGAGGTAATAGACTAGCTTCTGACATCCAAAAATTATAGGACTCCAGAGTTAAGGTTGATTATAATGCAACTACTCATCCTGCAGTGACTTACATAGAGATAGTTTAAGCTGTTAATTATACTAAACTTTATCAAGCTTTTTACTCCTGCTTGGTTACTTTGCTTGTACTAAACTATCTTCCTGTCTCAAACTTTAATTAGTCTGGGGTTTTAGCCTACCCTTCCACTCTCTTTGCTTTTTTCTTTTTTCTCTGGGAAGCTAAGCTTGTACTGTCTTGCTATGTAGATAATAGTCCTTAGAAGCATAGTCAAAGGGAGTGCTTTTCCTCTAATAAAAGCAGCTGCTGGTAGCAGGACACTATGAACCCAATTGCCTTAAGTATAAAGGGCCATAGCCAGCACAGTAGAAGCTGGATTAGTCCTTATTTAGAAAGTGGTGTGCCAGAACAGGTGAGCTGGTGTGTGTGCTCAATCTAGCATAAAAGTTCAGAGGTGACCTGTTGCACCTGATACATGGTGACCACGGCATACTGGAGCCCTGTAGTAGTAGCCCTACAATCAACTTTCTTTTGAATGGATGCTTCAGTATCACTGTTCAGAATAACTTTGCCCAGTACTGGTGAGACTGTAGCTGCTTCACTTCAAATGCAAGCTTGTGTTAGATCTGTAAAGTTGGGAAGGCCAAGAGAAATGGGTGCATCTTCCTGTCACTTAACCAGTGTGGTATATGCTCTTCCTGTGTAATGTGGGCATGCACTAAAGGGGATGTTACAGTGCCAGGTAAAGGTAAGTGACCTTATGGCCCTGTATCTAGCTGCTATGGCTGGAGGCTGTGGAGATCAGAGCTTTGGGGCTGACATGTTAGTATAACGTTCTGGAGTCTTCATCCTAACCAAGTGTGTTTGTAGCAAAGGTGCTTATGTCAAATTCGATGAGGCAAATAATTCTCATGGTCTTGACTTCAGACTTGCTAGAGGTGCCTGCTGTCTTGGTGGTGTTCCAGGCAGCCCAACCCAGAGAACCACCAGCAGAAACTGCCAGCTTGAGCCTGGCTTTTCTTCAGGCCCTCAGCATCAGGCTCATGGGTGCTGACTGCTGCCGACCCTCTACCGCTGTCGGTCTTTGAAAGACCTGCTGCCGCTCCGCCATCCCTCAGCACAGGGATCACACCAAGGGCTCTGGGCTGCCAAGGGCGCGTTCTTCGCGCGCGTCTCTCCAGCGCAACCGCCGCTTGCGCCTCTCCTGCCCGCTTCCCGCCTGGCCTGCTCCCGCCTCTCCTGCCTGCTTCCCGCCTGGCCCGCCCCCCCCCTCCCGCCTCTCCTGCCTGCTTCCCGCCTGGCCCGCCCCCCCCCCTCCCGCCTCTCCTGCCCCCTTCCCGCCTGGCCCGCCCCCCCCCCCGGCCCGCCCCCGCTCGGCGTCTCCTGCCCCCTTCCCGCCTGGCCCGCTCCCGCCTCTCCTGCCCCCTTCCCGCCCGGCCCGCACCCCCCCCCCGCCTCTCCCCCCCAAGCCGTCGGGCCCCGCGGGGCTGCAGCCCCGCCCCCCGCTCGCGCCCCGCCGCCTGCGCCCCCGCCTCGCGCCCCGCCGGCCGTTGCTGATTGGCGGCGACGTCATCGGCCGGCGCCGGCTCGGGAGCGGGAGCGGAGCGCCGCGGAGCGGGGCGGCGCGAGGGCTGGGGCCGCAGCCCGTCCTCGCCATGTCCTCGGAGCGGCGGCCGGGCGCGGGCCGCGGCGGCGGCGAGGTAAGGGCGGCGGCAGCACCCGCTCCGCTCCCTCCCTCCCTCCCCCCGCCCCGGCCTCTTACGTAACCGGGGGCGGGGAGCCGCCCCCCTCCCTCCCCGCGAGCCGGTACCGCGCTGCGTGCGCGGCTGCCTGGAAGGGCTGGGTCCGGGCGAGCTGAGGTACCGAGACGCGTCTCACTTAGTGCGGAGTGTGGTGGGGGAGCACAGGCACCCCGTCCCTTCAAAGACACAGCCGCGAATCCCAAATAATAAAAATGACGTTGCGTTGCACATGGATTTCCTCATCGGGCTGAGGCGGCCTTAAGTTAGCCGTTAGCCCGAAATCACAGCCGCTTCCTTTAGGACATTGCTTGCTTAGCCAGCGTGGTAGTCCTCGTGCCTTGCTTGCTTGTTCGGTATTGCCTCCCCAGGTTTTTATATATATATGTGTGTGTGTATATATATGTATGTGTATATATAAAAATACACATCTATGTATATATACATAGATGTATATATATATAATATTTATGTACATATCAGGACGGTATTTGTCACTGTTAAAATGGATGTTGTGCGTAGATGGGATCTGCCTGATAACTGTAAGCTCATTGGGCCCTGAATTTATCTGTTGTTTACTTAAGAAGCCTCTTTAAGTGTTTATAACGGATGTGAATGTTGAGCCACCAGAGGGTGCTCTTAGCCTAGTTTATATGCTCAACCGTTGAAATTACTGTTCCTGTATTTTAAAAGGCCTTATGTGTTGTTGTAGGTGTTGAAATGGGCTTTGGCAGGAAGTAAAAAGATCCCGGTTTTCCTGTAGCGTGTTAGTTACCCCAAAGTACATAGCTATAAAAATGACTTGTTGCATGAATTACAGTGAGTAAAACTATACGACACTGTCATGGCCACAGATACATTTTGAGTCTCATTTTGATGTCCCTTCATATAAACCTGTCTGGTTTAAGTCCATGGTAATTGAGAACAAATGGAAAATCAGTATGAATAGATTTGTGATGTGTCAAAAATGTTAGAAGGCTGCCTAATTTAATATTCATTTCACACGAACTCCCTTAAAAATACTAGATTACACAAAGCCATTGTTGTTAAATACTTCCAGAGCTGGATCTTACAGTAATGGTAGTCACATGTTAGGAGTTTTAGTTTATATTGTTAGAATATAAAATAATGATTCTTATTTTGGAGCTCACTGCCTCTTGTGTCAGGCAGGCCTCCGTCATTTTTGTAATGGAGCTCTGTTAGTATTTCATTTTAAAGGTGGGCATTAAAGAAGATAGTTTTGCAGAGCAGTCACATTTCCCTTAGAATTCCTTCTCCCTCTCCCTCCATTTCCTTTCTGTGACCTTTATAGTTTTGCATATTTTGTTAGAAGAGCGCAAACTAACGCTTTCCTAGGATGGTTAAGCTCACCAGGATGAATTATTTTTCACTTATAACATTAATCTCAAAATGCATGTAGCCAAAAAACGTTTTGTTTCTCAGGGCATCAAGTTATCAGCAGAGGTCAAACCGTTTGTTCCCAAACATGCGGCGGTAACTGTGGCATGGTCAGAACCCTCAGCAACATGTGTCTTTCCTAGGTACTTAACTACATGCTACCCATTTGTTCAGGAACCAGCTTTGGATAAGTATGTATTTTTTCTGCATCTTATTTCTTGGGGCGTTTTTACCTTTCCAGTTTCTGACACTGAATACCAAGTTGAAGCTGTGACACGTTAATATTCTAATTGTAGAAATGCTTGTTCATTGTCTGCAGGATTTCGGTTTTTGCATTTCTGTTCTTCGGGCATACATCTGGTACTGAGTCTCTTGCTCACGAGGGCCTGTATTGTTACTGAGCGTTAAGGAGAATAAGGGAAGTCGTGTTGGTCTGTAGCGACTGATCTGGCTATTTCATGTTTGGGAAGGAGTTAAATCCAGTCCTTGGGTGACAGAACAGTTGTTATGACAAGACTGGGATAAATACAGTTGCGTAAAAGGAGGAGGAAGATCCTCCAAGAAGGTTCCTCTTACTATATAACATTTAAATAACGTATGGGATTTTTCCTGGATCTTCTTCCCCTCTCATTCCCTCATACCGCACAGCAAAGGCAATTTCATTAAGAATGTTACGGGTTTCTAAATTTTTTTTCTTACGAGGCCTAGAAACAGGCCTTCAGTATAGATTTATAAATGTATTGTTGCATCTAGAAATAAAGTCTACATATCAGGATAGGAAATAACTCAGTTTTGTAAGAACCTTGTCATGTTCCATAATTCAGCAGAACGCTAAACAATGGATTAGTGTTGCAATTATTGCAAAATTATTGCAGTGTCCTAAGAAATTCAGTTAGACCCTTAGAGAACACATTCCTTGTAAGCTTTCTTAGTACCTCAACCATTTTATACTGCAGGGAGTCTCAGTATTTTCAACCCATTTTGGTTTGTAATTTAAATTTAACACTGAGGTGAGTATGGCCCGATCTACGGTATTTCTTAACATTGAAAAAATCCAGCAGACAGCAGCAGTATTCCTGTGGACTTTTTGCCTTGCTGGGGTTGACCATAGTTACCATCTTAACTCAGATGTGTTATTTTTCTTCTCTGCATGTAAATTATGATAATAAAAGTTGCTTTGACTTCAGTCTATCAGAAATTAAACAGACAATAAGAAATGTGTTATCTGAAGTCTCTCCTTCTGATAAGGATGTTTTTCTGTTTTCATTATCTACCCAAGGTTACAGTAAACTGTTATAAAAATTAGATGCAACTTTTTCAAGTTGAGAAATTTTCTTCCTCCCTAATCAAATTTGCATCTCAGTATACAGTTTCTGCAGAAAGTGTAGGTGGAAATCGGAAGAGGACTTTGAGTATACTTTTAAAGAAAAAGGCATGCTGCAGACATGTTGTATTTTCATAAACTGTGATGGCTAAGTTCAGTTCTGATTTTGGCTGTTTTATCATCCTGTATTGTAATTCGTACATGCCTCATACCCTGTATAGCGTGCTATACTCTTACTTTGTTATTGAGACATTTTAAGACAGGTTTTAGTATTTAAAATTTCTGTTTTTCCAGTCAAATATGTAATGCATGCCGTGTAGTTATACTGTGCTTTGGGTTTGTTTCACAAGAAAAAAGCCTACCAAAAATAGGTAGAAAGAATGTTGGTATCCCTACATAGAAATGGGGCTTGCAACTATAATACAGACTAGCTTTGAAACTTGGAAATAGGTTTTCAGATAACATCTGTATTTTTAAATATTAACTAAAATACATGTTTTCTCCAAAATAGAATTGAAGTATTATTAAAAGTAGTCTATAACAATGAGTGAATACTTAATTTAAATAACATGGAATACTTTTCTTTTGAAGTATGGCCTTATTGTTAAACAAATTCCTCAGCTAAAGAATGACGTGTTTATCTAGACAATGAGTATATGCTGAAAGTTTGTCCCATGACTTCTCATGTCTTTCTCAATGTCCCTCACATAGCATTGTGGGAGATCCTACGCTCGGTGAATACTCCAGCTGCTCTTATTCGCCTGATGTTTCAAGTGTATATCCAGTACCAAGCTCACAATATCATTCTAACAACTCTACATACTATAATAGTTCTGGAAGAGTCAGTGAATCTGCTGAACGAACATATCCAGTCAGACCAGAAAGTAGGAACGTTTCAAAGGTAAGCAAATATACTATTTCAAAAAATTAAAGTTAAGACATTCGTATTTTAAGTCAGTCTTTCTAAATGTTGTGTTCATTTTTGAAGTGAATAATCACTTTCTGTTCTTGTAGCAATAATGAGTGGCATTTTGAAAGGATGGTAGTATTAACACATTCAGCTTTAGATTTCAAAGATGTTTATGGAATTCTATAATTCAGGCGAATACAGTTTTTCAAGCAGTATATTTGAAAAATGAGGGGCCTGTATTTTTTTTCTCAGAAAGTAGCATGGGGGAAAAAAATAACCATGTATTTGTGAACTGTGCTTTACCTCATTCATTGTCTGGGCTTTTTCAGAGCCTCGTGTCAGCCGCCATGACCTGAGTTAGAGAGACCCAATGGCTGTAATCAGCTAAGCAGCTGATTAGTGATACAGACCACATTTATCAGTGAAGGAATTCCACCTGCTACAGGTGGAAAACAATCCACAGGCGAGAAGAAACTCATGCTGGAGTGCAGAGGGAAGAAGGGTTAGTGTTAGACATGTTCTCCTTCAATCAAAAGGAAAAAGGAAAACAGATGTTTAATAAACATCTTGTGTGATTTTGTGTGTGTCCATTTGAGGATAAGTTCCCTGAAACTTAGATAAAATTTTCAAACAAAAAATAGACAAGCTACTCCAAATTTTAAAATCAGAAAAAAAAAATCAGGTGTATTATTAAGCCATTTCCCTCTGTGTTTGGACACTGCGAGTCTTTGATTATACACAATGAGAACAGCCTTACAAATTAAAGTCATCTGTACTCCAGTCACATCCTTCTGGGTGGACCTTATTCCCTAGGCAGAGACCTGATATCTTTGCTGTGGTCAGGCATGTGTAGAGGAACTGCAAGATCAGATCCTAAGCATGCGTTAACAGGTATGTTAAGATACAAAGGCTAGAGACGTAAAATCAGCGTTTTTAGTGCTGAGAGAAAAGTTAAACAGTGAAGCCATGTGGCTCACAGTGCAGGTGAGGTATATTAAGAAATTTAATTTAACTTCTGGGAGGAGTTCTCTGATCTATATAGGGCTGGGCTGAGTGCTGTTGAATGGTCTTTTTGGCACTGTTTCATGTTCATTTATTTCTTTGTGAGCTTTAAGAGAGAACTGACCTGTGTGTCTTTGCATCAATATGAGCACATCTTGTAAGGCCTTAACACGTTGACTTTGGAGGTCAGAAAATATCTCTTCCCCCCACCCAAGAAAAAAGTATTTGCACCAGATGTACTTAGTCCAGTATCCTGTAATCAGAAAAAGTTATGCCACTCTTTTGTGTTGGCATGAGTGCATACCTAGTGCTTTTTTCCTGCCTGTTTAGACCACACTGGTTTCTGAGCCTAACTCTGGCAAGGTAAATGCCAGAGAGAATGGTGAGAATCACAAGGCTTCAGGATTTGTGTGAATACGTTTGCTTTACTGGCATCACGTAGGTGCTTCTTTTCAAATTACTTTCTGGCTGCTCGAAGTCTTTTGGATGTTGCTGGCACATCAGTCTTGTCTGGTTTTGCCCATGGTACGATGATTAGTCGAAGGCTTGGAATGCTTAAAAGATTTTAGCCCTTTTCTAAATGAAACTCAGTTTTAGAAAGTCAGACTGGATGATTTAGGACCAGGTTTAGGTTTTAAACTATTGGAAATACTCCAGTTACTTTTAATGAGATCTTGAAAGTACAGTTGTCTAGAAACATAAGGGTTAGATCCATCTTGCTTACACTGCAGTATATGCTAAAAGTAACACAGTTAACCAAATGTTAACAGGATTCAATAACAAATCTCTAACTGGCTGTTCCTCTGACTTTTTAATTGGTTATTGATGGTTATGGTGTATTAACTGTTTCCGGTGTATTAACTTAAAGTTCAAACTCCAGATGCACAGTTAGTTAACTATAACTAAAGTTATACTAGGGCAAATTTGATGATTTGACAAAGCTCAAGTAAAATCAACTAAGTATGTCGCAAATATTTGCAGCAGAGGAGGTCGAAAGAGGGTGAGAAAAAATTAGACAAGAAAAGGCATGATGGAGATGACTCTTCCGGCAGAATTGTGAACAGGACTTCTTTCCAGACCTCTGCATGCAGCAGAGATTCCATGAAACCAGGTACAAATGTGCTGTTTGGTTACAAATATATAGAGTAGATGCAAAGTAGTTGATTGTGCTATAACCTCCAGTTTGTGACCATGTTTCTAAATCTGTAATAGTTAAGGAGTAGTTTTTTGTCCAGGTAACTTTTTGACAGAAAACGATGACTTACCCTTTTTGCTGGTTCTCCAGGTTCATGTAAACTGATACAAAGAATTTCCTAAGCAAGCACCTGAATTTACAATTGCTGTGGATTCAGTGTTGTTTATGCGTCTTGATTATAATAGCTACTTTTTTTTTTGTTTTTAATGTTAAGCAAGTGTAGCCATAGTTCTTGTGACAATTACTGTGGCTATGTCAATTGGTGTTCTACAAGACATACATAGAACTGATCACAGGCAAGTTCCGTTGTTTTGACTTTGTATACTTTATTCAGACAGGTTCAATAAAGTGACAAACAAGAAGTCAACACAAACTCCAAAAAGAGAGAGTCTTCCTGTACCTGCTGTGGAAGCTCCTGCTTTGGATTTCTCCAAGTCACAGAGTTTGGGAAGCAGTGAGGTATTGGATGTACAGTGTAGAAGCAGATCAGTATGTTCAGCGGAAAATAATGTTACGTGCCTTAGTCAACCACTGAAGACACAGATGTCTCCTTTGTTCAACACAGAGGTTAGCTGATGCTTTCATGTTGTGGAGCTCATAAAAACAGAACTTGTATAAAGTTCAAGAAGTTATTTTTGCATTCAGTATGGTAATTTAATACTTGCTTAAGTAGCTTGTAAGGAAGTTTCATAGCCTGAGGTTTTACGGTTCTTTTTGTTAATGGTGGTGCCAGTGCTCGCCATCTCCTCTTTTACTCTTTCTCACTATTCTTTCCCTGACTATGCTGGCAGTAGATGGGGAAAAGCCATGTACTGTTAGAATGTAGATTGGTACTGCTATGATCTAGACTTCTAGCTTGCCTATACAGAGCACATACATTCCTGGAGGTTTCTTAATGGCTTTTTGCTTTATTTCTCTCCTGGAGATAATAAGTAAGCAGCCATTTATTCAGCAGTTTTAACAGATTAAGAAAAGGAATCTGGTGTCTGTAATATTGTTCTTAATTGTTGTGTGCTAAAGGATAAAAATAAGAAGCTGAATTCCTGAAGGAGGGAAGAAAATATTGTTAAGACGTATGGGTTGCTTAGCTTAATTTTTCTTGTTGATTTCTTTGTTTCCCTAGTTGTTAGTAAATACAATACTGATGCATTCAGCAGCATGTCAGATGTATTAAATCAGTTTTCAACAGTGATTAAAGATGATCCTTCTGTTTGAAGGATCCAAATAGCATAATTTTTCCAGTTTTTGCCTTTCAGTGGAAATGCCTGTGATGGAGAAAATACCTTGTTGCTGACACTGTAATTTCTTTTTTCATTGCTAGTTTGAATTTGCTGATGGACTTTGTTTTTAATGTTTTTAGAAAATTAAAACTTTCTTGTTTGTTCTTAGAATTATTGTTTGGACGCTGTTGTGAAATATAAGCAGACATCATCTTGCTTGTATTGCAGTAGACAGGCATCTGCTTGCATTTTGTGTTATAGGGTCCAAATAGTTCCAATAAGAAGAACAACAAAAATACTGGGCTACAAAATTTCCTACACCTTGATCTGTGCTTGGATTGGGATCTTTTTTTAATGTTTCATTCAATTTAGAGCAGTGCTTATATTGCTATTTTTATGATATCTGACCATCTATTTTATAGGAAGATGTTTCTATGCAAAGCAAAGCTCCATCAAAAACTTTAGATGAAACAGTAGCCAGCTTAATTCCCTCTTCATTTGATGGTAGAGGTAAGTACTACAGACACAAATTATTTCCTTGTGTTTGAACTATTTGCGTCTTATTAATTTGGAAAAATAAAGTATTTGCAGGAGCCGTTGAACAATAATATAAACAAGGAATTAAACAGTAAGCTCATTATAAAACAAACAAAAAAACACAACCCCAACCCTTCTCTAGGGGCCTTTTAGTAAAGCAGGATGGCTGTATCTCTTTCTTTACAATGCCACAGTGATTTGAATGGGTTTTGTAATTTGTAACATTTGTAAAATTTTTTAATTTAACGCTTTTCAAAATACAAACAGATAATCATGAAAGGAATTCAAGTGAGAAGTCATTTAAGGTTAATCTTCAAGAGCAATGCCAAAAATATCTTGGAAGCAAATATTTGAATGAATCCAAATTTTCTTGTATTTTCATTAATATGCATGTTGATCATGTGCTGTGTAGTGTGCACTGTGTTGATGGCTTTGATCAATTTTAAGTGATACAAAGCTTTATCAGTTTCTTTCAAATGAGATAATCACTTGCAGCTCACTCTTACTTATAGATTTCATTAGCAGATCAGAACTGTGATTGTCCTATTTTTCTCTGTGGTCTCATTGGTGCTCAAGGGCAAATGTTGCTGTGGTTGCCTCCTGTGTTGATCATGAGGAGAGAGAGTAATGCTGATTAATGTAGTGGAAGTCTATTGAGTCATTTTCAATTTTTTTCAGGAATAAACAAGAGGTAAATATTTGATCAGTCTGGGTAAGCAGATTTACTTTAAATAGCTGATGGTCTAGTAGGTACATGTTTTTATTCTGTGGCATATGTTATTTTTGTCACACCTTTTAATAAAGATTATTGCAGTGGAGTACTGTGATATTCCACATTAGTGCCGAAATGTCCTATTTGTTGTTTTTGCTTACCTGGTTTATGGCTGTGATGATGCAGAGGTTTGTGGGTTTTTTTTTTTTAATAGCCACAAAAATTTCAAGTGGCTAGTTTCAGGTAAGTATTTAGATGTAATTGAGTTACCTAAGTCCCAAATTGTGTGAATTGTCAGCAAGACTCCTTCCTGCAATCATCAAATATGTTGTGCACTGAAGTTGTCTACATGCTTGTCACTGTACTTCTGTGCATGCACAGAACTGCACCACTCTGAACAGTTCAGTGCTTATCTTCCCTCTGAATCCTGCAATAAGGATTCAGAAATGACAGGCTGATCTGCTTAAGTTGCTTGAAAGGCCTACTAAAGATGAGTTTTTTCCAGAAATTTTGAGGTCATTTGATAACATTTTTTCCCCAAATGCTGTCCTCCTCAGTTCTTATTCCCCAGAATAAAATAGTTGCAGTATTTATTTGCTCAGTAAAGTTTCTCTCGTTCTTAAAGAAGAATTTAGATTTTGCTCAGTATCTGTTGTGTGTTAAGAATATTTACAAGATGAATGAAGTATGAATTCTTGCAAAATACTGATATCTCTGAATGGTAGTGTGGATGAAACTCTTGCGTGCTAAAGCACAGAAGAAAACCTTTCAGCTCTTTCAGCTTGTATATTCTAGAAAGCCCTCTGGAGAAATGAAACGTGCAAGTGAGCATCTTATTTCACTCTTTATGAGGAGAGAACATGGCTCTGTACTATACCTGATTCATTGATTACTGATCCCTTGCTTCTGAATCCCTGAGAAATATTTTTGTGACATCTTTGCATATCTCTCTTTATGAAACAGCGCTTCCTCAAACATCCGCAGATGGTTCTGCTCAGGCACATGTGTCTTGGGCCATGGTTCTTTCACAGCCTCCAAAGAAAACTGTGTCATCACCAGCATCTGAAGGTCTTTCCAGAAGCAAAGGGAAGCAGGATAGTCAGGGAAAGGTACTTGAGAATTGTCTGCTCTAAACTCATTTCTGTTATTGTTTAATGATGTCTCTTGACATGATGCATTGCCATTTTTTCTAGACTCCGTACATAGTGTCCACTTCTCATGTGGCTTTTAAGAATTAATTAAAATTACCTTGTATCTATTAGAACATTTTTCTTTGTGTAGTTAAAAAGAAGAACAAGACAGTGCAGCTCCAGCAACACTAACTTCCAAAATAGCTGATTTGAATAGATTACTTCTAAGCTGGACTTTTTTCAAATTTCTGACTTCAGAATCGGACAGGAAACACGGAAATCTAGTCTAATTATGGATGGATATTTCCTACAGAAATCTCAGTAGTGCAGATACATTCTGATAACTGTGCAATGCTCTTCAAGTGAAGAGTTCTTACAATACCTCTGAATTTATGATAGGTCTTGAATTCACCTTGTCCGCTTGGTATTCTAGCGTAGGTTAACTAAGATATGATTTAGTAGTACAAGTTTGGTCATTGTGAATATTTGAATTTGTTTTTACTTTTATTTTCATGTTGAAATAAATCAATGTGTAACAGTCACTCCCCATGTTTTTTGTCAACAGTCAGAAACAAGAAATGATGCCAGTGAAACTGAGCCTGAAGAAGGGTCGGAAAAGAAGAAAAAGAAGAAGAAAAAGAAAAAGAAACCTAAATCATCCACTGAAGTAGAGAAGCCTCAAAATGAAACTACTACAGTACAGGAACCACCAAGGATTGAGGTACAGTGGACAGGTGGTTTTTCTTGTGGTTGTTTTTATTGTTGTTTCAAGTGTAACGTGTGTAGCGGAAGGCCAAATGTTAACCCAGCTTTCAACATATTCAAGCTCAGATCTCTTTTGTGGAGGAGCTGTTTCAGTTAAGATGTTTGTCATCAGAACTTTGTCAGAACTTACAGGTAAGGAAGAGACATACCTTTTGATTTACCAAGGATTGAATGAGCACAGAGGAGGGCAGGAGAGACAAATGGAAAGCACAGTCAGAAAAGACTTGGGAGCAAATTTGGAATGATGGATCTAAGTGTCCGGATGTTAACAGGTTCCAATAAAAAGCAATTTAATATACTGGGTACCATAGTGATGCCATGGTTTTAAAGATTGTGGTACTAGTATCATTTCAAATCTCGAAGTAATTTTTATGAAGCAGAGTTGTTACTGATTGTTTACACCCCTGATTGGAGGGTTGTAGTCACTAATTGCAGATTTTTTTCAAATTCACTCAGTCATAGCATGTGTACTAGTATTTTGACACTTGTGTATCAGTATCATGAATGCTTTACTCTCCCACATTAGAGAATTGTTGTATGGTCTGTGGTTAGGTCTCTCTGTTCTGGTCTTATAGCCTGCTATGATGGAGTGACTGTCTGGATAGATGAGGGGAGAGCAGTGGATGTTGCCTACCTTGACCTCAGTACGGCTTTTGACACTGTCTCCCATAACATCCTCGTAGGCAAGCTCAGGAAGCGTGGGCTAGATGAGCAGAGAGTGAGGTGGATTGAGAACTGGCTGAAAGGCAGAGCTCAGAGGGTTGTGATCAGTGGTGCGAAGTCTGGTTGGAGGCCAGTAACTAGTGGTGTCCCCCAGGGGTCAATACTGGCTCCAGTCCTGTTCAACTTATTCGTCAGTGACCTGGAGGAAGGCACAGAGCGCACCCTCAGCAAGTTTGTTGGTGATACAAAACTGGGAGGAGTGGCTGATAGACCAGAGGGCTGCGCTGCCATTCAGAGGGACCTGGACAGGCTGGAGAGCTGCGCAGAGAGGAACCTCATGAAGTTCCATAAAGGGAGGTGCAGAGTCCTGCCCCTAGGGAGGAATAACATGTACCAGTTACAGGGTGGGAGCTGACCTGCTGGAAAGCAGCTCTGCGGAGGAGGACCTAGGGGTCCTTGTGGACAGCAAGTTGACCATGAGCCAGCAATGTGTCCTTGTGGCCAAGAAGGCCAATGGTATCCTGGGCAGCATTAGGAAGAGCATTGCCAGCAGGTCGAGGGAGGTGATCCTTCTACTCTGCTCAGCCCTGGTTAGGCCACACCTGGAGTGCTGTGTCCAGTGCTGGGCTCCTCAGTTATAAGAGAGATGTGGAACTACTAGAGCGAGTCTAACGAAGGTCCAGTAAGATCATTAAAGGACTGGAGCATCTCTCATATGAGGAAAGGCTGAGAGAGCTGGGTCTGTTCAGCCTGGAGAAGAGCAGACCGCGGCGGGGGATCTTATCAATGTGTTTAAATATCTGAAGGGAGGGTGTAAAGAGGATGGGGCCAGACACACTGGTGCCTGGTGGCAGGACAAAAGGCAACAGGCACAAACTGAAACACAGACAGTTCCATCTGAACATGAGGAAAAACTTCTTTACTGTGACGGTGACTGAGCACTGGAACAGGTTACCAGAGAGGCTGTGGAGTCTCCTTTTCTGGAGATACTCAAAACCTGCCTGGATGCGATCCTGTGCAACGTGCTCTAGGTGACCCTAGTTGAGCAGGGGGGTTAGACTAGATGATCTCCAGAGGTCTCTTCCAACCTCAACCATTCTGTGATTCTGTGGTTTAACAATGCTTCATTGAAAGCACTGTATTATATGGCACTATGTATATGTGTTGATTTGTATGTCTGATCTAGCATACATAATGTTCAGTCTGTGGAATGGCAGTGTAAAGGAGCCTTCCTTGCTGGCTTCTGCTCTGTACATTTTAGTATAGAATATATGGCAGAGTTGTGGCTATACATTTTTTCATTGTACTGTTCATTGTCCTGGAAGGGCAAGAGAAATGTCTGTTAACAGACCTGTTCATTATTGAATTGTAGGTAGAATCAGAGATCTGCAGGTGCTTTCCTGCAGGACAGCATCCTCATTTTTACTATATGCCATGATACAGTATCTGAGCTATGAATGGCTTATTACCCAAACAGAAAGAGAATAGCAGAAATCATGGAAAATATTAGGAAGATAAGGGAACTGTTAGAGAGAAAAATGGAAAAAAACCCTCTGTTGGATCGTAATAGAGGATACGCGCATTGCACCAAAATCCATGAAGTGGATGCAACATCTATTGTGGCAGCGGGGAACAGCTTTCAAGAGCTCCTGCTTTGCTGGGAGTGCTCATCAGTGTGAAAAAGGACTGAAGTGCTTGTATGATACTCTTGAAATAGAAGAGCATAAGAAGATTGTACGCATGGAGTTTCTTGGGATGTAGGAGACTTAAGGAAGTTCTGCTCTGTGCAGAAGTTTACCAGACCAATAAATTGGATTGCTTGCTAGTTTTATAAAAATCACTGATTTATAGAACCTGTTAAGGAGCATAAAGTGATGCATGTGGGGAAAAGTAATCCTGTCTGTATGTACACAGTGATGGCTCTGAACTGGGTATTTTCCTTCAAGAAAGAGGTTTTGAAATTGAAATTGAAATTGATAATCAGGTCAGTGCTGGTAGTACTGATCAAACAGGCAAACGGTATTAGGAATTTTTAGGAAAGAAAAGAAAATAGAAAACATTATGACCACATAAAAATCCAGGACATGCCTGATCTAAATAAAGTATGGATTCTGTTTTCTTGTCTGTTCTCCACTCCTTAAAATTATATATATGCACACATACACTAAAAAAGATCCAGGAAAGGCTCCAGAAATGATCAAAGGTGTGAAACACTTTCCATATGGGGAAAGACTGAATAAACTAGGACTTCTCAGTCTGTAAAACAGATGACTAAGAGGGAATCAGAAGTGACAAGAAAGTAAAAATAAGTTATTTGCTTTTTCTTGTAATTTTGTTTGATGTCCTCTGGTTGTTACAGGTGATGAGAACAAATGAAAGGTGATGTTATGCCACACTGGATACTATATTTTAGATATTTTATTTTAGCTATTTACTTTATTACAGGATGTTGCAAATGCTGGAAATTTATGTGAATTTAAAAAGTGATTGGGCAAGCTGAAATAAAAATGTATTCCACTGAGGGCTTTTTGAATCCAGATATTACCTCTGGTTCAAGAAGTCCCTAAGCCAGAAGAGTGTGTTTGTAAATTTATTTTCCCTTTCTTCACTTTTCTTTTGGTATACTTACCAGCTTCTCTCAAAAGTGGGATATTGATTTAAGGTATGACTGCTCTGGCTCAGTATGTCTGTTCTTACAGGAGACTCTATTAGCATGGGCTATTTAAATTAAGATTGTAGACTCCAGAAGAAGCATTGTTATGTTCAGCAGTATTGTATCACAGCTAAAAAGTGCAAGGAGAAACAATCAAACAAGAACAACTCTGGTAGATCAGGGTCATTGCTGACTGAAGTAGTGAGCTACCCTGGACACAAGGTGGCCAGTGCAGAGCAAGCTCCAGCTGTCTGTACCAGTGATTTAGTTAATCCATGATCTGGATAATGTATCCACTGCTAGTAAAATTTACTCATGTATCCAAGTGTACCTAATCACTTGACTGATTTCTCTGTATTTCTGTTTCTACAGTATTTCAATACTATAGTCAAGAGTTATGATCCTTTTGCCTGTTCTTTCGTTCTTCACCATTCACATGTTTAAGATGAGATTGTGCAGCTGGAGACTGTACTAGAAAAAGATGGGAAGTGGTTTACAAGGCTTTTAAACGATCTGAAAAACACTCCTTTAGGAGCCATTTAAGTCTGATTATTTGCATCAGATGACAGCAATAACAAGCGGCTGTTGGAAGCATTTTTTAATAACTCTTTCATACCTGAATTAGCTCTTGCTGCCTCATAGGTGACTCTTAATCATTGTAGTGCTGATTACAGTTGGTGGCAGACTCAGCTGCATGAGTTTTTGTATAGTAAAACAAATTACAATGAGTGTTTGATAAGGAGCAAGGAGAAAAACATTTAAACATAGGAAAACTCAGTTTTAGGAATTTGAACTTGATAGTTCTTATAAAAAGAATATCTTATATTTTATTTATTTAGGATGCTGAAGAATTTCCTGATCTGGCAGCTGCTTCTGATAGGAGAAACAGACTAGGATCTCAGAAGTCATCATTTTCTCCTGCTGTCAGAAAGCAGTCTGAAGTAAGTAATTTTAGGACTTTACCTGAATATTCAGAAAATAAGCAGGAAAAAGTTGCAAGTTTTAAGTGAAACTAAAGGTGGAATTCATCTGACTAAGCATAGGTGCCTGTGATGTGGGCCTGTGCCCATGCCAGTCACCTTAGGTACTCAGTGGACAGCAAAGAGCTAGTCAGTGTAGTCTGTATCCATATCATCCTGAAGGAGATGCCTGTTTGGTCTGTGAACTGCTCCCTAAACTCTGGACAGCTGACTCATATGTAGACACCTACACTGTAGACACTTGAAGTTAGGTTAAATGAATTCTCTTTCTGTGGTTTGTCTTCCTACAGGTAATGTTTTGGTTTAATTTCGCATTTCATAATTGCATTGTGCATATAATCATGTTTCTAGGGCATCTGAACAGTGTAACATTTCAATGTCAAACTGTGCAAGGGTAAGAACTTGTGAGTCTGACATTGAATCCATCTAAATGTGAGCTATTACATTAAAACTAACCCAAAGCTGTGCATGTTAAAACAGAGGTAAAAGAAACATGAATCTCCACTGAAGAGTTTTTTTTTTAATACCAGTGTTACTCATACATGAATCCCAAGGACTGAGACTATGACTACTCTTTCAAATCAAAGAAAATAACAGAAATAATAAAAGTGAAGTTCCAGGTTTCTTTTTCTTTGAAAGTAGCTTTGCTGTTAGAAGTTTTTGTCCCATTGTTTTGTTTCACTGTGAATATTAGTGGTTAAAAAAAAGAAAAGAGAACTTTGTTTTTGACAGGGAGGAATGAGCAGGAAATGGTACACTGAATGAGCAGGAGAAGGTACACTGATTGCTCAAACCAGCTTTGCTATAAAGAAAGTGTAATGCAGACCTGCACTTTAAATGAGATAAACCTTTTAGCCTTTTAAGCTTAAGTGGAATATAACTACTCAAAACCTACATAAACCGTAGAGGCCTGCTATCATTAAGATGTTCATACTCTTCTGTAATAAATATTTGAAGAGGAAGCTGCCTTGCTGTTTTTTCTTTTTTTCCCCAAATCTGAAGAAAGGATGAAAAGCATGAGTCTCACTAATCAGTACAGCACCCAATAAACAGTTGTATTTTTAGAAGAATCTTGTTGCTCACTACTTTAGGTCTAGATCATAGCTTTACACCCCTTTTACTGTAGATAGTCTAATACATTCCCTTTGAATTCAGTGGTGTCTTTGCTTTCTCCTTTTATGTATGTCTTTAAATATTTTCTCTTCCTTCTTGTTACCTTTGGTCTCTAAATTTCAAAGGTCGATCTGCCCGAAGAGTCCTGTGATAGTCGTTCTCCCAAGCTGGATGGAATGCCCAAGGTGGATGGAATATCAGGGAAGCAAACTACATCTGTTGCATTAGAAAGAAAGAAAATGCAGGTAAACTAAATTCATATTTGAAAATAAGTTGGCAACCCTAAATGACAAAGGAGACCAACATATTTAAATGTAAGACCTAAGTCCAAGCATGACTATATTCATATTTTGTCACTGAGATAAGTGACAAGTTCCTTTTGATTGGGAATGCTCAGTGGTAGTAATTGCTGGGCCCCATTTTCAGTGTTGCAGCTTTTAGGAAAAAATATTAGCTTTTCATTAATGTATGCAAGTTTCAGGTATAAGGAATTGTTGTTTCACCTGTCTTTCTTGATCACGACGTAAGTCCTGTCCTAACTGATTGTCTTTAGAAGTTGGGAACCACTTCAAAGTGGTTCTGTCTTATTTATATAAGGTCTGCTTAGCTTGGGAGAAGGAGCAGGAAAATGAAGCAACAGTGAGGTGAGTATGTAGTTCCTTGTGGATGAGTAGGTTTTTGCGTAGCTCTGCTGCAAGGTGAGGTTTTGGGCTCAGAAGGAGGAAGTCACATCCCTTAACCCTATTAAACAGAAGCTGTAATGAATTGAACCTCCCCGTTGGGGCTTCTGAAAGTACAAAATCTGAGAGTCATTTTCTTATCATGTTCTGCAGTCATAGCTTGCCCTTTCTTAGTCTTTGCTAGACTATGCATTCATAATAACATGAATGTTCTTGTTTTAACTTCTAGTCTGAAACGTGACACTATTAAAATCTGAATTATTGAATGTGATGCCAACTGTGGGACACTACTTCTACCTTCTCTTCAAAGCAGACGAAAAGGTTACTGTTAGTTTTATCAGGAGATGGTGCTTAAAGGAAGAGCTAATGACCTCTCTTTTCAAAAAGACACCAAAGCTGATTTATGTAGATTGGAATCACATGCCCGAGAAGATTCACAGACTACCCAAGATTGTCCTATACTTTTAACATAACTTTGCAATTCTATTAAGCCTTTTTTTCTTTTTCAAAGATAGGTGGCAGCTGGATCAAAGTAGTAGCCTGACATGAAGCAGCAGTTTTAGTAAAGACTTGATATTCTTATGCTTTATCCCAGTAGCTAGTAAAAACAATTCAAACAATTTACTGTTACTTTTGGACTTATCTTTTTTTGTGTTAAAGTTAATGTATATTTAAAGATCAAAATACTTTGATTTAATTAAGTTAAAAATCAAAAGTGTTCTGGGTGAAGATATTAAGAGTATATTATATACCACACGAAATGCAGTCTTTCACATGCTGAAATGGAGAACGTTTCTAATCTGTACTGAACTTGTTCAGGAAACATCCAAGAGCAGTGGTAAGAAGAGTCAAATTCCTGTGCAGTTGGATTTGGGTGGCATGTTGGCAGTCTTGGAGCAGAAGCAGCAAACAGGGAAGTCAAAACAGTCTTCTAAACCTGTGGTGTTTTCAGGTATTGGTTATGATTAAATTTCCTTTCTTTTCAACTAGCATTGCTTTTAGATGTTCCAACCTTACATGTAACCTAATTTCTGATATGTAATGATCTCTGAATATGCAGGCTGGAGCACAGTTAATATGATACAAAAGAAAATCAAAGTTTAAAACATGAAAATCTGAAGTGTTTAGGGGAAAACTGGAGGAAAGAGAAATCTTCAGGACAATGGATTGTAAAAAAAATTCCGTATATAACTATGAGAGGTGATAGAAAGTTAGCTGTGAGGAAACTATCTATGATTTTGGAGGTTTTTGCCTTGTATTAAATAACCGTGCTACTGTTGCAATGGGAACCAGCAAAAAAAAATCTGTTTTTAACCTGAATCAGTTCAATGATTTAGTTTATAGCGCAGCCTAGCAAATAGTTGCATTAGCAAAATTGAGGGTCTCATTTTGCTGTGCAGTAACAAGGGCCTTTTTAAGCTCCTCTTTGCTGAAGACCCCTAGAGCTATAACTTTAGTGAAAGAGCACCTTTGCAGACACAGGGGTTATGGGAGAGTCAATCAGCCCAAACCAGAAAATGAGTTCTGTTGTGCGTGATAACTCTGAAATAATTGCAGTTTAACAAAATTCCAGATTTTGGTGATGGAGTGAATCCCTCAAACCTCCTCGGTACCTATCAAGGAAGCAGAAACAAATAATTCAAGTGTCTTTTGTGTTTTAAGTCAAAATTTAGTCTTGGCTGTGTTTTTACAATCCATTTTGCAAAACTAAGCATGATGTTTGCTAGAATTTAATGATGATAAAACTTCTCTCCCTATTTTGGTACTCTGGAAAGAAAGCTAATCGTAGGAACATTCAACCCACAATGTTTAATATAATAGCTGTGTGAGCTTTTAAAGAAAAAGCAGAAAATACTGAGTGTCAGTGAGATTTGCCTTGGCTGAGAGAATTTGTAAGATTTTTTTTTATCATTCTTCTTCTGCAAATGAAGAAATTTGCAATTTTTTCATTGGAGTCAGTCAAATATAGTGCTACAGAGGTGCCAGTCACCAGAATATAAAATTACACAATGCATAGATTGGCAAAAAAGACAGGGGAGTACAAATGTACGGGTCAGAATACTTGCTTTCTAATATTAAGTTGCTCATATCTGGAGCTTCTGCACAAGAGGAATTGATGTGTCATGTTGGTATCCTGGAAGTATTAGGCAGATTACCTCAGCTTTGTATTTTAAAATATTCAGAGCATACATTAAATCAGTGTATACCTAAATGTAAGTTTGGTTTATAAAATGGCATTGTACTGACCTGCATAACCAGAAAAGAAAGAAAGCAGACAAGAAAGGCAAGGAATGTGACTGCAGATGAAGTTATTTCCTTCCACTTAGTACTTCATTTATTAAATAATGTATAGATAGAACAGCATAGTAAAGCAGCAGTTATATGAGTTCAAATTCAATTTTGGAAGTGCATCAATGATGCAAGATGACATAAACTTTAAAAGCCATCAAGTTCAGGAACATAAGAGCTCTGTGAATTTGAAGTGAACAGGTGATATACACAGTGAAAGAAATATTGGGTGTTTAAGGGACGTATACTTATGTATTGCTTCAAATCCAGTTATAGTTATGATTTTTTTAGCAACCTACGCTCACATACTACACAGCTTCTGTGGCAGTGTTCTCAATTTGCATTTGTTACAGTGAGCCAAAAAAGAAACATTGCAGTATAGCATTTTTATGAAGTAATGTGTTTATGCTGTAGTACTGTATGTGTTATTGGAGGACCAGCATATAAATACTTTGGAAGCACTAATGAAGATGGCTTAACACAAACTGCCAGAAACTCTGTGTGTTTTCTGAAGGATGTGTCAAGCTCATTCCACTGTTACTCATGTCATCCTATTCATTTAATTGCTGATGTACCCTGATTTGTATTGCAGGTAGCAGAAGTTTGGCCAAAGAGTGCTCTCTCTTGATACCTTAATTCTTACTGGTAGTGAGCTGAAAATGGAGCCTAGTTGTTAGGGTGTTAGGTCAGGGTTTGGGAGTTCCAAGTTCAGTCCCTTGGCCAGTCATTTAAAGCTTCTGTGCCTTAAACCCTCTGTAAAATACAAGTAAAATAGACCTACCCTATGAGAGCTGTGTTGCTAAGCAAATGAGACTTAGCATAGCTTTACATTGCTCCTTAGTCATCTGCAATTTAACTTCACGCAACTTTAATGAAATGAAACAAACAGTCAGAGTGAGTGCTTCAGATTATTTATAGCAATTATATCTAAAAACTCTAGAGCTGCAACTCAGTATGTCTTTTAACACAGTACAGAATCTGACTGTAGTGGAGGAAATGCCACTAAGAGATACAGTGAAACATGGCGATTCCTGAAAGTTTACCAAGCTGAAATGGCTTGGTATTGAAGGTAGCTTGGAGTGCAGTGTTTTGCTAAATACTGCTTTTGAGCTTATGATTCTAGTAGTATGATACTGGTAGAGGACATGTCCTTAATTTGGAGGGGAACAAAGACTATCTTTAATAAAGAATTCTGTTTAATGGCACAGGATTGCCTATGAACACTCTAAATAGCAACTGAACACAAATCTATTGTGTTTATACTCATCCTAATTTGGTTATTAAACTTGCATTGGATTTTGGTTTAGGTACGTGTTATAGTTGTCTGATGCAGACTTTCTTTTATCTTAGTTGGTGGTGCCATACCATTGCTTTCTAAAGAACCTGCTGCAGCAACAAAAAATCACCGGTTAAACCAAGGAAAGATGCCTCATAACCCTTTGGATTCCAGCGCTCCTTTGGTAAAGAAAGGGAAGCAGAGAGAAGTCCCTAAAGCAAAGAGACCAACACCTCTTAAAAAGGTGCTCATATTTTTACCTGAGATCGCATGTTAACGGCTAATGTAACTTTAGTATTCTTCTCTGAGTCTGTGTAAACCTCCTAGTATTAAGATCTGCATCTTGGCTTCTGCTTGTCTATAAATTCAACTTTAGCTTTCCTTGGTTTAAAAAAACAGGGCAGAGACGGAGAGGAGTCTTGTCCAACAGCATAAAAATTCTGCCCAAGATGTATTTTCTCACTTAAGTCACTTGACAGCTCAAGAACAGGCAGTACAAAAGTGTGTTCAAATCATTGTTATAGGGGGACATCCAAAGAAACCTTTTTGGGTTTGGACGAGACGTGCTTATTTGCAGGACTGGGGAGAATAGAGCAAGCGAAGGTAGTGTGTAATGTATCTGTGCTCTTCCAAGCCAGAACTTCAGCTGATTCTCCAGCAACTAGTGTTAGATCAACCTGAAGGTTTCTCTGATCTCTCCCTCCTTGCCTATTCATGCTTCTTCCTGTCACGTCTTCTATACAGAGGATTTTGAGGTACCATTGATTTCATATCTAGCATTTTCCTTGCCCCAGGGATAACATTCCATCACTAGGTCACTTTTGGTCTAGAAATATTCTTATGGAGCTAGTGGAAGTGGTTTGTTTAATGGTCATTCTGTGCTCTTCAGTTGAATTTGAGGATGGGACAACATAAAGCTGTAGCAAACTCGGGGGGGGGTTGTGCATTTTGTCTATTCTGTCTTCACACCATCTATTTTCCAAAGTAAGTTTGAGAAGGGAAAGACGGGTTTTATCTATATATAACATCTTGGTTCTGAGTATGTAATGAAGCTTACTTTTGTTCTGTGTTCTTTGGCAAATGCAGATGGGCAAATTTACCTTTGCGGTTGTATTCTGTGGTGTGTTCCTTGCAAAGCAGATTAGCTGAGCTAGTAGTTATGTATTAGCCAGTTAAAAAGGCAGAGAGGGAAGATGGCTTTCAAGACACTGATAACTGCTTTTACCTACAATAGCATTTGGATCCAGCATATATCCTACTCTCCTTCTTCCATGTACCATACAGATTAGCTATCTTTTGTAAATTTTTCTCCTTTTCTTCTATCTACAAGTTCAGAAACAGCAATCCAATGCAGACCAAGTCTGGCTTTTGCACAGGGGAATAAGTGCAAAAGAGTAAAGCCTTAGTTAAGCAAACTACAGTGTGTATGATAGAGGACTGTGCCTGCTTTAAGTGTATGTATGTGCTTGAGTGCTTGGCTGAATTGCTACAAATGGGCAGTCTGAAGAGGAAGGGTAAAGAGAGAAACCTTTTCATCTGCTTCTCTGCATTGAATCAATTTGTTGCTTTAACTTTATCTCTGCCCTTGTAGTTGATAACTAGAAATGATTTTCTCCCCATGGATATTGGTATTCAAGAAAAAAATTATTTTTGATGTACTTCTAGGGAATACATTTCCTTCTCTGCGATGATATTTTGAGGAACTGTGAAATTTGTGTTTAATCTATAAAAATAAGTTGTAAACTTTGAATGATAGTGTCAAATTTCTTTATATATGGTCTGTATGTAAACACTTGGTAAGAGAAACTGCTTTGCTGTCTATGTGACATTGAATCGGTTTAATTTTTTTTTTTTTTAGATTATTTTAAAAGAAAGAGAACAACGAAAACAGCAGCACCTGTTAGAACAGACAGCAATACCAAAAGATGGTGATAACATTTGTCAGACTGTAGAAAATACTACTGAAGATGAAGCACTTCCACAGGATAGCGAAGCAGGTATTTTTCAAGAGAAGGCTAGAATACAGTATGTAGATGACGATATGAGAGTGCACGCATTTACTGCTTTCAAAAATGTGTACCAAAACACTGCCAAATGAAAACTGTAATTTTAGAATTTTCCAAAATTCAGTGTGGGCTTATTGAGAATTTAGAGCATGTCAAAGCTAATACTCTATGTGCTTTCTCAGTTAGTCTTGTTAACATGTCAGCTTTTTTGGTCTGTCTTTTCATTGAAATGTCTTTATTTACACATGGTAGCTGTTCCTGTAATGCAAGTTGCTGTGGCTCAGAGTAACTTTGAAGGGCTGCCGGAGGGCCAAGGAATCAAGGATTCTACAGAAAGCTCTACAGCTTCAAAGCAGCTAAACTCCAGTCTTCCAAAAATCCACAGTAGGAGATTTAGAGAGTAAGTATTGATTTCTACTGATGTCTCTTTTTCCACAGTACCATAAGTATGGTGGTTTCCAAACAGGATAATTTTAGTTGCGTTCTGTGCAACACTAATTGGACTTCAGGCTGAAGGTTCTAAATTTTTTTTCCAGTTTTTCTATAACTTTGCACATAAAAGAAGAAATGATATCCAGTGAAATAGTACTTTGTTGTAATTCCTACTTACAAATACGAGTTCCTTGAAGATGAGACATTCCTTGGAGGCTATAGAAGGAAAAGGAGCTTCTCCTAAAGTACAGATACCTGACGTTAAATAAATGGAGTAGCAGCTTAATATTCAGGACTAAGAGTAGGACACTGTAATTTTGTTTAGTGTGTTCTTTGGTTCTCTGCTGCCAGACCAAATGATAAAAGTGTAAAGAATGAGACTAGTCAGATGACATTTTCACGTCATGGTTAGGCAGAGAAATAAAAGGAAGTCTTATGGTTATTTTGTACAAACACTTTAATTCTCTTTGAACAGATGTGTATGCATGTTTCCTTATTAAAGAAAAAAAATGCTCGTTACTATGTTTGAAGAGGTTAGAGATCCAGCATAGTAGTCATGATAGTTTCTAACAGTTATTTTAGGTAAGCAGTGCTTTAACTTTTAATTGTCATCCCATAAAGGCACCACTGGCCTTTTCTGCAGTTCATGTTTATAGTAAATGATAATAGTGATACAGCCATTCTTTTCTTTTCTGATGCTGTGTGTTAGCTCTAATTTAACTTTTAATGGTATTAAAATTACTTAACTCACATCTATGCAACAGTGTTTTACTGGAAGGCCCTATTTGGATTGAGTATTTACAGGGTGACTCAGTCCTGGCTATTGTAGATTGTAAAATATTCAGCAAGGCTTACAATGTCTCATATCTTTAGATTAGTCTTTTGGCGTTTTCAGTATTTTAGTAAACTTGTCTTTGTGGCTTAGTAAAACAAACTAGAAATTGCTAGGATGAAGGATTTATTTTTCATCCTTGCCCTATGAAAACCGCAAGGGTATGGTCTAACACTAAAGATAAGTGACACAACACAAAAGACAAAAAATATGAATCTGTGAAGGGAGGATTGATTCAGATTTACCATCTTTATCATAAGTAGCTGTGTATTTATAGAAATCAAGTTGAATTTGTTTGCCATGCTTTGATTTGCATAGATCATGAATGTCCTCAGAAAAATGCTTGAATATTGAAAAAAAAGGGGGGGGGGTTTGTACAGTTTGGTGTGGGAGCCAGCTATTATAAGGAACAAACCTTTCTGTAACTTCTCAGCCACTGAAAAAAATCTGAAGTATATTTCCATTTTCTTGTACATAACAAGCGTGTTTGGAGTAGAAATAGAACAAACATAAAGATATGTTTGTAATTTCAGAGTTTTTAACATTCAGTTGATTCTTTCTCTCAGTTATTGCAGCCAGGTGCTTAGTAAAGAAGTTGACAGTTGTGTGACAGATCTCTTAAAAGAACTGGTTCGTTTCCAAGATCGCTTGTATCAGAAAGACCCAGTAAAGGCCAAGATAAAACGTCGGCTTGTTATGGGACTTAGAGAAGTTTTGAAACATCTGAGGCTGAAAAAGCTGAAGTGTGTCATCATCTCTCCTAACTGTGAAAAGATTCAGTCAAAGGGTAATGGTTGCTTAATGTTGCTTATGTTTGCTTAATAAAAGAAATGTAAAAAAGCAGACTCAGTAATATTATGGCAGCAATATTATCATTGGAGGGCCTTCTCTTGGATAGCCTTTGATATCCGTGCAAATAAAGAGGCCTGCCTTGTTCAGATTGTTCACTGCTGTGCAGCTGAAACGTGAACTGCATCGAGAATATGTGCGTGGGGGAAGTTATTTGAAATTAGGATCTGTTTGCCTATTGCTTTGCAGTGCAGCTGCACAGCTGGTTGTGCTGGCACAGCTGAGAGGAGACGAACTGCTGATGTCAGCTGTGCCACCAGCAGTCCTCATTATCAGGTTCTTTTAGGCCATAGATTGGCAACAAGTTGTAGTTCTTGTCATTACTTTCTACTAATTTTTAAATAATTTCTTAACATTCAGGGTTTTTTATACTAGTTTTGTTTCTTTGCCTAGCTTTGTAATGCTATCACGCTGAACAGTGTTAGTAAATCCCATTGTGCCTCACATTACACAAAATATGGAGTAGTAGCAGTCTGAGGATACTGCTAATTAAGAAAAAAATGACAAATTCTCTTTTAGGAAAGGAGATCTAGCACTGTTATGTTATATAAACTTTAAAAATGCCCCCATAAATTTTCCAAATGCTCCCATAATCCCCTGGTTTTTGCAGTCCCTTGAGATTACTGTCTTTTAGTTATGATCAGCTTGAATAGTGTTGTTCTTTGTTAATTCTGTTATCTGCTCCAGGTGGGTTGGATGAGACCCTACACAACATTATCGACTGTGCCTGTGAACAAAATATCCCGTTTGTCTTTGCCCTTAATCGCAAGGCTCTAGGCCGCTGTGTGAATAAAGCAGTGCCTGTGAGTGTGGTGGGAATTTTTAGCTATGATGGGGCTCAGGTGAGTTGCAAGATGTAGGTTCATGTTTTTCTTCGGCTTTACTTTTTACTGGTTGAAAAAAATACAGCTTAAGTTATGACTTTAGGATTTGGGCTGTTTTGCTTTCGCACACTTACACTTTCTAACCCACGTCAGTGGCTTATATAAAAATCTGATTAAAAATGTACAGCTGCTCAGCACTGTTCAAATGAGTAGTTTGGGCAGCTTTTTCTGGCTCCATCTCCATCTAGATCTCTTCCCTGAAATTTTTCTTCAGAGAGAACTGGTGTTTTTATAAATGCTTAGTTTGTTTTTAATGTCTTTATAAATACTTGCCTCATGTGGAGTTCTAGCATTTTGGTAGCCCATGGATGCTTATAAACAATTTTCTCAGAGTAGGGGAAAAGCTAAGGCCAAAAGTGAATACGGAAGACAATTTTAAAGATCACCCTCTTCTGGTTAGCTGAATATCTGTTTGAATGAAACTTCAGGATAATGAACTAGTCTTGAAAAGGGATGTACTATTTAGAAAACTGTTTTAAATATTGCAGTGCTCAGTTGTGTGGACAAAGCTACATCAGTTGGTTCTAAAATGTATTTCTTCATTTATGATACTGCAGCAACGTATCCCTAGGCACATTTCCTTTCTCTCTTGCTGATTGAAAACATGCTTTGGGTTTCAGCTACGCCATTTAGTATGAGGCTTACTGTGTTGCTTGCCTGTATCCACACATGTAGTGCTCTGCATAAGTAATGTTCATTATAGATTTTCATGGAGATGTTAAAACTTGCTGTATGAGTTAAGCTCTATTAATATTTTACATTTCCGTAGGACCATTTTCACAGAATGGTACAGCTGACCACAGAGGCCAGGAAGGCATACAAAGATATGATAGCAGCTTTAGAGGAAGAAGCTGAAGGAGGACTAAGTGAAAAACCCTCCAGCATCTTAACTACTGAATACGGAAAAAGTGGCTTATCAGAAACCAGTAAAACATCTTCCAGAGACTCTGATGAGGATGTACCAAATTATAGTGAGTATTTATTTCACATCAAAGTTCTCTTCTAATACACCATTTTCACTGGAACAAATGACATGACACGTTAGTGGTTAGTAAGGGGAGAACTCCGCTTTTCTGTGTTTTTTCTCGTTTTTCCTCATAATTTTATAAACTTACAGTCAGGTCTTTGCTGAGAAACTCTTAGAGAAAATCTCTTTCTGAAATCCCCTGATGGCAGGTGGCACACACTGCTTTTTCTGAGGAGCTCCTTATTACTTCCTTAAAAAAAAAAAATCTTCTAAGTATTTTTCTAGAAATATTCATTCGAGCATTATGTTGGACTTACTTAAGTTTTGTGCTGAAGGTTGTTTGAGATGCATCTTCCTGTCCAAAAGTGTTCATGTTATGTAAAGGCCTTGCACTTTCAGGAACACATTCTTCCAGTGCTGCTAATGCAGTCACCAAACAGTTATCACAGATACTAGACAACTTAAAACTTCTTTGAAACTTTTGAAAAATTTTGAGTTTTTGAAAGTTGGATCCACCTTCAGAGTTGGTCTTGTTTGAGCAGGAGGCTGGACCATGGAGCTGGACCAAAGAACCGCGATGGATACCTTCTAACCTAAAGTGGTCTTTCATTCTCAATCTGATATCGCATCTGCTAGGTATATCAGCCTATGCGCCAACTTTCCTCAGCACTTACTTGGAGGAGGAAGTAGAGAATCAGTGCGACTTAAGCTTTTCCTTGAGTATTACACTGTAACTTTTTTTTTCTTTTTTTCCATTCTGATATTCTGCAGTTAAAATCTGGAAAAAAAAGCTTGAAGAGGAGTATAACCCATATGCCCTGGAACTGGAAAAGAGTGCAACCACTGACATGCTGGCGTTGAATTCAGAAGAGCAGCAGTA
Source organism: Dromaius novaehollandiae (assembly GCF_036370855.1). Classification (NCBI taxonomy): domain Eukaryota; kingdom Metazoa; phylum Chordata; class Aves; order Casuariiformes; family Dromaiidae; genus Dromaius; species Dromaius novaehollandiae. Next base: position 33,739,449 of record NC_088132.1, read on the forward strand.
AATCCAGATTCAATTCTGTGGGGCTTTAAGGTTTTTGTTTTTCCTTCTTTTTTTCTTTTTTTTTTTTAATAGACCTGTAAATACTGAATTATCTAAAATTAAAGATCCAGGTAGGAAGAGGGCATAGCAAATTAAGATAATTTAAGAAATGTCTGAAGTCAGCTAAGTAAAATGTTCTGACTCCCTTTAAGCAAAATGCACACTGGAGCACATGAAGCACTAACTAATTCTTAGGTTTCTGTGTACTTGGCTGATTACTATAGCAGACTGTAATAGTAAACAAATTGTCTTAACCCAGAACCACTTGAACTGGCATGGTTGCTTTAATGCTTTGAGGGACTTAGTATTGATTTGTTAGTGGTACCATATGCCAAAAGAACTTGCTAGAAAGATGGTTTTTCTTTGGGAAAGAGATGCTAAGAGTCAGAAGTTTGGGTCTTGGGTGATTTGTTTTCTATTTTTAAGGGTTTTTTTGTTTGTTTTTTGTTTGTTTGGGTTTTTTTGACATAAAGCTGCTAAGGTGGACAGGCTGGCATCAGTGTCACTGTCTTCCAGTAGGCAAGAAATGCATTTTAGGCAGACGGCTTGACTGAAACTCATTAAGGAAAACCATGATGACAGAAGTCATAGTTAGCTCTTTCCCTGTGATACTTTGTTCTTCTGGGGCATCATACAGCAGGTGTAAGGGAGACAGCACAGACCTCAAAGGTCTGAGATTTCTGAACTCAAAAAGCTCTGTTTAGGAATTTTATGAAGCTGACAAGGTGAACAATGAGGATGTTTCTGCTCCCTGATGCTATTAAGACAAGTTTACTATAGTCTTGCCTTAAAGTTAGAGGATGTTGAAGGTCAGGAAACAGGCCAGCCTGTTCTCTCTGCATCTCCACTCCTGCAGACTCCTCTTTGGTTCAGTTTGGGGTTCTGTCATTGTATAAATGTGAGAGTTTTTAGTCAATCTTGGTTTGCATCTAAGCTAGGGAAATTTTATATCTATCTTACATAGGACAGAAACTTTGTAAAATTAAACAAACAAGTACGCACATAATGGTGGTAGAGCATATTAGGGGGAATTCCCTATATAAATGCCATTGTTTACAGCTTGCAGACATCAGATGACAAGCCTAGAGAAGTCCCTTTTCTGCAGTGGAGGATACATATGTAAGTTCTGTCAAGCATGCTGAAAGATGATATTGATGTCAGGTGCTACAGCCAGCATCTCTGAAGTATGTTTGTAAATGCTTTACCACATGTACCAGTTGTAGTGCAATACTTCAGAAAGTAGCTGCCCTGTGAAGCTGAAGGTGAGATTATATATATATATATATATATATACACACACACAAAACCTATAAATAATTTCAAAGTTCAAACAATTTTGTAGAATGTAAGATGTATAAATAATCTGCTATAATATATTGATTCTATAAAGTATGGTTGAAGTGCAATTCTTTGACTTAAGTAAACTCTTCTGGTGGGCAGTTAATGGATATCTGAACTGTCAGCTTTGAGGAAGAACATCTTTAAAGAAAGTGAACCAGCATTAGGCCGAAATGCACAGTTGTTCACTAGTTACGATCTTTTTTTTGGTATTAATTTCATGTAATCTTAAATGGAAATTGAGGATTAAAGATCTCAGTGATGAAGAATGGTTTTGGCTGGCAGGAGATATCCTTGGTCCCAAAGTAGGTTGCTGTTTGTTGGCACTTACGCCTCTTTGATACACATTTAAAGCTGCAAAACTTTTTTTTCTAGTCACTGCATGGTAGCACGGAATGGTAGTTGGTGGAGCATGCATGTCCTGGTGTTTGCTATATTTTCTGTACAGCTTATCTTAGAGGAGCATTTAGAGTGACTTTGGAAGCATTATGACTTGTTCAAAAATCTCAGCCACTTTGTAAGGAGAAAGTGAATTAACTCCTTAAGAAATTCACTATATGGGGTCACTGCTCTGCTTGCTAATTCTGTTCAACAGATGTTTTTTCATAATGACTTCAGAGGCATTAGTATATAATCTCCTACTGAAATTGTGTTGTGCAGATTAAGAATGTGTGAAGAAGCCTTATTGCCAGAACCGATTGGCCCACACGTGTTCAAAGAAACAAGGATTAGAAAAAAGCCTGTGATCTGCTTAATTACAGGTGTGAAGAGCTTTGTTTTAGCCTTGCCTTCTTTCTTGTTATGGCAGGTTTTACTGGTAAAAGTTCTGCTGATGTATTAAGGCTAGGCTCTCTGCTGCATCAGACCTAAGTATCAGAGGGCCTCTGCTGCCTAAAGCAATATGAAGAGAAATTGGTCTGTTTGCTACTCTGTCCTTATCTTAAAAAAAAAAAAAATGCACAGTAAATTGAGGAATAAACTAATTTAAGATTGAGGTAATATCAGAAAAGCTAATGGGTATAAATAGTGTGATCTAACAGATACAGCCACCCTGATTGTTAGCACCTTTTTTTTCTTCATAGTGTTTCCCTACCTCTGCTAGGTTAGCATTTTGGTTGTCAGCAGTTTGTATGCCTTGAATACCTTTGCAAAGTAGAACTAAACAAAAAAAACCTGGCAACCAATTTCTATTTGCGGTCCGTCTTTGCAGTGACAAGGCAAAGCACAGCTATGTTTATCTAAAAATCTCTCACATCAGTCTTGTAAAGGTCTCACCTTCTCATTCAGCAACACAAAAAAAAAATAAATCTGTTGATTCAGTTAGTTAAATACATGAAAGAGGGACAATTTAAGGAAAGTCTTTTTTCAAATTGGCCGTTAGTCATAAAAGATGTCATGAGCACAAACAAAATTAAAAACATAGTTCCCACTGAACCTTGATGTCAGAAGTCCATACCAGCATTAATTTGTGCTTGTTAATATGAAAAATAGGGAAAATGTTTTTTGTATAAGAATTTTCAGCCTGCCTGCATGACAATAAGGTGGTCTGGCATTGAAATACATGGGTCATTCAGAAAAGTCTCAAAATTAAGGTTTAGGAGGGAGAGAATGCTTTCTTTAAAGCGAGGAACAAACCATCTAATTTAAATTTTACCAGTTTGGGATTAACCTGGGGATAAGCATGAAGCTTTCCCCTATTGCCTGTGGCTCAATCTGTAGTGATTTTTAGGTAAGCACAACATCTTACGTCCAGGTTTTTGAAGACCGTTGAGAAGATAAAGAGAGAAAACTTAAATTGTGCCTCAAACTTTTTATTTATTGGTTGCAGAAAGACAAATGCAACACAATGGAAGAAGTAGGTCCCCACATTTACAATCTGCGGTTGTTCACTATGAATAAATGAACTTGATACAATTTTAATCTTAAAATTCATTGAACATACAAGTGTTTAAAGCTTCCACAATTATCTCAAATTTTGAAGAATAATTTGCAGTGACTAAATAGTCTTCTTTAACTTGGGTGCTTTGTAAGCCAGCTGTATTTTGAACATTAGTCAGAATTTCTTTACTTGGTACAGAAACTTTTGTGACCAAAGGTATTGGAACAGCCAAGTTAAATCTTAAATGAACATGCTGACAACAGAAAGGAATGCTCTTTAAAACATTGGGAACAGAGTTTAAGGGTAAGCATATTGAAAGAAAATAAATGGGACTGTGGAAGTGCTTTTAAATTAATGAGATTCAAATCTTACTCAGTGATCTCTATTTTATATGCCAAGATCATCAAGCCCCAAAAGAACTGGCTGGCTCAATGAACTCAAAACAGAAGCCATAGAACATACTACATTGTTTGAGCAGCACAAGGCTTACTAAGACCACTTTTTTTCTTCATTAAGCTGAAATGACTGGCATCAGATAACCAGAGATGGTTCCAACATGGGATAGGTGGCCTTTCTTGTGGCAAGTAAGTTATTCTTCGGTGCACTGAGGAAATCCTGTTCCATCTAAAGCTTCAGCTGATTCTCCTGAGTATCAACCCCAATGCAAGTGCTAGTGCTGGCAAATACCTCTTTGAATGCAATGATACTAGAGTACTGGGCATTCCAACCCACATACATTTCTTATCCTGGCCTGTTCATTCCTTTGTCCATTAGAGGGTGTTTTTCTTGTTGCAGCTCTCCTGAAGGAGAAAAAGTTCAGAACAAAGTGTTAATACAGGTTTAAAATAAAATGTTTTTTTAAAGGTGGCCTATACTATCTATTCCACATGCAACAAGTACTCATCATATCCGGAAGATACCAAAAGTAATCTCTGTTTTAACTCTTGGAGAAAAACATTGAAAGCAACATACAGTTTTTTGGGTTTTTTTGTTTTTAAAGAAAGGCCAGCATTGATAGACAACACCAGTTATGAAGTCTGATAGTCTCTGCAACCCAATTAAAGTTGTACAGATGCAGTCAAATGAATCTACTATGTTCAGTACATGCAGTCTCACCCTTTTCGGCAGGATGATTTATTTCTTACTGATTTAGCTCTTGGTAAGTGGACAGAAGGAGGAAGCTGACATAATGGTAATATACAGAATAAATGAAATAGGTCTTACTGTTCAGAGGGTCCATCCAGAATGACAACATGCACAGGAACACTGATCACTGATTATAAAATTAGACTGTAGTGTGTTATGTAGAGAGCACAGTATGAGGTATGTATTCCAAAAATTCTTACCCATGTCTTCTTCCAGTTTTGCATCATCTTGTCATGTTCACTGATGGCAGTTCTCCAGCTATCAAATTCTTTGGTCCATCCATCCTGACCAGCACTATCTGAAAATTGTAAACGGAATGATTATGTAACTAAGTAATAATTAAGTAGATCTATTCAATTGCACTAATTCTCATAAACGGTAGGGCTTGAAGGAACAGAAGCCACACCATCTCGTCCTCTGTTCTGCTCTACCTCTTCTCAAGTTAATTGGAAATAACCTCTATTCAAACGGTCACGTCTTTCCCCTTTGCAGCAGACCTTCTAACCTCCAGAGCAAACAGCTTTGGTGCCTTTAATCTGTGTGTCAAGGTCTGGAAGATATGACCTACCAGTTAGAAGAGCTAAATCCATCTAGAAGCACAGGAACATTGCAGTTAGATGATATCAAGGCCGGGGAGAGGAATGACAATGACATGATGCTGCTGACTATGTTAAGTTTGTAATTTCCCCCTTTTTTGATAATGTTATGTAGCTATTTATTCTTCATTTAAGAATTTTAAAAAAGCTGTTTTACTGCATCTTAACTTGGCAAAAGTTTTAGTTCTAATCCTGTTTGCCAGCTTTTTTTATAGTCCCTACTACTGTAGTGGTGGCATACACAGATTTAATAAATATTTTCTATTTATTCTTCAAGACACTAGTGACAATATAGAATCTTTTGGACCACAGTGAAAGCAGCCCACTGTTTCACACTTACTTACAGTAGTTTCACTGAGATGCTTTTTTCTGCTTCTGAGACTAACTTTAAAATGACTGGACTGCTTGCAAGAAACTATATGACTTCCTTTGCTGCTTTCTTTTATCGCCGAAAAAAGCTGGGATGAGCTGCTCTTGAAAATTTCACATTTGATATTGACCAGCTAATTACAAATAATTCATTTTTTTTCCTCCGGAAAATACACTCTATCAATCAATCACATTCATTCCTCCTCCTCTCTTTTTAAAGACTACTTATACTCTTCTCCAGGTCTAAGTTCTCAAACACTAGCTGCAAAGAGTGCTGACGTTGCTTTGGTCAGTTCTGGGTACCTAAAGATGAATTTATCTTGTCCAGGTGCTCAAGTCAGCTTGCTGACTTCCTGCCCATTAGTATCAAAATGGAGACGTAAAAACTGTCCCCATCTGGCTACAGATGATTTAAAAATCATCTGATTTTCTTTAAATGGAGAGGGAGGGCTGTCTCTATTATTTGACTTCCTTGGCATTAAAGAATTTTACTTTGTTACCCAGTATAGTTCTTGCAAAGTATTATTCCTTTATAATCCTCCCTAATACTCACCTGATTTCCAATACATGTCTGTTAGTTTTGTTTGAGATGAAAAAAAGAGCTTATGATTTGCCTCAGATGTACTTAGTCTCCTAAGTTTCTGCAAGACTTTTGTAAGATGTAGCAGTTACCATTTCATTTCTAGATCATAACTGCTAATTTGCAGGTTAGTTCTTTGGGGGAGGGGGGAAAAAATCAATTTTTATGGCTGTAAAAGCTTTTCATAAACACTTGAAGTGGGTACCTCTCCACCTATGTATGTGTTTTATGGGTGAAATAATTACAGAGCTCTCCTTGTATCAGGGTCAGGACAAACAGGGCATACATTCAGCACCAGCCTACCTTTATCTTCCACTCTGATGAGCACTTCTGATGTTGCATTCCCAACTTTTGAGACAACTGAGCATTTATATTCTGTACTTTCTGATACTGAATCTTTCAACCAGCTTAGAATATGCAGTCTGCCATCAGCCAGCATATGAGATTGCTCCATGATGCACACCTTCATCTTTTCTCCATTCTTCTTCCAGACCAAATGGGAATCATCTGGACCTGTAAAAACATCAGTCAGCTTATGTTGGGAAAATTACTAAGATAAGTCTTTGAATAGAAAAATGAAAGACTAAGATTAGACTTAAAGGTCAATTGTAATGTTTCTTAGGTTTCTTTAACTGAAATGCTGGGTACCAAAAAGCTGAGATAAAAAAGAGCTAACATTGATAATGAGGTTCAAGCGAAAGTTGTAAATGAGCTCTTAGAAAGGAAGCATCTGATTTACACAAGTGGGAACTTACCTCGCAAACATGATAGACAAGATAATGAAATCAGCACTATCTGCCTCTGTGATTACCTACAAAACTAGGTAAAGCTACCTAGTACTTGACTGAGCTATGGAACAAAGTTGAGACCATCTGAGACACGCATTGTAAAATCTGAAATAAGGGACAGGAGGGAAAAAAGTTCAAGAACGCAGCACATCAAAGATGCTGGAACTAATGAAGCAAAGTTGGAAAAAGCACAGAATCATTAGTCACAGCAATTAGGCAAGACAGAACTTGGAAGAAGCTTGGATTAACAACAAAGAGCAATGTAATCTTTTAGCCTTATTGCTATTATTCATCTCACCTGTGAGGATGGAATTTGAATAAATCAGAGATTGACAGTAGCCCAGAGGACAGAACAGCTGTTCCCAGAAAATTAGCAAGGTTGGCTGAAGTGTATTTGGCAACATCAGAGTTTTTTCATTTAAAAGAAAAACATCTGGGCCAAAGTAAGGACTTTGCCATAATACTGACTTTTAAAACATGTCTGTTACTCCCTTGGGGGTTTATGATCCAGACTAGACTTAGCAAGAGAAGATGTAAAATTCAGAGTTGAGAGAAAAAGGATTTTTGCAAGTATGGCCTGAGGGAACAGGTAACTTACTACAGAAACTAGCTTTAACTATGAGTATTTTTGACTGCAAATTGATGTGGCATTTTTCTGTAGAAAAAATATTTGATTCTAGGTCTGTCCCCTGAAAACTGCATCTACTTTAGATCATCATGCAAGCAGACCAAGAAAAAGGAAGGTAGTCTTTTTATCTGTGCACGTTCTCAATGTAAATTAATCTGTTAATCTGTCTTAATCTGTTTGGAAATAAAACTAATACCCTACAATCTGAAATAAAATAGTACTAAGAGCAAGGATGAATGCTAGAGAACATGATTCAGTTAAAACTGGTAAGAGTTTATCTCTGAGGGAGAGGGACAAGTGCCACTGTCTCTTCAGAAGTACTGACAACAGCTCTGACAAAAGTGGGGAGGACAAGCATATGCTGAATGTAGCTAGCCTAGCAGACAGTCATTTTTAACAATCAATCTTTTATGGATGATTGTACTTCTACTGTTAACAGTATGTAGGTCACATGTAGCTAGAAACATGGGAAATCTGGAACCATGAACAAATTATTTCAGTATGGTAAGGCTGAAGTTGGTTTTTGGACAAACAGAAGGAATAACAAGTAAATATGAACATAGCCAAGCCAGAAATCTTGACTTAAAAGATTAGGTTTTGAAGAGCTGAAACCGACCTTCAGAGAACATTCTCGGGAGTTATTCTGGATTAGAGCTTCTAAGAGATACAACATCTATATCTGACACGGTATTCATACAGAGAAGAAACTGATAGTGTCACTGAAGTCAAGCTATCCTCTAGAATGGAGAAATGAAGACTAACTTGACCAAAATGAAGATGAATAAGAAGAGGGAACAATGGGACAAAGGTCTCAGGGTGAGCTTTGACAAGTGTCAAAGAATTATTACTCTAGCATTGTAAAGCTAAAAGCCAGGTGCTCAGGTAAGGCCATGAGCTCACAAGATTTATTAGCAGTAGTTCAGGTCCTAACACATGAGACTAGAGCTATTTCTTGCCCAAAAGCAGGGTCTTGAAAAACCTTATTTTAGCACCGAGCTACAAAGTGGCATGTTCAGTGCAGGAGACCACTTCCCTAATATTACTCCAAATGTTTCCTGTTCTTATTTACACCAAAGAACCTGCTCTGCTTTTGCAGTGTTTAAGATCACAGTGCTACCCAAAGCTCAGTTTAGACACACAGTTTTCCAGAGCGTGAAATCCAACAATTACTTATTTGGGTAATCTTGCAAGCAGTGTTGTCTTCGGTCAACTCCTGAACAAGCCACACCTGGGCAATTTTGCTCTTCTCAGACTCATGAATACCTCTGTTTTGTATGCAGTCAGAAGCGCTGGGGAACCCCACCGCACAAGACACACAAAAGTTAACTCGGCAGCAAAATCTAGATGCAAGCACTGGTCAGGTGTCTGTTGTGAAACACATGGAAGAGAGGGTTTCTCCTGATCTTCATGTTTCACTGCGGTTCAGTCCTGATCCTCAGGATCGGCTGTTGCTTTCTCTACTTTTTGCGTCTCATGATTGAACAATAGAAACTTATGCTGACAAACAGTTTCATCTGCAAAAACCTTGAGTCCCATTCCTTAAATTTAACTTTGCTACAACTCTAGAGTAAGATAAACTCAGACTTAAAGATATAACAGAGAAGTATTTTTCAAAGATAAAACAGTAAAGGTATGTATTCTACCTTTGTTGCAGTTGCCATAACACAAATGAAATGCATGTCTAGTGCAAACCTTAAAATGTGAATTTCTAAAATATTTGATCTACTTACATTGCCATCCTTTTTAAGAATGCTTGAAAGATTTAAAAAAGTGATCTTATTAATACATTATATTCAAGCAAAGAATTAAAACAGCAAGACAGTCTAGATGCAAATAACTCCATTTAAGCAACAATGGAAGATACTTCAAATGTTTCACTTTGAAACCACTGCTCCAATCTCAGTAAATAATTATTAGTAATCTCATTTACCACCTAAATTGTTTTAAAGGAGGAAGGCTAACAGTTATAAAATTAAGTAAAAAAAAAAAAAAAAGCGCATATCAAACAACCCTTGCTGCACCATCAGAACTACCCATTTTCTCAGTGCAAGCCCCTCAGTTTCCAGTATTTGTGAAAGTGGTTGTTACTTCTGCATATGTTTAAATTTTCTGTACCTCTGCTGTCAGCACTTGGAGTGAAATGTTACTGCCCTTGCAGCTCTACTGGCAACATGGCTCTCTAACCTACTTCAAGTCAGCTGGGTTTGCAAAAACTGTACATTTAAAAGCCAGATGGATTTTTCCCCTCTGGATCTTCCACAGGAACAACTTCAGAGGTAGTGGTAAAAATTTAAACCACTGCAGCTGCTTGTAAAGTATATTTCTGCCCAGAGTCTAACTTCAGTCACTGAAGTATTGGTAAGTTCCCCACTTTAAGAAAAAAAAAAAATCCAGTTCAAAAGAACTGCAACTAAAGTACAAAGCTACAGATTCAGAACAGCATGCTTTCAAGAAAGCTCTGGGATACTAATTTAAAGGCAAGAGCTTATGGATTAAGTAGAGCTTATTGACATAATGAGGTGGGGGGGAGCGGAGGGAGAATACCGGCCAATCCATTTCCTGCTGTCACACGCCAAAACCTTCAGCCCTGTGTGCGCATTTCAACAGCCACCTACTGAAGCTGTAGAGTAAAATACTCAAGAAGTGCTACCATGCTGTTAGTGCTTTAACATGGTATTTTTCCGCATTGTTAGACAGTTCCTGAAGTTAAAGGATAACATCGAAATAAGACTTTCCTAAAATTTAGCTGGAGAAACATCTCGAGATGGAGGGAGGTGAGTTGGGTAAAACAAAGCATGAGCCGTCAGCAAGCCTAAACCTCTTAATGCTTTCCCTGGCTAAACTAATCTCCGAGACTCAGAAACAAGTTACAATCCAGTGGAGATAACTGACAGGTATCCCACAGAGGAATTGTAGCAAGGTAACAAACAGTCTTTTTCACAAATTCCTATCATCTACGCAGCAGTGCCACCAGAGATGATCTGAAGTGACAGAAAGTTTAGGTTTGGAAATGACTCTCCCTTATTTCACAACAGATTGAAAAACCCTCCCAAAATTGACAGCAAGCAGCAGATTAAAAAAACAGAAAAGTTAATCTTAAAAAAAAAATGAGTGACATCTGGGTTTAATGCTCAATATTTAGCTTGCAGCTTTGGCTTGTACTGAATGCTGCTGTACTAAACATCCCAGATTTCAGAATATCAAGATCGTACAGGAAGCTCTCATCCAGAGCAGGGATTAAGTTTTAAAAACACACTATAATCTGAGTGCAGAAATATTAATTTAAATCACAGATCAAAGTGAGCCCAAGAAAAGGTTAGTCCATCCTTAATCATTAACATGGAAAGCAACTACCAGCACGACTCAGTCAGTGAAGGGAAGCTCGACTGGAGGCTGCTCAGAGCTCCGTGAGCCTTAGGAGTCCCTGCCACTGCTGGTGACAAGTAGCTAAAGAGTAAATGAAGCAACCAGAAGGGTTGCAGGTTGGGGGGGAGAAAAGAACCCTTAAATCAAGATCCTCTTACACAAATACCCTTGCAGTTTTCTGAAACGGATGCATCAGTCAGGGCCTTGTATTTCAGTCCATACCCCAGCTAATCAGGTCTTCCTTTTTAAATTTAAGCGCAGTCCATTAGCCTTCTAAAAAAGAAAGTGCAAATAGCTTCAAACAGCAATGAAAAATTTCACGTAGAAAGCCCAAGGAAAACAGACCTTTCCAAAATGCCAACAAAGATTATTACTTCAAGCAGCAAGTAGCATGCACTGAAGAATGCTGACACCCTCCTTCAAGACTCTAGTGCCTTCGTTAAATTACTAGTACATTTATAAAACATCAACCCTGCAAGTTGATGCTGCCTTATCGAAAGAGATAAAAACAAGAAGGGCTTGACGTGAAACGTGAGCCACATACAAGCTGGAAAAACTCCCGTCACTAGCGCAGGCAACGCGCAATGCACACAGATGAAAGTGGGACACAGCATCTGCCTTCTCAGCAAAAAATTAAAAGCAGACGGGGAAAATGGCTGACTTGTCTATGAGATGGAAATGCAACACACAGCTGCTGTGGATCCCAGCGCCAGTAGCATATATTTAGATATTTTCTTAGTGGGTCTAAGAAAGAATTTGCAATGAGAACCTAGGTAATAGCCTATAAAGATTAATTAGATCAAGTAGTAGCAAGCTAGAACTAGAGACTAGTTAGATCTAGCTACATCAGCTAGAACTAGATGTTGAGTTTCCAGTTTGAATTTGGTTACTTACTTTTGGCCTCCTATCAGCTAACAAGGCTACTACATATATTTAAGTTTTAAAATAAGGTGAAGAGGGAAACTGGAAAAAACATTCCCTATTTTAGGGAGGAGTGTGCTCTCCAGACAACACTCTTAACTTTCCAGAGTGTAAACTGTGGCATTTGCTCGTTTGCCAGACTGAGCCAGCAGGAAGATGGCTGGAAGAGAAGGAAATGTGCTTTTGATCTTCCTTGAGGGGTAACGCACATGATATTGTTGAAGCAGTTCTGGTAAGCAGTTTCTGCTGAAATGGATAAAAAAATTGTTACAGCTGTGTTCCAAATAATTACCCAGTTAATCTGCCATCAGATTGAGGGGTTAATTATCATCAGCCTACAGGTAAGTGGAGAAAAAGAGAAGGGTAAAGATAGTCGCTATAGTCTGGGGCCCAACACATCAGTTTGCAGACAGGGTTAGTGGGGTAACAAGAAGTTCTTAAGAAAAGAAGGTGAACATTGACATTATATTCCAGGGATTTCAGCACCAACCTGAATCTATCATATGTCATACTAGGTAGGACTGGGAAATCTAACTTCTCAATCATGACAAGGGTTTAGGAGTTAATACCAGCCTTGAGCTCTTACAGAATCAGAGCTCCATATTAGGCAAGGAGAAAAACAGTTTAAATGTTTATGATGAATTACAAAAGAAGAACAGCTAAGCAAGGAGGTGAAATAAAACCTTATAAGCAAATGGTATATAGAAGCAAACACAGAGCAAAATGAATGTCTCCTGAGATTCTTCAGGAGAGATGTGCTGGAAAACCTTTTACAAAGTATATTTGGATCTCGAAAACCCAAACGTGAAGCAAACTTTACATCTTCTTTAGAGCTAGTCATACCATAAAAGCTGTTTTGCAGAATCCACAACAGCTTTTTCTTGCACAGCTCTCCTGGTCCCCCAATAATCATTGTTAGAGGTGGAATCTATGATTGTCAGTAATGTGCACACATTTAGCTTGCATGTGTACATTAAAATTCAGATGGTGCCTACTGTTTTTTTTTTTTTTTAATCAAGTCAGCTTGTCCCTGCAAAAAGCCTATGCAGCACCTAATTCCAGAACTAAAGGACTAAACTAAAGCGGCACAGCTGTTGCTTCACACAGGTATTCCTTTGTACAGTTTTTAACCAAAAGAGAAGGTACCAGTTGTTTTCCTGACTCTCAGTATACCTTTTGGATAGATTATTCTGTCAAAAGAGTAAAGGATACTGATCTAAAAATTTTAACATTGGGCAATTCCACATGTTTGAAGACTATCAATCGTCATAATTTACATATAGTCCTCTGCTGGCAGATGAGGTAGTTGATATAGTTTAGCAATACACAAGAACACTTACAAAATTCACTAGTATTTCGATAATATGGGATAGGCCACAACATGAATGTAATTTGAAATGTATAAAGCTTTAATCACATTACAAGAGTAATGATTTTTTGCAGGCTGTAATTACTAGTTCTAACCAGACTGATTTCCTTACTGGGGAGAAAGAGATTTTAATGACACTTGCTAATTTATAAGTGCTTCAAAAAAATAGGAGAAGTCATACAAAAGGAGATTTCCCAACTTCTGCACATTATTATTCACTGCACAGGAAAAACCTGTATGAATTCAGTCAGCTGTACAGCACTGTACAAGAAAACATTTTCTTAATTTTTCTCTGCTGATCTGAATCTTTTGAAGAGGAGTTAATAATACACTCTTGGTTTTACTTCCCCCTCTACTTTATGCCCCATCTTTATCCTCATGTGTCTTAGACTGACACTATCTTTAAGGTAAGCTTATTCTAGTCCTTAAAAGAAAGCATATATTAAGAAAAAAATATATATATAGTAATTTTCCTTGCACATTTTTCCACATTTTTCTTGACTATTGTCTTTACAAATAAAAGTGCACAGCAAAAGAAATTTTTACAGGATTTTGCCAAATTTGCTGCTGACACCAGAATTTAAGAACGCTGCATTCATGTCATCATCTTACGGGTGCCACCGTGGAGGAGCCATCAGAGCTAGGATGATAACACCAACACTTAACAAGGTCTTTTTGTTGTTTATGTATACACATTGATAGATCTATTAGGGCCACCGCAGTCCCCAATTTCTGAAATAACAAGTGCCAACACTGTTGTAAGATAGTGACAGCCGTAACCTATCACAATCTAAAGCAGGAAAAAGGATGTTTTTAGTTTAATGTCTGTGTGGTTTTTATTTAAAATTGGTCTGAAACATTCAGTTGATCTTCCAAGCTTAAGTGATGACTTAAGTCCTTTTCTGTTAACATATTAAGGGAACAATCTTAATTTTTTAAGCCATCTTATATGTGGACTTTAAATAATAAAAAAAAGGCATGGCGCATCACAGATCTACATGGAAGGAATAGTTTTATCATACCAAGGTACCTCTACATGATGCAGCCAGTGCGGAAATCCTTAAAGGAGGCAGTACAAAACCACAATGCGCAAAATGGCAAATTAACAGTTATTATCAGATTACTGCAGCCACAGATGCTGAAAGCGAATTGTAGGCAGCCAGCATGAGATAAGACACCAGAGGTTTGGGGAGAGGCTACTACACAAAGCAGGATAGAGAACTGGTTAACAAGGTACAAATTTAGCATTCCCACGTGAGGATAAAGATAAACCAAGCGTGGATTAATAAGTAACTGTACAGATTAAAGTCAGTAGTACTGCTTCAGCAAAGCACACCATGTTCATCTCAAAATATGCTGCATAAAAATTAACAAAATATTTTAGGAAGGTTTAAAGTATTTACGTAGTGGATTGAATTTTTCTGGGAGAGGCAAAGCTTTTCCTCTCTAGGCTATCAGTTTTATTTAAGAGACTTAACTGCTGCTCAAACACATAGTAGCATTTTCATGTTTGAAAAACAGCTGATGACACATCAGTCATAGTTATTAAGAAACACTTATTAAGACATTCAGAAGAGGTGATGTTCTGGGGATTATTTTATACAACAGGTGGAAAACAGCAACGGGTTTAAAAAAAACCCACAAGTATATCTTCTGTTTGTATTCCACTTAGAACAAGATGACAATGTTAATAAAATCCCACCTAAATTCAGTTGCAAGATACTGAAATGCTGTGATTTATAGTCCTATACTCAGACATTTTGCTGTCCAGCACGAACCATTTCTCTAAGCAGCCCCTTGCTGCTTTGGGTGCCACAGGTCTCCGCTCCCTTCTCGCTGGGCTCCCTAGCTAGACACACGCACCGCCGTCCGTCACGGGCACCCCATCGCGCTGCAGCCCCGAGGGCAGAGCGCCCACCTGCAGCACACCAGGAGAGGCCACTCGCGGCCAGGTCCTCGCCCAGGAGCCACATGCCGAGCAGCACGCGGGGACGGGAGGGTCCCCCGCTCCTGCCGGCTGGCCGGCCTGTGACAGACCCGGGGGCAAATCTAGGACTCGTCAGGCTTCAGGAGGGAGGACGCCTCTGTCGAGACCTGTTTTGCGTCAATACTTGGTGTTATCAAGACAGGCAAACTTCAGGCATTTGGAGGCCGCCTCGGGCAAGGTCTGTTTGGGAATCTGCGCAGACGCTTTGTCTAGTTTTACTCAGTCTGCAGCAGGGCCCTGCAAAGCGCCATGTATTGCGTTTTCCCCATGCTCCTCCATGTCTTTCAGTGCAACTTCAAGCTTCACTTAAGAGAGAAAAACATCACTCGTGATTTTGATTCTAGAGAATTATGGCTCTTCTCCCACACTGACGTGCGAAGCTTTCTTGCATTATGCCCTACCTTTAAAATAGCATAACCACAGGGACCAGGCATTGTACGTGGCTGTTATCAAGTACCCATCTCAATACCTCTGAGAAATAATAACTCCTTTGAAGTATATTGCTGCATTTGCAGAACGCTTATTTTCATTCCCAGGGTTATTTTAATGAGAGCAAAAAGCTAAGGAGCAGTAATGGAAAACCTCCAGCTTGAGACAAACTAAGGAAGGAGGTCAGAAGTCTTGACATCATGGAAACAAATAGAGCCTAAAGCTGCAGGCCAGACCCACAAAAATAACGCATAATGCTGTTCACTGTTTCTTATTGTCTACAAATCCACTTATATTGTTGCTCAGCATAATATTCTAGTACATAACTTGTCCGTGAAATTAAGGTCAAGGATATACTTATACTCTACAGTTGTGGAGGGGTCAAAGTAAACATATTTAAGCAGAACCAATCCTACTAAAAAAGCCTGTTCCTACTATATCTATGTTCAACAGAGCACAACAGAGATAAATTACAAAGCAGTTCTGTACATCATCAACTCACTGCTTTTTCCCTTGCACCAGATGGTGTAGTAGTCTGCTCAATTTATTTCAAACCTGCCTCAAATGTCCTTAAAGTGTTTAAAAATTCTGTAATGGCAGACAAAGTTACATTAAAAAAAGTATACAGGAAACAATATTTGCTAGCGCGTATCTAACAGGTCTTTAGAGACGTGTGAAAACATGAGACTTTTCAGGGCAGTAGAGAGAAAAACTGAGAAGCAATTTGTTAATGGAGCAGATATATTTCTTTCTTTTCAGGAAGGGCAAAGGTAACTCAAAAAACCTCTTTTTCCAGAAAAAATAACAAAATGTGACAACTGGCTGTTGGTGCTGTATCCACTTTAAGTTGATGCTGCTGTTGAAATGAGCCAGTTACAAGGTTGTGAAGTATTATCCTTAGGCAGGCTTTCAGGTTAAAACCTGTGAGATGAATGAATAAGAGAACTAACTCCTGCTGAGTTTCCAGACAGCTTGAAGCAGACATTTATGATTAAGAAGAAAATCATCCTCATTAAAATGTTAGAGACCTGATTAAAAAATAAGCTTCAGGTTTTTGAGCAAATCATGTGGCAATCTGTATGTGTGCATTATAGAGGGGGAACCTTGCTTACACCATATCCTTTAATCAGAAGACTGAATATGACACTTAACTCTCGCTGGTCTCATTTTACTCTCCTGTTCCTTGCAAACACATTTTGTGTTATAATCATTGCCGGGGGAAATAAAGTTCCATTACAGCTATGTTTATTTAAAGAAATATCAACAACCAGTGAAGAAATGTGAATAAATCCAAGTAGAGAGCTTCTTGGTCAATGTGTCTGCTTATCCCCCAGGAATAAGTTTACACATCCTCACCGACAGGTCCCAGAAGGGTGCAGAAGGCCTCTCTCGGTTTGGTAGGCTTTTTTTTAAATCAACAGAACAAAAATTGCAATTCTGAGTAAGAGGAGGAGTGTGATGTATCAGCCAAATGTCTCATTTCCTAAAGAGAATGAAACACCCATCCAAAAGATAAAGTCTAGTGATTCACTGCTTTTTGAGAGGAGGTGGAAACCCCTTCCCAGGTGACTAATCTCACCCTCCACGTAGGGGGACGCCTGGTCCCCCTGAGTCATTACCATACCTTTCAGACTCTGAGTCTTGTAACAGCTCCTCGCACTACTTGTCCCTACCTTCTGCAGCAGGGAAATCCACAGGGTGACTTTAGGGCACAGTTCCTTCTGTCTTAAGTTTACTGCCAAGGCAATTACAATTACTGACAACTTTTAAGCAGCAGCATGTGAAAAACGTGTTAAAACAGATGTTAACAGATACCAAATACAGAGACATCACTGGACTAAAAAAGGAAGTAATTTAAAAATAAATTCCTGATCTGTAGCAAGATTATGAGACTATTTAAATATCTTTTGCTCCATGAGTTACACTGTTATTCCAAATTCTCTCATGCTGGAAACACGAAGCTTTTAAGCACACTGCCTATAGCAGCAGTGAAGAAGTTCTTGTTAGAAAACCTGGTCCCACTGATGTTGCTTTTAGCCATGGAAATACAAATCCTACCTTTGTAAAGACATACACTAATGAAAACGCATGAATTTCGATCTGATTCCATGCAACATTTTAACAATCAGACATATCAATAAAAAATGCTACTTTTAAAATTAATCTATATTAAAAAATTTCAAACTCATTCTCTTATTTCAAGGAATAAAGTTACATCTTAAGACCACTTTATATCTATTAAAACTCACTTAGCTTAAACAGACAACTACTGTCCAAACAAAAGCTGAAAGACAAACATTAAATTTCCATTGAAAAAATAGCTTTGATCTTTGACTGTATGCCTCAGATAGCATTGACCTCATAAAATGGAATTTATCATTCCTGTAAGAACTTTACCTTTTAAAATAATATTAATAATAAAAAAAGTAACTGATGAGGTCCAGGAAGATAAACTGAATACAAATCCAATAGAAGTTGGATTCAGTAGACGTATTTTTAAAACCATATACATCCCGATAGCAAAAATATTTCCTTGCTAAGCTTGTCCATACACAATCATGATTCCACAAGCGACTTGGGCACGGAAGGGAGCCTGCTAAACTCGACTGACTGTTAACGTACATAAGCAGGCTGCTAAATCAGAGCCCCTGTTTTGCGGTGCAGTATTGGCAGCGCCTGGTTCTGACAAGTACTAAACCGCCGACTGTCACCACGGCGTTCGTAATGTGCCCCGAAATGGTCGCCTTTTACGTCAAACGCACTCATCAGGGCACGGCCACACATCTAACCCTTTAACGCAGAAAGGGCTGGCTCACGCGGGGTCCTCCAACTTACCTGTGGCTTGGCAGAAGAGGCGAAAGGCTCCCCGGACACTAACATGCTGTGCCTGGTCACTTAGGAAAGGTGGCAACAACATGACCTTTACAGGGTCTGTGCCAGACCAAACGTCAGGCTGGGCACTGGTGGGTGAAGGAGGTGAATCACTTCCCACACAGGACAAAAAGGAGGTACCAGTAGGAGGGAAAGGTATAGGAGATGAGGCTGTGTGACAGAAGAGGACAGAAAAGAAAAAAAAAAGAGGGTACTAAGGAAAAAAGTTGCAAGAAATACATCACACACTGAAGAAATAATGCCAAAACACAAATGAACTTTAGAAGGGTAATACAAGGAAACGTCCCCAGACTGCCAGAAAAGCACGCTTTCCTCCTTCACCCACGCTCCTTTCTCCGTCCTTCCAATCCCCCACAGGGACGTAACCCATTCAGTTAAAGCTGAAAAGAGAATCTATTTCAAATTAATTACACAAGTTTTCATTTTTCCCCTTAAAGAAAACCACAAGGAACATCAGGATTTACAATATGGAAAGCAGTTCCACTGTGTCAAGTTTCATAAAAGCCAAGATATAATACAATTTATTTTAATATTTATTCTGTCATTTTATATGTACACAATTAAAAATAGAAAAATAAAACCAAACTGAATCTTATAAAATATAAACTGTTTACACTAAGATGGTCAACGTTATGGTTGCATGAAAGTTCAACATAGAAAAGCAGCCCAGGCATACTGCTATTTACTGTTAAAATGTACTCTACTTCTAGCAATATTTACAGAAAAGACGCAGTGAGAGGAACAATTCTCCAGGACTGTACCGCACAAAATGCTTTTACAGACAAACAGTGCTGCTGTGAACCAGGCTTAGAACAAATGCACATTTTCATTTTTGCAGGCATGATTCACATAAACAGTTCAAGTGACTGATTGTTTGAGCAGCTCCAGTTTCAGACTCCAGTTGCATAGGAGATTGGTAGATGTCATCCAGAAAGGGTGACATTGCAAAGATTTGTCACAAAAAGAAGCTGAGTTATTTCTGAATCTGAAAAAAAAAAAAAACCAACTGCAATGTTTTCTTCTCAGGCTGTATCCTAACAGTCCATTCCAGGAAGTTACTAACTGAATTATCGTAGTGAATTCTTCTCAATTCCTGCTTCGCTTCCACAGTGCAAAACCCTCTCTCAGTGTCATAGCTACGTGACAGCTGCTTGCCTGTACCGTTTCATTAAAAAAACTAAACAAAAAGAAAACCAAAATATCCAGTTCTGTATAGAAGACAGAATGTGATTATGTCCAGCTTGCTGATTAAGGGGGAAAAAAAAAAAAAAAAATCTATATCTATGATCTCCTCCTGACCCCACTTACTCCAGTCCAAATATTTTGAACTGATATTATTGTTGTACCTAAACTTCTAAAAAGCATCAAAGAAAAAAGCCTTTAAACAAGATTATCCCTGAGTCTTACGTAAATCAAGCCAAACCTATCCCCTTACGCATTAAAATCTAAAAGATACTTTAAAAGTAGTTAAAAAAAATTAACTTTAACTAACTAAAAGAGACCTAGTGTGCCAACACACAAACTAAAAATAACCACTAGAAGCAAAGAAAAAAAAAATGTCCCAATCTGGACAAAAGTCTATAATTTACCAATCTGATAAACTAAACTTAATTTCCAATTTGGAATTAAAATGAAACTAGATTTTTTTTTTAATGGCAGCTAAAATATGTGCAGGCTGAAGTACTTTTTAAAGCGCACTGAATTAGAAAGTTTTTTTCATTCAGTGGAAGAATCGGGTCAAAGAATGAGTAACTATTCGCCAGAGTGGAGCACTCCAGAAAAAAGTCTCGGGAACAAACCAATGGGGATCTGAAACTGGCCATTTAAAAAAAAAAAAAAGAAAAAAAAAGAAAAAAGAAAAGAAGACAGTACAATACAAGATGCTATGATCTGCAGACAAAAACACCGCTTTTCTAATCTGGTGAGATTTGCGAGGAAATTGGCTTGCTGAATAGCTTAAGCACATATAACCTTCTCTGGCTCAGCTGTCACACCCACGCGCTCTCAGCTCCAATAGTTGGCTGCAAGTACCACAGTTGATTTTGTTATTAAGCTGGAAGATGGTTGCCTTCAATCACCCTCTGCATCCGAGTCGGCGTATTTTAGTTCACACTTGACATCGAAAGGTTTGCCCTTGACTTCTCGGAAGGCCTGCGGATCGCCGGGTTGGACCTGGCCGTTCCCACAGTCCGGCTCGGTCTCGTACCCGGTGTCGTGGGCCGGCTTCGGCTGCTCCCCGTTCTGGTGGCTGACGCTGCCTTGCTCCACCAGGGTTTCTTTCACACTTTGCTCGCAATCAGAAAAATCTGACTTTGTTTTTTTCTTACCAAGCAACATAACAGAGCGGAACTTCAAGCACTGGCCTGGCAAATACCCTTTGTAACAGTTGTAGGAGAGCAGACACAAGAAGAGGATGAAAAAGAACAAAAAGAGGAACATTAAAAGGAAGTTATCGTTTGACTTTAGGAACATTGTCTTTTCTGGGACTGCATCAGGAATCAAATTGAAGATCTCCGTGTTGGAGGCTGCACTTGTTAGCACAGGGCCAACTGGCTTTGTTATTATCCTTGCTGTTGTTACTGGCATAATCTGAGTGGTCGAGGTCTGAGCAGCAGACCCTTCAGTTGATACAGCTGACACTTTTGGTACATCGCTATTACCTTCTGTCGTTGCAGCTACCACAGTTGGACCCACTGTAGTATGCTGGATTTTTTTCAGTTCCAAAACATGCTTAGCCAACACTTGAGAAAATTTCTTATTCTTCACTTTTTCTTCTGACAAACACTGATAAACGCCACTGTCTCCCTCTGATAAATTGAAGATGAGCAGTGCCTTTTCCAGCAGACGGTATTTGGGGCTCTCCACTTTCAGTACATCATCCTTGAACTTCCAAACTACCTGTGCCAGATTGGACTTTTGAGAACATTTGAGTTCTGCTGTGCTCCCATGCTTGAATGTATGCTGTAGAGAATTCTCTCTTACTTTATCTGGAACATCAAAATAAATTTGCAAAGTATCAGCAATGATATTTGTTTGCACTAATCCGTACAGTTTCATGAGACTGTGCTAGTCATAACGGAAACATAAAGATTACAGCATTACAATTACCTCACAAGACCAAGAGGACAGCATGCAAGAACCTGAATGAAATCCTAAACTACATCTGTGTACGAGATGTCAAAAGAGACCAAGAGAGAGGATACCCCAAACTTTAAAACAGCCTCTACTTGTAAAGAAATAGGATGAGACTTTGTTGATCCACAACTGAGTTATGCATCTGAGATGAGTCACTGTTTGAAACGAGATGCTGAACTTGCTATCAGTTTACACACAGTTAGGGCATTTTAAGTAGATTGGTAACCATAAACTATCTAAAAGGAAACTTAATAAAGTGCGGTTACTTAGAACGCCATTCTCAACTCAAACTCTCTTCTAAAAATATTAGCACCTACAGCACACCCGAATACAGCATGATAACTTAACAAAGTAACTAACAAGCATGAAGAACTCCTATGGTGACCCATGCTATGCTTGGATTAATAATACAGAGTAAAGCAAACTCTTAAAAGCTTTGTTCGCTGCAATACAAATCTCCTGTAACACTACTACTCTTTAAGACCTCCTTGATCTGCTGGCAGCAACATACACTATAGAAAAAAAGATCTGTGATTACTTGCCTTAAAGCACACTGGAGGGTATTTCAGCTGCCCTGTATGATGTTCTTAACTCCCCTCCCTCCTTCACTTCATCATAAAAAACCTGCTTTTCTCAG
The DNA here is from genome assembly GCF_036370855.1 of Dromaius novaehollandiae. NCBI lineage: Eukaryota > Metazoa > Chordata > Aves > Casuariiformes > Dromaiidae > Dromaius > Dromaius novaehollandiae. The sequence continues at coordinate 33,761,548 of NC_088132.1, forward strand.
GATCATTTCATCTGATCCAACAACAATAATCAAGCACTTATCAAGGCTAACAGCAGAATCTCAAATGATATATCACAAAGACACAGGCCTCTGTACTAGAAGGACTTATGGTAAATAGTGTTCCCATTCACAAGCTGTTGTTGAGGTGCCCCAGTTCACTTCAGAAGTTTGTGCACTGCAATGTGTACGAATACAGACATTTTAAGATGATATGCAGGCTGTACAGATGCTCAAATATTAAAAAGCAGGATTTCATAGCTAGTAAAATATAAACGCATATCAAGATAAACACAGAAAACCAAGCTAAATAAAACAGAACCCTTTCACTATTCCACTTAAATATGGGAAATGGCTTTTCAAAGGCCATAACTTACCAGAACAAGAAGAAGCATCTCCACCTATGTTCTGAATCCAATTCCTGTAAAAATAAGTCAAGAACATTACGACTTCAAATCTTACTTCCTACAGTGTCCCCATCCTCCTACACTAAATGAGGCTTATCTTATCTAAATAGCGTAAACAGACATTTTTGAAAGATGCAATTTAATGGATAGGAAAAAGTCTGTATTTGACAACAGTGTTAAAAAAAATCCCAGTTATCAGTCAGGGGCAAGACTGATACAATATTGCAAAGATAAAACCACTTCTAAAAAGGTCTGTGGGTGTTTCAGTATTATGTGACCTAGTAAGTGCACATACACAGTACCAATGAGAACTTTTTTATTCTGACTGTAGGGTAAACAAAAGTTGCCATTACCTTTCAATTTCACTTTCTTTAAGAATATCAACGCAGGAAGCTTCAAGGGGTTTCCAAGCACAGTAGGGATCCCTTGCTAAAACACAGTCCACACAAGTGGTGTACTTGTCGCAGAATGCCACAGGAGACTGAACCACACCAGAATTTGAACCAGCATAGAGGTATCTTTTGCCCTGAAAAAAGAACAGCTGATCACCTTCTGAAAGCAGAACAATCATGTTAAATTCATCAAGCAAATAAAAATGATTAAAAGTAAACCGACGCAAAAGATACAGCCATATGTTTGCAAAAACTGGAACTTGGGGGGAATGGTCATTTGTTTTGATTAGCCTTTATTTTAAAAAGGAAAGGAAACCGATCTTGAAAATAGTCACAATACAGGAAATGGAAAAAGACAAAAAGAACACAAAACTGAAATAGCTACACTCTATGAGAAAGGCAAGTAAATGGCTAAATGTGGCTTTATTATATTTTTCCAAAAACATGAATGCACTGACAATCTTTGTACGAGGAGAGATCTGTGCATGCTGACACAAGTAGGCACACACACGCCTGAAAAGGGAAGGCTTTCTCTGTTTCCAGCCTACTCCTGCTCCCCCATACCCAGAGCAGCCCTACTGTCTTCAGCTCTACCAGTTACATCTCCACAGCCCTGTCAGCGTCGGCTTTACGAGATTCGAATTAAATTGCCTGCTTTCTAGCAAGCAATACAGAGTGTGTTGGCACAAAGCCTAGCAAAAGGGGGGGATAAATGCAACGACTGCCTGACCTACAGCTGCTGGGGATCCATCTACAAGCAAATCCCACTCCGTGCACTTCTGGAAAAGACCAGACTCACTCTGAGCAACCTTGCCAAAAAAGGTAGGCAGACACGTATTTCACTCATCTGTTCCAGAGTCTGTAGAAACTGATGGCTCTAAGTATATTGCGAATTTATCCTGTATTATGCAAAGCCTCAGAAAAGACCCCCACGCTGCAACCCCAAAACATCACTGGCCTATCCTCTAGTATTTTTGAGAGGCTGTGTGCACAAAGCCAAAAAGCACACCCCACCTTGGCAGTGGATTGATTTTATCCTGAGTAGAATACTGAGTGAATTTATCAGTATTCGCCAGCAGTTGGCATAGCAAATAAGTCAGGTCCAAGCACCGAGTGGCTTTTCTGGGGCTGCAGCCGTACAGATCTCAGTTTGCAGAAATGCACTCAGTGGTCATCTTTGCAGCGAGGCGGCTTGGCTCTTTGGCAAGACGAACATGGTCACAAAGTGACAGGCGGATATCCAAAAAAAAAAAAAGCTTGCTAGTAAAAAGCAAGATTCTTAAAACACCTCACATTCAAGGTGCAGACTTTCAGTCCTGAACAGTCAAGTACAGCTTCAGGAAAATAACTAACAGGCCCTTCTAGGACTCAATTTATGTTTTGGAGCTCATTATTACCTTTCCACAAAGATATGTAAGGAGGTATTGCTCTAACAACTCAGCACAGTCTTTTTCCTTAATACAGTGACCACCAGCAAGTCTGCCTAAGAGTAAACTAATGACCAAAGCATTCTGACTAACAGACTCTCAAGGCGGGTTACAAGATCAAGCACAAGTCAAGTTGGGTCCTTCAAACCCACTGATGTGTGCGGAAGACTTTCAAGGAACTCTGGACACTAGAAAACATAGCAAGAGGTAACTGGATCGAAAAAGAAAATGCTGGCAGTGCTGGAAGATGGGCTTTGGAAGAGAATCAGCTGTCAGTGACACACATTCGAATGCAGTCTTTGATCTTAAGATCTAACTTAGGCTACCTTTCGCCATCCACTGTCAGAAAGCTACCCTGACCCACTGAGAGCCGTCCAGCTCTCCAGGCTCTGATAGCTAACATACAAGCCGACAGGGCAACGCTGCATGTGGGTTGCAATGTCTCCGTATAGGACCAAGCCGCTACATCCAGGGAGTTCATAAAACAGAAGGAGAACTGAGGAGACAATTTCAGCTTCAAATCTTTCAGCCAAACGGGAGTTACCAGGATCAACCACAGGCTCGTCTGACTACCACCCTTGAGAGAAGGGGAACGTATGGGGGAGGGCCCAGAGACTACTGCAGCCAGATGTTCAGAAGGGGTTCTTAACTCCAGAGGGCCGTTGTGGTTAACAGATCTACTAGGGGATGCCGCTAAACATATCCGCATACCAGCTCTGTGAAGGACTTCAGTAGTAACTACCTGTACTTGCTTACTGGATGTCCAAGGAGGAAAGCTTTCATGTGCTTTCACACTGGGAAGCAGAAATAACTCCAGCTTGGACGGTACCACAATAATATGATGTTCATGATTCTGGCACCCCAGCCCAACCCCCAGATACTTCATCATTCAGCAGGACTTCAGCTTTTTGGGAGTATGCTACACTGCTTTGCTTCAGTGTTAGGTGTCGGCTGCAGAGGTTATTCTGGCAACACAGAGGTTTTTCCTTGCTCAAGATACAATACTACTCGTTCACGGTGCCTTGCAGGAAGTAGTGCTATGTTTAAATCCCAAGCTTTGAGAGCTCTTTCTCTGAAAAAAGGTAATGTGTTCCCTATGTGTCCCTATGCTCCATTCACACTAGCCTCTTTTAGAGGGTTGTACTTGAGTAAGCGAGAACTGGGCGCTTGGATTCAGAGATAAAAAATTCAGTGCCATCATTTCTGCACTAGACTTGACTATCACGTGTGTGCTGAAATTGCTAGATGATGTGTGTTTGGTATGAGGCTGTAACACCTATCCTTTCCAAAAATAAAGGGACCATAGTTAAGCCAGTATATGAAGGATTGTGGGATTTACCCATAATTAGGAGAATGGGCATCAAAGTATTTATTAGAAGGGTTATCTATTACTATTTTCTATCACAGGGCAGATGCTGAAGCCTCCAGTCAAAGCAAATCATTGGAAGTATTCTTTCTAGATGAAGCAGAGGAGTCCTGAAAGCATTTATAAATATATATAGCCATAATAAGAGATTATCAAGTCAACATTCACCATCCTTTTTCTCACTGATAAGGCTGATAAATCCCTTGCCCCTTACGTCCTTGTATACAAGCTTGAAAAGAAGCCAAACTACTATCATTTAAAAGACAAAACCAAAAAAAAGATGCTGCAGATGTTGACTGCACAACATACATGTCTACTTACAGTAAAATCTCTGTAATTAAAGAAGAGCAAAGTAACATTTGGGGAAAAGAGAGAACTAAGAAATATTGTAAAAAAAGACTAAAAGAAATAAGCAAAGTAACTGTTAGTAAGTAAGCAAAGAAAACTGCTGTGTGTTAAATTTCAATCATATTTGTGGTAAAGTTAATCAGTTGAAGAATATAAGGATGTTTGCATTTTTAAGAAACGTGCTTTAGTGTAAGTTACATCCCCTATAACTGTTTATTAACTGCCCAGTAGAAGGGAAAAAAGGAAAAGTTCATCATATTATTTTTTGAAGTATTATTTCTTAAATATATCCTCGTGTCATCAAATAAATTCAAATATAATGAAGACAAGAACTGTCTTATCTTTCAAGTATAGTAAACTTACTTTCAGAGCTTCGACCATATAGTGGTTGAAAATTGCATCATACATACCAATGCATACAAACAAATAACACACATTTTTACTGAAATCCAGGAACATGGAAGTCTGTATCACACTGTTGATTCACCTATCAAAAGCATACTGTCTTCATGATATTTCGTTCTATTGTGAACATGAGAGCACTACGGCGTATACAACAGCATAAAGTTCTTCTCCACAGAGTCAATCATGTTGGCATGCAAAGTTTGTTAAATATCACACAAAAATAAATGCCGCTTTTGAGATACCTTGGCAATACTCCTAAATCCCTAACTGCAGAACAATTATCGATCACCAGGTATTTGCTGAATGTCAGTATCACTACCAGACACTTCAAAATAAATAAATAAAAGAACACAATCATTCTTTCCTCAAGAAGCCCAGAAGTTTCCCCAGTTGAGGGGTCTGATGCTGAAAACCATTGCTTATGATAATAATATCACAGACATTTATGAACCAACAAGTCTGAGTAACTAAGAGCAGAAGGCTAACTAGCAAACTACACACAGTGATTATCATCCCACTGTCACAAAATCACTCTGAGATTAAACCCAGCAATTGTTTAATAATGCAGAACAACCACCAGGTTTAGAGCCTGCAGCAAAGCAAGTGTTTTCCAGTTGGAGCTGCAGTTGGAATTCCATCTGGAAAGCAGAGTGTAATGAGAGATCCCGGCTGGCAGGTAACACCAACGGTGACACTAACATGCCTACTCTCATGATAAAGTGACCCCACAAGAACCTGTGGCATTTAAACAACCACAATCAATCAATTAGTTATACAATTTGAGACAATTAGTCTTTCTGCTGGATAGACTGCTCTCTTCTTAGGTTAACTTCCTCAGAAAAATATACTATTATCCTATTAGATTCCTGAGGATTTTTCTTCATGGATTTGTAATGACCACAAGGGGTCAGGATTTTTACACTACCCCCATCTGAAAACTGGTACCTTTAAACACATCATGGCTTTTAGCTCCTGTACAAGGGATCGGAGCAAAGACCAGCACACCTGTGCTCACCCCACCTTGCCCATATCTAGAGCTTCAGAAGCTTGCCACCTACCTACTACCTATCAGGCAGCATCCAATATTGCCGCAGTGTGAGAAGTTACAGGTACAGCCTTCATTGTTTTTCATAGTGTTAGCCTCTCATCACGTCGAAGCTAAATATAAATCCTTAAAGTCTTGTGGAAGAGCAAAAGGAGATGCATGCTTATAGTACTTACCTTTCTCGATGAAAGCAAGAGAGTTTGGACTGGCTCAAAGTTTGGGAAAAGCTGTGTTTCTTCAATAATATGCATTCCATTTTCACAGCTGATAGCTTTGTGCAGGGCTCCTTGATCTGAAATTACAAATCAATATGCTTCACTAAGAGCCTTATAATAAAGAGGCAAGAAAAATTTGCACACTTGCTATAATTTGTCTCGATAATCTGCTTACTGTTTAACAGAAGACTTCACATAATTCTGTGCCAATGGCAATCATTATATCTGCCATCATAAGGAACCGAGCAAGAAATGTTGTTTCAGGACAACGAATGACCTGTTTTGATTTATGTTTCTGCTGCAGTTTTTGCAGTTCTGCAGTTCTCTTTCTTGCAGTAGTTCTTCAAAGCATGCAAGAGTCTCCACTTACTTGCCACGACCTCTCACTTTCTAAAAGAATATACTAGCTGGTGTAAAGCACTGCAAATATGGAAATCTGATTCCTCTCACAGCACATTTCATCCTAAATAATCAGTGCATCATTAAAACAAAGCGTTCATGAAAAACTCACCTGTACTGATGAACATAACATCATATATGGTACCATTGAGTGCTCTGACTCTGTCTACTACAATCTGGGTGTACTTCACATCTCGTTTTACTAGCCGGGGTCTGTCTCCCATTGGGGTCACTGAATCATCCATTAGAGGATGATCTTTAACAAACTGCAATGTTTTGTCTGGTAAATTCAGAGAACTCATGTAGCTTGATGCTCCAGCTTTGTTGTTTATACACTGGCAAAAAAAGACAACCAAATTATGCCATTTGCTTGTACACAATGGAGACAACAGCAGGTACACATACTTTCTTCTGTGCATTGGTTTGGCCAGTAAGCATACCCTTACATTCTCTCATTTCACTCTGTCAGGAATGTACTCATTTTTGCAGCATTTTGCTTGTGCAAAGCATTAGTCCCTGAGCTGAGGACTACACTTCTGTTTGGGCCCAAAATATATTTTAGGAAAACCATCTTCTCAGACTCCCATGCTTCTTAACTACCTTTAACTGTCATATTTCTCAGCAATAGCAACAAAATGACTGCAGAAACATAAGAAAGTTAAATAAATAAAAAAATAGATAAATGAAGTGAGGAAATGGCCCAGTACGATGAACATTTCAGTTTGTAGAGCAAAGCGCTACATCGGATAAAACTGCTGAAACTAGAAAGATAATGCAAGGATTGCCACACCTTTGCTCCTCTGGTCTTTGGTGATACCAAATGTACAACAACATCTATTTCATCACCAAAAAATTACTAACGAAATAATGAGAATATGAAAACTGCAAATAACAAAAAAATCCAACCAAACAAAAAAAACCCCAAATGATTTCCAGATAGAAACTTCAAGATAAACTACTTAAAGCAATTTTCTCAGAAGTCTTTACAACAGAAGTATCCAGATCAGGGCAGACTAATATTACACAAACTACTGTTACTAAAGTTACTAATAGTTATAATTGGTAATTTATTTATTTTTTTCTAGTTTCTTCACTCTCGAGCATAACAAAACACCAGCGATCAGATCCAAACTTACCGCCCCAGGTCGAGGAGTAGGAATTTCCCCGTTGTAGCGTACCCACTTTGTATGAGACTGTTCTACTGTAGCGCTCTGCATATATTTTCCTTTTGAGAAAACTTCTTCTACAGTAGACAGATTGTAGGCACACACTGCTGACAGACCCACATTATTCCTAAAAGTACAGAAAGAAAGAAAAAAAAATTATCACCAGAGTATTTGTTACTTGTTGCAGCAACCAACTGAGCTGAAAGTACTCATCCAGGAAAGGCTGTATCACACTTACAGTTGTGGGGTAAAAACTCCATAGATCACTGGTTCCTTCAGACTTGGAGACTTCAGAATAAAAACATCATTGATAATATTGAAGATTAAATTCTTATCAGGTATGGTACAAATCAATCTGGCCTTGAGAAAGGAAGTCCATTTTTTCTGCAAAGTCCTTAATCCTCCTTGGTCCCTCTTTTGAGAGAAAAGAAGAAAATGATGCATTGCGGGGAGGGATTAGACTGCATTTTTTTCATTCAAGAACCACTGGTACACAGCACAGGACTACTGAACCCCTGATATTCTCTCATGTTTAATCTATAGCAACATCAAGAAATATTAACATATTCATAAGCAGAAAAGTAAGGAAGTCACAGGAAAGCATTTTGATTTAAGAAAAATAATACATAATTGTTTCTCTCAACACATGAAGGTAAGATGAGACATGCAACTTATACATGAACTGCACCTTAGCAATACCTGGTAAATTGAACGTTCATTTAAAAAAGTGTGCTCATTAGAGCAATTAAAGTAAGCATGGAGATATTATGCTTGTCCCTTAAAAGGAAGAAACAACATTGTATCAATTGTGTGACATCTAAGCATTAATAATTTAAATTCTGATGCTGCAATATACACTTAGTTTCCATAGTTTCATCAGAAGAAATGCACGTGACAGCCTGCTCCCAGACGCAGTTACCCCCTTTATTAGTGATTTGCTGGATCAAGGCTTAAAGAAAAGTAAGAGATATTGCCTACAAATGTCTCAAAATACTTGACTGTCAAGCAGCAGCTGCGCTACTTCTTTTCAGAAGCAGACATATTTGAACAAAAAAAATATTTCCTGTTTGTTATCCAATATTGCTATCCAAAATATTGAGGGAAATCTGCAACATTTCAGAAAAGAACTACATATAATTGCCTATATTTTTGCAATCTGCCATTAATTTCTGTTTTAAACAGGCAGTAGCAATGGAACACTCATATTCTACAATACTCCCATTTTAAAGCATGGACAAGCTGTTAGTGGGCAGAAGGCCATATTAATAAGCTCCATGTAAACCTGCCTCCAGCTGCTTATTTAATGGAAATCTCAAGGGCACTAACTTGTTATTGATGTTTTGACTTTCATGTTTAAATATAAAACAGCAAAGTCAAAATAAAACATTTCAACCTCATCAAAATGAAATAGCTAGATAAGTTTCCTGTTGAAAAAAAATACTGAGGAAATTGATACATTCCAGATCAAAGGTTTTTGTTGAATCGACGTTTTCTACTAGAAAAAGCTCTTTCGTCAGAAGATTTTTAACCAACACTCCTGAGTACGTACTTGACTCAGCCTTAGATATTAAGGTTTAAACGCTAAGTGTGACAGAATCAGGCTGCTGGTGACTGTTTTCTTTGATGTGATGGTAGCTACAATAGCGTCATGGAAGTGCCATCTGCTACACTGCAGTCAAGAACTAGCAGTGTCTGCGGGGGAATGCAGTTTTGTTTGTCTGCAGCTACTTGAAAATAACTTGGATTCTGGACAAACATCCTATCTGTTCAGCTCCAATGAAAGTTACGTTTTTTTCAGGGGTTTGTACTTAGACTTACAATAGCAAAAGCCATAAAATAAAAAAATTAAAAAGGGAGACATTTCTTTATTTTTACATTACTACTTATAATTATTTATTACTTTACTAATGAGATGTACTGAAATCTCAACACTGTGTGGAATTAAAACAAGCATTTGTTCCCAAATTGCCAACTAGGCTTCAGGTTATGAAGAACTGATTAAAATTGTTGATTCACTGAGAATAAGCTTGATCATTTCTATTTAAACTGCACACAAAAAGTCCACAGTAATAAGTGTTTTTTATTCCTAGAAACATCTACCTGAGTTAGTAAAGGAAACAGAACTATGTCCCACCTTACACACTCTAGCTATTCTTGGAATCATCAGCTTTCCAACAAACTCATACTCCACAGACACCTCGGTGAAAAAGAAGTATATCTTGTCATCTTCTCCATCTGTGCTGTTTTGATCTGCTCTAATCACATCAGCAAAAACAAAATTGGGCTCTACAGATACAAATGAAGAAAAGAATTTTGTATTAAATACAACTCTTCAAATTTAATTTCAAGATTCTCTAGGAGTCATCTTTCTTCCAAACCTCCCATTGCATTTAACTGCTCTCCAGTTGGTGACCTGCCTACGCAGGGAGGGGAAATGGTATATTCTGGTTCATTCATCTTTGATGATAGAATTAGCTGAGACCTACGAGTGGTAACTTACCACGGTTGGCCAGCTAGCAACACCTGCAAATCTAGGGGTAAAGTCAACCCTCTTACAGAGTCTGCGCAGCCCTGAAAACCCCCCCACTAACCACGCTCCCAAATCCTGATGGCTCTCAAATACACATAATCACATTCTTGTCATCAAACACCTAATACATAAAATCAGAACATAAAAATTTACTTAAGATTTAATTCATCTTTCTCTTGCAAAAGCAAATTTCCTTAAAGTAGGCATGCACAGTACCAGGCACTTAAAATCCATGCTGTTAACTGAAATACTAAAAATGACAATAGCATTACAAAATATATTACAAAACTCAGTATGCTGTAGCTATTGGCCATAAGGCAATTTTTGGAACATGCTAACCATGATTTTTGTCCTTTTTGGTAGAAAACCACAAACCTTTTGAGTATTCACGAAACTCGGTTTGAAATTCAGGAACTGAGATAATTGCCAACCATGTTCAGCTCAGTTTGAAAATATATATGTTAGGCAAAAAAAAAAGGTTCTCCTCCTTACTGCCAAGCTATATCGTAACATAGCAAAGATGAACGAGTGAATACAAAATAAAGTGCAGCCCTTTAACATCAAGTCAAGCCTGTATGTCTCTAACATGTTTTCACTGTCAATGCTGATAAAAGTCCTGAATTTTCAAAATTAAATCTCTTGTAGGCACACTCAGAGGTCAATGTATGCCAGTACAACAAAAGCAGTTCTCCCTTACTTCTGATAAGGGACTTAAATTCTTTGTCTGGAACTGTAACTTTGAAGAAGGAAAAATAATTTGTTTTGGCCTGTTCTCACACCCACTTACCATTAAGCCAAGGTATTGCATATTCTGTTCTCAAAGGACTCTGATGAGAGTTTCGTGAAATAATCGGTTCACTTCCCAAGAAATTGTAAGAAGTCCCAGAATAAAGCTCCTCATCTTTAACACAAAAACAAATATTTTAGACTGTCTTATGCGTTGAATACCAAAAAAGGTACAAAAATATTTCAAGAGAATATGTTAGCTAAAACTTCCCATAAGAAAAGATAAACAAGGATTTCCTTTGAATTGCCCCAGACATACTTAAATGTTTATATCTCTGCTGACCATTTTTAAAGCGAACACTTTATACTTGGTTTATCGTTGCTCTAACACAAACAACTAACAAAAGTCAGCATCACTATTCTTGTGGTACTTAATATTTAATATATAAACCTGCAGTTTATGTATGAAAAGGCAAGTTACCTAAATGCCATCCAAGTTTTGGAACATAATTGTTTTTCCCCCCTCCTCTATGCCAACATTACTGAAACTAAATTTTTAAGGATATAGACAACAATGCAATGAGTGTGCTCTTTTCTTTTTCATTTCCCATTTTGTATTACTTAAGCTTGTCTTTTATGATCTTATGACACTGTGAAACAGCCATGAACTCGGGTTTCACGAAATCAAGATTCGGTGGTGTTTAATCGTGCAGTAATACACTCGCAGTAAATATCTCACTTCCCTATTCTGTTTCATGGAGATGTCTTCAGGACATCTAAAAATTCCACTTGTTAAATTTACTGAAATGACAGTAATTGACACTACAGAGGCAACCGAAGTACGTGGTGAATGAATACATCATCACATTTAGACTACCCAGACTAAACATGTTAAACACTTAAGAATATAGTTTAACATATTTTAAAAGTTACTTCCGAAACAGCTAAGAATTATAAGCTCTCCTTTGAAGAAATATGTTAAAGCTGACTACACAAGTACTTCTATGCCTGCCTCGATACACAGTAAAGATTTAAAGAAGGGTACTTCTATGCCTGCCTCGATACACAGTAAAGATTTAAAGAAGGGACCAAATCTAGCATCTTGAGAGGAACTGGAGAATGATACAGGAAAGGACTGGATGCTTGTATGTAATGATGAACTATGCGAAGTCTGAACTTACCAACCATAACAGATGTGTAGCTTTGAGCAGGATCAAATGGACATCTACCTTTACCATCTTCATTTTTACCTCCAAGCTCAAATGAAATTAAATTCTGCAAAAAATTACATTGAAAACCAGAAAGCAATAGTTTTTTTTTTTTTTAATCTTTGCACGTGTCAGGTGATTGAATAATTGAAAAGCCAACACTAAATAACAGACAATTTCATCAACTTTCAGCATCAAATACATGTTTTGAAAGATTGTAAAAGGCATATGCATTTTCAGAGAATCTTTTCAAGCCCAGACAGAGGAAACATGATCCTATGATTTGGGAGGGCAGGAGCAGAAAAGAACAGAAGACAAAAAGATAACTCCAGATAGAGGGGGAGACCTTAAGGAAGAACACCCAGAAAGCCCAACAACAGGAAAGGCAGAGGAGTCAACTGATGGGCAGGAAAAGCAGGCAATTATTAAACTAGATGGCAGAAAAAGGAAGAGCTTTAGAAATCAAGAAGGCATTCTGAAGTGGATTTAGCAATTTGTAGGAAGATGTTAAATTTTTGAAATGGGGTATAATCCAACTACATTTTAAATAGCAACGGAGTACTTTAGCTGCTACCTTACAAACCCCTTAAAGATTGACAGATTAAGGATCAGGAAGATGACTGAGAACAGCAGCAACAACACTGGAGAAATGATCAATTGTTAGTGTATAGTAAAGACATCGGAGGCTAAGGACAACGAATTCTGGCAATGCTGCAGAGGTGATGGCAGACAGACTTACAGACAGAGGAGACAAGAAAAAACCAAGTCAAGCAAAATTACAAGATTTCTGAACTTCAGAACCATGCAAGATCTACATTGTGGAGAACACTAACGGAGTCAGCAACATGAAATGGGAGTTTTGATTTTGCGCCAAGACTTCATTCTGAACCATTCAGCATTATGGAGCTATGACATAGCCAGCAGCAGAGACAAGACAAGCAGAGACAGGAATCTGAAAAATTTCAGGGAGAGTCAGAAGTGGATGGAAGTCACAAAGAATGTCATTTCAGTTTTAGAAAATATTTTTCAGCTAATGTAGAATACACAGAGTTATGAAAGCTAAGAAAAAGTTAACCAAGGTGAATCAATAATTCATTAAAAGTTTTGAAAAGGGAACACTAAAGTGTAATTCCATTTTCTACCATTACAGAGAGACAATATCAAAAATGCCTCAAAGGCTATGACTGGCACTAAAATTGCAATAGTCTTTGGGAACACAGATTAACTCATTGCTAACATGAGCCGCTTTTAAGTTCAAGTTATTATTGGGACAAAACGCATGTACGTTCTTACCAGATAATCACAGGTTGGCTGAAATGCGTTAGTTCCACACACATAGAGAAAAGTCTCATTCAGCTGTTGCAAGACACGCACATAATTACGACACTCTGTCTGCAATAGAGGACAAAAAAAGGACCAGTCTGATAAACCACAACTTCTACATTCCAAAATAAATAACCAATTAAAGTTGTAGTATCGACTCTTCTGTCACTGCTACTCATGCCACACCACATGAGTATTTCCAAAGCTTGAGACGTAATGCTGAATGACACCATCATCTCTGAGAAGCAGCCACCTGAGATGCAGTCGCACGCAGTCCTGTAGCTTCTAGCTTCCCACAGTCACCAGTGCACCACTGTTTCAGTATACCTATCAGGGTAGCGTATCTGAACACCAACCCACTTAGAAGGGTAAATTCCAAATTGCTGCATGAAAGCACCAGTGCCAACAATAACTGCTTCTGCTGGCACTAGACAGGGTAGCGGACACCAGAGGGGGAGAGGACTACCCATTTTAGCGTAAGAAGTGGTGGTAGCGGCAGCTTAACGCCTTGACAGCTGTGAAACTACTACACTATGCAAAACACATCACGGCTACAGTACAAAAGTTACTAGTAAAAGATTAAGAGTACAGTGGGAAAAAAACACAGCTTGAAGTAAGTGCAATTCAGTAACACTTGCATATGGCAGGCAGAAAAAAAAGGCAGAAGAGCTCGCAGCTCTGGGTATACTCATGCAAAGTACTCATTTACTGGGTTTGCATCCATTGTAATTATCAACAATAATCTCTATAAAGCACAGGCAAAGATCACAGTGTCTACGAAAGTGTGGGTGTGTGTGTGCGTGCACACACCTTTGTGTGAGAGAAAGAAATTCTCCGCTCATATACTACTCAGTAGGACCATGTATGAACTTTACCATCAACATCCCCAGCTGAACCTGGACCACACAAAGTACATGCTAAGACTACATTAAGAAGAGTCAGGCAGAGAGGAAATGGTCCTTAAATGCCCACCACATCTCACTTTAGGTAGGTAAGTGGCCGCGATTGTTCACAGGCCAAGAGAAGGCAGGACGTTGAGCTAAGGCGGGGAGCAGTCGCTCCGATCTCCAGGAGCCCCACGAATGCGGGACCTCTGTCAGCCTTGGACGTACCTGGGCTTTTGTAACCAGCACGCGCCAAAGCAACTTCAGGCACAGTGGTGCTGATGTCAAATCCCACTAAGCACAGAGCAGGACTGCATTTTGTATCTGTGGTGCTTGCAATCTCCCATTTTCAAACCTGCAATCAATCTTGCTAAGTAAGCCTTCACTTCACCTTATTATTATACTGTCTGGTGTCACTCGAGATAAGAGGAAAGGTAGAGCCACATATAGTCAAAAACCTTAGATAAACGTTCTTCGCAGAAAGGGCGTACGAGCAAACCGGCCTGCATGCCAGCAGCCCTGCGCTTCCCAGAAAGGCTGAGGGAAGCCGGGGCTGAGCTGCCCACGCTGCCGAGCCAGGAGCAGAGCCGGCTCTCCCGGTGCTGGGCAACCGCTCGAGCGGCCAAATCAGCACCGAGCTCCTGCAAGGAGTACACTGCTGAGCATCACAATGAGGATATAAATTACAGATGTAAAATAACACTGGTGAGAAAATGTTGGCCTAAAAAAGGCTACACCCTAAAGCAGAGCAAACACAATTATCGGTCATTTTGTAAAATCAAATGTTGGGGAGGAATTATTGTAACAACAAAACACTATTGCTATTAATTATGGCAGTGCCAGTAATCTAGTTTATCAGCTTAATAGAAACAGTTAGACTATTAACCTTAAATATAAGGGTGTGTTCAGATTCTTTTTTTTTTTTTTTTTTTTTTAAACAAAGATTCACCAGGAAGAAACACTGAACTAGAAATTAAAAACAATCAAAAAAACCCTAAGCATGCCACAGCTTCTAAAACTCAGCTTAATTAAAGAATTATAGTGATTATTTGAAATTCTTAATTTCAAACAGTCAGAACCTTTCTTCTGCTAACACCATAGCTCTTAATTTCAAACAGTCAGAACCTTTCTTCTGCTAACACCATAGCTCTTAAAGTGAGATGTATAATATCTCTTTCAAAGTTCAGTGAACATACCTGCTCCGATTTGCCCTTGACAGCACATTTAGTTCTTTTATCTTCAGTGACCTTCCAGTGTAACTAAGGCAAAAACAAGCAACAAATAGGCAAATTCAAAGCACTTCTAATTAAATTACAAGATTTTCAGATGTTGCTTATGCAATTATCTATCACAGAACAGATAATTCTACGAAGACTATCTGCTGCAAATGCTTTGCAGGCAACTTTCAAAGATTCAAAGCCATTCGCCCTCTGGGGAGGCCACACTTCCAAACCCATGTGCATTAAGGGAGCTCTGAACCACTGCTGCTGTCTTTTGGGGTACATCATCATGTTTCCCCTCAATTTGCTAATTAAGTTCCCCATAACCATATGCATTAGGGAAATACAACTGTAACTGTTTTAAGTACTTCTCAATTTTATTTACACTGGAGAAAAACAACCACACACACACACACCCCCCAAAGGAAACATATTGGACCAATATACATTATTACACATAGGACTACAGCTCTGATAGTTATAAACACTCATAATTGAAAACCACTTTTATATGCTGGTGAAATTTCCTATCATCATCCCTGAACATTTTGTTCAAATTAAAAAAAGTCATATGAGCGTCTTTCCAAAACATTCTGGGTGGGATTCTGTGCTGTGTCTCTGAGCGTCTGCCTGTGCTCCTGAAGCAGGGAGAAACAGGAGCCCGAGGAAGACTCAAAGCAATATAACCTTGTTAGCAGACTTCTGCATGGACTAAGCTACCCCGAGGAGCCAGCGTCAGCACATCCAGAGGGCTTCTGGCAAGTAAGCTAACTTTGAACAAGCTGAATCAGGTCTCTCCGCACCGCAGCTTGCTGTACAGACACATCTAGAGACATAAAACAGAAGTTGAAACCGAACGGACAGGGCTTGCATCACATTTAATGCGTGTCTGCAGCCTGCCACTCCTGGGTTGTAGGGACAGGAGTACTCCACTATTGAGCATAACTCCAACTTCTCTTCCATTTCAGATTATATTTCTCTCTAATTTAGATTAATGGGAGATGGCCCATTCCTGATAATAAAAAACATGCCTAGGAAGCACCATAGTGGTTTATACCAAAGGTCCCTCTAGTCCACCATCCTGCCCTCAAAAAGAAAATGCCTTAGAAGACCTATAATAACTTCCGTCTTTCCCAATTTCTCATTTCTTCCTCTCATTTGATGGCATGTTATACTTCAAACTGTCTTCTAGAAATAACACACAACCAGCACAAACCTGCAGAGTACCTTCTCTATTAGGTATTGAGTATCTAAAGTACAGTGCTACTGATATCAGAAAATGAAGTCAATATTTGGATTATGATTTTTAAATGGAACATAGTGTATTGAAACGTATACCCACCTCATGCTGCTTTTCAGCAATATTCACCGAGTTTAATGCAAAGATCACTTCTCTGGCTCCTACATATAGAACATCTTTGTCTTCACTTAACAATAAGGTTGAATAGTTTGACACTTCTGATTCATGAAAATGTATTAGTTGGACCTCTGTTGAAATGAAAGGAAAAGAGCACCGCATGAAGAAACACAATCACTTAAGGTCAAGTTTATGGGTCATTTTTCTAAGCTGTCTAACATTCGTTTGATATCTTGAAAGCAACAAAGCTTAGTAGGGACAACACATACAACAGATGAGAGACCTCTCAGGAGCTTGATTCAGCAGCAACAGCATCTCCCATCAGCAGCATCAAAATCCTCAGTCCCCGCTTACCAGTTCAATTGCAAATGCTAAACATTTCCTCCTCTGGTCATCCCCTGTAACTCATGTCTTCCTTCCTTTTTTCTCCACTCATTAATTCCTTTTTGCTACCCTTCCATTTTACACTTCACATCCACTATCAGCTCTTTCCTCACCTTCTCCCCTCTACATATGCACCTGCTGTGGAAAATTTTAAAAAGTTACCACGTTCCTTGCACCTTCCCCAATCTCATAACAATTCCTTTACCTTACCAAAAGAAACCTCAACTTACAACCATAATATAAAGAAGACAGAGAGAAGCTAAAAGGTTTCTTTCATAGTATGTGAATAAGCTGATTTTGAAGTGCAGATTGGAGATAAAATGCACAGGGTTAGAAAGAACTAATGTGAGGGAAAACCAAGATGAAAAGGAAGCAGATAAGAGAAACAGGGAGACATGAGGAAAAATGACAGTGGAATGAGGAAGCATGCAAGCTGGAACAGAATGGTTTGGAGAAAGATGATACAAAATCATTAATATACGGAAATATTTTTTCTGCATGTACAGCCAATGTGGGAGAATTACTGAAAGCTTGGGAGATTGTATTTTGTGCAAGAAACTATCACAAGATTAATTAAACTTTTTTTCTAAAGATATAGGTAGAAAATAATCTATTATTGCTCCCAATTTTAATATTTGGTATTGAACATTTTCAACTAGGAGACTTTGGAAATATTTATTTTAAAGTTGATTTTTAAGCATGTCACTTGGAAGTCTTTCACTTGGCAGGAAAATTTTCCCCAAAAGGATGAACTCATACAACTCCATATGTTCATTCCTCCACTGAACTAAATTGTTACTGCTATTCAAAGCAGGCTTCTCATGTTTGAACGCAAAAATCTTTACCTGACAAGAGACAGGCAGAAATAGCAGGAATGAAAGTAAATTCCATTTTTTTGGAGTAAACTGGATATAGGTCAGTGGTGAATTACATCACTAGTAGTACTACCACTAAATAGTAGCTTGCCAAATTTTAACTACACTACAACACAGGACCATCAAGGAGTTTAAGTAGGAACTAGAAGACTTGCCTAGACCATTCTTTCTGAAAAAGAGTACATCAGCATTTTGTTTATTTATACACCAATAATCAGGAAAAACATTTTCTCGAGCCATCTCATAAATCAGCTCATTGTTATTACACTCCTAATCTCCATTTATCTCTTCCTACAGTATGACTCTTCAGGATTTAACATCTTTCCTCAAGAATGTTTCTTCATACTGCCCATATACCTGGTCTGTCACAGCACACTTGGATAAGTTATGGTTGCTAAGTCCTATGAGTGGTAGAAGGAGAGGAAAAAAGACAAAACTTTTTAAAAACTGGAAAAAAAAAAAAGAAAAAAAAATCTATGCCATGTGAAGTGGGGGGGACACACTCATGAAGAGGAGCAAGTAACTACTTTACAGTCCTTGCTCTAGAGCTCTGTTCTAGCCGAGGCTAAAATTTCAAACAGGACCCCAAGGGAATATCTGATCCTCTTTTCCTTCCTCTGTGCCACATCTGTCTTCTTTTGCTGACTGCATTACAGAAGTTATGAATATTTGCTGAAAAATCAAATATAGGGAATGTCATCTTCTGTTAAAAAAAAAAGAAAGAAAGAAAGAAAGGCTAGATTGTTTCAACTTTAGGCATTGTATAACACAGCTGGAAGAGGGTCAAATGCTTACCCTTCCTCCACTTGGTAATTTTTTTTAGTGCTCAGGAATATTTAGTGTCACTATACTTACATCTCAGTCTTAAAAAAAAAAAAAAAAAAAAAAAAAAGATCACAAAAGAATTATTAGCTAGAGAGACACATATTTCTATCTGTTCAGACTGAAAGTAAAAATAACATAATTAAAACAAAATACATATATTGTGTTCTTCCCTTGGAGCAAACATCAGCTTCAAGATCCTCCAGCTGAGAAAGTCCAATTTGAAATTCCTCCTTTAAAAAAAATCAGTTTTTCAGAACTACTTGAAGAATCTAAAGTTGTAACTGAGTGCCTAAGTAACTTTTGCATATTCAAGTCCTAAGCACTTTAGGAGTTGAGCAAAACCAGCAACAACTGACCAAACTTTCAGCAAGCAGGTTGGCACAGCGCGTGGCTGCAACAAGCTTTGAACCACGCAGAAACCCAGATACTGTAGAATGACGTACAAGACACTATTAAAGTTCTTCTTCTTACCTCTGTGTTCCCAAGTGATCCTTGGTACTGGACCAAATGCTACTGCTACTTCCACTAACAAGCCCCACACCGCACATAAAACGCCTAGAGCCATCTTAAGCGTCCCTTGCTCTCTGGCGCTCCTTGGATAACTGCAGCAGCTAGTGTCTCTTCGGCAGAAGAAATCCTAACTCCAAGCACTATTAGAGATTAGACATTTCAGGGCTTTCAAGCAGTGCTTAAGGCAGGCTGGAACAATCTTCTAAGTATGCGCTTTCAGCAGATCAATTCTTCAAGGGAACGCACATTTTCCAGGATGCTGAATAAAGAGACTGCCCACACTTTCCACAGGCTGAAGAGTTGCTGAGAAACACCACTGAGAACATTCTTCTGTTTGGTTGCAGAAATAAATGAAACTGTGGAGAGAGGAGGAGAGCAAGAAGTAGAAGAGAAAGCAGGCTGAGTATTGCCAAAAATAGCATGTTGTACGCACGGATCTTGAAATACTTCTACAGCTGTCTGCATACTTTAATTTGGATAAAAAGTAAGGAGTACATTAATTGGTGAAAATATGATTCTTAAAAATCCCACGTTACATGATAAACAGGCAGTTATTGAAAGCAATCATTTTCATCTAGAACGCACAGTATAAATATTTTGAACTGTTGTTTACGTTCACTACACAGAATCCTACTCTAATTTGCATATTCTTTCTTTTAACAGTAAAAAAAAAAAAAAAGAAAAAAAAATCCCACCCCTATGAAATACCCAAACCAAGATAACAAAATCACTAAGCCTACGTTCAGAGAGCTACGGACATCAGAAGTAAACTTTGTTAAAAAGCAGCACTAATTTTAAATAGCAGTTATAAAAATCTACTCCATCTCCCATTCTTGGAACCTTAGGAACAGAAGTCTCATTTTTAGCAACGTCTTTTTATGCTACTAATGCACTTGGGTTTGGGGTGGGGGAGAAAGAAAAAATAGCTAAAGAAACAAAGAGCTAACGTGCTATGTACAGAAACAAATAAAGTGAGAAAATGCTTAAATATTAGAAAAGTGCTAGACAGTCACATGAAAGTTGCTCTTTGAGCTGTCAACCCCAGGCCAAAGAAGAGAGCTGTCCTCAGTGATGATCACAAGAACATTCACTTCTTTTTGTGCCATCTTACAAGAGCTTCCACTGCCCCCATCTTCCTATAATCGCTCCTAGGTCAAGACTCTTGCAAGTATTTGCGTTAAGTATGGACTGTTCAGAGGAGAGTGCATCCATTAATCACGAGATTACTGCATTCAGATGAATATTTGGGGACCTTCATATGGCTGTACACTCAGGGAGGGAGCAAAAAGCAAGATGCCCTTTGTAGCAAAGCACAAAATGCACCAGATTGATACTGTGTTATGGCCCGAGAAACCAGTAGGATGCTACTATTAAACATGTCACGACCCAAGACAACCATAAAACCTGGAGGATCTTAAGCATGAGGGCAAGGAAAGATTGAAAAATCCTAACTAATATTTAAGAAGAGGAGCATTTAAGGAGGAGAGAAATAAAAACTAAACAGCAACTGCAGCAAGAACTTCTGCTAGGAGAAGCATGATGCTGACAGCCTCTTTGGGAAGAGCAGGTCTGGGGGTTAAGATGCAGAATCAAGGAGACTCCGGGAACTGCAGGGAGGACCGCACATCTATCTACAGGTACAACCACAGAAATAACATGACTATGTACAAGATGGACAAGTCATTATACCTCGTTTGCTAAAATATCATCAGCAAGGTTAAAAAAAAATTTTTTTGTTTCTCTGTATCTTTACTAAAAAGGACCCCAACATAAAGATAAGCTCGCTTAAGCTGAACTTGGGATTAAAACAACATTTTTTCTTTCTTTCTTTCTTTCTTTTTTCTTTTAAGCTCTAGTATCCCCTTTGGAACAGATTCAACTGTTACAATGGACCGTATAAGCCATTTTGGCTTTTAAGGCATTGTATTTTTAGGAAATCTACTAGGCTCGTTTTTCTGTCTTGCATCTTTTCTGTTTATCGTTATACATAAGCAATTCCATGTTTTGCTTTCCTCATTCATCAGCGTTGCAAGGTAGCACATTCACAAATATCTTGATGTAAGCAGTTTTACAGATAAACATTTAGAGAGTGAACAATAGTTCTATGATTAAGAAAAAAGCAGTTTAGCAATTTTAGTTTAATGGAATTGTAAGGGAAAACAGCAGTTTGAAAAAAGCTTTTGGCTAGTATTTCTATATATTATTCCTTTTTTCATGCAATCCTTGAGTTACTGAAAAGACTCTTCACAGATCTTCACATAGCAAACAGTTCTCCCTTAAGTCCTCCTTTTTTAAAAAAACAAAAAGCCGAAACAAATTACACAGCACCAGTCCCAATTATAAGCAATCATCTGTGTATAATATTATATGGGAGAGGTATTCCAGAGAAGACTTCTAAAGTTCATGAAGTTTTCCAGACTTCAAAATTAAAATAGGATGAGCAAATCCACATCCTCATGATGGAAAATCTTGAGTATCCTTGTTGCCATGGTTATGTTCTTGGGCTAAATTGCCTTCCTCAGAAAAAATAAAATGACAACAAAATCTGAAACAAACTATATTACCTTTCAAAGGAGAAAAAAAAATGTCTGGCTGGGTCAGTTAGTGCTTATTTTCCTGTGTTGCTGGAGAATTTCTCTGACTACACAAAGCAGAAATCTGTCACTTCATTCCCACTGTAGAGTTTTGCAAGATGGCTCCTTTTCCATATTAAAAAGTTTGACTTACAAGAAATTGTCAACAGGGTAAAATTCTGCACATTCAAAAAGGCGACGGGACAGATCACAGTGAACATTAAGTACCAAATCGTGCAAGATCCACTATGTTCTCAACTCCCATTAGTTTAAGTAGAGATGAAAATGCACTCAGGACCTTGTCCTCTGATTTAGCCTTCAATTTAATTACTCTCCCCTCCCTGTGCTGAAAATTATCTGGAATAACTACTTCACTCACATCCTCTGGGAAGTCAACCATAATCTAATATGAACCTGTTTTATATAACACATGGGGTAGAGAAAGAGCAAGAAAAATAACAATGGCCTAATTTCCAAATTAGCTCAGCTCTGTCAGTGTTCGCTTGCTTTGATTAGATCTGAGTGCTTTGCATTTTTGAAAAGTTAGGTCTCCAAAGGCTTTAGGTTTTACTCCTAAAAACAAGCCACAATGTGCTTGAAAACAAGAACACTTAGGAAATAACACAGAAAATTTGAAGTGCTTAGTTATGATTAAATCTAATTAAACTGACAACAGGTCTACCTCTCTTTTCTGTAAAATGATAATTATCTCAGGTAAATTTAAACCTTTTTTTTTTTGATGTTTTGATGTCAATGTCTTTGACATTGTTTTTGATGATGTTTTTATAGCAATGTATTATGATGAATTGGAGCAGAACAATGCATACACTGCTTGCATGTTCTCTCCATAATGCTTGTATTAATGGTGACTAAAAAACAGTGCAACCATAGAAGAAACAATTAACAGAGCTCCTGTCAGTCTGGCAGAGCACAGCTGGAATCTCAGAGCTGTGAAGATTCCTGTGACACCAATAATTTTAGCGAACTGGCAGAAAAATAGGAAAAGAATTGAGTTTCTGCTGTCTCAGAGGAGAGAAAAATGAAATTGTTAGATAAAGAAGAAACTCAAGCTGCCTAAGTTCTATGAGAGAACAACCAATGGAAAATATTAACACAAATTATAAGAGGAGGAAGTTGGATGGAAGATCTCGACTTCTGCTGAGACAGAAAAACATCTGCCCCAACATCACCTCCTTGACCATGCATCATCTAATTATTTGGCAGATCTGTTGGAAGGAAACAGTGCCCTGGGCTGTTTTCTTCCAGAAAGATGCCCACATCCCAAAACACAAGTGCTACAATGGGAAAGCTAACAACCTTGAGAAACCAACCAGAAGACAACAGTTATCTTTCGCATCCTCCATGATGCAAAAGCAAGCTAGCATGGAGAGATATTTGGGGGTAGAAAGTTTCCTCTTTTGCAGATGCCAGTTCAGCAACTCTTATCAGCACCAAATTAATTTATTAATTATTAATAAATTGCACCATCAAATACTCTGAGGTCTATGTCCTCTCCCCCAGTCAACACGGTAAAACTGCATTCAAGTGTAATTCCTGTACACACAATAGTTATCCAAGCAATCAAAACTCTGGAACTCCAAAGTCAGGAAATGCCCAATTTTGCAACCTGATGTTGAAACCTGTATTTTTTTTTTTGTAAAGTAAATACTTATTTGCCTTGTGCAACTTCTGAATTCTGGTCTTTATTACACAAATTGCTAAATGGATGTTTATCTATCTTTGCTAAGAAGCCTTTACCTAATCTGCAAAAAATCTACACTTGAAATGCAAAAAGTCACCATATGAAAATTTACTGGCACACCCACAATACTCAGCATTAGCACTGGGATCTGCATGATACCCAAGAAACTATCGCTTGTATTAATGGAGTAGCTGCTCCCAGGCACAGTAAGCATCCACGTCATCTTCCTCTCATTTATGACTACTCTTTACTCTCCCCCCCGGGTTTTCTTTTCTTGCAATCCGACCCGGCTCTGTGCTGACATTCCCATCTCTGCTTCCTCCCCCCAGACTCGCCTTCCCCTTCTCCTCCCCAACATACCCACTTTCGGTGCTCCCCACCAGCTTCCAGCCCCCAAGCCCAGCCCCCAGCCTGCCACCCCGAGGCCCTAAATCTCCATTCCTCACACATCCACACCTCGGTCTTCTCTCTTCTCTTTCCTTGGCAGCTGCAAAAGCAACACTGATTATACAAAGTGCGGCTAATGTGTGACATCCATCCCCCTGCACCACTCACATTTCACAAACCCTCATAAGACATTTGCTCAGCGCAAGCTGTTTTCATATTACTTCGAAAGACATTGTTTGAGGCCAGCGCTACGTTGGAGCTCTTCCATAACTTGGTGGTTTCTACAGCAGAGTATGCTACAGTAGAGTAGCAAGGGTCACCATTCGTACTCAGAAACTCCTGATACTCCACAGAAGACACATTTACACCATATAACATTCCACCTGCCATATAGGGACAACAAGGAGAGTTCATGCAAAAAGGTCTACAGTGTTTTAAATGCTTATAGACCTGCTTTAGCCACAGTGATTTAAATGCCAGGCAACAGAAAGCACTGAGCTGCCGCTGAAGGCAGCGGGACGTTGAAATGAGTTATAGAAACACTGAGGGAAATCACTGGTATGGCCCTGGCTGGCAGAAACACATCAGTACTCCAAATCATCTGCCCAGATAGCGGGCCTGGCCGTTTTTGATCAAGAAAATGCACAATTGACTTATATAACTGGGCCTCTCACTACCACAGAGGCGTTTATCTTTTAACTCTAAGAATCCATTGCACTTCCAAATAAAGGAAAATAAAAAGGCAGAAAAAGTATGTCAAAAGAAGTACACAACTATATTATTACGAGTGATGCAAGCTCTGATGAGACTTACAACACAACTGATCACCTTCCTCTGGACTAGAAGGAGCATCTTCACATGTTTATACTTCCCTGTGTTTTCCATGAAATTACTTTCGCACCACTCAACTTTTGATGCAAACCAAATGAAGTCTGGACCTCAAAGTAAGCGTTAACTGCCTGGAAGGCATTCTCCCCTTCAGCCAGCAGAGTAAAACTGCTGAAGGTTTTCCAGACAACTTACCATGGTATTTTTAAATAAAGTATTTTAATTATGTGTTTGTAAAAGTTTTACGTTACTGCGATTAGGGATATGAAGGCCAATATGTAGAGATAGGCAAATTTTTCAAGTGAATTGCTTCCTCTGGCAGAAAAGGGTGAGGGGGTTGAATTATTCATCTGACAGAGGGCATAACTTGTAAGCTTTCCCAAAATAACTTTCTTCAAAGGCTTTCCAAAACTTTGACAGCATAGAGACCTGCTTCAAGGTTTACTGATGCCCATTTGATAACAAAAATTTATTATTCATTTCAAAAACAAAAACACACAGACGCAGAACTCCCATTGCGTGATTTTTCTCAACCCCAATTTTTTCCAATTTGCTCAAAGTTTTTGTTTCCAAAAATAGAATTTGAAGGAAAAGTGAGCAATGCTTACATTTTAAGCAATCAAAGTGACACAGTAAGAAACATACAATTTACCTTAGACAACACAGCTTTATTTACATATTTATTTCAGACTCGTAGGGACAGGCAGGAAATATCCTTTGTTTTAGTTCTCATCCTTTCACAACCTCAAGCACATCGCCATTTTTAGACTGTCTCATGAAAAACATGATTTTTAAACAATTTTTTTTTAAACTATACAGTACAAGTGAACTCATTTTTTGCCGAGGTAAATTAAAACCTCAAACTAGCAGAGCAATAGCCCTTAGTGATTGTTTAATATCAATGTAAAGCATGGGACTGTTTATATTTCAGGCTGTATTTTAAAGTTGCCAAGTGCTTACAACTTAGATGAAGCTTTTTAAAGATAATCTGATGTGGTCTTTACCTACACCACAGAGTTTGCTGGAGGATGCGTGTTAGTGCTAGAAGAGGAGAAAAATTCTGAGTAAACTTAAATTCTCAGTTCTAAGTTCTGCCTAAAATCTTTAGGTTGAAACCTTCTGTGAAGACAGAAATTGAACATTTTCTCGATCCTGCATGTTAAATGCACCACTAAGTAGTACTCATGAAACGAAGGCCTGTTTGAGAGCAGGGAGTATTTCCTAAGTTGAATGGAACACTAGAAGAGATACCTTTCCTTTTTCAAAATTTCAAAATTCCTTTTCTTTTTCTTACTGCCATGCCGGAAAAAAGCAAAGATTACAATACAGCAAATAGGAGATTAAAATCCCCATTTTTCAAATGATTATGAGTCGATTGTTATGAGTATTCTGTTAGTCTTCAACTCCAAAGAGCAACAGGAAAGAGCAAATTGGTTTGCCTCTGTTTGTCTTGTGAAGAAAAAGAAAACAAATTTTGGCCTTGGACAGCTCAGCATCTGAGCTAGCAGAAGTTGCACGCACTGCAGCTGCAGGTCGGTCCTCAGCCTAGCTGTGCAGAAGGGAACTAGACAGAAAATGTTAATGTAAAACCACATAGATGAGCAGGGGGATCCATCCACAGCTGCAACATTTGCAGCCCCTTCTGCTAATCTGGATGTTGAGCTGTCTCAGAATCAGAATTCAAGAGCTACCCAAGAGAGGAAAGGGTCTTAAGACACTTTTCGGCCTTACCCCTGGGCTCTACCACATATTGAACCCAAATTATGACAGTGGCAGTGCTGCAGCAAGAACTGTTTAAATGACAGACTGAAAAAGTCTCTGAAATTCCAAGTCCCCTTTCCCCTACCACCTAAACATACTTTCACAGTAGAAAGTAACAGCCAGCTTTTTCCTCAGTGGGGCTCATAAGACTGAGGCTGCCATTCAAAATTATTTAAAGATGCCTACCGGCATTTAAAGATGCCTATTCTCAAAAGTACTTCTCTTTAAATCAATAAGCACGTGTGCTTTACAAAAGCTCTGCTTGGTACCTAGGAACACCTTCATACACCCAAATGTCTCTGAAAGCAAATCCAGTACCTCATACACATAACCTATATAATACGGTAGAAGGGTAATCCTGAACGGGACCTTTCAGTGGTAACTAAATAACAAGTAAACATGTAGTACATTAATAAGTAAAATAAATCCCTTTCTGATACATGTTGTGAGAACTATTCTGAAACAAAATAAAATAAAAGTCAAGCTTACCATTAAATCCTTATCTTATTTACATTTTTCCACATGAATTAAGGGCTTAGTGTTCTTGCTCAATCATACAGTCCATTTACTTGTTTCATCAACAAGCACACATCTAACACAGCTACTGAGAATGCAATAGCAAGGAAGGAATAAGTCACATTTTACAGTACCTGTCACCTCCTGGAACCTCCCACACACTTCTGGAATTGGAGAACCGTCAGAAATCCTCCTTTTCTGCAAAGAGATAATAAATGGAGCTTGACATACATTACCACACAAACCTGAAGCACAGTTTTGATATGGAAATTTTAAGAAATCCTCCCACAGAGTTTGGCTTACTCAGTTGAGTGACTGCTTCTGACAGAAACCAGAGCCGATATATTTGTATCAAACGAGTCAAGATTCTGACATTGCACTTAATATGAAAAACTATTAAGTAGTCCTGGGAAAAGGCACACACACCAGCCCTTTTCAAATTTGATTTGTTCCCTCTCTGCCAAGTTGGCCTGTAACTGCTCACTACAGAATTATTTAGTGTTTGTGTTAGTAGTACATCTTGGTAAGGATTTGGGACTCTCTTTACTCTGGGTACTGAACAGGCAAACGTTCAGACAGTTTAGACACTGGCCAATCCCACGAACAACTAGCTTATCAAATCTATATAAAGTAATGCCAAAATTCTCTAAGCGACTAACTGGTTGTACTACGCATAAGCTGGAACAAGAATGTCTGGATACTTATGATAAAACCTAGCCTATTTACGTATTTATCTTTGGTATAATCAAAGGCAATGGTGGGCCACTCTGAAGCAATCATGACCGGGCAGATGAAGCATTTATTGTAACATCATTTTAGGCAATATACTTTTAATAATGCAGATTTATAATACAAGTTATATCAATTTGTATGTAGCATGAAATAGCTTCTAATGCTCACCCCATTGATTTTAGAAGGATGTGGACTACTTGTAGGGTAGTACTTTTAATGCAAGTCACCGTAGATCAAATCTACACTCAAATCTCAGTCTAAATCTCAAATTTCACTGAAGTCAACAGTAAGAGAGTTCTCATAGATTTAAATGGGAAGAGAACGCATCTGAAAATTTCCATTCTACATCCGAAGGGTTAATTCCTGATCCAGGGGGTCAGAGTGAAAGGCTGACATGATAGAAGGCCCCAAAACACCCAGACCAGAGACACAATTATGAGAAACTGAGCTCAATATTTCGGGTCTCCAAGGCAAGAGAGAGGCTGTACAGAGTCTTTTCAGGCTATTCTCTCTGCCCTGCTCTTCAATACAGCCCATTTTGCGACTGTCAGCAAGTTAGTAGGTATTAAATAAGCCCATCAAACCCTACTTTTGCTACAGAAAAACTTTTTCTCTCCACAATTCAACATTTTGGGGGTTGAAGAGAGAGGAATCTCTAAGACTTTCCCACACCACTTTCTGGACTTGATACCCCATGGAAATCTGCTGTCAGTCTATATTATTACATACTGGATATTTTTCACAAGCACTGGAAGGTCATAAGCAGTTTATTTTTGCTGAAGAAACAATTGTCTGCCTTTCATTTTGCTTGAGAAAACAGAACAGGCAAACAGTGACTCATTCTGCAAATAGGAAGCTCTCCATAAACTAGCTCACACTGTGGCATCTCTATGGCTGTAGCTACTTAATATTTAGGTGGAAAGTTAAAATCCGTAAATATTGCTCCTTGACACAATAGGCCCGTGCTTGCTACTGTGATATTATTAACTGGAATTTTCAGATCCTAGATTGCTTCTTTACTGCTCACTGCTACAGAATAAACATTCTTTTAAACATCCAGCTTAACTGCAGGTACATTAAAAGGAAGAAAAAAAGGAAGAAAATCTCTTTCGCCTCTACTGGGCGATGTCTTCTAATAGTCTGTGAATTGTACAAGCACTTTCATTACAATAAAGCACTCACATTAAATAAATAGTTAGGCAGCAGGTGTCAAACTGCTCAAGCAAGCTGACAGCAAGCTTTGCAGAAAATTAACTGACCAGCAGATTTCAGCAGCTCCTAAATATGGCCTATCGCAGTGTCTTCCTTAGCCCAGGATACAAGGGCTAGATAGAGCCATTCAGATCACAGAAGTGCAAGCGTGAGTACGTGGAAACCTACTAACACCAAGAAATGAAACGGCAGCAGAAAAGCCTGGCAAGAGTTTCATTACGACAGAATGAAGCCATAAAAGATGCAGGAGCTGCAGCTGAGCTCAAAAACTTGTCTCCTAAGAGCGTTTCTTTTCTCTTTGGGACTTCCTCTTGCGAAGGGCGAAACTGCCTCCCAACTAAGTAGCGTTGTTTTTTGACATGGAAGCCCACAGATTGAGAGCCTGGTCGGAGGACAGCAGAGCACAGGCGAAGGTCAGTGCGCAGCACAGGTAGATGCTTCTCCTTCGCTCACGCCTCTGTTGGCTGCCTGTCCGGGCAGCGGCAATAGTCCTCCCAGACAAGTAAAATAACGAGTCACAGCTTGCCAGAAGCTATGTCGCCACTGCACACAGTAGGGAAGCAGGGCTCGAACGTGAAATTAATGTTCATGTAAATACTGAGAGTTCTCAGGCACCCTCCAGGTCCTCCTGTTTGACCTAAACCTCTCAGGCGAGCCTTTAAAACCGGCGTTGCGAGAACTGCCTAAAAACCCGAAACGCTGTCAGGTCTTAAGAGAGAGTAAAAATCCTGTTTCAGTGTAAACCTGGGGAAAAAAAACTGTTTCTTCTGGAAATAACTACTTGAACTTTGGTGGGGGGAAGGCCAATGAACAACAAAAAAGTTACACCATGAAAAGCTCATTATTTTGACAACTGTGACTAAGTCCTCAAAGATTAAAGAAAACACCTACTGGATTATAAATGAAAGACAGCCTGGAATATATTATGGAGAATAACATGATAGTCACCTTAAGGAAACTTTACATAAAAGAGCAGCAGTCTTTCACATATATATGTGTACATATATATATTTATTTATTTTAGAATTTTCTTCTAACCTGTCCAACACCACAACAGATTAACCTATTACAAGTACTTCTGCCTGTCAAGGAGTACCTGCATTAAAGCAACAACGACTGCACTACTTCATTCTTTGTATCAATTATCATCTGAAGCATTTCTTTAACTCCTTATTCAAGCATATACTTGCTGCAAATAAGTCCTAGAGAGTCTAAATAGGAAAAAAAAAAAAGGGAAAAAGGAAATATAGAAGGAAGTTAGCTCATAAGTACATTTAAAATACACTCAGAAAATTCAATAGATTCTGGGGTAACAGAGGCAGATTTTAAGTTTGGAAATGTTAGCACTAGTACAACATCATCCACCCATCTTACCAAAACACAATTTCCAGATCAGAGATGCATTTGCTACTTTTACTTCCAGTCAGCCATAACCTATGTGCAGGCTAGTTTTCTCAGAAAGACTATTTTAAACATGCATACAGAAGCCATGGGTTAAGAATAAATAACTATGAATAACTAAACCCACACAGCGTTCTCCACAGACTACACGCTAAAGATGTTCTTGCGAATAGTCTGTATGGTTTTTGAGTTCTAACAGAAAGCAATTTAGGAAAAGGTAGCTTGTGGCTACAAAATTTAAAAACTGTAATACCTATTATCAGCACTTTATTTTAGTAATTGGGCATTTGACATTTCAAAACAATTGTTGGTTACTGTAGCAATTTCTGTAGTTCTGGCCCGTTCATGGGACTGGTCACCTTGATGATACCTACTAATCACTAGTGCAAGGAGGGATCGCAGGGGCAAGAAAAGACTGTTGAGTAACAAACACACTACAAGATTTACAGAGCAAAGCCAAAAATGTTTTCCCCTCCCATTCCCACTTGTGAAACTTTCCTTTTCACAAACACATTTTATTTCAAACAACCATTTCCTGGCCTAACAACCCCCCACCATTTTTTCAAAAGACCACATTAAAAGAGAGATTCACTTGCCTTGTGCTTTTCTGACTTTACATGAATTAGTTTTAAATTGCAGAAGAGCCCTATGGTAGTCCAAGTTTTGTACTAACAAAGTAAAATATCTTGCATCTCAAGCAATCATTTTAATCTAGCCCAAATAAGACTGGGATCTTCAGCTTTCAAATTCCTGGTCACCCTGACACTTCCCAAACCTTACAAGCATCCTCAAAGAGGCTACCGTGGAGAGGAGGAGTCCAGCTGTGATATCAATCCCTCCAGCATTTAAGTGACAAACTACGAATAGGTAGGTTGGGTCAGCTATTACTGCCATCTGAAAATGAGGTTCCCCCACTTTTAAGGGTATTAAGAGAAACTGTATTTAAGCAACCCAACTTCCACACCACCAGGCTGGAGCATGTGTCATACTGTGTATGTATCCCTAAGCTTCTAGGAAATAAAGTCAAATCCTTTCTTCAACTTTCCTGCAATTATATTATATAAAGATCAACGCAAGAGTAACTATTTTAACAACACGTTAATTAAAAATGTACTAAATTTCTAAATTTAAATTTCTAAATCAAATGCCAATAAAAATAAAGGGCACCAGAACTATAAAATGTAAGATGAAGAGCCACAGAGCGCTAGAGAGAAGAAAGGAGGAAACAACTGCACAAAGAAAGTAGCAAATACAGCTTCAGAGTCAACTTTTTAAACCACTGCTTTATAAACATGTAAAATTTGTGTGTACAGATACATTAGGGAAGCAGAAGCTCTTTCAGATGAACTATCAGAATATTTTATGCGGTCAATAAACAAGGTACTCTTAAAAGAGCAGAGATCATTGGGAGTATCCCCATATTCAACACATTTTTACCTCAATAGGGTCAATACAGAGGAGACAATCACCTCCTCTCTCACCATGTATGCACCATCTCTTATTAATCTACAAGGTCTCCTTCTTCCTTTCTCAGGAGCAAAAAAGAAAAAGCAAAAAAGAAAAAGCAAAAAAGAAAAAGCAAAAAAGAAAAAGCAAAAAAGAAAAAGCAAAAAAGAAAAAGCAAAAAAGAAAAAGCAAAAAAGAAAAAGCAAAAAAGAAAAAGCAAAAAAGAAAAAGCAAAAAAGAAAAAGCAATCCAGACAATGTTTTGCTGGTGCTAAAATCTGAACAAGGAGAAACAGAAGAGCCTCCAATTCTTACTTTAAGTATTCAATGAAAGAAGATCAGAAAAGTTTAAACACTGCTTAGAGTTTTGGTTAATGCTTCTACACAGTGAACAAGCTGCATTACAAGAAACTCAGAGCGTGGGGTGGAGGGGTGGGAGGGAAAGGAAGGCTGCACTACAAGCTCTGCTTCACAGGTCTTATCCAAAAGACTATCAGCTGCCAATTATGTGGAAATGCTTCATAATATTAAAAAGAGAAGTGAATGAGTGTCATTTATTTCCATATGCACTATGACCCAGGAACCCAGAAAAGCTAAAACAGCATGCTGTAATGTACCATCTAAATTTTTAATAGCTTTGATCACATCTCCTTTTGTCCATTTTCAAATATTTACTGCTCTAGCATTCCTTTTTTGACTTCCTTTGGCTCCTTGCACAGCATGCACTTACCACTGTTCATAGGTGACAGTTTAATTATATTCACTTCAAGACACTCATCTGAACATTAAGATTGCAAAACACCCAGACGTTCCTCCACAATGGTTCCATATTTAACATTTTTCAACTCTGTCTTGACCTTTTCCCCCCCATCTTGCCTTGACAAACGTATGGATATCTTCCAAAACTGAAGAGAATGAAAAGACATGCAAGTGATTCTATAATGCATAAGCAACAGAGTATTTTATCATCACGATGAGGTAAAAAAACCCTATCCTTCAGTGACAGGTTCGAGGCTTGCAAAACAGTATAGCAAGTTATGCCAGCAACTGACCTTAAAGTTTTTTGGCTCTCACAGGAGGCAAATACACAAGCCACCTTCTCCAAAGAGCGAGAGGTTTTCAGTACCAAAACAGCCTAAGCCAGTCTGCCTGTTCAAAACACCCTCCCGATAACCTTATACATACCCATATCCACCGAGAACAGCATGCGTTGCCCAGGAGAAGCTACGTCGAGGAGGCAAAAAGGCAGAGAGAGTTCTTCAAACATGTCCGAAAACTGAATCACTGCCTTGTTTTTCTTGAAAGTGAATTAGCAGTAGGTGGAGAAGGAAGAAAAGGAGGAGTAATTTTTATCTCGGTACGCGAGATAAACATGGGATTTCTCCAATCAGCACAGCAAAGCTTTTTACCGCTTACTAAAGAAAAGCTTTGGTACATCCCAGGATGTACCCGTCTGTCCCAAAGAGGATTCTGCACCAAAAATATGGGCAACTTCAAGGAGTCACTTGCCCTGGTTGTATAAGACAGCACAGCTTCCCCAAGGGAGCTGCGCTGGGTTACTGAAGCAGGGAACTTGAACCAAGTTATTCAAAGCAGGGGAAAAATAACAAAAACAAAACTTTTCTGTGTGGGGCTATATGAAATTCAGAAGTTGAACCTTGCAGCAGTATTTACTATGAAAAAAATGATTAAAACTCACAGGTGGAATTTACCCCATTTTTGTGAAAACAAAACAAAAGTTTTCATGTGCACAAAACCAAAAAGCTATAAAAGAGGATTTCCTCAAGCTTTACGAGTTATGTAAGGACATCTCTGACTTATGAAGACAGGTACAATTTACTGTGCTTCTGGATATTCCCATCTCATTGATCACGTATTACTTTTCACTATAACACACACAACTTTTAAACCCATTTTCCTCTGTCTCATGTCCAGCTGCACAAAGTTGTATCTCTAACAAGAATGTCATTAGACTGGTCAGGCTGAGACATCATACTGTGTTAAAAATATGCTTGTTTAAAACAACCAGGAAGGACCACAGGATTTTTGAAAACTCACACATTCCTGAACTCTACTGGATTGCATTCATAATTTCATTTGATACAAAAGAACTGTGACATAAATTAATTTGCAATAATAATTTGAATTTTCAGTTTTAGATGTGAAGAGAGCATTAAGCAGCTCCCAATGCTGTTTCAAACGCCGTTCCATTCAGCTGCTCCTGCCCACTACACACAGCTAACTCTGCATTTGATATGAGTCATGCTGGCTAAACAAGAAATGCTGTACAATTTTTTTCTACATCAGGCATGCACATATGTTGAAGGAGGTACGGGAAAGCCCTCCTTTGAAATGCCAGCTCTGTTTTGTTAAATTAAATTTTATTTATATTACAACTACCGAGTCTCTCTCAAAGGCTGTTGATTCTCTCTTTCACAAATACGTGTGGAAGCCAGTGTTCCCGTGCAGCACGCCTTCTGCTTAGTAAACTCCCTTTTCTGCAACCAGCTTCAATGCTCCCCTTTGCGTAGAGGAAGCAGAGGGTTTGCAAGAGTTACCCACAGGAGAGGGGCTTCAGGTCCTTGTTCGCCATCGACCAGCCACAGGACTGCAGCTGCACAGGGAACTCACCCACATTAAAGCCAGTGGAGTTTCTGAGTTTGTTTCCACTGGGAATCTGCCTCAAAAGATTAACAAAACAATTAACAAAAGACAACTGATAATAACTGGTATTTTCCCACTAGTCTGTTCATTCCCATATTAATGGAAAAGATGCAGAAATGTCTTATTTTTACCTTCCCTTCCATTCTTTGATATCTGGCCCTTGGACGTAAGGTTTCAAATCTTATCTTCAGATACAGGATCAAGAGCCTCAAGCAGCAACACGATTTCTCCTGCATTGACATCACCCTGACTAGACACATTTGGTTCTCAGACCCAGCCTATCCCAAAGCCATTGCTCTTTTGCTCTTTTTCCTACAGTATTCCACTTTTAGGTATTTCACTACTTCAGTACTTGGTAATAGACCAGACAGTTTAAAAATTTTCCTGCAAGAACACTAGCAAATGGCAGGTTCCCCAAAACCGTCTGTAGGTATAGCCTGTCATCCGCACCTCTGTCCATATCCTCATCCACTTGTGAATACCACGTTCAAGCCTAGATAGCACCTGTAGACCAGTAAGAAGATACATGAACATCTTAGTTTTAAGACACACACAGATTCAGCAATCTGGCAAGGTGAGCGGCTTAAAAACTATCCCCTGCTCCCAAGACAGGACTGGAGGAAATGAGGATGACTGCTCTTCCTCCTTACAGTCGCAAGGAGCTCTGGCCAGAGCTCCAGGCATATGTCCCGCCGAATGAAGCCAGAAGCTGGGTACTGGAGAAGCAGTCCTGCCAAGCCATTGCCGCAGGACCTTCGCCCGTCCCCTGGCCCCGGCCTCCCTCACCTCCCAGCCCAGGCTCATGCCACAGTGCAAACATGGGGGGGAAGCAGGCTGCAGAGCTCCTGTAGGTGAAAAACAGCTCTGGGAAGGCAGCAAGTTAGTTTAAATCCACCCACAATGCCTCTTTCAGCAGCGGTGCTGGCTTAGATCAGATTAAATGCACGCAAAGAGCAGCTTTAGGAGACAGCACGTCTGAGCCTTCCTTGGAAAAAATGGAGTGGGAAGTGCTTCACCTACTCCAAGCCCTCCCATCTCACCTCAGAGCTCAAGCACGAAAAAACAAGCAGGAGTTCAGGGCTCCTGGCCTGCAGAAGAAAGTGCTGAAGGTTTCGGGTTGTGCAGCATCAGGCCCATGACCCACGTACCGCAGGAGCTGCCCTCTCTGAGGCGTCCCAGCAGCTCTCTGCAGCACTGCCTGCTGGAAGTGATCTTCAAAAGGAAAAATAGTTAGAAAGCTACCTGAGGGGCAGGGCTGCGTCTCCAACTGTAAACACTGCCCTTTTCCTACTGTGGTATCATTGTAAAAACAATTCGCTTTATTCTGTCAAGGATGAGTAACAAACTACAGTTCCTTCTTGTCAGCTAAACTCCAGCCACGAGGGTGTTACTTTTACCTTTACTTTTATGTTCACGATATTCGGCCTCCTCTGGCAAGTGCACATATGGTAGGACGACTGCATGCCCCAACCAGCCCCACACAAATCAGGACATAGGAGGTTTAGGGGCAGAAATCAGATCACACTGCAAAGGTCATTTTAAAAACCTGAGATCTTGACAGGACATTAGTCCCCAATAGCAGATTGCAACCCACATTTTTTTTTTGGCAGGCACCAGAATGCAGTAAAATAGCTTTAGGGAAATCATCGTTGCCTCATAACAAAATCACCTAAAGCAAAGAGCTTCGGTGATAAGCACTTTAAAAGGTTTGGTATTTTTTGTTATGTTTAAGGTAACTTTAGCTCTGGGAAACGTTCCGTATTTTTCACACTAAAACCTCTAAAGCAATACTGGCCATTTTTCGACGCCGAAACATAACCAAGCTTACTCTTGGAAGAAGCTGAGAAGGAAAAAGCTGCTAGTGCTTTTCACAGATAGCATGAACACAGATTTTCCTAACTATGGTTAGATAATTACGCTGCTGCTCACTAACCTTAACTATTCTTTAAACTAACTGGCTAGGGACACTGCACACTTCCATAGGATATTCAAAGCAGTGATACATACCAGCAGCTACAAAAAAAGTTTGTGCAGAATGGAAACTTGTTAAACACAGGTGTTTCATTGCAGGATTTGGTTAGCAGCAACTTGGTTAGCAATGACTCAGTCGGAGTTTGAACAACTAACTTCAGCCTTGGGAGAACTCACAAAAATACTGTGATTTATCACGTGCTACTACATCCACTCTATTAGGTTGTAACTTATCAACCAAATCTACTCCTGCCTCAGAATAAGCCTTGTGCTGACATTAATAATGCAAAGGTCACTTTGACCTTTAGCTAATAACTGGATAGCAGTTTTTTACCTATATTACCTCTTTCTGTATGTTCAAAAACACAGGTGCAGACCTTTCAGTATAAATACTTCAGATTTCACATCAAATTATGTGCGAGCATGTCAGCAACAGGATTAATAGGAGCTTTGCTTGCAGAACATTCTCATGAGCATTACTGGGATTTTAACTCCTGCCAAGCCTAAAATGAGCTTTTTCTTATGCCAAATGAAACAGTGCAGAGAGTCATTATTACACTTGACAATTAACTTTTAAGGATCTGTTTGTGCCATCATTAAGGACATTATGAAAGGGAAGATAGACATGAGAGTCACAT
This sequence comes from Dromaius novaehollandiae, assembly GCF_036370855.1. Taxonomy (NCBI): domain Eukaryota; kingdom Metazoa; phylum Chordata; class Aves; order Casuariiformes; family Dromaiidae; genus Dromaius; species Dromaius novaehollandiae. Next base: position 33,798,387 of record NC_088132.1, read on the forward strand.
ACTACAGAGGTTCTGTCTCAAAGTTTATTGACAAAACAGATAATTACGGCAAGTTTCTAGCCCTTGAACACTAACAAAGTTTTATTACAAAAAGCAGAACTGTGAAGTTATATGAAAGCATTAATCAAAGGCAAGACAAAATTTATGTGCGTCCTTAAAGGTTTACAGCTCTACAATGAAACACAAAGTCTTTTTTAGGGGAAGCTGACCTCAAAATGCAACAGTAGCCATCCATATCTTATCTCAAATCTGAGCCCGCCCCCTCCCCAAACCCCTCACAACTTTCATGTTTCAAATGTCAAGATGGAAAAATTAGGTTATGCTCAGTCATATGCAAAATTGAATCACCATCTAGACAGATTTGCCAGAGAATTCAGTAGCAATTAATTTTTTGCAAGTGTGAAAACAGATACTTTAGAGATACTCAAGTTGTTACCTGTTTCTATGTAACCTTTTACAGTGTACTGTTTTCAACAGCTACAGGAATCACACCATCAAAAGATACAAAAAGAAAAGGAAAACATCCTGCACACAGCTAGGTGGTTTTCTGTTGCATGCCCCCAAAACAGCTGAAGGAAAAAACCTCAAGAGTATATTGTAATTGTATATACTACAATCATAATTCCGCATTTCAAAATACCTTTCTAAAGCGCCCTTACTATATCAAGGAACAAACCTTTGGCCCCTTACACTTTGTAAAGTAAATGGGCCATTTATCTCAAAATGGTCATTCTGTATTAATTGAAGTTTTTAGCTGAAGGGCCTCTGTGGACATATTCATTTCATAAATCTAAGTTTCAGCGGTTACGCAGCTGATTTGCTGAAACAGTTTCATCATTTTTTCTAGAATAAGGACAGATTTCCAACTGGAGGCAAATCAATGATTCTTACTAAATACTACTTTCCTTTTCACTCTCCCTCCATTCTTCCTCCAACATTTTTCTCCATCTAACTGGAATTATACTTTATACTACAGCAAGAGTACATAACATCAAATGAAAACACTGGCTGAATATTAAAGCATGAGCTTAGGTAGGTCATCTTATTTATTTATGAACAGGTGAACTTCTCACATTAGCCTTCTTTTCAGCAAACTGTTGATTATAGCCTTACAGAAGTCTAAAAAAAAAAAATTTTTTTAAAGTTCAAAAACACTAATCTTAAAATTTCCTAGAGGAGGGGCAGACCCCAGCATAGAGAACTGAAGTCTACTACAGATCAACTTGCTTTTCTTAAGTAGCTTTTGCAGATCTCTTAGATGACATCCATGGTACCCGGAGGTATATAGAGCACAAGCTCAACACCACTATTCCAGATTAACAATTATTTATTAGCTGTTTTGCTACTGGTCTTCTACAGTTTGTTATTTTTGTTAATATTTTTGTTCCCTGTCCAACTGTTTGCTAATGTTCTTTGCTTACTAAGATAAGATTTTAAATGGCAAACTTCATTTAAGCTTCCTTGCTCTTAAAGGCTGCAAATGTATTTTTACTACACAAAGATGATTACCAGCCTTAACAACAGATTCATCTTGCAGTGACACACAAAAAACTGCATTACAGCTTGTCTGCAATAGTCTGAGAAGTCTAGTGGCAAGGTCGGCCGATTCTGCATACCTCCAGGCACAGCATAGTCTACTCCTTACTGACCTAAAACTTGAATTATTCCCTTTGATGAGGCCCAAAAGGAACAGCTAATCCTGCAGAAGAGATATAGGTATCAAGTATCTATGCTCAAACAGCTTCTCTGTCTTTCTCATATGGGGGTATCACACATTTTACAGTTAGCTCTTTTGAGCAATGGCACTTTAAAACTATCAAAATACATGAAATTTTTTTAAATGCTAACATGCTTTGAAAGACTGGTGGCACATCCAATGTTTAAGCGACAGCCAGCGGTCATGCAACTGCACTACAGCTGACCCCCCCCAGGACTTCTAGCAAAGCACTGTCACTCTGCAGGTTGTCTCTGATGATAGGAGCTGACATCACTCTTCAGCAGGAATAAGGTCTTTGCGTACACATTTTCTGTTAGCCTGAAAGGAGGACTTCAGCTGTTAACATTTACAAATATTGTTTTTAATTAAACTTCTGCAAGATAATGATATGTAGCAGAGGAAAGCTAACCAATTAAGTTTATTTTATCGCCGCTTTGACATACATGAGAGGCTTCATCTTGTTGATATATTTTCACCATACCACTACTGATACATATGAAACCAAAGCTTTCCTATGTCTCATAACGTCTCTCAGGATGTGGTTGCTTCACTTACCCTACTATAGGGCTTTTTTGCAGGATTTCCTGTGGGAGTCCTCGCTGTCACAGCAGTGAGGTTTCACAGGGGGCTTCCATAGGAAAGCCAGGGCGTTTCTAAGAACACATGCCCCAAACACGATGGGCTCAGGTTCTGCCAAAGACGAACTGCTGGCTAACAACTCCATCCGACCTCTCTGTGGGTCACAGGTCTTTTCATCCCAGACCCAGGACTTCTCAAAAGCACTTCTTTCCCAATGTTTTAGGTACATCTCCAGCTCTCTCAGACATATGTTAGAATTAACTTTCCCTGATATACACCAGTGCAGTTGTCAGTTCCCCGCTTGGGAGAAAGCACAAAACCACTCTGCCTCCGAGGGACAAAACCACCACAAAACCAGGAGAAGTCTACCATGCCTGGGGAAACGGCTCCTCAGCCGACAGCACCGTCAGCTCCCGCGGTGCGCGACAGCTCCTGGCAGAAGTCAGGCTCTGGAAGCCAGGAGAAGTTTGATGACGAAAGCAAGACAATTCCTGTGTTAATAGAACCCAAGAGCAATCAAAAACTTTACATACCAGGAAGGCTTAAAGGCTTGAGCAGCTCCAGGAGAAAGAAGGCGAGTGCACTGTTGAGAACTGCAGCACTGTAACACGGATATTTCTGTTGCCTGTAAAAATTAAAATTTGCACCTTTCAGTGAACAGGAAAAAGATAGCTGGAGTTATCAAAAACTACACAGTTTGCCCCACTTTTAGCTTAGAACACCACAATATTTTTGTAATTTGTCAAATAATTTTTTTCAAAGATCTGAAGCAATTTCTAGCACAAGTAATTCCAAATTCCACGCTGGCAGTGGCTCCTCAACCACTGCAGAGCTCTTTCAGCTGCACGGGAAAACCCAGGCTTGCTACAGGGCTCTGACACTGTATTTCCAATATTTACCAACAAGGTTAGAAAATGCTGCCAGTGTGGAGATTATGGACTTATGCATATGGATACAGGGAGGCTGGAAAGACTGTCTGTTTTCACAGCCTCATTGTACTTGGCCTTGAACAGCTTACATCCAGAGATCAAGCCGAATAACACTGTACCACATATAAAAATATCACCATAGCAGCAAGATCAAATTCTGCCACCACTTTACAAGAGTGGGTATCATTTACTTTCTTCTCAATTAATCCGTGTAATATCCATTACTAACAGGAGCAGCTAAAGTGACCGGCTATCTGCTCCCCGAGCGGCTGCGGCCAAAGCGCAGCCGACAGACCTACACCCTGCCGTAAATAAACACTTCTCCGCACGTTGCTGGTAAATGAGAGACGCAGGTGGGAGCACGGGCACCGCTCCATCCCCTTCCCCTCACTCGCACGCTGCCCAACGCCAGGTGAGAGATTCGCTCCCACCGCTACGCAGGGTCCTGTTTCACAGTTTTGACTCACGGATGGGTGATAACATTTTTGTGGCTGACAAGTAACAAGAACCACTCTCCCGCCGTCAGCTAACCACACAGCCTATTCTGGGCCACCCGCTGCCATCAGCGGACAAACATGCACAACTTAAAAAAGCAAAAAACAAACAAAAACACACTGAAAGATCATACAATCTTTTGGACCACCCTCACTGCCTGGGTAAATGCAAGGCAAAGACAGGCCAAAAACTAGGGTTGGAGCATCTTTCTCAGGAGAGGCTCATAAAATAAAAATCCTCAAATTCAAAGCAATTTCCCCAAATAGCTTTGAAACTGACACAAATAAGATTGCAAGATCTTAAAGTGACCCTCGCAGGCAGAGGAAGTGAACACTTTGAAGTATTACTGCAACAGCCTAAACGAAATGACCAGAACACAGACCTTGCTTCAAGAACGAAAAGCTCTCTATAGCTCCGGGTGCAGCAAAAGAGCACTGGGTTGCTGCTTCTGTCAGCTTGCTGAATTGATACGGCAAATACAGAGTAACCATGCATAGAGAATTTATGAATACGTCATTTTTAAACCCCATTTTGCATAAACTGTTCGAGAGTCCCAAAGATGAAATTCTGCTAGCTTAATACGGATGACACTTTTACAAAACTCTTGCCACGAAGATTATAGCCTGGAGACCACAGAAGATGGATCCCCAGCAGAGGGAGGATAAGGCAAATCTGCAGGCCTGCGAGTCAGGTATTGGCCAACTCTTGCGGTTTAGACAGCATCTAGGGCACAGCGCATGGATGTCAGTTCAGACTCTCAACCCACACAGTGGCTGCTGCCCTACTACAGAGATTTGAGGTAGCTTGTGTAAAACTACCTCCATTTTCTGCCTGGAGAGTAATTAACTCCTTGCTGATGAGCAGCATTTGCATTCAGTGCCAAAGAGGTCCCTGCAATGCAAGTACAGGATAAGCATGGCTTACTTGGGCAAGTTATGCTCCATGCAGGAAAGGCCACAGGAAAAGAAAAACAGTTCAATCTTCAAGTGATTTTATTTTCCATGTTCTCCATGGGGACAAAGAGTGTTGGGAGGAAGGAAGGAAAAGAACGTATCCCCAGCCTGGGTTCACAGGATCCCCACTGCTCCTGTGGCGGGGGATCCACAAGCTCCACCAACACCACTCTTCCTCAATTCCTTCCCATGAAGGCAAGGTCTGTCACCTCCATCCCCAAGTTCCCCTACAAAAGATCAAGTTCCAGCATCCTACAGACAATGCCACTTCATTTATTCAAAGCAAAGCATGAAATTAAGAATTCAGAGCTTTTCTTCACTAACACGGTATCTAAAAACTAAGCCTACTAGCTAGTACCAAAACCAGGCAAGCTCAGTTTCACAAAATGCAGTGCAGCTCCGTGCTGTTGCCAAGGAAGTGGCCCTGCTTCGCTCCCAATGTGGGGCAGGACGTAGGGATCTCGAGCCTGCGGGAGAAATCACATTCACAAGCTCATTCAGTGCAACACTGTTTCAGGGAGCATGAAGACTGCAAATAAACTTTGATTCAGGACATCCTACAGTCACATTAGCATTCAGATCTACTTCAAGGGCAGAAGCAGCAGCAGCACAAGAGATAGCGAGAGGGAGGAACAAGATAAAAGGGGGCAATCACAATCACTGAATTAGGCAGAGAGAAAAACATCATCAGCACTAGCAGAAGATGTTTTCAGATGTACTCCTTGCTCCAGACCAGCGCTGATGGGACACACAGAAGATGGATCCCCAGCAGAGGGAGGATAAGGCAAATCTGCAGGCCTGTGAGTCAGGTATTGGCCCACTCTTGCCTGACTTGTGGTATGCATGCAAACCGTTTTTCCTTTTTTCCTTTTCTTTTACTTTTAAAGGTTTTATATTTGGCAAAAAGCTAAAAAGAGCAAGTGCAAAAGTTAAATATTTCCATAGGTTTAAACAACCAAAAAAGCCACCCCAGTCTGCAACATGGTAATCACTTCTGCATTCATGGGAAAAAGGCAGAGTCAGAATAAGCTGAGTGAATTTATTTAACGATAACCACATTAAGCTGTTCATCTCTGTGGCAGAACGTCCCAGACTTTATAGCTAACATTTCACTGTGTGAATGGGTAGAAACATTTGCTCACATAAGCTGGTTAAATGTGATTCAGCCCAGATGTCTGAGTGGCTTAACAGTCTTTGTTATGAGATGTTTGCAAAACATCAAAAAGAATAACAGACAAATACATGACAAAGTTCCTGTCCAGTGGACGTGCAGGGACTGGAGTAGAACAAGACTATTTTTGGTAAAACATGGCTAAAACCCATCTACGTGCTACGCAACAGTAGTTACACAGCGTTCAGTTCTTCTTCAAAGAAAGGGTAAAAATGGGATACAACTCGGATCCTAAATGGAGCTGCTCACTGGGCTCCTCTCTGTCTGCTTAGCCAGCACTGCTGCTCCTATCAGGAACAAGGAGAAGGAGCAGAAAAATGAGCTATGAAGAATACCGCCAAACCAATCCAATGTGTGTGGGAAAACACCAGATACACCACTAAGCTGGAGTGGGGAGGAGGGCTTCCACCTAAAGCCTTGATACAGACCTTCCAACTTGATAAAGTTGCACCAGGATAATTGATAAAGTTGTGGTATAGATATTGGCAGGTACTTTCTAACCAGGGCCAGAATTATATTTAGAGTGGGTCCACTCACCCAGATCTATTGAAATACTAATACTGTCCAGCTCCTCTTAGTACCACATTTTTCTGGTGAACACACACAACAGAAAATATTTTAAAAGTATGTATTATAGACATATCAGACTTATCAGAAGAAGCTGGGGTGAGAGTAATGGAGGAAAAACCTCCGAACAAGGCCAGTAACACACCAGTAATTCATCCTTCAAAATACAAGGTCATCTTCTTCTCTTGTTGTGGAATGTATTGATTCTAATTAAGCACAAAGTTTCCTGCAGTAACAGTAGTTAATGTGCTGTCTGGTTCAAACCGTTCCTGGAATGCATGCATACGTTACGAAGTTACCCTTTAAAAAGCAACTTGGGGAAAAATATGGATTTGCTCTGTTATCCAAATACATATTTCTGCACATATACATGTACATACTTCTGCAAACCGATCTGCAACTGTTGCCATAAATAAATCTTCCCCTACACATGATGATCTCTAACAGCAATTCCCACTCAGTGTCACTGGCCCAGATTACCTGCTGGAAGCATTTCAACCAATTACAGAGTTAAAACCAGCCACACAGCTTGACCAGAGCCCAGATCTTCCCTGGGAGAGGAGCATGTACCAACAGCAAAGCCTCGGCACAGGAGCTGAGACCTACCGGCAGCCCCAGCCCTCTCCTGCTGCTAAGATGGCCTGATACCTATTTTGGGATGAAGAAGCATTTCACAGTCAGAAGAATCAATAAGCAATACCAAGACACTCTACCACTACAGCAGGAAACTCCCTTTCCTGCTCCTAGATCTATTTCCTCCAAATGTAATACATACATACATATAGATATAAATCCCGAACTAAAAGAAAAGGAAGCACACAACCCTGAAAGGACTTAACAGGTAAAACACTTTCCCACATCACGAACAACATCCCATCCGCAGAAACAGAATCCATCTTCAAACTGCCCACTTCAGATTCAGCCGCATCCTTACAGCCCAACAACATTTTTCTGTTCTCAGCAGGCTATTCAGTCTAAAAAAAGATAAAAGACACGGTAACTTGCAAGTATTTGCCTGAACCAAACCTCACAGTTCTGCTTTTTAATTTCCGAGGGGGGTGGGCAGAGGAAATTGAACATATGAGACCTGGTTAAAGCTTAGATCCCAGCAAAGCACAGAATTGCTCACAACAGTGATGCTTAACTTGATCGACCACACAAGACCACTGAATTCCTGAGCAACCAAACTCATTAAAACGTGTCTACCAGATGTCTGTATGTGAATGCGGAGGAGTATTCTAGAGGAGGAAAACTATCTTTTGGATATCACTCTTCTTCGCAAGTCATTTATAACTACAGTGAGCTATAAATATAGCTTTCCTTAGCATTCTCCAAAAAAAGAAAGCAAGGGAAAAAAAGCCCACAAAATTTTCTGGCAAAGAACAGAACTATATGAATTGTTCAGGGTTGAGGAGCAAAAAATAAAGCAACTATGAGAGCTTATTCTCCCCACACAAACACCTCAAGATTTAGAATACACACAGGAAGCGTAACGATGAAATAGTCAGTCTTTTGTCTCAATTCGTACCTTCAGCTCACAGAACAGAGGCTCTACTTGTTCCCACCTCACATTTTTTGAGGGTAACTGGACTGATTGTTTTATATAAAATTGTTATACAAATAGTCTTGTTACCTGCCACACACTTGGAGCAGTAGTGTAAAAATAGCTCGCTCTGGCCAATTTTCTTCCAAAAGCAGCCACGGCTCTCCTCGTTCCTAAAGGGAATTTAATGAAGCCATCTGCTCGCCGCTCAGCGTATTCTAAAAACATCCTGTATTCTTACTGCTCTCTTTGACAACTCAAACCCTGGCTAGCATCCCGAGGCTACAATCTTTGCATACAGCAAAGCAAAAAGCAGAAGGAAACACAACTGCAAATGTTGTGCTTATACATATGTGAAAATATTTCAATATCTGTATATTTATCTATGTCATTGACCGAATTTTGGCAATATTTATGTTTTAAAGAAAGGAGATAAAATAGTAAATTGCAATGTGCATATAAAACTGGATCTTATGTTTCTTTAAGTAGCATTTAAGTATGTTACTTGGTATTTAATAAGCACATTCAATTAAGGAAGCCATTTATCTGATCCACAGTTTAAAAATACCTTAGTGCTACAGTGCCATATAAGCTTAATGAAGAAGTCAAGAATGTATATTTAGTTTTAAAAAAATACCTGTTCAACCCACCTGTACAACACCAACCAGGTGATCCAAATTTGAAGCAACTGTTGCATGGACTACAGTAAAGGGCTACCACATGACCCAGCCGGCATACACCTCCGGTGGCCAATTTCAGCTGTTAGGACTTGGCCCGTCCTTCGTGGCCATACAGGAGAGAAGACTATGAAAAGCGCGCCCAGGCAAAAGTGAACCCTGCGCTCAGGCCGCTCTCCTAAATGAAGCTGGATATATGTTCCACATATTGACTTTAACACTTCCGTACTTCTAGGTAGATTTCTCTAATGCCCTCTCCATTAGCATCCCTATGGCAGCACACTTAAAATGCAATTATTGAGGAAATACACTGCACTACAGTATTAGCTGCACCTGGTAGCACAAATGTGCCTGAAGATGCTTTTCCAACTGAAAAATACACCCTTGTTTAAAAAGTAAAATTCACACACACAATACAAGTTCAAAAGGTAGAAATCTACTGCATTGTATTTCAAAGAAAACTCTTTAATTACATAGTTACATACAAGGCTGCAAATTTTCCAGAGACAGAAAATGCGTTTGTGAGGGTACCTAACACAATGGAGCCTTCAATTTTGCCCGGTGCTTCCAAATCACTTCCCAATACAATTAACCACTGTGTATAGTTACAAACAAAACAATCTCACCAAAAAACACCTCCCCCCCAAAAAATGACAAGAGGCATAACGGGGGGGTGGGCAGAATTGTATTTGTACGGAGCAGGCTCTTAAGACACCAACCAGAAGTCCAAGCCTGAATACACCACGCCTGTTTTGGGTTTTGTTGTTTTAAGTGCAGGATTTTCTGGGGCAGAAGAAGGGGAGAACCACCCCTGCTCCAAAATACTTACTGTAGGAGTCACATCTGGCATACTAAGGCAACCTTATTCAAAATCTAAGCAGCATGGATTTGTTACAGCAGTAGCACAGGACAGCCAGAATCAGAGCAAAACTGCTATTAAAAATCCAGCAAGAGAGAAGTTGGAGTGTGAACCATTACTCTGCCTTTGCAGCATTGCAGCACCAAACCCTAGTCCTTGCTTTGCATTGATAAATAAGAGTGCATTCCAAATTTGGTCCTTCTGCATGTATGGAGCAACAAAAGCAAGGCTGTCATTTCTGGATTTTGTAGCAGGGGAAGCAGAAATAGCACTGCAGTGATTTAAGACATCATTTTATATCCACTGCCAGGACTCTCCAAAAGCAGGCGTGCTGCTACAGCGATGGGTCCAACTTACCGGTCTGAAAGAGTAGCTGGCTCTCAGAGAAAGGTCCCAAACTAGGCCAAGGCTACCAAATGGGCTCTATTAACCTAAAGTTCAACTTTTATGAGAAGCCAGTTCTCCAGTTGCAAAGGGTGCCACATTCTGCACATCTTAAACGATCAAAACGGGAGGTCCATGAAAGCCAAAGCAGGAGACATCAACAGGATGCCCCAGGTGTTGAAGACACACACCATTCCCTACCCAGGGAAGCAAACCACCATATAATTCAGAGGAAAACGGTGTAAGCAGAGCATTTGTTACACCCACTGCTTCAAAGCAAGCACACACCTCTCCTCCTCCACACTGGCTTCTGCTATTAATATGGCAAAAAGAAACATTGCTTTCCCCCCACCTCCTTTTTAAACCAGGGTCTTAACTAAAAGGATTACAGCATGGACCCATACTGCTACTTGTCTTAACACTTCTGAGGCCCGACACAGCTTGGAAGGTATCATGCTGGGATATGTAGAAGCAAGTTAAGAAAACCATATTTTCCAGGTTAGAATCATATCTGTGTAATTTTTTTTCCTTATTGTCTCGTGTCTGACCAGTATTATCAAGGATTAAAGAGGTCATAAATTAACAAGCAGCTGTTTGAAGCTTGCTCAGCAAGGAAAATCCCAAAGCTCACTCATCTGCAGTGCAGAGGGCAGGGGAGGAAGAGAATTTGAACAAGTATTAGGAGAACACTAATGAAGACAGACTTGTGAACAGCAGAGATGATCTCTCCACCTCCACAAGCAGGGACTGAACGTCATTGCCGAAAGGACCAGAAGAACAGGACCTGACAGACAAGCAGAAAAATTCACAGATTTCATACAACCCCTGGGCTGATACTGCCTGGAATGACACTTCAGCAGCAGAAACCATGCCAAGAAACCCATATGCCAATATATGAGATGCAAAAAGCTATGTGCACATAGCTGTCTTCCCTTGTTCTCCAAGATAAATGAACACACTAAATTTAAATTTTATGTTGACTAAAGACACTCATTCGGCTGAAAATCAAAGGAGCTTACTTGTTTGGGGAAAAATGGGGGATATGATAGGTTACTTTTCTTTCAGCCAGACCAACTTGTGAATTTAGCTCACTGTACAGCCAACCAAATTTTAATGCCAGTACAAGGGGGCAGGTAAGAATTCACTTAATTGCAGGTCTTCAAGAAAAGGCACGTTCTGTCTGTAAAATCCACTGTGCAGAACTGAAGCTTTAGGAAATGTTAAGGATTTGACTGAAATCCTGTCAATCAGAGAAAAGAGACAGGAGGCTCCCAGACCAGTTACTGCCATGGAACAAAGCATCTGTAGTTATTTAATGTGTTCCTCACATGTGAGAGAGTTTCTACTGATCCACCTGCCTCCTTAATTTGCTTGCAAGGGGCCATCTTCTGATTTTCTGCTATGTAATCTTCCTCTACTACTTGCACCAGAGATTTGCAAGAATCCTGAAGTGAGTCTCTTTGCTTTACAGCACAAGGTGTTAATAATTTCCTAGATATTGCTTGCTAAGCAAGTGAGAAAGCACAGCCAAACACTAATTTATTTTATTTGAACTCTATTTAAACTTGTATTTAAGTTCCAGCGTATTGAAGGTGAAAAGTACATAAAAAGGCTGGAAAACACATGCTCCAAGAGCCATGCATTGATACTAGAGGACTGAATAAGTATGAGTGCAAACGCATGAACTGTGCTTCCAAGACATACAGCAAATAGGTAAGAACGAACTTTAAAAACAGCAAGGCCAAGTATGCAGTCACCTGATGGAGAAGGATTCACCACATGCAGCTAACGATTTCTGATCCACAGCAGTGTATCAATACATAGCAAAGCCAGTAACAGATGTACTAAAAAGCACAAAGCAGAAAATGTGGAGTTGAGAACAGGAAGACTTACACAGATTACACCATCTTTGCTCTCTTCCCATCCTAGATCTTGTTTCAGTCCCTTAAGTGGATAGACAGCACAGATTTCAGTTGCCTGCCTTTGCGGTAAGGCGTGGGGATGCCCAGTCTTTGTTATACCATTCCCATCCCTGGTGACAACATGAGCTTCTCACAAAGGATTGCAAAATCCAGGAAAGGCAGCCCTCTTCGTGCATGATGGGGGGAAAGGGCCACATGCTTTACAACATTACAACATTTGAGTGCTGTAAGATGGAGGAGATAAGCCCCTGAAGCACAAGCTCAGCAAGTGCAATGTCTGCCATAAGTTGCTTTCACTACTTGGATATTTCAAGAAAAACATAAACAAACACCGTTTGCATATTTTAACTTACTTGACACACGTTGAGGACTGAGACCATACCATAAAGGGCTGTTTACAACAGCAAAACAATCGGTGTGCTACACACGCAAGCTATCTACATTATACAAATCACACAGCCCTCAGGTCAGTACAACTCTGGGCAGCAAGCAAAGAGTGCGACAGCAAAACCAACAGCAGAGATAAAGTTCCTTCAAGGAATACGTTGGAAAAAAAATGACATTTAATGGGATATTCCCATCTGACTCTTTCCAAATTAGAATGATATTCTCATCAGAAGATCCTATATGCTAGAGAAAGAGGTAGTGAAATGGGTAACTGATGGCTGCCCTCTCCGGAACAGTGAACACTGATGGACTGATGGAGACGTGTGGTACAGCCACAATCTCTGCTGCAGACAGAAACTGTTGCTTTCTACCAAAGATATAGTTAGGGACGCTTACAGCTACCAAGCAAAAGTTAACATACAACTAAAACCTTCACACACGGACATTTTATTATTACCTTTGCTCTTCACGCTTTGCGCCCTAGAGTTATGAATATGTGGTATTTTGCTTTAAAAGGTATTTGTACCTCACTGTAAACATACACTATCATGGCGTCCCAAAGAGAAAGCTTTACAGTTACCAAACCAACTTAGATATATGCTATTATCTTAATAAGAAAGCTCCCCCCGCACACTGGAAGCTAAGCCTGGTACTGAAAAGAGGAGCGTCAGAGCAGCTAAATCATAATTCATCACTATTGGCATGAGTCAAAATCCTGTAACAGTAGATTTCTGCAGCTGCAATTCAGTCTGAAGGGATTTTAATGGCAGAGAACTAAATCTTCCTGTAAGTTAGTGTATCACAGCGCAGTGAGCCTGCAAGCACAACACAGATTAACTGTAGTGATGGACCCTTTGTTAATTAAAACTGACACTTCTTTGCCCATCAGGCAACAGCACATTCAAGACCAATCACATAATAAAACCACTGTTAGTCTTTTCTCTACATATACGACTGCAGAACAAAACAGGATGGTTGTACAATCAACAAGGACTTAAACCTCTGCAAGCAGCATAACTTCCCAGGAATATGCATTAACAGCAAAAGATCTTGCGCTGAAAGAAGAGGTAAAAACTCTTGGGGGGGAGGGGGGAGAGACTGAAAGAAGAGGTAAAAACTCTCAGGGGGGTGGTGGGGGGGACTAAAATCTTTCTATTGTACTTATTCACCCTCCCATAAACCATGCCAGTCATTTCAAGTTGAACACAATACCACTTAGCCATTGTCTTCACTAGCAAAGTTGGCACAAAATGCCTCCCCCAAGAAGGACGTTACTTTCCTCCTTTCCTCCTCCCAAGCTGTCACATTCAGTGCCCTTTGCAAGTTTTCAAATATATGAATAAAATATGGCATTTTGACATTTATGAAACAAACATCCCATAAATGAGACCTTTATTTCTTCCAAAACATTTACGACATTTATTCTTTAATAAAAAATAAACATAACAACATGTTGCAAAACATTTACAAGAATGAGAAGCCTTGCAAAAAAAGGAATTTAAGGGCAATTTTGAACTTGTGGTAGTGTTTCATGTATTTTTTATAACACAAATATATTTAAAAACAAAATCTTTTCACATTCATAGTTACTTGGTGTCTAAACTAGATGTTTTATTAGCCACACTAACTACAAGTAACAATCACATGTGGCATAGCATGAGGCCCAATTCAGCAGAGCAAAATAAATAAATACCTTCTATCCCAATTTTCTTGAAAAGAAAAAAAAGATGAAAAAGAAATAATGTCCAAAGCTACAGAGACAATCAAAGAAATAAACCCCTGAAGCAAAAGAAATAACAGGGTAGGACAAAAAAAAATGCCTCTAATAGTAGTGATTTATTCTATTCACAGCCTGTTACTGTCAAGTTATGCAATGAGCCCAGATGATTCAGGAATTCGTGTAGGGAGAAAATGTTTTTCAATTAGCAATATGGATTTGGCTTGGCTCGTGTCAAGTGTCTGTAAGTGATAATCTCAAGAAAATGACAAGGTGACGTCTTTAAATAAGTGGCCTTAGGTTTAAGAAGGAGTGCCTCCAAAATAAACCAAAAGGAAGTAGAAGAGTAGACGTAGCCTATAATTCTCCCAAGTACCAGCAAAACTCATATTTGTGTGTGTGCGTAAAGCATACACACACACACACACACTCACTCAAAACTCTCTGCTTTTAAATCACACTACAGATGAAATGACATATAAAGCTGAAGCAACAGAGGCAGGTAACACAGCTATGAATTAGAGGGGGAAAAACCACGTCAGCAAAGAAACAAAACCACAAAGAACTAACAATTAACACACATACAGCTCTTACAGGAAGGAAAATGTAGATGAAAGCACATGCAGCTACAAACCAAAAGCAGTCACTGGAAATCAGTCTACCCTCCTGGGAAACAGAGGCTGTTGAACCTCTGCACAGATCAGTTAAAGTGGAAATCTCTTCTTAGGAAAATGCAACGAACCCCAACTTACAGCTTGCTGCAGATACAGAAGCCATCACCAGTTTTCTGTGAAAAATGGCGTGCTTTATTACTGGTCTGAAATGGTCTGCCTTAAGCTTCCAAATAATGCGGTCTTAAGCACCTTACTCTAAAGGGTCAGCTACATTTTTCCTCCCCCAAATTCATTTATCATTTCATACACACTGCCATTTCTTTGATACATTACATAGGTAAAACTTCTTGAACTTTCCCCACATTTTAAGGACCCTCCCAGACTCAGCGAATATCCAGTACGCCTCCACATGCAAGTAAGCTAATGGAAGAGGCCAAAGCCAAGCTTCATTCGGAGCTTGGGTAGGCTGACTTGCATTACAATCACCACAAACTAGAACAAGCGCTTACAGTGAGCTTGCCATGGCTCAGCTATTGCAAAGCCTTTAACATGAGCCCTCTGTGGTGGCTTTCAAATCTTCTTTATGAGACATTCAGACAACGGTTGTCCAGGACCTCATCCTCCCAACTGAAGCAGGTTCAGAGCCAAAATTCAGACCAGTACCTCCGCAGAGGCCTTGCGGCAGGTCACCCCGCAGCAAGCTCCTGAGGAGGAACAAGGTGGATGCTCCCCTGCAGGCTACCCCAGCCCCAAACCCTACCGTCAGCTTTTTAGGAGCCCACCAGCCCTACAGATAACATTTACCATGGGGTGACAGGTCCTGCAGAGAGCTGGGGAATCTCAGCACTGGGCTGCTCCCACGTCAAACCAATTTAGGCAGCTCCAGAAGTACTGCAAGGAAGGAGAAGCCTCCAGCAGTTACCAGCAAGCATTTACTCTCCATAATTCACAACACACAGATACTTTTTGTTTATAACACTAGGGTAGAGCTAAGGCTTTCTCTCTTTCCTTTTTTTTTTTTTTAAGCCACTTTCAGCTGTTGTTTCAGCACACTAAGACTTTTCTTAAGTGATGCAAGTTCAGCCAGACCAGCACAAAAAGAGTGCTCCTGGGGTGGAAAGTAAAAATATAAAAATATATATAGAGAGAGAGATATGCGTGTGCACACACATGCACACTTTAGAGCACCTCTGCATCCTACTTCTGGCCTGGAATGCACCACCTCGTGTGGGTAAAGGAGTTGAGATGAAAGAAGCAGAAATCCTTCTGCCAAGTGCAGACATGGGATCAGCTACTGAGACAATTAACAACAGATTTTTCCAGTGACACAACTTGGACCAGCATGCAACGCCTGGCACAGTCTCTGACAGTTGTTTCTGAACCATCCTATGAATACACGTATTCCTCCAAAAGACTGAGTCCAATTTTCCTGCTGTTAAAAAATGAACAAAACCCCCTTCATACTCTTATTCCCTTCAGCTAAAACATACATGAAAGTTTCAGAGAGGAAAGAAGGAAAATGGAATTATTAAAAATAAACCTTTGACTCATTTCCTTCTTTCCCTTTCATTCATTACAAGCCAGCAAAGCTCTTGCCTTCACTTGCTAAAATCACTTGGATTAATAATAATCTGAATTTACCTTCTTCAGGCAGCGAGAAACCTACCATCTTCCTCTCAGGTGAATTGCAAAACACGACATGAACAAGAGTATATTAAAACATCAGGATAGATACAGCCAGGCAGGAACGCGATGGGATGGAGAAGCACTGAAGGCGCTGAGGTGTCCCCATTTGGTACTGGCCGAGGGGGCACGTGCCCCCAGTCACAGCTCCACGTCCCCAGCCCGGACCACAGCTGGGCCGGCCCTGGCCCCGTCAGACACAAGAGCCTTGTTCGCTGCTGGGGAGGAAGAGAGACGGTGACGGCAACCAGGCAAGAGAAAGGGCATTTTGTTTTCAACCAGTTGTCTTACTGGTTTGAGGGCTGATTTTTTTCGGAATTTAAGATATAAATAATGTAATTGCAATTCAGTAGTTAAATGCATCAGGAAAGCAGAAGCTTCACGATGGGAAAGGAATTTAAGGTTGTGGCTACCGCATCTGTTCCAGGAAGCTCCTAAATAATATAGGTAACCATACTTATGGTACGAAGAGGTTACACAACCCAAGTGATTTCAGGGAAGAGTTTAGCCACTCTAAAATGGAAAGAGCAGAAATAAAATATTTATGTTGCAAGTAAGCCCAGTAAATCACAAAAGCGTGATGGAGGAGATGAACAGGTTACAGTGGGGAAACATTCTGCAACAGGCTGGACAAACAACAGAATACTCTCAGATCACGCAGAAGAAAACGTTAGTTGAGATCAGTGTCTGCTAAAAGTGACAGAGCCGACGCTTGCACGGTTGATCCTGTTACCACTTCACAGCAAAGACAAATTCTCTAAGAAGGCATATTATTTATTAACCATTTTTTTAATGCCATCGAGTAAAGATGATGGATTTTAGTTTCTACAGAGAGACACAAAAGAGCAGTCCAAAATTCTTCATCAGAAATAAAAAAGCAGATATTAACAGAAGCTGTAGTAAGAGAGTAAGTTCCCTCTTTCCCAGGCAGGTGGAAAAACAAATGCTTCATAAAAAGGTTTAGGTGTTTCCTCCCTCCCAATTAAATATTAACTTGAATGAACACCACACCAAGCAAACTATCCGTTTCTTCATTTCGGCTATGCATTACACAAGCCAAACCAACTTTACATAAATCATTTCCAATATCACAGTGCGAGCAAAAAATTAAAGTTACATGTTTTAAACAGGTAGAGCCTGCCGGTGCTGCTTTTACTGATTAACAACTTCTTCCCAAAGCAATTCCACTGCAATCAGCCTCTTGCAGGTGGCCTGGAACTGAGAAGAGAGAAGAAGGGCAGGAAAGGGAGCAGGGAGAAAGATGACAGAAAACTCAACAAGCTAAGTATTCATGGCAGATAATACTACGAGGAAAAAAACAGGTAAAATTCAAAAACGATTACCAACATAGGCTATCACTGCAGGGGTGCCAAAAGGAGCCTAGGTAGTATTATAGTTTTCTTTATCATGAACCAGAAAAAAAAAAAAAAAAAAAGAAAGAAAACACTCACACTCAAATCATAAACCTGTCCTGTTTTCCCAGCAGAACATGTAACTGCTTCGTTCAGCTCCAGCAGCTCTTAACAAAAGAAAGTATTTCAGAGAGACTACACACACCTAGGCTGCCCGCTACCACGGACGATGGCCCCTGCGCAGCACTGTAAGGATAGCGCTCCCCTTTCCAAGGATTTGGCCTCCATATAAGCTAATGGCAGGGAAACACTGTACGCATCCACGGACGTCTGTAGAGAGAACATAAAGGCCACAAGGGTCAGCCCTATTTCCACTGGATGTACTTTACCATGTCAGACTATGTACTTATGAGGAAAAAAAGTTAGGATTGAGAAATTAAGGGAAAAAAAGGCACTGTCAAACACTAAAAGAATAAACAACTTCACACCTAGTTTAGAGAAAAATTAAATCCATGCTCTTCAGAAAGCCTCCCGATGATGCAGATGTGAAGAGCCTATTCCCATAACTAATCGTCCCATCCCTAACGGGCTCTGTGCTGCATTTCTGTTCAGCAAAGAGTTCAGATCAAAGCCTCTGTGATTGCCCACACCACCTCACAGACCTGGTCGGCAGCAGCCCACGAGAACCCCATGAGAACAAGAATATTTAAGCTGTGAAAGCTCACGAGCACGGGAAAAGACATTTCCTTAGCAGCTAGGCCCAAGCTAGAGCACTCACTGCCAGCAAGAGCATCTGTGAAATTATTTTCTGAACCAAGCATGAGACTAATTTCTTTAGCATAACTTTCCCATAAACACTTTCTTCTCACCATAAACCTGCCAGTAACACTAGTATATGGATTTTCTGGTTTTGTTTTGTTTTGTTTGGTTGGTTTTTTTTAAGTGCACGGGAGTTAACTTATTTTTAGAGGTAGTTATGACATTTCATTCCACAATAGATAAGTAATAGATAAATAAAAGCACAAACACACAATATCTATCAAAAGCTTTATTAACAAAAAAGACACACTGCAGAGCACTACAAGCCTGCATTAAACTTCTTCAATATGTGATCTTAAAAGAATTTAAATGTTTAACACAGGGGCACTTTGCTGTACAGAGAGGCATATGCAACAACACGCATGTAACAGCCAGAACCCCTGCAAAACAGACATGGAAATTTCTCTCTCAAACAAAGGAAAAGAAGGTCTAATTCCATCAGACTTTACTGAAAAAATGAGGGTGACACGCAAGCTTAGCAGCTATCATCTACCATTAATAACTCAAGGCATAATACCAGACAGTTTTATTATTTTCAAAAGTGCTGTCTTAGTTCAATGTTAAACCACATGATTTAGCTGAATCTTAAAAGGTATCTTATCCATGCTGAACGTATTAATTGATCAATTAGTTTGACACAAGGGTCAACTCTCTTTTCCAAAGGCACGCAAAGACTATCTACAGACAGCATTTACTAGTTCACATTTTAGATCTCCAAGGTTTTGACTAAGTTTTCCAGCCAGACTGATGGACAAACACTTTTTTCTTTTAACTAGCATAAAAATGGCCTGTTACCCAGTTCTAGCTTAGGAGAAACCCAACCAACCTATGCTCTTCTCACCCATGAACTAGAACGCTGTATCCCCTCAAAGGAAAAGGTCCCTTGACAAAACAAGGGGAAATATATTAAGGTCTGAAACACACATATGAAATGTTTCTTGCAAAAGCATCTGATTCCTGGGGTAATGCTAAAGGAAGCTCTCTACATAATGTATTGACAAGAAGGAGCCATAGCTCACTTTTTTGTTTCCCAAAAGTCAAAAATACAAAGTTCAAACTCCAAAGGAAATACGCAGTTTCATTTCTCTACATAAAAATACCTTTTGCTGAGAAATTCACATATCAGATCAGTCCTCACAAGTTCTAACACCTTCCCCCATACCCAAACCTGATCCCACAGATTAAGACATAATTTGAAATAAAACCAGACTAAAGAATACAGACCTGGCCAATTAAAAGTTTAAAGCGCTAGATAAACACAGATTCAACGTGATTAGGCACACTGCATTCTCAGGCACTCTTCAGCAAATAGTCAAGACTCATCATGCCTACAGCATCCTTTCCTTCAGGAAAGCTGTACACCACTCTGTCCATATGATGCAAACGTTTGATACATAAAAGTTTATGTATCCCTAAAAATACAAACCTCAAACCAAGAAGTAAATTAAGAGCCCATCTTTTAACAGTTATGGTTTCTAATGTGTTATTCTTAGAATTATTATGCTGTTCAAAAGCAAGCATGCTCCAAATCAGACTACTTGTATGCTGTATTTATGTAGTAGACACTTTTATAAAAAGCGTATCAGTGTACAGAAAGTTAACAAAATTTCAAATTCAGATTATAATTTTTGCTTTCAGCCATCTTACCTAATAATTAGTTTGACATTAAATCAACTGGCCCAACAAAGTTCTTGTTGGTTGTCACATAAAGGACAGCTAAAGCAAGATAGTTCTGTAACAAATCACCGCCTGCCTGCAAAGTCAATACCAAATGACAACTCCCCATTAAAATCAGCAACTTGCTCCACATAATTAAAATACAGCTTCAAAGTAGCATATCAAATTCTGGAGAAGCTACTTAAGCAACAGAATGTGAGCTATTAAAAAACACCACCCACTAACAACACAAATACAAAAAAAACCCTCCAATTCATTAGTAGCAAAGTGATTAATCAAAATGAGCTAGTCAGTGCTGTAAGAGCACTGGAAGATTTACTCCCAGAACCTGTGGACCAGATTACACCACGTCTGCTCACCTTACAGAGAGCCCTCCTCTATGAGGAAGGTCTGTTTTTAGAACAGGACAACCTGCAGAACAAAATGCCACCTCCTGAGAGCACACACAACAGGGAAACTTGGATACAAGATCAATCACTAACCTGCAATTAAAGCAGAGAGAAAGCAAAATATACCTAGTCTAGTCTAAGAAACTGCCGGCTAGAGACATTACCGTGCTGGATGTTGTTACTAAATGGAGCTGAAATGGAATTCAAGGAGTAGAGAAAACACTGAGCCATGAAGTAAAGACGTCAGCATCGGGAGGAGGACATCGCATAACAGGTCTCCTACGCCGAGCCCTTTGCAATTCCATCCTAAAACTCGGGGAAGGTGGGGAGGAGGGGGAGAAAAAGATAACCTGACTACCTGTCATCGCAGAGATTTTAATCTCATGCTGCGGGGAGAGGCGTGGAATTAAAAATAATTTTCTTCTTCAGTGACTGCCAAGGAATATGACCTATAACTCACTACTAGATAACAGCTGAAAGAAAGCCAATATTTAGGAAATATTTTTATCAGCTGAAAGAAACTGTCACTGCAGTTAAGTCAGATTCCCCCCCAATTTGTTGATGCCCATTTTCATGCTTCAGCTACCTACCGCACAAATCATGCTGTGGTTTCACCGACGTTGCTCTTGCTGGCAAAGCCAGCCATGGCAGCTTCTACTCCCACATGGCTGCTGTTAAGCTGCTCGCGGGGCCACGTGGCGAACAAGAGCCACCGATGTGGCTCATGACACAACCCTGAACCCCTGCTTCTGCAGAGACTGCGTAAGGGCAAGGAGAGGAAGCGGGAGAGGGCAAAAAAAGTTTGGGCTGGCTCCACTTGGCACAGCTACAGCCAGTAAAGTAGCACAACCCTTCCCGAAGATGATTCAGATCACTTGAACTGTGTAAAACACACCGCCATCCCCCTTCGAGTTAGGCAAAAGAGCAATGGATGACTCAGAAGCTGGATATTTGCATACGCATTCACAGTAAGACGCCGTACATTGCGACTTTCTAACTACGGCAGAGCACCACCTATGATCAGAGTGGAGAAAAAGGCAACTCCACTTCTATACCAGGTCATCAAGTGAGACGGACCCACAGGCGAGGGTACGTTGGGAAGTGCCACACCGTACTGCCAACACGCGCTCAGGCTCATCCTTCAGCCTACGCTTGCCTCAAGGCACGCTTGGTTCGGGCCAGGTACAGAGCACAGTGCGGTCTCCACACCTGCCTGAGCCCTTACCCACAGCACGGACCAGCAACGTGCCCAGCCCAGCGCAGCACCACCCGCGGGCCACCGCTAACCTCCTCGCAAGGTCTTTGGTAGGAAGGCGCAGCATCTCTGTGCCTCAAGAGCGACCAAAATTCGTAGGTAGCCCAGAGCTCAGGTTCCTTTCGACACCACGGTCAGCCCGCCCCAAGCTGTGAGTGCTCCTGCCTGACAGCGCTGACTCGCGCAGGGGGCAGGGGCCTCGCCGGGCTTCAGCCTGGCCTTTCTGCCTTTGGCGTAGTATTGATAGCCATTATATCGCTGTGAAAAACCACAGTGCCTTTCCTCATGGGTTTTCATAGATGTATGGCTAGCCTCTAGGAAAGTTACCCTCAGGCAGAGAGCACACCTTTTGCTTTAGTTAAGGCAAAATGACTCAGTACTATTGGTAGCTGAGAATCCATCAAAATATTTGAGTAATCTTAGAAGACATCTATTTCGTTTACTCTGTAGACTGTCTAGATGCACACTGCTAACAAAGGTGAAGGACGAACAAAGGTCATAAAGCTAAAAGAGCCTGAAGTACCTCTTTCGGAAACAAACCTCAGCACAGCATATGGATGGCAAATCAGGAACATTAAATGTTAAAAAATACATAAAAATAAAAAAATACTATGAGATCCTATGTCCCTATCTCCATTTGTAATTAGCTTTCTCTAACATGCGCACAGGATTATAAGTTCTTTTGTTTTTTTTTAAATCAGATTTCAGGTTCGTGGACCAGATCCAAGGGGCTGGTTTCTATGCATTCCTGAGGGAGAAAGGGCTATAGAAAAGCCTTTTATTTCTGCATGTATTTCCCAGAAGGCCTAACTAATGCAAGGGGAAACGTATCAGGATTCTTCAATTGGGGGAGGGCAGGAAGGGATTAACATGTTTCACTGGCAGAGTATGCGCAAGCGGGCAGGGGCAAGCACTTCAGCGTGAGCAATTAAACACACTTCTTTTGTAAACCTTACGATGACATGGCTAAAACGTCCTTTTCAACGTAGCAGCCTACTTGGGTAAATGTCGAGGTAAATTGCGCCGAAAAGCAGGGCGTATTTCACAAAAAGCTGCTGTGAAGGGCGACGCTCAAGACTGAATATGCACATCTCACAAGGATCACCACTTAAACACGTCAGCCTCATAAAGTTACCAATACAAATACAGCACTACCTGTTCTCATAGTAAGCCAGCACCAGCTGCACTAACAGTTTTGGACAACTGCTAGTAATGGTCTCCTCCTCCTAAATCGGTACTGTATATTCACTTTTCTGTTAAGCTCTTCAAGAGCTAACGAAAGGTGGTCCCCAGGTTCAGAAACACACTCCAGCGCCACTTCAAAAGCCAACCTGCCGCAGAGCAACAGAAGTTATTCCGGTTTGCCCTTTTGCTTCAAAGGCCGTGAGCCACAAAATTTTCCAGCCTGCCACGTACTGATTTTCAAAGGAATATACTCTCTTCAAATCTCTTCTTTATAAGTTTACTAGCTTTTCAACCTTGGTTCTTTTAATGCTTGTTTATTGAAATACTTTTTCTATATTAAATATCCCTATGCTTGAGGTAAAAGCACTGCCAACAGGAACTCATTCCCAGTGATCATACATCACTCCCTATTACTAAAGTAAACCTTATGAAAAGCTAAATAAGAGGTTATTGTTCCAGAATTAGGACTTTGGCAATTGGATTTACCTTATTGCCAAGGCATATCTACAGGCAATGACACCAAGCAGCTATCTACAGGCAATGACACCAAGCAGCTTCAGCCCTGCCTCATGTCCTCAGGGACCCTAATCCCAGGCCCTACGACCGCATCCTGCTGCCTCGAGCATGGAGAAGGAAGCCACTGCTGCCCATCGCAGGGCAAGGGCTGCAAAAGGGGGCACATTCCTCCCCCAGGGCTCGAGGGGGGTTTTAAACCTCCTTGTCATACCAAAAGCAAGCACAGAAAGCACAGAAAACAGGCCGAGTTTGCTGAAGGTACAGCTGCTTTTACTTCTACCAGGAGGAGAGGCAGCAGACCGCACGGCTCCAGCCCACAGGTTAGCATACACTTACCAACATACAATTATAATTGAACAAGAAGCTTAATTCAAGTTTTGCTGCACTTGCTGGTTCAGAAATTCCTACTCCACCTGTATTTAAACACTGTTTTCATCTTTAATATAGTATGCAGCTAATACAGGTCCCTGCTCACACTAAGTAAAAACAAATTCCTTCCTGGAGTTATTTGGCATTAATATTAGTTACAGTATACAGTAAACAACCTAGTTTAACTAGTCCACTCAATAACATGATCACCCATCCCTCCCTTTAGCCCTCTTGCAGAAAGTTAAAAGCAGCAAAATTAATTATTTACTTGAAACCAAATAATCAGGTTGACTGTCCTAGGGCTGTGCTTTTAGGTGGTGAACTATTTTGTGTTATATTTAAAACATTTAGTTAAGTCAACAGAAAAACAACCAACCTTTATTTATCACTAATTTTGCCCAGTCATCAAGCCTTTCCTATAATCTCATTTTACAATTGTTGAAGACTTCCCACTTTGAGATACCATTTTCTGGAATAATAACAATACAAATGATGGACCTTTGCACCCCTCTCAGAATATACAATACTTTTAAGAGTAGAGTATTTACTTAAGGGAAAAAAAGTACTTACTGCAATATAAACAACAGACAGAATTTATCACAGCACTATTCACAGGAGACGGTGCTATTGAATAACACAGTCATCTTTCATTTAATAAAGCTCTAAAAAGATCCAGTGGCCAGAAACGAAAGAGAAACAATAAAAAGCTGGAAATAAGGGGCAGATTTTCAAGGCGAAGACAAATTAACCATTGACAATAAGATGACATGGGGGATTTGCAATCACTAGAAATGTTAAAATGAAGAGAGATCCTTTTTCCAAAAGGGAAAAATGGACTAGTGCACGAATTCCCGGGCTGATAATGAATTTCACCCAGTAATTCCAAAGATCCATGTTACATAAGGGCTAAGGTAGCATCCTTATTTCAGCATGCTTTTCTTCAGTGGCAGGACTGGGTTACTTTTTCCATCAGGTTATGTTTCTGACGGGGATGATATCCATTTCTCTATGCAGCACCACAACCTGCTGTCCCAGGCACGAGAGGGGGCAGGAAGGCTACCAGCTCCTGTAATGCGATCACTACACAAGCCAGCTGGTTTCCAAGAGGCTTTTTCAAGCCTCTAACTTCTAAATTTTTGCAGAAAATTGCTAAGATGCATAAAACTACAAGACCCAGAAGCAATGAAAGTTGTAGCTGAGCTGCAACAGTAGCATGCAAGTCCCTACTATGTAGCCCTTATTTAGGGCAGCAACCCACTGAATTTCCTACCTCTGCAAATACTACTGCCTCTCCAAGTGCTACTATGCTAGAAAAAGAGAAACCTCACAGTTCTACATAGCACTCAAAAGACTTCGTGCACATATCTGTGGAAGACAGCAAAGATCACAGCAGCCATCTGGATGCTTCTATTTAAGTATGTCACTCCACAGAAAAGTTTCACCATTACAGCACAGACTTTTCTCACTACTGCTCTACCCAAGTCGGAAGCCAAACCCAGCATCGGTACACACGTGCTTTGGAAGGATACCGTCTGGTCATTACAGACCACTGTGCAGCTCCACTCAGATGCTACCTAGAAATTAAGATTTTTCAAAAGAATTTCTATTTGGTTACATACACAGCTCAGAAAATGCCATCTAGATTTAAAAGACTTCTTCCCAAAGCCACGCTCCTGGAAGTCTGCTTTTATTTACTGTGAATCGTTTCCATACAGGCTCTCCATAGTAGTCCTTTAATCTTGCATGGCATAATTGTAAATGTTCTCTCTGCATATCTTTGCATAATTAACTAAGAGACATTTCAAGGTAATGCAAAAGAAACATCTTGGTACATACTTATTTTACACATTATGCTTACAACGTGTTATGCTATTTACTTCTCAATTTCAGAACAACCTCTAGCACACTGCAGGTGTAATTTATAAGCAGCAATTATAACACAATATAAATTACAACATAAGCAGACTGACAGAACATCAACTCGAGGTAATGCAACAGAAACTCCCCAAACTATACATAATTAAGAGCCTTCATGAGAAAACTCAGTTGGAGAAAAACCTCACGATAGACCTGGAAAGTGATACACTGTAAAACCAAATTAACAGGAAGGTAATTTCAGCCTCAAGACACTACATGTTCTGCCTGCACGCCAGAGCTCAAAAACGTGATTCACTTCAAACTTGACACAGGATGTGAAGCTATCTGGGACAATCAGGAGCAAAGGAAGAGCATCAGTATGTGGCATTCTGACTACAGCAGCCTCCTGGTTTTGAGGCACTCTCTCACCACTGTTTATACAGCACATCTCCCTGCTCAAATTATCATTTGGCTAAAACATTTGCACTCCCACTGTTATCATCCTGCTGGAGATGCACAGCAGTTGAGGGTTACTAAACTACAAAAAACAACAACACACCAACACACCAAAAAAAAACCACTAGCACAAGCACACCTAACAGAATGAAGTGTTTCCAGAGCAACAGCACTGAAAGTCATCCATCGGACTGGCAGCCAGTGGCATGCATTGGCACAATATACAGTTCCCCTTTTATATCTACCCATGAGCAACATGGCAGAGGAAACAGGCTTTTTCTGTCATTCTCTCTCTGCACAGCACTGGAAATTCTCAAAGGGAGAGTGGGAGGGAGCACTAGGGACCACTAATCTAGTGCCCGGAGTGAAAGTACTCTTAACGGACAGTTAAACACACTGCCCAGGAGGCTGGAAAAACTACCGCCCTCAAAGGCAAGCAGCGATCCTTGTAGAACATAACGTGTTAATCCCGTATGAACAAGAAAGCTGTACAAAACGTCATCAGTTTGCACTGAGCTCCACTAGCCCCCCTTATATTCCTTCTCTTTATGTTATGCACAAATCTGAAGCAAGAAGGAAGATCCCATAAGACTTGTAAGATCCCAAGGCTCGTAACCAGTAGCTTCTCAAGGCAAAGGAACAGGCACAAGGCACAACTTGTTATTTCCCCTCCGAGTTCCCTGTGCCTCCTCAGCCTAACATGTGAACTTCAAGCAAACAGGGCCCTTCAGGATCCTATCCTCCACTAGATTTCCAGACAAGAACATTTATTTACATGATTAATATAATTACTATAATTGCCTATAATAATATATATTAGTATGTGTGTTATGCACTGTAATATATATTACTAGAGTACAAGTAATACAATCACTTATATTTATAAAAAACATTTCAGAAAGGTACATACATTTTTAATTGACTGATGCTTTTAAAGTTTAAAGAAATATTTACTATAAAAGAAGAAGACTTAACAGGCATGAAAGTCAGGTTATACACTCATTTTCCGCTGGCCTTTTAGGCAAATTTAAGTATCTAACTTCATTGTGCTTTCTGAACTTTTTCCTTCTAGTCGAACATCTAAACAGGGTGCATTAGTGCTGTCCATGTAACAACTTCGTAATTACAGTGCTATCTCCTAAAGTTCTGCAAAACATTTAAAGACAAACTTCTTCATTTTGCATTTGTTGACGATGCAGCTTTCCCAGAGGGCTGAACGAAATGTACCACTTTTGCCATGAAACTCTCCTCGAGCCACTTAATTGTTTGCATCTCTGGAAGCTAATGCAATGGGGTGACTTTGTCAGCAGTATTTTTACAAGCCGTTTTAACTGTGAAAGCCAGCATGCACCACTGGCTCCTGCTCTGGCATGCTGTGCTTTACACCCCCATCTGGTCCTTGTTCACACTGCTGAAGCAATGCCGGACTAATCCCAAACATTTGGGATTCTTTCAAAAGAGATCATTAGTTTCACAGCAGTTCTTGTGGACGTTATTTTATACTGATGAAGGCAAACAGCAACATCCAGAAGAACAATAGCTACTTTGTTCAGGCAATGAAACAATACCAAACTGTCTGGCCTGTTTCTGAAATGCTAAAATTGTTAAGTTTTATTGTACTGTGTTAAGTAGCTAGTCTACAAAGCAAAGTCATAAAACTAATCTTAGATATTTCCCTCTTTCGTTTAGCCTCTCTCATAACAGATGAGATTTCATTTGTCACATTTCATTAATAAGAATAACATGTAGTTAACCGATAAAAATGGTAGCAGCAAGAGTCCCTTCACTGCATTAGAACTGTTAAACTCTTGACAAAGCAATAAAAAAGTAAATCTGAATACTGCCCACTCCGAATATGAAAATACACTCTTGAGCTTTTCCCCCTCTTACTACCAGTCATATCAGTTTTACTCCTTGACGCCCTGGACAGCCCAGCAAGCCTCTTAATGAGGCTTCTTTAATGGCCAGTTTGGAAATTTTTATTCATTAGACAGGCAGTTCATAACGCAGAGTGGGAAAGAGGGTCTAGTACGGAGAAGGCCGTCCCGAGAGGATAAAGAGGCCTGGAGGCACTTACGCAGAAGTAGTGGCCACAAGGTTAGCAGGGGATCTGCTGAGCCACCACGCAATGTCACCTCTGCCTTAAGTTTCCATCACCTACAAAGCCCAGGGGAAAGTTGATTTCACCTTAAAGTGTAGGTACAAAAGCTAAGGCCGGATGCTTTCTACTGAGGTGTATTAATAAACCAGATCCTAGAAAGAGAGAGTTATCCAAGACCCTGATCACATGGCGTCTGATTACATTTAAAAGAATTGAAAAAGCAGACACAGCCACAGATCCAGACAGGAAACAGGGAGAAGAGCACCAACTGCAAAACAAGACACCAAAGACAGCCACTCCAGTATAAAAGCTATCGGCTTACCATTCCTAAAAATGATGCCATGTGTCAGTTTTCAGACATTACCCAGGAGCAACATAAATATGTATTACATACACTTCTCACCAAGAGATAGGAAACAGCCACCCACACCAACAAAAATAAACCTAGCGTGGCAAAACCCAACAGCCACTGTCAACTGTACCACAGCCAGTCTCCAGACAGCCCCAAAAGCCAAATTAAACTCAAGAGTGTCTGGGGACCCACGTGATCGGTACCCTCTGCAGCAAGACCTTCACCTTACGAGAGTGTGGTTCAGACCTTTTCCTGCTCCGCTTAAGACTTCGCTTCCACATCTTCCCAGCAACACAAGCTCCCTGCAGAGCTCACCTCTTTGGCCTGGCACGGCCAGCAAAAGTGCTCCTCCAGCCACTTGCTGCCTTTGATGATAAGCCAGCCTCTCCCTAACCAAATTAAGCTATGACACAGGTAACTCCATAGGGCCTACTCGCCGCCTCCTGTCACGTTTGTTTGGGGGTTTTTTTCCTAAAAGGGCAGACAGTCTCCAAACAGACGTCATTCTCCTGTCAGCCCACCTCCTGTACTTGCTGCATACTGACCTGTGACAATAATTTATTCCATCCTGACATTTCTCAGAAAAATCCTCTTGTCAACAAACGTGAATTCCCTCAAGAGCGGTATCTGATTCTTTGTCTGCAGTGTGGTCTCATTTATTACTTACTAATCTACTTACTCAAAATCTTCCACAGTCTAGTCTACACACTTTTTTTTTGTCTACTACCTGCTAATGACCCTAGGATGTAAATATATCTATACATCTTTAAGCAGGAGGGGGAAAAAGTCACTTTAAGACGTCAAGCCTCAGACACCACATCTCTAGCAGCCACAAAACAATCCAAAGTGTGTGGGGGGGGGGGGGATCATATTTCTTGCTTCCACTTCTTTGTGTTATAGAATTAACAGATACATTTAGACCTCAACCAAGGTGATGAAACGCACATTCCACTGCATTAAAAAAAAAAAGTTAAATGATCATAAGGCTAGCTGCTGTTTAAAATCTTAACTTACCAAAATGCTTACAAACTCCCTTCCCCTTTTGCTTTCTCTGCTTCTTATTAGACAAAGCATCAATACTAGTAATGTGTAATAGCACCCTTTCAATATTTAAGAACTTTGCATTGTAAAGAAAAAGAACTTTTAGGATCATGAAAGATTACTCTGATGTCTTCTAAAAAGAAGATTTCATTTTTGCTTTGCCTTTTGTTTTAGAAGTATTTGCAAACAGCATCCTACTGATTTTTATATTAGGTTGGAGAAAATTCTATTTCTTTAAGGGAGCTCCAGTGTCATTCTGATAATCAAGGTGTGCTCAAATTAAAAAAGAGCAAAAACAGAAAAGTATATACTAGTTAGGCAATATCTACCCAAAGTTTTAGTAAAACACAAGAGCATCAGCATGACTTAACAGCAATAACGAGAAAAACCTAGTAAAACACTCTACTAGAGCACAACCACAACGAAGATCCCTCCCCCCCCTTCACTCTTCTAATATTAGAATGGTTATTCTTTGGGGAAAAAACCACTACTGATATTCAACTGTCAGCTCCATACACTAACACAGATTATTCTGTATAGACTAAATATAGGTCACTTCAGAGTTTGGTGTCTTTGAAATGAAGTCCAAGATTCAAACTACAATTTTGTACACTAGCAGTGTAAACAGAGTGACAGCACATTTGACTACAGTTTACACAACACATGCATTAAAGGGTGGGTTTTTTGTTAATTCTTCATTTTTAAGCTCTGTGGCAGTAGAAACGATACAGCATTTACATACGATGTACCAACTTCCTGATAGCTCCTATCACAGCAATACTGAAGAACTTGCTGAAGCATTTCTGTTCACAGAGGACAGCACCTAAGTTTGCCTGAATGCTCTCAAAACTACAATCAGCTGCTGAAGACCATTACAGAATCGGAGAGAACTAGACAGAGAAAGAGATCTCTCCAATATACACATATAAAAACAAGAAAATTTACAATTAATCTCCACAGAGGCTATATGACTCATGGTCAAACTAAGAAATCTCAATCTGCTGAGTAATTCGAACAGTTTTACTGTTAGTTAACGCAAATATGAAAGGATGCCTACGATGTTAACGAAATCAGTCAGTCAGGAGTGACAATACTACATAACCTCTTTCATTTGGAGCCTAAATTACAGCATTTTACAAGTTAAGGCAATTATTTTGTTCTGCTACTAAATTATTCCTTATTGTGACAACTAATTTAATTGATAAAGAACTTTAAATGAGCTTTCAACTTAAGCAGACTTACAAAATAACTGGAAAATTAATTTCTCACCTGCAAGCCAAGCTGCACGGCTGTTCTCACAGCTCTTTTACAAAGACGGTAGCAAAAGGTTGCCTTGAGCAGTAGGCAACGGCCTGAATTTTGTTATCAAGTAATGAGTCTGCCACAAGAAGAATGGCAGCATGGCAGTAGCCTGCTGCACGTAAATCCCTTTGCTGCTTAAAACTAGATTTCGGGTCAATATTTAAAAAAAAAAAAAAAGCAAAAACAAAAAAAAAACCCAAATAATCCAATACTATCCAAAAAGGGCAACAAGAATAAAAGGTATCTGGTGCTGGTTACACTAACCATACAATAGGCTGCAAATTAGCACTAAGTTGTTTTATAAGCAAGTGCAAGAATAAAAATATGAACAGATAACCCATTTATCTCAACTCTGCACAGCCAGCCACAAGCTCAATGCCTCACCATGCAAGCAGTGAAAGCTTTCTAGAGAGAGTCCAATATTTAGAAGCAGTAAAATGAACGCTACCCGTTCTGCGAGTTCCCCCTGCCTCCCTCCCGCGCCCTCCTCACCCTCTCCTCCCCTAAGGCTTCACTCCATGGTTCGCATCTCTCCGGCTGCAAATAATTGCCTGCCTCAGAAAGGCACCTCGGCCAGCAGCACTCCTTAATCAGCAGCAGGACAGCTGAGTGATGCGAGGCATTTCCACCTTCTCCCTTGAGGAACGGCACCGTCTCCACGAGGCAGCACTCCACCACCAAGGATTACAATGACTTCAAATGTGGCGTCTGCCCTAATGAGAGACCCTTATTCCGACAGGGCCCTCGCTCCAGAAAACCCACCTCACACTATTACACCAGCTGCCTACTAGGGTTTAGCTTATCATTACATTTACTGCCAAAGATCAATCTGCCCAGCCTACGGACAAACCTCGGGGAAAATCCATTTGTAGAAACGAACTCACGGTGCTATACTGTACATATGTGCAAGCAATAATCAATTATGTTACCTTTAAATTTTCACCACAGTGTGAACATGGTAACAAGCAAAAATAATTTTTTAAGTCCTTATACCTTGGCACAGGCAGGATAGCAAGACAATTACACCAGATTTACAAAACTGGGGATGAATTTGCAACAAATAGGATCCAAGCAGCTCTGCAGAAATACCTCAGAAAACAAATCTAGGTATGTATTTCCTAGCAAACTGGAGAGACAGAGAGAAAAATAGTTACCAGACTATACTAGGAACTGCAATATACTTGCAGTTGGCATACCAAGAAAGGAAATATGTGATTCAAAGTAATACAAATTTCAGCTTCCATCAGATCAGTCACACATGCTGTACTTTCATTCTGGAATGAACTGTCAGCACGTAGAAGCTGTACAGGTATGTTTCTTCCTAAACAAACCAGTCATCTTCTCTTCCCCACCTTGCACACTTGCTCAAAAAGAAAACCAAAACCTGATCTTCATCATCCTCATCCTGGAGTGGCCATTAAAACCATCTTCTGCGACAGGGTATGACATGCTTAAATCCCATTATTGTATGTTTTCATCCATTCCACCCAGTTTTGTGTCCTTTATGGTACTGCTTTCTTCCCAGCTACCTGCTCTTGAATCTTGACACTTCGAGCCATGCAGATCAGACCTGGGTCTGAAGCCAGCCCTGCTGGCTGTATTTCCTGCCTCACTCCCTTTTCAGTTTTTCTTTAATAAACACGCAGTACCCCCTTTATCTCCCCAAATACTTGATGTCCACACTCGCAGTAACACCTACAGGAAACTATTTTCAGACACAACAGTCAAAGGCACAGTTAAATGATCTGATGCAATTAAACTACACGGCTCATCTTTAACCTCCTGCTCCTCTAAATTCTGCTTCTCCTACTCTCAGGTTCACTTTCTTGTTTCACATTATGCTGTAAACTTCCCAAAGAAGGGACTATGTCTCCAAAGTGTGTTTATACAACACTTAACATGCCACAGCTCTGCTTTGGGCCCTTGAACATTACCAGAATATAATAGCAAGAGTAGCACAGTAAAACCATCAATTAGACTGGTTTCCGATGGCTTCAGGTTTTTGCAGGAAATGGAAATTATTAACTGAGAAAATGACAAACGCTGTCCTTTCCCAACCCTGTCTCTCCTCTCCACACAAAGGGAACTAATTTTGTAGTATTAGACAACCATAACCTTTTTATCACTGTGATGATCTTTCAGGACTCCCATTTGATAGACTCTTCCTTTCCTCCTCCACAGCCTGTCACAAAGATGCAGCTAAAACTCAGCTTGTCTGTCTTCTCTGCTTCATGAACATTCTTAAAAGATCACATTTTCATCATCTGTAGGAGCTTAAATTGCCTTTGGTCCATCCCATATCACAGTCACACAGAAACCTTTAGATTTCTTCATATAATCTTCGAAAAACAGGTTAAAGTGTAATTAGGTATCAAAAGTAAAGCAAAGAGCTTTAAAATGGAGGAAAAAATCCTTGCTTTGAAAGATCAGAAATAGGAAAACCTTTATATTCTTAAAATGATCACAGGCACATAAGACAAATGTAAGAAGTAGAAAAAAACCAAGATAGTAAGCTAAGTAGATACATAAAGCTCGACTGCACGTGAATTTTGATGAGTACTTACAACATTTAAGTCAAGCAGCAAACACACTACACTATTTCAGTAGACAGAGTGGGGATGGGGAAGTGCTACTGAAAAACCCACGTTTTTAACAGTTTCCTGTTCACATTAGAATACTTCCTTGATTAATCAATGTATTCCTGTGTGATGCACATGCCTGTGTAGTCCCCAGTACACTAAGAGAGCTGTTACACAACACACATTAAGAATCACAAACATGTTTTCGATTCTGCAGATGGCCAAAACAAATGTAAAGCTTTATTACTGATCTTCTCACTTCTGTCACAGTTTTTTCCCCTTTACTGATTTCTCAGCTAGACTTCTGCTACGCATGACCCTCACAGATGGAAAAACTTCAGTAGCTGAATTGTTAATCAAGTTGTTCTGTCCTCCTGCCAAACAGCTAAGAAGAGAATTACAAAGTCCATAATTATGCCAAAACCTCCACAGCAAATATTCAGCTGTGTTAATGAACTGCAATACTCACCTACCATAAAGTCCAAATCCAAAACGAGCACCAGTACTTTAGTCCTGAAAGCAGTCCAGGGGGTGGTATCACAGCTACTACTGCAAGTCTTAGCAGAAGTTTGCATTTTGCTGTGTATTTTAGAAAACAGCATGGCATTTACCCTCCCACTCCCTGCCTCTGCCAGAAACCTCAACACTCATAGTAGTAACAGAAATGCACGGATCTGAAAGACTGTTGCACAAACATTAGAAATTACAACAAAGCCCAGAAAAGACAAACGTTAAGCCTCAAAACTGCTGCTGCTGAATACAGTATGCTATCTCTTACTACATTTACTTAACCCTTTTGCATACATCCCACTGATAGCACAATTTTTCCAGGCCCACCTCACTGAACCCACGTGGTTATTTGCACCACATAATTTGCACAACAAACGGACAGCTACATACACATTTGTTATATATTATAGCATTAGGAATTTGAGTCAGTCATAAAGGCACACCTTACACACAATTCTTCTGTCTTAGGTGTTAGAAATACTACACATATCACCTCATTAACACAATTTACATATAGTAGTCATTAAAAGTGGACAAAATACCAACTTCGCTCTATGAATGTAAATGTCTGAACAGTCTAATATAAAATCTAGATTAAAACAGGCTTTAATTTTTAATAAAGCCCGAATTCTAAATCCAAGGTAATATACTCATCTTTAAAAACAAAGTATCAACTTCTTTTTTTAATCAACTATTTTGAAATAAAGGAAATGAAACATACAAATTTAGACCTAATATGTTTTAGTTACTGCTTTTCTCTTTGAATCAAAAGCAACTGAATCACCTGTTTTTATTACAATTTCAGCCTTCACATTCTTGTACTCAAGACAAAGGAGGAAACAATAGTGCTGCTTTCAGTACAAACAGTACACACCTAACATTGTTCTGGTGCACAACAGCACAAATACTTCTATCAATGTATTTTCAAAAAAAAAAAAAAAAAAAACTTTTTGAAATCTACGCAATGGCTCCAAACTTTCCACGCTTTTCTCTCCAAATGATGAAATCCATGGGTACTAACACAGTCAATACCATAGCAATATAACTTCTTTTTCTTGCTTCCTGTAAGAATATTAACGCATGCCAGTATTAGAAAATCACGTAGTACAACGTATACTGTCAATATTTAACTAATTTTAAAAGTGACTGAAGGTTCCTCGGCCTGTGAAGGAAGGGAACATTCACAGGTGGCAATGGGTAAAGAGCCAAAGCAATAGTCTATTGCCTGGATGATTAAATACAGCATCTCAATATCAAAATCACATCTGTAAGTTTGCAGTGTATGAAGTCTTAAACTCAGGACTTGAACATCTTCGTCAAATATATGCAACCACAAAGGATTTCAACACTGCAAGAAGGGTCTCAGGAAGGCTTACTGAAATCCTTTGATCATAGCTGAAGAACTTTTGAAGTCAATGACACAATCACGACCCTACACAGACATCTAAGCAAATAAAACATTCATGGTGCTATTAGTTGTAATACAAGTACGATGCTGAAAAGCAACACAGCTTTTTGCAAGGTCAGAGCTAAACTACAAAAAATATTTTCAAAAATCAACATAAAAATATGGAAATTCTGAACAAAGGCTACAGTACTCTCTCCTGTGTACCTATCTGTTGCTGTTGAGCTTTAACCAAACAGACTATCTAGACAAACCGATCACTAAGACTTCCCTAAAGTCATGATCTGCACAAGTTCAGAGCTGCTGCAGCACCTTTCCAGCTGGACTTGCATATTCAGATCATGAGAACTTCAAGGGTCTGAAGCTGGGCGCATTTCAAGATCCTTCACCTCTGGACAACTCAGTTCCCCATCTCCAGCTGCCTTTGAAAACGTTTCTAGTGGTACTATTTATTTGGAGCTTGCCTATTGTTATCTCTCTGATCAAACAGTTTATGGACACAAATCCTCACAAAGCTCCCACACAGATGTACCAACATGACCAGCTGGAATTTTTAATCTTGTGAAACAAGTTTTCAGGCCCCTGAAACATTGATTAAAGTGTTAGTTGTGGAAGATATAAGCAAGCTAACAAAACAGTTCACTATATAACCGAACACCAGGAAAAAAACTCCATACTGTAGATTTTCCTCATCACTGATATCAAAAGTAGAATTGGACATGAAAACTTGTTTGGCCAGAGGAGTTAGGAAGGGCTTTTTTTTGTCCTCAAGCATATTCCCAATGCACTCTCTGCATAGTGCTGTAGGTACTAGTTAACGCCCTCCCTTCCCAACACTGGAGTCAATGAGAACCTCATGGCAAACGTCTCTAACAGCGCTTTTCTCTTCTGGTGATTAATTGCTAGAACAAAATTACTTCAGAAAGTAGGTTTGTGACTTTTAACATCTCACAGAAAGTATGCTTTAAGCAAAATACAAATCAGTACCTCTTCATAGGTGTAACTGCATATACATCTAGAATCTGTTTTATACAGGTGGTAAGGAAATTTGACCTAATGGTTATTTCAGCCTAAAAATGCAATTGTTTAACTGTGGTTAAAAATAAAAGGTGTCAAAATAACACCTCATACCTCAGCAATGGAAAAGCAGCTCCACCAAAGAGAAACCTTTATTTTTAAAGGTCTCTGAGTGTTTCAATTCAGAGACTTCTCTCTGGACTAACCAGTAACTCAGACCAATGTGACCAACCTCTTAGAGACACACATTCACCTGACTGAAAATACAAATGCTGTGTCGAGGGCAAAATATCCTTACTAACTCCAGAGATTTCATTCTCAGATGAGTCTTTATTTTATGAGTACTTACATTCTGAAGTGCATTTTCCAGTTAACTTCTGAAAGTTTTAGAGCTAAACAAACTCTCCCTGTGCATATCACTGCTGCTGACAACCAGACAAATCAGCTATCCTTTACGGTTTCTCCACACACTCAGTGTTAAGCCAAGCAGCTTTGGACTCTGAATCAGCTCGACTCATGTCTGAAGAGCTGAAGCTAAACCAGAAGGCAAGAGGCTCAAAGGACAGCACTTGCCCCAAACACCAGAGGATACAGAGAAACAGCAAGTTTCTGAGAGTTTAAGCTTGTCGTCCTGCTGCAGGAGTCTTCCCCCCAAAACACACTCCCTGGGGGAGCACCGTCATTCATGGGATGAGTATGCCCCAAAGTCTGTTCAGATCTTCAATCCTTTTCCTCACAACACGCAAACGATAACCACACTCCTTTCATTATAAAGTTCCCCCACCTACGCCTCTCCAAAAGGGAAATAACATGAGGATTTATCAAGGACTTTCACAAAAAGCTACTTTAGCTGTAAAATGGCTGATGGTGGGTAAAAAAGAAAGAATGAGTGGCTGTTTTAAAGGCAGGAAGAGAAAGATAGGATAAGGAAGGTAAAAAAAAAATTCCTCTGAAGCACAGCATCTTTTAAATTTGCACAAGAGGAAAAAAAACTATGAGTTGTTTTAACACTCAAAGATCCTTATATTCACAACCCTAGTGGCCAAGTCCCTCCCATTTCATGAAGACATCATTGTTACAAAACATGCACTAGATCACAAACCTTTTAATATACTGTGTAAGCAAAGGTACAAAATGCAGAATAAGAACACATCAAATTGAACTGTCCACATTATTATAATGCAATGCAACACAGAAGCCCTTGAGTTGTTTCTTGATACGGGCTATCATGCAGCTGCATGATACCTTTATTACGTAAGGGTAGGTCAGGGCTGTGCAGACCTCCTCCTCTGACTATTCAGGAAAAGACTGAATAACTCCCAGCCCACCTATCTGATTCTGTCTCTCAAAAACCGTGGGGAACACAGTAGCTATCCCAAAAATTTTTCACATACTCTCCTGACATCATGATGCTTTCTATACTTTTCTATCATCCAAATGCACATTCACATCCCAAACAGGCAACATGCCACCAGAAAATATATTGCTCTCATTTCACAAGAGTAGCCAGAGGTACTATCTCATATTTCAACAGCTAGTGAAAATCATCCCCAACACCAAAATCGCATGGATGAATAACAACAATGTCCATAGCCAGCATGGATTTAAAAATATATATATATATTTAATACCATTTCCTTTTCTCTTCAAATTTGCTTTCTCTTTTTATTTTCCTCCGTAATGGAGTCCATCCATATAAATATCCAGGTATCATGAACTTTCCAGTCTTTCTTGCATAGCCTTCATGAACTTATTACAGTAACCAACCAGGTCTTTCAGTGCTAAGAACATCTCCAAGGAATTTTAAGGTTCAAAGAGCCACACAAAAGCCCCTCATGGTCCCAACAGAATCAGCATATGAAGCTATTAATAAGTGTACAATGCCCACCCTTAGGGAGTTGGATAGGACAAAATATTTGCAGTAGTCAAATTCTCTATTTTGGCAACCTTCACTTGCTCCCCACATTTAATCAACCAAGCAGTAGCTTTTAGGCATCGCAGTGTCTATACATTTCTTCCTGCTGAAAAAAGAGTAGTGATGGTAAAATGCTGAAGAAATGCTGCATGCAGTCCTACAAAAACCCACCCTTTACATTTGTGAAGTTCACTCACTAAGCCAGTCATACCATTTTTATCCTCCCCTCTGTCAGTAGTTCAACCCCAAGCCAAATTTTAGTTGCCCAAAGTAAAGGTACAGAAGAAATACAGCTGATTTCAGCCCTCTTCAAAGTTCCCACTGCCCTAGTCCTAACATTAATCAACATTTTTAAATAGCATATCCATGAAATCCACTATCACCTTCAGTATTTCCTCCAGTTCCCCAGTAATAATTTGAAAATGGTGGTATGTGGCAGAAAGTAGGAATAAAAAGAAAGAAAACCCACAAAAATACAATGGAAAATGTTTCAATTTGCCCCTGAAATTCCATTGCTTTCCAGCAGCGACAAATTCCCAGAAAGCATATAATGCAGCACCCGAGCATTACACTTGAGGGTACCTGACCTGAATGGACAGCATTTCTTCCAAAGCTACATGGCCATCATAGCATGAAGTGAAATACTTTAAGGAACATGCACGCAGGGGAGAGGAGGGAGGGAAGAGATGATACACCAAGCATAAACATGCCCTTCTACACAGTTTGCAAGTTAGCAACAAGCCTCAGTTACAGCAGTAACAGCTAGTCTTCACACTAGCTTTAGACTTTTGTGTATCAGCCATTTCACAGCTCAAGAGACTATAATTTAGGGTGTATTTGATGGTGTTGTTCTTTAAAACTAAGTTCTCTTCAACACAAAAATAGCTATTTTCTTTAAAGCCCTTTATCAGAGAGACAAATCTCCTTGCATAATTGCCTGCAAGTATAATTTTGGTGTAAAATACACTAATGTAAATAAATAGCAACTAAATCAGTGAAGTTATGTCAGTGCAGCTATGATCAAAGTCAGATTGCTATCTCCCAAACCCTGCATTTGCCCTGAAATGTCATCTCAAAGTCTACCAAATGGGGAAGGGACAGCTGTGTTCCTTATAAACCTCTACACTCTAAGGAATGTAAATAAGGGATATTGTTAAAATGAAAGACCTAGTTAAAGCTTTACATTTGTAATGTTTAAAAGGTTTTCCCCTCTTTTTTGTATCTTTAATCAAAGGTTATAAATGTTTAAATGATGGCAGTTGCCATGGAAATATGCAGGCCAAGATCTCTCTGTGGGAACCTCAAAGCTTCCTTTACCATTGAGTGCTGTGTAATGACAGGGTCACATTAACACCTTTGACTCCCCAAGCCCATTTACTGCACAGAAATTATCACAGCTGATTCCATTCACCTTCCATAGGCAAGCATTAACTACTTCTGCTCAAGCCATTTTCCCCTGCACTCTCCCCTTCCCTCCCAACACTCTCCCAAATCCATTTCAACACTATCTTTTATACAATGGCAAATTGATCTCAAGTGTGTCCAATATTCTGCACAAACACTAAACA
The DNA here is from genome assembly GCF_036370855.1 of Dromaius novaehollandiae. Taxonomy (NCBI): domain Eukaryota; kingdom Metazoa; phylum Chordata; class Aves; order Casuariiformes; family Dromaiidae; genus Dromaius; species Dromaius novaehollandiae. Next base: position 33,838,249 of record NC_088132.1, read on the forward strand.
GAAACCTGACAGTACAAATGCTCTGAGATGTTTCATCTGAGCAAAAGCATCATTTCAGAACCTATTAATTTCTTTTTCCAAAGCAATTAAAATCAAATAAATTTGCATCCTATCCTACACAATAAAGACATAGCTATGAAAAAAGAAAGCAGAGGCAGACATGCAGCTACAGGAACTGAACTCTCATAAAAGCCAACAATTAAATTAAAGAACAGAAGACACGCTCTGAATAATGGTTACTTTTTCCCCTTGTGACCGTCAGCGCTAAAGCAGGAAAAAGAAGTTCTTTAAAACCTCAGTGGAATTCCTGAATATCAGCATGTATCATTTGACGCACAATCAGTCTATGCACATGGAAGGCCTATTTCAGGGCAAATGTAAGCAAAGCCTTCAAAAAAAAAATCGATTTTAGATACGCAAATTCAATCATTTGAGTATATCTCCACAACAGCATCTCCATACTGCGAGAAAATACTTATTTTAACTCTAGATATGTATGCATTTAATTCATATAACCATACAAACACATCTACTGTATACATCCTCTGCCACTGCAAGCAGAAATTCCTCAGACATACAAAATATTCAAGATTTAAAATGCATTTAGGGTTACTTTATCTGTTTGTGTATTTGAGAACAAAACAATTTCTCTAGCATCTCTCCCTCCTGACAATAACTAGTCAAGTATTTTAAACAATTGAGTATGCTGTAAATGCATACATATATTTATGTTTCTAATTACTTAATTCTTTTTGGAGATACAATTTCATCAAAACAAAAGCTCCCAAGCCTGCAAAAAGACTTATCTCACATATTTATCACACAATCCCTTCAAAACTAATTCCTGTGCAGGAGGAGTTAAATGCCAATATGCATCTCACTCACCCAGCAGATGATCAAGATAACCTCTTGAAGCAGTTTATCAATTTCAATGACACTTGGAGTAAAAACTTGGTCACATTCAACTGAGTAGTAAATCTGTTTCAGTAGGGCCATGCATTTAAACACGTAAGTGTAGATTTTTAAAAACTCACTAATTTCAAGAAAAAAAGCCATTCTCTCAACTAAATAAGACATAGATTTTCACAGAAAATAAAACTAACAGAATTCTTCCCCATGAGCAAAAGACAAAGATACTTTTCAGCGGATCTGCATTTTTGTTTGATCGATTCTATCAGAAGTATTTATTTTCTTCACCCCTAAGGTTCTGCTGTGAGAGAGGACTAGTTTTCTGACAAACAGATCCTTCAGGTAGGGTACCTTTACAGAGAAAAACGGAAGGGGATCTGCGTGTGCATATGTATGCCTCTTTAGCAAATCCTGAGCAATTAGGCAATTGCTGAGTGAAAACTGGAATGCGTAAGTTTTTTTTGCCTCCAGTCAATTTACACATTGTGTTAGTGAAAAAGAAAACAGTGTGGCAGCAGAAAAAAAGGAAAGATGACTTAAATCTGAGGGCACCACACTGCTTTCACAGACTCCTGCATGCAAAATGGCGAACTACAAAGAGATCTGTGGCCAAGGCATGCCAGGGAACTTCAGCTGATTTAGCCAGTTCTCACACTTAAAAACTTACCTTCCTCTACACACATGGTTTTTGTTTTGCTCTGTTATTACAGCAACTTTTTTTGGAGCAGTCAGGACAGGAGGCTTGTGCAAGGCCCCTACGCTGCAGGTAAACCTCCGCAGGCACATCCCCAAACGCACCCGCGCGAACTTGCTCGCAAGGTCAGGGCCACTGATTATTAACTTGTGCAGGCACAACATGCCTCTGTTTCTAAATGCTTTGCAGACGATTCTTACCATACTCAAATTAAATACAGATTTACGCACAGAAACATCTCCCAACTCACACTAAAATGTCTGGAACGTTTGAATTACAGAACCTACTAGGAAAATCCAAGATGGGGCTAACAGGGAAGGGTAATAAATATTTTATTAGATCAGGTTGAAAAAAGAGATCGAATGCACGAAAGTCTGCCTTCCCCAATTATATCAAAAAAACTTTCCCTTTTATATCAACTGGTCCAGTAAAAGGTATTACCTGTCTCCACAAACTTTGTCTTATTTACATCCTAAGATTATCACAGTTACAAAAAGCAGTATCACCATTTGGAACATTAAAAAGATTCAGCAGCAAAACAATCACAGTTAGTTATTTCTGCAAAACCTGTGACAAAGTTCAGATGAGTGAGTGCAATCTATTGTCCGGTTCCTCCGAGTACTTCAGGCAAGCATTGTGCTTATTCTTTCCTCGTATCACAAGAGATGACTTGCAAACTGGTTAATTATAATAATGCATTTTATAGAGAGAAATTACCAAATTTAACATGCCCTCATGCAAACTTTGACCAGCTTATTTTTTGCTAAACAATGTAAGAAACAGCTAGCCCCTTAAGTATTTCAGGCCTGGGAGTACAACTACAGCAAACCAAAGCAAAGCCAAACACAACCTCAGGCACCTGATTTATGACATAAATTCATAGCTCACTTAAAAGAAGTCTGTATTGTTCCATTCTCCCAACACGTAACAAATTTAGAATGAGCGAAAACTCAAGTATAAATCCAAGACCTTTCACATCTCTACGTCTCTCCTACATCATGCATTGTTTTTCTGCTCACAGACAACTACAGAACATTATCTCTTTCAGTGGAAATGAGAAAGAAGACTTTTAAGATGTTAGCCTCCACTTTTCTATGCACAGCTTTGTATATACAGTGACAAAATCCATAGAGAATCACTTGTTTAAGAAAAAAACAGACACAATTGAACATATACATATAAAATGCAATCACTTGGGGCAAGAAGAATGCCTGCTTTATATATAGGGAGGGGAAAAAACATAGGAGAAAGACAGTTAAAGCCTGCCCTTGAACACTACTTTTAAACAAAACAACAACTATAATCATGTTTTATTCATTCCCCCCCCCCTTTCCTCCCTCTCTGCCATTATGCAATCCAAGCAAATATGTATAGATCTGGGAGGCCATATTCAAGTGCACAAGAACAACAAGCTCCCCGTCCTGGATCAGCTCGCTGCAGTAGCCTTAGACCTGCCGAAGCTGCCAGCCACCCACTAGTCTCTCTCCTGCAAACCAGGGAAGAGCTAAGTACCCTAAGCAGTTTGCAGAAGTTTCTACCCTCCTGCCTGCTTTCCAAACAGAAATGCATAGCTCTATAAATTCTCCTTGATTTTGCATTTTTTCTTCTGCCCCTCAGCTCAATTCAGCAATGAAAAGCGTTAAGGACACCAAGATTTTCCAGTTGGCTAATTCCATATATTCCCTACTCTCTTTCATATAACTACTCAGTAATGTCCACATCTACTCAGCATGCACAACAGTGCATGTCAACACACAAATCAAGTTCCTCATAATGCACAATCACCTTTTCTCCTTTCAAGCCCATGCCATGTTACAGTGCCAAAAGCACTTGTAGGAGAGAGTGAGCAACTGAAACAACCTGCAGATCTTACTTGTCCTTGCAATGAGGCCAACAGGTACTAATTTTGCTGCACGATGTTCAATCCTCTTTGGCTTGGCTCATATATAGGCTAATACTAATTTTTTAAGAGGATCACTGCAGAAAATGCCTAGTAGATAACAAGTTCACTGCTGCACACAAACCAAAAGGGGAAAAGAAATGAGTGGAAGAGAGGGAAAGACAGAAAGATGGTTATTATTGCTATATTAAGACACCTGTTTGAACTTGATACATGGGGTTCATTTAAGCTTTTTTATTGTCCTTAGAAAAGTCCTTTATCTGCTTATATCTATAGTCCAAATGTTTTTCTTTTCCTCCTCAGGTAGCATAAGAACATATTCTTGAGGTAGAGAAGTCTGTTGTTTTGTGCTTTAAAACACTTAGTGTCAGAAGTGTCACAATCGCAGTACTGTATGCAAACAATATGCATGTCCTCTCACTCAAAAAAAAAAAAAAAGCTTCTTTCCTACCTTGGTGCTATTTGACTGTTCTCCCTCTAGCCCCTCATAAAAAGTGCTTAACTTACTGAAGTAAGTTTCTTCTTTTTTATTCATGCCATTTTCAGAAACCTGCTCACACTATCAGAAGCTTGCTGCAGTACAGCTTGGCATGGTGTGGGGGGAGAAGAGGCAGGCAAAGAGGATTCTGGACACTTGAGGTAAATAAGAACGGAGCAAAACACCCTCCTAGATAAGCTACAATAATACAACTATTGAGACAGCTAAATAACCTTTTGCATAGTTTAAACTTTCCACATACATAAAAGACAGAATACAAGGGGTTTTTTTGCCAGAACACAATTAAATACAATACCCTATTTAGCCAATTCTAAATAGCAAGACTTGTAGCTTCTCCATCAAGAAAGATGGTACGCATTAGTGTGTAACAGAGCGTAGTCTCAAATACTCGGTTCTACTTTTTGGTCTGTAACTAACCAGTTGTATGAAAAGAAGTCGTCACTTTAATTCTCTGCTTTCTTCAACTCATCTGAAAAACAACGACGAAACCCTCCTATGAGAGGACAAACAACTGAAACAGCTTCCATGCAGCTGAGACACGTAACCCACGTGTGCAGTTACACCAGCACACAGGAGAGTTAACCCTCCAAGTGTAAGCTGCAGCATCCTTTTGGCATTCGCAGGCTCCTCCTACTATGCCAACAAGACATGTGCTACACTGAAAAACAACTCTGCAGCCACTCCACCCTCCTAAAACTCAAGGCCCCACTAAAGCAAGAGGGACCCTCTGCTATTTTTGATACACTTCATCTATGTACTTAGACACTTCAATCACAGGGCTAGGCCAGGTCAGATGGGGGAGGCCTTATGAAACGCTTCTTTACCAGCAGAGAAACAACAAGTTAGAAAGGGGGGCGGGAGAGCTTCAGAGAAAGAAAATCAAATATAGCAGCCAGAAGCATTTACCAGTGCCTTATTTATTATACAGCCTCCCAACCAGGCACATCCTTCTCTAGCTAGCTGACCACAGCACACAGCAGCTGCGTACTAGGCACAACAGAGAATGCGTGAAAACGGTTTAATATTATCACAGCAATGAAAATCTGAATTGTCATTTGAAAAACTTCCAATAAAATCATTTACGTACAAGTGAACAAAAAGAACTTTCAAAAGATACTAAATACATCAGGGAAGCTTATGCTCTGCTCTACTTTTTGCTGTCACCTTTAAGTCTCTATCCTCATTATTACATGCTACCCAGAATACATTACTATGTTTCATGTATCTTTCCAAAAATGAACCATTGTGAAAAGTTCCCTCAGTCATATCTAGAAGTAATTAAATTTTAGTTCAGTAGGAAGCCTGATAGATGAGCATCTATTCAAAAATAACACTTTGGTGGTCATGTACCTTCAGCAATTCCTTTTTAACTCATTTAAAACATAGAGTAATTTGAATCTTTAGAAGATCCAGCAAAAGTAAAGCACAAGCATCTACTAATTTACCCACGACCTTTTGCAAACTATATGGTGTACATAAGTATTACATCTAATGACAGCAGTCCAGATCAAGAATTAATTGTGGCACAGCTGAAAGAGACCTGCATTTATTTCAACTGCAATAGAACACGTAAGGCAATATATTTTACAATATAACGTTCATGATACATGCACCACTTAAGAGGGTGGCAAGAGAGAGAAAAACGGTGGTTGCATGAGTGAGCGCAAAAGCAGCAGCGTGAGAAGACTGCAACCTGCAACTCCAGCCAGGTGGCCCTCAGCAGTTTACACATCCTCTAAACAGGTCTCCAAAGCCTTCCCAATAAGATGTTGCATAAAGAGGGTAACTCTGAAGTTCAACCACTCACAAAGTGGAGCAACTAGTGAAAGTGGCAGGGCAACTGGATCATCTCGCAGACAGCCATTCTTGCCGGACCTCTAAGTGATATAAAGCCACACTGTTTTGGCAGTGCACAGCTGTATCAGTGCAAGCAGGTTAACAAAAGGTTATGAAGTGTTTAATGTAACAGCTGTTTATATTGCGGGAGGATAACACTAGCAAAGCAAGGGCAACATAGTAAATTAAAGTAAATCTCCAGGCACATCTGCACCTATACCATCCAGAAGATCTATGAACCAGTCTTACTATTGTGAAATAAACCCATTCACACCAAACACTGAAATCAAATGCTTCATTCTTTGTGTGCTCCCTGTCAGCTACTATGACTTTTGTTTCTTAAAGACAGGCATGGACCTATTTTGGTAGGCATGACTGCAAGCAGCCTTTTGTAAACACACTCTGTAGCAATCCTTGACCATCGCAAAGTCTAAGTGTACAAAGAATAATTGCTTTTGGGGGGAACCAGGGGTGAATTATTTGCTCTCTAGGCCAAGAAATCCCAATAGAGATAGACTTCATCTGTCAGTGCAGCTATACATTTGCAAAACTTGCTTTTTTTCTCCCTTACCATCACACATGTAGAAACCTATTTCCTCGCCACTCATTTGTTTTCCATTCCTTTCACGTACTGTGGAGTCACCTGCACCACAACTCTGCTACCTGAATTACAGAGTTCCTGTCCATAACCTGCTCATCCCACATAACTTCACACTACGCTGTGCGGGGAAGTGTACGAACAGAGCGTGCTAAGCGCAGAGTTTTGCCCTACATGAGCTACTCGTACTACAATGCCTCATTCTGACTGGGTTTGTAAATGATACTCTCGCTCCGGAACAGCCTCCACATAAATGATCTACATCTGCGCAGCCACAAAGTCAACAGAATTTTGTTTAGGTACACTTGTATAATTGCCTAAGTTTGCCTTCTTTCTAATAAAAGAAGTCATTAAACAGGTCTCTAAGAAATAAGGTATCCAGAAGTTAGTATGAGATCAATGGCTACTTCTGACCTCAATGGTCGTAAAGTAGAAACAGCCTACAGCTAATGTCTGTAAGAATTTTAATTAAAAAAATTGAGACTTTACTACCATATTGATTTCCAGAGCATATTAGAACTACTTGGGTCTACTGACTTAAAGGAGACGCTTCACATTTCTCAGCTAAAGTACCTCCTTGCAAGAGGTATATGACAATAAAGACAGGAGGCAAGAGAACAGGACAATATTTCTGCACAAAACCAAGAGGCACACATGAAAAAGCTGTTCAGACTACAGGACTATCAGGTTCACCCCCATTTCGGGGCAGGCCCAAGTTCCTTCTCCCCTCCCTTTTGATGGCAGTCACATAATAGAAAAAAGCTGCAGCACTAAAGTTACATTCAATGCCTTCTCTTCATGGAGAGCCCTTAAACACTGAAGCTGCACGGTTTCATATATTCAGAAAGCATTAGCAAATGGCCCGCACCTCGGTGAAACAGCAGAGACGACATCCACTTATAATTAGCTTGAGGGCAAACAGGAACAGACAAGGAACTCTTAAGTCACTTCACCCATCTCCTGCAAACTCAGCACCTCTACACAGACCTGATTTAAACTCTCCTGACAGCTGAAAAATAAAACAACTTATAATAGCTCCTCAAAACATATGCAGCCAGTTTCCAAACAGCAAGCATCCAGTACAGTCCTGCTATTCGCTTAATAAAAGACTGAGTTTCCAAATGGACAAAGTCTTTATTGAAGTGCCAAGATACTTTAATTGCAATTTGTAGGCTGCCTGGCACTTCGAAATAACCAAGTCACTTCCCAGCTGAATGAAAATGTCTCACATCCATATTTACCAAAAAGCAGCAGCCAGCTCAAATATCCTTTACATGCTTACACTGGCAAGGCACCAAGAGGTTCAACACTGCAGCCAAACTGCTACAGCAGGTGCAGCGCAGGCCAAACGCACTCCCCTCGCTATTTAGAGTAACAAACCCCCCCAGTAAGGCTGTAACCAGGATTTAAAAACCAGAACGGCGCGCACAGACCTGGCGGCTCCGGCAGGCCAGCCCGCCCGGCGGCTGCGCTCCGCGCCGAGCGCAGGGCAGCGCGGCCGGAGAGCCGGCACGGCTTCACGGGGGAGGGGAAAAAAAAGAAATAAATAAATACACATTTATAAACCTGTCAGCTCTCACTCATTTGTTGAGGGAGAGGCTCCTCCTCTTCGTCCGACTCCAGCCGGATTTATAATGGGGGCTAATGAGAAATGCAGGAGCCCGGCCGTGCCGCACCTCTCCGCCTCGCCGCGGCCGGGGCCGCCCGCGCGGGGCTCCGCAGGGCTCCGCGGAGCCGCCGCCCGCGCCCCTCCCCGCCGCCGCCGCCGCCGCGCCCCGAACAAAGCGGGCGCGCCGCGCTGCGCCCCGGCCCCGCGGAGCCCCGCGGCGGCCCGGCCCGGCCCGGCCCGGCCCGGCGCCGCAGGTGCGCGCCGCAGCGCCCGCCCGTCCCCCGCCGAGCCCGCTCCCGCGGCGCCGCGCACCGGCAGGCCCCCGGCGGCGCCGCGGCAGCACGCGCAGCCCAGACACTCGCCCCCGAGGCGGCGGCGGCTCTGCCTCCGCCTCCTCTTCCTCCTGGTCGTCCCCGCGGCGGCGGCGCCTGGCGCCGGGCGGCAGCACCTACCTGCTGCCGCGGAGGGGCTGCCGGCGCCCGCCTCGCCTCGCCCCCGCCTCGGCGCCTTCGCGGGGCAGGGTGGGCAGCGGCCGCCCCCTCCTCCCTGCGCCGCGGCGGCGAGCGCGGGGCGGGGGCAGGGCGGCGGCGGCGGCGGCGGCGGGGGGAGGAGGAGGAGGAGGAGGAGGAGTTGGTGCCAGTGTGTAACAAGTTTGGGTTGCCCCGCAGTATGGCGGCCGGCGCCGGAGGCGGGAGGGCGCTGCCGCGGGGAGCGGCGCGGCGCGGCGGGGGGGGGGCCGGGGGGCCGCGGCGGGGAGGCCCATCCCCCCCGGCAGGGTGGGGGCTCGGCCCGAGCAGCGCCGCTTCCCCGCCGCGCAGGGAGGGGCTCGACGGCCCCGCGCGGCCCGGCCGTTGCGGCCCCCCGCCCCCGACCGTTGCGGCCCCCCGGCCGTTGCGGCCCCCGCGCGCGCCCCGGCCCCGCGGCGGCCCCGCAGAGGGGGGCCGGGCTGGGCCGGGCTGTGCGGCGGGGCGCTCGCCCCGGGGGGCACCCCGTGCCGGCGGGGCTGTGCCGAGGAGGCTGTGCCCCCGGCTCCCCGGGGCGGGGGCAGCTGCCGGACCCCGCTCCGCCGCTGGCTTCCCCCGCCAGCCCGCGCCTGCACCTCGAGCAGCCCCCGCCGCTCCCCGGCGCCCCGCAGCCGAGCAGGAATGGCTTCACACTCGTCAGCTTTTCTCTGTAACCTGTCTGCTTTTCCCTTTCCCCCGAGCTCTGAAGCTTCCCACTAACTCCAGGTCCTCCAAAGGCTCCCATTAGGCCGGAGAGGAGCACAGCAGCTACATGACGCCCACTTGATGACAGCTATGGTAATGGTATAAGCAAACCAGCTCCTCGCTAATGATTTAGTGCTGTGTCGCTTGAAAATACATTAATGCGCTTCTACGGAAAGCAGATTTGGTGCCTCCACAAACCACCGGGTCATGCAATAGCTACCTCACTTCCTTGTACCTACTGCTATTTGTCACATTGCCCTGCTGTATCTTGTCTCCAGCGAGACAGATCCAGGCAGCGGCAGCCTCATTGCAAACCGCAACACGAATCAAATCCAGTATGCAACCTCTCGGCACTGCCAAAATATGAATGATTTATATTAAAAGCAAACATTATTGGAATTACTGTGCCTCAAAGCGTAGGCCTGCTTAGGTGACTGCCTTGTAATGTTAAAGGAGGAACAGCTTGGCATAAAAGAGAAAATAGGTCAGTGACTATAGAGATTTCACCCAGGATGCTTGTGCTGAGTCACTGATGAGTTATTGATTTCCCTCGTGTTCATGTGCGCCTGCGATGACTTGTTCTGGTGAAGGAGATGAACCAGCACTGTAGGCATGGATGACTGATTTCTTTACCGTGGTGGAAAAGGTGATATCCAATGTCCTCTCATTACCATAGCTTCGTTTCCAGGAGCCAGTTAAGCAACAATGAACAAAATATTTAGTTCATTGGACATTGGCTTTTGCCTTACTGGGAATCCATCACCCAACCGACCCTTTAATTCCAGCCTGGCAAAATGTATGTATTGTTACAAAAACAGAATAGCTGAGTTTTAATAGCTGCACTTCACATTAAAGATAGCTGAGAAATACTGTCAAAATGAAATTACTGAGGAAACAGAGTCTCTTAGAAACATAAGAGTCCTGAGGATACCCCCAGACAAAGAAAGCTTACGTGCAAGGCAAGAGAGCTTACATACAAGCAAGACCCAGCCAGTCTGATATTTTAGGGCAGCTATGATTCAGGGCATTTGAAATTGCAGGCTTTGAGGAAGGATATTGTTATTACATGGAGAACACAGAGAAATCCACTTCCTCTCATTACATTTTCAAAATGGTGATTTAACTTAGGCCGGCCTGATATTGGGCTATTGGTGTCCGTCACACCATTGACATCAAACAGGGTCACGCACCATAAAAACATTAGAGTGGAGGCATCAAGAAGGAACTAGTCACACAGGGCTCCAAAGACGCTATGGCAGCCTGACAAAAGCAACAGAGAACAGGAGAAGCCACGGAAACGGCATGCTCCGGAAAGGGGGGAAAGAACCATTTCTGACAATTTGTTTGTTGAGTAGGAGCATGAAAAGGGATCAAACTCTGAACCCCCATAGCCATGTTGGAAAATCCCTTTTATAAATACAGTAACAGCATAAAAAAATCCTCATGGTATATCATATTCTATTTGGCGAATTGCTATAGTTCGTACCAGCAAAAGAATAAGCCACAACTCCTCTGGGACTGGCTGCTGGTATTAATATACCAGCAAAATCTTTCTAGCATAGACAAAGCTTTAAGCATCTCCTGAGGGATACAGCTATGAAATGATATTCCAAGGAAAGAAACATAAAGATTTTTTTTCATCTCTTTTGCATTGTACAAATCCTAGGCTGAGACAGCTCTTGACATAGACTACTAAAATCACAGGGGTGCTGTTAGGCTTCCCCAGGGGTTCTGTGCTCTGTATAGCACTTCCAGATACCCACAGCAGTATATAGGAATAGGAGCAAAAGCCAGCACCCCGCCAAAATTTCCACTAATCCTACTGTCTCTATGCAGGTTAGATTTCATGGCTGTTAGGAATGACATTGTTCATTTGTACAGTGTAGTTTTCATTCTCGGTAAAATGTGGGGGGGTTTTGGTGCGTCTCACAGATGCAAAGGACAGAGGTAAAACAAGGAATTGGTATCTGGACCTCGACGAATGTGGGATTCTCCATCAGATTCAGGATCTTCTTTCAAGTAAAAAGTGTTACCAACAGGGATCTGGTGAGAAATAAGAAATGCCCACATTGTCAGGAACGTGTAACAAGTAACATAACTTGGGCCACTGAAATTCCTATCAGTTCCCATTATAAATAACATCTTTCAGAGGATTTGAAAACAAAAAGCAGCATTGTGTTAAACAGTGGACACAGTGCTTGCAAAATGTTCTGACTGAAGGCTTTATGACCCTTTATTTCTACCCCTGAACAAGTACGGGCTGGACTGAAGGACCTTTGTAATATTACCTTGCCAGCCTCTCTTAATAGTAACTTCCCTGCTTCATTCAGCCCTGCAATGTGTACTATCCTGTGCTGTATGCTGTGAAGAGTTGCCTCCTAGACAGCTACCTTCCTAGAAATTTTGGAGTTTTTCAGATATGTAACATTAATCTAGATTGCATGTGAACTAGTGATACAGAGCTAAAGCCACTGGCCCTCGCAATGATTAAAACTGGATTTCTTTTGCTAGAAATGGTCTTTGTCTTTCAGAACATTACATACTGTGGTAATGAGGTCATATAATGAACAGCTATTAATACATGTCTGCAGCAGTTTTATAACAAAAATTCCAAAGGTACACATGAAACATGCTTTTAAGAACTCCATTAGAAATGTAATAAGGTATAATCTTCAAAAGTACACATAATGTATGCTGCAAAATAATAATATGTGAAGACTAGCTCAGGCATAATATACCTGCTTCTGAAATCATGTTCAGAGGAATATACATATTGGCATGTTAAGTCCAGGCAAAGTGTACAAAATTTCTGCCAGAAAAAAAAAAAAGAGGAGTCAAGCAAGGAAAAGCTACAGAAAGCATTAATAGCTGACAGTCCTCTCAAAAATAAAGCCCTTAATTAAACTGAGGAAGAAATAAGCTGCAGGGATAAAAGATACCACAGAATAGTAGGGAATGAGAGGAAGACTGAAGCTGGCCCAGAAGCTAGGTCTGAAGCTGAGGACAGATAAGCTCAAGAGTGAGTGAGTGAACAGCTGGTAGGTATTTAGGTGGTCAGTGAAAGGGGTAGTGAATGTGTCTGGAGGTTTGCAGACATATATGTAATGCAATGAACAGATCAGTAGCAGAGTACATGAGTGAATGAATAGATGAAAGAATAAAAAAAAAGTTGAGGTGAATGAATGTGGCTAAGTGAACATTTCTAAACATAATCCAAGTTCAAACTGTACTGTTTTATTACTACACTGTTGTGATGCCATCACTTTTCAAATCATTTAATGGTGATATGTATCAATACTAAAGGACAACAGCATGCATTCCCCCCACCACCCCAAAAAAACTATTCTAACTCAACGGTCTTGGAAAAATAGCATGGTAAACATGTAAATTTTAAGTGCACTTTATAGTCATGACAGTTTTGGAAATCTTAATACAGAAAAATTAGATGCACAACAAAAGGAATTCAAACACAAATAAAAATAGTCAATAAATTCATGTTGCTTAACATTCACATTTTTAAGCTAGTAATAATTGGCATAGACCTAAAATTATTTGCAGAATAGGAAAACATCATTAACCCTTTATCACAGATTGGGAAGATGATGCACAACAGCTTGAAGTGATTTATACAAGATTGCAGAGTTAGTCAGTGGCAAAACCACAGGCAGAGAAAACCTTGACCTTTTGCTTCTGCATCTTCCCCATAAGGCAGAGAAAATGCACTGCCATTCACTTTTGCAATTACAGAGGCAATGGAACTAAATTATAATAGTCAAAGGGCGTTATCTCCCAACACTGCGGGGTTTTTTGGTCTAAACACTTCCTATATCATTATGGATAAACGTGGCAATTATGTAAAGGATACACTCCAAGACTTTAAAATTATCTCCGTGTTTGCCCTGTGTCCATCTGTATGTCTAAGAAAGAAAGGGAGAGGGGGAGGTAGCTGCTACACAGACATTGCATTTAGATCATGTACTATGGAGAAAGGGTGACATGGGAGGCCACTTTCTCCTCTTTTGATCGATCTACTGGCTAGGAACCCCATACTGGCCACATAGAATATTTTTCTTTTCTTTTTACTTCCTAATCTAGAATAGCAGATTTAGTGGAGTTACACTGTAGGTTAGTGTCCAGCCCATGGAGACAAAGAGTTATCGCTGGTCCAGTCCCCATTAAATCTCAGTGGAAAGCCTGTTAAAAGTTTGCTCAGGGGATGAGGGACAGCCTGAATTTAGGAGAGATTGGCAAAAGCGGTAAGAACTTCCCTAATTCTGTTTCTCTGCAAGTATGCATATTTTACAAACAGAACTCACTTGCAAAGTATGTTAGCAAATATTGGCACATCCCTTTGTTTGTAGACAAAGCATCCAAATAGCAGCAACTGAAATATTTTAAATGTTAATTGTTTTTACTTATCGGCATCCAGCTTGGAACCTACAACTCTTATTTAGACAGGTAATTCAGCTTAGTTACACGCAGGAATACAAATTGAAGAGTCTAATCATTCAAGTAGTCTTCTCATAGTAAACTGGCATGGAAAGAAACAGGATCAACAGCCAACGAATGATAAATGAACAATAAAAGACAAACACTTTAAAAACCACTACATATAGCAGGAAAAGTGCACGGGCTAGTGGAGGTGTCAAAATGTATTTATTAACAAGAGAAATAGTAAAAAATACATCAGCAGTGCCTGCCTCATAGGACAGAGTCAATGAGGCAGCAGTACTCGTCATATGGCAAGATGATGAAGAAACTAAAGCTCAATATATTGTTTTTCTTCTCTTTTGAAAATGTGACTTACATCTCCAGAAAGACCAAGGCTAACAAAGATTTTAAAACAGAATCATGGCAACACCAATCAGCGGAACTATTTTCAATTACATATTTTTCATACAAGTCAACATCAAACTGTTAATGTGGAATAACCGTGCTAGTGATGAAGAAGTATGAAGCCAGAACAGTAACAAAGTTGTTCTGTTGTTAGCATAGGAAAAGCAAAAGTAAAGTATGACAGCAATGGATCAAGCCATTTACAAACTTTACACCAAGCTTGCTGTATTCCTATATGCACCCTGCATTTTTATTAGCTTCATTATTACCGTGTCTTATTACTTTTTAAATGTTTTCTACAGTCATTTTTTCAGAGTAGTAGATTTGTATGGCATTTCACAAATACAAATTAAGAACTGATTACTCATTTGATTGTAAAAGTTAATAGCGATGCACCAGTCTCTGTTCTATAGTGGGTGAAGAGTTTGCCTTTTATCATTCAGCGTATGTTAATCCTATTTATTTCCACACATGGCAGTTTACTAGGAGAGGACTGCTCAAGTGGTCAGATTCTTCAGTTTACACTCAAAAGCTGAATTACCTAGGTAAGACTTGTAGATTCTGAGTTTGGGCTTTGATAAGCAAAGAATATTAACTTAAAAAGAAGTATTTCTTGTAGGTGTTGCTACTCTCCTACTGGGCATCTGCTTTAAGTAATACACAGGCCACTGAATTCCTGTAAACACTGGGACAGCCACGGACCTGCAAAACGAGAGGTCAGGTCGTCAACGGAAATATGCCATGAATAAAACATGAAAGCAGACTCCTGTTCTCTCCTTCCATGCCCTCCTTGTCTTTTTTTCAGTGTATTGGTTTGGTATTTTTGTGCTGGCATCCTTTGTCCTTCTTGCTCTACAGGAATGCATAAATCTGATGCAACTTGCTGCCTGAACTAAGTTGCCCTAAAAACAATCCCTTTGCTGAGGCTAAACCGGGTCAGGATTCCCCGAAGTGTGGAGTTACACAGACGTTTCTTTCCTGCCCTACAGTAAGGCTCTGCTTTCCACCGGTTGCTCCTCTAAAATTTCTGTTATTTCACATGGAGAACAATAGCAGGGGATCCAGTTGCCTCGCTATTATAAATTAAATAAAAGGACACACAGTACAGGAAAGGATGGGATTTTCTAAGATGATATGAGTAATTTGTAACTAACAAAAACCTCTTGGGAACACAGCTTTCTGTTCCAGAGAATGAGAAACAGGCAAATAAAGAATAGGGTGGAAGGGATAAAGATCAAGGATATTCTTTGACAAGAGACTTATAAAGACATAAAAGATCACTTTAAGCTCACAGAAACTGAAGGAAAATAGTATAGCTTTTCTATGACTTGCATAACTAAGTGAGTCAAAGTGCAAAATATAAAAGTTCACAGCTGTGTCTCTCCATTCCCATCCCCCCCACAAAAATGAACGCAAAGATTTACAGTTACTGCATTTTACATGTGTGCTTCCTATCAGTTATTAAAACAATACACAACCTGCCTCTAAAGAACGTGATACTTCTAGGAGCTGAGCTTTCAGGCTACCTGCAAAAGATGTGTTTTTTAGCTCTCTAAAACATCCACCCTCAGAACTTCGTCATTCATTTCTCTGCAGAACTGCCCAGACTGCATAGGGAAATTACCAGAAAGAAGAAAAAAATCTAAGAAGAGAAGAAGGTAAAAGTTCTATTGTAGAGCAAGCTGGATTTTCTTTTATATATTGCTGGAAATTCTCCATTGGTCAAAATTGAAACTGTTCACAAGGAGGCAATTTCAGTCATTCTTGTGATTAAATATTTATTTTGTGCTTTAAAACTATCAAGAGATCCTTAACCAAATGTTTTTATCCTGAAGGACTTCTTTGGAAACTGTGGTTACTTTTGTTAATAAACACTAAAACCAAATAAAAATCCTGAAATATAAATAAATCTGATTAAACTATTTGTCTGGGAACAATTTCCTCTATTGACTTTTGGTTTTGAGCTGGTAATACTTCAGAATCAAGAAATCTTTTCTAGGACAAAAGAAGAGTCCAAAAGTACAATTTGTCCTCTGGGTACTACAACGTAGCAGATAATAAATAATAATAGTAAAAGCCTGTTTGTCACCCACATCTACGTTACATGATTTCATGAGAGTGTGACACAACTACGGGGCAAATGCCGCTAGAGACGCAGGGTACGGTCACTCAGCAAATTGCTAGCCACCAGCTGGGCCACCATAACTAATATACGTGTACTTAAGCTGGTATAATTGTTAGGTAAAATCTGTTAGCTCTGACTGTAGTTCAGCACTCTCCATCTGTTTAATATGATGTTAAATGGGTTGTTACTGAAACGGTCGGTTCTCTCCTCCCTCCCCGGCTCGTTCCCATTAGCTCTCACGCACTGGCACTAACATGTGGGAGGCTGCGCAGCAAGCTGGAGCAAGGAACTGATCCGGCTGAAAGCTTCCTTGGCTAAGAGGGGGGAAAAAAAAAAGAAAGAAGAAAAGAATTTTCAGATGGATTACTTAGGGTGCTGCCCTAAACCTCACTGCTGAGGTGCCCCGACTCTCAAATTCAATCCGGCACTCTTAACCACAGTCTGCCCAGCCCATGAGTAGCTCAGAAGGAGGGGCATTATAATATTTACTCTTCATTTTATTTGATCAATGTTTTGTGATTTCTGATTATTTTAGGATAGCAGAGATAGGAAAAAGGCTAAGAAAAGTGTCAACAAAGGAATCAGTACGGACATCATAAGCTGACAATCACTGTTGTTTGTCTTGGCTTTAGCAATGAGAATAGGTAGGGAAACAAAAGTCTAGTAGAAAGAAAGCACCTCTTCTAAGAATTAGGCAAGAGAAAAAAAGAAAAAAAAAGAAAAGAGGATCAGAGGAGAATGTTAGAAAAATATAATGACTCAGCTGGGTGTCTCTTATTTATGTTGTTCATATGTAAAATGCGTTTTTGCACTGATACAAGCAGAAAGATAGTGAATATTCTGTAATTATAAGCAATAAAGAAAATCCACCCTCAGATCTTTCAGGGTTTTGAAGCTGCTTGCAAGGCCTGCCATTTCCGGCTGTTATAGCCATCTTTGGTGTTAGGGCAGGCCTGGAGTTTTCACCTTCTGTGATTTGTTGCATGACGTGCCTAGAGGCAGGCATCTTAAAGCGATGCTTTTCAGAGTCACTGATAGTCTGCCTGTAGTGTGTATTCAGCCTACTTCTATTGTGTGTACCCCTTTATTGGCAAAAAGTACGTGACCCTATAACAAAGGATAAGAAAAGGGTATTTCTTGCTCTCCAGGCCCATTTTTGTCTGTGATCTTGCACCTGCACAAATAGTTCAACCAAAGACGGGCCGAATGGATTTTAGGGATCGCCATCATTTCAGTCCCTTCCAGTCATTGCCACACTTTGGACAGACCCCACCACCTTCTTCTGGGATGAAATCATGCTTTTTTGAGGCAAGCCAGATGCAGTGCTGGGCTCCCCAGCTGGTGCTCCAGGTCCAGGGCCCAACCTCAGTCGTTACCTGTAATGAGACGTCCCAGGTCAGTCACTTGAAAATCGTTTTATACATAACACAAGAAAGTCTGGTAGTATGGTAATATGAAAAGATTAAATGCTAGTATGAAACTATGCAAAAACAAACACAAGCAATAAAAAAGCAGCTCACATTTTTGGTGAAGCAAAGAATAAACCAAGCCCATATGCAAACAGGTTAAAGTGTCTGCAACAGTAACAGCTGCTTTCTCAAATGTTAAGTGATAGGTCTTCTAAAGGCTGAATAGGAGTCCAAAGAGAAGGGTTTGATTGCCCATTCGTGCAGTGAATCACCAGTGATAGGAGCTCCAGAAATGTCCTGATGCTGTGATAGATTAGGCCACATGAGAAGCCACATTCTCTCCAACTTCAGACACAATGCACTGGTGACATAATGTTGACTTGTACCATGTTTTTGTTAAAGTTTCATGTGATCTAAATCATTATTCATGTGTTAAATTGTTATTTCACGCATAACAGCAGTTTGAGGTGCTGCAGCTGCCTTCTGCACCACAGCAAGCTGAGGGGAAGCCTGGGCTGGTGCTGAGGAACGAAGTCTTCATCTTCGGCAAAAACTGCAGCCACAGAGGACAACCTGGGCAATCCCTCCCTTCTCAGTAGGATTTGGGAAAGTTTTTGCAAGGACAACCTCCACAGAAGTTCAGTGTTTCACACAGAAGGAAACAGCATAGGAAAATGCCATTATTTTAAAAGTTCACGTTTTTCCCCTTAATTTTGCCAATTCTTCCTCTGTCCATTTTTGGACTTCACAGTTAATACTTGGCCAGTTTTAGGCAGCTTTGTGAAAAACAGTTGTAGCAGGGATTTCAGTAGGAATTGGTCTTCTTAATGGTTAGCTAGAGATCTACTTAGGGAGAAACATAAATAGTGATTTAAAAATAAAAAGTGATTGCATTTAAATCCTGATGAATTCAGTATGGGGTTTTCATCCACTTAACTGATGCTCCTTTTGATGTTTTGGACCAAGTAAATTAAATTAATAAATCAGACATTTTTCACTGTGGTATACAAGTCAACGCTGGTGACTGGCTTACAGCAAGTAGGGTGTGAAGACTTAAAGACACTGATTAAAAATCAGCCAAGTCTGATTGAACTAAGGTATATTCTTTGATTTAAAGAAATAGATACATCACTGTCACTAATGTATGGAGTAGTGGACTGCCAGGAGTGCTGAGACGGCCTGCCCACACCTCCTGTCACTGCAGCCCTTGTGTGATGTGCGGGCCCCGTGGCAGCCCCTGCTTCCACCTTCCTCCTGCCCTCACAGCTCCATTTGGCTTTATGGGCACCAGCTTTCTCGAACAACAAAATACAATTGTGGATACCCAGTCAACAGGCGCATTCGCTGTGCTTGTTTTGTAACCTGGACGGAGGCAGGACACGCTCTCAGGCTCACAAAACACCCAAACGTATCCAGCGACCAGAACTAATCCACAATATGAATTAGCTGATGAGAAGTAAAAGCTCGAGAAGGAGAAACACAACCTGACTTTTCACTCTTCATTGTGTAGCACTCCTCCCTGTTCTAACAACAGCTCGAAAGCAGTTGCAGGAGCTGCGATTTGCATTGCTCAGTCTTGTTTATACACGCTGTTAAACTACTTTCAGTGCTGGCTTAGTTACACCCAGTGCTGACACCCATTATAAACTCAGGGTTTTATGAGGCAATGTAGCAAACGCAGAGCCTTGTGTGCTTGGGCTTGTGCCCTCGCTGCCAGAATAGCTCATGTTGCAGGAAGCTGCTCACTTCTTTTTTTTCTGCCCGCAGACTGTAAGGACTGAAGAGGACTGATCATCCAGCCTCACCCTCGGTGCCGCTGGGGTCAGAGCGGTTCAGCCAGGGATTCCTGCAGCTAGGGCAAATGATGAGCATTCGGGTTTTTCCTGGAGCACAGCACAGGTAATCTTATTTGAAGATTGAGTAAAGATGGCAGGATGCAATTGTCTCCTCCAGGTCCAAATTGCAGCCCTGTGTTTTATGGTGTGGGAAGCTTGTCCGGACGCTATTCAAAGAGCCTGAAATTGTTTCTCGCACTGCCGCTTTGAAGCAGAGGATGTCAGTTTTCATGATTACCTGTTCAGCATCATTCACAGACACAAAAGCCACAAACAAATGTATATGCACATATATACATACCTGTCGTGCAAGATTGCTCTTCATCTCTGATAGAAAGCCTCTCACTTTCAAAGCACCAGAAAGCACAAGGAGTCCTGTACTGGTACATGCGGCCTTGCAGATAAAAAAGGATTGCATACAGTAAAATAAGGCACCACAAAGCTCAAGGGAATGATGGTTCGATTGCTGGTTTTCTCCCCCCTGCCATGGAGCCTGTAAGTCTGAAAACCAAGCGCATGTGGGAATCAAGTAGATTTTCTATATGTATGGTAATTCTGCAAGAGCGGTGTGGCCCCGAGTGCTAACCAGTGTGTTTTCAGGATGCCGGCAGCACGTGATATGTTTAAAGCGAGGGGTGATCGACTAATGACCATTTGCCTGCTCTTTTATGAAGCCGGAGAAAATGGTACTGACCCTCACAGCCTTTCAGCTCCTTCCACAGCAGAGCTCAGCATTAGGAGCCAACACACTCGTCTCGTTTTGAGGGTACCGATAAGCCTAGGCAGCTTAGCGCAGCCGAAGTAATGGAATTACTTATCACAATTCTGGTCGCCGTGGTCACTGCCCTCCACCTCCCTTCGGAAAATAATTTCCCTGAAAGCAACTGTTCGCAAAGCTGCATAATACCAGCTCCTGCCTCCTGCTAGCCTGTGTAGTAATAAAAGCCCTTATTTCCTTTTTTCATTAAATAAAGTATGTCACAAAACCAAAATGTCCATTTTTTTTAGTGCTGTTAGAAAGAAAGAGCAATGCATTTGGCTCTGACCTCATGGACAGAAATACCAGCCACATTGGAAGGTGCACTGATAGCTCTTTAGGCATAAAGCTGTCACAGGCTCTTGATCGCACACCGACCTCGGACGCAAACACACCTTCCCAAATAGAAACATGATCACGCGCCTTAGCTGTTTATTGCCAGCCACGCCGGCTCTCTTCCGGCACACGAAACAGAGCCAGTTCCTCCCCGGAGGGTTTATAACCTCAGAGAAACCCTCCCAAACGTTGGCGTGGGTAAGGCTATGAAGGCAGCCCTGCTCCTGGGTTTCCTGCCTGTCTCGTGCGCCAGGTCCTCTCTGAGATGTGCCATTCAGTTCGCACAGGTTTCCCCTTTTTTTAAGCCAGGGCACATCCTCGGCTGGCTCGCGGCCGGGTTGCCCGGCGGCCCGCGGCTGCCGGGGTGGTCTCCTCCGTGGGAGCAAGCCGCGGCTGCGGGCGAGGGGAAGCAGAAGACCTTCAGGCGGTGTTGCCACCAAACGCTTCGTATCACGAAGCACAGCCTCAGTAATCACTTTTGTCAGCACTTCTGCTGATTTCATGGATTAGTACAGGGAAGACAGGCTGGGCAGGAAAGATCAAGCGCTCGGGATGACTAAGGAGTCAATCAGGGAAGTCTGGAGCGCACGGTACCTGCTAGCCCTGCTGCTGCTGAAGGGCCACACGGGGAAGGCGGGCGCAGAAGTGGGGCCCTGCCGATGTCCTGGCGCTCGGGGCTCCCCAAAGAGCTCCTCGGAAAGCGTCGGCATGCTCCTGGGAGAGCGTGTCCCTCCAACAGCCCTCCCCGCACCACCCTGCCGAGCCAGCCCTGCCCTTTGCCTGTCCCTAGGGCCCCCAGCCTGCTCTGCCAGGGCTTGGGTGGCCTCTTATCGCCCCGATTTCCCACCTCGTGGCGTTACTGCTCAGCAGCAATGCAGAAAGGCTTTCCATGGCACAACCTCGCAAGCGGAACTGCTTGCAGTGCTGCCAGGTAGCTGCTGTGTCCCCCCGCAGCCGGTTTTCAGAGACATTTTCATTTCTTGAGTGAAATGTTGTAACAGGCAGATGTAGCCTGGGCACAGAAATCAATGTCTGCTCAGGAGTAAGCTGCTCTTTGGGGAACTTATTGGTACGAACCAGCACAGCGATACGTCAGGGGAGATGATGTGCGATCGGGTTCTGCAGAAAGCGGTTACGTTATGATAGTATTTATTATTTATGCAGCACCTCAGAGCAGTAAGAATGCCTCGTCCCTGCCCAAATCTCGCTGCACACAGCATGCCCGTGTGCACAGACATGGCTCCAGCCAGACGAACATTACAGAAATCTCTGTTTACCACCAGGCTCTTATGGCGGAAGCGAAAATATTTGCTATCCAGGTTTATTTGTAAACATGCTTGATTTTCTTGCTCAAAGAGGGACAAAATTCACAGTTCAGATAAGCATTGTACATGGCTGCATCTTCATTTGCTTTATACAACGTTGGGCTTCAGCTGTATACACGCACTGCAAATATAAAATAACTCACAGCTCGACTCTTCAGTCTGCACTGGGTTAGCAACGCAAGTAGATAGTAAGCTGGAAGCAGCCAAATGGTGCTTTAACCCTTTCGGGAAGAGAGATGTGAAATTTGCATTCCTTAGGAATAAATATTACTATTTATGAATAAATAATTAGATCTTCATTTTGTTATGTGCTTCATGTGTCTAATGTCAGTTGCCGAGGAGGAAAATGTCGGTTACGTGAAGCTGAGACTGTCAGAGAAGAAGGCGCTGAATGATCCAGGAAACAATGACCGAAGAGGTTATCATGCATTTGGCTTTGCCATTTTCATGAAGGAAGCATGTGGCAAAAAGTACACTTTCCTATTATTAAGAGAGTATGACATTTTGGGTTTGGTTTGGGGGGCATTTTTTTCTAGAGCGATGGCTCAACACAGGAACTTTGAGTTTACAGGGAGCTACTCTGCAAGGCCGGTGGTGGAGCCTCTCCTTTGTGAAACACGGGTTTCCTTCTGGAAAAAAAAGAGAGATAAACATCTCTGTGGTACACGTGTGCACTGACTTCTGCTGTTCTTAGTCTGGCTACCAGACAGAGATATATGTAGTCTGTGAAAAGTCCTGGGAAGATTTCTTTTCTCCCTCCAAGAACTTGATCTCTGTAAGATCAAGCTTTAAGGAGAAAATTCCCCAAGAGGTTTATGGTGCTTCCTGTATGTAGATGGCCCAGGGAGCCCCTGTCAGAGTAGCTTTTTGTTAGGTTTGTCTTTTCTGAAATTTTGGCACTTCTACCTCTGGTCTTGGCCACTTTCCCCAAAGGCAGTGTAAGAATACAGATAACACACGGCCTGGTAGTGGTAGGCATTGCTCCCTGCCCAGCTCTCTTAGCTCTCCGGCTGGTTGCTTCTGGACTAGTCAGGTAAGGCCAAAAGTCCTACTCTAACTTTTAAGGAAGTCTTTAGAGTAGACAACAATCCTATGAGGCATGAAATGGTTAAAGAACTGAGGACTGTGACTTATATAAGCCTCAGGGCTTAACCGTCAGATATAAAAAGGAAGAATAGGAAAGGGGAGACTGATAACAGTGATGTCCTCATCTTCAAGTGGGCATGGCATGTGCGTGAAGCTCTCTGCTAACTGCCAGCTTGCATGAGAAAAGGCCCAGCTTGCCTTAGCACTTCAGCTTAATGGCTGTGCATATTCTGCACCCACTTCTTTCCTTTTAAACTGGCCCTTTGATTTACCTGAATTTCCAGGTCTGACTGGATCTCCCAGAGCCTGAGACAGTGGGGCAGGGGCGCTGGCCTGCAGCTTTCTGCCCTGCGATGAGTTCCCAGGTCTCAGGGCAGAGGTGGCGGCGGGAGGGAAATGGCATTGACCGGTTCGGGGAGGGCTGAAGTGTGGGGGGAAACTGCAGAGCAGAGAAGGGAGGAGGTCTGGTGGGAGAAGGCACACAGGAGAGGTCATTTCTATATTTGAACTACGCCTGCCTACAATTTATTTTTACATAGTAGCTGGCCACACTCGTTTGTTGTGCAGCCAGATAGCCTGCACTGACATAGCCTTAGCAGAAATGTGAACTTTGCTCATTCTCTTTTATGAGGAATTAACCAAAAAGCCTTCCTAAATATATAGTGTCTTCCTAGCTATGTAAATGTTTTATTGTTAAGCTATGGGAGAAGGGGAGGCAAAAGCTTGGTGTTAGAAAACATATCAACTCCATATTAACTGAACATAGTAATGAAAATATAAAAAGTGACCTAACAGATTGTCAGATGTGAATCTCCAAGTATTACCAAAGATAGTTATGCTCAAGAAGGTGATAGCAGGCTGCAGTGATGTCCAGAGTTTGATGTTAATCGCGCCTAGCTAACACACGTGTTCTTCTAATTGCAAGAGCTATTATGATAAAATGAATGCTATCGATATGGGAAAAAAAGCAAATATAGCTTACCTCCTTAACCACTTAATGCTCTTGCAAAACTTCAAAACCAGCCTTTTCTCAAAGTATTAATCTACAGCAGGACCAAGCGGCGTGTTAGCTGGTGTGTTAGCTGAAAGCTTCCTGATCTTAGAGGTTTCTCTCCTGTTGTTTCCCACTGGGCCTTGGAGCGCCGTGGAACGGGGCCATGAAAATGTACCAAAAGCAAAGAGGGGTTTGAAGTGCTGAGCACAGCCATCGGTTAGATGAAAAGTGCACAAAACCCGGGAAAATCCAGGGAGATTTCCTACGCTGAATTGCACAAACCGAACGCCCTCAGGCTAAGGAAGCTTCTGCCAGAGTGACGAATTATGAATCCCCAAATATCATAGCAAAGGCACTGTATTAACTTTTGCTTATGAGTGCAAACATGAGCACAATCATTGGGAAATAGGGCTGGTGTTTCAAAACAAACACCAAAACCGACGTGAAACCCCCAAAGTCTCTCCCTTTGCAGGACCTGTCTGCACAGGCTGCTAAATCCCTGCCTGTGGCTGCTTCCTGCTGGGTGGCTGAGCAGAGGCAGCCCCACTCCCGGCCGTGCTCCCGCGGAGCCGGGGCCGGCAGCCGGCTCTTTCCAGGAGTCCGGTGGCCCTGCGAGCGTGGCTTTCCCCTCTGCCACCTCCCTAGGCACAGGCGAATGCTGGAGGAAGGATCACGGGTGTTTTTTTCTCTCCCTGGTATTTGCCTCTTGGGGGATTTAGCTCATGCCCCTCTTCGGGTCCCTCCTGGACATCAGCCTGGCTGGCCTGTAGCACGTATTCTGTACTCCCACCTCCCGTTTTCCTTTTCCCCTATCTTTGCTACTGGTGTTGTCCCTGGGATTTGCCAAAAAAGTCCCACATTTGGAGCATTTTCTTTCATGCACTGAAGAAGTACCCCTGGCCCAGCAGTTTACTCACTGTCCCCTCACTGCCTGGAGCTGCTTGCCAGGGTGGCTGCCAGTGGTCCTTCCCCCCGGCGTACACGCTCGCATGGTCCTTTCAAGGGCACCGTGACCTCTTCTTTTTTCTAATTCTTTTTTGTTTTTTGGTTGCTTTTTTCACATTTTCCCCATGATACGGCAAGAAGCTCTTTTCGTTCCCCCCTTCACATGCTGCAGTGACTCTCACGGCCTCTTTAGAGGTTGTGTTTTTCATCCCCTAACCAGGACGTGCTTGACGGCCCTTTTCCTCCCGACAAGCGCCTACCGCGGGCAGCAGCAATCGGTCATGCCGGGCCTCGGGCAGCGGTCCCGCACTGCTGTCAGCGCGGGGGGTGTTGGGCTGCACCCCGTGTAGGTGCGGGGGTACCTCTCCTGCACGTGCCCCTTCCCGGGGGGCTGCGGCGTGTGGGACTTGCTGCGTGGGGGGAGCCGGGCTGGCGTGGGGCGCCTTGGACCGCTTTCCAAAAACTGCTTTCTAAAAACTCTTTCCCTACTTGATGGGACAGCTCTGTAGTTCCCTGTCTTTATGCACTACTAGATATCCACGTGGCCAAGACCCTAAAATATATATGTAAATAAACACATATGTAAATCAAAAATTGTTGCGCAATGTTGGTAGATTTAAAAACACATGTTCATGGAGATCTAATTATAAAAGGAAAGAGTTTGAAGATTTGGCATCAGTGAAACAAAATTTCCCTCCGCTAAAATAGTTTCAGGATTTACTTACTGCCCTTAATTTTTAAGGTTTTTTTTCCCCTTTATTGTTTTCTTTGCCCTGCGACAATTTAACTGAGAACAAGATCCACCCCAGGCTGCTCCTTATTAAAATCGGTAGATTTTTCATCCCCACTTTTTTCCCCCTTTGCCTATCTGCAGAGCAGCTGCAGACCCATTAGCTGAAGTCAAGCTAAGGTGATTCACCAGCACATCAAAAGAGCAGCCCTGATCCTGCCACTTTTGTCACTGCGCCTGTCTCGGGGCTGTGCCACCGCAGCCAGGCTGCGCGAGCAGGGCCCGTCATCGCATCCCGTCCTCTCCCTCTGCTCCCGGCGCGATGAGAGCTGGCGATCGGGAGAAGCAGGCTTCACCTCCAAGGGAATGCGAGCGCACGCCAAGCTCCTCCGGCGGGCGGGGACAGCAGTCCGGTGGTGTTTACTCCTCCCCTGCGGATTCACCAGATGGCATCAGGCGGCGTCACTTGGAGCCTCCGCTGGGAAGAGAGGCAAGAATTGGACGGCGGCAACGGAGAGTGTGAGCCACCAGGAGCAGTTGTGATCTTTTCTTGGAGGGCAGAGTGTGCCTTTCATCTCCATCGTAAAACAGGCGAAAAACAGACTGCAGCACGCCTGGAGCCCTACCACGTTAGACAAGCCATTTTTAAGGCAGGCGTTTGTCGCTAACTGGGCACTCTCAGAGCAGGCGCTTTGGCGGAGAGGAGGCTCTGCCGCGCCGGGCTGAAGGGCCTGAGCAGGGCAGCAGCAAGGCCATGGATGGGGGATGGAGCACGGCCATCGTTTCCTCTGCACAAGCTCAGAAAAGAGGGGATTTAGGTTGCTGTTCTTTAAATATCACAAGCATAAATTATTCACATTTGCCGCAGAGCAGAAGCACTAGGCAGACGGAGCCAGCGAGCCCTGGCGGAGCCCAAGCCCACCACGGCTCAGCCCACCGTGGCACCAGGCGCCCAGTGTGGCCCAGCCGCCCCGCTCCCAGTGACACGACGATGACCTCATTGCTCCTCTCCATTCTGTCATTTTGTGATTTGAGTTTTTTTCAGGCCAGATGTTAAGCCGTCGGCAGTGTGATGGCCATAAGAGGGGCCACAGCCTCCCGGAGGGGCCGCCGGCCCTGACCAAACCGCCACCACCCACAGGGCAGTTTGTTCCTATATATGTTCCTATATGTTCTCGTACAACGTGCCACATGTCAACGTCCAGGTCTGAGGGACAAACAGAAGCGATGGCTTTGAAAGACCCACAAAGCTTGCAGATGGCAAGGGCCTACGGGCACTCCCGAAAGACCCCTCGCTGCTCCGGCTCAGCAGCCAGCAGAAGTTCAGGCTTCCTTCCTTCCTCTACTGCTTTTTGGATCGGCGGACTTTGGATTGGCACCTTGCCGCCTTGTGCCCGCAGCGGAGGGGAGCCCCGAGGGGCAGGTAGCACCGTGCGCTGCCAGCCAAATGCCACCCAGGCATTCCCAGCTGCTCCTCCGGGGCAGCCCTCCAAGCTCGCCGCGCCGCCTCAGCAACGCAGAATGATCCTCACCCCATCTGTCTTGGATTATTTTTTTGTGATACATCAGCTCGTGTTTAATTGCCCTTGAATTTATCCAGATCCCTGGCTGGGATTCATTTTTTTCTTTCCCCTCCGTTCCTGCCGTCGCCTGTAGTGGGGATCATTTGCAGCTTGAGTCCGCGTACTATTTGCCCTTGGTAGCTTGCAGACTGTTGGATAAAGGCAGAGATAAGGACAGGCCAGTTCAGCATTTGTTCTTTAATTACCTTCTCGTCACCAAGCAGTGGCAGGAATATTATGAAAGTTACACAGTAAAACAAAGTCTACGTTTAATATTCACAGCATCACAGAATGGTTGAGGTGGGAAGGGACCTCTGGAGATTGTCTGGTCGGATATTCTTTACCACTATCCATTAAATCAGCTTTCTCACTAAGCTAAACCTTTAGCAGTATGTCTACTTATTTCCTGGCTTGGTGTGAGGATAGGTGTCAGATCTCCTCTCAGGAAAACAGTTATCCCCATTAGTTCAAAGTGTACTTAGCATACCGTACTGGTTTCCATTACAGGTACATTAGCATGCCACCATTTCCATGCAGTTGGCAGAGATTAAGTTGGCAAATATATTGGAAAAAACAGCTTGACATTACTAATATAGGAGCATTTTATTCTACAAACATCTCCACGCTTTTCAGGCATTTTAGACTGCCAGAGGCTGATTGCTCCCACTCTTCCATTATTACAGGAACCCTATGACCTCTCCTATAATAAAACAAGTCGTTATCTACTTAATTCATTTATCTCTCAAATCCAAAGACTTTTAGTTTTATAACAGCTGTGACAGCTTTTAGGCAAGTCTTCCAAAAGTGTAACTGGTTTGTTTGTTTACCTGGGATTGTGAAGAGCCTTCCTGACACGGGCAATAATCTGATCATCAGCAAAAGGTTAAAATCCAAGCCTGAAATCAGGATGAGCAAACCTACTCTTCAGGTTGGGCTGGTTGTTTCAAGACCATCTCAATAGCTTCAAGTCCGATCCTAAACAAGGGCTGAGGATTTTCAGCTTATTTTACAGTGACTGAGAAGTAGGTGCTCAGGGCTGTGCAAGAGTGGGCCTGAGAAAAAAACAATTTTAAGTGCTGAGCGCCAAATCCATCCATACTGTAACTCGACTGGAGCTGAACCGGCTTGCACCACAGATTAGTTTGGCTCCCAGACAATAAAACAAGAGAGCTTGTCAAGACAAAAGTACACCAACATGCAGTGTGAGAGAGGCCAAAGTACAAGTTAAAACACATCTTTCTGGCAGCCAAGATTACCATGTAATTATTTGAGAGTGCTATTGTGCAGAGCCTCACTAAACAGGTCTCTCTCATTTTACTTATTAAATCTGTCAAGTCTCATGACTGGGCTGCTCACTGCTTCATAAAATGCAAGACCTGCTTGTGAAATCTGATTTCTCCTCTCCTTCGTGCCTCCCAACCACGTCCTTTTCATGTTCGGAGGCAAGCGCAGAAAGCTAATCCTGTATTACTTGCAATTATTGAATGCTCTGCTTCTGTGAAATTAGCTTCCCTGACTGCAGTTCTATGCTCAGCTGACATCCTTGCTGTTTCACGGGCTGTGTCAGCAGACAGAGCTCTCTGAGGCATCCCTAGTGTCTGTACAGAAGCTGCCACCTACACCCAAATGGCAATTTTCTGTCCCAGGGTCACAAACAGGCTGGCCTAGGCCAGCCACCTCTGTTTCTCTACAGATAGCATTTTTCCCCTCTTTGCCTTCATTTTGGTTGTTGCATTGCATTGGCTCTGCTTGAGTTGCAAAGGTGATTCTCCAAACCCAGAATCCTTTGGCATCAACATCTAAACTAGAACAAGAAGGAGAGAGAGGGAATTCAAGATAGGGCATAACCGTAGCCTATTGGTAAGGGAACTAGTCTGCTTCATAGGCTGTTTTTACATTTAACATCTCTTGGGTCATTGACAGAAACATCCTCTGGAACACAGTCTAGAACTCAGGTTTTTCAGTCTCCCTGATTTTAACATGAGATTTAACTCTTGCATTGCTTTCTGTACTGTAAGTAATCATATTATTGCACCAAGACGCACTAAAAAGAACCATTTTTCAGAAGAGGGTCTTGGATGGTGGATTCTGGCAGCCCTGACCCAGAGTAACCTCCAAGCGGGACAGCATTTCACAGGTGTTTGGAGCTTGGTGCTTGTTTTTTTGTGGCTCATGATACAGGTATTTTGTGTTGCCAGTATGCCAGTACTCTCAGCATCCTATATCAACAGCCCCAGCACATAAAATAAAGGTATAGATCTTCTTCCAAGCATCAAGTGGTTAAAAATAATCTGCTGCAGCACTTAACTTCTGTGCAGATCTTTGCTGCATCTAGCCCACAGCCCCGTCTTTGAGAATTTACAGTTCACAGAGAATGATTGCATTTATTATGTACAGGATTAGATAAAGCATGAAATGATCCCTGCAGTTATAGTTGTTTCATAAACATACCTAATTTGAAACACTCTTGGGAAAGCTCTCACTTTTCCGTAGGTGCAAATTTGCCAATTTGCATTGCATTTGTAATCGCAAAGCACGCGGATTACCAGAACCAAATGCTGAGTTTATTTCCTGAAGTACGTCTCTGCTGAAATCCAGGGCTGTGCATCCATGCTGTGGAGAGAAGAGTGAGGCCCAGTCAGATAATTTCAATCAGAAAGTGTGTTTATAAAGTCTGATGTACAATTCTTAATAGTCCACTAAGTTTGCTGTTGATTACACCACTGAAGCATGAAGTGATATCAAGAACATCATTTCCAATTTGCATCAATGTCTGAAAGGGAAAATTTGCCCTCAAAGCTACGTATTCCTTGCCTTAAGTATTTCTACTTCTGTGTCCTTCTTAAACATCTCACGCATTTGAAGAAAGCTTTATTTCCCCTGTTACTTCACTTCTGGTGTTTTCTGACAAAGTTTGGCCTCCTTGTAGAAATGTGAGGTTTTCTTAATCCATATTTTAGGAACGGGGAGACCTATTTCTGCCCAAGTCACTGACAGTTTCGCACCTGAAGAATTGGTTATGATTGCTAGTTCCTTCCCCAAGGACTGCAAAGATATGCAGTGTTCAGAGCTGGAGGACTCCATCTGCTTTGTGCAAGCAAGGGTGATGGTGCCGAAGGATATAAAGCCTTCAGGACTGTCAGCAGTACACAGGAAAAGCACCATTTCCTAACCAGCTTTTGTATCATATGGAATATGTGCAATATCAGAGCTGCTCTGTGGAAGTAAATGTGTTTTACCACGACCAGCTCTTCAAACTGTATGTCAGCAATACATTGACAGTTCTTGCCAGAGCCTGCCTTAGGATTTTTCCGCTCCAGACAACTTTGAAATGTGTATCGGTAGGACTGAAGTTAATCTGAATAACAATAAAAACTTATCTCTCTTTCCTGAGTAAATGCAATGAAATGGATGGTCAGGCACTATTGGAAAACCCATAGATTTTTATGGGCATCTTGATGGTTATCTAAATCTTCCCTGTTAGATTAAAAGAATGTACGAACACAGATTTCATAGATCTTAAAACAGAGAGAAAAAGAAAAAACAACTACATTTTAAAAACCTAGTGAGTGATGTCCTCTGTTTGTCATTTGCCCATTCTTGTGGTTGTGAACTATCAACCAGGCAACTTATTTACATTAGCAGCACTTAGTGGTAAGTATTTACACTACTTACATAGTATTGCTGTAAATAACCAAGACACAAGGTATCTGTCTGATAGACAGGTGTTAGCGGCCAGAGTCTTTGCCTGGGAGTCAGATGACTAGCTCCATCACTGGCCTGCTGAGTGGCCTTAAGCCTCTCGGCCTCTCCATACTGTAGCCTACAGATGGATGGCTGTAAAAGAGAAATAATAATAATAATGCTTATCTCCTTTGTAAAGACCATTCAGACGCACTGCTGAAAAGCACTGTCCAAAGTCAGGGGTAATTATTGTCCGAGAGCAGTGATATAGTTAACTTTGGAGAATGAGTTTCAACTAGAAATCCCCATGTTTCCCACACTATTTTTCAAAGTACATCTACATCTTGGTGACAAATGCCAGGGTACATCTGAGGGCAAGCCTTTTAGCCCGGATGTGATCCAAGTTCAACATTTTAAAATCCTGTTTTGGGGGATCAGTGTTTCAAGCAAAGTAGAGACCGCAGACATGCGAGAAAGGAAGTCTCAAATCCAGCTTCTGGCTGCTGGCTTATTGAAACCACTTCCCTACATGCTACATAATATTGACTTGCTGCTTTCTGGCAGTCTCGCTGTACCGGCTTCGTTATGGCAACATGAAGCTCTGAGTTCCTCAAGGCTGTTCCTCTCAACCACGGCTAGACCTGAGGGCTAGACCTCATTAGCTCCCCATCGCCAAAGCTGTGAGATTAAAGCCAGCCAAGGCTGGCTACTCTACTGCAGATAGCAAATCCTTCAGGGCAGGGGCTGCTGGTCTGTCTTAATCCAACGTGTAGCGCAATCCTTCCCCGATCCATTAGAAGAGCTTCTAGGGGCGACAGCGAGGTAATCAGAAAAAATCACAGCCCAGGAAAAGAGCATTAGGCTGCTCCCTTGTAACAGCAAGAGCAGAGCAGCTTTCCGTATGGTTGCATGGCGGGATTAGCCAAGGAAGGCTTGTGGAAAGGTAAGAGGATGTAGCAAGTAATACCAGAAAAAAAACAAGTAAGTCCGTTTGGAGCTTAAGGGCAGCCACCGCTCCCACGGGGTTTCCAGGTGGCAGTTTGGTGCGGCTTGAGCGCTGCCTGCACGCTGCCCGGGGGCGCACGGCTGCGGTGGGGAGGGCGTCCAACAGAGACAAGCTATCTGAAATGGCTTCTTCGCGGAAAAGATGTTTTAGTCTGTGATTGATGTGTGAAAGGTAAAAGAATACAGCGATGATTACTTTCTATTCCATTAGTGAGTGACTAGGGAGGATATTAAATGGCAGATATTAAACTTAAACATTTAAAAATCTGAAGGATTGGAGAACTTCCAGGAATTGGCCAAAGAGCGCTCCGAACCATTAGCGTCAACACAATGAAAAATAAAAAATGGAACAGTAAAGAAATTGAAAAGGGTTGGAAAAGAGCCAATCTCTTAAAAGAGTAAATGGGATGACTGGGGCACTAAAGGCTCATGAGCTTGACATCAATCACGGGGAAAATAATGGAAAGGCTGATACAGGACGTAATTGGCAGCGAGTGAAAGGTCTTAGCCTCTACGACATCCTGATTAAAAAACAATAATAATCGCCACTCTACAAAATGACTCTAGCCCCCTACTGAATGAATTACCAACTGGGTAACTGGAGAGCACAAAAAGCAACCACATATGGGGAGCTGCTGTCCAGGGGGAATATTTTGTAGCCTTGTCTCGCAGGGATCTGCCGCATGCCCCGTGCCCTTCAACAACTTTCTCTGCAAGGAAATTTGAAGTCGTCGCTGGTAAAATGTGAGGCTGAGCACCCCATTTGGCGTAACTGTAAACAACGATAGGAAGGGGTCAGTTAAGTAAGCTGAGCTAGGCTGTTTATTCTGGGCTTGCCGAAACATGTATTTTAAAACAACCAAGGGGAAGATCTCGAAACAAAGAATAGAGCCCACCTGGGAGGCCGAGCGTGGTGGTGTGCTGTGGTTTCTAAAAGGGCTAGGGCAGCTCTATGCATAAGGCTATTTATGCCTTGGCTCCCCGGGCCATACTCCACTTAGGATACCAGCTATGTTCCTCAGAGATGTACGGCATTACCTTTGTATACACAGGCCTGTCAAGTCCCGTGCATTAAGCAGAGAGCTTGTGCAGTTGGGTCCTGCCTCCCACCGCTCCGTAGGTAAGGCTGTATCTCATGCATTTTTAGAGTTACACATCTGCTAATATGAGTTAAATATTACTCTCTAGATGGCGTGAATCAGCCAAAACTCTTTTAAATTGGTTTAGGAGAGTAATTTATTCCCATGATGCTGTTCCTGTTGTAGATTCAAGAGCAATGGCCAATTAAAAATCAAAGCTGAGCAACCGTGCCTAGTATGCCTCAGACAACACATGGCTGAGGCTGCCAGTGGCTTATTCTTTGTTTGCCTTTTGCTATATCATAAAAGGATGAGCGAGCATTTCCAGCAGTAGCATCAAGTTTGGGTTCGGGGCAGTATGGTTATACGCCTTCCTCATTCTCAGAAGTGGTCTTCCTGTCTTTAGCAGGTGCCTCTTTCCCTTGTCTTGAGCTGGCCCAAGTGGTTACAAACAGTTAAGTCACCCTTGCAAATTATTTTCAGGTTTAATATCTGTCCTTGGGCTGTCTGCAACTCTAATTTAACGAAATTATAGAAGTTCATTATGAGGAGATGAGTTGAAATGTTCCATGAAGGCTATTAAATCAGGGAGACAGCGAGCATGGTTCGTAGTTAAGTGGCACAGGGGACCAGATTTCCAGCCTCAGGTTGCCCAAAATAAACTCAGCATCTCATACATTCCCATCTAATGGTGCAAAAGTCCCACGAGGACAAAGCCACTCTGTGTGCCTAGTGCCATTTTGTACCATCGAACTACACGCGTAATTTAGACAGTTGACTGAGGAACTGGTGCTTGCTGTTGGTTTATCACCATGAGGACGCTGCGGCGCAGGACCCTCCATGGCACGTGGACGCCAGGGCAGGCGCCCCATGCCCTCTCCCGAGCGCTGCTCCTGCGGCCAGCGCAGCTCAGGACTGCGGCAGTGGGAACGGAGGCAATCGGCTGCTGCAGCTCGGTTGCAAAAGAGGCTCCTCTGTGTCAGGAGAATCCACATCCCCCCAAATTATCACCGGGTTTTGTTGCTTACGTGCTGGGGACGCAGCGCAAAAGCACACGCTGGGGCAGCAAACTTGGCCTAAAGAGTTAAGGGCGATTTCTTCCAGCTTTCTGAAGGTTCCTCTGTGAAACAACAGGGGGAGATTTCAAGGTATTTCGGTGTGTTGGTGGCAGTATTTTGTGACCGTAGGCCAGAGGGGTTCAGCGGGATCTGCCCGCAGCAGCAGGACTCCACGTGGACCCTGGGATGTGCCGTACATGGAGCAGATTAGAGGACCAAGGCCACGTTCTGGCTTGCAGATAGTGCCGTGCTGGGAAAAGGTCGCCTCGAGTCCGCAAGCAGGGAGCCTAAAATATCCTGTTTCTGTTTCACTGCCTGAGAGCCCTGAAAGAGAAAGCAGAACAAAGAGCGCGCTCTTCACGTCAGATGCGTCGTTATCCTTTTCGGTCAAGCTGCAGACTTCATTCTTGATTTCCTGCGTGCTGATGTAAGGTCGGTGTAGGCCTCGCCAGCGGAGCGCTTCCAGCGCGTCGGCCAGCCGTGCGTGCAGGGGCACCAGCCACGGGCTTACCGAGGGAAGCAGGGGGAAGGGGGTCGCGGTGTTTCTCTAGGAACTGGAGTGACTCCAGCGAGAGTGCAGGGACCTCAGGAACAGGCTGGTGCGTCGGGGATGCGGGGGGGGGGGGGGGGGGGGGAACTGGTGCGAGCAGAGCTGGGCAGAAGAGTGGGAGACCCAAGGGAGTTTGTACTTTGGAGGGGGAAGGGTGCATAACCACCTAATACGTAACTTATTTCTTCCGCTAGACCTTCAAGTGTTGCAAATGTTGTTTTCCCGGGTTTTGAATCTGGAAAAAAGAGCAGCGTGTAAAACCTTCAGCTCTGTCTTTATTATTATTGTTATTATTATTAATCTAACTGTTGCAGAAAATTACAAATATTTATTCAACCTTTACTATAGTATAATTTTAACCAGACTTGTGGGTTTGCAAATGAATGAAATCATAGGATCCTTCAGACATTTTACAAGCACAGATGCGATGATAACATCTAATTGCAGGGATCTGAGACTGTCTGACTGCAAATGGGATGCTATTAAACTCTTTCTGTCTGTTACAGATGTATCACACAATTGTCAAGACAGTGCAAAATGCCCTCCAAAACCTGCACGATGGGACAAACTTTCGGGTCCTGAGTCTGCAAGAGTTTAATCCATGCTTAAATTGATGCGTTGTCAACAGTCTTGTAGCAACAGGACTTTCAAATTACATATTCACATGTAACCCAACATAGGAACAGAAAGGAGCAGTTTCCCAGCTGGTAACATTAGCTTCAATATCCCTCTTTACAATATATGCAGTACTTCGGGTATTTGAATACTCACTGCATTAAATACTAAATGATTGCAGTAGGACACTGTATAAAAAAGGCTGATACTGTTTTGTGCTTCATTTACCTCCGTAGTAGTTGATCGTTCTTTCACTCCCAGTCATGCTTTTTAGTTACTTTCAACTTTCAGAAGTAATTCTTTTTATAGGTGGTGGTCAGAGACATTCTCAGTATAGAAAGGCATTACTCTATCTGAAAGTCCAGGGCTTTATAAATGAGCTGATACTGAACATCTTTTGAAAATCCTGCTTTGCAAATCTGCTTCTCTGTTTTCTCCTTGGTCTGTGAAGCATTGCATTAGGCACAAGCACGCAACATCACTCGTGTTTGGACCTCTTCGCAGGTAGGTGCCCATTAAGAATAACAAAAGGGGAAGGTACGTAATTCACTTTTAACCTCAGAGAGTGGTGGCAAGAGCAGTTCTGGCAAGTTTTGAGGTGTGCTCAGCAGAGTGGTGGCCGGTAAGTGCATGTTCAGTCTTGTTTTCCTGCGAGACACGGCTGGCCTGGCTAGTCCAGGCTGTAATGGAAAACATGGTGCTAGTGGAAAATTTCCATAGATATTCCCAAGTAAGGTAAGCAGCTGCGGTTAGGAAATCTGCACGAGTGCAATCCATGCTTAGGCTGCTACATTTTGAACAGTCCGGTTGCAATCAATACTTTGAAGCTGTGTATTCATGTGTAACCTAGCACATGAACAGAAATCACTGCAGGAACAAAGCAGTCTCTTTTTCCCAATTGCCCAGTCTGCCTCAGATGGAGGGAAGCGCTCCTCTGGCAAAAATGATATAACGTGCAAAAAGAAGTAAATCCTAATGCTCCCTTGCAACATTAGCGCGGCAGCTCATGAGGCAGCGGAACAGCCGCCTCTGTAAGGGCCCTTGCCAGGGCCAGCTCACTGCGCACCACATCAGGCTTCGCTGCGCTGCGCTGCTCCCCGCGCCGGAGCTGGAGCCGGAGCTGCCGTGCCGCCCCGTGGGCGCCGCAGGGACGGCACCGGGCGGACGGAGGGCAGGAAGCGACCCGCCTCAGGCTGCTCGGCGGTCCAGCATCCAGCACCAGTATGCGCTCGTTTTCCCCCCAAGGTTTTCGGCTCCTGTTGGCAGCAATAGCAATGTGCTTGTGCGAGGTTTGCAAACCTGGGTGTAGGGGTGGACAACCTGGGAAGCAGAAGGCCGAAGAGAGGAGAAGTGTGTGCCAGGAGGCCGCGTGTGAAAGCCTCCTGAGAAGCAGCATACTCCGCAGACTCTGCCGAACCCACAAGAATGGCTAAACTCGTGACACCGAGAGTCAGCCGCCCCTGTCTGAGGCCGCTGGGGCATGCAGGGGCACCGACGGCGGGCTGTGTAGCTCCGCATCCGCAGTGGCGGTGGCTGCCGTGTGCCGGCAGAGCCCGCGGGATGCTGTACACCCCGTGGGAACGGGGGCCACAGCTCGGGGGTAGCCCGAGTGCCTGCGGGAGCGAGACACCGCCAGGCAGCGAAGGCACCGCGTGGGTGGTTATCTGCTGTTATCGGCGGGATTCTGTTAATAACGGCTGCCTAATTAATGAAAGGCCTTCTCACACATTTTGGCTGTCATCTGTGTTTCCCCCGACTCAGTCCCCTATCGGGAAAATGGTATTTACAACAGACGGGCCATCCCGCTCTGTGCTTTGGGCATTTACTTGGTAATTAATGTCCCCCAGCTTTATCGAATGGAAAGCAGATAAAAGATTATCACTTCTCATCTGTCGCTGAGATATGCTTTCATCCCAAGGCTTCTCTTTAGTGAAGCGTTACTAGGAGTTTGTCTTTCGTGAGCACAAAAAATAAAAAAAAAATCCCTTCATGCTAGAATAATCTTCAGCTTTGCTGGTGACTTGACTTTCTGCCTATCATGAAAACAGTAGTTTTCTGTATTTCAGGTCTTGTCAAGCTGATAACAATATTCAGTATTTTCCTTGATAATTGTCAGTATGAACAATGATGGACATGTTCTCTGTTTTATCAAAAGTAATTTTTTCATTTTTTTCCTGTTATTCAGCAAATTTTGCTCACTTGTAAATCATATAAAATGAAGAAGTTCATGATGTAGTCACTGAAGGATGGAGCTGAGGGAATACAGCTAGAGCAGCACTAGTGTCCAGCACTTCCCACTGCTGGGAAATGCTTGACATGAAGCATTTCACTTTTTTTTGTTTATCAGATAGGACATAGATTTTGCTAGAACATAAAAATAAAATAGATTCAAGGAATAGTTGCAACTGGTGGTAGTATGCAATAATCTTAATTGGGTTTAACTTGTGAGGTTAAATGGGTTGTCTTGAGGTTTTGGTTATTCTTCTACTATCAGCAGGGTTGCAGGGGCACAGTCAAGAAGATAATTAAGGCTGATCTCTTCTTATTATTGATAATATTGCATGGAAAAGAAAGAAGACCTGACTCGACTTGATTTTCAAGGCCAAGTGCGAAAAAACAAAATCCACACTCTACTTGAAAATTGAGTAACTTTTAATATGGGACTATGGGGACAATAAGCAGACACAGCCTGAGGGTGTGTTTAGTTGATTTTTCAGAGGAAAACTGATTTTATGGATCTATTATTTTTTTTATGTAAAAGTCGAGCAACTGGGGCTAATAAATGAAGGCTGAGACTTCCTCTAGACTTGGCAGCTGCCATTCCTAAATTATCACCTTGTTATTGAGGGAAAAAAAAATCCTTTCAATTGAGTTCCTTGGTTTAAAGTTCTTCTACATTATTATCGTCCATATTACAGTCACACCTGGAGGCCTCAGCTAACAGCAGGACATCATGGGGTTAGTATGGTTAAATGGTAACAGGCTGTCCCTATCCTGAAGGGATGACAAATTAAGTAGGCAAGGACGAGAGAGAGTGTGAGACAGGCAATGTTAGTGCAAACTCGTCATCCTCACGTGATAAAAACAACATATAGATCATGAGTCAGGCCCACAAAAGCCTCATGAGCTTGGTTTAAAGAATGTGGGATTTCTTTAACTAGCAGGTGCTTTTTACTGTTTTTAGTGTCACTCTCTATGTTTCATTCACTTTCAGCTTTTCTCTCAAGCTGTGAGACTCAGGAAGCTTTGATTAAAAAAAACATTAAGCTCCCCTTCAATAATATGACTCCAAGAACTGGAGCACTTTAAAATGACAGAAAATATACTGATACTCAGCTATTCTATTATTGCTGTTTTACATATGTGGAAGTAGGCCAAGCACAAAGACATTAAAGATTTAGGCCAAGGTTACATATCGTCTTGCACAGAGCCAGACGCCCTGAACTGAAGTCTAGATTATCAAATGAGCCTTCCTCTGATGAAGAGTTAAAATGACCAAGTTCTACAGCCAATTCCCCATTTCAAGTCATGATTGTAATACAGGATTATGGGGGTTGCACCATCTCCAGTCTTTGCAAGTATAAGTCTAGTTGGTTGTATAATTTTTGGCCTTCTCTCCTTTAGTAATTGTCTTTTTCAGCAGAGATGTTTTATGCTTGCTTTCATGCTCTGAATGGTGACTGCTCGTTGCACAGCACCGTGAAGTGAAAGATCAATATTGCAGATTTGATCTGGTTATTGCTATCTAACTATCATTACCCACGTCTCCAGATTTCCTTAAGCAGCCTTGAGGGGGCCACATCTCCGAATCTGTGTATCCTAAACACTGAACGGAAACAAAATAGGTTAAGACGGGAGTACTTCTGAGAGAGTGGGTAACTGATAAATGATATTCAAATTTTCCTCCTATTGTATCCACATAGATCGGTACCAAAGGGGATTATATTTCTAAAAATTGTATATTACTCTTAGAGTTGGAAATATTCAAATAGGATCCTGAATCGAGGCCTCCTAACAAAATACAGGACATAGGACTTCCTGGAGAAATAAGAATTTGAAGAAATGCCCAATTTAACCACTAGAGGTCTGTTTCACACAGGTCTTTCGCAAAGCATAGGAACAATTAAATCTGAGCTCCAAAATTTAAAACTCTTACATACAGTAACAAATTATCTAAACTATTTTGCTGTAAGTGACTATTATGAGAAGGTCACCCTAAATGATTACATGTATTTTTAGTTTTCTAGCATAAACACTTCTTATGGAAGCAGGCAGATTTTTGTTCTCTTTAATGCTAGGCTGTTTAGGAGATTACCAGAAAATACTAGACCAGACAAGACTAGATCAGTGTGTGTCTGCTAGTAATTTTACTCATTACATCCCCCCACAAAGTACAGAGGATGAAATCACTGTGCAAGATAATTCATGAGAGCTCGCTTTAGCATCCTTATCTTTTCCTGAGGAAATTTTGGAGGCACAAGCCAAAAGAGCTTGCTAATGGCCTCTCTTATCTCTTTTAGACAAGTTTCAGCCTCAGAGCCGCATACTGGAAAATGAGACACACTGGCCTAAAACGAATTATCAAAGGTGGAGTTGGGGGAGAAGAGTCACCGTTCAATAAACTTGTCTGGGACTTTGAAGAACCACTTTCCAGTTAAAGATTTCATATGTGCCTTTGGTAAACACCTACAAAAAGGCTTAGAAGCACAGAGATTTGGGGGGTGCAAGCTGAAAAGCACAGTTCTCAAACCTCCAGCCTCTCCCTTGGCATCTAGTGGCCTAGACAGTATAAATCACAGCTGATGGATTTTAATATTGTTGGTGTCTATCAATGCTACCGTGCTGCCCCCCTGCCATATCCACGGTCATACACAAACTGACAGGAGTCAGAGAGGCTTTAGGTATCTACATTTTCTGAAAATAGTGTCATACCCATGTCCTGGATTATAACTGGTCAAAGCACGTGCTTCCAGTAATGGCTCGCTGCCACCACCCCTCCTTCTGTACACCCATCTGTCCCACCCCGTGTGGCAGATGACCACCCAATGTGTAGAGGGAAACCTGTGATTTTTGGTTTTGCTCCAAAATCCCATAGTCGGTGACTGAAGTATAGGGCTACATGGGAAAATGGCAAGGAATTACAGATAGGAGAAGGCTAAGACGTAAAAAGCAACAAACGCTGGAAACTTAGCCAGCTGGCATGCGCATATTTCAATGAAATCAGCTAAAACCATCCCAGTGACTATTGGAATGAACTGACTAAAACTCCTCACCAGTAAATTCGGATAGCCAAGACTAATAGTCAAACTATAGTAATTTCCTACTCAATAGCTACCAGCTGGCCTTCTGCTCTTCAATACAACACTTCAATGCTAAAATACATCTAAATGTCAGGATCTCTTTCTGCATATTTAGCAACTGTCATCCTTTTCTTTTCTTAACCTTATGGATCAAACAACATAATGGGATTCTGCTTTACGGGAGGTGTTTATGGCACACTTCTCACTATGGTATTTTAAGCATTCAATTAGCAAGACTTCAAAGAGAGGAAACCAGAACTTGCAGACGTCATTGCATAGTAGCTTAATTACTTTTCCTCTTTACATCTAAAGCAAACCTCGCTGTTTGTTCTGGGTGGGTGAAGAGGCAAGAGAAGATGCGTTCATTTTCTAGCTTTAAACTAGCACAAAAATGGGATGATACAAATGTTCCGATTTGATGTGACTTGGGAAAAATGGCACCTGCAGAGGTGTCCTGATGAATAACTGAGGTAAGTAATGATTTTTGCTATTTTTACCCTTCTTTTGTTTTAAAGGAGGGGTCCGGATAAACTAACCCCTTCCTCATCAGGCCTCATGGTTAGTCTGTTTAGATATAAGCCAGTCTCATAGATTTCTTTCAAAAGCAGGAAAATACAATTGGAGAAGTTCAGATTTACAGATTTAAGACCTTGGCTGACCATCCGAGTTTTCACTCTTAGGATGTCTATTTTCTTACACCTATAACAGAAGACACGAAAGAACCAATGAAGGATTGGAGTGTTTTGCCCCATTTGGCACACCTCTGCAGTGGAAGTTGCATTCGACTGTCGTAACCTGAGGTACGAGAGGCACTTGACGTAGGGCGACACATCTGCTCTCTTTATGAATTGCACATCTTCATGCTGCAGAATTACCCAGTGAAATGATTAATTCTGTCGGCATCTGTGCTAAGGAAAGACTACGCTCTTCTTCCATTATAACGTCAAGACAGCTGTTCAGAGATCTTAAGCATTTGATTTTCAGCTTCCATTGGCATCTCTAAGAAAATTCGTTATACAACACAGTAAAACGAGACTCTAACTTTATGCTGATTAAGATATGTTCATCTGTTTAAAATTCCCTTTGGCACCTTATGGAGCCATCAGCACTGGGAAAACATATATCAGCATTCAAAGTAGTCTTATAACGTCATCTGGTTGGGCTGGAAAGCTGGCAAAGCAAGACTTTTTTCAGTAGCTTTAATCTACTGACAGAGGAGCCCCTGTGCAACAAATTAACGGATATGGCATAAAAAATATGCTAAGGGACTAAGGTAAGTGCAGATGAAAAACAGCTATCCCACAAGAAATTCCCAGCTTTATTTGTAGCTGCGCCTCACTTGAGAGTATTGCCAGCAGAGGCTAGAGGCTGCCAGTACTGAGTGGACGAAGGCTGGGAACTGGAATTTCTGATGCTGGATCTGCCCTTGTCCTGCTTGAATTATTAGCAAATACTATTTTTGGCATCACTTAGGTAATTTTCTAACCTTGAGTGTCTGAAGTTATAGTCCAAAGTAAGGCTTCTAGGCTTTCCTGGACAAAGGTATGTGCTCGGGAATAGCAAATGTGACACTGCAGACTTCCTGGCACGCAGAGTTCGACCGAACATGCAAGCACAATCTGTCCAGTCTGGCCTAAAACCCTGGGATTTTCTGAGCTGGGTGTTACGCAGCCACAGTACATATGGGCTGTGAATATGTCTAGGATTTCCAGCCACACAGCAGCCCATCAGAGCTGCCGTGAATGCACAATAAGGCTTCAGTGGCTGCTCCTACAGACACCTGGAAATCCCAGGAGAGGATCCTGAAGATTTGCCTCGATAAAATGTGGGGCTGAAAAACAGAAGGCATGGCCAAGAAAAACTGGCATTCAGCAGTTCTTAATTAAAAGTAAATAAATAAATAAATAAGTCATGCCTCTCAGTGT
Organism: Dromaius novaehollandiae; assembly: GCF_036370855.1. Lineage (NCBI taxonomy): Eukaryota > Metazoa > Chordata > Aves > Casuariiformes > Dromaiidae > Dromaius > Dromaius novaehollandiae. Next base: position 33,880,658 of record NC_088132.1, read on the forward strand.
TTCTGAGGGACTATTTAGCTGGGGTGTTGTGACGGCCTCCTGATGTGTGTTATCAGCATCCCCCGCAAGCTGCTTCGGGCTGCCCTGCTCAGCTCTCTGTGTGATGTGAATTATGAAGGTTTTGGCACCAGCAGGCTCGCCAGCCCAGACATGCTTGCCACAGCCTGAATACAGGATGGGCAATGAAAGTTACAGGCCTAAACCCAGAAAAAGGAAACAAAATTTGTCATCAGTATCCAGAACAGGGAACTTTCTGAAAGGTTTTCCAATGCAAGTGTAAGGGATGGAATTACAGAATGACAACATTTGACAAAAGTAAAATCCTCAATGCGTTATGCTGCCGCAAACAACTAGAAAATGTCAAAATCAAACCAGTCCTAAATCACACCTGGCTCTGTGTTCTTACAGGTTATTCTTCTTCACTCAGATGTGATACCTGCCCCTCACCCCTCTTTTTTCATTATTTTGCTCTTCTGCAGTTGGGATGAGACAGGCCCACTATCAACAAGAAAACAGGGAATCCCAAAGTTAATCAGGCTGATTAGTACTACTAGGCAGCTTTTCCACAACTGAATTAAAAGTAAAATAATGATAGAAGTAAAGTAACAATAGAAGTTGTATTCTGAACACCAAACACTGTCAGTTTAGCTTTAGGTGCTGCTTTGTTTTTTGTTTTCCTTATAATGTACTTCATGGGGTTTTTTTTTCCTTTTTTTTTCTTTTTGAAACGGCAAACTACATTGGGTTTCTCAGGAGCATTATTTGGTATATTGTACCCATCAATAACTCCTTCAGTAACTTTTCTGGTGTAGATGGTTGGGCAGGAGATAAATGTCTTGTTTAGAATATGAAAGCCAAATATACAATGCTATATCAAGACATATGTGACTATCTTTGATTGAGGCATCACATAGCTTAGATAAATGCAGTACAGGAATCTAAGCAGCTGTGTAAGTAAATCATTTGCTGGAGGAAAAAGTGCTTGAACTTGCAGAATACTTCTGCTTAATAGCGCCAGAGAAGGCAGATCTGCTGGGGAAAAATAGCACTGTGTTTTGAGGTGAGAAATGGATGAAGGAGCCATTTCACCCAACCGATTTCAAGGATTGTCACTCACGTCCCAATCCCAAACTTCCAGTTATTCTGGCTGATGCTTTTAGTTGATGCCTAATTGCAAGGTGTCATGGCCAGCAATGTCTGTTCACAGTATCTGGTAAGGGCTGCTGGGTATCTGAAGCAAAACAAGGCAGTATGTGCAGCGATCCTCCCCTGTGAATTGCTGGGTGCAGTATTTCTTCACTCCCCTTGGCCTTTGCTGTCCTTGGCTCTTCCTTGAAGAAGGCTCTCACTCATGCCAAATATGTGTTTTCAAAATTAGTTCTTTCAACCTCCCACCTATATAAGAGGAAAGAGTTGACTAATAATAGCCATCCTCTTTAAAACCTCTAAAGCCATCCTTTCTTTTCTTAGAGCAGGAGAGAAACATTCACCTCTTATTAGAAAGATGCTCCTCTGTTATTAGATCTACATTTCTGGTTTCTTGCTTTCATTTTAAATAGCATCTGCAGGAGGAAAAATGCATTAACAGTGTGCGCTCAGCAACACTTACAGACAAACTCTTTTGGTTAGTCAGTGCAGTGTGCCATTGCCTATACAAAATTTCAAGCAATCAAAAATTAATGCAAGGGGTGCTTTTACCCTTTTTAGCTCAAAATCTGAAAAGAGGACAGAAATAAGGGCTCCGGGCTGAGTGCACTACATGTGCTGTTATAGTCAGGTCTATGTAGCCAGGTAAATAGTATCCATTCTACACCACTTCAGTTATATTTGTGCAAATACTCCATTTGTAAAAAACAGTAAAACATTTAATTCAGATGAATATTGCTTCCATTCTCACAGTGTCTTTTTTCAACTGAGACTTGTAATGTGCAGGTTTCTGTATTAAAAAAATCACGCTACAAAAAGTCTCACTTCGCTGCTTTTTTAAAGTTAAATGTCTCTCTGCTGTTAACAGAACTTGGACCTTTGATCTTGGCAGCTGGTATTTTGATGGCTAAAGCGTACGAACAGCGTGAGCTGCCTGTCTTATTACGCAAAGGGATCAGCAACATCTGTGTCAGGTTTAGCTCACTTCTCTTTCTCAAGTGGGAGGAAATAACACAAAGACAGGGGGACCTATTGGCCTGATGAGAAGCACAAAGACAGCTTGGGTTTAGCCTGAGGAGTTGTAGTTGAAGGCTGAGGGGAATATGGCTTCTAGTTTCCCTAAAACTCCTAGGTTTGGTGGAGAGACCTGTGAGATGCAGCATCTGGAGAAAGAAGCTTGTCAGGTGAGGATCCCCAGATAAGAGGGCTGCAAATTTGGAGGACTGGATGGAGGACTGTAATAGGAAGAGGAGAAGGTCTCACAGATTTGTAAAGACCTGAAGTTTGGGGGTACTCAAACTAAACCAAAGGGGCTAAGAAATCTTGGTGAAAATGGTCTTGTGATGGGAAGTTCAGGTATGTAGCAAGAACCAGGAAAGCACCAGACGGGCGGTGGCAATGTAAGGGCCCCATGCAGGGCTGGCAGTTACACTTGCTTGCTTGACTTTTCTGATGTGTAAGGTTCGGGTCTCCTTTCAGTTATGCTGAACTGTGATGTCTGAGTCCGCTGCTCTTCATTTGGGTATGCATTATGAGTTTCCTCACTTAACTGGGACAAAAACATGTTTGTTGTCCAGTTGTCCAACATTGCAGGTGTATCTGTCATATTCTACTTAGGTTACTTGCCTTTGTCATGATTGAATGGGCCACTATTTCCCCATTACTCTTCATCTGACTTTTTTATAAGATCAGTTTCTTCATGCAGGAAATATTGGTGTCAAATAAAAAAAAAGTTCATCTAAAACATTAAGGATATAAAAATAACTGAATCTAGGTGTTGCATGACAGTGGATCAGTAATTTTTTTTTTTTGTAAACGTAATAATTTAGATGTCCACCAGAGGTCACAGTTTTACCTTGAATGCTGCATTTCACCACGAGGTATTTAGTGATGTGCTAAGGGTGCCAGTAAACAAAGGTTTGTAGGCTAGCCTTTTTATGCTATGGAAAACATGATTAAGCAGCACTGGCATTATACTAGTGCTGTCAAATATAGCAGCAAAATCCACTTATCCACGTCTGAGTACTGTTGCCAAATGATATACCCAGCTGGGTCCATAGGATGGCTTCAAGCACTCGACAGCTGATCCTTCTGCGACCCACTGCCTATCAGCTTTCCAGCAAACGGATAGATAGTACTGACCTATATTTGTAGAAGTAAGTTTTGATGTCCAGTTTTTGGCTCAAAAGTATATCAAGGACACTTAAGTACACCTAAGTGTGCTCAGGTGCCCCATGATAACGGAGGATGTACCTTCCACTTTCAGATGAAAACATTCAGCACCCTTGTGCTGTGGTTCGCAGTCAGTAATGCTGAAAAATAAAAAGGATGTCTGATCTCTCTTTTTTTTTTAATGATTGTATTAAAGTTATAGGAGGAAATGACCAAGCAAATGAGCAGCAGAGCCTGGCCTCCACTTAAGTTGGAGTTTGTTCATCAGACGTCAAAGGCATCGTGCCAGAGGAGCATGACGTCTTTCAGAGCGGAGAGGGGACCGGGCCAGGATCAGGGGCAGGCAGGGCTCTCCCCCACCCCGGTTCACACCAGCTCCCTCTCAGCTTGCCAGTGGCCTTTCCTTCCACTGCGTGCCCTGGCCCCGGCTGCCTCTGCCCTTCTCCCCCGCCGGCTCCTGCCATGCTTTTCTCCTCCTGCCCTCCCTGGCTGCAGGCAGGGAAATGCTTGGTCCCCAGCGCTTCCCAGGCACATGCCTTCCCCTTCCTTGTGGAGGACAAAACTGCCAGGCAACTCAGCCTTTGCTATGCCGGGGTCTGGCATTGACACTGTCACTCGACATAAGCTGGATCAAGCGTCTAGCGATGCTTTGTGGTCCTTGGCACCATATGTGCTGAGAGACCCAGGGGTAATGCAGCGAGCCAAGAACTGCAATGACAGGAAGCCCTAATGCAAGTGCCCAACTACCGAAACATAACTGTGCCATGGCCAAGGGTTTTTAAAGCCAAAATTGGAAGCTTGCATGTGAAGGGGTTAATATTTTTGCCTAAATTAGTTTATTACTTACATATGTATATACTACTACATACGCACCATTACCCACTATGAGCTGCTTTTGCCTGCTAATTTGGATCTATTTTAGGTAACTTTTATTTTCACTGTAACGGGAAACTCATTGAAGTCATAGTTGCAATCAGCATCTTTCAAAGCACTGAATCAGCTCTGGATTTTCCACCTGTTTCATTGTGCATTGAAGCTGTAGTGCATCATAAATAAGCCCTGTAATACTCCTAACAGATACATTAATTAAGTTTTACTGTTTAATGTGGCTAGCCCAATTTCATACGAGATCTGAAGCAGCTATTTACCACTCAAACTATGCTTCTGCATTCCTTCTCATTTATCCATTTAGGGAAAAAAAAGAGGCAAACTTATGAAGCATTTTTACTTTTTGAGAATGAACTGTACATATTATGCTAAGCTTCATTCTAATAAAAGTGGATACAATTGCCATATCATAAATATGGACCTAAAAATAATTTTCTGGAAACTTTTCACACATTTTTAAAAGTAAATGAACTGAGAGTTTATGCCCCGCTCAAGCAAATTCAGTGTAGCAGCAATGTCTATGCATGTTAGCAGAATGAAAAAAATCATTAGGCTTGAGAATTAATAGTTAGAACAAATATTTGTTTCCTCAGTTCTGAGAATTCAGCAGATATCAACGGAGAACCGTGTTTGAAGAAGTCAGATGTATCTGACAGACCCTGCTGTTGTCATCAATTTAAAATGGAAGCTCACTAAGAGATGACTGCAGGGGCCTGATGCTGTCATTTATATTAATACCCAGGACACTAACTAGAAAGAACTGGAAGGAGAAACACAGCTAGCCATTAAAGTGCTCAGTCTGAGGAATACTTGGGAAATTATGGTACTCGAAAAGGCTGAAACTATTCAGAAGGCAGTATATACCATACATTGTTAGTGTCAGAAATCAAGTAGGAATTTCTAACCCACGCACTGCTTGATCTAGGATTCCCAGTGAAGTACTGAAAGGACATCTCTGTAGTCTGGGCTTAAATAACACCACACATTTAAAAGGGGATGATGTAACTTCAGGGAAGGTAGCAGTGATGGCAACAGGTTACAGAAATCTTTGTAACCTTCTGGATTGTATCCAGCTCAGGTCTGCAATAGATGGTAAGTCTGCCTCAAGGTGGCTCTCCATGGCCATTATGAAATGACTTGGTGCTATTAGGGGACAACAAGTACTAACTGGCAGCCTAGGATGAGATGTTAGTGCCTGAAAAGACATGGGGACTCATCTACCCTGTAATATTTAGATCTAATTTATTCATCACGGGAAAATCTGTTCTACTGTTGCTTGGTTTTCTGACACACAGCTTCAGATCTGAATTCAGCAACGATAGAAATTTCACACTAAATTAGTTTTAAAAGATACACTCAAGCTTAAGTGATTCACCAAATTAAATTGGTTTTTAGTAAAGCTCAACTGAAAAAAATCCCCATTTGCTGAAAACTAAGTTTTAAAATCAGACTGACAGGATCATAGGACTATTCAGACTCAGGAGGTCTCTAGCCCACCCTCCTGCTCACAGCAGGGTCAGCCATGAGGCCAGACCAGGTTGCTCAAGGCTGTATCCCACTGGGGCTTGAAAACCTCCAAGGATGGAGCTTGCACAAGGTCTATGGGCAGCCTGCTCCACTGCTTCACTGTCCTTATGGGGGAAAAAAGTTTTTCTTTATATCCCGTCTGAACCTCTCTTGTTTCAACTTATGCCTATTGTCTCCCATCCTCCTGCCATGCACCGCTGGGAAGAGCCTGGTCCACCTTCTCGATGACTTCCCTGTAGGGTTTGGGGGGCTGCTGTGTGGTCCTCCCAGAGCCATCCCTTCTCCAAGCTGGACCAGCTCCATCCCTCAGCCTGCAGGACGGGACAGCTCCTCCAGCCCTTACCAGCTTGGCGCCCCCCCCACTGAACTTCCTCCAGTTTATTGATGTCTTTCCTGTGCTGGGAGCCCAAAACTGGACCCAGCATCTAGATGTGGTCTCACGAGTGCCGAGCAGCAGGGCATAGCCACGTCCCTTGACAGCCTGGCATGTGCCCAGCTTGCTGTCCACCAGCACCCAGGACCTCTCAGCAGAGCTGCTCCCAGCCCCACAGCGCCCAGCCTGCATTGCTGCAAGGGCCTCTTCCTTCCTGGGGGCAGCATTTTGCATCTGTCTTTACTGAAATCAAATCAGTGTTCCCTTTTTTGTTGCACTATTGGGATTTTCAGTTCTAAGTCTTGAAAAGAAATTGCCATAATTACTTTTCACTAGCTAGTGATGGAGGCAGTTAATATTAACAGAGTTTCTCCCTTCTTTTCAACAGTCTTCAGTGATATGAGGAATGTAGGTAGATCATATACTGCAAAAAATCCCATATCCACTGAAATGGATAGCATTGGTGCAACTGACATAAAACTAGTTTGCGTTTTTCCAGAAGGCAATGCACACTCACAAATAGGGCAGATTGAGTATTTAATGTTTAATTTCAGACCTTTTCAACAAAACCTTTTCCTCATTACTTGGCGAAGTAGCATTTAAACCAAAAAGCCACAAGGTCGCGCAATCCCACTCTCACCCTGATTCCCATTCTCCTACAACAGGTTTGTATTTTGTCCTCTATAGATTTACCCCCTTTGCTACAGCAAGCCAAAAGTGGGAGAGTAAACATGAAGCGTTCTGCGAATTTGCTTCAGGAACGGCACACAGTGTTCAGCCTGCACGCGTTGGCTCCTGTGCCTGGCACAGCCCTGTCGGTATCGGGTGATTTTGTAGCGCCGTAGCGCGACGGCAGGACAGGAGAAGCTGCATTTAGCTGCCACCGTTCACGCACCCAGCAGACAGCGCTGCGACTCCAGGGCTGCAAAGCAGATAAACTGTGAAGATAAGTGGTGCCAGGAAAACTTAATCATTAAACTCCCCAACCTGCAGACCGCTCGCAGCCGCCGCAGGCGCCCCGGTGCAGCTTCCCCAGCACCCAGGCAGCCTTTCGCCCGGCGCCAGCCCGCAGTAGGTGCGAAGCCAACCTGGCACCATTTCGGCACCATCCCCTGGGGCTGGGGCACCTGCCCCGAGGCGGGCTCTGGGCAGCGAGTGGGGAGGCCTGGATGCGGCCTGGGCCCAGCCTATGCGCGGGGTGCAGTGCAGGGGTGACAGGCACAGGTTGAATAATGGGGGAGCGGGGTTGTGCTTTGGGCTGAAAAGTGGGGGAGCTGGGGCTCCTGTGAGGGAGATGGGGGTCCTGCGAGGGAAATGGGGGTCCCTGGGGGAGCTGGGAGCCCCCAGAGGAGCTGGGAGCCCCCAGGAGAGCCGGGGGTCGCCGTGGCAGCCGGTGCCCCTGTGAGGAGCCGGAGACCGTTGGAGCCGGGTGCCCCCGCCCCTCCCCCTCGCGGGCGGCACGCGCGGCGCGGCGGGCGGGGGCGGGGCCGTGGCGGCGCGCGGAGGCAGCGTGTGCCGCCCCGGTGGGGGGCGCCGGCGGCCCCCGCCGCAGTCTGCCCGGTAACACCACAACAAAGGCAGCGGCCCCGCCGCATTGTCACCCCGGCCCCGCCCCCTCTCCCCCCTCCCCACGTGGCCTCCCGGCACGAGCCAGCCCGCTCCTCCCCTCGGCGCGCGCCGTTTAGCATAATAATGCCCCCCCTTCCCCTCCCGGCCAATGGGAGGCCGCGAGGCGCCGCCAGCTGCCGGCGCGGCAGCCGCGTGGGCTATAAATAGGGCGGCCGCGGAGCTGCTGCCTCAGACTGACTGGGGACTGTGTGGCGAGCGGAGCGCTGGGATCTATTGGCGGCCGCGCGTGGGGGAACCGTTGCCGTTATGACTCTGGAGGAAGTCCACGGACAGGAGCCTGTGCCTGAGGGCCACGACCGGTGCGTCTCGGCCGGGACTGAGCGGCGGGCGGGCTGCGGGGCCGTTGGCGCGGGGCTGGGGCCGTTGGGGACCGTTGCGGACTGTTGCGGCGCCGCGCTGACTCTGTGCTCCTCTCCCCGGCTTGCAGGATGCAGGGCGCCGGCAAGGCCCTCCACGAGCTGCTGGTGTCGGCGCAGCGCCGCGGCTGCCTCACCGCCGGCGTCTACGAGTCGGCCAAGCTGATGAATGTGTGAGTATCTCGGGGCCGGGGCGGCGAGGCCGGCGGCGGCGGGCGCTCGGGGCGGCGGGGGCCGCCGGTGCCGGCCGTGAGGCTTAACGCGCTGCTTCCCCCTTCCCGCAGCGATCCGGACAATGTCGCCTTCTGCGTGCTGGCCACGGACGAGGAGGACGAGGGGGACATTGCCCTGCAGATCCACTTCACCCTCATCCAGGCTTTCTGCTGCGAGAATGACATTGACATCGTGCGGGTGAACGATGTGCCCAAGCTGGCGGCCATCGTGGGGCCCAGCGAGGAGTCTGGGGAGCCGCGGGACCTCCACTGCATCCTCATCACGGTGGGTGTCCCCCAGAGGCAGGGGGTGTGCTGCGTGCTGCCCCTGGGACTGTGCTGGCTCTGCTGGGGGCAGGCAGAGCCTTTGGTGGGGGGGAGGGAAGCTGACTTGCTGCAGGTAGTTAAATCCCTAAATCCCCTCTTGGGCAAGGAAAGGGGACTTAGGACATGCTGCAGAGTAAACTAGTTGAGTAATACCAGGCTGCTTTTCTTATAACTGTGGACTTCCCCTGTTGCTTACAAGGGTAACATCTCAGTGCTTCCTGCATTGCCCATATCAGGACAGAGAAGCCAGTTAAATACTTTGCTTATTATGCTAATGCTTCTGTAAATACTGTGATGACTTCAGCTGGCAGGCTGTACTTATGGTGTGCAACTTTCTTTCCTCTGACAGAACCCAAATGAAGATGGCTGGAAGGACCCAGCTCTAGAAAAGCTGAACTTGTTTTGTGAAGAGAGCCGAAATGTCAATGACTGGGTGCCAACTATTGCCCTGCCTGAGTGATGGGGATCTGGTGCACTGGGGAGGTTGAAAACCTTTGTTGCATTCTCAATGTGGTGGTGGTTCACCAAAGTGTGCAACAAGCTGCTGATTCCATGGATTAGCCTGGTCAAGAGACTGGATTAAAGTCGCTCAGACTGGCACGCAGTGGGCTCTTGAGGAGAAAGGAAGAGACCAGCTCGCTCCAGCAGTGAGCCCTGGTAGGCTGCAGCAGCAGGGAGGCTGACATACCATGGAACTGAAAGAAGTATTGCAAGTTTCCTGGTCAAGTGGAGCTGTTTCAGAAGGCAGAGAAGGTTGGGGGAAGTGGGCCAAAAATTTACAGAAGGACTGGACAGAATACTGTAACTAGGAACTGTTGGTGCTGTCTACAAAACATGAAGAGAGGAAAGTTTCAATATTTGATGGACTACTTGAGACTGGTTACTGAGACAAATATACAGAGACTCTTAAGCAGACAGACTTCAACAGGCCTCTGGGCCACTCTGCAGAACTGGTTTAATAATGCAATAATTTTTACTGAAATTGCTGCTATTGAAGCTTTCATAATAAATTTTTGACAATTAATTTCTGGGAGTGTCTTGCTTACTGGGTGGGGAAACATGTCACTGAAATACCAGTGATGTTTTACTCATGTGCTGTAGTCCAAGGTATATTCTGTAGCGATGGAGTTATTGCTGAAATACTTTCTCTCCTGGGCTGGCTGAATGAAGAGCTATGCTTTCCAAGTTGATAATTCAACCTTTCACCCTCTTGCAACAGCTGCTTATCGCAACAGCTTGCAAGACTAAGGCGCTGCATACTTAATGAGCTCAGTTATTGTAATAGGTGGTCTTTGTAGTCTACCGAAGGAACACAATACATGTTAGAAACATGGATTTTCTGGAATACAGACCTCCAGTAAATTACATCATTAGTTGCTAAATATGACTTAGACTCATTCAGAGCTGCAATGTTCCAACTTGACAAAAGCAGTTTAAACATGATGGGAGTCTGCAGAACCCTAAGATGTCAAAAACATCTAGCATTTGCTTTGATTAGAATGACATAGTTAAATCTAAAACTAGCTAATACTGAATAAACATCACATCTGCCACAAGCTGCTGTCTGATTGCCATATGTTGTAACAATAGAAGCTGTCACTCCAGAAGGCAATTGTGTAACTTAATTGCATGACAACTTCAAATTAAGTTCAAAACACTTTAAGAATTGTGTGGCCTTTTTTTAGAGATCCTGTCATGGAAAGTTAATAGGGGTGGATGGATCTTGCCTTATGTTAAAAGGGAAAATGCCATCCCTAGCAATGGACTTCCCATTTCTGTGCAGTCTATATTTGTGCTCTAACAACATTAAACAGCATAGTAATTAATCCTTCTCCAGAGAGTAAGAAAGCTAAACTATTCACTTCCTCTATAGACACTAAAAATATGTGGTATCACAATTACATTTCCTCTAGATGGGCTTGCTGTGACTGACACTAGCATTTGCAGAGAAGTAGCCATCTCTACGTGGAATAACTTACAGTTGTGGTTTCTGGGAAACTGCTTGCTCTTGGTTTCATTGTTCTTGAAAGGGGAAGTTGAAATTCAGTCCTAACATTCCTGTGCTGAAATATGCCCCATTGTATTCTAGGTATTTAGTGCTGACTGGCCTTTGTTACTATATAGTATGATACAGTATGATGACTATCACCAGAGCTTAAGCTGAAGCAAAAAACTGTAAGGAACTCAGACCTGTAAATACTCTTTCTTGCATGTAAGATGAAGAGCTTACTATGCAGCCCGTTTTTCTACTTAACCTGTACTCATTGACTGTCTTCACTACAGGATTTTGAGAAAAGTCACATGGAGCTCAGAGAAAAAAAAACTGCTCCAGGAGCTGCAGCACACACCAATGGAAACCAGTTTTTATCAAGTCTGGATGCCCTATTAATGTTTTATATTTTTGCATGAGCAAATACAGGCTTCTTTATTTTCAGTGGTTTTACAGCTAAGAAAGAGAATTTTGCTCTTTGCTTTCAGTATGCTGGGCCAAGAACAGATTAAAATGAAGTGTCCTGAAATCAACTTTTCTGCAAAGTATGAGCAGTACATTGCAGCCTTGAGTAGTTCAAACAAATGGCTGAGTAGATAAGATTGAAGGAAGTTCTGAAACAGGTATAACAATTATAGCAAACAAATATGTGACAAGTTTGGTAGCCGAGACTGCAGGCACAGATGGTTGTACCTGGTAGAAAGTTTAACCTTCCAGCCTGCATGGAATAAACATACTGCACAGCAAGCAATGAAACTAATGAAGCAACACCAAAATACTCTTGTCAGGATGTTGCCTCTAGGCCTTTGGAAGATGGGAGGCTGACCTTGGCCTTTCCGATAGTCCTAGGAAGCTATAAACTGTGCCTTAGGAGAAGTACACAATTTCTTATTTTAGTGACCATACAATTCTACTGAAATCCATTCTGGCTCGATGCAGATACAGTGTAACGCAAATAGTATTAAACCCGTCAGCCTGGAAATGTTATTAATACAGCTTTGCAACCAAAGACAGATATAACTTGCAAGCTACGTACTGCTGCAAATATTTCCAGTGATCAACACTACTTAATGTAGCAAAAATTCAGCAGCTGGTACCTACTGATACAAGCAGACTCCATCTTTCCACGCTCAGCTATACAACAGTGCAAGGAGCAGCCATACACTTGTTAAAGATAGACAGTGGACAAGGGTATTGCTGCCTGTAGTGGGAACGGCTCGGCGGGTGATGTTGTTTGCCTCTCCAGATGTCCAGGGCGGGTTGCCAGGTATATGGGAGAGGGAATGGTAACTGCTCGCATCTGGAACGGTGTGCCCCACATCGCTCACCTTCCCGGGAAACAGAAGTGCCCAGCCCGAGCTACTGAAGGTGTATAGCACCAGCAAATCCTGCTGTGAGGTCTTCCACAGGGCTTGCATCCTCCATGCTGTGGGGTCTTTATACACCGTGGCAAGACGGCTATATCAGGGGGATCTGGGAGAGAGACTGAGGTTTATAGTAATTAATAATAAAGGTGGCTTGCCAGGAGACGAGCCAGCCTAGCGACAGGCAGGATGGGCAGGATCCCGGTGCCGGGTTGTTTGGAGTCGGGGAGTCAGTGCTTTGCTCATGAAACTCTGCTTTCCATGGTAGGCTGGGAGCAACTGTGGGTGCGAGAGCAGATGGGAGAGGTGGTGGAGCCACGGTAGATGTGCTGGTGCCTGTGGTGGGAGCCAGAGAAGAAAGGGAGGTTTAGTTAAAAGTGCAGAAGAGCTTATGGGGCGAAAGGCACAGTGGGTGCAGCTCGGAGGTAGATGATTTTGCTGGGGCTTGGGGAGGCAGGGCTGTACAGGTCCTCACCGGAATGCAGGTTTTAACCAGGAGGTCTGTTGTAGCCAAGGAGATCTGCACCTGAAGCCACCCACTCATGTGCTGCAGAGTGATCAGAACTGTGTATTTCAACATTATAATCACAGGTTTTTAAGCATAGGAACTATTATTTAGGTTGTCCTGCCTATACTTTTGTGAGTGCAGTTTTGTGCTTAGCGGTATATAAAGTTTCATTTTAGATTTCTTGAGCAATGGTTTACATTTCTTCACGTGGGTATCTATTCCCCCATCTAACAGTGCTGACTGACAAGAATTTCCCCTCATATGCAGTCTGTTTCCTTCCCTTAATTCTGTTTTCTTCCTGTTACACTTCTGTGCATCACTCTAAGTAATTTTTCCTCTCTTGTAGTTCTGATCTCTGCCTTAGATGCCTGATTCTTTTAGTATATACTATACTGAGTTAACTGACTTATTGTCTTATCAGAATATAAATGCATATTGGCACACAGGACACAGTTGTTGAAAACAAAGCTTTCTCTTTGCTCTTGAGTCGGAAGTATGAAAAGGAAGCTAATAAAAAGTGTATTAGAGGCAGGCAAACTGCTGCACGGCATCATGTGGCCATAAAATCTGTGCATCTGCTAGGAGGACTGCTCCAAAAGGGTTTATAGCATTGGATGTTCAGGGAAGGAAAGCTGATATACCCTCTTGCAGGCTTCAAATTCTGCAAAACTGGTGGAGTTTTAATCGTAGGTGGAGGCTGCTTGAATTAACCTATGTTCTGCAAGGAGCCAGCCTTTGCAAAAGTGCTAACGGCGGAAACATGCCATTGCACCGTCAGATATGTAAAGGAGTCGTGATTCATGTCAACAGATCTATTACCTCTTGTTCCCAGATCCCCTGTCATCAAAAGGAACGAGCAGAGTGTGCCCAGGTTACGCCATGTCAAGCGCAGAGAAAATATATTAGTGCTGGAAGCAAGCGTCATTGCATGTGTGATCAAGAGAGATGCATGGAGAAGGATGTGTGAATATCGTATTCCTTGTAGGGACACACATGGAGGTCAGCTGTGCTCATGGCCATACATCTGCAGGATCTCAAATTCAGGGCATCTGTTTAAGCAGCAGTGGCAAAAGCCGAGTTTGGCAGAAAGACGGAGCCGTACAGAGAGTGTGCGTAACTGGAGCCATGCTTTCTAGAGGTTTTTGTGAAAATGGCCTTGGATTCCTGCTCATTCCTTATCCATTCCATCACGGCAGGTATGATTTGCTCACTTTGTAAAGTCTGAACAAGCAATGACAGGATACTGGAAAAGCTTAGTAAATGCTTGATGTGTAATTACGTCATATTGAAAGAGTGAATACTTCTATTATTCTTCAGTATCCTGCAGCAAGATATCCTTACATTCCACATTCAAAATGTTGGAGTGTATGTGAAGCATTAATTGGATGCATCGATATCTTTAAGTGCATAATTAGATCCAAAGCATTAAAGCTACATTGGTTATAAGAGCTCCTCCAGCCTCCCACTGCATGGGCATACGGTTGATTTGCCATGCTTATTTTCTGACTTTTATGCATGGAAGGAACACAAAGTTATTCTCCTCTGTGCACCCAGTCCTCTCCCTGGAGCTATCTTTACTCCAAGATCATGAATTTGAAAAGTTAGTACGAATGCACACTGGTGATTTACGTGCAGTGTGTACAACTGAGAGAAAACTATAGAGCTATATCAGGTGATCTACTGAGTGATTTAATATTACCTGCATGCTCTGACTCATTGCCCCCCGCCCCCCACGCTCTTTTTCAAGAAGAAAAGAGCTATTCTGCTTTCTTATAGAAACTCCCACAGGTTATAACTTATGGCAGAATAGTGTGATAAAATTCGAGGAAGAAAACCCAAGATGAATTCCGTTATCACAGCAAATTTTCACTGTTCCAGCATACTGTGAAATTAAGGCTTTTCAGACCTTTGAATCTAAGGTTAGATTCCTACTCCCCATTTTGGTGCACTTAGTGAAGGTGGCCTAGCTTTCACTGGAGACCAGCATCCTACTGAAGTCAGCAGGAAGCAATGGTGCCTGGTAATTGCCATTTAAATGCCTATACGGGAGGCTGAAATGTTCAAATCTGATTTCCAAAAACTAGGTGCCTAGACCCACCTTCAGATACCTATATCCTCATTGGGAGCCGGAGTCAAAATTCCTCAGCGAGTCGGCTTATTGAGGTGTATAGCGAAAAACTTCTACACCAAACCTCAGGTTTTATTCCCCTGTTTAAAAGCGAGTCTCCTGATCCCCCTGCATTACCCGGCCTCAGGGCATGGGGTTTCTCTGGGAAGAGCCCGGCCCCGCAGCAGCGCTCCTGCCCTGTGGGGACCCGGTGGGGACACATTGAGGAGCCACCACCAGGGCAGACCCCGTCTCCCTCGGCTGCCAATCTCAGCATGGCTGGACCATCTTCGTAGACGTAATGGCATGCAACATTTGGGGATGATTTCCAGATGACATAAGGATGAGTAGGACTGTGCCTGAAGAGAAGATGTTACAGAGCGCACCGAATCACCTGGGTAAATTGTGACAATGTCACAAAACATGTTTTAGTACAGATAAGCGCCTGATGATGTATCTTCTTGCACAGTGGGAGATGACAGCTACTGAACGGGAGACTATAAATCTGACATCAGTGTCAATGTCTGTCGTGTCTAGCGTTTCCGTATGTCTTTTCTATGGTTTAAGTGGGCCTACCTGAAAAGCAAATTCCTTCCTGTAGGCTGTTTTTCTACATTTAAGAGTCAATACATTAAAAAGAAAGATGCATACTGTCATTATAGATGGTTTCAGGCCACCAAAGGTCAGAGTTTTATTGAAAGTTAAGTGGAAGCTGCTTGGACACGGCTAAAAATAGAAAGGCGGTAAAGCGTTTCACTTCTTCCAGAGGACCCGCAGGATCCTTCGCTAACACAAACGCTCTCTGTCTTCCATACTGCTCCACTTAGGCTATAAAGTCCTTCAAATGAACTGCCGAAGAAAAAAGCACTGCTGAGCGGCGCACGGTCTGCACTGCTCGGCTGCGTTACGGGGCCACGGCCCCGCGGGGAGGCCGCGGGGGCGATCGGCGGGCTGCGTGCAGCGCTCACCTCCGCCGGCCCCGGCCTTGTCCTCACGCCGGTTGCCGGTCGGTGAAGTCGGGCTGCATCTCGCGGGTTCGCAAACAGGCGCCCGGTTGTGCTTGGGAGCCCTGTGCAACAGCAGCACGCCGTCTGGCTGCTAAGCGCCGCGGCAGAACCCCTTCCAGGTCTCCCCAGCCACCTGGCTCACACGTGTAACTTAAAGCAAAGGTGGACCGTGCGGCTCGTTGGGAAAAAAAAGAAATCCCAATCCAGAATCTGGTGTCCTGATTTAAATAAATGAAGAAAATTGCCGCTGTTTGTTTGCTTTTATCATTTCTAAAGCAGGTTTCAAGCACATAGCCACTCGCTATGGCCCATAACACACGCGCAAATATTGTTTAATTGGGAAGGATATCATGTATTTATCCCTATGCTAATGTACCATTTGATTTTTTTTTCACTTCAAAACACGAGTTTTTCGAGCTTAATGTGCAGTATGTGAAAAATTCCTAATTTAGAGCTAACTGCTGAGAAGCACTAGAGGAGCTGGCTAGCTAAAATAACTAAACGGATAAATAGTACTAGCAACGAATCGTGGCAGTTGTACTCATAAAATAATTCAGGCGCATCTCTACAAGAGGTAGAACACATCAGAGACACAACACGCTTACCTAAACAGAGGGTCTGTACCCTCACAGTATGTATACAAATTAATACGTCCCCCGTAAATGTGTGTTCCACAGTGGGTAGCTGCGTATATACATGGGAAGGAGACGCAAGATGATTCAGATTTCACACATACATAAACAGAGTTGTGTTTTGTCACCGTATGCTCTGCTCTATCTTTTGTCAGAAGACAAATTACTACTGAAAAGCTGCTGCAGGGTGGAATTCCCTGGCTCACCACTCTCTGCGAACTTGCCTTGTTTTTATATATATATTAAAAAAAAAAACACTTGATATTGTGCTATGAAGGCCTGGCTCTGTTACATACTGCCCCTTGGGCAGGTCATTTAATGGAAAAATGGCAGCAACGCTTGGAAAATATGTGAAGGGTTACTGAACTCTGGTACCTCGTCTACCCCCGCGTCTCCCATGGGGCCTGGGCTACATTTTCAAAGACGTGCTTGTGTCATGCCCCTCTCCTCAAGAACTGCTACTTCACTGGTGTCAAGGGCTCATGACTTGGCACTCGAGATACGGGAGCAGACGAGGTAACGCGGGATTTGCTCAAGCCAGGAAGGAGCGAGAGCTGGGCAAAAGCTCGTCTTGCAGAGCACCTAAAGGCAATGTGGCGAGGTGTGCTTGAAAGCAATGGGATAATATAGTTTTGACATCCGAATTTTCCTGTACCTAAACAATGAGAAGTGTATGCTGCTCTCTACCTGCTTTGCCAGAGGGGCGAAGCGGTGCTTTAGCTAGGCCAGATGAGGACGTGGTAGAAACTCCTGCTGGAGAAGCGGAGCCAGAGAGGCAGCCTTGGTGGCAGAAGCAGGTGTCCTGCACCTATGATCACAACACTGGACCCCCTACAAAGATCTCTGCGCACAATTTGTGAACCAGGTGGCTGATATTTGCCCAAATTTGCCTCAGGGCTGGATCTCTCAATGATAACTAAGCCCTATAAGATCCGCAAAGATAGGTGGCCAGTAGATCAGATTGACTCAGTGCCCTGAGCGATGTCAAGTCATGGTGTGCACTCATAACTTACCACGGACTCCAGAAAACCCTCTTTTGTGAGAGGCTTTCCAAATGCTCAGGAGCAGTCTCTGGCCATGCACAGCCATCTGCAGGGCCCATGTCCCGAGGACACCAGCTCCAGGGCTCGTGGACCCTGTTGCAGCCCGGCCGCAGCAGGTCAGGCTGAGATGATCAGCCGTGTGCAACTGAAGCCCAGTGCGGTGCTTTGTTTATGAGGCAAACATTTGACTGGCCTTGCTGTACCTTCACCTGAATTACTAATAGCTCACCGTGGTGTGTCATTCTAAGCAAACGGCAGAGTGTTAATTATGATAATAAGTCCATGCAGCCCTGGCATTACCTCTTGAGCCTTGGCTGGCCAAGGGCATTTTGCAAGAACTGTTCCCCACCTCGCAAACCTGCATTTCTCCCCCTTAGGCCCGCATCCACCGTTGCTACTGCTGCTGCAGAGCCCTCACACACAGAGGTGGCCCTGTGGTTTCCTCCTGCAGGATCAGGAAGGTCCAGGTGAGCTGCTCCAGGCTTCTCAGGGACCTGCCTGATTTGCCCAGCTGATTTCTCTAAACTGAGCAAATCATTCATCTGCTGATAGCATCACCAGGTAGATTTCCAACAAGCTGAAGCTGCAAGGAAATTCAGACAACGAGGGGAAAAATTAAGAGGCTGCGGCCCTTTCCTGGAGCTGGAGATAAAATTTACTTTTCTGGTAAGTGCAGTAGAAAGCAGCCACCTGATTCAGCTTTTGCAGTAATATTTTAATCTGCCATGGGCACATTGTTTACTGAAATGAAAACTGAATATAGTCTGCAATTGAGGTTACCAAATACACTTATATAAATGATGGGGAAAGCTTTTCAGGGCAATGTACATCAGCTGGTAGGGCTGCTACTAGAAACTAAGGTTTCTTTGTTTCTTAGCAGCAGATGATTTCCTCTCCTAGGGTAATTATGCAGCCTAATTGCCTGCAATAATCATCCCTGTTAAAAGTGTGCTGCTGCCAGCACTTCTCATTTTTGAAGACAGTGTCTCCTTACCAACTTTCTGCTTCCAAGTAGCAGATATGGGCTCTGCACAATTGGAAAAATGCAAGTAAAGTTGAATAAGATAGCATTTGACCATCTGAGTTCCTTCATTGATGCTGTTATTGGTGCCTAAGCTGTTAATTTACAAAGAAACTCCTTAGAGAAGAAGTATGAAGTTATTTCTGAAGTGTGACCTATTCTTAAAAGATTCAGTGTCCTTCCAGCTGCTTACACTTGGTTTTGGAGCATTTTTATTTTTTAATAATTTTTCATATTAATTTTTTTTCTTTAAAATACCAGCTGGAGGTACTGATGCTTGTCTCTCCTATGCTGTGTCACAGCGATATTTAAAACTAAGGTTTAGTTTAGATAAATCACAGAAAAGTCATAGGGTATGCTGTACATGGGCAAGATGGATTAGCTAATATAACACATCTTTGCCACTGCTTATTTTTGTGGTTTTATTTAGACACTATGTTTTCTTCCTAGCAGATAATCTTGTAACAGTACATAATCATTCAGAACTATGTTTTATAGTATTTATGTAAGTGAAATGGTAAGGAATGTCCTCTGACTTTTTGGGCACGTTCAGGAAACTATCTAACCATACTGGGTCAAATCAGAGGTCCTTCCACCCTAATATCTTGTTCCTGACAGTAGCCAAGAGCAGATGCCCAGAGAAAAGTATCAGAGAAGGGCAAGCATATAGGGATCCTTCCCCTATATGAGAGCTTTAGAAACCTAGCAGTCCTGGGGCTTCCTGTGCCTGAGACTGCGTCACCATTGTCAACATACACTGTGCTTAGAGCTGAGGATTTAAAATTCAGATGCGGGCAGTGGATGAATAGGCAGGTCAAAAGCATATCAGAAAGATCCCTGAAGAAGGACTCTACTTCCAGGAATGCAGCAAAAGAGAATTGCCAGCAGTTTAGAGGTGAAATGTTTAAAAAAAAATGTCCAAGAAGGTGCTAAGTCATGTCGCTGCAGTCTGGTTCCATAGATCCTTTCATCATTAGAAAAGTGGAAGGGAAATCTATATTTCCTCCTTGCTTTCAAAGGCAGGGATATCATTGCAAGGGCCCAATGAGCACACTTACGAGTATGCCTTTCTGTGAGTGGATTGCAAGCCTTTGCTTTTATAGTTGCCTGAAAAGAAGGCCTTTTATTCTGGTAAAAGTCATATTTGAGGAGTCGGGGAGATTCATATTGCTTACTAAGTAAAAATGATTGCAGTTCAATGTATGCATTTCATGGTAGTAGTCTGATCATTATTTAATGCCTGTTATTGCCACTGAAGCCAAAAAAGCTAAACACAACAGCCTTACTACTGCCAAGGATGAGTAATAAGGTTCAGCAGTATCTGATTAACCCAGGCACAATTTATTGTAACTTAAAACACAGTATGAGAGAGAAACTTTATTTGGAGGAACATCTTCCATGAAAGTGGAAACTACCATCAGAAACCCTTCATAGACACCATAAGTGAAGATCTGTATGTGGTCAGAAAGAGATTATTTATGGTATGGTTGGGAAATAGAGAGGAGACAAGTGCTCCTGAAGGTGGGAAGAGCTCTTTGTAAAAAACGATGTACCATGACCAGGATGTGGGCACATTCTGAGAGGTTTAAATCCACAGCAATTTGGAAATTTGGGCGAGAATAAGAAACGCTGGTTCCTGGGGTGAGGTTGCCCTGCACCTTGCAGGAGCACCGACCGTGTGGCTCAGGGCCCGAATTTGGCACAGTGCTCCCTGGGCTCACCCTTCTGCCTCCCTCTGCCAGCCCAGTTGCTTTCTGGTGTAATTTCACCAGCTGGAGGCTTGCTCTAACTGTCCTGCCCGAATAGCCCCAGGTATGAAGGTTTTATACCACCTAGACCCCACGGTGGCATGATGGCCAACGGTCCAGCTCTTGGCCAACTTTGGGTGGTGAAGTGGCTAAATGTGGCTCTATGCAGACAAGGGTTTGGACCAGGCAAGGGTTAACTCTAAACTGGCCCTCACTCTGGGGAGCACGAGCCTTTCATTAGCAGGATTCCTCACAGAGTGAAACAGCCCTGCACTTTCTCCAGGGGGATTTCATTTGCTGGACCATTATTTTTCCAGTGTGAGCCAAAGTGATCTAGACATTGCAGCCAAAGCAACAGAAAACCCAGCAAGGATTACAAGAGCCTTCTCCTCACATGTGGTGCTGCTAATTACTGGGACCATGCAGTGACATTGGAGAAACATTCGGTTTTGCAGAAGCTGAAGGAAGCTTGAGGCCTCAGTTAGCAATTCCTTTATGGATGCATTAATGTACAGCAAGATGTTACAGAGTGCAAACTCGGAAAGAAGAATCAGGCCCTGAATGCAAACTGCCACCGGTTCACAGAGAAAGCCTGCTGTTACTGAAAAAGGAGCGATGGGGTCCTTCGCTTTAGTATCATTAAACCTTGGGCCGGACTAGGTGTAGCTCCGCTCCATCCAGCGGAGTTGGATGAGGGTTAAATTTGGCTGCTTGTGACCGTCTCCCTTGGAAGACTGCATGGATGCTTCGGAGTCCTGCGAGACTTATCCCACCCAGGACTTTCCCGGCTGTTTGTGTGATAATGAGTAAAACTCTGCCGGTGCTGAGGACGCCTCCAGCCCGCTCTACAAGGAGCTGCATGTCACTGCAGTCCATGTCGCTGCAGGATCGGAAACCCGTGGGACCTGGGCAGAGCTGCGCGCCCCTTTGCAATCTATGGGCACACGTAGCCAAAGCTGGTCCCTGGTTTCTTGGGTAGCACTGGAACAGCAAGCTCACAGTATTTTTCTTATGGTTTAGTCGTCTTCAGTCTCGCCTAGCTGCTGCTTGTCCCTGGGCTGTCTCTGTGTTTACTTTTGCGGTGTGCTTTTAATTACAGACAACACCTAGGTCTTAGTGTTGAAATACTAGATTCCCTTGTGGAAACACTACAAGTAGCTCACTTCAATCCATGGGCAGCTGCTGATTTTCTCCTGTGAAATAGAAAACAGGGGAGCGGGTTTCTGACTCTCCCCCTGGAAGGAGAAGGAGCACCACTCTTCCAAGGTGCA
This sequence comes from Dromaius novaehollandiae, assembly GCF_036370855.1. Taxonomy (NCBI): domain Eukaryota; kingdom Metazoa; phylum Chordata; class Aves; order Casuariiformes; family Dromaiidae; genus Dromaius; species Dromaius novaehollandiae. The sequence goes on from NC_088132.1 coordinate 33,901,979, forward strand.
TAGTCTGCCTTGGGCACTGGGTGCTCCCGCAGGGTTTCAGGCTGGCGTGGGGGCTGCAGCCGAGCATGGCACCGGCGCTGGGTACTCCGCATTCCTGCACGGCTGCCTGTCGCTGCCCTCGCTCCCTCCTCGGGAAGGATGGGCAGTCAACAAGTGCGTCTAGCGTGTAAGCACGCGAGCGGCGGCTCCAGCTCTGCATGCTCACCCACGCACGGAGTCACGCCGCCTGGGAAAGACAAAGGCTTTTTTTTTTTCCTTTTCTGGCATGGCAGTAATGCAGCCAAAATTAAAAATGAAACAGTTAAGAGCCATAAAACTAGAACGTAGCTGTTGCATGCGTTGTTACAATTCACAATTTTCTTCAAAGAACTTGCATGCTTTTTAGTAAGTGTGACCCCTCAAAAACCTACTGCTGCTAAAATAACTACCGAGTTCCAAAAGTTAGACACCTATAAACTTAGGGACCACTTACCCTTTCCAAAAAAAACCTCAGAGAAGGTTTTCAGTGACAGCTACTCTGCTGAGCTTCTGGGCCTTGCAGTAAAGAATTTTTTTTTCATTTTTTAGCACAACTCTCCTACCTCTTCCTATCCTTTTCTTGGAAGCGCCTGCCTTGTACTAGGTACTTTGCTGTCTTGAAGATCTGCAAGGCACTTACAATAAAGTTTGTTAAAACAGTGCTAATTGCTTTGATGCCAGTCCACACGTTTATGCACGTAGGATGCCTTAAACTGCCAGTGCGTTTCTTTAAGCTTGGCATTATAAGGCCCCCACTTCCTCCCCCCCTTCTCACGTTTGGGCAAAGTGAAGTTGCAGTTTTCCCTGTTACGCTGCATTTTCTGAAAATGTAGCTTGAATAGTTCTGCCATTTCAGGGGGAAAGCGTGGGAAAATGTGTCCTCGAGCTTCCCAGAACCTTTCCCTGGGGAGTCTCAGCTGTCCTTTGGGGCTGATGCTCGCAGAAGCGGGGTGCTGATGGGGAGCCAAATCCTGATTTTTGGCGTGGTGCCGAGACGGAGACCAGAGTACCATCCGCATGTGCTCGCCGCCCCCTCCTCTAGCGGCCGAGGGGAGGAAGGAGCCGCTTGTCACAGCAGGGGCTTGGTGCTATTTCCCGGATGATGAAAGAAATTGCTGAAGAAGGACACCCGGAGAAGAAGCAAATGCAGGATGATTTTTCACATCTTGAATGGAAGGACTACACGTCGTGCCCTTCCTAGGGATCTGTCACTGGTCGTTATTGTGAGAAAGTGAAGCGTGCTATGTGGTGAGGTATGAAGGAAAGCCATATTTATTTCCCTGTGCATGCTCCCAATGCCATTCTCATTCCTACGTACAACAACTGAGCTGGGGGCTTAGGGAAGGGAAATAACTTCAGAAATACAGAGTGCAGGGTTTTTATTTCTCTTCAGTGAAGCAGATTGTTCAGATTTCTTCTGAAAGCCAAATAGGAATAGCTACAGTCCATCTCTTTTCTCCTTTCTGTGTTTCAGGCTAAGACAAATCTCAGCGTTATGCTCACAAATGAGTAGTAGCATGTGGGGAAAGTAATATATAGGGACAAATGTAAATGAAATTGGGTTCATGTGCAAAAATGCCTCCTTCCTACCATGGAGGCACAGCTATGAATACTACGTGGAAATGAGATGGCCTCATGTATACACGGCTCCTTCAGTTACTGGATCTGCTCAGTGTATTCAAGACCAAGTAAGGATTTCTGAAAGCATGACCCAGAGTGTGAGTCTCCCATGGATTTCTTTCCTTCTGTCCCAAGAATGCTGTGTGATTGTGGCAGATGGAAAACACATGTAAAATGCAGTGCTGTTATCCTTAATGTGCAAAAGAAATGAAAACAATCCGACTAACGTAGTAGAACTAAACTTTGCATTTGCATTCTGTGCTCTGCAGTTGTTTCCCACTAGAAAAATGTACTGGATTACCCCCAAGGCATTCATACACCAGCTCGCCAAATTCGGACTCCTATCGTAACTACTGGCCCTGCACACACAGGACGCAGAATTTAGGCTCACGAAGGCAAAGGCAATCTGCAAGTACCCGTGACTTCAGCAGAAGAGGCAGATAGGTCACTTCAAGAGTTAGGTCTTAGAAATCTGCATTCATATGTTTACAAAGCAGGTTTATATTGGCTCAGAAAATGAAAGTCATTGCAGGGGGTCAGTCACTGACAGATGTGTAGATCATTTGGATTTAAATGATGTTCTAGACATAGCCTAGAGCATAGCATTTTAAAAAGCGTCTGCGACTTACCTTGTAAGATGTCTACTGCTTTACCTACACCGTAGGATACAGATACGGACTAATCTCTAGGAATAGGTGATGTCTATATCTAAGCAGGAAACTTAGGTTTTTGTTGGGAAACCACTTGTAAAAGGTTTGTAAGGCAAAATAAGCAGTGCTGTCAACAGCAGTTTAGTCCTAATGGAGGCACAACTGTGCCAGGGCTTTTCAGATGACTGCAGATGCTTCTGGCATAGACCTGGCGTGTGTCCTGTTTGCAACGGCAGGTCGGAGGGCTCGGGGGCGAGAGCAGCGGGCGATGGCTTGCCAAGTCCAGCTGGCCGATAGCGTGGGTGAGCCCTCGGCTGCGAGATGACGGTCCTTAGTGCAAATCTCTCTCGCTTTTCTCTTACAATTGTGGCATGCTCCAAGAGCTCACACAGTTGATTATTATTTTCTCCTTTGCCCAGGATGTGGCCGTGGTGTTATTTGTTAGCTGTGTATAGAAGGATATTTCTCCCACACAGAAAGGACTTTGTTCTCCAAAGGTTTTTTAGGACCTGGCAAGGTGGCAATGTCTTGGCAAACATGAATAAAATGTAGATAATTTTAATTCCAACACTGTGTTTTCCTAGGGATATTTCTGTATTTTTTTTTCCCTGTAAGACTGGATATGATGTGTTTCTCTAGTGCCTTGGAAGAGAACGGTAGTGAATGACACTTGTATCCGGCTTGCTCGGAGAGCGTGGATGCAATGAGAGCTCTTCTGCGCACAGGCTGACTTTGGCTTTGGAACCAGTCCTGACAAATCCCTGGGTCACCGCAAACTCTTCTGTAGAAATGGAGTTTTGCAGGCCAAAAATATTGGCAATATTCTCTTCACACTAAACTGAAGCCAAAGCCAAGGTGACCTTTCTTACAAAACTTGCTGCTTAGTGCATGTTGCTCGTGGGTTAAGGTCTGGAGCTTGCTGTCCTTTTTTCATCTTTGGGTCTGGAATCTGGAAGCAGCTAAACTGGAGACAAGATTTCAGAGCAAAAGCAATTTTGAAGAGCCTGTCAGTAATTAAACCTTGTGAAAGCTGAGAAAAGCTTTCTCTTAAAGAAGAGAGTGATGGGTCTGCCATTACTTTTGAGGGTGGGCCTGATTCAATTTTTCATCTTCAGGAAGGAGAAATGAGGAAAATAACTTCTTCATATTTTGTCTTTTGACACGTTAAGGTGCATAAGACTGTGAGTTTTTTTTAAACTAGCTTGTGGAAAAAATGAAACAAAACTCTTTAGAGATTTGTTTTGTCTTTGGGTTCACTTTACCTTAGGCAGAAAGCCAAATTTAGATCCAGAAGGCCTGTCACTAACATTGCAGGCCCATAATACCTATAATATTTCTTCAAAATTTCAGTGTGAAATAAACTGAAATCATAAGGGTGCAGTCAAAGAGAAAATAATTGCTAAAAAATGAGAGAAGATAAAACTAACCATGCAACATGGCAGAAAATCAGCCAACAAAAAAACCCCCACTTCTGCTGTCAGAATGCTTTGCCTGGAAGGAAAAAGAGTGGTGAACAAATAACTTGCATTTTACTGGGGAGAACTGTTTGAGGAAGACTTTCATTCTGTGTGCAGCACAAATCCTCATGGAATATGAAGTCAGTTTGTAAAACTGAGAATAAATATTTTCTAGGAATTGTTTAGTAATAAAAAGTGCACAAAAATGGAAACCACTAACAATGAAAGTTGGAAGCATTGTGAACTTACCAGAAGCAAGTCCAAAAACATCCACTTGGGAAAAAAAAATCTAGGAAAAGATTCCATAAAGTATTTCCTGTAAGTCAACTAACTTTCATGTGCAAAAATTCCTGTCTCCTTTGGCTTCAGCCATTTGCTGTGCACTGAAGTGACACACAAAGCCAATGGGATGAGTGCACTTGTCCCATTTGCACCATCCAAGGATTTGGCCATTTGTGCCATTTTTGGTAACTTGCTGGATGCTGGGGACAAGCACATCCTCATCAAGTTTGAAGATGAACTTGTGGGGAGCACTCGGTATCTGCAAGGGCGGCGCTGCCATTTAGAGGCCCCTCGACAGGCTGGAGGAACCAGCTAACAGGAACCTCCTGCCAAAAAATAAATGTAAAATCTTACATCGAGAACAGAGTAACCCTGTGCAACGGAACGGGTTGGGGGCTGCCGGAGGAAACAGCAGCTTTGCAGAAATGGTGGTGGGTCCTGGTGGCCAGCAAGCTGAACGTGAGCCAGCAGCGTGCCCTGACACTGGGGAAGGGGGGGAGATGCACCCTGCATGAGCAAGAGTGCTGCCTGTTTGGGGGCTGGGATTCTCCCTCCCTCCTCGGCACTGGTGAGGCTGCAGCTGAAGTCCTGTGTTCAGTACAAGAAAGATACTGATGAACTGGAGTGAACCCAAGATGGTCAAGGGGTTGGAGCGCTTGATTTATTTCTGTCTTCAACTGCCTAATGGGTGGTCGTAGAGGAGCCAAACTCTTCTCAGAGGTGCACAGCAAAAAGACAAGAGACAACTGTCACATATTGCAGCAAGGGAATTGAAACTAGATATAAAGGGTTTCTTTGTTTTGTTTTTGTTTTTTTGACCTGAGGGTGGTCAAATACTACAGTGGGTTGCCCAGAGGGGTGGTCGAATCCCATCCCTAGAGATGCTCAAAATTCAGCTGGACATGACCTTGATCTAACCTTGGAGTTAGCCTTGTTTGAGTTGTTTTGAGCAGAAGGGTGGACTGGATAGTTTCCAGATATCTTTTCCAACCTAAATTATTCCGTGATTCTATTCTATTCTATGGGTACTTGCAGACCCTGCTTATTTCTAGGCCTTGATCTTCAAGGGAGACTAAGCCACCTGAACACCACTTAAAATGGATGAAGCAGAAAAATGTCTTAAATCACACATTCCTTTCTTGATTTCCTGGGACTGCCATGAGTTAACTCAACTCTTGGGTTAATTTCAAGAACCTTTACATCTTAGTTCACAGCTGGCTTGTAAGGACAGATTTAAGGTCAGAGAAACAGAAATCAGCCCTCGACGTCCCTAAATATACTAGCATAAGCCTGGTGTGGATGTAACTGGCCATGTATTTCAAAACTGATTTCAGGTACATTTCTCCTCATGAAAGATATGCTTGTCCTGTCCAGTATATGCCACTCTCATCCACTCAGTGCCTGGAGAGCACTTCTCGTGAGGATCCTCTGCTCCCTTGTCTGCAGATCTGCAGTGAGCACTCCATACCTGTCCCCTGCCACAACCAGTGAGTAGTAGTGTGCATGTAAAAGCCATTAACAGAGGGGAAAACTAAAACCATTTGTGTCCTGAGCCTTCCTGTCTGATTAAAGACACCTTGGCCTCACTTGAAATCCATATTCACTTGACACTGTTTCGGTCAGAGCTTTCTCGTCCCTCCCTCACCGCTGTTTCCTCGTGCTGGCTCCTGCCAATGCTTGTCCTGCTCCAGGATCCATTTTACTTGGCAGAGCTCCTACCAGCTCAGACACAGAGCGCTGGCAACTCCCCGACTCCACCCTTCTTTCTCTTTCCACTCTTGCACAAAACAGAAAGGCATGCTTTACTTCTACATGCTTATGAATTTTCACTGATGCTATCAGTCCTAGACAGTGCTGTGATTTTAATGTTACGTGGTATACACAGGGTCTTCCCAAGACAAGCTTAAAAAGCTGCTCCATATATTGCCTTTTATGGGAAAGCAAGAATTGCCTTCCTTGAACCACACTGGTCTCTGCTGGCAGTCTTTTCTTTGAATCATGATAACCATAAACCCAGTTGTACTGATCTGCATTAATCTATAAGTAATTGGTGGTAGGTGAGCTCAGATCATTTGCTTTTTTGGCAGCAAGACACTCCTAGTTGTGATAGAACTGGCCAAATCTGAAAAAATGATTTGTAAAAATTTTTGTGAATAAATTCATGGTCATGTTATTTGTCCATATTTTGATATAATTCACAAAAGTATCTGTCATTCTCAAATGTTAGTCTGAATGATACGTGTCTCTTAGTGCTTACCCTCAGTCTGGGATTCCTTGGTCAGACACTTTGTTATTCTTGCTGACTGTGTTCCTCTTCTTCAAAAAAATAACAACCATGCTATCACAGAGCAGAGAAAACCCATGCACCTGAGGTGGCCATTTACTATAATGGGGAGCTGACGGGAACAGTTTGTGAGCCAGCGACAGGCCAAGACTTGGTCATGTGAACTCTTTAGCAAATGCTTATGAGTTACTAAGATGTTGCAAGATTAGTCCAATTCCTGAATAGGGGAAACTGCTAAAGTTGCAACATGCATTTTGGGGAGTGACATACAATCTGGCCAGCTCTGTGAAGGATGTATCTATAGGGCAGAACAGAAACACAGCAAAATCACTGGTTGCATGTTTTTCCTCTGTGATACCTTCCTGCACTTTTCTCACAGCTGCTGCATGTCTATGGATTCGTCTGCTGTTTATAGTTCCTCATATGATCCCCCACTTCCATATTTCCATTCCCAGTTTCCATAGCCCCATTTCAAAGAGACCACTATGGATGTGGCCCATAGCCCACATCAAAGAGTCTTTCAGGTTTCCAGAGCAGCATGTCATGCTGGAAACTGTGGAGCTCTGATGTCCGCTTCTCCGGCGCTGCTTAGAGCCTTCCTTTCTCTTCCTGCTCCTTAGCCTGAGCGAGAGAGTGGCATATACAGGCGTATGAGATGACAGTGCTCCCATGCTGCTGGAAATGTAGGGAACCAGAATTATGTGCAGCTCTGGCCTGCCTTCCCTGGGTGCTGCTTTACGCACCTTGAGTCCAGGCAGTGATGTGAGTAGCTACCGTAATGCTGCGGCTGTGAAGCTTATAGGAAAATCACGGAGCATGTCTTAAAAGTGAGGCTTGCTCCGTTCAGACGGCCAGCACAAGTCTGTTCATGACTTGCATTCCACTTAAACTCCTAAAGAAAAAAAGTGTTTAATTGTCGTTAAAGTGCTGCACAGATGTTAAACTGGTGCTTTGCAAGCAGTAAGTTGCAGGACGCAGGGGCAAAGGGGAGGGTTTCTGGCATAACATGGAGGTGGCTCTGCTGTGTTGCTGGTGTGTCAGCGCTGACCCATCTTTGGCTTGGAGGTGAGAGGCTGTGGGATGTGGAAAGCGATACTCCGCTGGAGACTCCCTCATTTTTCCTGCTTCCGGCTGGGATTTTCTGTGGGACAAGCAGAAACACGCTCCCCCCATCCGGGCCGCCTTCTCCACACTTGCAGCTTGCCAGGGAGTGAAAACCTGTTCTGCCCTCCAGCCCGAGGGGAGCTTCCCCAAATATGGGCCCTGCCTTTGGCCGCCGACAGCCCCGCCGTGCCACTGAGCCTCCCGTCTGCGCGCACCGCGACGCTGGGCGCTGCGCTGGGAACGAGCTGGCGTGCAGCCGAGCGGTTCCCTTGCTTGCAGGAACACAAGGGCCCTCACCAAGCGGTCAAATGAAGAGAGCAATGCGTAAACAAGTTCTGCAGCTATTTAGCCGACTCCCATTCCCATAGCCGGGCATAAATATCCATTAGCACGAAGCAGGAGTGGTAGCGTGGTTATTTTTCCCGTGCTTCGGCCGAGGAGCCGGTGGCGGCTCGGCTTGGTCCAAGCATTCTCGGCATTCCCACCATCAATCATCGGGCTGGTTTCTTGGAACAAGTGGTATGCTGGAGCAAACTTCATGGATAGCAGCCAGTTTCTCCTCCTTGATGTTGTTATTTCAGCCTTGGCTGCATTTACTTAGGAGCTTTCTCTTCAAATGCGCTCTGGGACGTGATAGCCAGATGTTTCAGCAGCAAAGCACATACACAGGTTTGCAGTCATTAGTGTCCAGAGGGCATCTGAGCCAGAGGTACATAGTAAATATTTTCCACTGATTTTCTGCTTATATTTCAAGTGTCAGGACAAACTTTCCTCCTTCTCATTATCAAGTTTGCTTTCATGCAGGTAACTGTATCTCCTATCAGACTGTTTCATCTTGCTTTGTGATTTCCTTGGCACCGGTTGTAAGCAATACCTCCCGTAGCTTCTATGTCCAAAAACTGCATTTCAAAAAGCATTCGTCAAAACCCGGAGTGTAATCTGATATTTCCAGGAGAGACACACTTGGTGCTTACATTTCACAGCGATCCTCTTACCTTGCAGACAGAAAGCGAAAGGTTGTTGAGCTTTCTGTTAAAAACAAAAACGTCCAAACCCAAGGAAACCTATTGAATGTATTCAGCGAGATGGGTCACCCAGTGTGCACTCCAGCTGCGAGCGTGGCTCTGAAATATTGCTCAACAAGGCACTGGTGCGAATAGTTTCGGGATGAAATCTCCGCCGTTGGCTCTGCGGCAGCGTGGGCTCGGCGGGGGGGAAGGAGGGCTGACTGCCACGAGGGCGACCGGCGCGTGCCGATGGCTGCGCCGTCACGCCCTTCCCCGGGGCCGCGGCGGCGCGGAGCAAGCCGAGGGACCACGGTGCCTGGGACGGCGTTGCCCGGTGGCCGCTGCGCCGCGAGTGTAGGGTGGTCCGCGTGCTGAAACCCGCAGCAGGCTCCCGCCGGGGCCGTGAGCCAGCCCTGCCAGGGCCGTCCGGCCAGAAAGCGTAGTCGGGCCAACGTGGGGTTGCAGAGCCTTTAAAGAGCTCCAAGCCTGCTCGTTTCTAATAATATCTTTATAGTAGGTTTTGGAAGGTAGCTCTAAAGGGTTTGTGTCAAGTGAGGACGCAAAACAAGATCAGCAGAGGCCTCATGAGACGGGAATAAAGTCTTATTTGCAGAAGCCCCTGGCTCCCTCCGAACCTGGTGGTGCTGACCGACCTCACACAGCACCCGTGTCCCCCCATGGCCAGGGCTCGCAGGCCACCCGCAGCTCATAGGAGCGGGGCGCTGAGTGAGGATTGGTATTTGGCTTCATAGTAATGCATGCCTTTCTCTTCTCCTCCCTCAGCTCCTCGCGCTGCCACTGTCCTCCCGGTATCTTGGGAAGGCTCTTGGCACTGCACATCAATGCACAGCCCTGTCTTCTCCAGCACAGGCAATGGTAGGGCTGCTGCTTCGTGACAAAGGTGGTGTGGTGCTACTGAAATAGCTTCTGCTAAATTTAAGGTCTTATATGTATCCCAAGCATTAATTAGTACCTTTATTTCAAGCCCAAAGAGCATGACACATCTGACCTCCTTACAGCTCCTTATGCCTCCCAAGCGCAGGGCCCAGGGTATGCTGCTGCACACGTGGGTGAAGGCGTCGCTTGTATCCAGCCTGGCCACTGCAAAGCAGCTCTCTGCAGCCTCTGCCCGGCTGCCGAGAGGAGGCTACAGCCCAGCTTTCCCTGTGGCCGGCGCAGCAGCGGTTGTGAATGACAGCCAAAGGCTTGCAGCAAGACCTTTGCCGGGAGCAAGCTTGGCGGGGAGCGCTGGGGGGAGATGGCGTGCTGCAGGCAGCATTAGCGCTTGGTGCCCACTAGCTCGCTTGGGAGCCCAAACACCCTTCGAGGTTCACTTCTGGTATCCTACTGGCGATGTAGCATATGGGTCAGTGTCTTCAAGCCCAACTGCCATTAAAGTCAGCTTGGAAAAACTCCTGGTGACTGCAACGGGCATTGAGTCATCCTAATAGTCACGTCCTCTTCCAGGCATACACCTGTGCTTCACAGACGCCAGACCTCGCAAAGGCTGCAAGCCCACCAGGGGGGCTGCCAGCAGAGAGCATTCAGCATCCACCCGAGTGGATGCGAAGACAAGTCCCAGGGACAGGATCCTGACCTCCCCTTGAGATACAGGAGGGCTCATTATCCAGACTTCCACCTTCATTTTGTGCACGGGTGCAGCAGGGGGTGAAGACAACTCATAGCGCGCCAATCGGTCACTACAGCTTGGCCCAGCTGCTAAAGGTCAGCCAGGCCCGGGGGTGGCGAAAGTGGTCTTGAAAAGTCAGATTTAGTTAAGAATAAAGACAGAAAATTTAAAAAAAAGAGGGAGACAACACACTTTATTTTCCTTGTAGCATGAATAATGTGCACAGTGAGTAAGCTGGGTACTCCATAAGGAAATATGGTACATAAATGGCTGCTTCATCTTTTATTTTGTAGAAGCTTAACTGTTCGTTTCCTGGACATGAGACTTTCTACTGCTGGCAACTGCAAGTATCTGAATTCCACATGTTATGTGGAAATATAAACAAGAAATGAACCACATACTTTATGTGAACATAATGGCAGCTACATAGTTATTCAGTAAAATGTCTTAAAGCAGTTATTTTTATCGTTTATTTTCTGTCTATTGGAGATTGATAGAGTTTTCTAGCAGGTTGTGCACCTGAATATTTGATGTTTTTGTCTGGCCATCAAACTGCCAGAGAGAGAAATGCAAGATCGATCCAAAATGAAATTAAATTTTGCTTTTCTTGCAGAAACGAAAACTCAGAAAATGCCTCTTCTGGGTCAAGCCAAAAAAAAAATTGTTTTGACCTGTAAGAAACGTGCCATCCCCATTTGGGGACTTTCTAATGAAAGCATGTAAATGAATGTCTAGAATTAGGAATCATTCACAAAACCAGCATGCACTTGCATCTCCCACATTCCAGCGAAATCTCTATTCGCTATGTTATGGTGAGTTTCTCAGGGGCTGTCTCAGTCTCTCCTGTTGAACCCCAGTTTCTCTCGCATAGCAGGCTTAAATGCATGCTCTATTTGCTGCACATTTAAAATCTTAGTCACTAAGGTACACAGTGTTTCAGGATCACAACACAACGCTGGATGGAAACCAAGAGTACACTCAGTGTGTACTTTTGGTTACCCATTTGATCCAATAATTATAAGAAGAATCCAGGAAAGATATTGTAGTGAAAGGCTGACATTACTATAGCCACTTGCTGGCAGCAAATGCAGATCAGCAGGTCAGTCTGCAAAGCCAAGTGCGGGTGAATATACCCAAAATTTGATTTAAAAGAGCTCGATCAGTGCAGCAAGCAGTCCATCTGTAGCCACATGCAGTTAATCTAGGCTGCACCTTCTGCCATGCTGGTCTGCAGCAAAGGTGTATTTCTTTTTCAGGCTTTGCTGCTGCTCGTGTGCCTAAGTGACAGCACGTGGAGCGTCCTTGGCCTCGCTGTGTCTGCACACGCAGGGAAGCACTCGCAGGATTAAGACTTCACACCCCCATCTTAGTGCCATGCGTGCCGACTTTGGGCATGATCACAAACCCCAGTGACTCCCATTGCTCAAAGTGAGAGTAGTTAAATGTGTGCATAGCTATTTGTAAGGTCAAAGCCTTTCTTTGTAAAGTGCTTTAGGTGAGAGCTGTGTCATAGTCTGTATTTAATAAAGAGCCGTCCTTACTACGCCGATCCCTTTCAGGGTACAAAGCTACGTATTCTGTTTTTGACTGGGCTAACATTGCCTCTACTTTCTAGCACGAGAGCTGGTCTAACTCACAATTTGGCTATCTGTAAATGGTTGTGTTTATAAACTCTGAACGTGTGTTTCACTAATATTCCCCTCCAAGGCTTAAACTCACAGATTCTGGAAACGTCCCTTTCAGGCAAGTAGTCCACAGGAACCGTCTTGTGAAACAGGACACCAAAGAGGGGCGGACTCGGCAGGAAGGCTGAACTCAAGCCCTTGCTCAAGTGAGTACTGGGGAGGCTGCTGGGAGCCGTTCCCCAGCTCCTATGATGAACTGGTGCTACCAGCTTCACTTTTCTGCTATCAGCATCCCCATTCAGGTTTTCTGACCTCCGTGGTGCCAAAATAAGGGCTGGGTCATTCAGTGTTTTCCACTCTGGCCTCGCTGCAGGGTCTGTTTGGCTGGTTTTGTGCCGACAGAGCTTTCCTTAGGGAACAGGGCGCCTCATCGTCCTCATGGGGCAGGCTGGGGCTGTCAGCTGCTTGCAGGGTTGAGCACACTGAACCTGACACCCTTCACTTGGCTTCAAATACCCAGAGATGGGGGTCTCCTCAGGGTTGCTTTAGGCTCCTTCTTTAGCTGGTGGCGAAAGAGAAATTGCGCTGCTTCCACGGTGCAGTTTAGATCTCAGCTGAACCTCCTTCCAGAGGTGCTTATCTTTCTCTGCTGAACACGGAGGGAGATGTTGAGCGGGTTAAGGTTGGACCATCACTCCATTTTCAGCACTGGCGAAGATATTCTAATTTTTTCCCTTAAGTGGATCCATGCAAAGCAAGTTCTTTGCAGGTCAGCCAGATAATGCAAGATAACATTCATTCATTTCCTCATATCTAGCTTTGGTTGAAACTAACAGATCCTTTTTTCCTCTCATATCTCAATTACCAGAATCAGGCAATGCCTTCGTTAGTATACAGTCTTTATCTAGCATATATGGAAATTAGGCTGACTTAATCTGAGATACTGAAACACAGAACAGAGCACACCCCCATGCAATAAAGTTTACTACAAGGGGATTTTCCAAAATCTATTTCATAGAGAAGGAAACCCAAAGATATGAATCTATCTCCCTGCTGAAAGTGCACTTTTGTGAACTGACTTAAACATATTCTAGCAGTAATTGTAATTTTGCTCTGCAATCACCACGCTTGTACAAGTCTGAAGTGAAGAGGCTTTAGCTGCACATTTGACAATTGTTTGATTGCTATTCAGACTGGGTAAAATTTGTTAGCATTTTCCTTCCTTCCTCCTCAGTTTGTACCACATATCGCTTTTGTAATTTTCTGTTCTGAAGTGGAGGGCAGTAAAGACTAATTAGTGCATTAAAACAAAATATAGCACAACCGTAAGGCAAAAGTAGCCAGGAGTTTTAAAGAGATTATCTTTGCAATCATTCCATTTTAATGTCTAGTATCAGATGAGATTTACAGCATCATTAATCACAAAATTTTTCTTTGTCAGTGATTTAAAACCCCCCAAGTTGTCTGGGACCAAAGGATGAGCAGGTCTGTAGCTGGGTTGCAAGCATCACATGCTTTACAAGTGCTACATAATGTTTATAAAAGATATATATATATATAAAAAGAAAAAAAAATCACTTCTTTGTTTTTGAGCAATATCCATTAATGTCTTCCTTCCCTACCCATGGTTTTCTACTCCCTAGAGCCTACAGTGACCATGCGGTGTGCCTCCTGCAGAGGCACCACCATTTGTGGCTGGCATGTAGTTTTTACATAAGGGGGTCTTGGAGTTCTTCATCTTCTCTGTTGGGTTATCATGACAGTTTATTAGGATTTCAGTGAAATACCTATCCAATGGAAGCTGACATTTAAGTACGTGAGATGTGATAGGTCTGTATGGGATAGGGGACATGAACTCTACTTCAGCTGGGCCTGTCAGCCCCCAAGAAGCCTTTGCACTGTGAGAACCATGCTGCCCATAAATTTGTTTTACGGTGTCTTTTGGGCCATTGTTGGTTCTCTCCAGAAATGATGGTAAGTCATAAGCCAGGTAGAAGAGGCATTGGCCTTTTCCAAAGCTGGAATATTTCTGTATGTACTTGAGGAAAGCACTGTTATTTGCGGACACAGTGCCCTTTCCACCCACTTCCTGAATTTCATTTTCACAATTTCTCATTATTTATCACGGTGTTGCAGGAGGAGAGTAGAACTCCTTTGATTTCATGCCGTCAATGACTAACACTGTGCAGGTATGATTCTTCCTTTAACCTCCACGTATAACCCCATTAATGCTGGGGTGAGCTATTTACCTAGACTGAGGGCAAAACAGATCCTTTCCTTCCCAAAAGTATGTCTCGTCGTCTACTCTCTGTTTCTCGTTATTACCCCAGGGATCTACCGCTCCAAAAGATCTAGCACAAAGATTGCTAACACAGCCTTTGCCACATAACCGCCCACGCTGAAGCTGCATGTTGATCTCTATCATGGAAAACATACGCCGCACAGATCATGTTCTGAGTCTGTGAGGGAGCCGGAGAAGTGATGGAAGTTATCAGCAATGACCGACCCTCAAGGGGAAACACTGCCCTGGCAAGATATTTCCCCTCTGCTCGCCGTCCCTACGTCCCCCGTCCCGATAGCCCGACTCGTAGCAAAACACCCCTCCCTTCCATACGTGAGCCCCATGGGTGCACGTAAAAAAATCATTTGCAACCTCTCTTCTGTGGGGCTTGGGACAAAGGCTGATTTTTCCCTCATGTGACTATTCCTGTGGTCTCCACAGCTGTTACCTGACTATTTAGGGAGGCAGTTTAGCATTTGCTATGCGTACAGTTTGTCCTTTGATACATCTGATAAATAGTTATGTGGCCACTTTTGCTGGGAGGAGTTTACTCTTACGGCATTTTTGGTTGTTGCTGAGGAAAATATCATTGTTATAACTTACCTTTTGGACGTTTAAGGCATGTTTTTAAGCAATGGAAAAGTAAGCCAGTTCACTTGTCCGTTGGTCAAAGAAAGCCTCACGTAGCCATGCCCACTTTGAAGAGATGCAAGAGCATTTGCTGCTTAAACACGTACCTTGTTATAGTTCATGAAATCCCCCATTGTTTAGCAAAATTAGATCAAGATTTCCTTCCAGCATAAGATTACACATTTTTTGGCACTTCTAATGCTACGGACTCGCTGCTCCCACCTGGCTGCCACCTCTGCCCATTGGACTCCTCTGACCTTTCTTCTTGTATCATCACTTACAGTATGCAAAATTGGGACTGCATCCGGAGGTGAGGGTATCCCTGACACCTAAATCACTTCAAATGAACGCAAATGGCAGCCCACAGAGGATGGCGATGGAGCACTTGGCCGTCAGGTTGCAAGGAAAGTATCAAAGTTTCTGTACACCGCAGCAGGCACCATGAGCCTGAACGGCTCATTCACAACCACCCCGCGAGGCGGAGAGGCAGCAGTCACACACGCGTGTTGGAAGGGGTTCCCTGCACGCAAAGAGAGCTCCACGCTAGCCCAGCGGTGTGGGAACGAAGCAGGAATGTAATTGCTAGTCGGAAAGGGAGGGAGAGCTATTATGGCCATTTTGAGGGGGGAGGCAGCGGGATGCTACAGCGGCACATGCATTACAAAACTGAAGCGGAGATGCCATGAGTCAAAGAGGGAGAGAGAAGAAAGGACAAAAGGAAAATGGCAGTTCTGTATTAATTTGTTACGTAACATTAATTACTATCCTTCCATAAAGGAGTGGGCAAGGTGAAAATAGCCAGCATACTAGAGAATAAAGGGCCTGAAAGTGCTTTATTAAACATCCTCTTTGGGTTAGTTTACACTATAAGCAGCCAGCAAAAAAAAAAAAAAAAAAAAAAAAAAAAAAAGGATGTGGTTTCAGTGAGTAGAGCTAATCCAAATACAAAAAGGGCTGTGTTTACTCAAATGCAGTGAACGTATGACTATGCAGATTCGCAGGACAAGTTTCCCAGTGTCTTGTGAGCAGTGCTGAGAAACAGCACCGCTACTCTGGCATGACTTCGGGGGAGAACCTTTTCTCCCTCTGCAGCACCAAAACCAACCGATTTAGGCTCTGCACTTCGACAAAGGATGTGGGCTTGCAGGCAGGTGCGGGGAAGCGAGAAACTGATGCTGGCGTCCCTCCCCCCCGAAATTCCCATGTGCCCGATGTCGCTGGCTGGCTGGAGGCGTCCCCTGCTCGGAGGAGCACCGCTAATAAGTGCTCTTCAGGCCAAATCCAGTTTCCCTCCTTTCTGGCCAATATACTTATATCATAGGTTGGAGGTAGGGGAAGAGATTGAGACAGGAAAGAAGGAAAAGGATTATGATACTAGACCTACCTGGTAGGATTAGTCAGGGGAAGATGAGGCACCAGTGCCCCTCGAGCTGAGGGGAAAATATTGCTTTCTGTGCAATACCTGTGGCAGACACCTCTGCAGCTTTCTCACCTTGCTTTTCGGCCCAGCCCTTCAGACAGACCCCAGAGTCAGCCCTTCGTGACAGGTTATAGTCCTTATTTATTCTTCCCTATCGGCAAAGCGTAAAGGACGAGGCTGGCATTTTTTCCTGCTTTCCCACCCGCTCCCTGCTCCCCCCGCGTTGCATCCTGTGCTGCTTCTGGCAGAACATGATGTGACGGCGAGAGCAGATCCAGCGCAGACTCTCTGACACTGCTCTTATCGCTCAATCGGAGCGTGCTCAGGATTTGCGAAGGGCCTTGAGGAATCACATTTGCACTTATTAAAGGTCTCGACTAATTTGGAAAAGGTTTGCAGCTCAATTTATCTGTCAGCATATAGGGAGTTACACCACTGCCTTTTACTCCTGGGCAGTCCGAAATAGGCTCTTCCAGGGTCACTGCCAAAAAACCCTCTGGGCAAAATGCTGTGGCCAAGGGGAGAGGCTGGTGTGCCGTGGCGAGGGGCGGGGAAGCTAAGTTAGGAAAGTATCCTGATAGCTAGAGGACAGCAACCGTTCTTTCCGAGAGCAGCTTCTTATTCCCCGGTACAAAGTGCTTATAAATAAACTCCCAGCAGCAACACCACTCGCAGAGGGAAAACAGCTTCCCACCTACACTAATTGATGACTAGGACGGCATCTAGTTATGAAACTCAGCTCGGCTTTTGCTCTTCCAACGCTGCACAGCCCTGTTTATGTACAAACTGTCCCGTGTTGTTGCCTTCGCTTTAGAGCGAAAGGGGTTTCAGGCAGCTCAGGGGAACGACAGGAGGAATACTGTGAAAATTGCACAATTTGCACCGTTGTTTGTCCCTTTACTCGAGATCCCTGTGAAAACAGTGTCTGCTGATGATCATGAGAAGAGGAAAATAAATCTTGGTTTCCCTTTCTGCAGGCACCCAGGGAAGCTGGAGTTTGTTTTGTAACAGGCTCTCTGCAAAACAAGTCTCCGCAATTACATAAGGAGCTGGACACAGGAACCGTACAGCTCCGGGTCCCGTGGTCATACAACCGTCCTTATTCACTTTACAATAATCGTTTCCAGTGCTGACTTATCAGGCACAAAATGCATTGCAAGAGCTGAACTCCAGCATACAAAGCACCGTCTCCGAGCATGTGTTTTCTGCTTTAAATCCTTCTCAGTTCAGTACCCTGGTACTGTTTAGGAGCTGCTGAATCCACTGGCTAAGTTGCATGATTACCATATGCTGCGGAGCTGTTTGTAAATGGGAATTTTGCAGTTAATCCTGCAACTGCCACAGTCACACGCTGCTCCAGTTTTGCAATATTAACTGTGAAGCTGCCACTTTACCCACTGTGGCTTTCGGCAAGGTCTGCTCAGTGCTGCACCGAACCGCGTGCGTTTGCACGTGGTCGTTGGGCCCACGTCAGGCTTGGCGGAGGGGGCGAGCAGAGAGCGGGGCACGCGCCTGCCTCCCGCTCACCTCCACTCCGGGAAGGCAGGCAGAAGCAGAGGCAGGAGGAAAGCCAAATCCAAGCTTCATGCAGCCAAGGATCTTCTACTGCTGAGTATATCTAGATTTATTGAATATACTCTAATAGAAGAAAACATGTAAACTGTAATCTGACGCTCCATTTAGCCAAACAGCAACAAATCCACATAGGTGATCAATGAACTGCTTATGGCCTCACCAGCATAAATCTTTTGCCTGCACAAACTGTGCGTCACCAAGAGTCTCCATTAGCTCTGCCCATGGTTTCAGTGTAGTGGATTAATACTCACTGGAGTGCAGGTGCATATGCTGATTTTATGGCTGCACACGCAGGCCTATTTACAGGTGTACGGTTATTTAAAGGTCGCCTGCAGACTTTTGCACATGTTGCAAAAAGGCACAAATATGCATTTATATGCACATGTGA
The DNA here is from genome assembly GCF_036370855.1 of Dromaius novaehollandiae. Classification (NCBI taxonomy): domain Eukaryota; kingdom Metazoa; phylum Chordata; class Aves; order Casuariiformes; family Dromaiidae; genus Dromaius; species Dromaius novaehollandiae. The sequence goes on from NC_088132.1 coordinate 33,919,950, forward strand.
AAGCCTTGTCGATCATGTACTGCGATGTAGAAATCACACTAGGATTATGGGCCAGACTCTGTTCTCAGAGCAGTAAATTTACGGAGCAGTAAATTGAGGGTACTTCCTGTTGAAATCCACAGATCATCCAAACGAAAAAGTCCAAGTGCATACGCTTTAGAAAACGGCTTGGTTCCTGCAAACTGTTTAGATTTATATGAACTTCTTTTCTAGGAAATGGGCAGTCCTGGAAACGGGGTGAGGGTACATGTGACTTCTGCTCCAGGAAGATGATGGGAGTACTACTACATCTCATTTGGAAAATAGCGTAAGAACATATACATATATATATATCCTTTCCTTTCATCTCACTTAACAGGGCTGAAAAATAAAGACACTGCACCAACCGCCTGAGATGAGGTTTTGAACAGTGAGGTGGTATTTCTGGCACAATCGCTTTATTCCCCCCCGTGAACAGCCTCATGAGAAAGCACCGCAGAGCTGATGCCTACCTTGATCCTACTGCCCTATTACCACCTGAGCGTGCCAAGGTAACCCCTTGACAAAACAGGTTTCAAAGCCGTGTGCAGTGGCTGTTTTCCTTCAGTGCAGTGACCAAGGACTTTATTTTCAAAACTGAATGCTGAGGCCCATAAACAAGAGTGCTTGTGAAAAGTGTGCTTTCATCTTCAGCCATAGTTACAGGAATTACAAATGCAAATCACTTAAATGCACAAATGAATAATTAAGTCTGTAAACAGATATTTGTATGTAAAAATACTTAATTTACTCATAGAATCACAGCAACTTTGGTGGGCAGTTCTCTGTAGGACTTAATTTCTGTGTATTGACATGTAAAAGCTTGCTGGAAGTTTTTCAGAGTATGAGTACTGTATGACCTTAAAAAGTTTGCTACCTATATCTGTGTGCAGACACAGACATGTGCTCCCTGACCTCATCTGAGGCATTTAAGGAGAAATCTCAGACCTGTGAGATGTGGTTCCTTCCCTATCTAGTCGATATCTTTGGCTTTTGCTCACCATACAGGTGGTGTACAGTAGGACACAGGCACAGCTATAATATTGCACACCTGGCAGCTGGCATCTGACAGCGTTCATAGGCTGAAATGCGCTCAGCAAAAGAGCAGCATAACCCTACAGCCCCGTCTCCTCCTCGAAGAGTGGCTCTGTGTTGACACCACTTGCATGTGTTTTGACTTTGCCCTACCTCTCGCGTGTTTGCTGGCTTTGGGGAATTTGCTGCAGGGTCAGAGAGCAAAGCTGTTGTCATCTGAGTCATGAACTCATCCGCAGTGAAGGACAGCGAGCCCCACTCTGAGAACATGGTGTCAGAGTCAGATGGTTATTTTTTCACTATCCCCCATGTGCTGCGAATTTCCACTGGCAGAAGAAGTGTTTGCTTTTTGGACCTTTCCAATCATGGTATTCAGGGAATTAATGTTGACATGAAACGATAAGATGGGGGAATGTGGGTACAAGGCTGTTACAAAGTGGCCGGTTTAAGGAGCCTGCAGCTCCCGGCAGCAGTGGTTTGACTCTCCAGGTTACCAGGGGCAGCAACAAACATTCTGGTTTCACAATAGAAAGACGGAAAGACCTTCAGGGACCCGGCTCAAAAGCGCTGGAAACTAACCAAGCGCCTTGCTGCAAATGCGCAGGCAAAATGCTCTTGTGAAAAGAGCACAAGAATTTCTGAATCTCTTCTAACCGAAGTACCCGGCTTTCTGGAGCAGGTTTCATCCCCTTTGCCAGCTAGATACTTGTAAAATTTTGGAATTTTTTCAAAAGATTGCAGTCCCCACGTTTGATGTGGCAGCTGGTTGCAGAGCAAGACTTCTTAGTGTTTTTTCTTTTTTTTTTCCTTTTGATTTTCTGACAGGCTTTGCAAATGGCAAGTAACATTTCCAAATCAGGACAGGAGAATGCCACTGATCTTGGCAGAGGGTAAACCCTCTGCAGATCCATGTATGAAAGCTTTGCCATATTTTCCCACAGCGCATCTGATTCTGTAATCAAAGCTGCCTGTTTGCACTATTTTTTGCACAGCCTGTTTGCACAGCTATTTACACTTTCTTCATTATCACAGTACCTGAAGATTAGCTCAAAATTAGCTACTTCTGCCTAGGTAACTAGAAAGAGGTTTTTTGTCTTTCTTGGAAGATGTACCACAGCTGTCAACAACTTCATACAAGATCAGGTCTCCCAGCTCTCAGAAGTTTATATTGGATTACGATTTCTCCTTACTACCTGCTGCTATTGGTGAAGAATAACTTTGCGAATTGCAGGTTAGAGCTAACCATCCCTATGTCTGCACAAATGTCTATGACTCAGAGATTTGTTTCATAGCTGGTGTGTAAGTTTACATTCCAGCTGGTGCTCGTGACTTAACCCGTTTGTGAGCCTCATTCAGCTGTGGTTTGTTCAAATGGCAAAGCCAGTGCGAGGAGACATCAGTCCCTACCCCCACTGGTTTTCCCACTGGCCATCCCATGCCACGCTTTGCAGTCTGCCATCAGTTGTGCACATGCAACTGTCTGTTAGTGTGCACTATGTGCTGGAGGCCTGAACTGACCTGGGTTGGACCTGCAAAAAGTTAGAATAAAAACAATAGCCCATTGGTGGCAAAAAGTAAAAGGAGTCGGATTAATTTCCAGATTCACTCCCAATGCATTCCTAATCTGGTCAGCTGAGTTGTGCCCAGAATAAATCTGAAATTGAAGATCGTGGTAAGTTTAAATAAGAATGTATGAATAAAATAAAAAAAAAGAAAAATTCCAGCTCAACCAGGGGAGGAAAGATTTGTAGGAAAATAAAGTGCAAGCTCTATGGTGCAGAGAAGGAAAAGCTGTTTGAGGAAGTGTTGCTTTGAATACCGAGACCTTTTGCTGCACACCACATTGCAGTTGCAAACTTTACTAATCCTGCAGCTCCCAAAGAGTGTTTTGTGGACGGTCAGTGGTCAAAAGCATGCCTGATAATGGTCTGCACAAAGCGAACTGATCACAAGCTGCTGGCTCCTTCCCGCTGTTTCCACCTCTGTAACTAAAAATACTCTTCATAGTTTCCTAATATTACTTTTTTCAATGGAAGCAATTGCAGTTGCTGTTTGATCAGCAGTTACTTGCATGACCATGAACTGGAGGGAAAACAGATCATAAAGACAAGGGATGTCAGCTTGTTTAAGGCAAAGTGCCTGGTTTAGGTGTCCTGCAATCGCTTGGGACCATGCCAAGGTGATCAGCCCGCAAGCCTGCTTTCAGATCATGGGCATTTCTTTTCCAAAGAGGGAATGACTTAGAACAAAAGCACTGCAAATGAGTTTGAGAAATCCAGCCTCAAAATTACACCGGCTTTTAAAAAAATATGATTTCTGTTGGGACGTTCAGCCACGTCTGCTGGCTGACCTACCCCAGAGTGTCTGGGGGATGACTGTGTCAAATCTTAACAGGTTTCTCCACCCCGCTACCCCCATGCCACCTCTGAGGAGAGGAATGAAGGAAGCTGTCAGTGCCTCTGCCAGCAGCCCCACTTGCCAAAATTGTTTCTTCCTAAGTTTTGAAGGTAGAAATAACGACAAAATTGGAAGAATAAACTGGCATTTTTGCTAATTCAGTAAAGAAAAAAATTGCTCCTCGATGCTTTCCACGATTCAGGCTTTTATTTTCTTTTTTTGGTGCAAATCCTGCCTCTGCTGCCCTCCCTCTGAGGAGGAGGAGAGGCAGCTCTGGGGGGCAGTGCGGTGGTGGGCTGGGGCGGGGGGCGGCCGGGGCGTTTGCTGGGCAGAGTGCGGGCCCGAGTGCCTGCCGCGGGGCCGCGCTGCTGACGGGAGGCTCAGCCTTCGCTTCTGCCTTCCCCACTCGTCTCAGGCGGGAGGTGTTCAAGCGTATAAAACGAGAAAAAAAACCCTTGGTTAAAATAAGACAGAGCATTTCCTTTGAAGCCCGTAAAGCTGAGCACTACACGAAACCCAGCGAGGCGCGGGACTACTCAGCTCGGTACTTAAATGTGCCCAATAACGTGATCCCAACCACCACCTCCTGCACGGGTTCCTGCGGTCCGAGGGGAGGACGTGGCGCCCCTTCGACGGACACCTCGAAGGACGGAAGAAGGGCTTTCCGCACTGCGCTGCCTCCCGCCTTCGCTCCCGCCTTGGCTTTTCTGCGGGCGACCGGGCGCAGGCGGCAGGCCGAGGCAGCCCTGACCCGCAGGGCGCGTGCTCTGCTGGGCGAACGGCGGCAAAAAAGGGGGTTTAGGGGTTTTGCCCCTGCTGCTAACGGCCTCGGTGGGCCGGCTGTTGGTGGCGCTGGCGGCGGGCCGGGCGGTGGCGGGGAGGCGTCGCGGGATGATGGCGGCGGCTCTGCCCGGCAACGCGGCCGGGCTCCATCTGGCGCCGGGGGCAGGCGCCGCGGCGGCCCGGCCGGCACAAGCCGGCTCCCTTGGCGCTGTTCACCCTTTCAGCTCCCCATTGTTCCTCGCTAATGGCCTGACAATGCGGCTGCCTGTCGCCTCTGCAACCGCGGCGAGGCCAAACGGGGGGGGGGGGGGGGGGGGGGGGCGCTTAATCCCGCTCCGCACTGAAGGGAGCCCTGAATGGGGGCGGCCGGCGGCGCTGCGCGGCGCGGGCGAGGGGCGGCGCGGCCCCCGGCAGCTGCGGCCGCCGGGCCCGACGTGCCCTGTCACCATATTTCACGGCGCTCCCCGCCCGGCCGCCTTTTCAAGCCCGGTGCCAATCATGCGGCAGCGGTGCCCCGCGTAGGGGCGACAGATGGGGCCGGGGGAGGCTCGGGCGAGACGGGGCCCGGGGGCAGCGGCGGGGGGGCCGTGTCGGCATGGCGCCTGCGAACCCGCCACGCGAGGCGGCCGGAGCCCTCGGGAGCGAGTGCGGTTTGTGCCACGGGCAGAAGCCCCTGGCGGCTAAAGCTTTGCTAAATCGGGCGATTCCAAAATCCGCTGTCGGGGAAGCTCTTCAAAAGAGAGACCCCACAGTCGCCCTTCGCAGCGCGGCAGTGTTGTGCTGGCCTGCCCCAAGCCGACCTCCAGCCTTGGGGTCCCTGCCGGGCCGCTGGCCCTTGCGCTCGGCCCTGCCGCCCTGCCTGTCCAGAGCTTCCCTTCGCTCTCTGCCCACGCCGCAGCTTTTCCGCCTCGAGCAGCCCCCGAGGGGGACAGGGCCGTCTGGGCCTCCTGTTTCTGGGCTTGCCCCGCTGCCCGGTGCCAAGGCTGTAGCTCCTGCATGTGCCTCCAAGATGCCTCCTGCCTTTCCAGGGTGCCCCCGCTACTCCCACTACTGCTGCTGCCAGCAGTAAGACTAGCAGATCACTTAATACCCGCCTCGTGCTCCTTCTCCTCCCTAAGTCTTGCAGATCTTTGAAACAAATTCAGGGCCGCTGGCCCGATTTTACAGAGAGGGAAAGTGAGTCGGGGGCTGCTGAGAGCCAGGTCTCGCGAGCTGCTGCTGAGCCCTGCGGTTGTTAAACTCTGATGACTGTTCAGGTTTCATCCATTTCCTTTTTTATTCGATGCCTAGCATTTTTATTTTGCAGCACCTGTTTTCTTTGGCTGCATGTTGCTACCTGCCTCTGCCCTTGGTGGCTCTGCACACGGGGCTTAAGTCAGGTTTGCATTTGTACTTGCTTCACTGGAAGCAAAACACATCCCTTTGTGATTTCCCTGCGTGCTATAGGAAAACTGTGACTGCGCCCAAATGACTAAGGCTGGCATTCCCCGCCCAGAGCAACTTACTATTTATTGAAGATTCTGGTTCATCGCTACAAGGTTATTAGGATCCTTGAGGTCTCCGTATGTGTGTAGGGCTCTGTGATGTGGCATCTCCTTTGTCAGTCAAATCCCTTGCTTTCTACAGATTTGCTAATCCTGAAAGCACTGACATGCTGCTGTGTCAGATCTGCGCATAGCCGAGGCACGTGGACGCCGTCCAGCATGCAAATGCGTGGAAATGCTTTTGCCCTCTGGCCAGGAGCGTTGTATCCAGCAGCCTGACACCCACAGTGTGCTCGGCAGGTGCTAAGCACGGGGCAGGTGTACCGCTCGCCATATGGTCTACTTAGCGCACCGTGTCTTTAAAGTCCTTTAAATTACAGGCCAGGTGAGATAAAGCAAGTAAAAACACGTGTACGCAGCGAGTGGGGGAATATGCACAAATAATACACAAGTCACTGTTTGTCATCCAAAGTGATCGAGACCAGTGAAGCAAACCCAGAGTTGTCTGGTTGACTGCAAAAAGGTTACGGCGATAAAGGTTACGGGGGAAGCCTTGTTTGTCCCATTGCCTGGAGAGGAAACTATGCGACAGGCCTGTGCAAAAGCAACAGATGAGGCACTCGCTTCTAAAATGCTTAGTCTTTGGGAACCGCTGCATGTAGGAATCAATCAAATTCCCACTTAATGATTAGCCAGAAGGTCGGGGAGAGGAATACATGCATACTTTAAAAAAAAATCTGCATGGGAAAAGGAAATGAAACAGTTTTCAGCATGTGAGGTTTTTACATATCCTAACCACAAAGACGTGAGCTTGCAAAGTGAATTTCCTTAAGAAAGTTCTCCTCTGTGTTCCCACAGATGCTAACGTGGAGCAGAGAGGTAAGATTTCTGGAAAGTTATATGCACCATGGTACATGTGAAGAGGCACGCACATTTACATGACTAATTGGAGTCTGCAGCAACTATGTTTTCAAGCTTACTTGTGGCAACTGCACTAGCAAATGACTGCGGTGTTGTGTAATTTGGCATTTGTGCGCACACTCGCCATTATTGCAGGTACAAATTTGGCATGCAAATGTGTGTGTGCTTGCGCAGATGCAATTATGTCTTGCGTTTTTCTGGTCCTAAATAACCACCTTTTTCTTCATCTCGATGCAAAACGATTGTCCCTTGCACGTTAACGTGGCAAGATCGCCAGCTGAGCTGCATGTCTTGCTGTGGGTGCCTGCTCTGCTTTAAAATGCAAGCCCCCCGCCATCAGCCAGCGCGAAAGGTAAAAACATGATGTATCGGTCCTCCCTCCCGCTCCAGCTCGTTCGCGCTGCCCTCCTGCCCGGATAAAACTTTGGGACGACTGGTGTGTGAAAGCGGGGCGCGCGCGGACCACGCGCCGGGCCACCGGAGGCCCGTCCCTTTCATACCCTGCAATTTTGCAGGGGATTGTTTGAGCTGCGGAGGTACAATGCGGCTAGCCGGGGAGTCCTGCCCTTTGAAGCCGGGCGTTTTGTTCCGAAATCAGGCAAAGTTCAAGCTAATATGCGGCGGGGGGGAAGGCAGGGGCGGCTCTCCCGACAATGCCGCATTGCAGAGCACGTGCTGCCAACTGTTGCCAAAGGCGCATATATGCAGATATTAGGGCCGGGCGGCCGCGCTCGGGCCTCGCTCATTGTTCGGGGGGCCGGGAGGCAGCGGGTCCCAGCTGACAGCTGTGCAGTGCGCGTATCGCTAACAGCTGCCTTTTCCTGGGGGGAAATTAAAAGATTAGGGGGATGTGGGCACGTGCTGGCTTCTGGAGCCGGAGACAATGCTTGATTTAGGGTGGACCTTGTCTGCAGCGGCTGACAAAAGCGGTAGGCTGGAGCGAGGCGAAGGGTCAGAGGGGGCCCTTGCTTTGAGGGAGACAAAAGGCCGGAGGAGGGAGAGGAGGAGGAGGAGTGAAAAGCGGCCTCAGTGGCGCTCCTCTGAAAAGGCCGCCTCGGCGCGGCAACAGCTGCTGCCGCACAAGAAATTTGAGACGGTCCTTTCACAAACACAACGGGCCGGGGGAAGAATAGGGAGGCCACACTTCGCCCCGATGAATCGCCTGCAGCTGAAAAGGGGCACGGAGAGCTCCTAGGGTTTTTTAAAGGTTTGCACCTAGAGGACTTAAAAAATGATTAGTCAAAGTACATGGCAGAACAGGAGAAAAGCGTGCCACGGACCGGAGGGGGAAGGAAATCCCCGCACTGCTATTAAAAGTTTATGCAACGATTATTTTCCACAATAAGCGGCACAAAAGCAGGCATCTACATATGCATGCGCGTGCGGCTGGACGTATCTGCGGTGGCGTTTCGCCAGCCTTGAGCCGCAGCCTAGTTTGTTGGGACGGCCGGAGCGGTTTGCTTGAAATTACGGGGCGCTGCACCTGCTCGGGAAGCGACCAGGGCGCTCGCAGCCGCAGGCAGCCGCGCCGGGGCGAGCGTGGCGGCGGGCGGCCTCCCGTTGGAGCGGCTGCCGCGGGGAGCGCTCGCGGAAAATCCCCGCTCGGGAGCGCCGCTCCGAGAGTTTTGTTCACACCGCTCCCTTGGAAATAAAATCTCGCCGGGGGCAGCGGAGATGGGTTTGTGGTAGCTGCAGGAAGGCCTCACAGCGTCAGCCCCAGTGCTTTGCAAAATCAGGGTATAGACACTTGATATTAGAGATTAACATCAATCTTTTCCAGAAGGCCCCAGCTACTTCATAAAAATTGGCTGCCACACATACAGCGAGGTTTACCATCACCTCGCCGTGCCCCGTGCTCCTTCTGAGTAGGCTGCTGTTCGAATGCCACTTTGATACCTGCTGGTGTATGTTTTCTGAATTTTTCCGGGACTGTGGTGCAGATCCCCCTTTTTGGGGCAAATCTCTGCAGCGACATTGAAGCCTTGTGCTTCGCAGTCAGCAGGCATTGCACAATTTGGTGGCAAAGCTGTTGCTTCGGTTGGCTTTATGATGGACCACGCTATGGTCAAACAAGGAAGCACTTGAAGCAGATTAAGCTGCATATGGGGCAGAGGAATCCAAAGAATGCAGGGCAAACAGCAAAAGGACAAAAATGATAAGGAAATTATATATTTTTAAGATGACTTTGCAAATTGACAAGAAAAAACCCAGCATAGAAGTGGCTCCTTTAATCATTGATGCAACTTTGGATAAAAGCAGTAATTTAATTGAAGCAGTCTGTAATGCTCTGCGTATTAAAGAGTGGCCGAACGGGGGCCGGATCCCAGCTCGTGGCCTGTGTCCCTGGGCCGGTTGCTGTCAGGGGCAGCTCCTTGGCTCAGGATCGTGCACCATGACCAGGAGAAGGTTTTGGCTGCTTCCAACACCCTGCCTGAACAGTCACCTTCTGTCCTCTTTGGGGAGGAAGACATTGGGCTGGACAGAGGTGTATGTAGACTGGTTTTGGCTGGTTGGATGACACTGGTGTAAAATGCCCCTTTCGTGGCAGACGTCAGAGCATCATCAGCGTGATACGGTGTGATACCTTCAAGGCAAGCATTTTTGTAGTTATCATTTAGAGCGGAGTTCCAGTCTTGACTAGCAGGTATAGGAAATACTGTCATATGAATAAGAATCCTGTATATCATGATGAAATATCCTATGTATCCAGAAGAAAAATGTCTTTTTATTTCATGGGATTACTGGTGCATTTTTCTTATTAAATAGAACCATTAGTTTTATTTACAACGTACATTTAAGCCAGTGTAGTTGCACTTTAGGTTTTTTTGCAGTTTTCTGTGATGTGATTCAACAGAGATGAACTCAATAAAAATATGTAAATTTGTTTTCACTAGAGTTATGTCAGTTTGTTCTGACTGATTTTGAATTTGTTTCATGTTTAAATAGTTTGCTTTGTGCCAAAATACCAGAAGGACTGTATTATACCTAAGCATTATGCTGTCCCCACGAAAAGAGAAGGACAGAAAGTCTGGATGATAAAACCGCATGGGAGGATGTCTGAAAATTGGAACATAGAGCAGAGGCAAGTTATACTGAGGATGAAAAAACTGGGAAACACTTAATTTCTGAATATGCATTTCCATCTTGTCTCAACTAGAGACGTAAGAATGTCCTTTGATAATTATGTAGCACAGACTTCTCTTTAGCTAAAAAAGTATGAGCATGTACAGCCGGTGTGACACCACTGATGCTGGTGGAAATAATCCAGTGTAAAACAGGTGTAAAATGAGAATCTGGGCCATACTCACTATAGGAAAACTTGAATCACTCACTCTTGGGAATACGGCGCAGATGCCAAATTAATCCTTGACAGTTTGCTGAAATCACAAGTATGTCAGATCAGTATTACAGGGAATAAAGGGGCATAATGTGTAGCTTTACATTAAAAAGAAGTAGTTTGAGAAGTTTCAACAGTTGAAGAAATGAAGAGGTTAATCTTCATGATGTTAATCTAGGAAAATAGTGAGCTTAGTAGTTGTTGGAGTGCCCTGTGTAGTCAGCACGGCTGGAGCTGTACTGTGCTCTGGCCGGTGTTTACACAGCGTTCGTGTCCTCGCCTGTGCCAAAGTACAAGCAAGGAACTTCTCCAGAGCCGGGACTCATGGCCAGTCTTCTGCTAAACATTAGAAAGAGCAAAAAGACATGCATAAGCACTGCAGGTTGCAGAAAATACAGGACGACTGAAAGCAACACGGTGCCTTGCGAAGACGACATGATTTAGCAGTGAATGTAAAAAATGCAGTTCACCTGATGGCTTGTTTTGATCTGAAGTGGGACTGCTGTCTGGTATCTTGTCTCCCAGCCACATCACCTCTGCTGGGTCAAGGAAAAAGAACTAAGTGAAGAATTTTCTGAGAATAGCATGAAGAATAGCAGACATTCCTGGCATCTGTGAGGTCTCTCTCTTGCTATTTAGAGGGGGAAAAATGGTAATACGGCTGTTTCTGAACAAGGAGAATAAGTGGTGGTATCAGTTCATAAAGCAGCACTCTTCACTGCTCACTTACTGGATATTACGGCACAACATCATTCATGCTGCACAGTTTCAAACTGTTCCCTTTGTACGTTGTGGTGGGGCTTGAAATACAAGCCCAGAGCCAAACAGTTCAGAACAATTTATTTTTGAAACTGGACTAGAGTGACTGTTGCGCTTAAGAGATATCTATATATAACAGGTCAAGTTAGACCCCTCAATACCAGGATCCCACATGCAGAAGGACAGAAGGTGAGAAGCACAGAGTGGAGATTAATCCATGAATGCTTTAGAATGACTGACTTTTAATTCTCCTTCTGTCAAGAAGAGTGTCCAAGATAAGAGTTTTCAAGATTGGGATTGGAACTGATACATGCTTTGTGCAGTTAGGTTTTGTGGCTTAGCTCCAGAAGTGAATTTAGCTATTTAACTCTCTTTGAAATACGTGAGTCTTAAGTCCCTATAGCCCTTTTTTGGTTTGTTCCTGTGGCTGACCATCATCCTATGACAGTCTGAAACACAGCCTCTGTTCTAATGTCTCCTACTATCTCCAAATTTACTGTTGAATCTGGACCTTAATATAATTTTTTCCACCTCTCACCATATTCACACACGCCATGCATATTAGCTTCAGGTTTAAGAAATGTGAGCTGAAAACTGCAACCAGCATGCAGTTTTCCCTCCGTATGCTAGTATGTGAAAAAGGTAGGGAAGGCTTTGTTTAATGTGAAGTTAATTGTCCTGGGGAATAGGTTTACTCATTACTAGATGACATTACTGCATTACTGCTACAAAAAGCCGAAGTCCTGGTAATTAAGAGCAGGCAGTTCTTTACAATGTGCTGCAGAGACAGCAGCAATTCATCAGTGACATTTGCAAATTGTGGTGCTGTGTGCTCCTCGCACAAAAGGCACAGCTGCCTGCAGATAACATCAGTTCAGCAGCGATGGGTCCCATTTGTTTTCCCTCTGCCTCTTGCTGTCCCATTTGGGCAGCAGGTGAGTATCAGCTGGCTCAATCTGCTCGACCTCCGTGGCTGGTCTTCTGGGAGGCGCCGCTCGCTCGCTCACGGGGCTGAGCAGCAATGCACTTGTTTGCCTTGCTGATATGGCCGAGCTTAGCCTGAAGGGTGCCGCTCCTCACCTAAATTTTTGCTCCAAAGCTTCTGGAGACATCGAGTAGCCTCGCTTCTTCCTTATCCTCATTAGTCCAAAGCATGTTAGCCAAATAACCAGTGTCTTAAAGGCATGTGCATGCTTGTTCCCCCTCGCAAAAAATATAAAGCAAGAAACACCAGGGCCTCGCTGTCTTTGCTTGGCTGGAGGCAAGGGGCTCTGATCTGAGTCACCAGTGCACAGACCCACAACTCGCTTCGCTTTGCAGAATATCCTAACTCCAAGCAATGGGCAGATTGTGCTGGTGCAAATTGTAGTGATTATGGGATTATAGTGATTGTGCACAAGGGGTTTGAATTGCTCCAGCTTTGTCTCTAACTGGTCATTAGTGGCAGAAATCCCCTATGGAGATGATCCCTGAGATAGGAAAAAGGAAAAAAAAGAGAATATGGCTGTCAACAAGGCCTGCGGGAAAATAATTGCACCCACATGCACCGATCTTTCAGGGCAGTCCCACTGATTCCAGCTCACACGCTTCATGCTTGTAAATGTTTGCAAGGCTGGGCTGAGTGTTTGTTAGGGTTGGGGCCATAAACAATGTATCTGTCAACTGTGGCTGCCAAGCCAGAGATAATTACTTAATGGGTGGTCTTCCCTGACTTTTGCGTCTTAATAAATGTCTCATAAAGTGGCAGTGTGCATCGTTGTGCAGACTTCCCCAGGTACTGTGTGGGTAGTTACATTGGCCACGTCCACGAAGACTGTTGCGTGTGAACCGTGTCCTTCCCAGGCTTGGGGGATGACGTGGAAGGTCAGAACGGAGCAGCGATGGTAGGACTGGGAGCCAGAAATGCGTGTGTTGCTGGCAGTGGAAAATATTCTACTCTCCAGCTGGATTTTATGCATGCTGGGAAGGTAAGTTGTACTGCAGGAGTTGTCCTCAGGACAAGAGAGCTGGAAATGGTTGAAGAGACCCGTGCAGAACGGCAGTGCCTGCTCCAGCAGCTCGGAAGTCACAACCATACGACGGCACTAAGCTGGCGCTGCGTTGCCCAGCCTGGTGCTAGCAAGCAGTGCAGAAGGGGAGGATGCAGGGCTTCTTGTGTGCGATGTAATTACACAGACACGATTGTGTGTGACGAATGGCAGCAGGCTGGTGGCCATTCTTCTGCCGCGGGGGAACAGATGGCGAGTGGGGACACGGGGAGCAGGTGAGCACAGTTGCCCCACGTTGAGCCTGTTAGATAATGAGAAGCCATACGTTACTTAATATTGAACGCTCTTGCGTGTTTTAACATTGATAGCTTCTTTCCTGAAATGTTTGAAAGCCAGAGTTTGATCTGGGATCAGACCCTGAGGGCATGACGCTTCCTGCCAGAACTTGATACCGAGAAGGAAGCCAATGATCTGGAGCTGACGGAGGAGAGCCCCGGTCCCACGGCGCTGGGGCAGAGCGCTGTCACACCGTTGCGGTGCACACCTGTGAACTTCAAGCTTAGTCAAGCACTTCCGATTGTGCAGTGCGGGGTCCTGTGATTTTCACACCCATCATCAATAATTCTTTGTCAGCGATTCCAGAGAGACGCTGGTGACTCAGTTTCAGTGGAAAACAACCAACTAACTGGTATAACTACGATAAGCATCTTTGCATGTGTAGCATCTGCTGGAACTTGCCACAGGTAGAACTACCCACCTCTACTCAATCATGGATAGCACATAGCTTGTAAAAGGCAAATGCCAGCGATACCGTATGCACAGCTACTGTGCATGGAAGTAATAAATCATTTTGGGTTAAGCATGCATTAAGCATTTGGGTTAAGCTTTGTGAGACTTTCCACACAAAAAACCCCCGGCTGCTGTTTGATCATGGAAAAAATAAACTGCATTTGATACCAAGATTTAATGAATTAAATTTTCTGCTTCTGCATCATGCAGCATAGGTTTATATGTTTTATGGCAAAGTGAGCATAATGTCTGGGCACTCTGACCTTCAGGAGGGGAAAACAGCAAGCTCTGGATAATGCCTGTTGCTTGAGGATACCAGCTTTGTATTGGCAGCTATTCCTCAGGTGGCATTTGTGAAATGTTTTCATAAAAGAACTGAAAGTACGCAAATACTATTTTGAATTTCCTCATGTTTTCAACAAGGAGAGGTAACTTCTTAGAATAGTTATGTGCGTGAATCATTCCTGAGGTCTGGAGACGCCTTTGACATGGGGAAAACCTGTCCTCCGGATGAGTTCTTCAGACGATAAGCTGTGCTGTCCTGCTGGGAGTAACCGGTGCAGAACAGGCTTCTTAGAGTTATCCTGGTCTCAGCCACTCATACTTCGACCGAGGCACAGACCAGGGATGTCCCAGGTAGCATGGTCCCTAGGGTGAACTTACAGACACCCGGCTGTTGTCAGTGCGAGGAGCGACACCCAGGCTGTAATGGGAAATCATCAACCCTCAAAGCCTATCTTGGAGATACTGAAAGCAGAAGGATTTAAAGAGAGCTCTAGAAACTCAAAAGCTGATGGAAGAATGCTCGGAAGAAAGTCGCCCTGAAAAAAATGTTATCTGTGGTAAACCCTGTAAATAAGATGCTTATTATTTAATGTAAGATAGTTGCAGTTAATGTTTGCATCTTAATCTTAAAGAATACAGTATCGCAGTTGAAGGGTAGCACTAATACATGTGACAGTCCACCTGCATCTGTTTGCGGCTGTCAGTGATTTTTATTTCTGCCTGACTTGAGCCACATTTTAGTTTCTTGTAAAAAATAGAGAATTCTTTTCAGCAATGCCTAACCTCCTGTCCCAAGGTGCTTACCTTTGCACTATTGTACCTTGGCTTGCTGTGTCACAACAAGCGAATATTGTGGCCCAGTGGGACTGATTTGAAAAATTAATAGTCTTTGGTCACAGAATGCTAATTCTGAATCAAATAGCAAGTTTTCCCTCAGTTGTGATTACCGAAACCTGTAGCAAATTCATGTGTCCAACATTTACTGGGACATTTACATAAAGGTTTTATGTGGGAGACACCGCTGGACTGCACTGCTGGTGTTTCTAATCAGGAAAGTTTTAGTACTAGTTTAAGAAGAGGTAGATAAAAAGAGTTTGCAGTGGTGATAAAGAAAACAACTGTGTAGTCCACAGCTTTCAAATGTGGAGCAAATATATCGGGAAACGCCAGACAACTTGCTTTCGTCACTCCCTTGTGCTGGAGAGAGGGATTTTTCCTGGCCCGTGTCCTCTGCGTGCTCCAAAACCCATTAGGATCCTTCTGCTTGTGAGTGTGAGCGACGTGAGGCCTCAGGTGACCTGCATATGCTGCAGCTGGCAAGTGACTTAGCGCCACATATAGCTGTTGGAAATTCCCGATTTCTGTCCTGGGTTAAATTTGACCCCCTGGGTGAGCCTAAGCACTTGGGATGGGCTCAAGGGACTTCCCACGGGAAGGAACAAACCCCTGGCAGATGCTGCCTAGCCCAGCGGCTCACCCAGGTTTTTCTAAACTCCATGGTTTTTTTGAGTGCATGTCCTAATAAATATGTAAATACACATACATAGGCATATCCTGAATTCTTTTCCAGAGCCTGGTTCGATACTTTTAGAGGGAAATAGTAATAATATTCTTGTAAGCACCAAAATTAACATTTTTCTTCCTACACACTGCCTTTTGTTTCTCGTGAAACCAGAAAAAAAAAAAAAAAAGCCAGTATAGAGCCCTCCCAACCCGTGTGGTGCTTGGAATGTAATTTCTTTCCTTGTTGATTTTGTCAGAGGAGAATTTTTGTTCGCATAGTCTCAAGCCTGCTGGTACAGTTTTTTGCCACTTTTTTAAATTTTTTTTGCGTTCCTGAAGTTTAAGCAGGGACTGGGAGGAAATACACACTGCAGCATGAATGGAGGGGTAAGAGCGGGAAGAAAAGGGAGGATGGGGAAAATGCAGGAGGAAAGGCACAGGCTCTGGCCTGGCCTCTTTCGGGGCTGGTGGATCATTGCATCGTTTGCAGCGGGCCCAAGTGTGCAAGCAGGTTGACTGCATTTTGCATTTTATCTGTCTACCAGTGCATGGAGGGACAGCAACAGTTTGTCCCTTCCCTCTTCTAGCACCTCTCCAGACTTGGGGTAGTCGCACTATGCGTGCTAGCTTCCTTGTTTTCAATATCATGCACGTGCATATGCATGCATGCAGCCTCTGTGTGTATTCAGCGAGCTTGTGTCCGACACGGAGCGCAGGAAGGAAGGAGGACGGCCTTGTGGTTACGGCACTCCTCTGACATGTGGAAGATGTGTGTTTTGCTGCTGCCTGACCTTACGCGCCGCTCTGCCTCCCTGCCCCTGATTCAGCAGAGCTCTTCGGGCTGCTCTGCTTATCGCGTCTGCTGACACACACATTCAGCAAAAATACTTAAGCCTGCTGCTGAATTTAACTGATGTCAAAAAGCCCTGAGCAGCTGGGGGTACCTGCCTTGCTCAGCTGGGGCTTCGGTGCCAATTCCTATCTGTAAAATAGGAATAACTTCCCATGGCATAGGAAGGATAACACAGGCTGTTGTGGGGATAAAACAGTGAATATTTTGAGTCATGGCTGTGACTGCTATATGCATTTTGGAGGAATGAAAGAACAGAAACTCTAGGAAAGCCATGGCGGCAGGGAAGGGAGATTGCACGTGTACTTTGTGAAGTGCTTAGGGGACATCGGGTATGGAAGCTGCAGTGAAGTATTATCTGAAGACAATCAGATGAATGTGTGGTGCCTTAAAACAACATGGGTGATGATTAATCATTAATTACCACTATGGACCACTTGTTTAAATGTGAGAAATCTTTATTTTAAAAATATCTGGGAATTTCTTGTTTTCTCCAGAGCCATTCAGAGATTCCCTCTGGCAGCTCCGTGTGTCCCTCCTTCAGTTGTTCAGCGTACTTTTCCACGAACCTGAAAGTCTTGCTTGGCGATAGCTCCGTCTGGTTGAGCGAGGTAGCTCTCCCGAGCCTCAGGCCCGGCGGTGGGAGAGGCTTGCCGTTTGCTGGGTGGTGCTTTCTGTGATGGGCTGGTTGCGTTAGCGGCTTCGGTAGTGCACCGCGCCTCGGCTAGTCCCGTGGGGACCGTCAAAGCTGGGGCCTCCAACTGCAGTTTCCTATGCTGCAGGACTCCCTTTTATTCAGGTCACAAATAGTATCGCATTAGTTTGTGCAGATTAGAAATTGCAGCTCGGGTTCAAGCCTGCCCCATTGCAGAAATCAGCATGTGGGTTTTCCTGCTCCAGCTTATTTTCTACGGTTGGAAGATTTGCCATTTTTCAGCTCAGCCCTAGCCCTCTTTAAATATGAGTAATGCAGAATCTCACCCAGTTCTGCTGGGATTTCCGAATTAATGCCTTCCGCAGGGGTGCCCTTTTCCGGAGTGGGTGGGGGAAGATGTGCTGGCACAGATCTTCTCTTAGTCACTTGGAGGAGACCGGATTGAAACTAGGTGAAAGTTCAGCCCCGGACCCAAGCGCGGCGGTGGGAGCTCCTCTCTCGTCGTCCCAGTGCCGGGTGAATCACCCCCGGCGCGGCGCAGCGCGGCGCAAGGCAAGGTGCCCTGCCGGGGCCCCGGGCAGCAGCACGCAGCCCTGCCGCTTCCTGACACCCATCACAGGGAGGCGTTTTCCACCACCCTGCCCCCCCCCCCCAAAAAAAAGGAGGGCCAGTTGCAGGGAAAATGGGGGGTGCCAAGGAGCCGCTCTGGCTGGCAGCCACGAGCCGGCTAAGGGCTGAGCCTTGGCCCAAGCCTGCAAAAGGCGAACGCGTGGCGCGCCGGCGAGGCAGCTGCGGGCGCGTGTGAAGAAAGGGAGTTTTCCACGTCTAATGTGGATGACGTAGAAATTGTTCTCTTCCCGCTGTTCCAAATGGACCTACCCGTGGCCGCAGGGATACTGAAACCCCTGGGGAGGGGGGTCCCGCCACGTCTCGGGAGAGGGATCGCAGCGGGAGATGGAGAGGGGACAGAGCCGTGCAGAGCCTCCGGGGCAAAAACATGAAGTTTGAGCTTCAAATAGTAGAAAGGTGGAGGCTGTGGGTGGATAAAAGGCATCCTGCAAGATAAAAGGGAGTCGTGCTCTTAGGTGATGGGTAAAAAAAATGAAAAACCTTGATCACAGCATCTGTGCTGTTAAGTAGAGGGGAGCGTAGGTGACGCGGACATCAGAGGGGCCGGCAGGCCCGCAGTTGCGGCGGGGCGGCAGGAGGGCGCCCGCGGCAGGCTCAGCCGCAGAGAGACGACGAAATGCCCCCGTTTGCCGATTGAGGTCGGGGCGGTGGGAGCAACGTGTGGGGGAGCTGCAGGGGCGAGCTGGTCACGTTAAACTTGGCGATGGTTCGAGTGAACGATTCGTTTGATAGCGGGGCGGTGTTGTTACGGGGTGTGTGGCTCGGAGAGGGGCCCCCTTCGTGCTGCACGGCGCCGCGGCGGCCCCGAGGCTCTTCCCCAACCTCCTGCAGAAACGAAGCTTCGGGGAGGCAGCGGCCCGGGTTTTGAGTGGCTGCTCTCAACCGCTTTGCCGAAAGCTGTTTCTTCAGGGCTTTTTTCTGCATGGTTTATGGCTGTTCAGCTGTTAATGTGTATAATGTTATTGTTTGTTTATTTTTTTTAACACATTTATCCTCATTTGCTGTAATCTCCAGCGCGTAGCTGGCGTTGCGCTCTGCGGCGGTGGGTTGATTTGGCCGTTGGGCGCGCGCCGCTCTTAGCTGGGGGGTTATATGTAAGCTGGCCTCAAGCAAGAGCATGTGGTCAGCAAGGAACAGGCTGTCACGTCCCCGTCCCACCAGCGCTGAGGAGGCCGTTGGCAAAGCGGGCAGGCTCCTCCATGCCCTGCCCCAAAATGCTGGCACATCAAGAACATTTTTTTAAGCTAAATGCTGGTCTAAATAAGCTTTTCAGTACTTGAGTATTTGTCATGTAGGTTTACCCTGGGCTGCCATCAGTTATAACTGGAAGCACTGGCAGTATAATAATAAATAAAGGTCCCTGTCATCCAATTCTAACAAGCACTGTAATTTTCTCCAGATTACTTAGGTGAAATATTGTTTTTCATCAGCGCTATCCTACCTTTTTCAAAGTTAGTATGTCTTCATCTTCCTTGTTTCCGTATAATAAAGCTATAAAAATAAACAAACACTGCAGGCATACGTATGCTTGGTTTTTTAGGCAATATTTTACGTAGTGACCTGTAGACTTAGTATAACAAATAAACTTCTACTATTATGCAGACAGTGGCTTGATGGGACATTTAGTGTGGAAGTGTCAGTCAAAGAGCTGATTTTTCAAGACATAGTTTGTCATGTAATTATTTTAATAAGGAGAAACTATAGGTTCTGGTTAAAGACTAAGCTTTTATCCACATTGGACAACACTGGAGTGTTGTCTTCAGTATTAAAGGGTGCTCAGTTCAGTGATGCAAAATATTCAAGATGTGCTAAAGGTCATCTTGAGCTGCTTTGTTCAAGATTCCTGCTTACCTTAAAATGTTCCTGTCTGGGAAGCTTAACTTTAACACGGAGCTGAACCAATAAAAATTCCTGAAACAGGCCAGCTGAGTGATGATTTGAAGAGGTTAATTAATATTTCTTTAAAAGGACACTCTTCTCCTGCAGTGATAAAGTAGCAGGCTATCAATGTAGAATCATAACTTTCATTTCTGGAAACTATGATCACTACCCATTTAAAAAAAGTGCTGTGTGGTATAACTGAAGTTGAATTTATAATAAATAATATAAATATTTAAAGGAATATCAAAAGCTACCAGGTGCATCCTTGCATGAGGTCTTTTAAACTTTGAATTTCAGGGAAAACTGAGAAATGTCAATAATGGAACCTCCATTGCTCTTTGAACATGTGCTAATAGTTTGTGATAAGAGTTCACTTAAATGAATTGCAGGAGCACACATCTCTCACAACTGTTGTCTCAGGCTGTCTACAGACTTGGTCATACACTACTGTATTGATTTATACCTTATTCTTCCTGTAAAGCTATCTCTACAGCCCAGAGGCTGGGGAAGTGGTTTTATTTATTTTTTTCCAAGTGAAAGCCTAGCTTCCAGACTAGAACATGGTGACTATTAGAAAATTATCCAGTGGATTTGGGTACTGCAGCCCTTAGCAATGTGCAAGCCCTGTGGAAGCAGAATTCCCGTGTGCCTTTGATTTGACCAACAAAAGTATCGTGACCAGCTTCTCCTCCATAAAAAGTTCCAAAATGAGTGGAGTAAGCTGCAGATGTGTTTATTCTGTTTTTCACTCTTTCAGTGCATTAATACTGGGGCATTTGTGTTGAGTGTGATATTAGCATGATAAACTCTTGCAAAAGAATTCCTCATGTAGATCAGGTCCTAAGTAGTGCGATACATTCAGGCTTTTTATTTTCCTCTCAATTTGCTACAGCAACTCCTTTCCACTTTGTTTCATAGGCACTGTACAGCGGTATCTGCACTACTCTGTACCTGAGGTGGGCCATGCCATACTTAGCCTTTATCTATTCTGTTCAGCTGCGTGATAATATTATATGAAGATACTGTTACAGCTTCTCAGATAAGCTGTTCCAGGAACCTATTCCAGACTTATTCATAAGTAGTCACAGATACCCCAAATGAGTACATAATTGATTTCAACTAAATGTGCAATTATGGTTCCAATACAATTGTTAGATTGTAATAGCTGATTATCAATGGGATGTTAATTTAGAAGGAAATTCTGCCTGGCCTGATGATTACACTCCACCTGTGAATTCAGATTTTGGCTGTGATACTGACAGGCTAAATGCTCAGAGACTAGCTGAGACGTGACTTGATGTGTAACAGTACAAGTGAAGAGCTAAATAACATCATGACCAAGCGTTCCTGTTATACTACTGTTATGCCAGTAGCAGTTGTCTTGATCCTATTCATATATACGAACTCTGGGATAGTTTCTCTTCTTAGTGTTGTGGAGTTGTTGGAGATGGTGGGTTTTGCTAGCAGGACTCTAGGTGAACCTCTCTGCTGGTTGTAATTAACTGCTTCTGGAATAGTGTGGTAGTAGTGTTTTAATCCTGCTTTGCTCAAGGCCCAGTGGAAATTCTAGCGTACTGTCATTCATACAAGTGACTTTATTGCATGCAATTATATAAATATCAGTCTTCCATGCTTGACACTTCACACTTATACAGAAGTGTGTGAACAAAATGTATTAACCACTCAGTGAGCATCCCTGTAAAACCTCAGTTTTATTTTTAAATCAATGTCTTTGAGCATGTGTCTGCTCTTGGGTGACTTCTGTTTGCTGACTTTTATTGCTCCAGACTGAAGATGACCAGCTGAAGCACTGCTGTGTTCCACCAGCAGCTTCCATTTCCTTGGCATTAAGTTCTCTTTTCAGAGCTAAAGTGTGTATGGGGGTCTTATTTATTTGCAGTCCATTTCTAGTTGTGTTTCAAGAAACAGTGAAGCGGTGATCAATGATCTTCAGAGCCAAAGATGCTATACAATTTCTGATCTGTGAGATTTTTAAATGGTGTGCAATATATCACTGCTTAGTTTAATTTTACACATGCCAGGCCTGAAGTCCTGTGGGTTAGATTTTGGAGCCTGGCTCCCTAGAAGGCCAGAAGCATGCTCACATGAGAAGCAGGCACATGTCCCACTGCTGCCATATCCCGCTGGCAGCGGCCCTGCATGTAAGCCCAGGAAGCAGCAGCAGTGAGCTGCACCTCCATGAGTGGTGGCTGCCTTTCCCTGGGGCAGCTGGAGGTTGCAGGGACTTCCTCACAAGTGCACTGGGTCAGCACCCAGGGATGTCTTGGCTTGTCCTCCAACTTCCTGGGTAAGGGTTGGAGAAGCTGATGTGAAGGCAGTGGAGAGCTGCTGACATGCGAGGGTCCCTGCAGAAGAGAAGTAAAGAACTTCTAATGAAATATCTCCCCACAGACTGGGATCATTCTGTATTGCTTGTTTGTTGCAAAACAGTCCCTGCCTTCTTGAAAAACTAGCTCGTAGTCCATAGGGGTGGAAGCATTTGACCTTGGATAAGATCTGCAGGGCCTGGAATGTGGTGCCTTGCTTAATGTATTAGTCCTGAAGAGAAGAAGCACCTGTGACTGTTTGTGGCCATTGAGGGTTCCTGTTAATCTATACCTAGCAGCCACACTGTGTGAGAGAGAGAGATGGGTAATGACTTCAGCGATTGAAGTATCATCTTTTTAAAGGCCAAGTGTGGCAGGTTGGACTCGGGTTTCGCTAGAGAAAAGTGTTGCAAATCCTTATGTGAAGGGCAAAGGTTCCATGTCCTTAAAGGAAAAAGAATAATTTAAAAATAACTTTTCCTGTAAGGCTGGGGACCTAAGCAGGGGAAGCAAATAGGCTTCCAGACATAAACCTCTGGTCTGCTCAGCTCCTCCTCACTGCACCATCCTGCAGGTCATGCTTCAATTTTGCTGCTTGAACTTCATAGTGTGAAGGCAATACTAACTAAAACGTAGACTAGCTGAAACAACACGGTGCCCTATCTCAGTGCTGAAACCAGTTAACTCGTAATCTCTTCTCACCCTTTGTTTGGCTTTAGAAAAGGTTGTAAAAGGGCCAGGCAGATGGGACAGATGGGCTGCCTGCAGAGGTTAGCCCAGCGATAGGCCCCCTCGGTGGGGAGAGAGGAGGTGGGCGATGAAATCCTCTCCTCTGAGGAGATGAGGGACTCAGACCCATGGTGGGGACAGGGCAACAGCAAGCGGACAACCTCTGCCTTGCTGGAGGCACTGATGTTGGGGTGCTCTTCTGAGGACTTGCTGGCTGTGAAGGGCTTCCAGCAGCTGTTGCTGCAGCAGTCTCTAATGGCTCCTCCTGTAGGAGGCTGAGATGAGATTCCCTTCCTGCAGCTAACATACATCCTTCCTAAGAGCAGATATAGACCCAAGGGACTTCTGTGTCTGCCTTTGTCCAGGTCCTCTCATGCCTGACCCTACAGATGATGGCTTTTCTTGTCTTCCTTGATTTGTTCTGCTGCTGAGATTTTTCTCACACCAGCTGGTCAGACTTTCAATTGCTGCAATCAGCCCTAGGGGTCTGGCCAGAAAATACCTATAGCCATCTTGGGATCAACTCCTATAGCATAGATAGGGAGAGGCACACTCTCAGCTGCAGTAAGTCCATGTAAGTCAAGTGGACTTTGGCCCTTTGATGCTAGCCGAAGAGGTGGCTTGGCATTTTCTCCTGAAGAGAGTTGCTCTCTATTCTCACTCACACCAGGAAGCTCTTTCAAGCTGTCTCATAGCCCTAAAAGTCATTGGCAAGTGTCACCAGCAAAGATCGAGGACAAAAGCAGTGTTGGGGCTCAAGTGTACTGTGAGATAGGTGCCGTATGCTGCACTAGCCAAAGCTGCAGTTTTCCCTATGGTGCCTCTTGTAAGGGAAAAGGACTTAAGTTTCCACGTTTGTAAACTTTGCCCTTGCGTAAGTGCTAGTTTCCCACACAAAAGGAAACGCATGAAATGAAGAAACCTCTGGGCTGTTGCCTGAGGAAGAGCAGGAAGTGGTGTTGCTAGAAACTTGATGAAAGATAACAGCAGAAAAGTAAAGCATTTGAGATGGGCGTCTGCGGTGATCTGTCGTCTTTACCCTTTTTACCGAGTGGAACTGCATCTCACTGGAGCGTTTCTTATGCCATACTAATCTGTGTAGTAGCTCCATGCTTTACTTTGCCCTTTCTGTGGGCTTGGGAGATTCCCTCTGTGAAAAGGAGAATTGTGCTACGTTTATTAACGTTGACTGAATGTGAAAGGAAAGAAGTATGTTAAATCTTTCCGGGGTTACTTGCCTGGGCTTGGGGGCTGGCGTAAACTCCGAAGTCCTACCTCAGTGAACTGTGCTGTGCTTTGCAGACAGTATGTTTTACTCTTTCCATGCTGGGCAGAGTGCTGACACAATCTGTGTGGCTCAGGTTGTTAATCCCTGATTTGTGAAGTGCATTTGGCTGTTTCTTTTTTATTTTTTTTTCTTCCCCTGAAAATAGCTGTGTATTAGGGTTGTGTAAACTTTCTCTGCTTTCTCTGTTCTGTAAAAAATCAATTCCTTTGGCTCATGTGTCTGCAGCTGTTAAGAAGGCACTCTTTGCCATGGATATTGTGACTGGCTTGAATAAACCAGCAGGACACAAGTGTTCGAAGTAGCACTTTACTGAATGTGAGTGCTGTGGAGGGGGAGAGAAGAGGGGAGTGAAGATGCAAGGTTTGCGTAAGTGACGTCCCTGCACACACCTACCGTCTGCAGAGAACAGGCACAAACGGGTCTGTGTTTCAGGTTAAGTCTGGCAGTACAGGCTTTGTTCTGCAAACAGGCAGATTTAAAAAGCATAATATAAGAGATTGCAGAGTATCTGCATATAACTCATTAGGAACAGATTTTGGTTCTCTTACATAACACTGCTGTTCATGCAGACTTGTTTAGGTAAAAATCAGGGACATGCTGCAAACCCGTGCAGAGCTGGACCAGTATTGTAACTCAGATACACAAGGAAAACCTTGAAAAACGTTGTTTGGGCCATTCTCTGTTAAGAATGCATACCAAACCAGAGCTAATCTCCTGTACAGAATTTCTTCATCCTACACAGGGCAGACGCTAAAAGACTTAGTACAGGCTGACTTCTGTGTGTGTGACATCTGAGTTTGAATTCACCTGACTTGTTTTCAAGCTACGGACAAATGTTAAGTCAAAAACAATGTCAAGTAAATAACTTGTCCCTTCCAGTTGTTTTCCTGTTTTTTTGTTATTCCAGACGGAAACACTGGGGTGGAGATTGCAAAATCATTCAGAGCATACCAAGCAATCATAATTTAATCACAGTAGAGTATTTGGGCAGAGGTGTTCATCAATTAAGCAAATCAAATAGCACTTTCACTTGTGCATGCAAATAAAAATGCTATAGAATCAAGCATCTTGTCTAAAGGGTAGAAAAAATGGATTTTTGTACAAGCCAAACAAAGCCAAATTCCCCTGTGAACATCAGAGACTACAAAATAACACAGTGTACTAAAACTATTTGTATGTTTGTTTCTCTAATTTCCTTCATTACACACATAGTTATCATGCTTGACTTTACATAACTAATGGGTAGCTGCATTTGTTTTTTCCCCCCAGATTTTTTTAATATAACCTGCAGCACTGTGTAAATTGGTAAGGCAGCTTTTGTTCTTTGACTTTTTTCTCCCTCCCTGCCTTGTTTCTAGTTTGAGAGAGTCAGATCTGAAAAAGCTACTTGTCTCCAGAATCAGTTATGTAGATCTTCCATAAAGTCACTTATGATCTCTGGTAAGATGTAGTTCAAGTAATATTTTGACTGTTTCCCCCCCCCCCCCCCCCCCCCCCCCAGTAGGGTGTAATGCTTAGAATCTAATGACATTTACAAAACATAACTGGTACAAGCCATACTATGAAGGGGGATCTTCTTTCAGGACATGCAGTGCCTTTGGCATTCATCAGTAAGCATTTGTACTTGCAGATGAAATGTTTAAATGTTTGTCTGTAGCCCTGTCCCTATTCAGCATAGGGTTTATGAATGCATATTTTGCATACAAATAAATGAGTTGTGGATATTTTATTTTAAAAAAAGTGTCCAGATGGCTTTTCTCTCATTGGTTAAAATGCTGATCCTGTGTTGGGCTCAGAATGTCTTTAAAATGCCTTTCTTGTGCTGTATCTTAACTTTCTCCCTCCCATCATAGTGATATTCAATAAATACAAAACCACCCAGACAGTGCAGAGTATTCAGCAAGAGGCTCGTGGGTCTGCAAGGGGACAGGAGGACATCATGCTTTGCCGCATGGCTGGGTCTTGGGACTCCCTCTCCTGTGAGAGGACAAGGGGAAGGTGGAGCCAGTGCACGAAGGACTATGTTATTTTCAGCAGAGTTGGGCCTGGACTAAGTACTTCCCAGTGATATGCGGTGTTTGAAGCCCATTTTGCTGATGGTTAGGCTTCCTTGCTGATGTGACCTTCTCCATTCTGAGTGACATTTCTTTTAAAGCAAAAGAGGGAAGAGGATTGAGGCCATCTGACATGAAGGAGCAAGTTTTAAATCTTGGCTGAAAATGTCTTGCCTATTATACTCTGAAGATACTTAATTTTTTCAGCTATGTCAAGAGATCAAAGCAGATGTTTTCTGGGAATAATCCCTCACCAAGTATGTATTTCACTCGGAGCCTAGCAAGTACTCTTAGACCACTTTTACCTGCTGCCTTCTCACTTGGAAAATGCAACTTCTCAGTGATTTAGATTGCAGTTGCATGGCAGTCAATGGAGTGACATTGATTTACATTTCTTGGGAAGGTCTGGATTGAAACTCATAGTTGCTGAAAGCACTGCTTGCCTTCTTTTGAGCTCAGCACTAGAAAAGATTTGCTGGGATAGCTGCATCTGCAGGTTCCCTTTACTGTGTATATGCTTAAAGGTGCGTTTAGTGGTATAGTTTAAGTGGAGAGAAAAACCTATCGTGGTAAATTGCTCTTCGTTAAACTGTGCTGAAACCAGGTCTCTTTCCATCATAGAAATGTCATCATAAATCATTCCTCTTGTTGACATGATGGTACTGGCAAAAGTTGAGATGCACAGTGTGGACCTGGCCTCCGTTTCCCTTGGTCACTATCTATGTGAAGCAGCAGATCAGCTCGTATCACAGTGAAGCCAGTCAGTCCCTGGCTCCAGCAGCTGTCAGATTTCTTCACGTTTTACTGGATCCAGCTGTCAGATAAAGGCAATTAATTATTCTTAAGTGGTTAAATGACAACCATAGTCACTTGTCCCACCTGCTGTAAAAAGTCTTATGTTTCAGAAAAATCATTTAGTATTCTTTCCATAGTGTATACATAAATCTGGACCAGGAAATACAGCTGTGCAGTGTGTTCCCTAGATAAGATTGCTTTTGGTGATATGATGGTCTTTGGCAACATGATCTCTTTAGTCAAGATTCCACGAAAGGGGAAGAGAATTAGGTGGGGATGCATCAACTTATTTCCTAATGTGGGAATATGAAACTATTATCTGGAACCTGCCTTGAATATGAAAGGTTTAGTCTTTGCAAAAAGCATGGCCTGATGCAGGGACAGTAAATCTTCTGGTATGATTTGAGCATGTTTTATAGGGACTTCCTTCAAAGGAGAAGGATGGACAGAGCTTTCCTGTTGGGTATTGCAACTAGCTGAACAGTCAAGGCTTGTTAAAGTCTTCCCTCAGACATGATACCGTGTATAATATTTCACCTGCTTCTTTTTGCTTAAAGGTAGCTGTTGACATCAGTTTTCTTTCTCTGCTTAAATACAGCCTTCTGTATTTAAGAAGCAGCTCTTGCTCTAGGCAGGGTCAGAGCTAAAAGTACTTTCTAACACCTGAAACTTAATCCATTTGCTTTTAGTCATCAGTTGTATCCCACTCCCCACTGGGCAGCAGCAGATCCTGAACACAGTAATGGATCTTACTGTAGGAAAAAGGTGGCCCTGGTGGTGCCAGATACTTTGTGCTCTTGCCCTTTTTTTGAGATATCAGTTCCAAAGAGCTTCCTCCCACCTCCTTTGTTTTCTGAACCTTGACATGGAATTCAATAATTTTGTTTTCCTCTTATCAGGGGTTGATTAGAAGCAAGATAGTCTCATTTCCTGCAGGAATGGAGTGAAATAGGATCTCTCTGATTTCTGTGGACCACTTCTGATCTGTCGGCATTCGATAGGTTCGTCCTCTGAGCCTTGCTGCTTCAGAGAAGCACGGCTGTGGGCTGGCTCAAGCACTGCGGGAGCCTCTCTGCTAGCAGTGGTGGAAGGGGCCGAGGGAGACTGCGCTCTTATCTGAGACATGCCAGCTAGGGCAGGGGAGAGGAGCGCCTCTTGACCTTGCGTGCCACCTTCTGAAGAAGGGGACCTGTTGCCTTTCTAGCAGTGTTTGGTTGCTATTCTATCCAGCTCCCATAATGGTTTGGAAAGCACAATTTCTAGAAAGATAGGATGCTTGAGATTGCAGCTACAAGATGGAGGGCATGGGGAAGCTGCAGGAAACTAATCTCCCACTATTGAAAGTCTCATGGTTTTATCTCATTTCCTGCTTTTTGGGAAATAAGTGATATTTGCTTATGGCCCTTGGTACTGTCACTATATGGTTTGTAGTGTTCCCTATGGTACGCAATAAATCATGCATCATGAACACTCTCACTCTAGTTTTTTCATTGATTCATCAAGCTACCTGCACTTTTTGCATGTTATATTCCAGGTTGAACAGCTGTCCAGAAACACCTGCATCATCTCAAATACTTAAGCTAGATTGTGTCCCAGTGACACAGAAGTTAAACTCATTTGTTGCTGTTCTCTAGTCAAGGACAGAAGGGGAACTGTGGCCACTTCCCCACTGGTTCTGCGTTAGTGGGGGGTGGGTGGACGAACAACTTAGTTTCCAGGGGAGAGAATTCAAAAGAAACCATGTGTGGAACCAAGATCAGCAGTGAATCAGCCCTGAGAACTGTGATTCAGCTGTGGTGCCCCGTGCCTTGCTGAGTGTAGCCTGATGCACTAACTACTTGCTGCCAAACTGTGCTCACATGGGGCTGAGGGCAGTACATAGTTATGCATGCTAGCTTTGTCTATATTTGTAAGTTATACAGTGCAAAAAAAATGTTCCTAGGCACTGGAACCTGACTATCTATGCTCTTAAATTGTGAAGAGTCCGGCTTGCAATGTCAGCCCTTGCCAAATAGCGCTCTCCCAACCAATTGCCAGGTGCTTATTTGGAAGCTGTTGTGGGCCAGGGACCCTGTCCAACAGGCAGTTTGCATCCAGCCATCTCCTTCTGGGAAGAGAAGACTAACAGTATGGATTGAGGCCATCCTGTGCCTGTTGTTCTCAGTGCCAAAGAGTGGGCCTTCATGCACCTGACTTACTGGGATAGCTGTAGCTACTGTCTTTAGCTTCCCAGCCCACCAGGAAAGGGTGAGATAAGCTGGCAACATGAGTAAGGAGGTCTCCGGTGCCACCTCCTCTCCCATGTTCCCTGGCAGGAACACCTAGGCCACAGCTCTTTTATTAGTTAGTGAGACTAAAGGAAAAGCAGCTTAACTTTCTTGTAAAATCCAAAATAGACTTTGAGTGTAAGCAGCAGGCTGGAATAGGTGAGTGAGTATTTGTCATTGCAGCCACTGTGGCAGGAGCCTGCTCCAGCGGAGGAGTCCGATGCAGCCCAGGAGACCTGCGGTGGCTGCTGGAGGGGACCCAGGGACTCATGGTGCAGGGGATGTTGCAGCAGCGTGGGGCTCGTGCAGCTCCATCAGAGCGCAGGGGCAATGCACAGGCATGGGAATAAAACACCTGTGATAACTGGTGTTGCAGTGATGGGCATCCGGAAGGAGAAATGTGAATTTCGGGGAGTTCAACTGTATTGCTAACATCAGCTTTTTCCCATGGCTGTGCTGCCATTCGGCAAGGCTGGCTGCATGCGGGTGAACCCGCTGTCCTTCCGCCCTGTGCTCTTAAGCTGCAGACTTGTTGACAGTAGTCTGTGATGTGTGCATTACACAGCGAAGTCGCCGTCATCCTATCTGCTTTAACTTGCTGCAAAGCATTTTCCTGTGTCCTCTTCTGAACACATTAATCAAGCCATTTCCCATGGGTGAAATGGCTTTCTTCTGTGTTTTTTTTTCCTCCCCTCAGTGGGAGAGGGAGGATCTATACATGCATCTTATTCCCATCAGTGTCTAAATAAAATGCAAGTAAGGAGTATTGTGAAAACTCTGCTGTGTAGAAAATCACTTTACAGAGATAAAAATGAAAGTGTGTTGAAGCACTACATGATACAGTCCTCTGCTTTGGACTGTTTTTACTTGCTCTATCCACTGCAAAGTGTATAACTGGTGTAATAAGACAGTAATGAAAGGAATGACATAGGGAATACTGTAGTAATTAATAGTGTGCCTAGTGGTTAGAATTCAATGTGATATTTGCATTTTGTTGGGGAGGCTATGAAAACAGCAGAACATCACTTAATGTATTCCACTATAAGTTGAAAAACAAAACCCAGCCTTCTGACTTCCCTCCCCAAACAAGCAAAGTACCTATAGGAGTCCCCCCACTGAAAAATGTACATTTGCGCCAGCCCAACTTTCTGGCACTTGAGTTATTTAAGTTGAATTGCTTCTGATCAGTAGCATAGCTAGGTATATGAATGATGAGAGAAAAATACCCTCAGTATTGAATTTACTTTTATAAAACTTGTAAACACCAGTAACAGTTTGAGTTATAAAGCGCTCAGTTGCCAGCTGTTTGTTCCCCAGTATGTAAATCTTGCTATAGTTAGAGGAATATCTTTAAAACTCATGATTTTTCTTTCATTATGTTAACTTTAATGAAAATGTAAGACTTCACTTCATTTTTCTGTAATACTCTGTTCCAGGAGCATGTCCTTCATAGAAGTGCACCTTGGTTGTGATTGATTGGTTGTTTGCTGTTTGTGATAACACTTTGGTGTGATTAGACTGTAATGAGGCAAAACATCAACTTGCGATGGAAATTGATTAAAGAAATGCTTCTGTAAATCAGAACAATTTACTTAATGTGCTTAAAAAAAACTTTTTCAGAATGGATGGTATATTTGTCCTGTCACACTTATCCAGGTTTTCCTACCCATAGAAATGAAAGAACATTCAATCTCCTATAAGTTAGAGGGCATTAGAAATGAGTCTGTTCACAGACTATATTTTTAACAGAATTTCATTTTAGAGGCTAGGTGAAAGGGGGAAAGGATCCTCTTCTATATAGACTAAAAGAGGACAACTTCTAATTTCTTTTTTTAATGAAAAGTCTTTATTGGACCTAGAAAATGAGACAGCTCTCTGATATTCTTTCTTCAATCTTCAGTCAGTCTTGAAAGGCAGATTCTTTCGTGTATGTCATGGCCCAGCCCCACCAGGGAACTGCTTGGTCCTCAAAGGTGGCCTTCTTGCAAATGTCATTGGTACAGTGACTGCAAATGACAAGGTTTTGTCTTGTGTGCTTAGTTTATTTTTTTTGGGGGGGGGGGGGGTGTCTTTCATTTTAATGGCAGCCCCTAACCTAAGGCACTCCAAATGCCTTGGACTTGAGTGTTACCTGTTGTGCAGTGATGCATCTGTGTGTGCATCACTTCCACGTTCATGGACGTGCTGCCAAAGTACCAACAGCCACAACGTCCCAACACTGGCTCAGTGTGCACCCACTTATTGCTTAACAGTAACTGCTGGTATTCATGGTATTGAGGCTTTTGAGGTCCTGCCAACCTACTCTAGTGAAGGTAGAAAGTTAACTTGTCTGTCCTTTCTGGGAACTCGGGTACTGATATACATCTTTGTCTACCATCAGAATAATATAGTTAAAGACAAATACAAGCTGAAAACACACAATGGCTCTCACGTCACATTACAAATAACTGGGGGAGGGGGGTGACCAGATTAAACCATGTTTGTTTTTTGGAGTAATTTGTTGACAGCTGTGTTCTAAGTAAAACTGAAAGCTTTTTGAAAAATATAAGTGTATTAGACTAGTATTCCAGAGGGTATTTATTCAGAGCTGGCTAAAAGCTTTTTGGATGAAACAGTAATAAGCTACAAATGACTCTTCAGCATTCTCTGTGGCATTTTTCGTGGTAATATTTTCCCATCTCTCAAGTAATTCAAGGAAATTCCCTTCATGTTGCCCCCTTACTAACACTGAGAGATTTGAGTTTGAACAGAAATCTAGAAATCAATGCTTGCTCTTTCAGCTCTGCAGGAGCTCAGCATCTCAGGAGAAGCACTCGTAGAGGTGCCCATCCAAAATGACGTGCCCTTCCTTCATTCCTCAGTGATGTGGGGGGCAGACAGCCACACTGAACGTGCCCTCCCGATGCCCAGGGTGGTAACGCAGTGGGTGGAAACTGAGAAGCTGAGTTTGTCTTACCAGTGTCCTCCCAGATACAGAGACAGTGATCAGCCCTGGTGAGTCGTGCAGTTACTTTTGAGCAGGGGAAGAGAACAGGTATTGAAAGAGAGCGTCTTCTCTGGGTGTGGATTTCAAGCTATCCGTAACCACTCCAGAGGAGGTAGTGGTGCGAGCATGATGACAAGGTCCTGAAGAAGCTCTCTGCTCCAGGTGCAGTGATAATCAGAAGCCAAACAGGATGTGTGGCCAATACAGGAAAAAGAAACTGAAGACAAAAAGAAAACTTTAAGAGGTACTAGTTGCTGCCCTGAGACATGGCAGCATACATAACCCACTCGGAGGACAAATTTTACGGACTGGAAAAGGCTTTGGAGGAAATGCATTAAAAAAAATGCAAGAAAAAAAGAAAAGCAAGCAAGAAAAAAGCTTGTTTTCATTCTAAGTCCCCCAAGCAGTAACCACATCCTCTCTCTCTCTCCCCAGCTGCTTTTCTTCAACTGCCCAAGCAGTGCAGTTCATATGGGTAATGCTAACATTTGGAGTGAGAATCTGTCACTTGGCAATGATGAGGAAGCACTTCCTCCTGACCTTTCTCTTTGTGTGTTTTAATAATTTATGGCTGTGAAGTTTGTTCAGCTGCTAGGTTGGGGTCCATGTGCCACCTTCAAGCCCTGATATGTCTTAAATTCAGCAGACCAAGTACAGGGCTGCTGTATATCACTGCAGACAGCGAGGACACTGAATGTTGCCCTCCCCCTCCACCTACACACTGTTACTTGCTTTGGGGGATGCATTTAAGAAAAATAGCCCTTAAAGCCAGGTTATTTGCTGGCCTTGACTGGTTGTGGAAGGGCATATGAAAAACTTCTTCCTTCTCAAAATTGTTAAAGGTGATAGGCTACAATGTCACTTCTCCCTTATGAGAGAAACGGGCTGCAAGCACCCTTGCGGTAGCAAGCAGCAGACTCCTTTTCAAGCTGATGACTTGTCCTAAGCTTGGTGGCAGGCGATAGCAGAAGCCAGCACTGTTTTACTGTCTTGCAGTTTGTAATCTTCGGTAGATGATGTAGTTCTGTAGCTGAATTACTTAAGTGTCTCCTTGCCTTTGCTCTATTGAAGATTCAATTAGTCACCTTGCTGCAGCTGACTTTTTTGCTAGTGTTGCACAAACGTGTGGCGAGGTCATCAGTCAAACTGACAAAGAGGTGACAAGACTAGATGATGATGTTCATGCTGTATGGCAACTTCTCACTTCGGGGCATCTTTTTGGAGAGAAAAAGTGCTTTGTAGCTTTCATTTAGCTTTTTTCACTCCTTTAATCATTTTTCTCTTTACCTCATTGTAATCCCCCTCTCCTCCCTCTTATCTTTGGCTTAATTACCTTCTTGCGTAACACTTCAAACCACAGACACGTAGAAGGTATTCCTGAGCTGTCGAAAATGGGACAAGATCAGCGTCAACTCTTAAGGGCTGGTACAGAGTAATCTAAATATTTCCCATGGTTGTCCCTCTGGCTGTCTGTTCACTTCATCCAAGCGTTAGTAGTTTCAGGGGTCGTGGCATAGATGGGTTGTCAGCCCTGGTGGCAGGGAGCGACGTTGCTCAGAGCAAGCCTATGGGGCCATGTCGGCTGGAAAATCTCCAAAACGCGGTCCCTTCTCATCTGGGAGGAGTGCTCGGAGGAGCTGGCGAGCCTGCCAAGATGGGAAGGGGGTTACAGCAAATATCAAAGCAGGAGCTCGCTGCTGGTGGCAGACAAAAGGGGCCCAGCTGGGCTGCAGGGGCTCGGCAGAGGCGGCAGAGCACCCTGATGTGGCCGTAGTCCCGCTGGGAAACACGCGGCCGGCTCCTTCTGCTGGGGGATGGAGCCACAGCCTGCAGAAGGCGGGACCTGAAGCCAGGGAGATCGGCGTTACAGAGGAGCGAGGCGCAGCGAGCAGGGGGAAAGCAGGGTCCGCGCGGGTTATCCCAGTGGTGCCGATGGGATAAATCACTGTCAGACTCTGTACAGGGTAGCCTTCATCTCAGATGGGCTTTTGTTAAATAATATTGTGGGATGAGACAAATGCAAAAAAAGCATTATCTTCTGCCTTCCTGTTGATCCTGTTACATGCTCAAGCAGGTAAAATGGTGCTTAGTAGGCTGTGTATAGAAGAGTGACCATGACTTCCAGTTTCTTACACTTGCGGCAAGGGTCTGCCTATTTTGGGGAGTACTGGTTTTGTTTTCTTTTTTAAAAAAACCCACTATTTTTGTGGGGCTAATCATTTGCAGCTGTATCTGCACTGAGAACTGATTCTCTGCAATTTTCAGTTTTGAAGAAAGTCAGGAGGGGCTATTTTGGAGGAGTGGGCAAACTGGTACATGCTTTGGAAGGTCTTAATGTCAAAAAAAATTAATACAAATCTGTTGTGCTGTTGTCCTTGTGAAATGCTTGCATGCAAAGTAAAATAGCAGTTAAAAATTCAAAATGTGATCAAGCTTCACAAATGAAAAACATCCTGTAAACTTTTGCTTCCCAGCTGAGTCACCTTCATTTATTTATTTTTTTAATGTACCAAACTCCTCTTTGATATTTGTAACAAAACCCACAAAACTCCACTAATATTTAGCTCTTCTGAATAATCTTCCCACATAAGAGGGGAAATTTTTCTTGTGGTTTTTCAGTACATGGCCTGTTTTGGTTAAGCACCTCTGTAAGTTTTTTCTTTTAAGTCTGAGGCTTTTTCATGAGCTTGCAGGTGGTTTAGAAAACGTAGTGCTCTCCTTTTAAGTTTCTCTTTCTGGTCTGTGATAAAAGGGAATCTAGAATCTTTTCTAACTAGCTTTCTTATAACTAAGGAGAGGCTTGTGTGAGAAACAGAGAACATCAAAGGCGAGAGGAAGTTAGCTCAGGTGCATCACTGGCAGATTGTCTGAAATGTGGAAATTCCAGGCTGTGCTACCAGTTGAAAATAATGTTTCATTTCCAACGCCCCCCAACTTCCTTAAAATAAATAAAATGAAACTAAGCTTTGGAAAGTGGTGTCATGATGTTAAACAGAACTTCAAACTAAAATCTGAGGCATCAATTTGGGCATAGGTATTGGGGGAACTGCAAGTTCTGGGATGTGTGTTAATTATCCTACAAAAAGCTGTATGCTTTTTTTTGGGGGGGGGTAGCTGGAACGAGTGTACAAAAACCTTGTGAAGCTCCACAGAAACTGCTATGGTGCCGTGTTGCTTTGTTTACTGTGTTGTTCAGTGTCTGCTTACACGAACTTGCATTTTTGTGGGCCCCAGAAGTTTATCTGACTTTTTCATTAACACCGAAGATATGCTGCTTAGCACACAACTATTTACATAGCTTCTTTTCAAAGCAAAAGTCCTGGCAAAAGCACAGAAACTTTGATCAAGCTAGGACCACATTCCCCCTCCTAAACTGTGAAGCAATATTGATGTGTGTTATTAGAAGCCAAATTATTCCTTGCAAATGCAACTTCTTAAAATAGCGTTTGCGGACTGGTCAGGATTTCTGTACGTTTTCTTTTATGCTATGCGGGCTATGTGTATCTGCATGTTCCCTATTCCTGTGAAGTGGTTGGCTTCATCTCTTTCTGCTTCCTCACTGAATGGCGCTTTCTTTTTCAACAGATTGAATAGGTTTCACATGTGAAATGATAATCCAAGGCAGAAATGAGAAAATATTTTAGGATTGCTCTGTCCAAACTCATTCAGATCTCAAGCAATGAATTCATATGCAATTCAACATATTAAAAACTAACTTTCTCTGAGAAGCCACCTTCTTTTGCCTGCCCAGGAGAGTGGCAGGAGAGTCGCTCATATAGTCCACAGTCCTGATATTTTATCCTCTCTGAAGCTGCAAAGCCAAAGAGTGAGAGCAGCAAGAGGTCAGCTATGCCTTAGCTGTGCCTTAGGGCTCTTGTGAGACCAAGAACACCTTGGTATGAGCCTCATTCCTGAGGCAAGTCAGAGTAACCTACTTGGATAGCTTGACTGTAGTCTTCAGGGCATGATGTTGTAACCAAGTTGGGTAAATACAGGGCACCCTTGCCGTTCCCAGGCCCTCTGGCCCCACCAGCCCTCAGAAGGGGGCCAGATGGGTTTCAGGACAGCACCGCTTTGGCTCTCCCTGTACAAAGGAACAGGGCAAGTGAGGTGCTTTGGGGCATTTTGGACCCATTAATCTGTGGAAATATCGTGCCCTGCTTAGCAGGTCTTCCTATCCTACTACTGACCTTTGCATTTTTAATTAGTCTATTGCTTCCTCAGTTGGAAAGTACCATCCAAAACCCAACCGGACTGGGTCATACTTGTAGACATCTTCCACCCGCACAGCACTGGGGCAAGTCTTGTATTCTCCTATGCTGCTCTCTTCTATTAAAAGATGAAGGCCACTCTGGTCCCATTGCAGGTGTTCTCATGCCACAGTTGGCTACAGGACTTTGAGCTGTAACTTTAACAGACAGCTGGAGGATGTTGCAGGGGTCAAATGAAATCAATAGTGAATGCTGCATTAAGCATGGGTGATATCTGCAAGGAGTCTGTACAACTCCAAGCAGCAAATCCCCTCTTAGGAACACTGGGTTCAGTCGCATAGCTTTTTCTGCTGAACTGTTCTAAAATATGGCACCTTCCCCCCGCTGCAAAGTGCCACTGAGAAGAGCTCAAGCTTTGGTGCCTCACTCAGGGATGATTAACTGTGCTTAGTGATGGCAGATGCCCATCAGCAGCTTTCAGCTGGGTCAGATTAACATGCCTCCAGGCAAATATAAGAGAAGCCTATAAAAGCAAGCAGCTGCATTTAGAAGTGAACACTGCTCTTTCAAGTATTAGAAGAATGTCAAAGAGATGAAGCACTTGTCCTTTATACAAACTAGCTGAAAAGGAACATTTTTGGCAACAGCCTCCTTGCAGCCCTCTGCTTCATAATCTGTTGGGCCCTGAGCTTCTAGCTGGCATTTTGCCATGGTCATGAAAATTGTCCTTCTCGATTCTGTGTTCAAGAACAAGAAAGTGAGATTTCTTGATTTTGTAGATCACTGGAAGAAAAAAATACTTTGCACTGAAAAATAAAAGGAGGCCTGGTCTTCTGGGAGCTGCCTCAGGGAGGCTGTGTATTTGCAGATGTACGGCTAAGAGGAATTTCCCTTTTCTATAGCAAGTAAAGAAAAAACTTCTTTATGACCTGTATTAATATAAATCTCAAAGCCATTTCTTAAAAAAAAAAATCCATTGATCAACACCTTCAAAGGCAAGAAATTCAAAGATTGACTGGCTCTCTCTTTGAATCTGCTGTTGAAAGTCTGAAGTGTAACATAATGCTAGCTGTCACACTATAATACTTCATTCTAGGGGCTAACTCTACCACCTTTAATCAGGGTGAGTCAAATCTTAGTCTTCCAGAATGTGCATTTAAATCGCTAGATACTTGGTTTGTCTGCTTGAAAGAACATTTGTAGCAGAGGAAAAGGGACTCTATCTGCTTTTTGCACTCAGGCAATAAAAGTTGGGTGAACCAAACTAATAAAGTGTGCTTAGCTTTTTTGTGGACTTAGCCTCAGTGTGCTTAGCATTTCTGAGGGCAGATCCTCAAGTGTTTTTTTTTACAAGTAGCATTATGCTACTTTAATACTTATTCATTTAAGTGTTAGTAAACAAGTACATGCTAAGGATCAAGTTTTCAATTGTAAATCAGAACACAGTTTATTACAGTACTTCTAAAGGTTTTAGAATTAGCTTTTCTTTCTGATACCTAAGGGAGGATTGATGCTATGAAACTTCAGGCATTGAGTTCAGCGTTGGGGTAGGGAGCTAGGTTACATTCATAGGCTAGTGGGATGTTCAAAGCACCTGAGCCTGTTTAAAAAACCCAAAAGGGGCTGCTGAGAGACTTAAATCCAGCATAGAGGCTTCTGGCAGACCCGTATTGAAAGCACAGAGCCAAGCATACCACCTACTAAGAAAGGACTGAGGGTGAAAGGAAGCCAGAATTAATAGAGCAGGGAAAGAGGACGTACCTGATGTTAGAAGGAATCCTTCAAAACACTGAACTGCTATCCAAATAAAGAAAACAAAAAGAATCATAAACTCTGGCAAATTAAATGTATAAACATAACTGCCCCAAAAAAAGAGTTTGAGGAACAGCTCACAGAAGTTATAAATCTTTCTTCAAGTGTGTCAAGAACAGGAAGCCTGCCAGAGAGTTTGTAGGGCCAATAGATGATACAGGTATAAAAGGATCACTTAGATGAGATAAGGCTGTTGCAGAGCAAGTAAATAAACACTTTGCGGAGTAGAAGAACCTGGGGAGATTCCTGGCTTGGACCTGTTTGTGTGGGACTCATCAGAGGATCAGCCCCAAATTGAAGCGACTCTAAAAGCAGTGAAACAAACTGGGAAAAAAATGCATGTTAACACACCCATAAAGGCAGATGGTATTAATCTAAGCGTTCTAGGGAAGTGTGGGGTGAAATGTCAGAATGGTTAACGTTGGTTTGCAACCTCTTGCTCAGCACTGCTTTTGATAGCTAGTAAATGTGACACCAGTTTTTAAGATGGGTTCCAGCTGATGTCTGGGGAACTACAGGCCTGTGAGAGATGCTGGAAAACTAGTAGCAACAATAATAGTGGGTGCACAGACAAATGAGTTACTTGGAAAGAGTTAATATGGCTTGTGTAAAGGGAAGTCCCACCTCACAAACCTATTTGTTCTTTGAAGCAGTTTGCTGAAACATGTCAAGTATGAAAGACCATTTGATATAGAACTACTTGGATTTCTGAAAGGCTTTTGGCAAGCTTCCTTCACCAAAGGCTTGAAAGTAAACTAGATAAATAGTCTAGGTGTGCGAGGGAAGGCATAGATAAATAATAAGTTAAAAGGTGGAAATAGAGAAGGGGTAAATGGCCAGCTTTGACATTGCAGACAGAGCACTGATGGAGCTTTGCAAGGGTCTGTGCTGGCATGTGGGCTGTCCGTGTTCAGAGATATTTGTGCCCATCCTTAATAAAATGATGACTAAACTGGAAAGAGGATATTGTGCTATATGAACTTTTGACTTGACTTAATACTGCCATGTTTATCTTAGGTTAGGAGCCAGCTCTTCTCCATTGCTTTTATAGGGAGTTTTGATCTTGTGTGGAGTGTCTCCACACCCTATAGGGAGTGTGGATTTTGGTGGCTAAGCTTGTGTTTTTGTGTCAAGGAATCTACTTGGCTCATCCCAGGTGTCTGCAGTGTCAATTTGACTTGCTCCTTGTTTGACTTGAAGATCCTCATTCCCGCTCTTGTTTTTTTGTTGGTAGGATAGTTTGCTCTGGGATACCTCCGGATGGAAAGTATGGGCTCATCATGCCAAGTCTCAGCATCATGCCGTGAAAACTGCTCTGTTGGGCTGTGACAGTCTCATTATTTTGAGCATTTTGAACTCAAAAGCTACAGAAAAATTATGCTTGAGATTATTCTTGGGATCCCAAGGAGACCTGGGCAACTAGCAGCACTCTAGAAGGTGTGAGCCAAGAGCAGTGTTTACTCTCAAGTTGGTCCGTGCTATTTGGTGTGAAGGCCAGAGAGCTCTCGCTGGCGCGGCTCAGACGACTAGACTCAGCTCAGTGTGAGCCTGGCATGAAGCAGAGTGAGCTGTCCTCTGCTGTTCTGGGATAGTGATGGTGTCAGACCTCACAGGGGAAGGCAAAGTAGGGGCCAGATGTAATTCTGAAAGACAGGGGTGTATTTATCATGTATGTTATTGTACAAGAGCAATTCAGCCATTAAAAAAATAAAAGGGCTGGGCTATAGGATGAAATGGGAATGTAGCTGGTCAAAAATGATCTGTAAGGGAGTTCTGGAGTAACAAGCAGCTGCTCCCGTGGGCCAGTATAGAAGAAGTACTGTAGCTGACCCAATGCCATAATCTTTGAGGGCTTCAAATTTCTTCAAGAACTTTCATTCAAGAGAGCAGGTTAATTTTGTACCACTCTCATCTTTCCAATCTTATCACGAGTGCAGTATCGAACTGAATTCTGGTGTTTTATGGAAGATATTGCTGATCTTCAGTGTTTTGATGATTACTGATTTTGTTCATTAGTATGCTAGGTCTTCAAGTTCATTAATCTGTGATGAAACTACATAGTGATTCTTTGAGATTTGTAGTTTCTGAAGTGTTGAACTCCTAAATATGGCTTCAGGATAGATTTTAAGAGATTCTAGCTTTTTTCTGGCTGGATGAAAATGAGTCCCAAAAGTCTGAAAGAGTATACCATAACTTCTTTCTTTTTTCTGACATAACGCATAGTCATGATACTGAAAAGGGTGAGGGTGAATAACACTAAGAAGAATTTTATGTCAAATAATAAAAACTACTAGGAGACTATAGGCTACTCTAATGCAATAAAGATGACTGGCAGGAGGTGGGCAAAATGTAATCTCCAGCTGCTTGTTATGCTTGTATATTGGAATGAAATAATACAGAACTGGGTAGGAATGGCAATGATATATTAAAAAATTCTAGCCATGTTAAAAAGGGGTGCTGCTTTTAAAATGAATTACAGAATGAAACAAAATATCCTTGCAGAGTTGCAAATATAGAGTTGCAAATATTCTCATTGAATAAGATACTGCTTATAGATGACACACAACCACCACAGTGGATACACACTTTTTTCTCCTAGTAATACAGGATATGAAGAAGCTAAATAGCTGTCTTAATTTTTTCTCTGGGAAACGAAACCAGAGACTGATTGCAAGCTTCCCTTTAAAGAGTCTCGGGAAGTGTTGAGGATTCCACACAACCTTGTAATTATTGCTTAGGCCACTTTATTTTTTTTTTCCTTTCACTACTAAAGCTAGTATACTTTAGATTGAAAAATGAAAAAATAAGACTTTAGGGATAGATTAAAAATAGACCAAAAAAGAAAAAAACAAAAAAACCCCCTGCAACTCAACGTGGTAAAAATACAGGAGTGTAAATAGATTGGGAGTTCAGAGCTCTAGGTTCAGTTCGTATTTCTGCCACAGGCTATTTTGCAAGAGTCAGTGACTTTTAAAAAAAATTCCCTGTGTTTATCTAATTCTAGGGTCATTAAAATCAAACAGTATTTTGGATATCATTGTTTTGAATGTATAAGTCAGTGCTGACCACTCTTGGAAAATCTCACCTTCAGTGTCTGTGCCCAACTTCATTTGAAAATATAATAGCAGTATTTACTTTTTCTACTCCTGATCTCTTTCTCTCATTTTGACCATGAGCTCAGATCTCTGAAAGCAGCTAAAAACCCAAGTCTTCTCGAA
Source organism: Dromaius novaehollandiae (assembly GCF_036370855.1). NCBI lineage: Eukaryota > Metazoa > Chordata > Aves > Casuariiformes > Dromaiidae > Dromaius > Dromaius novaehollandiae. The sequence goes on from NC_088132.1 coordinate 33,960,952, forward strand.
GTACACAGCTCCTGAAGTAACCCAGAATTAAGTATCTGACACTCATGAGGATCTAGCTGAAGCTCACAGGGCTGGATACAGTCTTTGCTGCACTTTGCTATGCTTTGCATAGTAGAAAGGCAATTCAGTGGCACTGCAAAATTGGATGTACAGATCTTTTTTTAAAAAAAGACAAATAATCAAGCAGTAGGTTTTTGGTTTATTTCTATGGTTTCTATTTGTTGCTGTACAATGACTGACGCCGACCTTTGATATTCACTTTACATTCATTTCACCCATTTAGAATGACAATAAGACTCTTCTTATGCGGGAGGTAAATACTGTGAAGTTTCATTAATGGAGAGGATGTTCTCTGATTCACCCTTCCACAAATTCTTAGCAGGTTTGATAGGAAGCTGAATTACTTTGAGGCATGATATTGCAATGAGTCACTAAACAGTAGCCTGTACAGTAGTAGGAGTTCACAGGGCAAAATGATTTAGTGGTGACGTAATTATGGGAACTGCTCGGCAGAGTGGTGTTCGTACTGGTCCAAAAGGTGCAAAAGCCATGGAAACAACTGCAAAAAAATCATCAGCCCAGTAAAATGGCTTTCACCAAATTACTTGAAATTTGTGGTCTAGCTGCAGTTTGCTTGATATCTGGCCTTTTCAATAAGACTTAACTGTTTAGTTCAATTGGGATTTCAACTATAGTTTCCAGTATGGAGTCAAAGAAATATGTGAGCATCCATATGATGAACACAGAAGACAAGACAGACAGATCACCTTAACTGGCACCCTGATAAAGAGCTCAGCTGCTTAATTGGGAAAATGTTATGCAATATGTTTCATGCCATATTTCTTGACTCTCACTAATGAGATCACAGGATATTTAGTCTGTTTAAATGACAGTTTGGTCTTGCCTGTCTCTAATTGTCTGTAGTTTTACAGTTATGAATAGACATTTGCAAGCACAAATTTTCTTTTGTGTGGCTCTGCTCAGTTTGCTCTCCTTCTGTGCTTGACTGTTAATCAACCTACTGTAATAAGATTTTTATTTCAGACACAAGTTTTAAAATTGGACAGCCTCAAATTAGGCATTTAAATGCAATGGACTAATTTTCAAATGTCTCACCAGCCTTTGAGGCAGAAGAGCCTGAGCAGGCCCAGCTATGGTCATTAAAAACATCTCTGGTCCTAGTCGCCTGCTGCAGCCTCCTAGTAATGTTCACCACCTCCTTTGCAGCGGTGTCGGGTAGGATGTGCAGCTGTTTTAGGCTCTTGGTAGCATAGCAGCACAGCGGCCCTGGATCAATAGTTTAAACTAATATGCTGTGCTGCAAACTGGGGTGACTAAAGGAAACACAAGTATCCTGATTTTTTTTCTTCTATCATTTCCATGGGTACAGTAACAAAATCACAATGTCACCACAGCCTGGCTTAATATATCAGTGCAGTTGAGTGTAGAAAAATATCTACCCTCTTCCCCTCAAAATACTCCACCACTCACCCTTGGTAATGTTGCTGTGAGAAATGGAGAGGGTGAGTGGCACTCGATAGGCAGCGTTCAGCAGAATCGTTCCCTGCTTTACGGTGATGTAACCGAGAAGCGAGAACCGAGAAAACTGAGTTCATGAGAGCAGACTGGTGGGAAGGAGGGGTCCGGGGATGGGTGTTGCTGTTTTGGCACTTGACAGCCCTAAACTGCCTGAAATGCTATTCTTGGCCCGAAAAGCCAGACAAGTGCGTCCCAACGAGCGCTGCTCTGTTGGTCAGGTCTGTCCACAGGCTTGTGACACGGCCGGAGATGTTGTGTGCTCTCCCTGTCCGGAGAGCAAAGTGCTCGTATTGCTTGCACGAGGCCAAGAGGAGACCGGGCCGTCATTATATCTGTTTGTGTTCAGGCGTAATAAATAATTTCCAACTTCTGTGGGATGGAGGGGTCAGGGAAGGTATCTTTGGCTGGTCACGTTGAGTGTGGGAGGCACGACACATGCTATATGGCTGCTGTTTTACTGAGCTGCTGTGCTTTGGCACACATTAATGTAGTGTTTAGAAATTTATAACAAGAAACATCCTACTGGCCAATTAATATGTTCCTGTCCTTTAAGGCTCCTCTCTCTAGGAAGTACCATAGAAACCACAGAAATTGTACATGCAGCATCTGTGCGAAAGATGAAAATAATGATGGGAAAAAAAGGTTAATTTATGGTGATGTATCTTTTATGTATTCTTCTGGTTTGTCATTAATTGAGAATTTTTTAGATGATTGAAAAGCTACTCCTATTAGTGCTGGACTTTATAAGCTTTAGGAAAGCAAGGAGCAATTTAGACTCATGTACTTGCCAGGTCTCTGCACATTGCCGCTTTGCGGTGATGTTAAAGTACTTTGAAAATAGCTAGCTGAACTGTACCTGTTTTGTTTCTGAGCAAAATTTTTGGTAAAGCAAATACTATTACAAAAGCTGCTGCCCCCCCCAGTAAAGATATGTTCCTGACTAAATGTGACTGAGGTGTTGGAAGATACGGTCCGGGTGCAGTCTTTCCAATTGAAAAGGGCTTCCTGGGAGCGGATATTAGATCACATCTGTTGGCAGGGAGCCCAGGGCCGGGCTTTTGACTCCAAGCAGGATTACACTGGAGCAGTGTTGCTGCTGTTTCATTTGCATGAGGAAGCCAGTGCAGCTCCAGAGTCAATGTGGTCAGGTACCTATATCAACCAGATATGATCTGATTGAATCCTATCTTTTATCAGTAAACTTGACTGAAGGTGGCAATGGAAACATTGCTTGCCTGCTTGCAAGGTGATTTCCCCATGCAGGGAGCAGAGAGGTCCAGGAAGTGCAGGGAAGTGAAATTTTCATGCGTCTTTGTTGACCTTAGATAATTTAGCATGGTTAAATCCAACATCCCCTCACACAGAGAGGTCCAGAATCTAAATAGCAGTGTTAGTCATCTTTTTGCAGCACCTCTAACATTGCCATGGATTGGCATATTTGTTTTATTAAAACATATTTGTTAATAAGTTATTACATCCAATGCAAATGACTCAATCGGAGAGCAGCATTTTCTCAGCTAGTGTTTCATCAGATCTCTAATGAGGGCTGTGTGCTTAAGAGATGGATTTCTGCCACACATCACTGCAGGAGGCAGAGGGAAGAGCTGAATTTCAGACGCAGTGATTAACCATTGCAGAATAAACCAAAGATTAAACCCTGAGAAACACTGATGCAAGACTCACACAAAATTGCACTTGGCACAGCAGTTGCAATCTGATGTCAGGGCAAGAAATTTGATAGCTAAAAATCTGAGAAAGGGGAGGGGGTGAGGGGATACGGAGATGGGGTTTTCATTACCAGATACCTATATAATGGCCATCTAGCTGTTTTGCTTTCTCATATGCCCCCACGCACATACCCAGGACATGTGACATAAGATAAACTTTACGTAATTCATGGATGAGCATGCTGTGCTGCGCTGGATACGGCGCTCCGGTCTTGTTACCTCACAAGCTTACTGAGAGCCTTTCCAGCCCCAATAACTAATTAGCCAAATGGCTAACGTGTGCCTGGCTTATCTGTGCTGTAATGAATTCGGTGTGCGCAGCCTGGTTAAAGCTACCAATGCCTGCTGAGGGACCTAATGCCGACAGGGAGGCGGCTCTGCTCAGAGCCAGGGCTGCTCTGAGGAGAAGCAGGTGATGAAGATTGCCATCTCCTCCTAACACCTAGCTCGCTTAGAGTACAGCGTGGCCAAGCCCTGAACGCACAAGTGCTGCTGCATCCGTTCTTGGCATTACGTGCCAGCGCCATCCTGATTTAACCAAAACTCCTTCTGAGGAAGAAGTTGGAAATTGGTATCAGACTAAATGCAACTTCAAGCTTGAGCCACTTCAATTTTTCCTCCAAGCTTTGTATGCTCACACTGCCTACTTTAGCTCTCCCAAAGGCTGGTTCTACATGGTAATTGAAGTGGAGTGATCTTATTCAGTATATAATCCCTTTGGGTCAGAGATGGTTCCAGTGTGCCTTGCTGTACGTGGTATTACTGGAGTTAAAGCTGGAAATGTTGGTCCAGGGAAGGTGTTTATGGGAATCGGGGTTGGCTGCCTGCAGCAAGGAATGGGAATCTTAGTGCCTGCTGTCGTGTGCTGCATATCCTGAATTAAAGGGTGCTGAGAATTAAAGGCTCATCGCGCAGGACAGTGGCTTTTCTCTTGCATGGGTCTGCTCACCAGCAGGCTGGACGTGAATGCGTGTGTGTTTATTATGCTGCACTCTTTAATGAGCAGAGGTCTATTTTATTGTATCTATAGTGCAGTGATATCCTGGTCCAATTCCAGGGAAGCCAGTCCTTAATGCTGAGATAATAACAGTAGTAAGATGATGTCTCTTGAAATCCTCAATTCCTTGGAAGCTACAGTTTTAAATGAAAGATATTTAGCCACCTTTATGACATACCATGCAACTCTCTTGCATCACGCAACTCTTTCCATCTTTGAGTGCTAAATTGCCTTCCATACCATACAGCCAGTATTCTTTAGGCAAGAAGTTTCCATATTTGACAATGATTATGTGGGTTTTTTCTTCCAATGTGTGCAGTGCTATATTCTGTCCAGGCAATCAATGTTGTCTCTTCTGAGCCTTGGAGGAAAAAAATGGTGGCTTTTCAACTCTCTCATCTTTCCTAACCAATTCAAGCAATTATTTCCTAGGGCTTTTCTATACTTAAAATGCCCTTTTCCCCTTTTATTCTTTAATACCTGCCTTGTGTTAAATTACAGCTTATAGTCTTGAATTGCCTGTTATTGTACAGATATCAGGGATATATTATCCTGCTAGCAGGCAGTCTGGAGATATCTGAGGGAGCGAGTTCCCCGATTCTTTGGTCACTCTTAAGGATTTAAACCTCTGTGTGCTGAGAATGAACTCTGAATAGCTGTTCAGAAATTTCACGGGAAAAGTTTGTAATTAGTAAAACTTAACATTCTTAAGTTTGTCCGAGTTGTATAATAAGCAAAAAATAATAAGCATGTCTAGAGGTTTTCCTTCAGAAGGGAGAGAGGATTTGTTGGAAAAGCTTGTTTACACAAATTGGGCTTTCAGGACTAATTTTCCTATAAACAGAGTGTAATTAGGAAGCATTCCTGCTCGGGAAACGGCTACTCTCCAGGGCTGCGTGGCACAACATGGAGTGCCAGAACGCTCTCCTTTAGCTCTGGCCCAACGCTTCCAGAGGGCTAGAGCTCAAAAAGGAGAAATCAAGTTTGAAATGAGCTGGAATTGTAATCCGTGGACGCGCAGATCGGGAGTCTGTTGCCTAAAGGTAGGCACCTAATGCTCTTTGAGAGGTGACTGCGTCTTGCCCGGAGGCTCTGCAGGCCCTTCTCCGGAAGGGTGCAGGGGTCCTGCACCATCTGTCAGCCCCATTCAGATGTCTCTGCTACCCCCCAAAATATAAAAAGAGATGCCTATGTTTCAGCAATAGTATCCCACTCAGAGGCACTTAGTCGCTTTCTGGAGTTTGAAAGTGAGTTGATGTGTCCTCGCATACAGAGCTGTGAAAAATGTGCAATTACTACATATGTGCTTGAACACAAATGATGTCTGTACTGTGTTTTTATGCACAAATTCAAACTTGCTGCACACCCTTATAGGCCCTGTTAGGGCTGGCAGATAATGAATGCAGACTTGCCACAGGTGAAACTGATTTTGGCACTTACACTTGGTTTGTAACAGAATAAAAGCATATGCTCTCAAATACAAATGAATGCACCATGTTAACCCCACAACTGAGCAAATTTTGACCTCAGAAATCTAGATAATCTCTCTCTTCTTCTGTGATGATAACGTGTTTCTTGGCAGTAGAAAAAACAATGCATCTTTTTGGAGTCGACCAACACTTTTAAGAAATACATAGCTTCTTCCAAAGAAGGTACTGGTGACAAATGCACTCTTCTGGCCTGACATGCTATCAAATCTGTGTAAAGCTGGAGAACCCTTTATTTGAAACATGAAATATGAGCAGGATGTGAGTTAAAGCCACAAATCTCAGGTCAAGATTTCAAATGCATTCACAACTTTGGGAGCTTTTGGTCCAGCTCAGTATGGCGACGGGGGGCATTCAGCACATGTGGGCTGTACAAGCTGGCTTAGGCCCCACTGAAGGTCAGGTGGACGTGGCAACCAAGAGCTACTTTATCTTCCAGTCCCCAGCAGCACAGTTCCTTCCAGTGTGGCTGTAGACTGTCCTGTGGTAGTTTTGGAAACTCACACAGCACTGCATAGAGCTAGGTAAACCTATCCTTCAGCAAAATCTTAATTGGGCTTTTAATACTTTATTGATTTGTGGAGTTTTCAGACTTGGGATCCTCTTGACCGAACATGGTTCAGTCCTCTTAAAAGCTGTATGCTCATGTGTGAGATCCATATTGTGGATACTCAAATACGTAAGATCTTTGTGTTTTTTCATTTATGCTTCAGCAGCCAAATGATTAAAGAGCTGATTCCTCTTTCAAGTCATTATCTACCTTGGGATAACTGATTGCAGTTAGCCTACGAATAGGGGTATGAGGAGACTCCTTTGCAGAGTGCCTGTATCCTGGTGGCAGGAATGAAGTTATGGAAGTTATTCTTACAGTGCACACTTAATTCTTGCACTGATGCATTAAAACCACTTCTGTTCTCTTCAGACCAATTGCATTAAATCTAAATGTCACAAAATCCCACACAGTCATTTTAGGAAGAATGATGGGAGAAAGCAGCTGGCAGCAGTCTCTTCTGCCATAAGTTAATGAATACCCCAAATCCTGAGGAAACTTCATGAGGGTAGACAAAACAGCATTAACTGAAAATGGGCTATAATTCAAAAATCTGCAAGGTACACTACCTGATGATCAGTCACTACCCACGTACTGTGTATGAGCAGCAAAAGTCAAACGAAAGGCTTCCTTTGAAGCAGAGCTGACAAATTTTCTCTGAGATTTTTGTGGCTTTCCCTTCTACAGTCTGTATTGCTCCTCACCAAACCCTTTCTTATTTTTTGATTATGGCGAAAAGCTGATGGCGGGCCTTGACAAATGTCATGTCATACCCATGAGCTATTATCATCTTTCTAGTGTGTGATATAGCTGCCTGGGGTAATCCTGCCTTTAGACTGTGACTTACCAGAGCAGAATTAGGTTGCTTCATGTATGTACAGAGATTACAGAGATCCGTATGTTCATGCAGGGATGGGATCTTCTGGTGAGGTGGGAGAAAAACCATTTCTCAACTCATACTGTGCCACTGGCACTACACAACAGTGGCTTATTTGTGCGTGCCCACAGAGAGGGAGAGAAACATAAAAACTGCAATATGCTAAATTAAGCAGGAATCTGTTTGAGGAGGCTATTGCTAAATGTACATCAACAGGGTTCCCCTGCTATGAATAACCCTTGCTGCCGTACCTCAGAGGCTCTGGGTTCCTGTTAATGCAGTAGCTAGTACTTCAGTTACATATATCCTAGCCAAAGGATGTTTTGCTGCATTCAGTGTGCGTGCTTGCACCAGTGCTTACACGTATGTGAACATCCGAATGATTTGGTCCAAGATAAAAATTGGCTTTGATAAGGAAGGATAATGGGCATTACAGAGGGCGTATTCATAATGGACCTTTGGAAAGGGAGGCAAACAGTGTGCTATCCCTAGTACAAACAGGGAAAGTTGGGTACATTTCTCTTGGTTGCACTGGATTACATAATTCACCAGAGTTAGTGTCTCCTGTCATGCCTTCTAGTATGTTTTACACATTTATTCCAGATTGGGTATGAAGTGTTTCACCCCTTTTGTAGCTGGATAAATGGATTGGTTCAGCTGATTTAACCTACTGAATTTCTTTCTTAGTTTGAGATGGCAGCGGCACAAGCTTTGCTGAAAGAGGTCCACAGTCCCTGACCAAGAGGCTCAGGTATATCTGCTATCTGTACATTTTTGACAAAGGAGTCTGTGTTAACAGCAGAAGTGTTTAAAGCTTGGGTATAGAATTATTATGACCATTTAACTTCCAGCCATGTGCTTGGCTTTCCAAGGGATCAAAATCTCTCATTTCAGTGAAAAACACAATGGAGTCTGAAGTGATTAGCCTTTGCTAATCAAGCCACTTGTTCCAGTCTCATACACTGCTAATATTCTGCCATGCTAATAACATTGCTTCTTAGCCACCTGTTAGAACAACTAGGAATATGCACACATACGCACACACACATATATATCTATATATAGCATTTTCTTTTGATGCAACCATTGTCAATGGGCTCTTTTGTCCCAAACAGGATGTATTTCTGCTTATTGGCTGTGGTGCAAATAAATGCTGAGCAGTGTTGCAGAGACACAACTGGGAAATTATTTCCTTAGCACACATCAGAAATTAACACTCGAATAATTATTTTTCTCTTCTCATAGCTGTCTTGGTGCAATGGCGAGGTGTGTCATGTTTGCTTTTAAAATGGGTGAAAATGGGACCATTGGACAACAAATAGGCATCTTTAACATTATTCTGAGTTAAAACCTTCTTTTAACAAATAACAATAATGAAAATAACATTTTTAGAGGAAACTTCTTCTGAAGGCATGGGTGGGTCTCAAAATAACAACGGTTTTCAAAGGGTTACCAGCTATTCTGTCTCTGGAAAGAAGTCTCTGGGCTCTCAGCAGCATCCCTGCTTTGTCTAACGGAGAGGCCCCTTTCCTGGGCTGGAGAACCAACCGAGACTGGTCCAGCAGTGCGCAGAAGGCTTGGTGATGGTCATTAAGTTAAAGATGGGAGAGAGCTCAGATTAGAGGGGAAGAAGGAGGGAGAGGGGAGGCCCAAGCTTCACTGTCACAGGATTTAAGCCTGACTTATCACATGAACTTTTACCTCTGCAGCCTGCCTGGCAGGGCAGGTATGCCTGGCCTGACTTTGTGCCCTGGCTGGGCCGAGCTTGGGTTGCTTCATGCCTATCCGTCCCTGGCTGCCTGCCGCTGTCATGTTACTGTAATGTTCCTCCAACCTTTGTGTCATTACATCAGGGAACCGAAACACCTTGAACAACCTTGGCCTCAAATGCCTAGCTGCTATCACACTTGCTCCAGCACTTGGCAGCCTCCCGTGTGCCCCGCGAGCCAGAGCGGGGTGGCCTGGCCCTCTGTGCTCCTCTGCCGTGCCAACTGGAGTCAAAAGCAAAGATAAACCTTTCTGTGATGCTTAGGGAACTTTCAGTCCCTGACATAAAGGCTGGAGTAATTGGTTTTCTCCCTCATAGTAAAACAGTGCAGGAAGAGAGACTCTTCTTTGAGCTGCACATAGGGAAAATACAGATTTTGTGTTAACACCTTATTCATTGCAAGAAATTAGAAAACAGGTGATGAGTTCTTGTTAAATGATCGGGGTAAAAGAAAGATGTTGATAACTTTGGCCAAGTAAACTGTAAGAGGATGTGGGACACCACGTGCTACAGGAGTTTGAGGCCAGTTTTTGAGATGCTGTGAATATAAAAAGTAACTTGCTACTGGGACGTGGAGTGAGGGTAGGGAGGCAGAGGGGAATATGTAATGTGCACGTGTTTGAACTTTCATTGACTTGCAATTCCTCTAAATACTTGGGGCTTGCTTCTAAATTGTAACCTAGTATATACCTGAAAAGCAGCAAATAGTGTTTTTAATAATTAATGTTATCTTCCAAATTTGAGACTTCCAAAAAAAGTGTGGCAGAGAGATATGTCCGGGTTATTGCCACAATCCCTACTGTTACTTTGCTTTCAAGCTGAGCGGAGAGGAGCGGCTCTCGCCCTCGTACGCCACCATCCAAAGCGTCGCAGCTGACTGGGTGCTACAGCGTCAACATGGGGCAAAACTTTCTGTCTTGCCTAGTCTCGCAGAGGTACGGTCGCCATCCCGGTGGCCTGCAGCGGGAGCCGAGCTCCCTCGGCCTCGTGGCCGGCGCGGTCCCGTTCGCGGAAGATGCTCTTCTCTGGCCTGGGGGCTTGCATGGGGCGTCAGGGCTCGGCTGCCACTCCTGCGAGGGGCTCCCGGGGCTGCTGATGAGAGGACATTTGCTTTACGAGCCCCGTACGGCCCTCCGCTGGCGTAGGATTTGGGAGCCACGCTGCTGCCTTTAAGTAGTGGAACGGAGAAAGCTGTGGCATCTGGGCTGAGTTTTTTTGCCCTTAATACATAATGAAATATTTGCCTTTATAACATTAAATAGGAGAATGCTTCCAAAGCATGCTGTTTTCTTAAGATACCTGTTACATTAGATAATTCACTATTTCCCATTTAAATGAGCTGGGTATGTTTTACCTGCCGTTTCATACTTCAGTGCCTTTTCGCTGCATAGAATGAGTTGCACGTGCAGCAGGTTCACTGAAATATAGGATGAGCCCCAGACTCCAGATGCTTTTGAAGAAACTTTATAAAAGATAGAAGTAACAGTTCCTAGAGGTCATACAAAAATGCCCTGGTACTCTTAGTGCTTGCCCCGATTTTTTCCTTGAGAAACTTATCCTGCAGTGAGACTTATCCTGCAGTACTAGATTCCCCCCATCTATCCAGGTGCCTAAATGAGATTTTAATTATCTTGTGTTAAGATGGAAATGTGTTTCTTCCTTCAGGTGAGCTTGGGCTCTACTGCCATAGTGACAGCAGGTGTTTCTGAAAGGATTTTGCTAGGTAGTGCACCTTGCATGGCAGCTGACGCCTCAGCTCAGACTGTTTAGCCTGTCTCGGAAGGGGCAGCCTGGCAGCCATAAATGTGGATAAGGGGGAAGCAGCTACCGGGCTTTGCTGACTGGGGCAGAGGAGTGAAATAATTTGTACCACTTTTTGGCCTTTGCACTGGCTGCTGCACTTCCCAGTTCCTTCCCTGCTCGTGGCACGGGGCAGCAGCAATGGCTTGGTCTTGCTTGGCAAGGCTGGGTTGCAGGGTGAAGCATAACTTACTTCCTATTGTAAAGGTGACAGTGCTAGTACACCATAATTGTGCAAATTAATTGGGCAGGCAAACCTCATGAGGTAACGGCATTCCCATTTTGGACAGGAGTGAGGACCACCTCCCCTCTTGATAGCTGGGTGCTTCCCCGCCAAATGACGAGCTGGGCAGGGAAAATATCCCTCAGACATCTGTGCTCTGCGTACGCAGCCCAGGCACCATCACGTTTTTTACGAGCCGGCCCTGCCCAGCACCGTCTGCTCCACACAGGAGGCACGACGGTCAGCGGGGCAGCTTTCGGGAGCCACGTGCAGGAGGTCAACAGCTCTCCGGGGCATCTATCAACACTGCCGTGGGACACCTTGCCAGTCCTGCTGGCTTTCCGGGGGATGCGGAGGGCTGGGAAAGCACCTGCATTAAACACATGCTTCTCTAATTGCTCTGTAATCACTTGGCATCTTCCTCCCAATCTCATTGTGCACAACTTTTTCTTCTAATGCTCAGATGTTAATGGGGAAAAGCCAGGGGTCGCAGGCTGGCGCAGTAGCGATGCCCCTGTTGCTCACACCAAAGCTCCCAGTCCCAATTTCCCCATGAGCAAGCAGACCCTGAGGTTTTGCCCACTGAGTCACACCTGAAAATGATTAAGTGATATCTTCGTTTCCTTTGGTTTTGCATTCTCTCTCCCAAGGTTCAACACTTTGAGCCTTAAAAAACCCAAAATGCTGGATTCCAAAGGTGAGAAAACAGAACTGTTCTTGCACTCTGGCAAAAGAGTGTTCAAGGGGATCCACAGCCAGAAAGCAGGGAGAGAAAGAGGTTTTCAAAGCGAGTGGCTTGGGGAAACCCACCTGCTGTGTTTGATGTTGCTTGTCGAACCTGAAACGGGCCCTTCTGAAGCAGGAGGAAGCGCGGGGTGTGGGGGGGAAGTGCTGCGCGTGGCAGCGGCTGCAGCGCGAGGCCGGCGGAGCAGGCAGGTAGCGGGGCGGCAGCTGCCGCCTGCCCTGAAACATCGGGCGCAGAGGCTGCCGGAGACCTAGGGGGGGAAAGCCCCTGAAGGTTTTATTGCTGATTTAAAGCATTAGAGGGACTTGATAGATATCTGTCGGGGAAATCTCGGGTCTGACAAATCCCACGCCAGCATCTACGTGCCTCTAGGGAAGGCGAGACCCCAAACTCGCAGGGCAGCCGGAGACCCGTGAGGGTTTCTGCTGACCGAGGCTGAGCAGCAGGCAGAAAAGGCCCCTCTGAAGTACAAACGTGATGCCGCTACCGGCTGACGCCCGCTCCCGTAAGCAAGGGTCACGTTCAGAGTCTGCCCGGGCACCAATTTCGAATCCAAGCTTTGGCAGCCCACACCGCTGGGATTGATTTCACTCCGGGTCATGACATTTAGGGTATATAGGGTTTGTTTTCCCCAATGCTGTGCTTGAAAACACCTCCTGTGGAGAGAAGCATGAACCCGTGGGCCCTGGTCCGGCAGGCATGCACTTGTTGTTCTTCTGCTGGTGCGGAATGACAGGCACTCGCAGGAGACTGTACAACGTGCCACGTGTGACTGTCTGCTTTGTGTTAGCAGCTGCTGATAACTTAGGGTCGCACAAATAATTCTTAATAACTCTTTGCAAACGGAAACAGCACTATTCTTAGTTTCCAGATAAAAGCACGTGACAGTTATTTCCTTTTTGTTATTTTTAATATTCCTGTGTACTTGCTTGACCCATGGAGAAAGTGTTTTCTTTCTTTTTTTTAATGGAGGCTTCCTTTTGCTTGCAATTATACACTAAATTTCCAAAACGACCTCTGAGAATAAAAGCTAACCTACAGAATTGTAAGGGGCCAATTTACAAGGAGTAGACAAAGATGCGTTTATTCCTGTTCAGGATCTCTAAGTTCAGATTAGGACCCGCGTTTCTCGGAAGCGTATTCAAACATCTAACACCAATTTGCTAAGGGCGACTTTCACAAGAGAAAACTGCCGTTTCCGGATACAAACCTCTTTGATCATCTCTAGGTGACTGATCTTTATAGTTGGAGGTTGCTGCCAATAAACATTCATCTTAAAGATTTGTAGAGCTCCTTTATTTTCTAAAGATGAAAAATAGCTGACAGTTTAGAGCTTACAATTAGAAGGTTTTTCTCAAACTATAATTTCAGAGCAGCAAAGCGATCTTGTGCAGTAATTGAAATCAGTCATGAGATGGTAAGTATGCATTGCTACTGTAAGTCTTCAAAGGCATGGAAGAATATTAGTGTTTCTTTTAAATTACTACAGCTGGCGATGCTCTGTTAATGCCCCTCCTCTACCTGCCATCTCTGTGGTCCCTGCTCTCAGCAAAGGTATGAGTCTATTATAGGACATGGCTTCAAGGTATTAATGCTGGGCTAACACCCCAGTCAGAGCTTTTGCATGGTTAAATGTTCCTGTCATTTATTTATTTTTTAAATTCTTTAACAATTGCTATATTCCCATGCAATCCGGCAAGGGGTTGCTCGTGCCTTTTTGACACATGCGAAATCTGCAATGTCAAAATCTTTCTTGAGGAGTCCCAACTTAGAAAGAAGATAATATTCCCCCCCTGTCAAAAGCTTGGGTATTCTGCTGTGAAGTATAAGTCCTGTTTTATATAGCAGGAATGTTTCCTTAGCTTCCTGCATTTGTGAAAACTGCCTCCGTTTCCTTGAAGGCAAAAGGAAATGCAAACAGTGCTCTGTGACAATGATTTAATTACTGATCTTTTCCTTACTTTGATAGTCAATGATCAGAGACACCCGTAAGACCATCTTACATATGTGCCTTTAAACCACCACTCATAGTATCAGCTTCTGGCTTGCTGTGTTGCCCACTCAGGAAAGTACGGTCTAGTCTTTTGGGGGGTCCGAGACCGAGAGCTCACAGCGAAATCGGAGAGCGCTGAATGTGCAGCATCACTCTGGGCTTCTTCCTGGGACACCTAGTTCCCAGCCGAAATTTTGGCTTGATAATGTAAACATATAAGCATGCATACACAGGCTCATATGCTCTCCACGCGTGATGGTCATAAACTTGTGATTAACTGAAGCTCTATGCAATAAGTTAAACTTACTGCATGCCACTGACTGCTGCAGCTAAATCCTGACTGAAAAGGTAGCTCTACTGAAATTAGTCTTTCTGACCTTCTACATGAACCATCCAGGTTCAAATGTATTTGCAAGTAGAGGTACAGGACAAACTAATCCAAGCTGATATTTTGTAATTGTTATTAAATGCTGTTACAGTGCTTGTTCTGTAAGGTTTGACACACAAAGGATACAGTGCTGTGTGAGTTGTACAGTCATATCTGTAAATAATGACACACCAAAATGTGTTAAAAGAACATTAAGGATGTAAAACCAAGCATTCAACAACTGGGAATTGCCAGAATGATAAATGTATTTTACAATAATGGTTACAGTATGTAGGTTTTTGAGTTAATAAGAGTACAAGTAATTCTTCATAGCTATATATTAGAGTATGAGGCCCAAATAAGGTGTGCTGTCCTATACATCTGTGTAGTATATGCAGGCACAGAAAGGCAGTGCTGGACTCTCATAGTTTGCATATGCACCCATAGTGTGAATGTACATGACAAGGGACGTGCTGTACTGTTGCTTCTCACTTAGGCAGAAATTGGAGGTGCAGAAAGAGCAAGAGATTTGTTTAAAATCATTCTGAGATGCTGTTGGACTAACAAACTGAATCCGGATACAGTCAACTACCTTAACTGTGTGACTACTGTTTTGGTCCAGAATCTGTTTATTCGAAGTCATCCTAGCCTGGCTTTTTCCCAAGATACCTTCCTCTTACAGTCCCTTATTAGTTAAAATTTATTTGGCACCGTTTGGTTAATCCCTGTTGGACTTTGTGGGCTAAAGGAGGTAGGTGGAACTGAGCTCTTTAGTTTTCTTAAGATGGTGCAGGGCGACGGGGAAGAGGGAAGAAAGTCGTCTTCGACTTTGTGTCCTTGCAAGACACTTGTTGCCCAGTTCAGTGCTTGAAAGAAATTATTTCCTGACTCCTCCCTGAAACTTCAGCAGATCTTATGCACCCAGAACCCAGCGACATGAGACTATTTTGCCTGTCTCGACAGGCATTCATTTCTGGACTGCTCACTTCTGAAAATGCTGCTTCTGAATTCTAGAGAAGCTTCTTTCGGTCTAGAAAATACTGTAGGGTTTTAACTATATTGCGTATTCAAAGACAGATAAACTTGTAGGTAGGACTACTTCTTAAAATACATTAATTCTTCTGTTCTATACATGTATTGTTTTCTTTAAAAAGGTAAGATCATCTGCTTTGAAATAACTTTGGGATGTGCTAAGCTCCAGACCAGCAAGACGCATAGTGGACAGCTCACCGCTGAACATGTTATAGCATCAATATGGCCTTAAGTGCATGCTTAAATGCTTCTCTTTGAATCGGGCCCGAGTAGTCTGTTACTGCTTTGTAAAAGCAAATTCTCCTCTCTGCAGTGAGACAGATGACTGCAGAATTATAGCACTTGTTCTCTTTTGATGTGGAATACTAATTTTAATGTTGAGTAAGCATATGGTTTTAAGCATATAAAATATAAATACGCTATTTGCAGTCCTAGAAACCCCTGGATCATAAAGCATCATTTACAGACCACCGACTTCATTCTGTGATCGGGAGACGTTTGCTCAAATGGTTTTCTATTCATCAGGTGCTGTGATCTGCAGCCAGATAACTTGATTTCTTATAGTTGCATGTTTAAATGAGCTTGGCGATTTCACGTAGCAGCTAAGTGACATTTCTGTGTGTCCCGTGTTTGTGGGCAAGTTGCTGGTAGTCTCCACGTAGGAGAAGTGGGGTGGCCGCGGGCCGCCGAAGGACATGGCCTCAGGGGTGAGGGCATTGGCAGGTCTTCCAGGCCAGCTGGCGCAGCACCCTTGGTACCTGCCCCGAAGTTCACAGCGAGTTTTGGAGACTAAATAAACCCGGAGCAAGATCGCGCTGTACAAAGCGAGGACACCCGGTGTGGGCACGTGCTAGCGAGCGGGAAGGCGGCAGCTTGCCCCCCTGTCCGCACTGGGCACATTGCAGGGCGGCTTCTGGGACAGCCCGGCTGGCTCGGGTGCAATGCTGGGACGCGAATCCAAGGTTTCTTTACTGAGGCACATCATCGGGCAAATTTCAGTGGCAATTTCAGTGACAAATTTCATACACAGGAAAACAGTAATGTGCAAATATTTTGATTTGCACTAGCAGATTTCAGTGCAAATTTCATCCTTGGAAAATGGGTCACATGTATGTCACACTGTTTTGCATGTCTATTTTTTAGTCAGTTTTCTAATGTTTAATGCTTGAAAAATACAGATAAGAGCATTGCCTTGCTGCTCTGTGCAATCAATAAAAATACATCAGTTTGTCATGTATAATCTCTGAAGCCACATAATGAACAAATAACAAAATTATGGAAGCCAACAAACTCCAAGTGTAGAATTAAACTGCCTCTGTCAAAAGTAACAGCTCTCTAAACTGCCATGAATCGTAAAGTGCAGAAATTAGGACTGTTGTAGTAACAGAAGATAATACATCAATTTTTGCATGCAAAATCTTTCATCTTGAAGAATGTCTAATCGGTTTAAATATAGCAAAGCATGTTTAATACTACTGCAACCAAGGACGAAGGTGACGCTTCCTCAGATGTGAAGGGAAGTGCTCCAGGATTATTGCCAAGGAACCCAAGGAACCGGCTTGCCCAGCAAAGAAATGCAGGGGGCTTTGGAGGACAAAAGGCAACCACCACGGCCGTGACGAGGTGGCACAGCAACATGCAGCAGCCGTGTAGCTGGCTCAGAGGAAACCTGCCCCGACGGTGCCTTGCAGCTGGGCCGCGCTCAGTTTACCTCATTAGCTGCCGGTGCAATGTCAGCATCCACGCAGGCAGATACCGTTCCAGGGTCAGGGGCTGGAGCGAGAAACGAAGCGGGCGGCAGGCAGCTGAATCGGCAGGGAGAATGCCGGTCAGGCGACGTAGCGCTTTCCAAACTGGCCTTTGGCCAAATCGCTGGGGTTACTAAACTTAGTTTGTTTGAAGAAGGAAAAAAGAAAAAGCACTGCAGGAATCTTTAAGGGAAGTTTGTGTTTGTTGTTTAAGTTCTCGTGCTTGTGCACAATGCCAGATGAGGACAAGCATGCGCTTAGCCATCGAGACAACTCGACCAGCCCGGCTGGTGTGTCCCTTGTGCGCAGCGAGTCCCAGACCTAAGCTGCGAGAACCTGTGCCGGAGCAATCCTTTCTCTTTAACTCTGTCAAAGTCGTGAAACGCACGATCGGCACTTCTGAAGTGTGGACACTTGGTTTCAATTCAGTTTCCGGGGAATGTAGGACTTGCAGGAACAGCTGGCCCTTCTTGAAGGGAACTCTTCTGTCCTTCTGAAGGGATACCGGCAAACCATTGTTCCTGTCTTTGGAGAAAAGGGACAGTTGTTTAGACAGCCTTACATATCGCAGATATGACTAGATATTTTCTGTTAAAAAAACCCACTTTTTTTAAAGCTGTGAATTTTGCTATAGTCCGGAAGGAATGGCTATGACCCAAATAGCCTTTATTTAAGGTTCTTCAGGAAATCACTGCATGAGAACTAAATATAACTAACACAAGTGCATGAAAATAATCATCTAATAAAACACCATTTGTGGTGCATGGATGAGTCATTATATAAATAGATCCTCCTGTACATTTGAACAAGGTGACATAAAAACTAATTTGCTGCTTTTGGAGTTTTGGAATAATCTCACAAAGCTCACCTATTCACTGAGTTTTCTCATGAGGCCCACTGTGATATGTGATCTAGGTGGTAAATTTTTGCACATGTGCAGACCAGTACTGCTACTACTTAAAAAAAGTCTTTTTTGTTTTGAGATATGAAAATACATCAACTGGAGTAATTCAATGTTTTCCCTTTGTTACCCCCAAACCCACCACCTTTTATACTGAAGAAAAATCACTCCGAGTGTATTCCTTCCCATCTTACCACAGCATATGAATTTGCAGTTTCTATTCTTGCAACTTTTATTTCCCATTTGCTTGCAGGTAAGAGGTCTCAATTTGCTTCTCTTGAAAAGTGCACTAGGGTTGTTTTCAGCCTGTGTTTGTCTATGTCTATTTATCTAGCACTCCCTTAAGAAGGCATAATCCGCTTCAGTTGGACTGAGGTTTGCAAATGAAAACTCACTTTGCAGTGTCAGGCCTGTTTCCAGTTGACTAATGCTTTAAAGATACAGTTAGTCAGAAGGCACAGCTTTAAAGCCCTTAACCACATCAGAAGGAGAGGAAATACATATACACAGGCTCTGGTGCTTGTGAGATGCACAGACTTGTAAAAATGCCAGTTAGCTTCAGTTTTCCACCCTGGTGCAGAGTCTGCCCTATGAGCATGTGGAAGAAGTAACTTGGAGAATTGCAGTCTCACAAAAGCGTTATTTCTGTGGCTTCTGGTGACCTACAGAGGTATGGCAGTGCCAAAGCGGTACAGATGTGCCAAATTCTGCTCCTATCCCTGCTTGTGTTGTTGATGTTCAATGCCTTCAAATGCAAAGATTTTTACTTCAGCGTTGGTGTTTCTTTAAAAACAAAATGAAAAACCCTACCAAATTTGGATCAGTGGGTGCATATAACTGATAGAGATGTCATGAGGCTAGTTTGGCTCTTGGGCTAATATAGTTCTGGAAACATCCTGAAGTTAATGGGAGAGATTTGTGTGTGTCATGATATGGGCTTTTGTGTGGTATGGGTTTGGGGATGAGTGGGGCTGGCATGGGAGGGGTAAGAACCGAGTCATTGAAGTATATTGGGGTATATTTTATGGCATTATTAACTAGGCACTTGAATGCTATGTCTCAGAACACCACAATATAAAAGATAGAGATGGGACTGCAGTCAAGGGGAAGGAGCTATGGGGGAGTATGAACATGACCGCATTTTGGGTGCGAATGACCAGGAAAAGAAACAAACAAACAAAAATTGGGAGAGGGAGGACAGGAAGGGAAAAACAACAGACTTTCAGAAAGCCGGATGATAGCTTAGAATATGTACAGGAAAAATCTAATAGAAAATATGTTGGGGAAGGAGAGGAACCTGTTTAGGAGTTGGTAATTTCTTTAAGGGAAATATGTTAAGGGGCCAGGCTCAACTTATCCCAATGTGGAAAGATGGAAAGCATAGGAAGTAGATCATCTAAATCTTGGCCTTAAATATAAAAGGAAACATGCAAGAGGTGCAAACTTGTTCAGGTAACTAAGCATGGATATAAGGGAAAAGCATGAACAGGTGGGGAAGAATTAAAAAAAGTCAAGCCAGGGACTGAGATTTGACAGGGTACCAAGACAGCGTTCTATAAATATATTAATAGAGGAACAGTGAGAGAAGATGTAATCCATCATTTAATGGGAAGGAAAAGTTAGATCATGCTAAGAAAGCTAAAATGTTTGATGCTTGTTATGGTTCACTTTTTACTAGAAAGGCCAACCGCAATCACGGTTGACCCCAGCAAGTGCAGAAGTAAAAATCAAGGACAGAATAAACTACAGAATATTTAGCCAAGGCCGATATTTCCAGACTGTCGGGACCTGACCTGAACTTTGAGAACCGGCCAAGTCCAGCGCAGAACCGTCACCTCTGGGAATATCTGACTGGGGACTGCAAAAAGGCAATGGCAGTACAGTAGCTTTAAAAAAGAAAGAGGAGGAGAGGGGCAGCTGTAAGCCTCACTTCAATTCCCAGAAAAGTACTGGAACAAATGCTCAAACTGTTTGAAAATACCAAGAAGATAGATACGGGGATGAGTAACAGCCCAAATGAACTTGTTCGGGACAAATGATGCCAAATCGATCTAATTTCCTGTTTTGACAGAGTAACAGGCCTTGTGCGCAGCAATCAGCTATCTTGATTTTTAGTGTGACTGTTGACACTCAAGTGGCATCCTAATAGGCCAGTTAAGGAGACAGACTCTAGCAAAACCACTTTAAAGTGAGTGCTCAGCTGAGGAGAAACCAGGTTCAAAGAGCTGCCTCGTGTCAGGCTCCAGGGCATGATTTTGCAGCAGTCTATTCAATGTTTCTGTAAATTACTTCTATGGTATATAGAGACTGCGCTGAATAATTTCCCATGGCATTATGCCAGGAAGAGCTAGCATCGCACCAAAGGACAGGGCTAGAATGCAAAATGATGGTGGCAAATGGGTTATGTATTTAAAAAAAAAAAAAGATGCAACTTGGTAAGGGCTGCTTCTGGGAGGATGTAGGGCTAATGACATGGAATAAATCTAAGATGGGCAATCTCAGAGAAAATAGCAATTTTGCAGGAAAGCTTCTGGCGGTACTAGCAGATCACACGCTGAACACAAGCCAGCAACATCGTCCTATTGTGTAAGAGGTAAACATCGCCCTGAGATATCTAACCAGGGTCTGTCATCTGCAAGACGCGTGACAGCTGTGCTCAACCCACAGCTGGGGTGCTGCTCCTGATTTGGACACTCTGCGTCAAGAAACAGACAACTATATAAAATCCAAAGTAAAGCAGTAAGGAGGAGAGTCTAGAAAGCATTGCTGGTGAGGGCAAACATGAGGAACTAGTGGTACAGTCTAGAGAAAGAAAGCCTCAAGGGAGACCTGACAGCAAGCTTCACATACATAAAAGGTAACTTCAGAGTCAGAGGACATAAACTGTTCTGCAAGCCCACTATTGCTAGAAAATGAGCTAAAATTGTAGTGCATTTTAGAAAGCAGCAGGTACTAAGAAAACACTACTACTAGTATGAGGTAATTAGCTGTGCATTGTAATATACTGTGGGAGGCTAAGGTATCACTCAGGGTATTTAAGCATGTTACAGATATCTGTACCCTGGAAGAACAGAGATGGACTAGAGGATCCATCTGAGGTAGAATTAATATCTTTGAAATAATAACAAAAAATGTGTACACCAGACCTGGCTGCTGTGGATACACAGATAAATACAGGCATTTTCTGCATTATTGTTGGCACTGAAAATTCCAGCTAAAACCACTCAGTGGCAACTCTTTTGGCATCCCTTGCAGCCTTTCTGCTTATGCTGTGAATCTTCCTATCTTACAGCTCCTAGAAAAATGAACCAGATAGGGGCATATTCAGAGTGTTATTTAAGGATCCTCATTTCACTGTTTGAGGAATATATGGGGGCCAGGCAAGGATGAGAAGATGTACAAATATGTATTCTGCAATCTCATCAATCCTTTGCTTGAGGTTTCCTACTGACTGCAAGACAGAGTAGGACAGAGGTTTATTGCACGGGTACTTATTACGTGGATATGGTAAGTGTAAACCTTAATGCGTGCTTGAAGCTGTGAGCAGTAAATTTCCTCAAATATTTTCAGCTAATCTGATCTTAAGAAGAATCAGAAGTTTCACTCTACCTTTAGATATAACTATTAATGCTTACGGTGCCAATGTGCATTGGGCTAATGTCTCTTGACAAGTTGGTATGTTTTTCCCCCAAGCACTCAGTCTTTCTCCTCATGTTCTTTCATTAATGATTCTTCTAAATCAGCTGTTCAAAACAAACTGGGGAGGTTACAGGTCTAGTGGTTTAAAAATCCTAGGTGAAAGTAGGGAGGGGGGAGGGATCCATCTTTCCTAGGTGTCAGAGCATTGCCTCTGAAACCAGACCAGCTCCTTATCCTATCAGCCTTTCTGCTTATCCTTTCTGACTGCACAGTTTTGGCTGTGTTACTGGTGAAGGCTCGCACTAGGCTGAGACAGCTGGATACTTTTTTTTTCTTTACTAGAGGACAAAATCTTGAGACCTGACTCGGTTGTTTTTCCAGGAGATGCGGCACCTGCAGCGACTCCTCCCACCTTGGCTCTGGCCGGGGAGCCGGGAGATGGGAGCAAGCAGGCTTACGCTTATTTGTGCTGGATATAAACCCTGGCTAGCTTTTTGCATGTGAAAACAAGCAATTCCTGCCTGCCCCAAGTCTGACTTCTTTCCTGCTTCTCTCCCTCCCTTCTCTTCAGAAAAGGGTAGAAAAGGCTCTATTACCAAGTAAGGAACTGCAGGTGCTTTCCTCCTGAGCTTTCCCCTCGTCAAGGTTTGCTGTTCCTTGTGAGCAGCCACGAGGGTGACTTTTTTTGGCCTGCATTGCATAATGTGTTACACAGTCCTCGGCTCAGCTGACAACTAGGGTAAGGTCCCTGGCAGGCTCCCAGCAGGTTTGCTCAGAGGCAACCCTTGCTGGGCTAATGCTCTTCCCAGCAGCCGCAGATTTAATTAGGAACTTTGCAGGGGAATTGTTACTTTTGGTGCAAAGAATTGTTAATTAGCCTCACGAAGACAAGTGTCAAAGTTGTTCTGGAGAAGTTTCCTGTCGGCTGGGTGAAGGCATTTAATCTCTTCAAGATGGCTGCGGTTTTGTTTACAAACTCCTGCGTGCTGCGCTAGCTAAATATGGGTGCACGGGGCAGGTGTGGCCAAGTGCGTGTGTCAGCCGCTATTTTCATCTCAGGTGTAGTAATGAGATATGTATGTCAGCGAAGTGAGGTAATTCACTTGCGTCCCATTGCATCATGAAGTGCAGCAAAGTGAGGGAGAACTTGACTGCGGTTGCGATGTTTTTCGTTGAATAACCTCTCGGTCAAGCCCTGTGAATTTTATTAGTGCAATAAAATTCCTTTGAAAATTGTGGCCTTGCCCTTATGAATAAAATGAGCAAGAAATTTGGTCTAGGATATCTGGATCTTGTGGTTTTGAGATGAGTTTAAAATAATGCAGCAGGTTTGCCCTTCTGTATTTTTCGTTGTCAGCAAGCCTGGTTCAAAGCCCAGTGATGCAAAGGATATTCACTTATGGTGTTGGCTTATGGCTCATAACCACATTAGAAAAAGTGAAGGGGGAAAGGAATTATGTGGAGAAGGAATATGCACATTCTTAAAAGAGAATTAATCTGTAATTCAAGGTCCTTTGCTCCCCTGATGTAGGGAGGACCCTCACCTGAGTGCTTTCTGTTCCAGGCCACCATCATTCAGGGCTAAGCAAACCGTGGCGGGAGTCAGTCCTGGTCAAAACGGGGGCTGCGGAGGTGGGCATTGATCCTTAAAGCCCTCTTCTCTGCCCAGTCTCCTCTCAGATAAGAGGAAACCAAAGCAGGAGTACAGGTTGCACGCGGTAGTCGCATACCCTTCCTATCGCAGAGGTGTGTGGTTGCACAGCCCGGCCTGCCCGGTACAGTTGTCCTGCTGAAATTTCGGTTAGCCTCAAAAGTTCCCTGCGAGGCTGAGCTAAAAAAGGAAATCGGCTTTTCTGCTCCAGCTCTGTTTGCTGTTATCTGCTGTCACTCTGCAGAGCCGTTGCACGACGTCGGTGATGTAACGGGAGTTGGTTGCATCAGCATCACATGAAGCGCAGGAGGGGTTTGGCGAGGTAACCCCGGGGCAGCCCCAGGGGAGCGGGGCCGGGCTGAGTCACGCTGCTCGCCGTCTCGTGCCCGGGCAGCACGGGGCGAGCACCGGCCCCGGGCCAGCGTCTCCTGCAGCTCTGAGTCACCTCCCTAAACATCACAAAGTTCGCGTGTATTTTTCGCAGCGGCCAGGGTGCCGGAGCCAGGCTGGGGAACCCCATGCGTCTCACTCGATCCCGGGCAGCCCATCTGCCCAAAAGCTAATCCTACCCCAGAGCTGCGGGACTCTGGAAAAGCAGATGGCATGGAGGGAACTCTAGGCTGCCGGGATTCGTCTTCTCTTTTCCTTTCAATGTTAGTTTGCATCGTGGCTTTCGTAGGCATTTGGGGAAGTCTGTGGAGAGAAGTGAGAACGCAAAGGAAACCGAGCTGTGGGAGGGACAGGCTGGATGCAGGCTGCAAGGAGCCGTAGCAAACATGTGCCCTGAAAGAGGTTTCTGAAGGGGAGTAAGAGGAAGTGTGAAATCTTCAAATGCGAAGAAAATCACAATTCTGCAATTATTTTGGAAGCTATCCAGTCCAGTGTAACAAGGCTAGAGTTCAAAGAATCATCTGAAATATACTGTCTTTGTTATTAACTATGAGAATAAAAAAAAAATTTGCTATTTTATGGGGCTCAGAGGAAGCACCAACACTTTCCACACAGCATCAGATATAAATTTATTAGGGCTATTAATGGGGCAATGGCCACATTAGCACCGGCACCCGTGCAAGGAACTATTTCTGTATGCTGCAATGTGGTCATGGCTATGAGACCATGCAGCTCCCTCATGGAGCCTGTGGTCAGTGTTGGATCAGAAGACTTGGTCTGCCTGCCTAAATTTCAGCCACAGCAAGTGGAGGCAAGTCCTAAGGTGGAGGATGCACATTTCAGCAGTCTGTTCCTAGAGAACTTCCCCCTGGGCTAGGGTAAGCCATAGGGGCTGGGAAAACCCTAAAATGATAGATAACATATGTGACTAGGAAAAGACTAAGTGTTTTTGAGGCCACTTTTTTAATCTTGCCAGGCTGGATGAGGGAGACCCACATCTGGTGATCTCAAAAAAGGGAAATGGTGACTTTTCATCAGAGAAGGCTGCTTTAGCAAAGCAACATTGTTTTCAAGGACAGATTGGTTCTGATGATCCTTCTGTTTAAAAAAACAAAACAAAACTTTTTTTAAGCTAAGAACCAGTTAAGGCATACAGTTTTGACACTTCCTAAATGACAGAATTTGAAACTTTTGTTTAGATGTAATTGAGAAGTGAGAACATAGAAAATAATGTTTTTTGCATTTCCTATATTATCAGTTCGTGAACACTTCAAGATTTTAATTTCTTCTTCTTTTCATGCCCTGAGTATTTCTTGAAATTTCAGTATCTTAACTTTAGGTGATCATGTCTTCAACAGGATGTAGGAGATGAAGTTCTGTAGCAGGGACCAGGAGGGAGATATAATGCAACATGTTAGACTTCTACTAGGGAAAAGAGACTCCAAGGGGAGAATTCAGAGATTTAAAGAGGAAAAAAAATATTTCATTTGTTTAGTTGCAGATGAACTGGAGGAAAAGATCAAGTATTAAGTGGACAAAGTGGGAGGATTTGTGTTTGGCAGGATGGCAAATAATGAGGATTTTGGCTGAGGTTTTCTAGGTTGGTCCAAAAAGAATCCTGTAATAATCCAACTTCTAGGTGCTTGGTATTGAAGAATAAGTTTTGCTATCAGCAAATTGTTCCAAAATGGCAAGTTATGGAGATTCCTACATGTCTTTCTGAAGCTCTTGATAATAGCTACCACCAAAATAAGAAGCTGGAGCAGACTCTTCTTTTCTAGCAGGACAAGTCTCGCAACCTAACACTTGATGAGAAACTATATAAAAGATAGAGAAAGTAGATATATTAATGCCAGACTGACTCTTGACACTGCCCTGGAAATGTAGTAATTACTATAGCAGCATGAAAAACAAGTGTAATGGTGACAATTCAGCCATTCACTTTGGGCCTCCTGCAAGAGCAGCAGCCCTCTTCTGCCTTTGGGTGGTCTCTCGCTGCTCGCTGCCTGCCCGCACAGGCTTCTTGCGATCAGTTCATTAATCATCGCATACGACGTACAATATTCACATGAGCTTGGGAAGAAGCACTGTTCTTCCCAGCAGACGCTTTGGAAGGGGTTCGTATTTCACATGCAGGACTCTGGTGCCAATATGCCCTGGGTAGGGAATGACATCAAACAAACAAGGGATTTCCTTGGAGTGTGTCCTGGAAACTTGAGGAGTCCTTGATGGCATCTGACATCCCATTTGCCTTGAAGTTAACAGTTTCCTGACATCTAGCCTGGCTGTACCTTTATATAATTGTAAGCCATGGATTTTAAGCTGTCTGAAGGAGATTAAACTGTTTTCCAGACAGCTGCCACAGACTGATGCTTGGCATATGGATAATGGATAGAGTTACCAGCTTGGAAATGTGCTGGAAAATGAGTAAATTCCTTTTATGAAAAACAGTGCAGAGAGACTGGTGAAATTGCTCAGAAAATTAGGAGACAATTGCTATGTTCTGGCAACCATGACAAATTTTTCCAGAAGAAGACTTGCTTCTTGTTTGTTTTCAATTTCCTACCCATATATAACATACAGAAGCTCATATTTTCACTGGCCATCAGGAAGAAAAATGCTACTGCAGATGCATAAGACTAGACCTTCCCTTTGCATAACTGATGAATTTTCTTCCAAATCAGTGTAGTGCTACTGCTTTACACTAAATGAAGATCTGACGCATGGCCAAAAGTTATTGCTGCTCTCAGTACAGTGCCACGATAAATATGTGTGACCAGTTTCAAATATTGATATGAATATCTCTTAGGTGGTATTATATTCTTCTTTAGCAATCCCTTTTGAAACTCGTTCCTGCTGTAACAGCTGTGACCACAGGGCTTGGTGTGCATTTCCAGAAGGCTCCTTGCTGCTGTCTGCAGCATCTGGGAAGGATGAGCTCGGTGCATGCTGGAAAGCAGCTCACCTCCCATAATGCCAGCTTTCAAAGGGGCCTTGGGCCTGCTGGGATGTATTGAACTGATATTGCTGGTGGCTTGCGGGATGTGAGGAGCCTTTTTCTGCCCTGGTGAGAACATAACTCTCTTAAAATATTTTCTTGCTATGTCTTCTTCTGAGGACTCCTAGTCCTGGAAATCAAGTTGAAAAAATTGCAATTCTGCTACAAAACTTGGTATCCAACTGGAAGAAATAAGAGCCAACTGAAAATATTAGGGTTGGGTTTCAGGTAGGTAGGGTTGGAAATCATCACGGGGATGATTTCTATTAAGGCTGTAAGTGCTCTGCTGTTTAAAGACTTAAAACTATCTGTGCTTGCTAAACTGTGCAAGCGGGTCGTAAATTGCTGCATGTTTAGGCTTTGTAAGTGACAGTATTACTGAATGCAATGTGACCCAATTTGGTGGAGCATGACGCCTAATACCTGCTAGTAGTCCAGGTATTTCAGTGCTTTGATATTAGCAGTATTTCTCCTTCCTTAGCTGTGATTTACAGCTTTTCCAAAGCTTCCTTTCCCCTCTCCATTTAAGGATGTATTGTTTAAAGATAGCTTCTCTGGACATTGTGTGTGTAGTTATAAAGTTTTATTACTTTATGAATGAGGAAACTGAGACAAAAATGTTAGATGTCTTTCAGAAGACCATTTAAATCAGGGCTTCATTCTTGCGTCCCTCTCCAAGAGACAGCTTGTGTTATTACCATGATATTCTCACTTAATGCTTCTTTGTGACCTCTTTGTTTATGGACAGGTCCAAATCGAAACCTTGGAGCTGAGTGCGTTTGAGAGTTAGGAAGCCCAAATATAATCGGCTTGAACAAAACCTGGGCAACTGCGAAGTGCAACAGCTGAAGCGACGCTTCTGGCCTGTGCTTCCTCCTTCCAAAGATGTTGGACGGCTAACAAAGAAATTGCCTGAAACGAAAGGAAACAAAAGACTGAGGAGGAGGAGGAGGAGGAGGAGGAACGGCTGGACCTGAGGCTGCTGCTAGCCTACAGAAGCTGCCCTGGCGATGAGGCCGTGCCTCTGCCCAGGGAGCTCTGAAAATGCAGGTTATGAATCACAACCCACAGGTAGGCCTGTATTGCATGTGCAGCTGGGTAAAACATTTCTCCCGAAAGTGCAGCGTCCTGAATGCCCCCCGCTTACGGGGGCGTGGGCTGTGACCGCATAGCTGCGCTCCTATTCACGTTTTGTGGGGTAAAGTCCGATAGTCCGGAGTCCGGAGCTGAAATCCTTGGCCGCGTTCCTGCCAGCTCACACCAATGAAAAGCAGACCACAGCAGGATATCAATTTTAGGAATGTAGGAGTTGCCTCAGCAGTTACCAAAGTTGTATCTAAGACACTGATTAAAAATATTCCTCATGTAGGTTGAAATAATGACACCGCATTGTACTGGGTGAGGGGGGAGGGAAGAAGTAATTGGATTTATTTTCAATAGGCAGTGTTGAAAGGGATCCAACATGAATAGAGATATTTTCTTTTTAACAGTTTCAAAGCTAAATTAAGCTAAACTTAGATAATGAGGGTATTGCTTTTATATTTGGGGTGTGCAAAATCTTTCCATTATTAAAATTTATAAATAGAAACTGACATCAGAACATTGCCTCGGGCATGATGCTACTCTCCCTGGAATTTTGCCATTTACTTCAATGGCAACAGTTCCCTTAATGACAGTGAGCTGTCAGAATAAGTACTTAATAGTTCAGTAGAATTTTTTATTAATAATTACAAGTTTCCTATTGTTAAGATAATCAGAGAGCTGGACAATAGGCCAGTGATGCATAGGAAGGTCACAAGAAGAGATCTGAAGTATGACAGATGAGTAAGAGAAAAGGAAGAGTCTGTTGAAATGTGGTAGGATCCTGAAATTTCCGTCCTGTGACAAATGGGTAGAGATGCACTGAAATGATTTGAAGTAACTCCAGGGTCTGAGAATCCTATGTTTAAAATGCATCTCTCCACAAGGTCTTTATACAAGACTGTTATCGTTGGCTCTGATTCTCATGTCCACTCTAAACTAAGAGTAATTCTAGTGAGCTTTTTGTAAAGCTCATGTGAAAGTGAAATAAGACCTGTGGTTTGTGCTGTCACAGAATTTCTTGACATTTATTAACTTTGCAAATATATTTTGCCAAGGCCTTTTATTCATTACTATCTGCATTAATGGTAAAGGGTTATATACACACTGATTCAGTAGTGGTAAAAGGGTGATGTGTTAGACTTTTTGCGTATTAGCAATCTTTGTATATCAGTGAATACTGTATTTTAGCTATTAAGAGTCCTATTCCTATCAGTTTGCGTAACAGCTGGTTGATGTATGCTTAGTGAAAATAGGGTGGAAAAGCAGTGCTTCAGATTTTTTTTCTCTGCTGAACTGACTGGAAGTAGAAGCAGCTTTAACCTTTATAGGTGTTATCTGGGCTCTGGAGGGGAAAGTTGCTATAGGAAGATGCTTATTCATTGCATTGCACTGACTGCAGCTCCGACATTGTCAATACTCTGGGAGTGGGAATGGTATAACAATTTTCACTGGCCCCTGCTCCACGTCGTGTCCTGTTGCGTGAAATCCACAACATTAATTCTGTGCTATGAGCATAACCCAGAGGTGAATCTGGGTCTCCAGTTTGTAAGAGCTCTGTAATCTCCTTGTCCTGAGCATCCAACGATGTATCTATAGCAGCAGCTATAGACAAGGCATCACATGGCTTGCGAGGCACTGACAGCAGCAGCTGCATGAGCTTTTTCCTTAGAGTCCAAAGTGCTGGGCACCTGCACCAGTGTTGGATTATCACATTTTGCAGCTAGGTTTTGAGTCCGTTCTTTAGAAATTATGATTATTACTGTTGTGTTTTGTAGAATGCATAAAGAAACTTGGGGAAGATGGAGCCTAATTAGCCTGCGTTTTTAGATGGACTGAATCGGCGTAGATTCATTGACTTCAGTAGAATTATTTGTTCCCTTGTACTAGCTGAGGGAAATAACATAGTTGTACGAATCAGCTGCAGATGAGCTAAAAATGAGAAATGAATCCCAGCTGTATCACAAAGTGCAGGCTGCAAGAGCCAATGTTTGTAGTGCAGCTTGTCTTTGTTTTTCTGGCACCAAGTGATTCCCCAAAATCCAGATGTTGCAACTCAAGTCTCCCTGCTTCTGCAATAGAGACAAAACTCTTCCTTTAGATCAACAAGGTGCTCTTTAGGTTGAAGACTCTACTGTACTTACTGTATACCCAAGGGAAAGAGGGGATTGCTGCCTCAGAGGTCCACAGGATCACTGGGCTCCCATCAGATGCTGACATCTGCATGAGGTTTCACTGACCTTGGAGGGCTGGTGAAGTACAGGGATCTAGCCATAGGTCCCTCTCCTGGACTGGGGCCTGGGAGTCAACCTTTATGAGAGTGAAGAGAAGAATTAAGGTGCACATGTAGAAATGATGTTCAATAACTTTAATGGCTTTCATTACTCAGGCTGAGGACCTTGGTTTGTCCTTGTGCCTGGTGGGCGTACGGGGGAGGGCAGTGGGCTGGCTTGGCGGGGCTAGCACAGACCCCGTGCAGCAGGATGGGGCTGCGGAGGGAGCAGCGTGTGCCTGCGGGGCTGTCCATGGGGCAAAAGGCTCTCGTGCCTGGGTGCATTGCCCTGCTGGGGATCCCTCGTTCCTCTACTGGAGTATAGGGTACCTTCTGGTTCGGGAGGAAAGTGACTTCTGCTCTCTGGCTAGTTTCTTTGGTCTTTTCAGCTAGATCCTTTAGCTTTATTTGCTACTTACTTTTTTTCCCCCCCTCCCGTAATAGACTTGTGTGAACTTCACGTAACAAACTGATGTAAGTAATTTTTCTTCAATATGTAAAATAGAGGAGAAAAAGCTTTCAGCAGCTGTTAACTGCATTAACTCATGAAAGACTTTCCTTTAAATTCCTAGTAATTGCAATAGTTCTTGATGCTCACTGTGCCTGCCTAGGTAGCTTTCGAGGAAAGGATGTTTTTGTGTGGAGAGTAAATAGGAGTTCCTGGAAAGCTGGAGCAGACCCTTAATGTGTGTGCTGATTCAATAGTCAATGCGTGCAAGCCTTTCCTTGGTTTTAATAACTTTTTTATGAACCTATTGCATAAATGCTGCTGCTTGTTCAGTTAGGTATGCCAAAGCAAGAATGGTAAGCTCATGCTGTTAAAATCTTACAAATGTTAAAGATTAATTTGATAGTATCCATCGGCTTTGTGCATGTTTTCATGTGAATAGATCTATGTGCAACTGAAATTTAAGAAAAACTTTAATCGTATGAACTATGAAAGAGATCTTGTAATTAATTATAAATGTTTCCCTCACTGTATTTAGATAATGCTTTCTGCAGGATTTGAATGAATCCCATAAGAAGGGATAAAAGTCCTTGACTGCCTTCCTACATGTACATACTTCTGTATTTGCATTTGAAAGGCACAACTATAATGTATACGGCAGTGTAGTTCACAGAAGAAGGCATTGTCTTCAAACAGGTGACATAATTCACTTGTCTGCTCTCTTAATTTTTATTGCTGAATGACTAGTTCCAGTCCTGTACAAAATTTAAGAAAATCGAAGGTTAGAATTTTTTCACTTAACAGTCTTGAAGAAAGGGATATTACTTATGCAAAGGGCACATACCTTTTAAAGATACGAGCAATAACATGAACTTACCAGTTCATTGCCACTGCTGAACTGAAGCCAAGAACCAAAGCTCACTACTTGGTCCTTTCATATGACTTTTACAGTAGTACCTCAGTTTAATGAGCTACCTTGCAAAGCAGTCACGAGTGAACTGGGGCCTTCCAAGGCAATGTATATGCCTACGTGAAGCTTGTGACTATTTGCAAAGTAGAAGGGGCTGTATCTTCCAATGAGCCATTTCCTCCTGCTATCTTCCGAGTAGATTTGCACATTATGTGCTGATTGCAAGTATTTTGCCTTCTTCACTGAAGTAGTTAATGACTTTGCCCAAAACCTCATTTCATTCTGCAACCTTCATTTTAAAAAAAGATCGCTAAAGGTTATTCCCAAGACTTCATCAGTGATACTAGGAATGAAGCTTTGTTCCTGTGTAAGACGGCAGCTGGCTACTCATAGATGCATAAATATAGCCATGTAGTTGCATGAGCTATATATATTATCTGCAGACTGCTGAAAAATCCCCAGGAGGCGGCCTAGACAAACAGGTTGTTTGTCTAAAATATCTTTTAAGTCCAGACTCCTCTAAGCATGCGACACCTTTTTGGAATAAATCATGGAAATGCTGAAACGGGAACAGCTATAGAGGCGATTGCATCATTCACTGCCTCTATTCCTACCTGAAGCAATCTCCCGAGCTGTTCTTGCACAGCATATACTGATAGGCAAACAGTCACTAACGTGTGACAGCTGAGTCAGACGTGACTCTGCTGCCTCTATGACTACTTTAATTCTCCAGGGAGATCGTGTGAGCTCCTCACAGCACCTTTTCTGGCTATGAATAATCTGAAATATTGTAACCAGCGTGACATAAGTTGACTTTTTTTTTTCATGCAGGTATACTCAGAGTGTTATGTAGACATCTGTGTCCCTAGTGGATGATATTTTATTTATAAGCGTAGCATGCCCGGAGTGCAAGTGTGTGCAGTGATAGTCCTGCTGATGAAGCAGAAAGTGCAGTGGCTTATGATACCATTGTTTTATAACTATTTACGATGGACAAATCTAATGGCCTTTCATCTTTTTTGGTTCTAATACTTTTTGTAAGTGATTTTAGAAAGTTGGAGGCTTCTGTGTTAATTCTATTAAGTCTTCTTGAAGCCTGCTGTAAGCAATGGGGAAAGGCTGATTTCTTTATCAGATGTTTTGCACCAGGATGCCCCTGGTGTTGTGCACAGATCATAAGAAGTGATGGTTTGGTGTGCTGAGAGACAGTGAGCACATGCTTTGTGGCAGTTTTGTCCGGAGTGGCTTTTGTCCCCATTTAATAAGTGTGACTGGGTAACCTAGAGGTAAAGTCTGTGCATACTGAGGTCAATAATTTTGCACAGCTCTGACAGAGTTTACCTAAACATGTCCATACGCTGCGTGAGAATTTATCTCCTTGGGGAGAGAGAAGGATTTTTAAACAGCCCATGTATCCACCTTACTTATCAAGCCAAAATTTCTGGTAGGAAGTGAAAAAACACAGCTAGTGTAGTGTAATATCAGTAATATGTGAACTAACAAAAACTAAGACCAAAGAGTGACAGCTATTGAGGAAGTTGCTTTGAGATGCCTCCAAAATCTACAATTTCAGAGCTGAAAAAGAGGTGGAAACAAATCCTACTTTGTGCACAGCCCCAGGTATCACCCTCTCTCTAGCTAGCCAACATGAAAACGTATCGGCCTCCAGCGAGCAGGGCAGTTCCATTTACAGATCTCTTTTTGACCTTAATAGAAATTTTCTTTGCATTTTAAGACAGTGTTTTGTCATAAATATAGTATCTAGACTGTTAGAACAAATTCCCTTCTGCGGACAATGAAAACCTTCTGAATTGGGTTCCCCAAAGCTTCCTGCAGAAGCCTCTTATCTCACTTCTACTTTTTGCCCACCAAACAGGGGATAAGTGAGCCTTGCTCTTGTCCATCCTTTTTCAAGTTATGGGGAAGAACTGCAGGATATGAACTTCTCAACCCAGAATTTCTTAGGTGTGCACGCAAACTGCTATATGCCGTGTCAGTTTTGGTGGAGCTATTCAGACCTTTTATGATCTTGCCTGTTGTAGAACCCTGCTGGAAGAGGAAAAAACACTTGAAGTAACTCCACCTGAGGCATTTAAGTTTTGTAGTGAAAAATCAATGCCTTAAGTTAAACACAGTATATGAGAGGAAGATGTGTTAGTATGTCTATTTAAATGCACACAGTTCTTGCTGTTGTCCTGCAGCAATTTCAAAGATGTCCTTTCTTCAGTGGTGAAAGCCAGTAATTTAGCAGTTTCATAACCATAGGCTAATGTCATATAATTAAGATGAGGAAATAAATGGAAATGACAATCAAGTGTTTTTTTTAATTGCTTTTACTTCTGTGTGTAAAGTTTTTAATTGACTCGCTACCAAAAAATTCTCCATCCTGACGGTGCTGTGGCTCTTTTGGCTGTTGCCGTAAATGTTACTTGGTAAGCCAAACTGTGCAGGACACTCTACTGTTCCTTTTATATACAGATAACAGATAATTACTCTCTTATATTTTTTTTGTTTCACGGTGGGAAGAAACTGAGGTCTTCTAATACGTTTTTTCAGGAAAAATGAGAGTCTTGCCTTGCTTCTTTACAGCTACTTACACTGGAGTTTAGCAAAGACCACTCTGCTTTTGGGTGCTCTGTACTGGGAGTTTCTTGGTCCTTTCTATTGGGCATGCTTTCTGCACAAATAATTTAGTATTAATTGGGTGAGGAAGGTAAAATAAAACTGAAACTATATCTATACCTTGTATCCCAGTGTCTTTTCCTGGGGCATAGGCTTTCATGAACTGTCCTTAAGAAAGTGTAATGCTGAGTAATGGTAGTATTCTCTGCACTCCAAAAGCCAGTGACTGGGTGCCTACACCAATAACAAGGTCTACGTCGTCCTGTTTTTTAAACTCTCCCCTTCTCAGAGGGCGAAGACAAAAAATGGAAAAGGAACAACCAACAAATCAAATGTAAGTGAAATCCCCAGCCGCTGTGAAATAACTCTTCCTTCCCTCTCTCTTCCTGTGCCCCTTATCACTCTTGAATTTCACTGTAGGCCTAATTTTGGAGGTGGTGGAGCTGAAGCTTAGTGGGAAGATGATATACTTGGCTGACAAGTAGCAGTGCTCTTCAAGGGCTAGCTGGGATGGATAGCGGTCCATTCCTGTTCCACTGCAGCTGCGGGGTTTGGTTGGCTGGGCGTCATCCCAGATGACGCAAAACCTCATGGTGCAGTTCGCTGAGCTCCTGCCTGCAGCACAGGGCCATTGGGAATGTGCTTTCCCTTGGCTTCCTCATGCAGCTGGTTCTCCCCTTGAGGACGTTTCTGGCCGTCATTGTGGTCCCCACTGCTAAATGCACCCCTGCTCAGCCCCGGAGCCCACACCCGCGAGGGAGGCAGCAGCGGGCTGCCTGTGGGACCTGCCCTGGGTCTCTGCATCCACTGGATCACGGCAGCTGGTAGGGGGAAGGACAACTTGTGCCTCTTGTGCCTGGTACTATAGGTAAACAGGAATTTCACATATTTTCAGCATTTCTCTGAGTATTGTTTCTGCCACCTGCTGCAGAGCAGTGTTTAATGTCAGCATGCCATCCGGGCTGGAATAAGTTGTTTCTACTCACTTGGATTTGAAGAAGCCTAAGGATGCCTATGAGCAAGGCTGAACAACAAGTGGTTATGCAGGTAGAGCAAAGCTGCTGTGTCCCCTTTGGTGAGCTGAAGTTTTTATGCTTGGAGAAGTTTAGATACCTGAGGGTTTAATTTTCTTGGCTGCCAATTTGGAATTAATTTCTCCATGTGCAATTAATTTGAGCCATTTATTTTTTCCATTTGCCCTGTCAGATTTTTTCCCCTTGAGATGGCTAGCGCCTGGGTTGGATCTCCTTCACAGTCCTGTTGCTGCTGCTCTTTGCTCTCCCAGGTGGTATAGCGTGGAGGTGTGGGAAGGCTCCTTTCCTTCAGCTGAGCCATCTGTGTGGCAGCAACCTCGTGCGGGGTTTGTGATGGTCACAGCTGTGGCCCATAAAGTCAGCAGGACAGCTCTGATTTTTACAGGCAGTGAGGGTTTGGCTGTACCTGGAATCAGAAAATCGGTATTCAGAAAAGCCCTGCTAAACCAGTAGAGTTACACTGGTTTTACACCAACATGGATTATGCTCCAGGAGTTTAGTATGAAGTATGCCTACTCTCACTGTTTGCTTTTGTGTATATGTAAGAATAAATAACCTCTCAACTGGGCACTCTTTGGAGACAAAGCTGCCTTTTCCTTCTGTATGTAGATTGTTCTTATCAAGACATGGTCCAGGTCCATGAACTAGATCCCCTTAGTACAATTAATAATAAATAACAAAGAAATTACACAAAGCTTTCTAGACTAACATTGGCAGACAACATGGGAACCTCATCTCAAGTCCGTGTCTTTCTGCCCCCATCGCCTCTCATGTCCTCACAGAGGGTGGTCTCTACTGGAGGTTCATGTCTACTGTCATATCTGAGTTGTCATCACAAATACATATTCTAAATAATCATAGCACTTTTTTCAAACTTTGGTATGCATGTGTGAGCTTTCTGTCTTCTCTTTCCACTGATAATAGAGGCTTTCTGGCCACTGCCCAGGACCTTTTGGAGGCATTCGAATTATGCGACACCTTGTTTCCTGTCCACATCGTTGGCGGGCCTCCAGCTCCTGCAATTGTATCCCTGAGATGTGTTTGGATAGAAAATTCTCACTTTTATTCTGGGACTGTTTTTGCTTTGATTTCTGCTTGTCATTAGGTTTAGAATGTGGTTAAGACCTGTCTAATACTTAATGTCATTTCCTTCTTGAGATATCCATTGGCTCGTGTCTTTCTGTGATTTTTGCCTCCCACAGTGATATTGCAGCTGGACATCAACAGCTTCATCTTTGGGGTTCTTGTCCTAATTAATTTTAAACTCTGCTTTGCCTGCTGTTTTTGCTGTGTTTTTATCTTTTTAGCATTTCTAGGATAACGCTGAATAGTAGAAAGTTACCGGTAAAATATAGGTCTTTATTTTTGGCTATGCCAGTGATTGAATAGGTTTCATTATCTGTTATCAGTAATAACACTAAACAGCAGTGAGCAGAGGATGCAACCCTGTTTCATGTCACGTTTAAAGGCTGCTCTGTGGTTGTTCACCCCCTTTAGAGAACTTGCTTTCCACCTGGGAGCTTGAGCTTATGTGACGATTTTAGCCAGGACTCGGTAGCTGTGAAAGGTGGTCGCCGATGCAGATCCGCGCAGGCGGTCCTGTGCTGGGGGACGTCAGGGCCGTAGTGCGGCTGGGTCACGGCGTTCCCGAAGTCAGGAGCAGCCTCGCTGTGGGTCTCCCATGCAGATTCAGCCGGCTCCATTTATGAGTGCCTGCATCTTTCCCACTGCTTGGTGTGCCATGCTGAGAAGACTTCCCTCATGGTAGAGACCACTGTGGTTTCTCTCCAGTTGCTCTAGTCATTTGAGATATCCCTTTTGGGGGGTATTTTAGCAATGATTTGATGTTTTCCCTGGCCTGGAGGCATGTTTTTCCCCCTACGCTTAATTAAGGAGCTTTCGGATGGTACAATCAAGTGTTTTTTAGCATTTCTTTTGATTTGATCATCTCCTGCCATTTTGTTGTTTTTCAGCTTCTCAATTGCAGCCTGAGATTTAGTAAATAGATAAATAAAAAACGGAAGGGGAAAATTCATCATTACCTAGAAATGTATTTTTAAATTGAAATTCTGTGGGACTCAGTGAGTTAAGGCCCATTTTTCTAACAAAATGTCAGCTTGGTGCTAGGCTTTCTATTGAAAGTAGTATAATTGGATTTCCATGGAAAGAATATTTCAATATAAATGCATCCTTGCAGTGAGACTCTCTTCAGTGCCTTATACTTCATTACTAAAAGGAAGCAAGAACATTTCAGGAAGGGTATAATGTATTAGCGCAGGACGAATAGAATAAATGTCACACTGTAGCTAAGATAAGATGTAATTCAGGAGCTAAGCTAACTTGCAAATGCACGAACTCCAGACCAAATGATGTTTCACAGACTTTTTCCCTAGATAACATAGGGAAAGGTGGGCAGGAAATGAGGATATCCCCAATAGCAGGCAACTAACCACCTTGCTGAGTTTTATCATCTCGGAACCATAGTATTTCTCAGGAAACGTACCATGCTTGCCATGTGATGTGCCTCAAGTGGGCATTGAACCAACTGCCAGCAGTGAAGTGCTCTGAGTCCAATGAACAAATGAGGCTGATGACAATGTTTAAACTTGCAGATGCTTAGGGATCAGATGTATTGCTTTGTGCTTAAAAAAAAAAAAAAAAAAAAGGAAAAAAGAAAAAGTGTTTATGCTAGTATAGCCAGGCTAGACTGAGTGCCGAGTTTAAAAATCCTTGATGTGGCCAGATTCACTGACTTGCTCATGGCCTTCAGCACATCCTTTACATCGCATTTAATATCTATATAGCACACAAAAATGTAGCTGTGAATGGTTTTTGAAATTAATTCTTACTTACAATCATAGAAAAACTTAGATAAAAAGTGTTTTGGAAAATATGCATTGTTATCCAAATAATAATTGTGAAATAGTTTAGGCTTTGTGCTTATGCCCTTGCAGATGGTAGATAGGAGCAGTCATACAAAAAATATATTTTTCAAGGATTCTTTAGTGGCTTGTAGTTAGGTTTTAAGCCTGGATGCTGCAGTCAGTTCTATGCAGAAAGACAGTGGTCTCCTAATGGGTAGCCTCATTGGTTTCATGCAGAGGTCTCTGGATAGCATTTCTAGCCAGTTTGGGTTTTTCTCCATCTTTACAGTTCAACCTAGAAATGTTATGATATCAAGTTAAAAAAAATAATCCCTCAGAACATATGTTTGTTTGATCAGGCTTAAAACATTCTTTCTTCTCTGAACCCCTCATTTGGAAAACAAAACAAAACGTGGGACTGATTCTCAGAAATATGTTGAATTTAAAGAATCTCATTGTACACCTCCTCATATCATTCCATGAAGATCTTCCCATTTTCTTACGTGTTCTCCTTTTACTTGAACAAGACCAAGATTAATTTTATTTGTTTGTAGGGTCAGCTGAAACGTAAGGGAGCCTAGAGGTGCGCAGTCTTCAACTCCTTTTTCTTGCTGAAAAGGTTTAAAATGGAGGATGATCAACTAGAGTTGGATGCTTTTCTCCCTTTTGTCCTAAATGCTATGTTAGTCCTGATCTCCCTCCAGCTGTTGTTGTTTCTGTGTTGTCCTGGACTCCCTGCAGCTCTACAGGGTTGTCTTTTAGGAATCAGAAAACCCTCTCTCTTCTTCTGGCCTGATGGACTTGTTTTTACTAGCGCAAAGTGGAACAACTCCAAAAGGAGACATTGAGAGTGTCTGTAAAGTTTATGCATTTGCTGATACGAGCTGCTGCTCTTTCTGGCCTCCTTCTTCAGGGTTTGGTAGTATAAAAAAAACCAAAGGAAGGGGCAGGTGGCCGCATTTGGAAATGGCACTTGACTGGGATTTGGGGGATGGAGGTCTGATGGACCAAGCAGTACAAGGGAGTATCTATACTGTAGTGGGACGAACAAGTCTCCTCCTTTACGTGAAAACAATTTGCAAATGTTGATTTTAGCCCAGGGAGAACAGCGTGCAGAGGGCCTACCCCTCTGGAAAACAGAAATGAGCTGGAAGGGAGTCTGACTTTGCCCGTTATGTCTTCATCGAGCCCACACCAGTTGCTTGAGCTGTAGTGATTTATCAGTTAGATTTTTTGTAATGGCCCTGAGTCACAAGGCTGACTTTGTCTTTCCCAGCACTTGAAAAAAGTAAAACTTAATAGCTTCAGCTCGAAGTTACACAGGCTCCCCCCGAAAGAGAATTAAGTCTTTCAGGCTCGCATGCTTTTGGCATCGGATGAGAGGGTGTTCAGTGGGGAAGAGCAGCAACATTATTGTATGACAGGGCAGGCCATCTGCTCCTTTAGATGGGATTATACTCTAGGGGATGTTATTTCCATGGCCTCAGCTGCCCGGCCACTCAGTCAGGTGGCTAGTTGGTTGGGTCCATGGAGATAACAGGCCACATCACTATTTTATGCAAAACTGACAGGATAATACTGAAAAGGGGATGCTCCCCAGTATTAGCGGATACAGCTGTTTTATTTATTCACAGCAACTGAGGTTTGTGTTGCTCGTTCTCAATGATGCGAAGCAGGTTGCAATAACAGTGGGCAAGAATCGGTTAACTTTTTTTCCTTTGCTGCAGGGAGAGGTTTTGGTGTGAACAGTTTCACAGACTGTTTTAAAAAGGAAAAAAAATCAGAGCCAGTTCTGCATGCAGGGCTGGAAACTGAAGAGTTTTTTTCCCTTAATCTGCTTACCAGGTGCAGCAAAAGCAGCTGCGCTCTGTGTTTTTTCATCTTGCCCTGGCAATGACTTTAGCTGTAACCTCTAGCTGCAGTACCAGTGTTTCTGCTTCAGCCAGAGTCTCCTTCAGGCACTGACCTCGCCTGTGTTTCCAAGCTGCTGGTATCAACTATTAAGTTGTGATTAGCTGAGGCCTTAAATTCCCTTTTTATATTTCACGTATCCCTGCAGCTAAGCCCATTCTGTGACTTAAAAAAAAAAAAAAAAAAGGACAGCTTCCATCATTTTCATCATCGTTTCAAATGCTGACACCAGCATTTTTCTCATCTTAGAAAAATGTCTTTCAAGAATTTCTCAAGGCATTTTTGAATCACAACAGTATTTATAAATGAAGTTATTTTAGATGATGTTTCCTTATTAACAGGTTTGTTAATCTGAGTACCCTCTCTCTCCTACACACTCATAAAATTAAAATAGTTAAAATTATATAGAAACCTGTTACATATTGTACTCTGTGTACAGACTTAGCTCAGGAAGGGATAATAATAATATACATAATGCAACACATGACGTTCTCCAACACGCATAGGAAAAAAGGTAGCTGAAATGCCTTGGCTACTAGTTTCAATTGCCCTCTTGAGTATTTGAGCAAGCAGAACTCCAATGGTGAGATCGTATCTATAATATGATGTTCTGCAGAGGATACTTGCCATGAGGTGATCATCCTAGTTCATTTAGTGGAACTTTATGGGGGGAAAGAAGAGAAACTGGAGAAGAGTTATCTAGTATTTTGGAAAAAGATGTCAATGCGAGTTTTTTCCCAGATTTTTCTTGTAAAAACTTTTGTTGATTTTTGCCAACAGTGCTATTCATTTCAGACAATGAGAAGCAAAAGGGAATGCACATACTCTTTACTGTTATCACTAAAGGAAATGATCATGCTTCTGAGTATTTTGCAAGATGGGGGAAGAGAGGCCCTATTTGAATATAGCCTGGACGGTCATCAAGGAAGTGAATGGGTTTTCTTCTCAAAACAGTACGTCTTTATGTAGCTGGTGTCGTTCCAGCTCTGCACATGTACGCGTGCGGTGAGGGAGGAAGTGGGTTCCCCGCTCCTGTCCACATGAGCTCTTTGCTAACAGCGCAGCGGCTTTGGTGAGCTCAGCTGAGGAAGGTCCCACAGACGCTGTGGGCGAAGGTAGGAACGCTTCCTGCAGCCTCTGTGCTGCTCATCACAAAATGCTCTGGTCTCGCTGCTTTTAGAAACTAAAAGGAAAAAGCACCCGTCCGGCCACCTGCCTTTCCCAGGGAGTAAGGACTTAACAGTGTTAACAGTTTTCAGAAAGGGTCCAAATTTGCTACGACGTAGGTTCATGTGCTACAGTCTACAGCTCGTGTTAACTTGTTGGGAGGGGAGTCAGAACGTAGTGTCTGTAGTGATGTGTGGATAACAGAAAGGTCTGGTGTTTGATTAGATCTCTCCTTTCCTTCCCCTTTTCCTCCTGCTGTGGCTGATTACAGTTTCCTGAAAATATTACTGACTCCTCAGAGCTGAGAGATGAATTGTCAGCAGTGCCAGCTGAGCCGGTGGTTACCCCAAGCTGTGCCTGCAGATGCCTCTAGACTGGGTGCTCATGTTCGGAAATCTAAAACTGGGTTCTCTCGGTGTCCA
Organism: Dromaius novaehollandiae; assembly: GCF_036370855.1. NCBI lineage: Eukaryota > Metazoa > Chordata > Aves > Casuariiformes > Dromaiidae > Dromaius > Dromaius novaehollandiae. Next base: position 34,002,114 of record NC_088132.1, read on the forward strand.
CCCGGTGTTTGTGTCGCTTTCAGATGTTTCCTTCAATACTCTTCTCATATTCGCTAAAGACAAACATGGTAGGCCTGTAAATTTAGCAGGAACAAATTAGTTTAAAAATGGATTGAATCTCTGTGGAACATTGTTCACATCATCTTTCTATTGTTTGTGATTTATATTTTCCTTTGCAAAGCCAACTCTGTTATTAACATGCCTTGTTCTGATGCTTCTTGAATTTGCACTTCTTTCTTTTCCAGCATCTGTGTTCTCCTGCATATATACATTTTTCCATATACACATATTTAAGCATGCTTGTTTGCTATCCCTATCTCTCTCCCTCTCTTCCTGAGGGCTCTGAGAGCATGTGGTTATAGTGTGAAAGCTTCAGGTAAAGCCTCCCAAAATGTCCTTTCCACCACAGATTCAGAAGAAACAAGAAATAAAGTTAAAACGTGTTGGCAGCTTTGTGAAGGCATTTCTTTGTTTTCACTGATGATTTGCCATCTTGGCGTTTTAGCTGTTTTTACTGTTTAGCGGAATTTGGGCAGAAGGTCTTTAATGCATGTGCCTATCAATGTGGTCCTCACCAATGTCCTGTAGTAGCTGAATCCTGTGTGATCAATGCAAACTACAATGCTGAGCTTAAGAACTAAGAAAAAAAAAAAGCTGTTAATGTATTACTTGCAACCCTTTTCTGTAAAAAGCTGCATTTCTGTCATGATTTGAAGATGTGCTGAGTCAATGGGTTTGCACAATACTTGCATAAGCTTTGGTGAGAGGTTTGGTGAGAAAGCACAGGACTTGTTGGAAACCGGGCAGAAATCGATGTGTGAATGACTACAGCAGGACAGGACAGGGCAGCATATCTGGGCCGACAGCTGGAGACTGCTGTCTCTGCAGAGTTATGGCATAGGTTTATTCTCAGGTGCTGTTTGGAGGTTACCAGTCAGGAGGTTCCCCTGTCCCAGAAGTGACTTCCTCAAAGGGATGGATTTAGTACATGTTTTTACGTGCTCGATCATTTGGCAGATTCCCCTTAGGGCAGCTATGTCTACGAAGATCCTGGTCTGAAGCTTTGTTAGTGATCAGGGTATGTACACCATGAACTCTATTAACTCAACTCATCAGCTTTTGTTTTGTGACCACCATTTTGGCATGCCCTGCTGGCAATGACAGCAGAACTATATTCAGAAAAAGGCAGAGTCTGTAATTAAGAATGGAAGTAAGGAGGAAACTGCAACACATGCAGATCTGAGTTATTGCAAAATGTGGAGTATGTAGATGTTTTTTGATTTAATGCTGACCATAAAATTGAAAGTGGAGTGAGACCGTCCGAGGTTGTGCTAAACAGTTTCCTATGCCAAGGACCAAGACATGACCAAAAACTCCCCAAAACTTCACCTCCTAAATCTCTGAGTCTCAGCATCCCACCTCAGCTACTGCCCAACTCTGAACTGCTTTAATTTCCACTGATGTGTGTAAGCAAAACCAATCTCGACATAGCTGAGTGACCTGGCACTCTTGACCATGGCCAAGCCTTGGCGTGTTCCTCAAACTACATATTTCCTGCTTTCGTTGTGCTGGGCAAGAGGTGTTTCGGAAAACTTATGAAAAAGTGGATGTCTATGTGGCTTTTTTCAGGGAGGCATGAGCTCACCCTTCCCCTGCCCTAGCAGATGTAGGGTTCCTCGGTGCCCTCCAGGACAGCCAGCATTGTGTAACCCTCCAAACCCTTCTGGTTTGCAGGAGTTCAGTGTTACAAAGTTAAGGGTTGCAAAAAGTAAGTCTTTAACCTTAGTCTTTATGTACCTCAGTTTCTTACTTGTAGGCTAGGGGTAATATTATGGACATCACCTCATCCAAGTATTATGAAGATAAATAGATTCAGATTTCTAAATTATAGTCTACTGAATTAATCAGATATAATGATCAAGGGGCCCAAATCAGATGTGCATTAAAATTCCAGTAATTTGGGTTGTCATTCAGATTACATCAATACTAACTTTGAATTTTTCTTTTCCTTTTATACCATGTTTTTCTAGAAAGATAAAGTTGGGGTGTGTGTGTGTGAAAATGACCTGAAGAATTGTATTGGGTTTTCCCAGGACATTTTCAAGGAAAAGAACTAAATTGAATTCAGCCTAATTTAAATTTGGTTGCTGCTACTTCATCTGATATGCATGAAAAGAATTACACAGGGTCATAGTCTTGCATGTGTTTCCCCTCCTGCCCTGATGCTCTCTCTGCCCATTCAGAGGAATATGACACTTCCCTGTGGTTCCTGGTGCTTTATGGTGGGTTATGATAGAGTCATGCAATCTTTCTTCATCTAATCAGAAAGAGGAAAATAATAAATAGTCCGTGATGGAAAGAACCTATAGAGTTTTCTAAGAATCTCCTTATAAGCTTGTACACAAGGCCACAAAAAAACCAACTTCATTTAAGACCTATTACTTATAAATTCAGAATTGATGGTGCAAACACCACTGCTAGTGTAGTTAATCACAGACCCTTTTTCCTAAAGGAATTTTACTCATTAAACAGATTTTGTGTAGCAAGAATTTTAACCATGAATTAATAAGAATAGTTAGCAACTTTAAGCTTAAGACCCTGACTGAGCTTCATCTAGTCCTTCTTACATTACAAAACAGTAAGCACTATTTTTATTCTCTAAATGAGGAAGCTGAGGCTGAGCGCGAGTGGTAAGGCTAGGATTACATGGCAAATCTCTGACACAGCCAGAGTTTGAACTTGGAACTTCTTGGTGTCAGGTGAGTCCTCAGTTTTCTGTTATCCATCATACGATCATGTGGCTGCATGCAGCAGGAATATAAAAGCATGTTTAAAGTTCAGAGAGAAATCCACCTAAATTATTTTACATACCGCTTCTCTGGAGTTTCTGCCAGCTGTAGGAAATAAGGGTAACCTTGCAAGAAAGGCTGTGCATGGTGTTTTTCAGCTCCTCTTGGCAGCTCCAGGAGAGGATATTCTTGGAAAAGGCTCATGCTAAACATTTTGGCATTCATCAAGTTAAACTGTTACATCCTTTGAGAAGGGACCTGCAGAACAGGCCCTGGTTCTTTTCATGGTAATCACTTCTGTGCAGAAGATGCCACCGAGAAAATGATTCCTAAGATAGTCATACAGCCACTAGGAGCAGGGAGCAAGATCGAACGTAGGGTAGCTCTAATACGACTCTATTAATCTTTTGGTCGTTTGAAAGCCACAGCTCTGCTTTGTGGACTTTAAGACACCTGAGGGTTTTAGAGGGCCATGTTTCCTAGGCAATGGGTGCTGCAGAGAGCAGGAAGCAAAGCTCCCTCCACTTCACAGAAGAAATGAGGAAATGAGTGTTTATCTTCTGTTTTCCTGCAGAGAACATTATCTGACCCAGATTATCTGCTGTCTGTATTATCCTGTATCTCATTGAATGGTATGAACACGTGCACACCTTTGGATTTGTGAATGGTCTATTATATCCAACTATCTATTTTTAATATTCTTTATCCCAGCCATTATACTCACTGATATGCTTTCAGAGGAGTCTGCAGAGGAGATAAACCCAGCAAATGTTGCCCTCCACCACAGCAGTGTTTTGTAAAGTAACAGTCACCATTTTTCCATAAATAATGATCCTGCTGTACAGTTTTTATGTGATGGAACTGATTTCATTTTACATTTATTTTTCTACTTCTTCTGTGGGATAGTGAGATTTAAATGAGTAAGCTAGAAACTGTCTGCTCAGTGTGATGCTTTGCTGTATCACTACAGTGTATTAGTCAGAAGGAGGGATGTGCAGGAGGACTTTCACTATTTGCTGTATGAATATTCATGTCCCCCTGCATTTATTTGAAAATTTCAGAAACAGATGGGAATTTGTCATTTGCAAAACATGTTATGTATCCTTTACCTGAACCTTGAAAACTTGGTGGAAGGCATATAAAAGAGATGCAGGTGAAGTGGTTCACAGCTGCTATGGGCTATGAATGGCTGAGCTGTATGGCTGGGACCTCCACGCATATAGGGCTTTTATCCCTAGGGGCACCAGTGCTTCAGGACCTATGCGCATGGGGGAGACATCATTTCCTCCCCTGCAACGCACTTGAAGCAAGGGTAGAGAGTGGGTGCAAGCGGCACTATAAATGGTGCACGGTGGCAAGCGGCGGTTGTGCCTCCACACGCCGTGACAGCTCTCCGCTTCTGTGGAAAGCGCCTGGGGATCTCCTAACGGCCAAGGGAGCGCTGCCAAGATCTCCTTTTAAAGCCTTCTCGGGAAGCAGAACTGGTGCATAACTCGCTGATGGGTGACTAGGCTGCAGCAGTAACCGGCTTGGACTGAATCATGTGGACCCACACTGGAGCTAGACTGAGACGATTATTTCTGGCAAATGTCTTCTGCTCCCCCTGAAATCCTGGAAAAACAAGCTGTGGGTGTATGATGTGACAAGAGAAAAGACTTCAGTGTAAGGCTAGTGCTTCTCCAAAGATGGTTTGTTTTACTTGGAGTCCAAAGGCAGAGATTAGCACTTTGGTTTTTCCTCCATGAGAATACTGTTTATGTGATGAGAGAAAGGGCTCGAAATTAAGATGAATGTGTTAAAAGTTCTGACAGAACTGGTTTTCCATGAGCTGTCAGTGGACAGTCTTGCAGGAGATGAGGTCACCACCCCACTGTAGATATATATGCATGTGTGTGTATATATATATTTTCTGATTTTTGCATCTTCAGATGTGTTTAAAAACCAGAGTTCCCTTGGTTATTGAGGGACAGACCTCAGCATTAAGGTATTAAATCTCTGGGTATTTATTTACATATAAGCACTTCTGCATCAGAACTCTCCATTCAGCACTTTGAAAGAAGCAAATTCCATTAATAACTCTAAAATATATGATTAATTACCATCACTGAATACATGATTTGCTCTTGTAGAGCATCCTAGCCCACAAAGTTCATTTCAAAAGCATTTGAACTTAATTAGTCCTATTTTTTATATATACACCAAGGGATTAAAAGTGTGAGCAAGCAAGTTACCATGAAGTAAGTTAAGGTGTGCTCTTACAGGGTGCCAGCTACTCCCTAGTAACTCCGTGTGTACGTGTTCCTACAGCACAGTAAATGTCAGGTAGCCTATGGCTCAGAGGGATGGGTACGGGACCTCGTGTTTAGTGAACAACACCGCAAGACAGGAGCGTGCACACAAGCACTTACTGCAGAGTAGTGGAGCCACTGAGAACTTGCGCCGCAGTTTCTATTACAGCAGCTCGCTCATTTGCTTCAAAGTCTTAATTTCCTAACTCAGCTAGCACCCTAATTTTTAGTAATGGTCCTGCTTCCTCCTTAGGCTGGTTCAGAGCTCTCTGAATAGATCACTTAGGAAAGCTGATTTGGATTAAAAAATATATTTTGTATCAAACACAAAGAACTTTTTTACTTGAAATTAGTGGTATTTATTGGGTTTAGCTTACTCTGGTCTAACTCATTTGCCTACTTCCTGTGCTTTAAGGTTCATAGGTGTGTAGAAAAGCCCTTATACAGACAGATCTTTCTGAAATGCTTTTATAGTTGAAGATGTAGAAGATAGGAAGCACCCATCACTTTATTTTATTAGCATGAAAGTAGTGAAGCACCATGCTGTAACAGCCTGCAAGAGTTCAGCTTCCAAATAGGGAAATGTGGGAGTTAGCATCTGCGCAAAGTGTAGTGATAAGCCATAGACACCTGCACTGTAGTCTGCTCGGTATGTCCTAGGTTTCACCTGCAAAGCAGGGAATATAAAGCAGTGGTTTCACTGAGGTGTGCCCTTCAAATTGCAGTTTGTGCAGCAATAAATCCTCCTACCTTGAGGAACTCTGAATCATAAATGCTCAGAGCTGGAAGAAAACTCCCGAGGTCATCCAGGTTGATGTCTACACCTGACAGACATCTAACCTGTTCAGAGAAAACCCCTTCGGTGAAGAAGTCTTTGCTGCCATGTTTCACTATACTTACAGCTTAAACACATACCCCTTTTCAAGTAGTCTTCAAGCTTAATTTTTTCTGGCAATTCTCCCAGTGGACAGAGATGAGAATTGGTCACTAGTTTCACATGTTTGATTTGCAAACCTCTAATTCCAGATCCTCTATCACTACAGAGAGTCAGCTTTTGCTTTTATAACTGTAGTCCTTTGCAGTTATCTTGGCTGAATTTTATCCTGTTGATTTCAACCCATCTCCCTTGGCTGTCGGGATCCTTTTGACCTCCAATCCTGTCCACGCGAGAGCTTGCCATTCCTCCCCGATAATGTTTTCAGCAACTCTCGCACACGTGAAGGAGCACTCTGTCATAAAAAGTTGTTAATGGAAGTTTTGATGAGATGCGGGACCAGTCACTGTAGCTGACCTGCCCTCCTTTCTGATGAGATTAATAGCTTGACTGCTCAGCTATATTGCTTTCCTATAAAACATTTGTGCTGCTGTGGTTATTATTTCTTATTATAGTCTATTGCTATTTGGGTGGTTACGCCATACGGCTTGCTGCAACCTGTGCCCTTTGGCGTTGGGCAATGTACAGGCACAAAACCAAACGATGGTCAGAGGCTTAAAAAGCCTACATTTTAAGTAGAAAAAAGCTGACAGATTGGATAAAACAAGCTGTGAGGGGACTGCAATATGAAACTTTGTTTGGAAAAAGCTTCCAAATAATTGCATGCTCAATAAATATAGTGTCTGAGGAAGTACTGTTCAACCCAGAGAGTTAGGATGTCCAAACATGTGACCAAATGCTCATTTTTCACACAAAAGCAGGGTGATTTTTTTTGTCTGAAAATTCTGTTCCTGGTGTGCAATAACAAATATATTCTTTTAAACTTTTCAATCATCATTTCATTTTAAGCATGCTTTCACTGAACCTGTGCCTGTGCTGAGATTTTATAAATGGTTGCAGCAAGTCTGCAGAGCTTATGAATTTGGTGATTCAGGGAAGAATGCCACTGTAGAATGAATGCAGGTGTAATTTATCTTATCACTGGTGAGCTTTTTCCTTGTTCTGGGGAGAAAGGCATATTTCGCATGTGATCTCAGTAGGAAATGTAACATTTTTATTACCCTTTTATGATGCTGGTAAAGTGAGTTTGTTCCTGTGTGTCTGCTTCATGTGATCGTGCCACGAGGGCGTTTGGTGTTTGTATCTTGCTTTCTTAAAGAAACAAGGCTTACGTGGTCACATCCTGAGGGAGTCTGCGGGTGCCATCCATCCCCCATTGATAACTTGCAAACCTGTAAGTCAGCTTTTATCTAAATATGAATGATCAGTAGTGCTGAGACATCAGGAAGTATAAACACATTTCATGAAGGTAAGCAGCAGACAAAGGGAGAGAAAATTGTATTTTTGGTCTTACTAAGAGGAAAGTGGCAACGTGAGCTTAAGCAGCCCATAGCTGACACTGGAAGATCCACACACACCAGCCAGGTTAGAGATGCTGCAGCTGCGGGGAAAAAGCCTAAACTGGACCTTTCACCAGTTAGACCGTCAAGAATCCCCTCACAAGACATAATCTGTAGGAAAGCAGGCTTCCCTTCTTCTCCTGTGGACACAAAGCCTTGTTATCTCCTGCTTTGACTGGTATTTTTAAATTTTAAGGTTCTGCAACCTTTGTGAAACTTGTTAGTTGTTAGCTTGGGGCCAGGATGCAGAGAGACCCCTGAAAAGAAGCTTGAGCTCTGGGTTAGCAATGGCCACTCATTCAGTTGAAGTGGAGGTACCAAAAGGAAAATAGCCAATAAAAGAAGACTCTGAGCTTCTGAGGAGGGTCAGGTATGTGAATAAGCAGCACCAGCACCTGCTCCCAAGCAAGAGACCCCTATAATCCCCATTCAGTTTCCCCATTCTGTTTCATGCTGGGAGATGAAGGCCACTTTGAAGGATGTGGCCAGAATACAAAGACCGACTTTCCCTTAGGGAAGGGAGGGACTAAAGACAAAACCTGAATTTCTAAGTTAAAAAAAAAAAGTCAGGGCTCAAAGGGTGATCCAAGGGGTGACTACAGAATGAAGAAGTCGCTGAGCACCGGTGCTTGCCCAAAGTGGAAGATAATGAATTGGGAGCCAGCAAAGTGCTCAGTTTATTTCCAAGTTAGATAGGATGTAGGCCGGCAGGTGCCCCACAGCACCATTCTGAATTACTTGGAAAAGTTTGTTCACAGCCAGAAGAGCCTCCGTGCACGTTCAGACTTTGGTAGTACTGTCAATGCTGTTGAAAAATGAGCAAAAATTTCAAGAGATAGGTAGCTTTCTGCTGGACCTAGACAGAAGGCCCTAAATCACTTCACGTGGGCTAGATGACAGCCTGTTTTGTCACTGGATCTGCAGAATACCTTTTTTTTTTTTTATTTGCCCTTCTTCTCTCCCTATAAGCAGAATGACCTGCTTTGAATGCAGACTGGCATGGCTATTCCCTCTGAGGACTGGGAAGGCACGTTTTTTTTATGTGCAAAGAACAATGAAGAAGAGTGAAATTTTCTTATGGGAGATGTTTTCCATCCATTTCTGGCGTGGTGCAAAAGATAATACTCTCCCTTGGCAAGGAAAAGAATTGCATTCACTTTGGAAAAAAATCAGCCTGGGCTGGGTGTGCCAGCTCTGGTCTTTGCTATGTGAAAAGGAATGGAAATTTCTCTGCTGCTCTTGAATAGAAAACATGATGAAATATTAATCATTTCATATTGTCTTGCTGGAACTTGTTACATTTTAGAGAAGGAAAATAAGCAATGAATGCAAAGAAATGGTTGCGATCATTTTAGTTCTGGGGCTTGTTTTTTATCGTGCATATCTAGTTCTCGAGGAGGAAAAATAGCTGTACATCTGACGAATAGCTTTTCATGTGAAAATGTGCCTGCATCTGTTTTTGCTAGTTTGGGAAACATACTTTGGATGCTGACAAAATTCATAGCACAAAACCAATCATTTTGCAGAGAAGGAGTATAAAGGCAAATCCTGGACCTACCTTAAATAAGAATAAGGGGCAGTGAGCTCCCAGGAGCTAGCGGAAACCGGGTAGCTCTCCGCTCTGCGCCATAGCTGTACGTGGCCCTGGATATAAAGTGGAAAGGGCGTTTGGGATGGATGTTTGTGGCATAAGCAGTAACGTGTGCTGCTGCTGTGCTGCCGAGACCGTCACGCAGAATGACAAGCCAGTCCTGTAGCCAGACGGGGCGGTGTCGCTCCCCGAGTCAGGTGTATTACTCAGTGGGAATAAGAGCGACAGAGTCAGCCTCAGAGTGGGGTCTAGACCACGACGGGTGCAAAATGCTGCTTGTTACAGAAGAGTCGCTGTTTTGCTGAAATGAGCCATGTGAGGAGGCCCTGACAGCTTTAGTGAAGATGATGCACAAAATGTGGTGGATTAAAAAGGCCTGCTTGAGAGCTATTTGGTTTCCTGACTAAAGATCTGAAAGTGCCTTTAACACATGGCAAAACACAACAGCCCAGCTTCTTTATTTCTTTTTCTTCAGATTTCCTGGATGATGCAGCAAATTGCATGAGGCATTTTGTCTTATGCAACTGCATGTCAGGTTATACAGCTGATGCAGCCTGATGTAATTATGCTGGAAGTCAGACAAGAAGAAACACATGTTTCTGGATGGCGAGACATTGTAGTAGAAATCTTGCTCCTGTTTTGTTTCGTGCAGTCGTGTTGGCTGCCGAGAACAAAGACCTAGTCTTCGTGATGACGAAGCTTTCAGAAGTGGGAGGTGATGACAGGAGTGTGACGGGGCAAAACTTGAGGCAGTCGCGCCTGTACTGAAGTGGGGAGATGCCTTGCCCCATAGCAAGGAAAGATCAGTATCGTTGGGACTGCTGCTACCTTCCCATGTCCATCTGAAAAAATGGAGAGATGTTTGCAGGTTAGGGCTTCAGTGTCTCCATTTCTTCTAGGGCCAGGTTTAAGACCAGGCATCCAAAAAGGTCAAGAACTGTTAATGATGTCATTTCTGATGATGAAAACAATCTGTACACGCGTAAGTACTTGTGACCCACTTCACATGTACCTCTCCATGCCCCTGCTTCTCTTTTGCTCTTGCAAGCTTACTTGCTTTCTCTAGACAGACAGATAATGTGTATGCTTCTGGCTTTGTGCTTTTCTGCACACAACAAAACTGCTGAAGTTAAAGCCCTATCGCTTTTCCGTGACAGCACTAAGCTATTTGATGATCTTTTCTTCTTCATAACCCCTCTTAGCCCTGTTAGACATGGATGCTTGATCCAGTAGAAAAGAAATGTAGCAGGAGCTGTATGACTTGCTCACGCAATTGTAGAGGCACGGCGCAATGTAGGACATCGGTCAAGAAAACAAACATTAACCTGAGTGACTAACGGAGAAAGGTATTCAGTCATGCATCACATGAGGTGCCCTTGCACACTCGCAGCTTTCCATTTCAGTGATCCAGGTACTTTATTTAAATACTGCTGAAAACAAACTTCTGTATTCTGCCAGGTCCCGTTTTGGGGTACACGTCTTCGGCTGGGGAAGGGAATCTGAAGCTTGCCAAAGGCTAAACTAACTTTGTACTGGGTGGTTTGCGGTGTGTAACCATAAGGGCGACAGGGCTGCATACCTTTGCTTCACAGGGTACGCCAACCCATGTCCGGGGCCATAAGATCTTGCATAGCTAAATGTTAAAAACGGGGTTGTATATGACATACAGAAGCTTTCCCACGCAGCTCTATTTCAGAGCCAGACATTTCAGGGTCAGGCTGGTACATACAGCTGCTCGGGACTGACTTTGGGCAGGGAGTCACAGGACTTCCTCATGCTATACAAAGTTCAAGCAGCCTATTTTTAGGCCAGTCTCTGATGTAATAATGTGGGAATTACCATCATATGTGACCTTGCCCCAAATGGATGTGAACACATGTATTAGGAAGCCGTATATTGCTTTACTAGCTCAGTGTAATGAAGGTGTGCCTGCCGGTCTGCATATGCCGACTCGCCGCCTTCCGGTAGAATTTTCTCAACTTTATCTGCATCCCTAAAACATGTCTAAATACCTCTCTTGTGAAACATTTGAATCCGGAAATGCAGGCGTTAAAAACTTCCTGCCATGTCCTGAGAAGAAGAAAAGAGCGGCGCGAGGAAGAGCCCACCTAGAATGTGCCAGCCCGGCCGTGAAAGGAAAAAAAATTGTTCAGGAGCTCAAATCTCATTGAAAATCACTAACAACAATACTGTAGTCTGAATATTGCTTTAAGCTGGTGCTGTGCCCAAAAGAAGGAGCCCTGCCCTGCCACCCTACCCCAGCGCCCGGCCGCTTATCCCTCCCCCAGTGCCGCTCTTCCCGTTGGCTTGGCACAAGCGCTCGGTTAGCCCTATGGTCAGGCTCCTGCCTGAGGGCACTATTGAAAATTGAGTCTTCAAGTCTCCATAAAACAGTCAAAATCAGAACTGCTGTCCCATATGAAACGCTAATACTTCCAAAAATTGCCAAGTCAAATGAAGACAAAGAGTCAAAACAAAAAATGATGTTTTCCATGGAATGAAAAGTTCTGAAAAAATGATTCATAACTGAAATGCTTCAATTCAGCCTGTTGAAAGTGGACCAACACATTTCATTTTCAGTCACTTCAAAATTAAACCACATTTCCCTAGAGGAATTGTTTTCTCTCAGCGGTTGCAGTTCGCATGTCCTGTGCCCTTGTTTTCTCCTGTGAGTTGGATTGCCTGTGGAGACCGCATTTCCCCTGGCATCACATGGCCTTCTCTCCCACTGCAGTTGATGTTGATGAAAATTTTTGATTTTGTGAAAACTGTGTTTTCTATTGAAAACAGAATTCTTGGCCATGTCTATTGTCTTCCCTCCAGGCACGTTAGGAGTTTTTATCCATGGCCTCTTTCTCGCCCCCCTCCCCCCATCTCTCTTACTGCTTCTTAATCTCATGCGTTGGTCTGTTTTCTACAGAGGCCACATCTTCCCAAATGCTTGCTCAGCACCCGTGGTATCGTAGCCGCTGTCCTGAAGGAGCAAATCGCATACTATTGTTATTGTTGGTTTGGGGTGTTGCATTATTATCGTATGTTATCAACATTCGGTACTCCGCCAACGTGAGCGGTGGCTGAATGTTTTTTCCTACCTCTTTCTTTATTCAGCAAGAGTGCAGTTGGCATCTGATGACTGAAGGTGAATATATTCAAACAACTGTCTTAATATTTCTAAAAGGATTGATTCTCCCCTTCCTTGCAGTCATTTGCCTGTGGTCTATAAATGTTTACACTTGAACTTGGTAAGTTTTTCCAACTGGTTTTCACTGTGGAAACGTCCTTCAAGAGATGAGGAAAGCAGGCTGGATGTGGGTGCGCATGCGCATGTCGGAGAGCTCAGGGATGAGCGATCTCTGCACGGCACGCTGTCAGCTTCACCGTGTAAGCCGGGGTGGGGGGACTTTCTTTGCTTTCCACTTCCTTGAGGTGCTGGGCTTGCTGAGGGGCGCCTAGCTGGAGACTGCGATGGACCTGACGTGGTCTGCAGGTGTGGCCTGGGTCGCTGCTGCCTCTTGGGACCAGTTTGGGAAACCCTGTTCTCTGCAGTCATGGCAGACTGATGAAGCTACTACTATTTTTTGTAATTCTCTGACATGTTTAGAATTTACAGTTTTCTTTTCTTCCTCTTTCCAGCTCTCAGAAACATATGAGAACTGTTTCACTAGCTGTGTCCGAAGTTCTCACAGCTGCTTTTAATCACTCAGTTTCCTTCAAAGTTATTTTGAAGATTCTATTTTTGCCAACATTTGATATTCACACCCAATTCATAACTTAATTAAGAGCTCCACCCAGAAGTAATCTGAAATAAATTCCTTTCTAGGTGTTATCATACCAAGATCGTATGTCTAGTCTCTCTCTGCCAAAGCCAGTATAAATTCTAAGGCTTCATGGTTTTCTTGATATTAATAGACAATTACTTTATGATACATGTCTCAGACTCTGTTACCTGTTTCCATAGGATTTAGTAAGCCTTTCTTCTGGTCACGGGTAGGAATCATGACCCCGTTTCTCTGCTAGCCACTTAAAAAAACAAACCTGCCTACATCCCGTAGCAGTCAGCTGCATTCTCACACCTATCTGTCTGGGCCTATTTCTCTTTCAGTCTGATAATTAGTGTAACTAATTGTAATTAGAGAGTCATTTTCAAGTGATACATCACATAGTGCATGTGACAGCATTCCCTGAGCCTCCAGCAGACTCGTCCCTCCCGTGTTGATACCAAAAGTTGCAGCGCAGGCCGCGTGGATGGTTTAGTGTCTGTTGTTTTCACCCAGATGTCTAATCTCATTTGTCATTTTGGTTTGCACCTGCACGGGAGCCGACCGTGGTTCGGGAGCTCCTGCCACTGGCACACTTCTCCTGGAATGTCTAATGAAAATTCCCCCGAGGAATTCCCACCATGGAGACAAGAACAGAGAGTAGGGGATGGCGAAAATATATTCTTCCGAGACAAACAATCAAGCAAGCTCTCCAGAGGGTTGCTCATGGCTTTTTCCTGGTACAGTAGCAGAGTCTCCTGTGCGCCGAGATCTTGCTTAGCTATTTTTCAATTAAAGCATCTTTTATGAACTGTTGGGCCAACTGATATTTAGAAGGAGAGGAGGGAGCTGCTCAGTGAACTATTCCCCAGTTTCAGTGCGCCTTACGTACAGGTTAAGTACCTGAAGCCCTCATCTTTTCAGATCTGCTCTTATTGTCTAGAATCGTCTGAGATGCAGACATGGTGGAACTGAAACCCTTTTACCAGTGAAAGCAAAAGTAATAACAATAATTAGTAGAAGTGAACTCTTTCAGGGGTTCAAATTCTGTCTCAATCAGCAGAAACGTGTGTAGGATCTGTCTGTAACCTCCCTGTTTGACAGTGACACATGCTACGAACAGATGTTACCTTTCATTTGAGGAGACACACTTTACGCAGCAGATTTTTAAACAAAGGTCTCTGTTTTTGCAGCAGCAAATGCAGGCACCAGTAGCTTGAGGAGCTTGACAGCAGCTAGACATCTAAATATGTGATTGTGCCTGCAGGCAGAGTACTCAGACATTTAAATTATAGGAATTACATCCGCAGCTAGCTGTGGGTACAAAAGGGGATAGGTAACGCTTGATGAAAATCCAGATCCCAGGGGCTTTATTTTGACTGCGTTCGCCCAAGGAAGGTTCTCCTTCCCCTATCGCCGTTCCCATGCTACCCAGGAGGGGTGAGACCCTGGTAAATGCGTTACAAGCGTTATGTAATCAGCACCATCAAAAAAAGGATAAACTTAGAGCTTTGCCTTGCAGGAAAACCCAATTTTTCTTGATGGCCACTCAGTGGTATCCAACCCTCAGGGAGCAAACCTGCAGCGCGAGGGGGGGAATGCCCCGGAGGCGCTAATGAAGCTTCACCTAGGTCAGACCTGATGCTTGCGTGGAGACCCGCTGACCCTGCCAAAGCCCTCTGGGGGTGCCTGGGGCTCCCCAAGCGTGCAGCTGCCTTCCGCTTCCTCATTTACGTATAGTCACTGAAACCGCCTGGTTCTCATGGGGTTTCAGGCCTGTATTCATTGGCTACCGTATAATCTACAGACTAGGCTACCTTCCTTCACTGTTTTTATCACACCTTACCTCTGTGAAACACAAGACGTAGCCATTTAGGTTGGTGATGTCTTCTGCGTGCTCCAAAATAGCTTCTCCTGTTTGAAAAGAGGAGGAGGCAGGGCTGCGAAATAGCTGGCAGCGGAGCCTCCCGCGCTCGCCTCGCCTCGCCTCACCTCGCTCCTCTCCTCCGTAAAAACGTGCGTGTCGGTGACTAATTCCTCGCAAGGTCCGGGGGTGTCTGGGTTTGAGAGAGACATTAATTCTCTCAAGTAGGAGAGCTATCATAACCTCTGAGGAGACCTGCTAGAGAAAGAGTGCGCCAAGCAAGTGCTAGCAAGCTCAACAGGAGGAAAAAATAAACTCAAGGGAGGTAATCAGTGTTTGGTGTGGGAGGTAAAAATGTCTGGTTGCTAATGACTCATGGGAGGTAACGCAAAAATTTCCTCTTTCTGAAGGCAGCAACAAATGCATTAAATAAAAACAGCTTTTTTCTGAATTTTACAGCGTGCGATGTCAGGGCAGGCACCTCCGTTTGTGCTGCAGCAATACGAAGTCAACTGATGAATTTGAGGAATTCGTAGCAGCTGAAACAAGACGGCACTGATAACCTCTAGTTTTCTAGAGCAGCACAGGCAGTTAAAGTAATAGTCACCAGATGCAGCTCGGTTTTTGCATTGCTAAATATGGTCAATTCTTTTTGTTTTCTGAGGCTTGCACTATCGCCCGGCTTTAACCATTTCCGATGCTACACAGTAGCATAGACGTTGCAATGAATAGGCATCCCAGGGGCTGCAGGTCCGGGACCATTCCTTGCATGCCTCTGCTTGCCGTCCTACCCCTTTGGGCAGGAGTTTCAAGGCGCCTGCTTCGGCGAGCTGCGTAACGCCTGTCGTGCTGGGCCTTGGCGCCGGCAGGGACGCGGCCGAAGCCGTGAGCAGTGGGAATGGTCCTGCCGCAGTGACGGGTTTTGCAGCAGTTCGGCCTCTCTCCCGTCATGTGCTGCACAGCGTTTGCCACTTACGGGAGTAAGGAGGTGCCATGGAGGGGCTATAACCCATTTATCTCACCTCCCTGAGGAAATCTATCCTGTTGAATATGTCAGTGCTAAGGTATTTTCTTTTGTCTTTGCTAACCAGCCTCTGCTGTATTCATAAAACTGAGCCTGTATCACAGGATGAGAATAGTAATGCAGTGAGGTCATTTTCCCTTTTTTTCTTTTTCTTTTTTTTCTTTTAATAAACCAGCTATAGTATGTGGTTTTTGATTCTTCCCTTTGGACATGCTCCATGTAGCTTGACTGGCACTTGGGTTACAGCCATTGTGTTGCTTTATTAAACAAACCAATTAATATGTAGTCTGGTTTTATTTTTTTTAAAAGCTTTTTGAGGAGAGGATGATGAGAAACGACATGGCTTTATAACTAATGCTAAGCCTAACTGACAGTCACAAGCATCAAGGTAACATTAGAACAGGTCCAAGAGATCTGGAGCTATGTATTTAGCCATAAAGTGCTGCTGCACTTCAAGTAGTTGCTATAACAAAGTTTTGTTAATGAACAGCAGTCTTGCATCACTGTTCAACAGCGCTCAGGGGCTTGCCTGGGTATGGAGTTGCTCCATTGGTCTGATAAGAGTCTTAGCGGTGTTCAAAATAGAATAGCTCAAAGCATACAATAAGAGCTGTCTAGGATTCGTATTGATTTCAAACAGGTATTTGCCTTGGTAGCTTCATGCAGACTGTCCTTATCTCGTGTATACGGATTCGCCCGTCTGATTGCACCAGGTTTGGGCATCCCATAAAGGATGCGCATCACCCAGGCCAATGTAGCATAAAGCAACAAAAGGAGGTAGAGGTGGTACGAAAACATTTAAGCTGTGAATGGTGCAGGTGTGCTGTAAACATTTCTTCCATGCAAAACAACAAAATGGGCCCAAGAGCTTTTTCCAGGGGGCTACATAAGCAACTTAAAAATAACATGAAGATGAAAACTTAGATGGACGCGTGCGTCCCTTGCAAGGCAAGCGTGGCTGGCGGCAGCGCGGTGCAGGCTGCCTCCTCCACCTCGTGCTAGCTGCCGCTTCAGAGCACTGGCAAAAAGCAAGCTGAGCTTCTGCCCAAAATATGAGACTGCCGCAGTTGAAGCAGCTGCCTCATGCACAGGTCACCGGGGCTTGGGTTGGGAAGCCCCCAGGCACTTTCAGGTGAGTAAAAGCTGCAAGTTTTGGGGCTCCCCAAAAAGATGCTTGGGATTCTGGGCAAGGAAACTGCTTTTTATTTTTGGATTTTTAGTGCCCTCAAGGAAAGAAGACATTATGCAGCATCTTCTTAAATAAGATTGTGACCAAAGTCATACCTGATCGTCCGTCCAGGTCTCCTTCTGATGGAAAGAATTCACAGTGTCTGGATCATTAAGAGTTTGAGGTCGTATATTCAGGCATTGATGTAAGCTTTGAGTGTATCTGCTGATAAATATATGAAAATTGAAAGGTTTGGATCATTTTAGTTGAGAAAGGTCGTTGCAAATCTCATGGGACAAGGCTTTCGTAAGAATTTCCCATAAATGCTAAGATCATTTATAAGGATTTTACATACAGCCTTTTTTAAGGCTTTGTATTTTGAAGTTCCAGATCTTTCAATAAACTAGAGATGATAATATTACACAAAGCAGATTTTTAAGTGCCTCCTCCTGTTCTTGCCCTCCTTTACCCCTGAAAAGGCTTCGTTATGTTTTAAGGGTCTTGGAAGTTTGGTTGCTTCTTGTTTAATTGTAAGTACTTTGTTCAGTCTCACTGTGTACAGCTCAGGTGCTCTGTTGTCCCTGTTGCTGGAGATAAAATATTCCAGTGTGCTGTTTGTTTCTGCAGGCACTAGAGATATTTTTAAAAGAGCGGGAAACATTTCAATAGGCATACTTCTCAGGGCATGCTGCTAAATGCCACTGGATTGCAGAGGTGGTGTTCTGAGCCGTGTAATGATACTAGTAATAATTTACAATTACATAGCATTTTCCATCTGATAATCCATTATCACTTCCAGAATTCATGGCACTCCTACGACTTTGATTCTTGTGTCCCTCTGTTTTACAAGCAAAAGAGTTGCTGCAGAGATTCATGCCAATTTTCCAGGCGTCCACTTGTGTTTTTTTTTCTTCTCACTTCAGATTCTTAACTACAGAGGGCTATCGGATGATTTTTTAAAAGCATTGAGCAGCCACAGTTGCAAAGAAAGATGATGGATTAAGGGCGTTTAGCGCTTCTGCATGCCTAAAGATTCAAACATCTTAAGTTTTGCACTCTGGAGCTGAGTGACTTTGGCCACGCAGTGTGGCTATAGCCCTGAATTGGAGTCCGGGAAATTCCCAGCTACTTTTTCCTCCAAGTTCTTCAGCAGAAGGAAAATATTTCCAACTCTTGACAGTTATTATTTGTCAGCTCTTACGTTACTGTTGGTTCTTGTTTGTGTACAAGAGCTGTTATGTTCTGTGCCTCTGTAAAGCATCGCTTGCTAATCAAGTGGAAAATAATTTCAGTAGCTGAACCTCCAAGACAAATATTAAGATACAAAACTGTCTTCAGAATTAATCACTATTCAGTTCCTAAGATGCTGGTTTCCCTTCTCTGAGAGCCTTTGTGCACCGAACTGACTTCCCACAAAAGACGTGTTTCATACTTGACACGGTTTAGGCAAAATATTGTGAGGGTGCGACCCACAAATCAATCAGAAGGCGAATTAACCCAAATTGATGGTATATGCCCAGCTTGCATGAGATCAGTGCCAATGACTTAAACACAATGGCATTTTCCAGACCGGGAGCCAGATAAGTCCTTTGGAAGACACGGGTACACAGGCTGTGTTTACAGTCTACAAAAGGTTAACGCTGTCGGACTCCGGCGAGCGCCGCGTGAAGCCTGGCTGAAACTTTGCTCCGAAAGGCAGTCCTAACACGGACAAAACAAAATGTTCCCATGGTCCCAAGTGAACTTTCTCCTTATGCTGGTGTGCTTCTGGGCAGAGAGCTTAATTAAGAGACTGCTGCACCACCAAAAGCGTGCTTTGCAAGTGCACAGTAATCTCAGCGAGGCATGTGTTAGCGTCCCGAGCCAAACCATGATGTCAGGGTCATAACTTGAAACCCATACCTCAGCTTCAGTCAATGCGGCGATAGCAGCAGCACCTGCTTTTACACGAAATACACTGCAGCTCAAGTGAATGAAAAAAGCTCTTAAGGCAGCGTGATCTGCAGGCAGCACGAAGCTGGAGCATAATATTTTCATGTGCTGCCTGCAAGGGAACTTTCCATTTATTATGGCTTGTAAACAGTTTTTCCTTAAACTGCCTGAAACATCCTTTGGAAAGGTCGGGAGGAGCCTCTGGACCTCAAGGCTTGCTAGTACCGTGGTCAGAAGGAGATAAAAATGAGTCATAGTGCTCTGATTTTTCTCAGGGAAGTACACGATGACAAATCTAACTTCCTAACTTGAACCTAATTAGGAACCTCGCTGTTTTGTACAATATTCATCAGTCCGTGTGATAATATTGACTCACCATTCTTTTCTGTGTGTTGTGTGTGCTACGATGCCAGAAAAAGCAAAGCGAAGCAAAACGGATTTGTTCCTCCAGCTCAGTGCGATTGGTGTGCTTGAGTGTGCAGAAGGCAGGTAATATAAAGAATATTCAAATATAGAGAATAGCCAGAGTATGTGTGTATGTCTGTGTATAAAATGAACTAAAAAAGTAAAACAAAACCTAGCTGAATTAGAATGCCAAAATATCTGAGAAAGCAGAGTGGAGAACTATGCTAGACATTAAACATAACAGTGTTTTCTAGCGTGAGATTTCACAGGGGCTGCAAACTCCTTGAAATGCAGCCATGGTTAAAATTTTTCCCTGGGTTCCACGAAAATAAAGGCTCTTGCCTAAATTCTCACCAGTTTAGGCCCAAGAAATTGCGAAGCGGGGGCAGAGTGGGGTAGGGGCAGGAGGAAGGGGAGCGGGTGGCCGCAGGGGCCGGTGGGAGCCGGGGGCCACGAAAGGCACCGCAGAGCGACGACGGCGTGGGAAGAGCCACCAAACTGGGAACTCACGAGGATCCCAGCGAGTCCGTCCCCACTTGTGGGCTCTGGCAAAGCTGTTTCGGTCGTCCTCATGGTGCAGAAATGGTCTCACCCCATCTCTGTAAAGCCAATTTTAGCACGTGTCCATTTGCTTTTTGTTACGGCTTGTGTTTGGCTGATGTTTCAGCAGTACTGGAAGGGGCTCCAAATTGTTTTCATGTAGATCTATAAAAGCAGCTTCCAAGGTTCATCAGTAGCAATATTGCTACGGATGTGTGCGCTTAGCTGCTTATGAGAAACGTTGCATGCAGTGGCATTTTCTTGGTGACTGCATTTTTCAACTTGCTTAGAAGTCAGGGCCCTTGTGAGACAGGGAGCTTGATAAAGTCAAGGCTCCTGGTAACATCCATTATTTTATCCTGGTGCTCAGTGCACAGAGCTCCGGAAACGGCATAAACTGATACCCTTTTTTTGTGTCAGCCCTGTCAAGGGTAGGAGAGATGAGTGTTTTGATTGTTTCTAGGAACATTTTGCTGTCGTCTTGCATCTCCCTGAAACGTTGCAGGATGCGGTAGGTCTGATTAGTTCAGCAGAACTTGAGGATTTTGGAACTTCTGTCATTTTGGAACTGATTCCTTTTTTGGGTAGAGGAGAGGAGCCCAGATGCTACAAACCCTGAGGCTTTCCCTGCTATTCCTGGCCACTGTTTTAACTTGCCTTCTGGGCTGTTTAGGATATTCTTAATCAGTATCAGACGCATAGGTCAGTGCTCTTCTATGAAATCTTAATTGTGAGACCTTGGAAAGGTCTAGCGAGCTCTGAAGAAGTTTTGAACTTCTGGATGCTTACCTGCTTCGGATCATCCAAACTTTGGACCGATCAGAAGGTCTCATATCATCACTGGCAGAGACTCGCTCTGCTGCTTGCAGATGGGAGCGATTGCTGCAACACAGTCAGAACAAGAATTTAATTGAAAACAGCAGTAAAGACTAAAAAGATATTAGTAGTTATAATGCTCTTAAAAAAAACCCAGCTTTGTTCCTAATTAAAATTTCACAACCTGATGTATAGGGCCACAATGAATCGATGTGGGGCCAATATCAAATCAGCAATTCAATGGAGATTTTTAGCTGATTCATGTTTGTAGTAGAGCCTTTGAGCGTTGTAGGTACCGCCGATGTGTGGTCCCCCTCTGGTGTTTTTAACACAAGTTCTTGTGTTAATTATATTTGTTGGTGTGCTGCTCAAAACATGGCTATGATAAGCTTCTCCTTGTGTATGGTTGCATGAAGTTTATGACAACAGGAGCCTCAAGCTTTTCCATGGGCTGGAATCTATGGTGCTGCAGGTGTTTAGAAACGCCAGGTCAAATCAGATGATGTTAGCAGAAAGCAGAACGAAAAACATCGTTCTTAACATATTTCTCTCTCCTTTTCCTGCATCCTGAATACCGCAGATTGCTTCTCTCGAGTGCTTTAAACTCAACAAAATGCAAACACAAACTGCAGTTTACTGTTGTCAACCAAACGTATGGATCTTTCTGCAGGTCGGGAACGGTGGTTTGTTATCAGCTAAAGCAGAAGTAGCACTCAAGGCTGGGTTAATGCACTGAGGAAAAATAGATATATTCTGTTCATGATCTCAAAGATGACTTGCTGGTGAGGAAATAAGCTTCTAAAAAGTTGTAAGAAAAAAAACCCTCCCTCATATGTCCATGGGGACAGCTGCTGCAGGTAGTGTGTTCACGTGGCTGCAATGTCTGTGATCCTAGGCAGGGAGCATGAACTTCCTACACTTACTGCTGTACAAGTGTGTAATAAAAAGAAAGCTGCCATGCCACAGGGCTTGCAAACGTTGCTCGGGAAAGGATTTATGGGGAGGTGGAGCCAAGCGGGCTGTAGCTCAGCCGGGAGCGTTACCTGGTACGAGGTGAGATTTCATGCATTGCTTGATGTGCTCCCTCTTACTCTCGGAGCTGCTCAAGCCCCTGCAACTTATCCACATCGATGGGAAACCTCTAGTGCTTTCCCAAAGAGATCGAATCTAGCAGACATAACCAAAAGTATGTAATAGCTTGATTTTTAAAAAGCAGGCTTTGTACAGAGAACTGAAGGGTATAGTAAAAAAGACAGTAGGACAACAAGGTGGAAGGAACCCAAATAATCAAGATTCGGCTATTTAAACTGCCCTGGAGGATGACAACGCTCTGGCCGCAGAGGCGGGGTGAGGAAGGACTGATGTGCCGTTCGCATGTCCCAGCCAGGGCTGGGCGAGGGACTCACCTTTGAGGTGCCAGCACTGTCCTGACATCCCTGCAAACCTCAGTGAGCGCCGCGCATTTTCATTTCTAAAGGACAGGTTTCTGAGCAAGTTGAGCCAAGAGGTGCTCTGTATTTTGCTAGGTGGTCAGATACAATATTAAGAAGCCCAGCAGGGCTGGACCACTACACAGGAGATCCCTATTGCTCACCATCAGGCTGTTTGCTTGGCTTGCTTTACCAAAGGGGAGATGCTAAGTGAAAAACAATAAAACCTCAGCCGAGCATCCCCCTCTTCCCTGTCCTCCATCCCCATCACTTCAGAGGAGCTCCTGCAATTATCTGGGACAACGGAGCAGCATGGATATTTGTAAAGATGGTCTTCGTTAATGTGTGGAAGAAAGCTCTTTTGAATGAAACTAAGCTTTTTGCAAAAGGCCGGATTGCTGTTATCCAGGTAACTTCTCTTCTCCCTCACCCAGGGATGGCACTTTCCATCAGACTAACTTGCCTTTGAACTTAACGCATACATTTTACAAAGCTAAAACTGCTGAGTGTAATGTCTTGAAGGGAATACTGGTTGTTCTTGTAAAAAGAAGGTTGCAAAATATGACACTGTAATAATGCCCAGCCAAGTCTCTTGCAATATAATGGGTGTTCAGCTATGCGGTGCTTTGTGTTTTAAATAGGATCCTGACTGGTCAAACACTGAAGCACAGTGCCTGTTTAAAAAAAAAAAAGTAATATATCTATTAGAAATATTGCATATGGCAAGGATGAGTACAAACCTTGAATATTAATGAAAAATAGGTAATAGGAGAAAAACCACAGTTACATACTTTGTTAAATTAATTAGAAGAGACATGTAGTGTTTGTTGATGTGAGCTTATGTGACTTCCGTATATTTATGAAATAGATACGGATTTTCAAGGTAACAGTTGCATAGAAGGAGGCTCTTCAAGTGCTGCTGATCTAATTTCTTTGATGGGCAGAGAATCCTGTTATTTATTAAGTAGCATGTTAGTGGGAAATTTTCAGGGGGACTCGTCATACCTTACTATTTTACAAACACCTCCACCGTGAACTAAGTTGGCCTCTGTCTTTGAGGGTAGAAGATAACTGATCAGGAGGAGGAAGCTTGCGTGGAGCTGTACGGGTTAGCCGGCTGCAGGGGAGGGCGACGGCTGGAAACCTCTGGGTGAGGCTGGGTGTGGAGGCGCCAGCGGCGGCGCCGAGTCGCAGGATCGCTCCGGTTGGAAGCGACCTCGGGAGATTGCTACGTTCATCAGCTGCGCTAGTGATAGTGCAGGGTTTGGTAAACAGCAGTTTTGCATTCAGCTTTTTCAGTGCATTTATAACCTTGCAAAGCCCTGGCCTTTCCGGTCTCTGCTCGCACGGGAGATGCTCCAAGCCCTCGGTTGCCTGCCTCCGTGTCTTCGCCAGCTCCTCTGTGCCCCGCTTGAGATGCCGAGACCAGAACTGTGCGCAGCGCTCAGGACGAGGGCAAACCAGAGCTTTATACAGTGGAGAAATGATAGACTCTGTCTTTTCTCAGTACTGTTCCTGAGGACACCCGGTATTTTCTCAGCGGTTTTGGCTGGCACTGCACACCGAGCTGGTGATTTCAGAGAACTGTCAGCAATGACCCTGTGATCTTTTTTCTGTATTGCAGCTGCCAGTTCTGAGTTCAGCACTATTTAGGTATGGCTTAGGTTATTTTTGCCTAGAAACTTTACTTTTATCCAGATTGAGGCTTATTTGACACTTTTTTGCCCATTCCTATAGTTGTGTGAGGTCTTTCTGGAGTTCCTTGCCAGGGCGATGGCAATTCACTGCTTCCAAGAGCTCAGTCTGCTCTTTGGACATCTCCTTTCTGATTCCCTTTTCGAGGTCATTGACGGAGATGTTGAATAAAGCCGGTCCCTGCACTGATTCCTGGAGGATCTCACTGCTGACTCCTCTCCTCCGTGGCAAGTTACCATTGAGCCCTACCCTTTGCTTCCTACTCTGTAACAAGTACGAAAGGCCACTTCCTCCAATCCCCTGGCAGCTGTGTTTCTTTAATAACCTTTTATTGGTTTCTTACCAAAATCTATTTCATCATACGAGTAGCTTTGACCTCTCCAAACCCATGCGCTCGTACTTTGACCCACCTTTACGCAGATATGTGTACTTTTGGCTGTATCGTAGTTGCTATGGTTTCCCTGCCTGTATGAGTCACCCGAGTACATGGTAGGCCAGGACAGAGCCGTGCAGCCTGGCTGCTGCTGGAATATGTATTCTGTCGTGTCTCCCCCTCAGTTTCTTGGGAGCGTATTTGCAAATGCTCAGAATATTTCAGAGTGCCAGATAATACATCTGACAACATCTCAGAGTTTAACAGCATCGGAGGTGAAAGTGCTACCGCTACGCTCTTCAAAATGAGCTCCTAACAAAAAGCTCCTATTAGCTCCCATTTTTAATGAGATCACCTCTGTAATAGCGACTGTATGGAGCGGCATGGAAAAGGAAGCTTAGGTGTTTCTCCAGCGTGGCCTTTGAGCAGCATTTAGGTGTTTTGAATCGAAAGTGCAGCTCCGATAACCCATGCACTTCACCAGCGCAGCCCCACAAGCGCCTGATGCTCTGCTCCCACACGTGTGTGTGGTTGCCCAAGCGCATCACACCAGCGCGGGCTAATGCTTTCCTGTCTCCTGGACCTGACTGCGGTCCTCTCTCTGAAGCTTTCCTACAGCCTCTCCTGCTGCGTGTTGCGCGCCTGTCATTCCTCCGATTGATTTTGCTCTGTACGCATATGTCCTGAAGGTCAGTTTTGGTGCATTTGCAGGTCTACTGACTGATGGATACCGAATCTAGCTATGTTTGCAGTCTTGGGGTGATCCTTGGAAAGGAATGTAAACGTCTGGTCTGGTGCGAACATCCAGTGTCAGTGGGATGGGGAGCAACGCCCACTGCTTCTCTTAGATGCACATCTCAACATCTAACACGGTAGTGGCTGGTGCTGTTCATGGCAACACCTTTTCTCAGTAGCATTTCCAGAAGACCTTGCAGCCCTGGGGCAGTCAGACCTGCCAGGATTAGGAGTGAGTCCTTCAGTCTTTACCAAAGAAAGCAGCTTAGTCTCTGTGCCTTATCTTGCCCATCACTAAAACAATCACAGAATCTATGGCGGGGAAGACTTTTCTTAGAGGAAAGACATAAACTGTTGGATGGAGGACACAGAAATGTCTCATTTGTAGAAGACATTGGAATAGATGTTCCTATCCTGTTTTTCTAGTGATCATACACCGCCTTCCACACCTGCTGCCAGAAGTGGCATAGTACTGTTTTTGAATTTGTTTTCAAAGACTGTTTTATAGGAGAGTGTTGGTGAATGAAGTATCCAGAGGCCTTATCTTATTTTTGGCTTCCTTCCATTTCTGGGAGTGTTGTTGTCATGCTGTATTTTATGACATCTGTTCACTTCTTTGGGTGTATGTTCAAGACAGTGCTGAAATGGCAAAATAAACCTTGTCTGCTGTAAGCGATTAACTTTTCTGCAGGTTAGGTGTATCTGGAACGTTTTTAGCATGTTCATAAGCAATAGAATCCATATTTCCTTTCTCACTTTATTATGTAAATGACAAGATAAGATCTTGTATCAGTACTAATACATAACCAGCCTTCTTTAGCGATAGAAATGATAGCCAGTGTACCTACCTTTTTGGGTCTTCATTCAATTCCTACTATGATGTCTGAGTTTCCATTCATAAACTGGACGTTTCAAAGAATGTCCGTCTTTATTTCTGTTGGTACCATCCATCAACTACTAGCCACATTTTTCCCTTCTAGTTTTTATTATCCATATTTCAGTGGAATAGGAGAAAGGACTCTAGTCCATAGCAGGTGAGGATCATATTTCAGGGATTTCAGGGATGGAAGGGCATGTATTTCTGGCTAAATAATGATACTTTTTATTACGGAAGGTAGAAAGAGCATGGAAGAGAAACTTCAGTTCTGAATTTATTTTTCAAGGCCTATGCTTTTGGGGGGACAGTGACCAAAAAGGCAGGGAAGTCCTTGGCCGTGGCGGAAATTCTGCAACACTCAGCACTTAGGCATTGAAAGAAGCTACAGGAGGCCATTTGCTGTGATTGTTGCTAAAAAGTTACTGCAGAAAAGATTTTCGGTCCCGATGTGGCTTCCCCATGCAAACACTGTGGCCGTGGTAGATGTGGATAGAGGTATTCACATGTTAATGCTGGCAGCAGAGGGCTGGCAAATTGGGTGCAGAAATATTTGAGGTGGCTACACAAGCAACATAGTTTTGTTCTTCGCAAGAGCTGATGCCGATAAGTACAAATACATTATGATAGTAGGGTCTCAAGGGTCATCACTAAGAAACTGAACTTGTAACTGCCCTCCAACCTGGCACTTTTACCTCCCGCCATTTCTCTCGCCAAATTCTCCTCCTGTGGAAGTTTTTTTCTCATCTCCTTCTTCACTTTAACCACTTTCTCATATTATAGCAAAAGTTTTACTGCAGTCGAGATGTGTTAGACTTCCTGCATTTCTAATTTGTCTTACTAGACATATCAGGTTAGCCTGCCATAATGTAACTTTGGCCTAATAATGTTGCTTTTTTCTCTTTTTTTTCTTTTTCTCATTTTTCATGTATCTTCACCTCTTTCATTTTATTTTCACCTCAGAATGTGTCTTGGCATGTTGGCGAAGATGGGATAATGGGCATATGGTTTTTCAAATTACTTAACTTTCCTTCTGAGATATAGGTACGATATTTGCTATTTTCAGGATGTCTCTCTGATGATGCTAATCAGTTTATTAAAAATCCTTACAATTTTATGCAACAGTTATTTTTCCATTGAAGACCTTTTTAAACACTTTGCCTCTTTGTGGTGACTGTGTAAAAGTGCTCGAGCCTTTTATAAAGTAGAACCATTTTGGAAATAGATTTAAGATAAAAATCTCTTAATTATGGGCTTTTTATATGGTTACTGCTGTTGTTTCAGTGCGTACAGACTATTCATACATTACCGCCTTGATTATGCAGCCCTGCTTTTCATACTGGACTCTCACCAATTTGCTATTTTCTAAAATTGATTAGGCTCATTGTGTGCTTTTCTTTTTCTTTCAGCTTTAGGATAAATACACCTGTTACTGTGAGAGAGATTTATTGAAAGTGATGGAGTCACTTAAGATGTTGCAGCTGTACTTTCACCAGACATGAGCCGAAAATGGTCTCCAATAAAAAGCAAGCGGCAATTAGACCATAAGTCATATGTCAATCTATATTGAATATACGACACCTAGCAGTTAGCTTTACAGCCAGTGCGAGTCCGCTCAGCCCTGCGGAGTTGCACCAGGGACAGTCCTGGCTCTGTGAGTTTGCCAAGAGTCCTGTAAAAACGGAGATGCAAGTAAAAAGTTTGGAGATTCCTTAGAAAGAAAGATTAGCCCATAAGACCTTCTTAAAAGAGAGTTTTTTACTGAATATTGCGCCATTGTAATGCAGAACTTTTTGTCCGTCTTTGCTCCGCATGCAAGCTGTATCCGCTACTTAAAAAAACACTGAAACGTTCAAACTAGGATGAGAAGGGGAGGGGGAAAAAAAGGAGATTCAGTGCTGATTAGATTTAATTATTTTCCTCAGTCACATCTCATGACTGTCCCAGATGAGTCTGGATCCGAATAGTCATGTATTATGTCCGCAGGAACCCGCAAGTTAATTTTTCCTGTCTGGTGCATAGAAATCATGGAAGGGAAGATAAAGGAGCTCGCAGGAAGGAGAAGGCCGAGCATGGGCTTGCATACGCGGCAGTCTTTAGCAACGTTTCTGGTTGCAGAACGCTGCATTTCTGCGCTCCTCCTTGCCTTAAGGCCCCAGCTGCGCCGCAAATCAGAGATGAGGCTGTGGCTTGTCCTACCTGCAGGAGAATTAGGTGCCCTCCTCTGGTTTCCACGTGCAGGTTTTGCCTACACCGTGCCGGAGGAGCGGGGAGAAACGGAAGCAACGTCAGCCCGGCCCCGCCGGTGGGTCTCGCCCGGGCGGGGGGCGCAGGGGACCCGCAGCGCCGGGGTGCCCAGCCTCGGGGCAGCAGCCAGCCGGTGCCTCCTGCCGCTCCAGCTGCTTCCCCGGTAGCTCAGGAAGAGGTTGGGCATCCTCTTGGCTCCGTGACGTGCCCTAGCCTTGCTGCGGGATAAGCACAGCGTGATGGCTGGGAGGCCTTCGGGCGCCGCGGCTGTGTTTCTGTTCCCCGGGAGGACGCTCTCCCCCGAGCTATACGGCAATGCCCATGCTGCGTTTTTGCCTCCAGTGCGTGCCGAGTGTCCTGAGAATACACAGCAAAAGCCAAATGCCACGTGGGGTTATTTGTAAAAGTAATTGCTTGGTTTTTTGTGTTATTCTTTTTTTTTTCCTAATAGGATGCGTAACTAGAGTTTGCGGGCCTCTCCGAGCCAGCGAGAAATCTGCAGCCGCTTTCCAAATCCTTCCTCTCTTCCCTCTTAACTTATTAGAGACTTAAAGGGCATCTGGACTGTCAAGGACGGGTTGATAGGGGGAACAAGGAGATAAGTAGACGCTAAATGACAGGGGAGCCTTCTGCAGGCACTAATAAACAGCCCGGGGGGGGAAATCGGGACGGCGTCTGCAGTGCACAATGGGGACTGCAGAGAGGGCTGCAGGGAGGAGATTAACTCTGGAGCCTGGATAACCTTATTGCTGCTGATAACCATGATTAGGCGCTTCAGCCACTTCCTGCTATGTGCTGCACAACCAAGACGAGAAGAAAGTGTAATTTGCAAGGCGAATAATCTGGATTTCTTCCCTCCTGCCCCCCGAAGCCATTTTGGCCAAGGCCGCCTGTAACGGGCAGCCCTCGCTAGAGCAAGAAACCGTATCAGCTAAAAAGCCCATTTGCTAAATGACAAACCAGAATCGCCTGGATCAATAAACTTGAAATATCAACACATTACCGACCGCCGATTTTGATCGCTATTATTAGACAGCACTTGTTGCTCATGTCCTTTTGTTTGCACTTTAACTGAATTATGTTGCAAACATAAACTTGCTGTCCTTACGTGCCCTCTGGAAATGATAGGCCTGTTTCTCCTTAAGCAAAATATTAATTAATAAATTACTGTAAAAGAAAGCTAGGAATGGACTCCAGAGTCACCCACAGATGCAACACTAGTAAGCCCTAGTTTTTCATATTTACATTGTTTTTATCCAGCTTTCCGCAGTTAGCGTGCTGTGGCTTATCTGCTGTCTGAGGGATCAGGGTTCCTGAGATTTAATCGCGCGCTGCAATATTAATCCCCATTTCAAACAAAAGAGCCAGATTTTTGGAGTGTCTCAACCCAGAGACAGTGACCTAGTAATTTCAAACCACTCAGTGGCTTGTTGTGAGGCAGTAAAAAGTGATGCACCTTTTCACTCTTGCTGTTACCGGGCAATTTCCACCCTGAAAAGAGAAGGAAATGAGTTGCCAGGGCTTGGAGTCTTTCATTAAGGCAAGATGTATAAATACAAGCCCAATTCAATTTATATAGTGTATATTCCCCCCCCCCCATCTCTGTACCCTAGTTCTCCTCTGCCGTTCTGGCAGTGTGATGAGGGGAGGGGGACACTGAAAAGTTCCCTGGCCCCAAATTTGCCCTACTTTGGGTTTTTCCTGACGAATCTGGGTTGTTTGTTGAAAACATTCATGAAAAAACCAAAACACAAAAACAAATAAAGTACAAGCAAAAATCAATACCTAGTTTCAACTCTAGCAGCTTCCTGCTAATGACTAAGTTGAAGTTCAGCAACAAATTAAAGTATAAGAAGGGGAAGAACATGCTTAAAAGGACTAGAGCCGGCTGTAGCGAAGGCAGAGCAGAGCTTTAGTTTTGGTGCTTTTGCGTAGTCCTACTGAAGTGCTTTAATTGTACTAGTTTCTGTCATCTGAAAATATGACCCTATGTTAAAGGGCAGAGACTAGCTCCTGTCATGGAAATACCTGTTTCAATATGACAATACCTGCATTTCTTGGGTTAATTAAACACTACAGGAAACACTGATTTCAAAAGTTGTTTCAAGATACCTTGAAAGCATCTTTTAAGAAACAATGTGGCATAATATTGCAGAATGAATGACATGCCATGGAGTTAAAGAAATAGATTTAAAGGAATATAGGTAGAGCCTGTTTAGTGCACGCGCGCACGGAGTCAGCTAAACTTTGGCCTGAGCCAGTGCTCAGATTGCCCTCCGTATGGCTGAGAAGGAAAGTGTTCAGGTGATCTGGTGAGATGTGCTCCAGGAAGGTCTCAGTTAGGGACTGTGTCTGACTTTGATCGTTCTACTGCAGTTTTGCTTTTGAAAAGTCCCAATGAGGGATCTTGGCTCCCTGTTTTGAACACTTGCCTCTCTATCCCCCGACAGTTGTGACCTTGGGAAGGTTTGTTTTCGAGCTCCTTTGAAGGTCCTGTGGTATTGCTGGTTCAGTATGATTTTACACTTGTTTTCTTTCCACTAACTTAAATGTTTGCCTCTTGTCACGTTTCTGGGATTGAGCAAATCTAATCTAATCTGTTACAGAGGATTTTGACTCTGGAAGAAGAAAGATACAATTAAGGAGAAACAAGTATCCCTTCCTGACATAGATATGCATAAGCATGTAAGCTACTGGATCGGTTCAACAGAGTGAGATAGGGAATAACTGAGTTTGTGTCATACAGGTATTTTGCTTTACAGTAACCGTATCATCCTCTTCCCTCTTATACCAAAAAAGCACTAAAATATTTCTCTATTTACTCTCTATTTTATTTTATCTCTGGCTTTTTTCAACATACACAACCCTAGACTTTGGGCTGTTTTGGCAGATATAGGAAGAATTCGCCCTCGGCAATGACAGGGGAAGCCTGCTTGTTGCTCTTCCTTATCGTTGGCTGTCACATTCTAACAAATACGTCCAAGGGAAAAAGCTGTCCTCTTCGGGTGTGAATTGCTGGGAGGCGAATAGCACGACGCTCGGGGGAATTCAGCATTATGACTACACAGGAGATTATACAGCAGAGGGGCAAAATGAAGGAGGAAGCATCAAGCCCGTTGCTTCCTGCCGGTTGCTCACCCCAGAAGCAGCTGAACATGCCAACCTGCAGATGTAACATTGCCCTTAGGCTGCTGGGACATCGGCTCCTGTGACTTCAGGTGTGCGGATTCATCTCCTTGAATTTATGACCAACAAAACCTGCTATAATGCAAAATGGGAAAGCTTGAGATGAAAAGCACATTCCTGCCATAAACATATTTGAAGTTATTTGTGTTATTTAATGAAGAAGGCTTTTTTTACCAAGATTCTCAAAAGTCTAACTCCTAGTCAGTCACTTTGAGGACCTGAGGCCTTCATGGTAATCAACATAATTTGTGT
Source organism: Dromaius novaehollandiae (assembly GCF_036370855.1). Lineage (NCBI taxonomy): Eukaryota > Metazoa > Chordata > Aves > Casuariiformes > Dromaiidae > Dromaius > Dromaius novaehollandiae. Next base: position 34,033,415 of record NC_088132.1, read on the forward strand.
GCTCCTCAGTTTCTCAAGCTTAGATCCGCTTGGTGAAAGTGTAAACAGGAAAGAACTGCTTTAATAATCTAATTTGGCCTCTTTAAAACATAGGCTATTAAAGAGAGTTACATGTCTGAGACAGTGTTTTTCCAAATTAACAATTCCACCTTTAACTGGTATTTAACAAACCCAGTCCAAAAATAATAGGAGAGGATTCTTGTATAAACTTCAACTGGAAAACTGTCTTGAGCAAATTAATCTTCCAGTTACCCCTGATCATAAATAAGCATTTTGGTAGAATGTGGTGCATCTCCTAGGACGTTTTAAGAACAGTGTGAAAGGATGTTACAGAAAAACTAGATATAGCACATCAAGTATGAAATAGTAGCATCTTGCCAAGTGTCCTAGAAACACACCTCACCAACAGAGTTTTGTCCTATTTTTCAAAAGACCTTTTGAAAAATGTAATGATGAAAACATGACAATACTGGGGATGAGAGAACAAAGTAGGAAGGTCACAGACATTGGCTTTTATTTGATTAATGCAAATATTTAGCAGATTTTGTTTATCCATTGAGCTGGAGATGAAAAGGTGGGGAATCATCAGAACAACCTGTGCAGAGCAATAAAACATGGTAAAACACATGCTTTGTGTCTTGTTAAAAGACCTAAGAACATCAAAACAAATTTGCAAGGTGTTACGGAGAAGGATGTGGGCTACCTAAGCCTCCCCTTGAGCTGACGAGGAGACCTGGAACTGCACCTAGTACAACAAGGCAGGAGTTGTTATAGTCTGTTTCTGCTGCAAGGCTGCTTCTTCAGCACAGTCTCCCCTCTGCCGAGAGTGTGGCCAAACCTTACGTGTGCCTGCCTGCAAATGTCGCAGAGGTGTCTCCTAAGTCTTAGATTTCATTTTGTAGGGAGACGGCGAAGTTTGCTTAGATGTACTTTATTTTAGATAAATGGAAATAGCACAGAGCAAATGCCTTTGTGGGTAAGTGGGGTAAACTGGAGCAGATTTTCTCTCCCTCCCTCTTTCTGTAAGTTTTGGGTTATATCAAAACACTGCTGCCTTCTACCAGTAGGGCAGTGAGGTGAGAATTTGAACAGTGAAAGGTGACCAAAGAGAGGAACGAAGTACTTTTTCTTTATGATGCTGCAGTTGTTACTGAAGTGATGGGAACGTGACAAATGCTTTTGGCCCAGAGCTGGTTGCCGACAGAGACCCCCAGGGAAATCTGCCATCTCCAATTCTGCCCCGGCCTCCTTGGCGTGGCCGTGAGGTCCAGCAGATCTGCAGCGGATCAGCCTGACTACGCAGGAGCAGGTCTGGGGCTACTGCTGGCACATCAGAAGTCACATATGGAAGTTCCAGACACACAACTGATAGGGTTATGCCGTGTGGGTTCAGGATTCAGGCTGAATTCAGCACATCTTGCTGATGATGACAGTCTTTTTTCCTGGAACTGGTGTAACCCCAGTGTATTTGGGTGTGTTTGCAAAATAGTTCACGCTGTAGGAAAAAAGCCCACAGATATGATTACCTCTCTCCTTTTGGACTACCAAATAGTTTTGTCTTGTGCTCTATCTTGTTGAGAAGGTAGAATCTTCCTGGGTTTTAAGTTTCCTCATATCACTTTTATCTTCTCTGATAAAGCAAAATAATCTCTTAACAGTAAATGCTTGCAAAATGGTGGTGAGAATTCAAGGAAATAACAAGGAATATGTGCATCTTGGGGTTACAGTGCTAATGGCATTAGCACAGCCTGGTATTTAGAATAAGTTTCAAAGAATATTTTATTTCTATTTCCTGTTACTTTGAACCAGTCGGGTTACTTAATTAGCTTACTTACAAATGAAACACTGACTGACTGACTTAAGCAAGTCTACAGCAATCACAAACATGTCTGGATAGATCATGTATTCCTTGAATTTTTGGTGGAATTATTCCACTTCCATAACTGAAAGGGAAGCTTGTTTGTAAATGAGGAGCAAAAGGGAAATATATGAGATAAAGAGTGTAGAAAGTGGGCATAACAGAGTTAATATCCTGTTCATAGAGCATAACTTTGTGTTAGGTACAAAAAGTGCTGGGTGGGATGCCAAGAGGTGTAGGGGGAGCAACATGCAGTTGGTGGCCCTGGCACAGGGCTTCCTAGCAATGTGAGCAAAATCAAATTTTAATTCCTAGGGACGAGAACAGCATAACTCACTGTTGTCTTCAGTGGAACAGCAAAACTTAGTTTTGTGGCAGCAGAAAAGGTTCTGGGTAGGGCAAAAGGAGATGGCTGGCAGGGTCAGGGGGTCTGGAGCGCCTAGGGCTGAGGGGTAGGAGACCCTCCCTCGGATGGCCCCGGGGGGATCCCTAGGCAGCCACCTGCTTTGCCTACAAGTAATCCAGCCCTGCCAGGAAGCTTTCTAAGAAGCAAACTTACAGATAGAGGACAGCTGGTAGTTAAGAAATGGGACCCTCTTCGAAATACCAGGATTCGTATGGAAACCAGTGTGAACTGAGATATGGAGGAGATAAGGGGCAGCTGGGCAGGCCAGGAGCTGGGGAGGTCGAGGAGTGAGAGAAACGTGCTGCAGGGTAATTCTCAAATGGTGCAAAAGGCAGGAAGGTCTTGCAAACATTTGGATCTATATATAGAAGTATCTTAGATAAATGGTCACTATGGTGACCATTATGATTTTTTTTTCCATAGAAGCCAGCTGGTTTCTGAATGTATGTATTGTTTCTTGGAGAAGAGAACACACAGGGCTTCTTTGTAGTGAACACAAAAGTGATTTTTTTTCCTCCTAAATTTAATTTTTGCAGGCTGCTGAACATAGATAAACCATGTCCTTCTCTCCAATTTTCAGGCTAACACAACCCAGACTGCACTGCCTAACATCACCGTAAGTCCTAGGCTGTGTTAAGCAGAGGAAAAGTCTGAAGTGAAAGAGGAAGTTCTAGCTAGAGCGACCAGCGGCCTTCCCTAGCACTTGGCCATGGCCCATCTCGGGGGAAAAGAATTAATGGCAGGGATTACGCTCTGGCCTTGCCCTGCTCGACCTCACTCTTGCCCTCAGCTGCGTGAGAGATCCTCTTCTCCTGTGCGTGACCCCAAAGGCATAAACTCAACTCCACGCACATGCTGCGCTTGGGGCAAGAACAGGGGCTTGCACTGCTGGCAGAAAGTGAGCGTGTGTTAACTGGCTATCATTTTGAGAAGGTTTTTCAATGCCCCAAGAACAAGCCTTTTGCAAATTTTTGCCTGAAAGATACCTGTATGTTTTTTTTAAAATGATACATCATCAGATAATAGATCTAGTAACCATTTGGTGACACGTAATTAAAGCAAGAAGCCATTTAGGCAGAAGTATTGTGGGTTTGGAGCGGCTAGCTGGTTACCTGCAAAGTGTTGTTTCAGAGCCTAACTCTGAACCAAAAAAGTGCACGAGGACTACAAAGTTGTCTGTTTTCTGCTGCTGTTCCAGTACTGTAGTGCATCAGCGTAAAAGCAGATTATGAACTAATAGCTTTGAAACACTATAAGGAGAGTAAGATACCAGTGCAGGAATTGTGATGCAGAGGGACCAGCTTTTAGATGACAGCGCTTGTCCTTCCTGCATCCTAACCATGCAATTGATTTATAGAGACAAGAGAATGCAAACGTGTTGCAACCAAGCCTAAACATAGTTGCTCAAAACAGTCATTTTTTTCTTCTTCTTTATCTCCATCTCCCTCTCTCTTTTAAACCTTTGAATCCCAATCAAGGGCATTGACATGTATTATGTATGCTTTGCATTACTGTGTGTCAGTATCCCCCTTCCTTTGGGGAAAAAAAAAATCTCACTGGCACTGAGGTCAGTATATTTAAGTGCAGTGCTTTTATCTCTCCTGGATTATGTCCTGTAATCTAAATTTCGCCTCTTGGCTGCGGTTTCCATCCTTCTGTCCTGGGGATTCCTGCAGCTCTCCAAAACTGGATGACGACTTCTCCTTGTTCACGAACACTGCATTAGCGTCACCGCTGTTTATTTGGGTTTCTCAACACAGAGGGTCGCATCCTAAAATTCTGCGCACACTATGCAGGAGTTCAGAACATACGAAAAACGGCTGTGACCAGAGTTCATCAAAACTGCCAAACTTTTTTTTTTTTTTTTTTTTTTAAATATGGGAACAGGGGAAAAATGTTCTGATGTTCTGTGGCTGCTCAGCAGCCTGAGGAATTGGAAGAATCCCTGTAGCCTTTTCCAAGTTTGCGGCTTGTGCAGCATGTTTTCCCCGAGCGCTGAGTAAAACTCTTATTGCCGTAAGAGCTGTAGCGCTGAGTGAAACTCTTATTGCCGTAAGAGCTGTAGCGAGCGGCTGTTGTTGAGGACCTCTCCTCTAGTCGAGCGCTGTGCCCAGGACAGATGATCTGCTTGGTCTCATTTTCACTGCAGAAATTATCTCGTGCCATCTATGCTTAAGGTGACCTGGCACTGGCAGTTGCACTCGGACCTTCCCGGGTTTGCTGGGGAAGCAGTGGGAGGGAGGGGGAGGGAAATTTTGTGTAACATTTCGCATATCTCCCAGCAATGGTATGTTTGTGCCGTGGTTGTTGCTCCAGAGAATTCGGGGATGACAGCTTAGGAGGGTTTCCACTGGAGCTAAAGGCCACCTGGAATGACAAAATGAATTAAATGCCAGCCGTTTGCTCCCTGAAGACCTTTGTGCTTATTTATGACTACAGTGAGACAGTCAGCAGAGGGGATCGCATGCAATCTGGAGAAACATTTGAAAAAAGTATAGGAAATCAGACCTCTTCGTCTTCTGCATTCCCTCTCTCCTCCTCCTCCATGTGCAGTACACATACCAAGTGCCACTTTTGGCAGGATTTCACCCATTTACACCAACAGGGAATGTGACTGCACACCTTTGGTAGGAAAAAATCATTGTTTCTGTGCATTCTGCTGTCTAGGGCAGTGCAAATCTCACTGCGGTATTGACTGTTCTTAAAGCTTTTGGCAATGCATGTTCTGCGAAGGTCACGGTGCTACTGAAAATCCTGAGGCTCTTTTTGCTTCAGTGAAGTCCTTGACCGGCTCATAAGCTTTCTCAGGGAAATTACCAGGTTAAGCAAATGGAGCCATGCACCCATATGAAGAAAAACCTTTTCTTATTCATTCTGCAGCAGTAGCATCCTGACCTTTTCTGCCAGTGCCTAGCATCTCCTTTCTCAGCTTGCTGGCGTTCAAACTGCAAATAAGTGATTTCTCCATCAGTATTTCGTTAAGGACCCAACACCAAGTACAGCTATGGAAACTCTGAACAGGAGTTTGAAACAAAATATTGGCAACCTCATATCTTTAAAAGTATTCTTGCTCAGCGATCATACTGATATATTTTTTAACTTTGGTGTGTGTGACACAACCTCATGCAGGAAGACAGCTGGTTATTTTTGCTGGAATTTGCAAGCACTTGTTTTCCAAACTTCAGAGACGTTTTGCAAGGGAAAAATGTCCATACAAGCTGAGGTTGGAGGGGGCAATGTTGGCTACTGGGAAAGTAAGCTTACGTGCAATTCTGGTAATTCTTCAGGATTACCACATAATTGAAGCTTTCAAAGTGTGTTAAGCAAATAAGGTTTCCCTCCTTTTGAAAGATGTGGAAACCGATGCACAACTTTGTAGGCAGAATTCAGGCTCCGTTTAGTTGGGGGGGGGGGAAACAACCTGTGGACAACTTCAATCTTTAAAGTTGCAAAGATAGCTGGGCTGAGTGAGGAGAGGAGGCTGCTTCCTAAAGCTTGATTCTTCACGAAACATCTGGTTCTACTTTGTGTTGACTTCATTGGTCATTGGAAAACAGTGGCATGATTTCAACTGCAGTGATCTGTTTGAATTTTGCAGGCTTTCTCTCCTCCCCACAACTAAGTTGTATTCCTTCTTTATATTTTTTGGCCCTTCAGATATGGAGTGTGTGCTGTGCGAGCTCTGAAAAGCCTGCTCCGCCTCCTATATTGTAAGCTTAAGGGCGCAGCACTTTCCTACTCAACAATATTCCTGGAGTACCGCTTTCCTACTTAAACAAACTGCCCTCAAAACAATCGATGAACTTGGACAGGTTTCAGTAATGTGCTAGTACAAAATGTTATTGTGTTGGCAGTAGCGGCGCAGGTCACTCGCAACAAGTGCTTGTTCTGGCTCCGTCGCAATCCGCTCTGCTTGTTACGTTGCCCTGTTATGCCGCGGCTATAAAAAGCCTTTGATAATCACAAAGCTCTCCTCCACGAGGCTGGAAGCGGAGCTATGCTTACTGACAGGTACCCAAGTACACAAGTGAGCACTTCCAAGAAGAGCCTGGTAGGAGGTGGCTTGCAGGGAACAAATCCGGAAGCCGGTTCCAGTAAGGCTGGATAGGAACGGGTCACATTGGCTGCAAGGGGATTTAACAGCCTGATTAAAGTCCACATGCAGAGCCTTTTTTCACCGCGAGCGGAGGATACCTCTACAGACGGGCATTTGTGTCCTCTCTGTGCTGTAAAGGGATGGCAGGCTAGGGGAAATTCTCCTGGGCCATCAGCTCCAGGCCCCCCATCACAGACAACCCTGTGGTATCTGCCCTTTCCTACAGCGATGCAGCTCCATCTGTCAAACAAGCGCCAGTTTTGTCATGTTATGCCAAAGGGAGGAACTTATTTAAGACGCTTCCTGCTGTCATTGTTCATCAGCTTCTTTGAATTGTCAGTCTCAGTTTTATTGCTGGATAGTTTCTGTCCCCTTTTTCTTTCTCCTTACTAGCTTCTTCCTTTAGTTTAAATACATCTCTCTGTTCTTGGTGTTTACCCTTGATATATAGCACAAAGATATCACACTTCGGGCTCCTTTCTGCCTCCCCAGCCAGGTTACTTGTCTTAGTCCTCTCTCGTGAGATTGCCTCTCCATGCTCCTAAGGACCTAAGTAGCTCTTGCCTGCAATCATGCCAGACTGAGCTCAACTTTCCACTAAACAAAACAATTCACTTTTTATTACTCTGACACGATAATGTCTGAGGGCTCTGTCACTGAGTATATGATCTTCCTGCAAAAGGCAATAAAGAGATTTGATGACTAAGGACTTCACAGAGAAGCAATTTTGGGCTTGAATAATCAGTCTCTCAGTTTCCTCCTTTGCTAGTGGTAGTAAATTGTGCTGGAGATAAAACTGGTGCATCGCATGTCCCCTGCCTGGGGCACTGCACGGGAGTTAGGCCACACTTGGAGATCGTATAGCCCTCTTTCCCACCATGCAGTATAGATTAAACAGAAGACTAAGGGGATGCCTTATGTTTTCCATGCTTTATGGCCTAGCACAGCCTAGTAACCATCTAGCTTCAATTTGAGGGGGAAGGGCCTGTAAAAACTGAGGAAGCGGCAAACATGCCATCTGGTTCTCCAAGTTGTGTCTTTCATTAGGTAAGACTTTGATGTGGGCCTGGATTAATCAGCAGCAGTATAATTATCTGCAAAGTATCGTGTCCGTAAGACACTAAAGTATCATGCCCTTAAAATCAATTCTATCATCAAAAACACATGTGAATCTCTCAGAGAAGTCATGGAGAAATAAGTATATATGTGTGCATATATAAATACAGTGTACATATATACTTTTAGAAATATATCTAAGAAAAAAAGCTTTTGTCCATGGGGGCTAGCTAATGCTTCAGGACAGATGGTCAGTACCAATCCATATTCATCATTTCCTTATCCGTATAGAAATCATCTGGACATTTTGTGCAGGAAGGCATTGGGGAAATAGAGCAAGACTGCAAGAATGATCAAGAGCGTGGGAAGACTGTCAGCATGGCGGTGACTGGGATGGATATGCTGACGCCAGGTCTGCCCTGCAGACTTCTGCCCCTCTAGCTTTCGGCCGGCGTGAGGAGAGGGGTGACCCTTGCTCAGGTAGCTGCACTGGCAGAAGTTTATCATGTAAATACAGCGATGTTAGTAATGCATTTTTATTAACATTCTTTGGTCTTTCGCTTGTGGGGGGCAGTTTTACTGCAGGCAGGAAGAATAACCTGAATAATAACATATATGTGACACCGCATGTGACAGGGAACACCATGCAAGTAGATGAAGCAGTGACGGTGATAGCAAAGGCGGATCAAGAATTCTTATTTTCTGCCTTCTGCAAAGCAAGAATAAAGTAGCACTTAATGTAAGGAAATCGCAAGAAATGCCATACTGATAAATAGAAGTAATATGCAGGTGTGAACGTTAAGCTCTGTAACTCATTGTCACCAGAATTACTAATGTCATATATATGTAACAAGCTTCCAAATAAATCAATCAGATGGTTATACAGAGAAGGAAAATACCTAGTGCTATTACAGTTAGGGGGAAAACATTTTGGAAGGGTTTCTGGACTTACGCCAATATCTAATTCCAGGATGAGATGCCATGTCAGGGGAGGGAGGGATTGCCCTACATTTTGCCTGCTCCATGGGTTTTACACCTCCTTTGGTGCATTTGCGACTGGCTACTGTCCAAGGTGGGAAACTGGAGTAGAAAACCCTGCATCGGCTCCCCTGGATTATTTCTTCTGTGCACTTCCCTCTGCAAATACACCTCTCTGCGGCGTGGTTTGACCACGGTTTGCTTCTGAAGGGCCGGGAAGGAAGGGAGCCCCTGCGCCCTCACCGCCGGGAAGCGCTCCCCACAGCCGCGGCTTCTCCTGTGAACCACTTCCAGCCCCATGGGAGGCTCTTCAGGGTCCATGGTACAGGATTTGCTGGCGATTAGAGGCTAACAGACCTCTGAATTCCAGCTCCGGAAACTTCCTCCTAACGTTTTGCAGTGACATTTACCAAATAGCATACTAATAACATGAAGTCACTTTATATAACCATGATGAGTGGCAGGATTGCCAAATACCTGTGTATGGTGGCATTATCATATGCTTTTATGAATTAAGGTACATTTAGGTATGTTTTCTCCACTAGAGTTAATTCTGGACTCTGCATCAAGAAGCTGCTGTATCAGACAAGTTCCTCCCCACCTACATCTCAAATACAAGGAAATTATCAAGCGTAAAATTGGGAGATTTTTCGTAATAGAAATATTGCAAATTGGTTTCTAAATAATGCTTAAATTGTTACTCTTTAGCAGGTTCTATCTAAAACCTCACTTTTGTTGCTTGCTTGAAAATGTATCTTGCTAATAGCGTATTGAATTGTTTGTGTGCAAGGTATTTAACTTGCCTTTTCACAAAATGTTCTATTACTGGCATTGCACATTTCTGCAGCTTAGCTTTTCAGCCCGCTCTGTGTTGTACAGTAATTCCCAAGAATGGCAGTGCATTGCAACATGAAAAAAAAGGATAACATTCTCAAGGCTTTATCTTGACCTGCTTGTTCATGTTGACTTAAATGATGCAAACGTCAAATAATTAATGTACTTTTGACAAAATGAACGTTAGGGTCAATGAAAGAATCCAATGTAAATATTGTGATCATCACATAGTGACTGCCTCTAGTTAATGCGGCTTCGTTTTTCATTGTGTCAGGAAGGATACAAATGATTTGTTCTCAGTAGGTCAGAGTAGAAGACGCAGCTGGACTAAAAGGGGGAAAAAAAAGTAAACAACTTCCTGGGAAACTAGTAGGAAAAGGCATATGAATCCCCAGCCTTAGGAGGAGTCTCAGAGAAGGCAGTGCAGGCTTTCCCAGTCTAAAAATTCCTCATGGGAGAATTTCTTGGCAGCCTTAATTTCCTTTGGCTGACCCTTTCCAGCCCCCCTTGCGCTGAAGGGCTCTTCACCTTCTCTCAACCCTAACCCTAGCCAAGTGGCACAGTGTTAGGAAAAGAAGCAACAGTTGCAACAAGGGAAATCCTCATTAGAGGTAAGGGATTTTTTTCCCCCTGCCATGAAGGTGGTCAAACTTGGGAGGTTACCCAGAGAGGTTGTGGACTCTCCATCCTTGGAGATACTCAGAACTCAACTGGACATGGCACTGTGCAACCTGATGCAAGTTGGCTGGTCTGAGCAGTGGCCTGACCGGACGACCTCCAAAAATTCCCTCTGGTCTACGTTATTTTGTGATTCTGCATGTCTTGTAGAAGACATGCTGCCTTCCTGGCACAGAAAGGCCTTTAATGGGCACAGGTCATGAAAAAAAGAAACAATTTTGATGGGATTTTGAGCATGAAATGTAGGGAAAATCGTGGTGAAAGTCAAGGATAATCATCTTTGGTGAGGTATGTGATTACAGATAGAGATTCATCCCTTCCACTGACTTTATTCAGATACCTTTGTTTCCTGTGGCTGCCCAGGACTGCAAAAGAGGGGAGTGAATTTTGGTGGGAGGAGAAAATTTTTCTCATGATATCTGTCAGCACAATTAGGACTTGCACATTGATTTTCTTGTTGCATTAGGGTACATTTTGGAATATTTAATTGTAGGTACCTCTAAACCCCAATGTGTGATAGTCCTCAATTTTCAGCTCACACAATTAATACTTTCTCAAGTCTGTCCAAAAATTAATGTGAAGTGGCAGAAGAATTTTAAGTATAATCAGAACTGTTTTCATCACATCCTTATCTACATGCGCAAGTCCCCATTTAAGGAAGGCCGAAGGCACTTAGGTGAGGGAGCTTATGGAAGTGGCTTATTGTCTGGGGAGGAGAAAAGTTTCTCTGCGCTAAAGGGAATCTCTTTGACATTGGCATGAGCTTCTGCCTGTTTCTTTCGTACTGAAAATAGAAACCAGGTGAATTAGCCTAACCCTAGCACTTTGAAAGATCTTCTGTCCATTTAAAGCGTTGAAACTAAGGTCATGTATCTCTGTTAACTATTTATTAGCCAAAAGTCTGATCATGCTTGCATGAGTATAGGCAGAGGCAACCTGATTATTTTCCGTAGAGCTGCTAATTTTAGTTTTCTTTGGCTATATGGAGTGAGCAAATGATGTGTGCGCGCGTGAGAAGACAAAGGGAGAGGACCTGAAAAAACGAAGACGAATACACGCCAGGAGAACATGCTGGCGTCCTGCGATGGCAGATTAGCAGCTGCTTTGCTGCCTCCTCCTCCTCCTCCTCCCCGCAGCCCTCGGGGGCACGGACATTAGAGCCCAGCAACCGGCCTCTTCCCTGACCGGGAAGGTCAGTGACCCGACCTGGCTTTCACCAGTGCCCGCTCCCAACATTAAACGTTTAACAAGGTGATAAGAGCCTGGAGGATTAGCATTTGGGGGAAAAGGTTGCGACCTCTATAATTGGGCTCTTATTGAATAAAAATGGGCGTAAGTGAGCTATTTCCGAGTCTCCATGCAGCAGGAGGGGATGGAGCAGCCTCTGGGCGCTCAGGCAGGAGGGGGAGAAGGCCATGGGGCGGTGGTCCCTGCCTCGGGGGGAAGGAGATGGTAGCTCTCCTGGGGCTTGGTGCCGACGGGGAGGAGAAGCAAGAGACGTTTTTGATGAACTGGACCCTATCGGGCTATGGATCAGCTCAGCCACCTGCCCACCTCTTTCCTCACCAGTATAGAGCATTTAACAGCAGCCAGGAGAGTCCCTTCCAGACTTGCCGTCAAATACGAGTTTTGTGCCTGCCTTGATCTACCTGTAGAGTTATTAGTGCTCTGGTTTTAGAATGAATTTCCCCGCATTTCATTTCTTTTTTTTCTTGAATTCGAACAACTTGACCTTTTATTGAGACTCGGGATCGAAATCGATGCAGATGCTGATGGCTGGTTATAAACTTTTCTTGTATTTCAGTAAAATTTTGTACGAGTGTGACCTAAAACAGTGTCAGAAAGGGCCAGATTTACTTTGCTCTATACACATATCCTGATTGCAAAATATAAATAGATATGTGTAATACATATGTTAGAATTCTGTTTTATCTATTCTACGAGATACTCACACTTTTGTGCTATGGTGTTTTGGTGGTCTATTATCTATAGCTATGGTTTTCAAGTCTGCAAAAAAAAAAAATACCCCATCACTATATTTCCATGAATATTTACATGACTGCACTTCAAAATAAAGCAATACATTAGCTAAATACTCTCTGAAGAGAATAACTGTGTGCAATTCAATCACCGCTGGAATCAGAGCCACCGGCAGTGACGCCATCTCTGACTGTGACGATATAACCAGATTCTGCGTCAGTTTGAGTCCTGCTCACGCCGCTGCGGCCGTACCCCGATTTCCCTGCCACGACGGCCAGGCTCACGGGCCGGGCGGGAGGCACAGTACGCGCCGGCAGGCCCCCAGTCCGGCTGCTGCCGAGAGCAGGGGCATCCTGCAGCACCGCTCAGCAGCGGCAACAGCAAGTGGCCTTTGCGACCCTCTGAAGCTTTTTTTCCCTTCTTATTTTCTTTTTTCTGTCTTTTCCCTTTTTCTCTTTTTTCCTTTTCTCTTTTTTCTTTTTTCTCTCTTTTCTTTTTCCACCTTTTCCCTTTTCTTTTTTCTCTTTTTTCCCTTTCCTCCCTTTTTCCCTTTTCTCCCTTTTATTTTTTCCCTTTCCCCCTTTTCCCTTCTCCCTTTTCCCCCCTTTTTCTTCCTCCCCCTTCCCTTGCTTTCCCCTGCTTTTTCCCCTTTTTCCAAGTACGTGCAGTATCTTTGCTGACACACCTTGTGTGCAACCGCCAGAGATCAAAATTCACCTATTGTCCTTGGCTTTCTGGAAGGAACTGAATGAATACTTGACATTCATCGTGGGACAGGCACAGATAGTGCACTTGACGTCTGTAACTCCGAGCATGCACTAAGTCATGCAGAAACTAGGTCCTGGTATTTGTTTCTTGATACTTAGAAATACCATCAGCCTGTTTCTACTGCTGTTTGCTTGCTTGCTTGTTTGTTTTCCCCTTAGCAGTTTGTTTGACTAACAGTGTTTGGAAATAATTTCCTTTACCAGCAATTTCAACGCTGTAATATTTGTACCTGGAAACGTTAACTTCCTTTTGGCTATCAGTTTCTGTAAGTTTTTATCTCAAATCCTGTATATACTCCGCAGCACTCTTAATGACTTCCTTTCATGACTTGTCCTCACAAAACAAAACTCTATTTTTAGCAATGGTCATGTGCAGTATCCTTACCAACTAATTTAATATGACGTTGCAAAATAGTCAAGACGGTCATGAACATAACTAAGGAAAAAAACAGGTATTTTTTACAGCCAGATATGAGATTTGTATTGCCCCCCTGCCTTTTTTTTGGTGGAGAGAATTGCTAGATTCAGCACGTGCTGATTTTATTTGGAAAGTACTTATGATTTGTGCTAGTGCAAATGAATTTGAAATGCAACCAGTATATTTTGAAAGCAGTAAAATTTCCTAATGTGCACAGGGTTAATGTGAGTTTACAGAGACACTCTGCTTATAACAGGAAAGGTTTGTTCCAAATCACTTCAGTGCAGGAAACATTGGAGCTGCAATTTTAATTACAGTGGATGCGATCTGCCCGGAGCTTTCTGCAAAGAAAAGTCTGATGTCACAATGAGATGTTTCCAAGTACATATGTGCTCTTAATTTTCTGCTATAATTTGTTTCAAAGAATTTCTTTCAAAGCAAAGAAAGGCACGGTTAAAAGGGAGATGGCTTTCACAGAAGGAGGATAAACATTTCAAGGAAAACACCCATTCAGGAATAAACATCTGGAAACAACTGGAACATGACAGCCACCTAGATCTGTCCTTTGGGATCAAACCGTTGGGGCCTGTGGGTAAGCTGGGGCTCCCGTGACTGAGTCAGTGCTTTTGGACTATTCATTATGAACATGAGTGACATTTATTTACTTCAGATTGCAGTCGGAGATTTTCACTAATGAGTCATCAGTAAGGGCAGTCGCTGCTGGTAAAAGATCAAAGGTAAAATCCAGTGATGCATAAAAATAAGAATAATGCTCAAAATCCCCCAGGAGAGAAAGGGAAGATTAGGTCACCCACCTCTGTGTACAGTCAGACAGCATCGGTTTGCTTTCTGCCAGGAGCTACAACTTTTTGGAGCCTGTTGCGCCCAGCTTGGCAGGGCCGGCTGCTGGAGCCAGCCACGGAGGCGGGGAGTTAGAGACGCACCCGTAGCAGCATCGCCCTTGCAGCATGAGGCCTCCGGGAAAGGAGGTAGTCAACGACATCCTGCTGAGGCTGGAAACACAGGCATCTGGTTAGGCTACTTTTTAGCAGCAGAGCAATGAAGCAGTCATAAACGTGCATATCGTTTTGCTGGTTACGCTGCTGCATCCCCTCGTATAGCCCGTTGTGGAGGTGTCTACATCCTTCGAAGCATTGGCATCCGATTGCCAGCAGCAAGCGTATGCTGCCTTGCACATCGGTGCAAGTCTCGGCCTAACTGGCCTGTAATTCCTGTTACTAGAGAAAGAGCGGGGCTCATCTCAGCAGAAGAAGGCACTGCTCTGCCTGATAGTTTAGGCCTGAGATAAGGAATGCCTTTGTGGAGCCATGGGAAAGGCGTTTTCATGTCTTAAATCTAATCTAGTTTGGAAAAAAGCGAGATTAGCAGCAGGGCATGTCCTTAGCTAGAAGCATGAAAGCTCAAAACTGACAGACTCTTTTGACTCTCCCAGTTGGGCATACTACCCTCGGCAAACATGTCCAAACGCAGGCTCTGATCGGCTCGGAGTTATGCCCATCTGTGTGGATAATAGTGGCATTAACTCACTTTCCGCGTGTTTGGATAGCGCCCAAACCCATTCTGCTCCTCCACACAGGGGGAAAAGGCCAGGCCAAGAGGTGCCTTTTATGGGCAGCCAGGATAGCCCCGAATGTGACATCTGTTCTCCAAGAGGTCCTCTGGGTCTCGCAGAGGCTTTTGTTCATTTTTGCCTCCGCACCGGGGAAGGGAGGATGTTCGCATGCCTAGCTGCCAACAGCATTGATTGTTTTAGGAGCTCTGACAGCAGCTCAGGGTGCCAAAATGCTTGCGGTAGGAAAATATTGCGCCAAATCCTGCAGCGCTGAAGCCGTGTAGTGTAGGAATAATATAAATCACATGAGAGGGCATGCAAATGGTTACCAGGTGAATCTGGTGCATCTTAACCAGGAATGTGGATAAATTACAAGGTAACTTGTGCCTTCTAATGTGGAGTAAAATGGAAAAGAACTACTTGAGCCTTATCGCTCCGGGGTGAAGAAGATATGGGTTTTGTGAAAGGTGTGGCAAAAGCGTTCTCTCTCTTTTTGTTTGCGACAATGATCATTGTGCTAGCAGTGGGATTGCAAACGGTTCACAAGATGCTTCAAGGCCAGCTCAGTGCAGCCAGACAAGCACAACTAGCATTGGGCATCCCCAACGCAGGCATGCACGCAGGTGACCACCGACGGGGGGGAAAGTGTGATAGGAAATGTGAGATCTTGTGGCATGGTCTAGGGCAAGCACACAGGAACCGAAGTGATATTAATCTGTAACCTTGCTTACCTAATAGCAACTTACTCCTTTGTCTACTATACTCTGCCTCTGCAAGCCATAGTCACGGGCATTGCTGAAAGGCTTCCTGGCTTCTGTCAGCTACAGATCTGGTTAAGGCTGATATGTATGTTACTCTAAATAAACCATCAGATATATTCAAGTCCTTATTGTGTAAGGTAGAACATGCTTTTAAAGTGTAGCTGCTATTTTTCTATAATAATTTTTCAATAACTTGAACATTTCAGGAAAACAAGAGTTGGGATTTTTATTGCTTTGAGGAAGACAACACTGTATTTTCGTTCTAGCCATCAGTTTCCTAGATTGACTTTGCTGTTAGGAAAAAAGAAAAAAATCACAAAAGCTTCTGGACATTTGGACATTTGTAAAGTGAGGCCAAGCATGTAGAAACCTAGATGAAAATGCAGACCTAATTTTGCAGGCACTCCTTTCTTAAAATCTTGGTCTGAATGCTTGAACTGTTTTGTATCGCTCATTGGGCTTGCAGTCAGCAAAGTTAAAAAAAAAAAAGGATGAATTTTGAGACTGAAGGAACAGCTGCATTGCTTCTCTACTATGGCAAAGCTAAGCAAAATACCAGAGAGCACCAGGTAATTTAATAAGGCAATTGCATATGAGACTTAAGCAAAGCATACCAGATATATATGAATGATGCTTTTGTGTTAGGCTGCTGGTTTCCTAAGAAAGCATCACTTAAATGACTGTGTAATTCTAAGGTTTAATTTTGATGGAAAAAACACCTTAATACACAAAAATTACTATGATTTGATTTAGAGGATTTAATATATATTTTTCCAGAGTAAGTCAGCTAATTTTTAAAAGCGCACTTCATTCTTCTTTACTTCAGCACCGCCAGTGATGTTTCACAGACAGGTCTAATGTCCTGTGCAATTAATGTGAAGGTTTGTTCCAGGAGAAAGTCAAAGATGGTAACATCCCTCTTCAACAAATATCCCTTTTGACACTCCATCTACACTGACAGCTTTGAAGACTGCAGCATCTGTTTAAATTGTAGAATTCTGTGTCCATACTCTACAAAGAGACAAAGCAGAATAAAGTGATTTCTGGGTTAAGAGCTGTGTTTATCTTTACAATGAATGTTAATTAAATGGCAAATGGACAGTTCATTCTGAAAAGCATGAAAACCTTCAGCTTATTTTTAATGAAGTTCTAACTTGAAAGAACATGGCGTTTTGTGAGAAGTCCAGTTTGGTGGGTATGTGCGAGGTGTGTTTAAAGCTTACCTTGAGAGTGTTAGGAGGAGAGGGAAGACTGCTTAGGAGTTTGGTTCCTCATTAGTTAAGCAGGAGATAGGCACAGAGCTACTCAAAGTGGTCTTTCTACTCACATGCAGAAGACATGGTGCCTAGGGAACTTTGAGTCAGATAAATGTTTCCAGCATTGGGAAACAGCAGAGGCTTTATGTTTTCAGGATCATAATTTCAGCCTCAGATACCTATATTCCAGCTAGCTTGCATTAGGATATCAATATGGAAAAAGCAAATGCCCTACAACTGATTTTATGTGCAAGTCTGACTCCTTTCATGAAATTAGAGCCACCCCTAGAATGGAAAAGGTCTTGCGATTGCACAGAGCTCGCTCAGGTCTGGAAACAGCATAGCTGTGTTTGCACAGCCCTCTTAGCAGAGATTTGTAACTTGGGCACAGTGTCTCCTAAGCACAACTTCCTCGCAAGCCTGTGCAGCTCTGTACGATGTGGGTACACCAGCATGGTAAAGCAGAAGATCTCTGCACCGCTGTCTTTGCATAACATGCTCAATTACATATGTCTTGTTCTAATAAATGTTAGTTTCACTGTATACTCAGTGAGAAAACAAGGCCGCAGAAATCATAATTGATCAAGTAATTAGAGCATGCAATACTTTATACAAACTGTAGTATTTGTCCAAAAAGCAAAAATAAGTGAAAAGACCACTCCTGTCCTTCCTGAACAAGTGCCTTCAAAAATTCTCCATGCACATTAAGGCAGATTCTCTTGGTTTAGAGAACTACTGCCATGTATCGCCAAAGGGCCAGAAATAAGCAGCATATTTCAGGAACGTTTGTCTAACCAGAAATACAGATTTTTCTCTCTGCTTCATTGGTCTCATTTCACCACATATGCTAGTATGGAATATGTATACTCCAGGACAAAAATGTTGGAATTTAAAGACAACATATTACCATTAATTCTTATTAAAAAGTATGTTCACACTCCTTTTCAGTGCACTTGAACTAGAAGTAGAAAAAGTAGCTTGGTACTGCAAACTATGTGAAAGCTCAATTACTCATCGCAAAGAACTTGTAGTGTACATTTACCCTTGAGAACAAATACCGGATTAATTAGTTTAAATTCCAGAAGAAGCAATTTTTGGTGAAGTATCTATTCTCTGATCTACTGAACATATTAAAGTCAAGTGAAAGAACTTGTAGTACCCTTTCTTTGAACAATACATCATGATTTAAAGCCAGATAGGATTTTGTGTAATGTACTAGAAAAATAGTTGCAAGAATCTACAGGATAAAAATGAAATTTTGATAATCACAAAACTCCCTTCCTAATGTTCCTTTCAGGAAAGTACGTAGGAAATAACATGCCCTTCTGAAATAGGCCTTCAAATTTCAGGCCACGGATGCCTGCTTGCTTTATGGCAAAGTGTTATGTGGGCATGAAAATTAAGCTGATTATAGATATGTCTGGAGTGATTTTATATCATTTGTATTCTGTGGAGTTTTTTCAGTTAATGTAGACTATACCTAGATTTCTCTGATGGGAAAGTGGAAGACAAAAACATCTCATGAGCCATAAGCATACTGTGCAGCTCCATACACACTGGTGAGGAATTTCTTTCTCATAGCACCTTAGCAACTGCTTCATGCCCTGCAGCATGCAGGATGCTATGCTTACTCCTCCAGTTGAAATATCCAGTCATAACTATTAGCGTATGATGAAAAAAATAATCAATTCAGGCAGTTTAACAGGAAAAAACTGCTGTTTTAAACTCCTGAGAATATCTACCAGAACAGAAAATGTGGGACTGGCCTTGGCAAGCTGCTGAACAAAGAAAGGTGGTGTTCATTCTTCATTCTCCTGTTATTTATTTATTCTGCCTTTGCTACTGTTTCACCTTTTTACACATAGATACTGTAAATGTAAATTGGCTATTTGCCATTGGTAATTCTTGAAAATGTTGTTTATTGTTCCAGAATTTTTCTCCGTATTTCCTTTGCTTTTGCACGTCATTTTCAAAGTTCGCTTTTGTTCTTTAAATACGTATAAGTACTTCTTGCGTGCATGAAAAAACTCATTGTTTAGGTTAGAAAGGAAACTTGCAGATACATAGTACTTCCCCATAATTTCCCAATAGCGCTCCTCAGTCTTGCACAGCTATATGTTTAACAGACAAGGACTGGTGACTTCATGGGTAAATCTTGAAGACCTCACCCTTCAGGAGGAACTCTAGGAAGCAGAAAGGCAGAATATACTAGGAAATGGGATCTAAGGCCAAAGGTATCAGCAAATGGGATACCTCACCTTTCAGTTCCTTTGGAAAATGGCTCTGGAATTGGTTCTGTGGTGCTGTGCTGTGCCTGCCAATCTGCCGCATCTGGTGCACTTGTGGAAGGCCTCATTTTTTAAAGAATGATTTCATGTTAAAGGAGTGCAGTATGCAGTCGGAATGTAGTTTTTGAAGTCAGAATTTGTCCAATTTACCAGGGCTAATACCTCCATTCTTCTTCAAAGTACCCTGTCAAATTAAGTATCATAAGGGGCCAAGAGTTCATTTGTGTGTCATCTGAAAAATACACCGTTAGCAGCCCAGGTTGCTACCATTGGTCTAAGGCTGTGACTCAGTAGCCTGCTCCACTGTCAATACAGCAGTGTCTTGTTGGGCTCTTGTGCCATCAGTGACAGCCCAGCACAGCAAACGGGACCCGATGACACCTAGATGGTTTAGGTATTAGGGTAGAAAACTTAGTACTGAAAATACCTATTGGCCTCATGTAATGAAATACCTTGTTTTTCTGTGCAAGGCATTTTCAGTTCCCATGCTACTGAGAGAAGAGTGGGAGAAATGTCATGATTTTTTTTTTTATTTAAAATACCGCTTTTGTTGAAACCAGCACAGGACATCTTGGTATTAGCAGATCTCAACGCTCCTGTGAGATTAGTGTCCAGGTGCTT
This sequence comes from Dromaius novaehollandiae, assembly GCF_036370855.1. Lineage (NCBI taxonomy): Eukaryota > Metazoa > Chordata > Aves > Casuariiformes > Dromaiidae > Dromaius > Dromaius novaehollandiae. The sequence goes on from NC_088132.1 coordinate 34,052,985, forward strand.
TGCTTAATCAAAAACACGTATTTCAGTGTCCAGAAAGCTCTCCAGCTGTACAGCAGGCCAAAACTAATACTCTGGCTAAAAAAGAAGCCATCAAAAGCCTTTACTATGAAAACTTTTGGCTGCTTTAGACTCTAGATCTTATGGCCGCGATTTCTCTTAATGGTATTGGTAGCACCAAAGGCTTATCATGAGGACAGCTATTGCATAAATAAGAGGTGCTCCACAGTGTTTGAAGTCTCCATTCACTTGCTCCTAAAGTTCATTATTTCTTGTGTTTCCAGAGGCTGGTGATCCCTGGGCATACTGAGCTGTGCGAGGGGCAGAACGAGGGTCAGGGTCTCTTCAGCTATCCTTTTTGGTATTGGTGTGTTTCAGCTGGTCCCTCTTATGTGCGCGCTTTGGGCATGGTGGGGGGTCCCTGACTGTTTTCTATTAACGAGTCCTTGAGAAAGGTCTCTTGGACCCTTGGATTTGTAGTTCACACCGAGTGAAAGAAAGTGGACTAAGTGTCTTCATAAGGAGCACTAGGCTGGCCAGGTTTATGGACTCTGTGTTTAGCATTGTGGAAAGCCCAGGATGGGCTTTAAAACATCTGACGCCATCCTCCCACGTCATGTGTGTGGCGGGGGTCTATGGAGACTGGACAGGTGCTTGGGCCGAAGGAAGTGTGTGCGTCTTCCAGCAGCTAGGAGCAAGCAGCAGCATGGGATATGGGTGGGAGCAGGGCTGGCATGGGCCGATAAAGCAGTTGTGGCTCCCTCGGGGGAGCAGCTGGGCAGGGGAGGGCAGGCGGGACTGGAGAAGGGGTGGAACAGCGTAGAGTGGAACCTGCCTTCAGTCCCTTCAGAGTCTCAGTGAAAATTTGATTTTGCCTACCCTGTTGGGAGGTTTGGGGCAATTTTTGGCATAGGCTTCTAATGTGTGCTAGCAATCGGAGCCTGTATGCGGGGTCCCTGGAAAGTTTCTGTACTTTTGGTTTTGCAGTGTAGACACGCAACATAGTTAGGGTCTCAAAGGCATTTTCAGTCTGTGACCAACTTGGTTTACTCATGACCGTGACAGTACACCGATGATTATGTAAGTCCCAATATCAGGATGCAGGATCAGTCCTGGTGCTTCTCAGACTGAATATAACTAGCTAGCCACTCCTTGCTTTGTCCTGACATGTAAAATTTTGATGCTGCTTCATGGTCTTTTTGTCACACTACTGTCAGAGCAGAGAAGTTGGGGAGTTATGCCAGACCACAGCTGAATGAAGTTTAATTAAACTTGGAATAAGTAACTCTGAAAGATAAAATTCTTTTATGTTTCAGTTATGATGAGGAGGCCTTTTATGCCAACCAAAAGCCTGATTTCAAACTTCAAAGGAATATTTGGAACAATTCCTGTACCCTAAAAATGGAGAACACATTCAGCTGCCTTTTATTCTCTTGTTTCTCCCCTCTGCCCCCACCAACTGTGGTTTCATTCAACCCAAAAACATTTTAGTTTTGAATTTGATCCTAGCTCAGATTGTAAAAGCAAGTCTTCTATTAAGGCAAATTGTTTAATTGATCAGATTACTTTCAAGGAAAGTACGACACACTATTACTTTCCTAAAATTCCATTCGTGTCTTTAGTACAACATTAGTAGCATGATAACAATATTAATTATTAATCTGCTATTTTAATGTTATGATTTAAAGTCCAATGTCTGCATGTTAGGATTGAAACTAGGTAGCAGAGCTTTTACCTGCTGGGTTTTACATCGCTGAAAGGGCTGGTGTCAGAATTTGTGCTGAAAACCAGACTGGGAGACTCAATAGGAAAAGCTCTCCACCTCCACACTTTTGCTAACCTGGCCAAACCTGCAAAATCATGTGCAGAATTGTACCTACTTAATACTCTCACTTTTTCTGCAAGGACTGTTCATGGGTTTAGTAATATTTCTTTACAGAATTGGAATTACAGACAGAAGTCCTTACATATTCAGGGTCCTGACCACCTCTGTAGCAGATACTGAATTTGTGGCAAACCTTCCTTCAACAGCTAACAGTGGGGTTAGAGAAAGGAACTAGAGGAGAGGAGAAATTGGGGAGATTACTGTGCCGTGCTAATGGCTCAAGATAATTCCTGTTTACATGGTTGTAAGGACAGCATATCCCGGGCTAACTGACTTTTAAACATGTAGCTCCCCCAAATTATCATCTAATTATTTCTAGCTCTACCTACTGTGAAAGGTGATAGCATAAAGAAAAAAGTTATAGTTTTACTTGGCAAAGCTCCAGTTCAGCTGTGGACTTGATCTTTGTGGATATTTTATTGGCTTGTAAATCTTAGTGCTGGGCACTAGCCCTTATAATATGTATAGAGAGTGGTGTACCGTGGACTTTAATATCTCCCCATGATCCCTGCACTGATAGATGCTATAACCACCAAAGGGAAGAATTCAGTACAAAGGAAATCTCCATTTCAAACACATTCAGTGTTTAGTCAATAAACTTGTCTGGCTTTAGGCTTAAAAAGACGTCTGTGGTAGTATAATTCTGGCACCACCACTTTTAGGAAGAAAAGACTTCTCTGCTTCTTCCGTGGCACAACTTGTCTCTAAAGAAACATCACTCTAGAAAGAAAATCCTTTCCAATAGACAAGCACTCCCAGAAGTATGTATTAGCTATCAACTCAAATAAACCTACATGTAAAGGACACAGAAAGCCCACTTCCCAGCCTGCCCCTCCGGTTGCTGTATGGGTTCCCAGGCACATTAATTATCCTTCACTTGGCTCTGCCCCAGAGGATCCTGAATAACAGGGGCCGAGGCTGCTGAGCTCAATCACGGCGGCTTATGTTTTGTTCCCCTGAGAGCATCTTTAATTAATGTGATGCTTATTCTCAGCAAACATGTCAGCTCTTCCATCTCACAGTCATTTATGAGTGGCGCAGCCTCATGTGTACCACTGATGGAGATACTGTTTGTTGGCTTTATGTAAATAAACTCTTGTAGTTGTGAGAAGTTCAGGTGTGGGACTTGAATAATTAAACATAAAGAGACACTGGCAAGGTGGCGAGCTGCTAAGTGTGACCTAGTTTAGTTTCTTTTATCTGTTTGCAAAGCTGAATCCCTGTGGAGTGGTTTTTGTGAATGCTGTGGTGATGGGAGCTGGAGAAATTACTGTAAATGCTGAAGCTAGTCTGAGAAGAGCAGTTTGCAATGACTTTTGAGATTTTAACATTTTGTTCTAGCTTTGGATAAAACAGTTCAGGCACACATTTTCTTTTCTCCTTCCCTGTGGAAATTCCAGCCTAGAGTTGGAAAATGATCATCAGTATCAATATATTCTTGCAAAAAATATTTTTGTGTTAATAAAATGGCATATTTTGAGGAAAAATCATATTTGGATAGACTGTATATGACTAGTTGTACTGAAGTGGGGAAAAAGGGAAAAAAGTAAGTCTTCCCAGAAGCTTTTTGGAAGCCATGTTAGTAAATTCTGTAACAGGACTATATATCCCTAGTTATATCTGATGTCTTTTAAAACTCTAAGAAAGCTCCCATTTAATACTCCATTCTGCAAAGCTCTTACTAACACATCAACTTGTTTTTAGGCTATAAGTTCAAAAAGGCTCCTACAGGGTTTTTTGTGGCTGATGCCTAACCTGGTTTGTAAACAGTAGCTGTGCATGCAACACTAACAGGAAGAGGAATATCTATGTTTGTGGGTTGTGTGCCTGGAAAGCCGAGTGCCCTAATATCCCTACGGTTGTACTTACAAATGTAGAGTGAATGTGAACACTTTTTAAGTGTTGAGGCAAATCTGAAAAATTTGCCTTGTAAACACTCCTCCCACCCTACTCCAAGAAATCTGAAATTTGGAGTGAAAAAAAAACCCACTCCAACTGTTCAGCAAAAGGGACGTGAGTTGTCCTGTCTGACACGTACAACACGAGGGCCTTGTGAGACTGAGAGGGCAAATCCAAAAGCACAGATAGCGTCCTCCTCTGCAAGTGGGGCCCAGAAGGTAAAACAGCTTAGAGATGTAACATTGTTAATTACTGCTTCTCAGATCTTTTCGAAAATATATTTTGGTTTATGTGATAAGATCCAAGCTGGCTGCAGCTCTGCTTCTTCATGGCAAGAGAGCGAGAACTGGGTATAATTACTGACTGGCAGTATAAATACTTACCTCTCAGCCCTGCCAGCAGTCAAAGGCTGTTAGCAATTCCCTGCCTCTTGTAAACACTTACAGTCCATAATTATAGCCATTTCTCACCCCCCCACCTCAGAGGAACTAACCTGCTGCCAAGTACCTGATTTTTGCAGTGCTTTTGCAACCGAGCTTTTTATGACAACCTGGAGGGGGTGAGCTGTCATGTGGAAAGCTCTATTGTGGAGACAGGACTAGCAACGAGATGTCCCCTTTTGGGGCTATAGCATGTGCTGCTTTGCTGGCTCAGTGACATCCCAAGGAGGAAGGACATGGCTTGCCTTTCCCCTTCCAAAAAATGACTGTTGTTTTGGCTGTGTCCTGACTGTGGTTTTCAAAATTGTGTCCTCATGGTTTTGAGAACTTTAAATATGAGGCACAGAAGAAGGTAAGGTGATTTTCTCCAGAATGTTTCTCTTCAGCGCAGAGATGTTTACAAACCATTGCTTCTCGGAGGATGAAACAGCTCTGGTAAAATGCCTTTCAAAATACAGGCAGTATGGCAAGTGAGTGAGTCAACAGCAGTGATAAGCAGACGTGTGCAGACCTTCCCACGGCACCGCTTCCCTGAGAGCCACTTATCCCCTCCAGTCCCTATCCCAGCCTCTGCTCCTGAGTCACCCTCCTGTCCGGCTCCATGGCCAACAGGCACTGCCACTCTTCCCTCACTGGAAAATGGCTTTCTTTTGGCTCTGCTTTCTGGCTTTGCTGCTTCCCTGAAAGATTCACTCGAGGCTCTGGAGCCTCACAAGCTGCTGAAGAGAAGTTGCTGGTGCTGTTCAGGATGGGGGAAGGGAGATGAGCCCAGGAGGTGAGCAGAGGGGTTGTACCATCGAACCTGAGATGGTCAATGAGAAGCCATTATTTAAAGATGTCATTAGCTAATTGATTGTGTATTTTCTCTTCTATTTCTTAACTCTTAATTCCTTGCTATAGGTATTTTCTCCTTAGGTTTCTGGCACATTCATACAAATGATTCCTCACATATGAACGCTACATAACAACAGTAAGGAACATGGAGTGGTTATGCATGTACTACTCGTACAATGCAGTAAAGCAACACAATCCACGGATTGGATCCACCCATGCAGCATCCTCATGTTCCCCAGTGGAAACAGAGAATAGCTATTCAGGCAGTAAGCACTACCCAAGCCAGCAAACACTTTTGATAATGACCAACCTGGAAGTCCCAAAGGGATCCAGTACACAGATGGTGCGTTTGTGCCATCCCACCATCAACAACACACCAGTGTTATTTTGGTCAAAAAATGGCTCTGTGAATGCTGTGACAAAAGAATGGCATTTGCCACTATATAAAGAGGAACACAGAAAGCTTCTGAATCAGAGACTTCACAACCCAGTAGGAGTTTATAGCTTGTTCCAGAAACTCATGGGTCTAATTGTTCGTAACATGCTTCCCATTTCAACTTCATTACCCTTGATGTATTTGCAGAGAACAAGCACAACCCTTTTCAGCTTTCACTTCCCAACCTACAAAGCCAAACCTTTCTAGGGTTACCTGGTAAAAAAGACTCTTAATTTCCCTCATTATCTTGTTTCAGTTTGTGATCCCTGTTGTTGAGCATGGGTGACAAGGATGCACCTCGTACTATAGATCATGAAGGAATTATGAAGCTGTGTGACCTTACCTATCTCCAGTGGAAATGCTCTGTCCAGTGCATCCTGGTACCACCTTCAGTTTGTTCATGACTGCATTATGTCTGTGACTCACAGCTGTCCTCTCCTGTACTGGGATATACCCACGTCCTTCTCTTTCTGAACCATTTCCCCACCAAAGATCTTTATCTTGTAGCAGAATGTTGTTACTAGCCCCCTGTGCATGACTTTGCATTTTGAACTACTGAATTTCATCCTGCTTTTCTAGTGCTTTTTCTCAAGGTCTGCCAATGCTTTCGTATGATGTCCCAACTCTGTCTTGACAATGCCTTCTCACCACATCATCATCACACCAGCTCATGCCATCAGCAGGTTTTCTCCACACAGTCCTAACTTCTTGTAAATTATCGTTATTGGAAGTTTCAAACAAGATTGGTCCCAAGATCCTTAAGGATTTCCAACAGTGTAATTTTCTATTTAATCTTTCCCATTGCCATGTCTTCTGAAACCAGATCCTCTTTCGACCTTATAGTAACTTCGTTAATTTTCATCTTCTCCAGCTTCAATGGTATATTACTGCATAGATTTATCCTGAGTGCTACCGATGTCTAGAAACAGATAAAGTACAGCATATTTTTTGACTAGAAAATTGAATCAGCTATCAAAAAACTGTATCTGGACTGTCATAATTTGTCTTTGGTAGCCACTTATTCAATTTCTTTTCTCCTTTTTCTCTCTTCAGTGATCCTTTTGCTCAAAATCTGCCTAAACCTGCTCTGTAGAGGCATGACGTCTCACTTTGGAGACCAGGCCAAGTCACACCGAAAGTGCAAATGAACACGATTTTTCTTCTGCTCTTCTATACTTCTGTATTACAGGCAAACACAACATGAGTTGGCACAAATAGTACTTGTGGCTCCAGAAAAATCCCCTCAGAACATTATAAAGCGGTTTTCATAAGCAGAATTTAACACCACAGAAAATTTCCATGAATATTTGATCATATAAAAATAGACTTGTTTTGGCTGTGGTTTTCGTCCTTTTATGTAGTATCATTGCAAATATCCTAACAAACAAGTTTGCTGGCAGCTGTGCTAATGGGAAGAAGACATTCTAAATGAATTCTAGACTACTCACATGTAACACATTTTGGATGTGTTTTTGGATGTCTCTTGCCATGAATGTGAATTTAGCCTTATTTCAGCAATGTGCCTGTGCTCAACATCTGAACCAGTCTCTTTAGAGTTATGTTCACTGGGATATGAAAGCAATGTCGTGGGTTTTGTCCACTGAAAATTAACAACTTTTGCATTAAAAATATCGATTATACAACAAAGTTACTGTGTACAGTATGCTTGCCAAGAATTATGAATGTAGTCATGGCTCTGCTCCAGAAGAAGTTCTGGAAAAAAGAATTAATATGAAACATTAGAAACTGGATAACTACAGCCTTGGAAAAAAATGCTAATTATAATGACTTATTCTGTACACTGTAATTCTAAGTTAGGATTGATGTGCAGTAGAGGAAAATTGTTTGGGGAGAAGAGTTCAGAATCTGTGTATGTCTGTTCAAGCTAACAGTAACTCTCCCTTTGTGACAAAATAAGTCCAGAATATGCAACGCATATAGTTCATAGTCCAAAAACTCCTTTGTTGCAATTTCTCTTCCTCAGTTGCTGAGGGGATTCCTATGATGAAGTCCTTGATAAGCACACCTTTGCAGAAGTGCCTGCAAATATCAACTCTGTTTTAAAAGTATTTTTGTTACATGTAGTGATATGCTCTGAAAAAAATTTTCAGCAACATATACTACTTTGAACTATAAAGCCCACAGCATATCATTAAAAACAGTGTTTAGGACTAGCATTTTAGCAATCAAAACCCAGCAATCTTTGAATGCTGTTTTTGTGCAAACCAGCTGTGCTTTATTTTTTCTATGTCTATTCCATTCTTTCAGAATAAGAAGAAATCTGGTATAAATACTTACGTAGATTTTATTAAAACATTAGTTCTAAGTTTACATTTAAATTTAAACTACATTGACTTTTCTGGTGTATCAAATTACTCGTTAGTCTTATACTATTAGGTTTTGCAAGTTGTCTACTACGAAAGCAAATAACAACATCCCTTTAAAATGTCTGAAGTAGCTCGATGAATATTTGCTAAATAAAAAAAGATACAGCACTTGAAATTCTTTTCTCACCATTCTTTTGAAAATTTTTGTCCCTGCTCAGCTGTTTCCATAAAGAAGAACAAAGCCTGACTCCCTCCTATTAATGGTTTGCTGTTGTGCCCATTTGGATGAATGTCTTGAGGTTTTTATCAATGTATCACCCTGTTAAGAAAGCAATAAAAGGCAGAATACCTTTATCTCAGATTTTCTCTGTATTATAAAATAAATGCATACCTATGGTGTAGTCTAAGTCCCACATTGGGCACTGTTAGATGTCCAGTTACTATTTTGCATGTGCAAAGAGATTAGTATTACTAATAATTCATAATATTATTTTCAAGACTTGTGGCAAATAGTGTTTGCTCAGGTTATTCTACGTGCCACAATCTCTTTAGGGGTGTGGAAAGGTACTTGGGTTACATCCAAATGACCTTGCTTGGGTGCTTGAAAGTATCACTGTGTTACTGTGAACCTTTGCTAGGAACTAATTGGTCTGATTCCTGCTTGGAGCTAATTGCTCTGGCTGGGACATCTCACCAGCAGAGCCAGGTGTCCTCCTGTTCATGAAAGCAGCTAACCCAAAGCTGACATGGGTTTCCAGTAGCCTTGTGTTCTGCTGCCCAGGCATCTTGGGAAATGCTTGGAGTGTGCTCGTTAGTGCAATCTATCTGGGGCTACAATATTCCCTATATGCTAAACAGAAGATATCCCAGTAGGTGATATCCTCTCCATGTTTCTGGGTGGCTTCTTGCCTTCTGAGTCCTTCTGCAGAAGAAACAGAGCAGGGCAGGCTTTGTGGTCTTGGGGTAATTCCTGGAGTGCACGCTGAAAGCTGTGTGTTACTGTGAAGCGCACACAACCACAGAAAAGCAGATGTTAAAAAGAGATAAACTCTTTAAAGTTAAATGGTGAGATATTTTATCTATACTTTAAAAAGCATAAGATAACTGTAAGATTAAAAGATCTGAAACCCACAAAAATTGAAAGCAAGCATGTACTCTCCTAATTCCACTCAGGCAATGTTGTCATTCTGCATCGCTTAGCAAAATATTCACTTGTTTAGAAATCACATTTCTCTGGATTAGTTCTGTGCTTCCAGTATTTCTTCACAGTGTCACAGGGCTGGAGACTGTGTGTGTGACCTTTTCGATGTTTTGTTCCTGAGCACATGTCATGCAAGGTGCCTCACAAGCACACTTAGAAGGACGTAAACTCATCTCGCATCAAAAACGTGTACTGCAGCATGCTTTTCAGCAGGAAATACGCAGCCGCTGAGAAACTCTCCAAAAGAACAATTTTCTGTCAGAAAATGATTAGCTGAAATAAATACACTCTTGGCAATTTCTGAATAATAAAGAAGACATCAAGCTTTCCCCTAGGTGGACTGCCCCAGACGCACACCTGGCAAGCGCAGGTGTGCTCCCTGTGCTCCCCGACGCCCCCAGCCATGTCCCCAGGCCACTTGGTGTGTTAGGGCCCCCGTGCACCCCGTGCCAGCCTGGAAAGCCGGGATCCCCTACAACCATCCGGAGACCGGCAGAGCGCCCAAGTCCCGGCTTCCCGACCCTCCACCTCCTTGGTGGCACCCTTGCCAAAGGTGGGAAGTGCAGAAGTCCCGTGAACTCTTTTTTTTCCTTTCCTCCTTCTGAAATATTGAAATGTTCCCCTTGTGAAAAACCTTTAGTGTTTTCAAAAACCTGTGCTTGCAAACCTGGGTCTCATCTGCCCATTTATCTGCAAAGCCTCACTTTCCATGGACATGTGCAGCTGCTTCACTGCCTCTGCAAAGCAGAAACTCTGCAAGCCGTCCGTGGCCCCTCTGCACCATCAGCAGTGATGCAGGGAGCCGCAACACCGCAGCCAGGAGCCTAGCGGGCAGGCCCGGGGCGGCTCCGGGGCGGAGAGGCGCAGGGGAAGCAGTGGCTCTCCCAGGGCCGCTTGGAAGAAGGTGGCCGCCTCTGATTTCCTAACAACGCTGGGCTATAAAACAGTCCCATGCACCGTAGCGGCAGTAACGCCAGAAGTATGTTTTCATCTATATCGCAGCCTTCACCTCCTCGCGCTGCGGGCAGGGGCAGTTTAGCGCTAACCTGCCCTCGCTACCAGTATCTCTCACGCATCAGAGCAGAGTCTGTCTCTGGGACGCGGTGTTTTCCGCGCTGCCTCCCCGCGGCGGCAGGGCTTTCCCCGCCCGCGGCAGCTTTCCCTCTCCCCGCGGTGACATCTTCTGCCATCCACCTACTCGGGGCTTCCCCTTCAGGGCCGCTTCCCCCGCGCAGCTCTCGCGGCCCTCTTCCCCCCGTTAAGCCTCGCAATAACGTATTTCTGCCCCAATTTCCCGGTGGGGGAACCGAGGGGGGCGGCAGCCGCCGGGCGCCTAAAACCGGCTCGAACCGGCCCGGGGCGGCGGCGCCGGCTCCGCGCCCTTCGCAGAAGCGGTGCCGCCACTGCGGAGAAACCGCCTCTGGCGGCTCCGCCGCAGGATCCTGCCGCAGCGCCGCCGCCTCCCCCCGCCCCCCGACGGCTTTCCAGTAACAGCCGGGCCGAGGAAACCCCGCCGCCGCCCTTGCTTGCCGCCGCCTTCTCGTAAGCGGTCGCCCGCTCTCGCCTCGGCGCCCGGGGCGGCAGAGCCTCCCCGCGGCCCCCGGGAGGCGGCTGCGGCCCGCGGCGCCGGGTTGGCCCTGCTGTTTGCCCCGCTGTAGGCCCCTTCGTTTGGTGGGCTACTGCTCTTTTAAACCGGTTTAAGGTAGAGGAGAATCAGGCTGCTTTGTTTTCCCCCCTCAAATCTCTGGATAATTTTCAGGACTGGTACAATATCCTGTTGTAATGATGTAACTTAAATGCATTTTAATGCTCTGACTGACAGCGTAGCTCTGTCCTTACGGCTGACCCGCAAAGATAAATTATCATGTTTTTCTAAATTATTAAAAATGTACCCTTCAATCAAACTCAGGGCAGCTGGGAATAAGCCAACATGCCAAATCTAGACTTTTGGCCTACTGGGATGTCCTGCCTGCCTCACCCATCCATCTCCCGCTTTTCCCGGTTTTCCATGGGAGCTGGCAGTCGCGGCCTGTCGGAGTGGCCCTGCAACTCGGAGCTCCTGGGGGAGCGGGCTGTCCCGTAACAAGCCCACGCCATGAATGAGTATGAGTTGCCGCTCTTGGTTTTGCATTTTTCTGCCCCTCCCTTCCTTGCTGGTGTCTTGTGGTGCGTGCCCGGCGTGCCCGGCACGCAGGCCTCTGCCCTCACTCGTCATGAGTATTGCACGCATATATCAAGGCACTTACCGAAGTTGTGTCATCAAGATTTGTATTTTTTAGGTTAATCTGCATATTTCAGAAGGTTAGTTTCTTAAACCGATTCATAATTTATCTCCTAGACTTATTATTGTTATTTCATTGTACTGAACTGATTTAGTGCTTGTGTTTGAAAGCTTGCCAGTGTTAGCCGTATCACGTAGACTTACTCTAAGGACAGCTGGACTGAGCTGGTACTGTCCATATGATAATCGTGTGCTGCTCCAGAGTTAAATATTCTTTCCTGCAGTGCTCCCTTAGTCAATATTTAAAGAACCATTAATTCAAGCATTAAAATCGAAAGCCAGCTGGCATAGCAAACTTGACCCAGGGTTGTACCAGGTTAGGCAACATTTGTCCTACTTAACAAAGCAGAGTATTATACATCCTGGAACACACTCGTACAAAACAATATAGATGAAAGAGAAGCACGTCAGCCCAGCCTGTAGCTATCTGCATGTGCGTATACAACCGGCCTTGGTGCAAACATTGCTGCAAAAAGCACATCTCACCGTTCTCCTGTTTTTCAGTAGCTGCTAGAGGCCACCATAGCAAAAAGGTGCCTAGATTATCATGTCTAGTCAATGAACTGGCTTTTGAAAATCTTAGCTCCTCCCAGCTCCAGCATACGAGGGAGGTGAAGTCTTCCTTGGTTTGTGCACTTCACAGTGCCCAGCATTGAAAATAATTTGATAAAAAAAGAAAGAAGATGTATTTTTAAAAAGAACTTGAAAAGATAGCTGAGATCAGTGGTAATTTGATGCGCTCAACAAGTTAAATATCCATTTCCTTAAATTTCTGTTTACCTAACAATATAACTAATGGTTACATAGAAAGTCAATTTAATACATTAAGCAAGGCAGCTGTATGAATTTAAGGGTTATATTTTTTATTTAAGCAATTAATACCTCCATTCATTTTTCATACTTATGTTAGTGCACAGTAATAGGAGTTTCAATACAGTGTTCTTTATTTTCAGTACATAAATATGGGACGATCATATGTACAAAACATGCTCAAAGATACTTTGCACAGAGGACCAAAACAACAGCGTGTAACACTTTAGTTCATGTCATGTATTTTTTAGAGATTTTTTTCCAAATAAAATAACTTAGTTTTTCTGAAATCTGACCATTTTGTTCTATTCATACTACACACCTATATGTGTGAATTTTATATGCACATATTCTTTATTTAGAAGCATATATAATGTTATTATCCTGAAAGGTGTTAATGGCTTTCATTCATTTCACAGATAGAGATCTTGCTAAAGGAGATGGTTCCTTTAAGGAAGATGAAAGCTGCAAGTGATCATGTTCCTCTTTTACCTAACGATAGCTGAAAACTGTAGAAGCCATCACTGTTCCTCAGTAGCTTCTTGGTTGCAACGTAAAGGTCAGAGCACTGACTGATTTTGTTGTAGCAGAGATTTGTTGAAAATAACATAAGCTTGTCTGATGTGAGAGAGCAAGGGTTAGAAAATAGGTGGATGGCAAAAGAAGCAGTTGACAGAGTGTAAACAGAGAGATCTACTAGCTCCGGTTGGCTTGGACCTGCTGAAGAGGTGAGCATGGAAACTGTGAGCAATAAAACAGCTTGCTACTTGTTTCTAATCTATTCGTGTAACCACACTTAGTTAATTCTTAAAGGATCACAGCAAATAATTACCTGATTTGCGCATGTTGTTTTCTGTGGCAAATCACCACTACCTGGTGGGTTACTCAGGCCAGCATATATGTAGCGCAGTTTAGAATACGTGATGCTCCAGACAACTCTTTAAGCCCTGTGAAGAACTTCTGCACATATGATAGATAAATATAAAAAAAGTAAAGTGCTAAAGTCAGGATTCTGCAGAAGAACAGGCTTCTGTTCTGACGTGCATTAGAAACAGTGAGTGTCACTAGGGTCTAGTATTCTTCTGTATATGAGGTTGTGCATGCTTCTTTTCATAAAACTTTGTTCCTGCTTTGTTCCTTATGGTTTTGTCAAACTTCAGATTTAAATTTTAGGGTCTGCATAATTCCTGACTGAAATGAGTGACATTTCCAAAGCAGATAGCTGAGCTTGGCTTCCATTTTGGATCAGTTCCAACTAGAAATGGTGCCACTGTTCCCAAGAATGAGATTGGGAAGGTATATTTTTCTGTGTGGAAATTAGAATTCAGATATTACCTCTGTAGATACCACCATGCTTTGGAGCAGAGATTTGGTATTTGGAAGCAATGATCTGCTCAGAGTCAGGGATGCGTCTCTTGAGATCTCCTCTCCCTCACCCCCCTCCCAAGTAAGCCATGTGGTGAGGATTAATTTGGCTGACTGATTTTTGACAGAACTGCACTGAGCACACGCTCTCAAAGCTTCAACCAGTGATTTCCTTGCTGTTCTTATGGGTGGAAGGTATGGCCCGAACAAGGAGAGCTCATCTCTGCATGCTCTAAATGCCCCCTCTGCTGGTGCTGCCTTGGAGGAAGAGGAGGAAATGTCCTAATGGAATACCTGGGGTGGGAGATCTGGGAATGGAGGAAGGCAGGAGATGTGGCAGAAATGGAGGTGGCTTGTGGAGTATGTTGTTCGTAACGGAAGGGAGGCAGGAGCCAGGATACATGGACAAAGATAGGAGACAAAAAGAGAAGACAGAGCTCTATGGAGAAAGTGAGGAACAAGAACTGGGAAAAAGCAGAGAGGGCAGGAGACAGACTCAGTGGGTGATGAGGTATGGCATATGGGTACACAATGGCAGGAGCACTCTCCTTCCAGGAGATGTCTGAAGACATGAGACTTGGTAAGACTGTTGGAAGATTTCCCAAGAATTATACTCTGCCTGAGGAGTTGGGGTTTGGACAATGATGCTTGAGATCAACCTTTTGTGGGCAATTAAAAAATAAAAAGTTAACTTAGTCAGAATCAAGGTTCTCAGCAAAGCTAATATATGTAACCAGTTTTGAAATATGTAAAAGGTTGCTTTAAAAAGAAGAGAACAATCTGTCTTCCATATCCATGACAGTGAAGCGCTGGAATGACTCGCCTAGGGAGATTGTGGTGTCTTCATCAACAGAGGCTTTGCAGAACAAGCTGGACAAACAGCAGTCAGGAATAGTCTACATATAGTTGGGACAGCCTTGGGACAGGGGGAGGGGTAAATAGTGGCATGACCTCATGAGGACCTTTCCAGCCCTGTTTTTTGCCAGTGCTGTCATACTACCACTGTGCTTGTATTCTTGTTTGTCCTTCTGTTGCTACACTGCCAGATGTGCCTTGTGTTTGTGCAGGTCAGGTTCTGCATGGCAAGGTTGTTTATGCTGAGCAAGGCCTTTGTGTGTTACTGCAACAGCACTCCTAGGAGCAAAATTTGGGCAGATGTCTTCTGAACACCAACTCTTCTTGAAATGTCGGTGAGCTGTTTAAAGCATTTCTGGAGCGCGCTGCAGGTACTGCGTGGGTTGTTCTGGGTATAATCATTCTGTCTCAGGTCAGCTTGTGCAGAGAGCAGGAAGGGGCACAGCTCTCTGCAGTCTGTTCTAGCCTTGGCCTTCTAGATCTGGTTGTTCTGAGGAGAGCAAGGGTAGGGTGTGTGCCACCAACACAGGGTAGACATGCATGTGCATTTGTAGTTTCTATCCAATGCCCAGTGAAAATGTCACAGATCATGTAGTGCCCGTAATCAGTAGCAGCTGTCATCCTTACCTAACATAGAAGTAAGGTCCCCTTTTTCTCTTGCATGCAGACCTTTCGTTTCTGATTTGTGATACGCTGTCACAGAATATAGGAGGCACTGCAGTGTTACTATACTGCAAGCTGCAGACCTGATCGAGGTTATTCAGGGTAAATGAGCAACCCTGTTTATTGGATTCAGTGAGTGAGACTATTCAGATATGCCTTGGCTTGGATAAAAAACATTTTTTAATATTCTTATATGGACAAATTCTATAAGCATCAATTTACTTTACAAAAATCAAGCGTGGAGCAAAGCAACTTTATTAGCACATACCACAGCAGTACATATGTTGCAATCCTGCTATTGCAACAGGTGTTTTAGTTTGTTAAGACCTAGGGATCAATAACTAAATTTACAGAAAAGCCAGCTGCTTAGGAGGAGAGTTAGGGGCTGTTTTAATGTGTCAAGTACTACTTCTTTGGCCAAAGCTGATCCTCTGAAACAGTATCTTCCAAAGCATACTGATAACAGCCGCCTTCTTCTGCAGTCTCAGACTATAAGAAAAAAAAAATCTGCAAAGAGTATTCTGACACGTTGATCTTATTTAAACATCAGTACATATTGGAGGAAAATTCCTCCATGCCAGTGGATATATAAAACTATAGCTGTGTTTGGTACAGCATCGGTAGTCTGCTCCCAGCGCTTGTACCAAAGGTGACTTGTGCCCTGCTGCCTGGTGCTCCCCAGGGGAGGTGCAGAGGTAATGAACCCCACTCCTTGCCTGCTGTAGTCCTCTTGGACAGCCTGTGCCTGCTGTCCTCAGACCTCACTCCTGCCTCTTCCCGCTCGGACTGTGTCAGCAGAGCCTGAGCAGCCTTCCCAAGAGATGTGTCCCCAGGAGGGCGGTGCTGTGGCATGCCAGCTCCCCACGAGTCCATGGGTTACAGAAGGAATGCCGGCATCGCCTGTCCCTTCGCTGGGGGGGTCCATGCCCCTTTCAGTGAGGTGCTCGACTTCGAGAGTCTGCTGCGGTGCCCTTTAAAATCAAGGGGAGAACTCCATTTGACCTGGGTGCCAAGGGTGATCTGGGAAAAAAATTTGAGAGGAATGAAGTGAAAAGGTGAGCAAATGGTGTAATCAGTGCAAAATGAATTAGATTTTAATGTTACCTCTGATAAAAGCTAATAAATGGCCTTAAAGCCCCCCACACCTAGTAAATGCCAATTTTGGACTTCAGTATAGCGCATAGTTACACTGCCACTTGGGTTCGCAGTGTGAAAGGATGACTGAGCTATGACCCCTGTCCAGTACAGTAGATTTCAGGTTCTCAAAAGTTTATATTTTTGCCTGACAAATTCCTTCAAAAATATTTAGTGGTCTTTTGTGAGTATCAACAACAAGCTTATCTGTGTAATGCTGTTGGGTTGCAGTTACATACAGTTGTCTCAGCAGTATAATGTTTTAACAGATTTACCTGTTCTGATTTCTGTAACTTTTTGCACTTGAGAATGCATTCACAATTTTGACAGGTCATTGCATTCAATGAGTCTATAGTCTGGAATTTATCTTTTGTTTACCAAAAAAGAATAAAGGTATCTCATTTGAAAAGCAGATTCCCCCCCTAAATTAGATAGGTTTGTTCTACAAGTATTTCTATGAGTCTTTGTTATGATTTATTCATTTCACCTACAAGAAAGATAAACTGCCTGCGGTTTTGTCCCATTTCCCCAAATGTTAGCTTATGAGATGCTTTTTTACAAGACCAATTTAAAACTAGAGCACTAATCTACTATAAAAAAAATCATTTTGATGATCAAAAAATCATTTAAACATCTGACTCCAGACTCAGGTGGATGTGCAGACTGGAGCTTTCTAATGCATTTGCATTCCTGACAGTCAGTTTCTGAGTTCAGAATTATTCTCTTCCATTTCTGTGGCTGATGTCAAACACTTAAACTGAACCCAAGTACACTGCTGTGAACTCTTTCCCTTTTGCCAAGTGAGCATGATATTTCCAGCAATAAAAAAAAAAAAAAATCCTGAACTCAGGACTTAAGGTGAAAGAAACAAGAACAAAATTGACCGTTAGAGGAGGCCTTAGGCAGTTTGGTTTAAGTGGTCTTTGGAGGTCATTCAGGACCAGAAACTCACTATCTCCTCCAAATGTAAGACAAAGAAAGTAACTGTAGTGCTTCAGTTCTCCCACTTAATGTTTCCTACCTTAACTGTTCCCACCTTGGAGCCTTCTCCAGCTCCCAGGATGGGGCAGCTTTGCACTTCCTGCTCAGACCTGCTGTGCATGAGAACAACATTGCACGTGTGTTCAGCTCCAGATGGACCTCAGGAGCAGCTTCTCCAGGTTGCCCTTGTCCTCCCTGCAACCCAGGACTGGCCTTGTATTTTTCTGATGTTCAGGTGCCAGCAGCCTTCTGTTTAGTGCACTGCCAGACTAGTTTAATATCCTAGAGCTGGGGTGAAGAACATCAAGTCCTTCCTAGCAATTGGTTCAGTTGTAAACAGGTACAGGTGTTTCTTTCTCCTCACTATCCTGCTTCAGCAGGCGAGACTACTCTTGCTGCGAAATGTGGGCTCCATGGCGAGCGCTGCCTTCTCGCTTGGGACGTTCTCTCCTCCTTGGTGCCTGCTCGCCCAGCAAAAGGGCTGAGTAATGAGCGGTGTGAAGGGCCTTCTCTCTCCATGCAGCGTGTTTCCCATGGCCTCTTTAAAAACTTTCCCCTGTTGATTTTCTCCCACTGAATATGTTCCTCTGACATCGTTTTGGAGTGCTATGTTGGAGAGGCTCCTTACTTAGTCTATGTGAAGGGGAGGTCATGACCAGCCATGGTAGATCTCATGCAGCTCTTTTTAGAGGGGTTTTTCCCTTCCTTTTGGTGACCAGCGGGAGAAATGGCAACTATGGCAGAAGGCTGAGAGCTGTCTCTGAGGGGTGACACACTGAAGAGGTGCACTTCGGCTGGGGTTCAGTCCTGGGAGAGACATGATGACTTGAATTCTGGCCAGGAGACTCCTGCACGTTGAAGTCCTCTTCCCTAGGAACACGATGAGGCAAAAGTAACCTTGCTCAAAGGCAAGTGCTCTGCTCTAAGTCAAGAGACAAATTGAGGTGCTGAGGGCAAGGAAAGCGCCTGTGAGGTGACTCAAGAGTGAGAGAGTCTACCCTTTGCTTGGATGACTTGGTCCTTGAAATGTTGGTAGATGTAGGGCTAGATTTATCCAGATCTCTGTGGAGCAGCAGTCACAATGCTAATTTTATGCTAATGACTTTCCCCAGATCAGAAATGCAGCTCTCATGCCTTCAACAGCATCCGATACAATAGTGCCTGGCTGAAACATGCAACTAATGCTCTGCTGTGTCAAAACTGATGTGCCTTTTTCTCCTGCCCTCACTTTGACTCCTCTCTAAAATTATCCTGTTCCTGCGTACTCTTCTTCCTGTATAAAATGACTTAGGTTCTTGCCTCCTATTTTAGACAAGGCAAGTCCAAACAGCAGAGAGCAATAGGCTTAGCTAATCTCCTGTGAAAAGTTGGTAGCAATTCATGCTGGAACCGCAAAGGAATTTTCTGGATATCTATATGGACTTTATCCATCCATTTATACATTTTATGAGTGCCCGTTAGTCAGGCATCGTGGGGTTGTGCATTTAAAAACATGCGTCTTCTCTAAGGCGATATAAGGGCCCCAGCTTGCACTTTGGCTAGTGACATTGCAAACTCTAACCACGACTCGCAGGCAGCAGGATTCCTGGCAGGCGAGGGACATCCGCAGTGCAGAGCTCAGAAACGCTTATCCTGGGGTACAGCTGTGTCATCATGAATCTGGAATGTACAGTATACGCTTTCCACGAGCATAGCTCTGAGCACAGAAATGTGTATATGATCAACAGCACCTGCCCCTCTATGGAGCAGTTCAGCTGTTGTGATAGCTGATGAGCTAAATTTAAGGTCTGCACATGCTTGATTCTATTTAATACCTACCAAAGGGAGGTTACAGGAAAAAAAACCCAACTTGGGGATTTACATATGCAGGGTTTTGAAATGCTTTTTCCTCCTCTATGCTTATACTTAGCTGGATCTGAAGTCACACCATTTTTTTTTAAGTAAAAATCTTGGTGGATTATGTGTGGTTCCCCTTATTACATGATATAATATGGCTGAAAATAAAGTTGTAAGTGCTACATGATACTATTTGTAGTATTTCTTTTAGAACTTCTTGCCTTTTTTCTGAGATGCATTGCCACACACTTTTCAAGACATTCTTCCAAAATTGCAAGGGAGCAGGTTCATTCTTGTCAAATTTAAGAGATACAATACAACAGTTTCAAATAAATTTAATTTCTTCATTATT
This sequence comes from Dromaius novaehollandiae, assembly GCF_036370855.1. NCBI lineage: Eukaryota > Metazoa > Chordata > Aves > Casuariiformes > Dromaiidae > Dromaius > Dromaius novaehollandiae. The sequence continues at coordinate 34,072,281 of NC_088132.1, forward strand.
TCCTAAGAGTATAAAAAATGTCATGACTACATCTTCAGAAAGATATTCCAAGCATCAGAGGCATACGCTAAATGTGGTTTATTAATCATGGAGGGAATTGAGAGGCTGCATATAAGAAACATGCTTTCAACTTGACTCTGTGCCAAAAAGCCTTCTTCAAATTCTTTTCCTGCTCTGGCAAAGCATAGCAAATCATCCCACCACAGACATTTCAAGGGTATTTTGAGTACTGGCAGTAAAAGCAGAGGACTGGAAGAAAGCTTAAAGGCACAGTACAGATATTTATAAATTATGAACTCCTTAGTCACATTTATGACAATGTGTGATGCTAATGTCTAATATTTGTCAGTAAGAAATACTCAGACACTTATCCTGCAAGAAAGTGATGCTTCTTACTAAATTCACATTAAAAGTCATGTTGCCATACAGTTCTGTCCCTCTGTATAGTATTATTGGAAATAAGATTCCCCTCCATGTATGTGAGAGTGAGTTCATTCAGTTCACTTGATGTATTCCAGGAGTCGTTATGGGCACAGGTTAAATGTTAAACTGTTATCTGTCTTTAAGTCTCACAAGACCTGAAGGACCAAGGAGAATAAACAGGATGGAGAGAACTGAAACTTTGCCCAGTGACAGATAAAATAAGAACAACTCTCAATCACTCATGTATTGAATTTTCCAGGGAGATGGAGAAAAGCATTTGCTTCCAACAACAGCTAAGAGCAAAGAATATAGAGAAGCAGACATGCCCGTCCAGTGTTTTGTGAAAACAAATGTTTGCAACCAGCTAAATCCTGCCTTGCAGTTGTAGTAAACAAGCAATGATGAGGCTGGTGCCATGCTGACTAGCTGGTGGCCCCGAGCAAGTATTGTATGTCAACAGCCCTGCAGTGGCAAAGCCAAGTTCCAGTGGCAGGAATTTAGCGCTTGGCAAACTCGTGACCCCGAAAAAAGGCCACTGTGCTTGTCAGAAATGCAGCACAATTGGTTTTGAGCAAGGAGGGAGAAGTGGAAGCCTACTGTATGCATTGGGATCATACTCTGCTTGGTATAAGAGACGCGACTTGTGCTGTGAGGGCTGGTTAATAGTCTTTTTTTTTTTTTTTTTTTTTTGCTTTTGAGCTGCGTAAGCAGATGTATTGTCTTTCACTTGATTTAGGGAGTTTTAAGATGATCTCCTTTTCCTTGAGTACTTAGAAAATAGCACTTGTATATAATTGTCTGATGCAGATGATATACTTTGGTTTGTTACAAGCAAAGATCTGGATCATTTTCTGGTCTGTACAGGCTGATAGCTCTCTAGGAGTAATTGCTTAGCAGTCTGCAAAGCGATTTACTCCTTAATTCAAGTTATACTGTAAATTATAGTAATATTTCCATTAATGCACACAAGAGTTCCTGTTGAATCTGGCATGAATGCAACCAAAATGTTAGCCAAATTCTTGAGTATATTCATGGCTGTGCACATTCCACTGTGGATTTTTGCAAGCGAGGCTTTGAGTAAGACATTTTAAATTACCTGTTCTGAGTTTTAGATTCGTTGAATTACTTTGATGTATTAAAATGGCACCTAAAGGAGAGAGGAAGTTACATACATTGGACAGGTGACAGCCATCTATAGTTCATCATTGCCCAGCACAATGTTTCCAAAGCACTCTGTTTTTCAGTCATACATTACTAATGCTATAATAGCCATTATAGATAACTCATTTAAGAGAGGCAAGTGTGACTGGCAGAAGAGCTGTGTGGCTGAAAGCTATTATAAGTTGGGCTAATAACAAGCTTTTTCTTATACCTACAGAACCTTCCTTGCCTTTTAGAATCTTAATTGCAATCACAAGTTTCATATATTTGATTTACTAATATGACACAGGATCTAAGAATGGGTAAAATGCCTTATTCAAATAATACTGATTTTGATTATGGCACTGACTAGTGTTCCCATTCAGGCCTTTCATGAGTTTTGCACTCTGAGAGAATATGCATGGATTGTTTTTGCTTTCAGCGGTTAAAGACGATAGGTGTGTTATCTTCTGTGGAACAGTGCAACAACGAAGACAATATGGAAGATGTTGGCTGTCAACTAGAATTTAGCACTTGGTGCCAGATGAATACTGACAGCAAAGTTTTCTGTTCCACTGCCTTTTTTTCCCCTGCCTCTTAGTGCATGGTGTTCCCTCTTTTCACCCCCATTTTTTCTTTCATAGTCTTCAGAATTGTACTACATGTCCTAAAGTTTGCAGATATGAAAAGCAGCTTATTAATCAGTCACATTGATCCATACAGTCTTATGCTTCTGTTGTATGAGAAAGTAAATGGATCTCAGCACATGACTAAAACCTTTTTTCCCCAAGAGCTGTGCTAAAAAGGAGTAAAAAGCAAAGAAGAAAACCACGGCATTAAATAGCATTTAACATTAAATAAATTTGCCTCTAGATTGATGACTGCAGCATAACCTCTTATTTGTGTCTCTTGTGTGTATGGACCAGCAAATAAGAGGACATACTTAGTACTCTTTTAATGAAAGAAGATCTCAGTTCCTGGTAGGGAAGGAGGCAGTGTTCTTCGCTGAGTCTTCTGTGGCATTTTGGCAAAGTGCTGACTAGCACAGCCTATTCCCGTGAGGCAGTCAATAAAAACACCCCTAGCAGTGCTTTCCTGTGCAGCCTGTGGAAAAGACCGAAGACAGCCAGAGACTGGACCTTAAAGCTGAGCCTAGGAGAGGACAGAGGAGAGCAGGACTAAAATAACCGATGACTGTAATACAGACTTACTGAAAAATTAATACTGAGAAAATGTCAGGATTTAGAAAATGTTAGTTCTGGTTTAGTAGAAACAGCAGGCTGAATTGTGCAGCTTGTATCTTTCCTTTTTACTCTATTGCCATGGTGCATGTGTTATACCGTAGAAGAAACCGAGTACCAGAATGGAGGAATGGAGAAATACATAGAAAAAACAGCATGCTGCAAAGCCCTTAGGAGACATAAAGCAGCCAAGATATGTCATTGGAATCAATGTAAATCTGTCTTTACCTAGAAAGTAAGTAAATGCCAGAGAACAACAGAATAAACAGGAATTTCCTCCAATGGACATTAGCCAAATAAAAACAGGCCTACATTTTTCCTTTTTTTGTAATATAAAAGGCTGCTTTTCATGTCGTCTTGGTATGTTTTGAATTCCTAATGCATTATTAATTAGCGCTGCTGAGACTGGAATTCTGCTGCAAAATGTGGCGCGTTTGGGACACTGCTGTTTGGTCAAGGTAACATTAACTTAGTCTTGTCAAATAGAGATTTATTGAGTTTCTACTTTATTGCTTCACTTGGGATGTGAAACTTGACTGACCCAAAACCTCACCTCATATAACCTAGATAGGATGTGGATAGCCTCTGTATTGTCACCAGTTTAAAGAAAGAATTTTTTGTAAAAGCAGTCCAAACCCCGTATTTACCTGCTGTAGCTGTTTCTGAGTATTTTTCTGTTCTCTGTGAGTAAAAGTCAATGTTATTTATCCTTATAACATCTCTGTGGTGACTCTTAATTCATATGGATGAGGTCTTTTTTTGGATAGCATAGTAAATTTGGCTTAAAATAGGAACATAGAACTATTACCATGAAAAAATACTTTAATATGAAATACAGTTCTAAAAATAGTTTTCTAACCAAAGGAAGACTATGCTGGCAGCTGTATAATTGCAAAAGTAAGCTTGGTCTGTGCCTTAAAAAAATTACCAATTAAACCAATTCTGCAATGCAAAAATAACAAGAACGGTTTTGAGAAATTAATCCTTAATAAGAGTTATGACCGTCACCTATGGCTATGGCCTACCACAGTAAGATCAGGATTTGCTGTTAGTTTTTGCATATTTGATATTTACAACTGTAAGAGGCATTCTGAAAGTGTTCTTTATAAACTGAGGACTAGAATTCCCAGAGAAGTGGAGAGCTCTGACCCTAAATTTATTTCTTAGAAAAACAGTAGAACAAGTAATAGTGCAGTAAAGCCTACCATATTACAAGAACATAAGTAAGGGATGGCATGACTCTATCAAAAATAAGTCATGCTATGGCTGGTAACAGGCCCTTTGTGTTGGTGAGAAGCAGTAGCTGTGACATACCTTACGTACAGGTTTTGACACTGTCTCACATAATATCCCATAGGCAAGCTAGAGAGTTATGGCCTGCACAAAACTGCAGTTAAGTGCAAAGTACTTGGACAATCGTAACCAGACTGTAGGTTTTTGGGATAGAAAATGATTACTAAAATGAAAGGAAATATTAAGTGGGAATTTGGACATCTGTGTTGGTTTTGGTACTATTCAGAGCTTCATTTATGATTTTAATGGTAGAATAGGGGGCTCATCCAGTAAGTTTGCTGGTATATCAATTTGGGAGGATCCAGCTGGAAAATTGTCTAGTTTATATGCTGCATTTCAAGAAATATGTAGACTAATACAGGAATCCAGTGGAGAGAAACAAGAATCATCAGAAGTGTAAAAAACATGAGAAACAGAAAAAGATTGGCAAACATGGAGACTCATATGAAACTTCAGATCTGCAAGGGATATTTAGGCTACAAGAAAAACTTTTAAGTGTAAGGCTAGTTTAGTGCTAGAATATGAAGGTTATGAAACCTTGTTTATAAAACCATTGCAGGTTTTTAAATAGCATGTTATATAAAGACTTGTCAAGATTAACTTTAGTCTAGTTAATGCTGCTTTGGGCAGAGGACTTCTCTGTTTTTTATGATTTTTTGAAAATACTCATTTTTCTTAAACTTTGGTCATTTTGCCTCAGTCATTAGTGCATAAACTCAAAACATGATATATTTACTCACAACTGGATCAAATCTGATCCTAATTTAGTAGCTTAATTATTTCATAATATACATGATGGAGACATGAAAAGTCATTGTAGAAAACCTCCTTTGTCAGTTTTACTGTTCCTGAAATATGGTGATTTTACAATTTTGAATGCCACCAGCTTTGTTTATCTGCACAGATTAAAAGCTCTGTGATAGTGTTTCTGCAATATTAAGGGGACTAAACAGACAGTTCAGTCTGCCTGTCCTCTATTCAGTCTCAGAATTCTCTACTGAATTGAAAAATAAGTGTGCTGATGTTAGGTCTTTGAATGTGAATACCTGTCTTGAACTGAGACCTGCACATTAATAGCGTGTTGGTCTTAAAAGAGCAAATAGACAGTAGTAAGTCTTGTTTGCAAATGATCTATCCTGAACGAGAACTGATAACAAGGGCATTATCAGTCATGTGTGCTATGTCTGCCACAGAAATTATAGTGGCGTGATTGTTAATCATTGAAAATCATATATATGCTCCTAAACTGTACAGCACAAATGCAATGTTTTCAGCACTTCTTAGGAAACTCCATACCTATATTTCTGTGTTGTACAGGTTGTTTGTACATGATTACTAAATCTCATGTTTCCCATAAATACCATTCTCCCTGTTCATGCACTAGGAAATTGCTATGCACCTATGCAGTACATCCAGAATGTCACAAGCATTAGATTTACTGCTGCATATGCTTCTTGCAAATCTCAGATTTGCTGTTCACGTGTTATAGAGTTGATGTATCCATGCATATGGGGAATGCTGGAATATCTGAGTGGCTAATTACTAGATGTTCAGAAATCCTGAAAAAAGGCACATTCTTTATTTTGCCTGAGAAAAAAGATGGAAGTGTAAAAGTACGGTGTGGAGGATATGACTGGGGAACTGAAATGAATGGTGACCTTAGGGAAGGAAACTTATTTCTTTGTATGTCACAGATGTATTTGCATTTTTCCTTGCAAAATTGGGACTTGACCTAGATGACCTCATAGATTCATAAATAATATGAGTAATTGATGAAGGCTGTCCTGATGCAGTACAAAAACCTGACTTCTATTGCAGTCAGTGGCCCTTCCTCTACTGCCAGGGCCAAAAAGCTGATGCAGTCCCGTCTCATGAATTGATATTATGGCTGCCACTGCAATTTTCATAGCCTCTTATGAAAAGTGCTGTTAAGCGATAGGACCTAACTAGGCATGAATCCTGCTGGGCTGACAGCCATGCCTTGCATGTTTGTGTAAGACAAAGGATACAGGCAGGATGCCATAACCAACTGGGGTAGATCAGTGTGCACGTGAGCTACTGTGCGTATCAGTTCTTCCAGGACCACAACATGTACTCTGGGTGTATGTGAATAAAAGAGTCTGAAGTTGTTTTATGTTTAGGTTTTCAAAGGGTGCTCTTGGGAGGGTGAAGAGGGAAAGGGAATTATTACAAAGCATGGTTTCCATTGTTCTTTTCACAAAATATGCTATAAAAGCCAGAGAACACTGGGCAGCAACTTTCTTTGTACTTCTCACTTTTTCCTCTCTGTGTTCTTGTTGTAACGTCCTGGGCTTAATGGGCTGGAAAGTGGTGGAACGGCACAATGTCAACACTCAACCAGAATCAAAGAACAGAGAACTTACTGCGTCCGTTTGACCACGCTGTTCAGATGATAGACTCTGAGCAAATCTTCACCCCACTGGAGTAATTTGCAAAACTCTCCTCAACAGGGCCAAGATTTCATCTCTTTTAAGTGCAACTGCTTGAGTAATTTATAAAAGAGTTTTGGTTGAGAAGACAAACTCTGTGTCACTTTTCAGCAACTGCATTGCTACTCCCTACTGCAAATTTTTCGAAAGGGAGAGAAGCTGTATTACTGTGAAAGGTGATAGCTTCAGCTGCAGACCTGATGCCCAGCTGGAGTAAACTGGTGTGAGCCTATTGATAATCAATGGATCAGCATCAGTTTATTCTGTCTCGCTGAAAATGTGTAGCGCTACTGCGTGGGTGTGAAAGGAGTTTTGTGTGTTAAAATTTCAGCTTGGTTATGAAGTGATCTTAACTGATTCATAAGGCACCCTTCAGATGATAACAGTAACTGATGACTCTCTCTTTCTGTATATATGCATATCTAGATATATCTATAAAAAGCTATACATGTGCAAGCTTATTTGCAGTACCCAGTAGTAGTATGGCAAGAACCAATTACTCTGCCTACAGCTCACTTCACAGAAATCATTTTAGAATGTTCTAAAAATTACCTTATTCTGATTTTAAATTTACTATAAGCAGCAACAAAATAATGTAGCTAAGAAAAAATCTATAGTGTTGTCATCTTTTGAATGTGTTTATTTTATAAGATTAAAATGAACAGCCACATGTAACTCTATAGGAATATGCTATATACCAATAAGCCTCTTGATTTTCAGAGCCATCTGCATTTCAGTTAAGAACTCACAGATCACATTAAAGCCATTTGTTGCCCATAATGGCCAGCATATTTTGACCCATTTTCTATGTCTCTGACACTTTCTGTCTCTTTAGAAGATTATTGTGTAGTCACAAGTAAAGCAAACCTGCAGCTTTCTCAAGTTCAAGGCAAGTTTCAAGTCTAAAGTCTGTCATTGTGATGGACTGAGCAGATCACCATGTTTGATTTAAAATGTTTAAAAATCTAAATAAATAGGAAAAATGAGGGTGTTGAGTAAATAATGACAAGTGCTTTATGTTGAGTGTTAAACAATATGTTAAAATAGAGTCTATAAGCCATGTGTAATATTTGAACAACATCCACTGCTAAAAAGCATGAAGAGAACATGATCCTCACTTGATCTTTTCTCCTGTGCTTGTCTTTCGTGGGAGCTATAACACACAGAAACAATGAGTGTAGCAGTTGCACGGAGTATGGCACTTACTGTTTTTGTGAGAGCAGAAGTGTTGCCTGAATGGCACTATCTACAATTGGCCCAGTACACTTGCACACGGGATAAATGCTGTCTCTTTGAGGCAGAGGAGAGAAGTCCCCAGCTGGCTTCCAGGCCTGGGCAGATATGACATGGGGCTGTCAAGCCCCCTCACAAAGCAATGCCCCTCTTTTTGCTCCCAGATCTCTGCCATCCTTTATCCTGTCCCAGATGTCCTTTCACAGCTGCCCAGTCCCACCTGATCCATGTTTGTAATACTCTCAATTAAAAAATTAGTAATTAAAATGAAGCCCCCTTTGCCTGTATTACTCCCAGCCTTTACACTGTTCCATCTGCCCATTCCCAGTCCCGTTCTTGTTTTTAAAAGACTCATTTGCATGTGATCTTGTCTCTGCCAGGATTCCCCAGTGCCATCTGCTCCCTTCCTAGATGATCAGTCCCACCCAGATCACTGTTTACCATTTTCCAAACTCCAGCACATTTTGCAAGCACTGGTTTTGGAGAATGCTTTTGTGATTCTCTACCAAAGTCAATTCCTATCAGCCTCTTCCCACATTGCCGAGGCCATAGAAATGACATTGCTCCTTAGATGGTCCAGCGTATTCCCAGATACATGGTGCCATTGTCTAAATAACGTATCAGTGTCCCTCAGGCTACACAATACATTCAGTGCTATCACTGGCTTAAGGCATTCTAGCTCCTGTTGCAATGACAAAAGAGTATCTTCCCAAACTCAACATCTTCTCCATGGAAAAAAATTGTGTATACCATTAAATCTTATTTCTTCCAATGTTTTAATAAAAATACTAAGCTCAAATTTTACCACTTGGAAAAATTTTCAAAACACCTCTTTCTTTCATTTTGCCTCCTTCCAGACATTTTCAAGGTATGTTTGGTTTGTAAAGAGGAGCAGCAACTGGTGCAGTGGTGAAAGATTTATTTGAGAAAATAGTAGTTGTCTATCCCTTCCCCTTATCAGAGAAAAATCTCTCCTTGTCCTTGTTCAGAGAGTGCATGTGGGTGACCTGCAATGCTCCTGCCATGCCCCTTCCCTGTGAGCAAAGTGGGACTGTCGTACTTTGCTGTGCCCACCTTCCTTCCCATGAATGACCAGGGGTTTCTCTTTAGTGGCTTGGACTTCAAAAAATGCCTGCACATGGTATTGAGATCCATGAGTTTCATGCTAGCACCTCTTCACCACACAGCACAGAAGAGATGTATTCCTCCGGGGAGCAGGATCCCTACCTCAGGCTGCCTGCTAGGTGCCAGCTGTACAAATTCTGCTTGAGATGGCAATTGTATCAGAGCAGGAAAAAATCCAGGAGTATTTTAACCCACTTCCACCAGGTTTATACAGCCGTGCACTTAACACAGTGCTGTGGCTTCCAGTACTGAGTATCACAGTTCGCCCTTTTTTGGATCCAGGTCTGTGACACTGGCAGAAGACTGCTCCAAATCATGTAAAATATGCTGCTAGTGAATTTGAGGCCAATGAATAACAGTATCTACAAAGAGAAAATAAAATGTACTTACATTTTTGTATGGCTTGTTACTGGCTGTGGAATCTGTCACTACAAATGTGACAGGTCTTTGAATTTGAAAAGACATTCACATTCCTCACTGGATGTTACCCTTGATGGGATCTGAGGGTGGGATGGAGAGCAGTTGTTCCCTGTGATTTGTACATACTCAAACCATTGATGTGTAAATATCTGCAGGAATGATGTCAACTCAGAAAGCAGAGTTTTTATTTGATATTTGAGTGTCTTCAATACAGCCGTGTTTTGATAATACACAGAAGGTTGCTGATGCTATCAGTGAAGTACATAGTGTTTGTGCCACTGTTGCAAGTGCCTTTATGAAACCTAGCATCTGAACTCAATTAATATTGTCCCCTCTTGTTCCCCAGTTGAACTTTATATTTCTTAGAAGTAGCATTTGAATCCTCCTTTGCCTTAGTATGATTTCTTTGCTGTCTTTCAGCTCCAAGTTCTTTTGTAGTGAACTGAAAGGCGAAAAAAAAAGATAAAAACATCTATTATGCTTTCAGAGCAAGGGTTCATAACCATGCTCTGCCTTATAAATCAAAATCACCTGCTTACTTCTTTAGTAATTTCTTATTTGTTATAAAATTAGTATTAAGATTGTGGAGTCACACAATCACGTTGTGAACTTGGTTATGTGACCACCAGGATCTTAGAAACTATAACGTGTGCGTACCAACTGGAAATGTTCAAACATCATATGTTCCCAAATATGTATATATTAAATTATCTTAATCACTCCAGCTGTGTACATCTGAAGATTATCTGTGCATCCAGAAGACATCAGACCATGTGTAAGCTCCAGAAGATCACTCACCATGGAACTGATAATTGCAGGTAGGGATATATTTACCTTCAAAACATTCTAAGGACAGACTAAAGTGCTTTATTTTGGAGTTAGTTAGCTTACTTGCTAAACTTCCCAGAGTCTGCTGGAAGAGTAGTACCAGTAGATGTGGCAGGCATTTGAATTTGAAAAGCCATTCACTTTCCACAGTGGCTGTTACCCTTCACGGGATCTGAGGGTGGGATGGGAGATCTTACAACTGATAAGATGAGTCTGCCTGAACTCCCTAGCAGATCAACAGGGAAAAGCAGTAAGACTGAGTTTCTAATGGGATTTTTCTAATGTTCAGACAATGAGGCTCTCAGATCTGAAAGAGCCTGGAATTAGTCATTAAGGAGGAGCAGGCTGTTTGTTCATTGCCACAGCCTTTCATCAGTTATCATGCAACAAAAAACATTCGTAAGAAAACTCCTTGCAGGAGTGAAATGGGCAGCTTGCAATAGCACCGTATTGCAGAGACCTGGCAGGCATCAGTAACCACACAAATTCCTTCCCTTGCTTTCTTAGACGGCCTCAGAAAGTGATTTATTCAGATTTATTCCTACCTTTAAAATCACTTTTTCAAAAACCTGCAAAGCACTGTAATGCTGACAACTGCTCATGCTCGGCGAGGCCCTCCGGGAACGTGCTCTCTTTGCCGAAATCTCGCTGTGCTATCATCCTTCAGCTATTGGTGAGTCTCCTTTTCTTGCTGCCCTTGGCAGAATCTCAACAGTAAATTCTTTGTTTTGTGGCCATGTCTGTTGAGCGACTAGCGTCCTATTCCTTGACCCTGTCTACAGGCAGTAGTGTGATTCAAATAAATAAGGTCACTTCAAGGGATAATGTCACTTTAAGCTAGGTATGCCTTTTTTTTCAAACAGTTTCCATCTAATTCTCTAACAGAAGAAAGTTATTTTAAGACTGCTTTTCAGTGTCTAAAAACCCTTATAACAGTGGCACAAGAGGCTGTAGTTAATGTTATGTAAGTCAGCGTTCTTGGTTTGCCTTGAGAACGCTACCTGAACCACTTATTTCACAAATGGATGTATGTGTTACTGTCTTTAGAGTGAAGCATGAATTAACCTAACATCAGGAAGTCCAAAAACTTGTTCTAATTGCTCAAAAACCTTCGTGAACTCTTAAATTAGAAAAGAAAACATAGTAGTATTGTGCCTCAGGTTGGACAGCAGATTTTCAACACAAGTGATGAGACTGCAATTTTAGTATTACAGCAAAATCAGATACAAAACACCCAATCTCCATTGCACAGTTTTTCCAGTGCTCTTCTAATAGATACAGTCCACAGTTAATCGGATTGTATGCACATGTCCTCTGTAAAAACTGTGATTCTAGTTTTAAAACTGAATATAAACTTAGAGGAGTGGGTTTGACACTGAAGCAAGATTTAAGCACTAAGAAAAAACCTGGAGGTACAAATGTGAGTCTGAGCGCTCACAAAAGTGTATCTGGACATTGATATGCTAAGCTGGCGCACCAGCTAACCGTGGGTCACTGAGCCCTTTGTTTCTCAACCTGTGTTTAATCTATATCATATATAGATTAGAATCTATAGATCGTTAATAACATCTACATATTGTGTAATGTTCAGTAGTATAGCTGCCTACTTCAAAGATTCGCTAATATGTAATAGGCTTCTGCTCCTTTTGAGGTCTGTTAACTGTTGGTTTTACTGCAGAATTTAGTTTTTTAGTTTGGGTTAATGTCTTCTTCTGGCACTCTGTATCCACAATGCACATTTGCATTATGAATCTGATGCAACATCATTCAATTCAGCAGCGTGCTGTAATGATCTCTTACCCTCAGCCACGATTCCCAGGCACAGCATGCTTCACATCTGCAAAAGGTCACTGTGCTGTGTCTTCTCCTCAGTTAAATTTTAATTGATAGCACAGCTACAGAGGCTGAAAGTTCAGGTAGGAAGCCCTGCAGTGGACCCCCAAATCAATGGTCACTGCTTCCTGTTCATCTGTACTGAGGTGGGCTACGCCACTGGCATGCACTCTTCTGCAATATAATTTGATTTATTGGCTCATTACCATGAATGTTTTTGTATTTTATTTATGAATTTATTCTTTTAGACCAGCCAGGCATTGTTATTATTTTTAATATTTTTACCCCTTTTGGGTTGAGGCTATTGTGCTTGTCTTAAGACTTGGCCATAATAGCCAGTGTCAGCTAGGTTACATTTACTTGTGCATACTGCCACCTACTATGTTTTCTGTGTTGTTCTGAAAGCTACAGGTTGGAACTTGTGTAAGTAATGTTTCTACCTAGAAGAAGCGTTGCTACAGTACTAAATGAAGAGGGAGGCTAGAGTATAAGGAAGTCATTAAAAGGTGATGTGGCAATTGGTTGTGTATGAAGCAATTTCTAGCAAGTATTATCTTAGCTGATTGACCTGATTAATTCATATTAAAGTTAAATACCAGCATGACTGTCAAAAAATTTAAAAAAAGAAAGAGTTCTCCTTCCCTGCAATGACATACTAAGGACTTTTATGATTATTTGGAACAGATTTATAGGTACCAATACTAAACATAAACACTCAGTGCAAAGTAGTTTCATCGGGGAGTGAAAAGAAGAGGAAGTGATGGAAGTAATTAAAAAGGAGTGAAATCTTTTGGAAAGAAAGTGAACTGACATTCAGAGGATATGAGGTACAATGAAAGAGAGACAGTAATTGCATAAAATCTTCATGTACTTGCCAGCTCTCCGCTATGGTGACTAACTGTACCATGGTTTACTATGCAGCCTTGAACATGAAGGACAAATTGAATTCATCACCTTCCTGGTGCTGTCATAATCATTCCTTGCTGTTTCAAAGAAAAGCAGGAAAGTGATTCATCGGGAAGCTGCTCAGTATGTTGTGGGAGTACATAAATAACTCCATTGACCACAGAGGCAGTATTATCAAAATGCATAAAAACATCAATAATACAGATGTACTCAATAAAGGAAAAACACATTCAGGGAATAATAAGACTTTGTCTTATTTGGTTTATACTCAAAGATCAAACATCACATACTTAAGCACAGTGGGGCACAGTGCGTATGTATTCGGGGATGAGATATTTTGTGGTAATCCATTTTGAATGTGTTTTAAGAGACTTCATGTTAAATAGTAGGCTTTGATTTCTCTTCTTTTTCAAAATCAGTGATTTATTGAGTCTTCAAACAAAGTTTTAATGGGAATATCCTCAGGATATTTGTTTTAATTCCAGATCCATCTGCATGTACATTGAATGTAGATGGAAATCCCTAGACTGAACACAGTGGAGGCTGAGGTCTCTCTGGTCACCCACAGAGCGTGCCCAACAGGCAACAGCGCTACCCGCTGTTGCGCATGGCCTTGTCGCTGCACCTCGGCCTTTCCCAGCAAGACCATGCCTAGGACGGGTGGATAATTCAGTCTCTGCACCCATTAGGCTGTACGGGAAAGTGTTGTGGCATGGTAATTGTCTCTGAAAATGTCACCAGATTCAGGTGGGTCTTCAGCAAAAAACACCAGTGTAACATATGTGTTAAAGTGTATATATTTTTGCACAGAGCAGTACAGCAGGTCCTACTCCTAAATGCAGTGGTACAAATGGGAAGGATGGAATCCACTGAGTCTTTTGCTAAAGCTGGATCTCCCAAACCTGCATTTGGGTTGTTGATGAGAGTTAATTCACAGTTAGAGTTTATGCATTTAAATGTAGCAGTTCCTGTTCATTTGAATTTATGTTGATCTTTGTGAGCAAGGCATGTGTATTAGAGCTGTTATCCTAAGTATGGAGGTTGTTTTCTAGCAAAGGAACAAATGCTGATAATGATGAGGACAAGCCCACATTGTAGTAAATACCTTTCTGCTTGCCTGTCCTCATTTGTGGAAAACTAATTCATATGCTTGTACCCTGTAAGGTTTTTAAATATTTATTCAGAGGAAGATTGTTATGATCCTATGCAAAACTCAAATGGATGAAAGTGTGTGCAAGAAATCTTCCCCTTCCCTTAGCCTGAAGGTGTGACTGGGTAAAAACACAGTCCTTGTTGGGGACCACAGTGGCAGTGCAAGGTTAAGTGAGTAGAGCACTACTTGGAGAAGGCAGAAGGAGGGTGGATAAAGCCTACACATGGTTTCACACTCGGCTCATTTTACAGAAGAAGGGTTATATTGTACTCTTTCAAAGCTGTATCTTTCTGTGCTACCTTGGCCTGAGCCTGTGTAAGGCCCGGATTCCAATGCACTTCTACGTGCATTTCATGGTAGGCTCAAACTTGAATAAAAGAGCAGTAATTTCTGGGAGAGTGGATATAAATGCACATTATTAAAATTCAATATATCAGTACTAGTTATTCCCCCACCATATGGGGTAAATGCAGGAAAATATATAGTGCATATTGAAGTGTACGAGTCTGGTCATTCTTATCCACAATTGAAACTTAGGGTAATAACTTGAATGGAGGAGAAGTTTGAATGTGTGTGATTGATATGTTTTTGCTCACAATCCAAGAAAAAGACTAGTATTAATGCAGCTGTAATATGCGCATCTCACAGAAACACTACCTACGGATAATGTTTAATATCAGCTGTGACGGTGTGTTTTTTCAGATTGTTCAAATGCATATGATGTTTATCCACCTGTACTGCCAACAGGCTGTGGCTAATTTGGGAATGTATGAAGTCTAGTGTATGAAGTCTTTACTAGGTAAAGTGATGTGAGTATGCCAGGATGTGAATTTAGAGAGTGCTAGCACCTCTCTACTAATTCGGCTCGCAGATACTGTTAGGCACCCTAAACATGCCTTTGTGTGAAATGGTTCTCTCCACTTTGAAAATTTCATGTATGGCGGTCACTAGAAGTACGCACCTGGGAAACTGCAGGGCAAGTGGTGTGCTGCACATTCATCTCCTTGTCTCACTGCCTTCTCCCTGCGCACGCTCTGAGCAGCAGGGTGTAGGCACTGGGTCCAACACAACCAAGCTGCTGTAGCTTAATGAGTTATTGCTTGTCACCGGCGCCACTGCAGCTGACCCTGTGCATGCTGTGCTGTTACACACACAAGCTGTGAATTTTTGCCTAAACATCAAAGGGGGAGGTTGACGCAAACATACTGTAACCAAGCTGCTCAGTTGCCTCAATCATTGGCTAAACCACGTTTGGTTGTATGCCCATAACCTAGCATACATACTTAGGACTGTTGACTCCTGAGAGCCTTCTTGTCAGGCCACCTCTATACCATTTTTTTGCTGTTATTTTCCAGATTACTGCAGTATAGGCTGCCTTTGGTCATTCTTACTATTCCAAGCAAGACCAAATGCATGAGAGGTAAACCTCCAGCGACTTGCCTACACTGCACTTTTCATTGCTGCAACAAGTGGTGATGCTGCAGCAGCGGTGGGGTATGGGTGTGATGTTAGCAAGCGCAGTAAAATGCCAACTACGAATCAGGAATTCAGTGAAATTGGCAATTTAGTTAGGACTGTGTGGACTTGAGAGACAGAGAGTGGATCTAGCCTTAAATACTCATACAAAGAAGAGAAAGTGGCAAGAGCACTTCCTCAGCACTCCTTCCGCAACCCTGGCCACAAGCACCACCATTGCACTCAGAGGGAAAATGACTGGATGGGGAAAGGGAAATCCTAGTTTCTGCAAAGGCTTGGCAGCAGTCAGCTCAAAACCCACCGATTCTCAAAAGCACTTTGGTAATCTCAGGATACACGGAGCAGAAATACCGCATTTTACATGTATTTAGGCATTTTTTCTCAACCCCAGTCAAGCACCAGTTAAAGGCAGACAGACGACATTAAAAATTCAGGACATTGGCTTTCCAATACAGACCAAAGGTAAAACGTTAACCTCAGTTTGGCACGCTGGCCATCTCAGAGAGTCGCTAAAGAAAAGAAGAAGTAGCAGCAAACCTAAACAGCAATTATCTGCCTCTTGTTTTGCCTGTGGTTGGAAGTGAGAGGAGGAGGGTGGAGATGGGAGGACCGTTTATTTAATTATTGATCTTAAAATGGAAGGACTTTTTCACCGGATGCTCTAAGCTACCTTTGCGTCAACCCTTGTCTTCCCTGGCTTGGAAGTGTTTACTCTTATATAGTGGAAACAGCACTTGTTCCTTATTTTATGCAAAGCTTCTGTAGCTCTAAGAGGTCTGGGTGACGTCCGTATAGAGCCCAAGTGATCATGTTTCTCTTTGTGCTTCTGTTTCTCCCAGCGCCCATCAGTATCAGAAGGATACACCCTTGTCCCTGGTAGTTCTATGAGGCACAGCAGAAGGTGGTCACAAGTGCTCTGTTGTAGTTAAAGGAAACACAAGCCGATGCTCGAGGGAGGTGATATTGGGTGGGCAACACGTTCATATGAGAAATCCGTGTGATTTTTATGGGCTTGCTTCTGGGATGGAAGTTGCCTCTCTGCTCAAGTCTCAGCAATACTGGAGAATGAAAGCTAGAAGAGAATAGAAATATCTAGCTGTTTTCCCAGGATATTGAATTAGGAAGTCTAAATCCCCTCTGTTTTCCATATTAGTGGTGATTTTCAAGTGGCTGGCCAACAGTAAGAGCTGTTCACATCTCTATTGCATGGGCAGAAATCACTGCCTGTGCAATATCTGAGACAGCAGGAAAGGTCTCTCTGTATTTGGCTGCACTTGTGCACAGTCAGTTTTCCTATTTTCTGGTTTCAATAAAAAATCTGTTTCCCATATCTTTGTGTGGGTATTTCCCACAGAAACGCAGGAGTCAGGCATATTAAAAAAAACATTCAAATAGCAAAACTGACTTAGAAAAACACAGATATTCACAGAATCATAAAATAATCAGGATCGCTTCCATTAACTAGAGAGGTTTGTTTCTCATTAAGTTGACCAATTGAAAGCTGACAGCAGCGCTTTGGCTGTTGTGATGACGTATGGCTGCTTTTCAGAGGGCAGAAGTCATTATCTGATCGCATGTGAGAGCGCCACTGCCCCCACCCTCCCATGCCAATCGTAAAGCCTGTCATTAGAAGCAGCAGCATGTAGCTGGGGTTTCCAGTAGCCCCATATAAAGGGACAAAAAGCAGCAGGCTCCTGGGAAAAAAACAGAAAACTTGGCAGGTCTGCCTGAGATAATTGTTGTTCTCATGGTTTTTCTGGTCTAGCCTGAAGCGGCAAGAAAGAGAAACAACACACACAGAAGTGCGTAGCTATTCTGTTTCCAACCTAGTTTCATAATCTCAAGAGCTCTGGATGGGTTTCAGAGAATCGCCACAAGTTCAGACGCTTATCTCAAGAGCACCTCTGACCCTTCGAAGGCTCACCCAGCACGATGAGTCCTGTGTAATTTGGGCTGGCTGCTGAAAGGCCTGTTCTTGTGAGGTTTGGGACTTCTCTGTTCCTGATGAGAAGGTAATTCAGGAACACTGTGTAGAGCTCAAGTTTGTGTTGTACCTGAAAAAAGACCTCGAGTACTGTAGCCTCTTTTCTATTTCCTTTGCACATGAATATTATTTAATATTTCTGTATTATGTAATACCTTCAAAGCACTTTTTAAACATTAGTTGATCTTCTCATTTAGCATATATCATTAAAAAAGAGGGAAAAAAAAATC
This sequence comes from Dromaius novaehollandiae, assembly GCF_036370855.1. Taxonomy (NCBI): domain Eukaryota; kingdom Metazoa; phylum Chordata; class Aves; order Casuariiformes; family Dromaiidae; genus Dromaius; species Dromaius novaehollandiae. The sequence goes on from NC_088132.1 coordinate 34,090,016, forward strand.
TGGCATGTTATCTAACCTTCCATTTAATACGGGAATTATGTTGTGCACAGAGAGATTTTGAAGGAAAAAAAAAGTGCCCCTTCTAATAGGGTGCATGTCTGGCACGCACAGGGAGCCCATGTGGGACGTGCCTGTGAGAAATCTTCTATAGCAAAAAATAGGTCTCTGAAGTGGTGCTATTGACTTACAAAATCAGGCTGCAGTCCAGCAAGCAGTGAGCCTGATGACTGTGCATGCGTATGAGCCCGCTGCAGAAGATGGAGCTCTGTGTTTGTACAATATTACATTGTGCTTATGTGTTTGCAGAACCAGGGCCTGAGTACAACTGCTAGAGAGTAAAATTTTGCATGAATGGGAAATCAGAAGCTGTTGAAAAAAGGTTGGAAATAAAGACCTCACAATCTCACTCTATTTTTCAGGCATAATGTTTATTAAAGCATAATAAATGTTTGTGTGGATAGGGGAAATGATGAGGAGGCTCTTTAACACCTTGACTTTTATGGCAGAAAATAAATTGGATAAACATTCTGCCCCATGCACAGTGTTTAAAAATGACTGGACAAATTTAGCTGGTCTTTTCTTTAGAAAGTGAAGCAAGTAGCCAAGCCCCACAGCCACTACAAAGGGTGAGTATGTTAAAAAAAATCCCGAAGATTAAAAAAAAATCCTTCACTTCTTAAGACCTCCCTTCTGCCTGTGCTGCGAAGTGACGTTGCCTAGTTCTGCTTTGCAGAGCGAAGGTGTGATGGTCGCAGAGACAGACCCCGGGGTGCATTTCTGCAGGCAATTGCTGTGATGCTTGCCTCATTCGGTATCCGAGTTCAGGCATGGGGGCACTGTGTAACTTGGATTTTGGCCCCATGTAATAGCTCCAGCCTGGGGAAGGAGCCTTGCCGAAGGATAGCTCCCTTCCTCTTCCTCCTCCAGCACTAATGCTTGCTAACCACTTACATTAACTTAGCTAGCAAAGGTGCTCAGTTAATGACTGAGGTCTCCTGCGCTGCTCTGCGAGTTTGTCGGTCCTCCCTGGCGTGCTGCCTTCGTGGCTGTCACCTAGCAATAAATGTATTTGTTCTGGCTGAATATGAATTGGGCCTCAGATATTTTAAGCTGGCACGTGCTGTGCTTGTTGCCTCCCTGAGGCAGCCAGCTCAGTGCTCTTAACTTTCCCCTCCACGAAGGCATACCGCTTGTCAAGTTACCTTCACGAGCCATAAAACCTCTTTGTTCCCTTATGTAGACAAACAAACAAACATTTCTTGCAAATAAACAAGGAGGAAGGCAGAGCTATTTGGCATCCATACAGAGCGAGTGCTGTTGGTCAGACATTCCTGCTCATGGGTTCAGAGCGTGGGGCTGAAGCCATATAGTGGCAATGGTCCAAATAGTAAACCATCGGCCCATATTTGGCCCTTGCAGTGGAGCAGAATGGCTAGTTAAGGCAACAGGAGAGTGTAAATCTCTTCCTTTGAGGGAAGACTACAATGTAACGGCCTTGAGTAAAGGCTTTTCCAAAGCAGCAGGATTTGGCCAGCTATGAGAAATCGGTGGGATATGCTGAAGGATGTCGCTGACCAAATCTTTTGAGGAAAGTTAAAAGAAAGAAGCTTGCAGGAAAAGGGCAGCAGATTAAAGGGGGACTTTCCCTTCAACATCTGCCATGGGATTTTTCCGTAGAGTGCTGTGCCAGAGTTTCCCTTTTAGGAAAATTATTGCAAAAAGTGGCTCTTTTATAGTTTGTTCTTTGGGTTTTCACTGAGGAATTCTTAGCTGTGATTATGCTTTGCTCTTCAGAAGGGCATTTTTTTCAACTTTCTGTTCAGTAAATTGCAGCTTGATGTTTTTCAGATTTGCATTTGAGCTCTCTTCTGGATTGTGCAGGCCTTGAGGGCAGCAACGTCTTTAGCTGTTGTCCATGTATGCAACACTATACACTGCAGCTTTCCCCATACTCTCTATCATTTGGACACATGCTCATATTTCCCCTGAGGACAGTGGTCCCACACAGTCTGTCTTGCATCAGTCACTGAATAGTTGGATTGAATTTACATTGTAAACATCCTGTCTCCAAAAGGTCCGTACTGTGCTACCATATTATAGCTGCAAAGTAATGATAAATGCCACATGCTTAACCTTTGGATTTTTTGTTTGTGAGAGAATTGGGAATCCTCTAAATTGGTCTGTGCTGAGATTTGATTGATCTTCAAACATGTTGGGAAAAGTGCTTAATAAGGAACCTGGCAAATAAAAAGGGTGTTTTTTTTTTTTTTATTTACTTATTTTGGTCTCCCTGTCTTGTACGTTAGGGGAAGTAGGGTCTGACTTATCAGTCCAGTTCCTATTCCAAAAAAGCTTTCTTGGGCCCTCACAGGTTGTTAGCTCTAAGCAAGGTTTCCCGGAATATTTCTTCCTATTCAGATGTTGTCCAGATTAAGAGCACATTGCTAGTTTAAACACTTTCCAAATGCCCAGATAGAGTCAGACGAAAAGACTGTTAGTGTGAGCTGTGCTCAAGTAGGAAAGCAATTCTATAATGCCTTTTGAAAAACTGTAAATAGTTCTAAAAATAGACTTAATTTTTAAAAAGGTGTTTTGGCAACTTAATATCTAGTAATTGGTGTGACTCAGAGGCTGTAGAAAGTAAAACAGACAAAACCAAAGGATAGCGCATTTATCATCACCTGTACACAGACAAATGAAGGGCCTGGAACTGATAATAATGATACAGTAATTTGCCATAGGAAAATCATTTTTGTGGCATTTTGTTTGTTTGTGTGCTTTTTACATTACCAGGTGAGTCAATTGTGCAGAAATGTGGTCCCGAGTGAGTTTTGAACTCTTCTAATGAGATTGTGAGGTTCCCAGGGAGCCAAATTAAGTAGAATAATTGCACTGCTCTTCTAGTGATGCAGGTAAGAACTGAAGGCACTTAGCACCTCGCTCATTATCACGTATATACTCACAAACACATGTACAGAGACACACGCACATCTTTTCTGAAAATGTGTATCTATTTACAGCACACATATACACACCTAAGGGTTTTAACTTGATGGTGGTTAAAAGAAACTGTCTTCTGCATTGTCACGCACATGTTTTCAGAAGAAGAATTTCTTTGTGAGAAGGAAGCTGAGATTTCTCTTTTAGAGTGAAATAAACCCAATTGTTCAGCACAGTCGAACAGAGGCTTCTCCTCTGCTCTCCTTTAACCCTTGCGCAACTTTGGTGAGTTGTAGGAAATTTTCTAAAGCATGTAATAACTTCAGCTGCAATCATTATGGCTGATTTTTTCAAAAATTGCTCAGCCCTCAGCAATTTCCAAGCCTGGCACAAAAGCGAGTTCCTAGAAACTATGGGCTAATCCTGCAATGTGGAATCCACAGGTGGATCCATGCAGACATTAAAGATTATGAGCCCAAGTGGCTGGGTGTGGGAGACAATTTCTGAGCATCTCTGCAACTTCTGAACTGTATGTGTTCCTGATGCATAGAGGGGGACAGACTTGCTCAGGTAGGCAGCTGGCCTTTCTGTTTCATTTAATATAGGGCTGGTGCTTTAGTCATAAATGATCCACTGATTAAAAAAAAAAAGAAAAGATAAACCTCCTCCTCTTCTGTTTGTTTGCTGCTAGTGGGAGGCAAAGGCTGACCTGAAAGTCATATTTTTTTGTGTTTTGATTTGCAGCTTCTCTCAGCTAGGTATTGATGAGTCACGATGGCTCACATTTGGCCTCTCTAAGTCCTTTCGTATTATTTCTCTGGATTCTCCTGCTTAACTCCTCTCTGCTTGCAACCCTCAGCAAATGTCATTAGTGCCGGGCTCTGCCTCCTTCTCCGGTCATTAGTCGTGCTGCTCCTCCGGGAAGAGCAAAGGCCGGAACAACTGACTAATGACTCCGGAAAGCCCATGGACGGGAGAGGTGGGAACACCCTGATTGCTCACAAAATGACAGCTTGCAAGTCGGTGCGTGGAAGAAGAAGACAAGGGGTGGACAAGCTGGGGAGGAGGCCAGCAGCAGCCCTTTGCTGGTCTCCCTGCAGCCCATGAGCTGCGCTTCTCCGAGCAGCAATGTGACAGCTTTTTCTCTTTTTGTGACAGAGGAAGGGAGAAGGGGCAGATGGGGGCATCCCATCTTGAAGCCCTCCTTCCAGCTCTTTTCTTGTCCTCCTTGGGGGGAAAAAGAATACCTATGTTGGGCTCCCAGCTGCTTCAGTTACCTGCCTGCACATCCCTGCCTTTCAGTCAGTGGAAGTGGACAATGATACTACGAGAAGGGATAGATCTGGTGTGACCATATCTACTGTAATCTGTAGAGGAAGTAGAAAATTAGGGAGAAGGATCTCTTCAGTATTGCTCAAAATGTCATTTGTGTCGCTGTAGCAATTAGGAGACCTTTATGTGAGAAAAATCCAGCTGAGCTGCGGCCTGAATGGTTGGGTTGCAGGCTGGGGGATGTGGAAAGTGGGTATCCTGGCTATTTTCAGAGGTAAAACTTTGCTCAGAGCCAAACTCTCCGAAGTTCAAGGCCAATCCCTTATTCATAATCACTCTTTCTCCCTAAGTGATCTGTTACAGGTACTTTCACAAGGCTGGGTGAATGCAACAAGTGTCTGTGAATTTTTGCTACATTATTGGCCAGCTTCCTTGTGGGAAGCTTCAGTGCCTCCTTTTTGGTATGTTTAGGCAACATGTTGGCTGCTTGTGTGCACATTCATGTGTGACTGCAACATATTTGTGTATCGACAGTGCTTGGGGGTTTCAGCAGCGTAACCTTGTGTTTGTTTTGGCCTCTGTGAAGATAGGATGCTAATGCTGTAGTTTGGTATACGTGTGTTTGTTGAGTTTTTCTCAAAGCTGAAGCTATGGTGGGAAGCACAGGTTGCTGAAGGGCCGAATTCAAGTGTACAAGAGGTCTCTTAAAATGATTAGATTTCTTTTCAAGGAGGGGCAGGGTTCCTCAGGAGAACTGGTATTTTGATTATACTCAAGAAGAAGGGAATGGGCAAACCTCAGGCTGTAGTGATACTGTTAAAGCCATAAATGTCCTGAGTCCCATTCTGTTTGGGTTTTGGTGCTGGAAAATCAGCTGTTTGTGTTCTCAGTGTCTGTGCGCATGTGCAGGACATTCCTCTTAGAAATACTGAGTTTTCCCTGTGTCACAAGTGTGTTCGTGATTTTAGGGTTTTAGAACGAATACACAATTTCGGCATTTCAGACATCCAGCAGGTTTCAGTTGTTCTTTCACTTAAAATACGTGAATTAGTGGCTTTCTACCCAGTCCATCTCTCCAGCCCTTTCTCAAATGGTCCACCTCTCTATTTCTAATATTTAGAGCCCACTGGTGAAACTTTTTACCCTACCCCCAAATCTGAAGAGCCCATTCATATGAATGGAGGGGTTAGCAGTCCTTCTCCCCAAGTTTGCCACCTTGCAGGTACGAGGAAGGCTCCTGCTGTCCCTCCTTCTTCCAATGTCTTGGATTTGCCTCAGAGTAACTACTCTTAAATGCCTCACCATTTCTACAACACTTCCAGTGTGGAAACTTTTTTTTTTCCTTTAACTCTTCTGAGTTGATTCACACAAGGTAACCTGATGATTTGCATGAGGAACAGTTCCGAGTTTGCTTTTATTTTATTGTGAAATTTTCGCTTGTTCAACAGGGGCATTTTTTTTTTCTCTTTCGGCTAATGTAAGTAATTTCTGCTTCTGCGCTGTAAATTTGCTTGAGTGACTTGAGGCTGTATGATCGAGTTCAACTCAGTAGAAAAAGTACTTTTTCACTACTCTCAATATGAAGAGAAACAGCTGAAAGTAGTGTGAAAATGAGCTTGCAGGTGGAAAATACAGCAATTACCCTAACTGCTTACAACTTTATAAGGAAGTAGAATAACCCTTGTAACCCTCATACTGTCAAACAACTGTGCAGACAGAGTACTTTAGCCCAGCAGGAGAAGTTCATAGGAACAAGAAAAAAGTGGAAGAGACCAAAAGCAGGTTATCATTTTGTCTTAGGTACTCTCACTTTGATATTGCGTGAGTTTTCTGGAAGTTCACTGAGTTCTCTTGAATTTGAGTTAGTCATAAGAACGGAGGTTTGGGTCAGTCTGAAGGTCAACTGAGACAAGCTCCTGTCTCTGAGAGCTGCCAGAGCAGGAGAGAGAGAGAGAGAGTGTGTCTGTGGGTGTGTTACTGCGGTCACTTCACTGCAGCTTGAAGCTTCCTGTTTGCTTTTGAAAATTTTCCCTCCCTTTTGTGAAGTACCATGATTTTTTTTTTTCTTTTTTTTTTTTTTTGCATTTCACAGAGTAAGCAAGATGAAAAGAGAAGCCCAGGGGCGTGTGGGCTGCTGTCGAAGAGCTAAGCTGCAGGCCCAGGCTCTCTCAGGGCCCTTCACGTGTCCCCAGGCCTCAGGAAGGAGGAGAGGTCATCCCAAATGGATGTTTGCTTTTCGGTTTTCTCTGGGTAGATCTATTAAGCAGTGGCTGCTCTGTCCCTTGAATAAATGATGGAATGCATTTGGCAAAAGGAGGCCAGGAAAATAAAGATTCTAATTTGTATGTTCTTTAAATTTAAACAAGATGTGTTAAAATTGAAACTTTTATGTGGGACTGCACACGCAAAACCTTTTGCTAATCTAACTGAATCAAAAATGATCTTTTGTCATTTCTCTCCCTGCTTTTTAGAGTGGCAGTCAGTCTCAGAAGATCAATTAACCCCTTAAAAAAATTGCTCTGTAGTGCCATCTGCTTTCTTCAGCACTGTAACTAGACATAGACACAGATATACACTACATGTATGTCAATATATTCATATATTTTTTATTAGAAGATAAAAATCTTAGCATGAAACATCTCAATTAATGCAAACATGCATGGGCCTATCTGTGCATTCCCAGCCATGCACGGTGTCCTTAACATCTGCTAGGCTCCATTTAAGTTATTATCGTCCATATGGTATGGCCATGAAAGAATGACAGATCAGTGATGTAACTGCCTGCAATAGCTGCTGATGCTTGCAAACTGTTCAGTCAATGAAAGCAAGAGATAAGTGATTATTCAGAATCATGTTACCGAGAACAAATCTCTTCACTGAGCACTAGGTTAATTAATTTTCTAGTGTATTAATTATGTAGCTTTGCCTGCGGTGCTCTGCTGCAACTCGGTGCAAGCTGTCTCACAGAAGGAGTAGGCAAGGCAAACTTAGCAGGGGAACAAGCTATTTCTAAGCAAGTGTAAAACTCCATTTTTTGACACGGGGGATGCTCGAATTTCAAGCGTCCGATGCCAAGCTGCTGAGTACAGCCTTGCTAGAGCTGCAGCTCTTGAGAGCACGAGAGCACAGCAGAGGATATGTTAGAATTAATTTCAGCTATCCTGAGACCTGTGCAGGTTACAGTCAGAATGTGCACCATCCCTTAGCTCTCGGTCTTAAAATTATTTACAGAATTTCCTTAGCTAATTATTTGCTATGCAAATCAAGTATTTTCTTTTAAACTTGTTGCTTTCTAAGTTCAGTGATGTGTCTCTCCCTCTTTCATAGTTATTAGGTCTGGTCAGGACTTTTTTCAAGCCAAAATCTTTAGAGTCAACATTAGCATGTCAAAAACCCCTTCTTTTTGGGGGAAAGCAACAGAACAGTTTTACCAGAATGGGCCTCTCAGGTACAGTGAGGAATTTCTGCTCGAAACCAAACAGAGTGAGACTTCTCCTTTACCTCAGCACCGTGGGCATCCTAGAAAAATGTACTTGCCAGGGCTTGTGGTTTCAGCTAGACAGAGTGGCCCTCTGCACATAGGTCTGCTGTGGCCCGGTGCCTACGCACTGGGGGACTGGATATTTTGAGCTTGTTTACTTTTGCTTTCCTGAAGGTTTTGACTTCATCCCAATGCAGAATGGCAATATTAAAACACCCCCCCCACACACACACATTTTGCAAAGTGGGTAAACAACTTAAATTCCCAGTCTACCTGGAAGTGCAGAAATAGGAAAAATATGTGAATTACCTCCTTGAGAACATTTCTCAACTATGTGCCCTTGATATGACCTCAAATTCATCTCCTTTTGCAGCTAAGCCATCCTGAGCATCTTAGTCTCTCTTTCTGTATGTTTGAAACTTCTGCTTTTGTTACGGTCATGATGGGCTGACCAAAACTTTATTTCAGGTGATTTTTTCATGCACCGATTAAATATAATGATATACTATTTTACTTCTTATAACATTTTCTTTTTTTTTTAACCTTCTTTTTAACAATCTTTCCATTACATTGTCCACAGTACAGGGAGATATTTTTTCCTGAATCGTTCATTATAACTAGCTTAGGACTCAGTAATGTGAACAAAGTATTTCCTCCAATGTACATTAGTTCATATTCATCAATGTTAAATGTCATCTACCATTATGTTGTCTGTATATCTAGCTTTGATGGGTCCCTCTGAAGTTCTGGCCATTTTTCTATAATTCCATCTCAACAAATTAATTTCATCATTGATAAATCCTGGCACTTCCCACTCCTCTTTCCTGACTATTCATGGATTCCACTCCTAACGTGAAAATCTTCTCTGTGCCATCCTTACAAAGTTTTGCCTTCCCAACTCAAAGCCTATTTCAAAGTCCTTTTCTATGGACCTTCATGAACCCAGGGCAAGGAGCGGAGGCTGCCCGCCAGGCAGGTTTACCCCCAGCCCTGGCAACCTTTGACCCACGCCAGCTCCTTTGGTGTTGGTGGCACTGCCTTTCTCCTCCCGGTCTGCTTAGCCCCGTCTGCAGCAGTCCCCGGTCGGAGCTTCGGCGGCTGTGCCGCGTTACGGATGTGCAGCACGGTCTGCTGGCCTGTGTGTTGTGCCACAAGCCTGGAGATCTTCCTCTGACTGTCACCGTGCTGCCATTGCCTTGGGCAAAGAGTTCCTCCTCTGGTGCTTCCCATGTCCGGGGGACTGGCAACATAACTGCTTTCATAAAAGAGTTATGAAAAATAATCATGAAAGTTAAGTTAGGTGTCTTGAAGATGAGAAGTATGAATTTCAAACCAGCCTCCAGATTTACGTGCAGCAGCATGTCTGGAAACATGTGGCAGCACAGAGCATTTAAAAGGGGAAGGAAAAAAGGCCTAAAATCTATGCCCCTACAATTTGTCGCAGTATTCTTCTGTTTATTCTTCTGCTTATTCTTCTATTTATTCATTATTCTAGTCTTCTGTTTACTCCTGTTTATGTTTATTCTTCTGGCAGTAGACAGTAGAACAGGATACGCAGGAGGCTGGGGTTGAGTAATTCGAAAGGATTGAATAATACAGGATATCATGTTGAAAAGATTTAACAGATTTACAACTCCAAACTCCAAAAGCAGTTCCCCTCTGGTGCTGGAGGCTAGCTTTCAATTACAGCACAAGAAATTGATCTGACCTACAGGTAACAGTTAATTTAAATATAAAATATGGGGTCTTTGAAAAATTGATCTCTCTTCCCCTCTCACAATTCCAAGTGGCTTTAAATAACAGATGCATTTATTTGTGTGTTTCTATTTCTTGTTAGGGATGGCTTTACATTACATGTTTTATTAACTAGCAGAGCTAGCAAAATGCCTGCAGACAATTAGATAACAGATCTACCTAATAGCATTAATAGCACTGGTTTGTAGTTTTTGGTCTCTCAAATGCTTTACAAATTGAAAAAAATAATCCCAGAACTTGAACTGAGGTATTATGATTTGGAAAAAAGGAAAGAGGAAGCTGAATGTTCCCAGATGAGTCTTTGTTGTTTTGTTTTTGTTTTTTGCAAAACCAAGAAGCTGTGTTTTTGCAAGACCACAGCATGGCCTACTTGAACGTGTTTTGTCTTGAATCAGATATGCAAGCATGTGCAGAGAGCTCATATTTCAGTCTGTGATCACTTGCACAGTGGCCTGTGGTAATTCTACAAGCACTTAGCAATGACCTTAATTATTCCAGCGTTCTGGTTATTGTTTGGGACAGTAGCCAGTAAACAGTGCTGAACAAAGGAGGACAGTTCTGCTGCTGGTGAGGAGGCCGAATTCAAGGCTAACAGACACAGAAAGTTGAGCAAAGCCTCCAAACCAGCAGAGCAGTTTTCAGGAAACTACACGCAGTCCCATTCTTGCAGAGCCTGTTGCAGTCTGTTGTCGCTCCTGCTGGTTGCTGGCTTGTAGAGCTGATGAGAAACGGGACTTCTGCCCAACAGGAGCGTTGGCTATTGCGATTCTGTTTTCGTTCTGAATTGAGACAAAAAAATTGAAAAGAGAATGTGGAAGAGAATGAGAAGAGAATGAGGATGTACCTAGGGATGAAGAAGCTAATCATGGGCTAAGGGGTATTTCAGGAGGCCGAAGTTCTGGTTTAGGTTGAAGATTTGAGAGCCTGCTTTGGTCAAGGGAATGTGGTTGAGCTGCTGATCCCTCATACAAGCCGTGAAGTGCTAAGGAGCTGTTTGGCATGAAGGAAGGAGAGGAGAAGAAGGCAGTGAGCATCTAGAAGAAGTTTGACCCAGATTTTTGGCCACTTCAGATCTATGCCTTCGCTCTTCACCCTTTCAGACATTTAAAAATCCCAAATGCAAGGTGGTTTCTAAATGAGAATGTCACAGACCTTGATGCAAAAATTTGTTTTCACTGTAGAACAAAAGATAAAGTGAAGATATGCCTCTATCACTTCTCCCACAAAATGTGGTGCCTGCTTTCTTAACAGGGCTCCAAGAAAGCACAAAATATAGCTGCCAGTCGCTACCTCCTGCAGAACGGTGTCAACAAGACCTAACAGCAGAGATGCTTTTCTCTGCACCTCACTGTTCACCTGCCTGCAAGCCTGTCCTTTGTGACAGAAGTTTATATATTTGGTATCTAAAAGGAAAAAAAAAGAGAAACTTTCACGAGGGGTGTCAAGTGTGAATCCATGTGTCTGCATTATCGGCTTTGAATTCCTGAGTGTGGTGTGTGGAGTGTGGAGTAACACGTGTTAAGTGATAGTAAGCCACAGAGCAGACCACAGCTAGCACTCAGGGGAGATTTAATTTATTGTTCAATGGAATGAATGCTATTGTGCAGCGACAGCTGGTGCACTGAATGACACACAGTGACTGCTTGACTGACTCACAACAATAATACCCCGAGAGGTTTGCACATCAGACTGTCTCGGGGGAATGCACAGAGGAGGTGTCTGAGGAAAACAGGCTCCGCTATCTATTGCTTCTGCTAGTGAAGCACCAGATAGCTTTTGAAAAAGTGAAATCTGCTTGTGCTAGAGCGGAACAGACTTTCCCTCTAACATGAATTCTGTTTTCCGGTGATAGGTGTTTTTACCTTTCCTCCCAGTGTGCAAGCGACAGAACTAGTGAATATGAACGAGTAAACTTAATGCATGCTTCTGCGTGCAAGATGTTCTTCTTTTTCATGCTTGAATTTCCTTTGCATACAGAGATTGTTGCAGCCTAACTGTTGGTATCTGCAATATTTGTGTCCCATCTTATGTTTTAGAGACCCCTATTGTTCTCTGCACTAATTGCAAAAGGCTTCTTCCTCGACATACACTTTCCTGATACGTAGCTCTCTCTATACCAGTGTAATGGCAAGCCGCACCTGACATCTGCAAAAATTCAGCTAGATTTCTTTCTAAGTGGAGGTAGCTAAGTCAGTGCAAAACTGTAAGACTGGGCTGCAAGTTGCATTGCTTTTCTGCTTGTGTGGATGTGGACAGAGTGTGTGCCATATGTTTGAAAGCAAAATTGATAAACTGTTCACAATGTTCTCATACAACATAAATAGGCTTCACTGCTGTGCAGGTATTCCTACCAACAGGTCTAACTGACGTGTGAAATCGTATGTCTAATTCAGAGGTGATACAGAGGACTGGAGTAATCCTAAATTGCTTATATTGTTCAGGAATGGCAAAACAACTGGGGCCTTATAAGCTATATAACACCTGTTTAAGTATTGAAGAGCCTTTATCTCCTACATTTCCCCAAACTAAGAGCTTAGCATCTTGACTCTTTCTGCCCTGTATTTCCATATTTCCCTTGCAGGATCCTGAGTTACCAGAGGGACTTGCACGCCCAGCCTCCTGGAGATCCTGCACCCACCACCTTTTACATACATAACTCATAGATCTCCAGCATACGTGGTAGCAAGCAATGGTGGCTTATAAAGACTTGGAGTCGGGACCTACAGCTGCAGGTAGGGCTGTGCTTAAGTCACTGGCAATGCCATTTCCTCCTTTTTGCTGCATTAATCTGTGGGGCAAATGTAGCTTGCTTGCTTACTCTGATGTATGATGAGGCAACATCTTGTCCCTGATTCATGGCCTCCTGCAGAAAGAGAAAAGCTGGGGCTGGTGCACTGTAGCCGGTACAACTGGGTCTTACAATCAGATTGACGCCAGTGGAAGGCGTGTGTTTGGCTGTAGCCTTGCATTACAGTCCTTCCTCTCCCCTGTCATGGGAGCGGTTGTGCCTCTTCAGCTGCTGTAGGCTGTATATTGAGTAAAAGATATGAAAGGGGAGGGAATGGCAGAAGCCAGCGAGCTGAACAGTGAATGGTTGTCAGCTGCATTTTGATCACCACCACATAACCGATGGAAACTGTATAAAGGAGGCAGGGCAATCCAGACCACCTACACCAAGTGGATCACATATTTGGTGGAAATACTTGCTTGCAGATAATATTAGGTATTTTTTAGGAGGTCATGTGAACAACAACCATCTTAGATGTCTTTGGGGGCTGCATGAGGATTACTTCACTGTATGCTCTGCTTTAACATTTAGGAAAGCGTGGTATTTCTGCTCTGCAGACATGCTGAGAATTGGGGCGTGATTGTTTCCATTGCTCAGTGTCAGAAGGATGCTAGACTGTTTTCAGCTGGTGGAAGAGCTTGGTTCCTAATGGGATTGGCACTTTGCTGCTTCCATTGCCTGGAGAAGTTGTTGCATTCTTTTAAGTAGCCCAGGAAACCATCCTCAAAATGAACAGGAGTCACTCAGGGCCTTTCCCCCCATGTCCACCAGCTGTGCTTTGCTTGCCTAAAGAAAATTCTTCCCCATTCCCTCAATTTTAGACTTTCATTTTACAAAACATACAGGTGTTGAATATGCCTCAGTTGCAAAACCCAGCAGAACTGGCTGGGTTTGCAGAAATTTGGTGCATTACAGTGTCAATAGTACTAAAGAGTCACTAAAGAAAAGCCATTGTAGCAGCTTCACCATGACAAATGTGGTATAACTTCTAAAAAGGCAGTGATTTTACTTCCATTCATGCTAGTGTGACTGGCAGCAAAGGTTAGCCTAATATGAAAAGAAAGTTAATCTTTTGACTTCTGCATAGATTTTATCATTCTGCAAACAAATGATGTCAGTTCATTTGACAGAGGGCTGTGAACATTTGACTCATGCACACATTTGTCCTGCTGAACTATAAATTTAGGTAACATATGATTTTCTATCTGTTCCATTTTTTGCTGGGGAAAAAAGGGGAAGTTCCTGGACAGCTATCCATTCGTTCTGAGGCTTCTACCACGTGTTTCTATTAAGTGATTGTTGAAATGCCTTCAGGAGAGGTACATTTTCTGCCCAGCTAATGCCACACTCATTTGCACCATGCAGATATCTTAGAAAAAGGTTTTTAATGGGTCTGGCTCTTCCATATGAGATGCATCCCTGTCCACCACCTGCTTTTGTTTTATGTTTTTTTGGCTACAATACGTAACTGAGCAGCCTGAGAAATAAAAATATAGAAAGGTGAAGAAATGGAGATGCACACACAGCAGAAAATATTTCAGACAACAGTCTATGGTTTATGCTATAATTTGCATTGTAGACTATTGATAGTTTGATAGGTGATGTATATCTACACATTTTAATGTGGCAAGCAGTAAAAAATTATTGTAAAAACTGTTTCTTTTTCCACACAGCTGTGAGTGGGGTGCTTTTCTTCATTTTTTGAGCATAATTTGGGGGAACACTGTAAGACTGTATTTTGGCCCCTTGAGCAAAGATGGCCACATTACCCAGCATGCCAGTTCCCTTTCCAAATCCTCTTTGGAGTTCTCTGCACAGCAAAAAGCAAAGCGGTGGCGATAATGCTGCAAGATAATCTGCTGGCAATAGAAGGCAGGAACGTTGTTTAAAGTGTGTATAATAACAAAATATCATACCTAGTCCTGATGCTGTTAAGTTTTCTCACCTGGTGCAGAAACAGAGCAGTGCAGAGCTTTATGCTAGTGGATGCAGGGTGGTTGCACTGGGGTGTCTGAGCTTTTCGCCTCCGATGCAGAATTTCTTAAGTGTTCTCTGCCAATAGTTCTAGCAGACTGATAGTGCTGTAGTAAAGCGTTTTGGTATTCAGCGCACCGTCCCTCAGCACACTTACCCTCTTCCCCCTGTTTCCCTCCAGCCCTGCACGCTGTGAGCCTGCCCTGGCTTCCTTCAGACCTGCGGCCGCCCTACTAGGACACCGCTAGCAGTGCCCCGGCTATCCGTCCGTCCGTCCGTCCGTCCCTCGCCAGTGCCCCTCACCCCCCCCCCCCCCCCCCCCGCCGAGACTCGCTCACAGGTTGGTGTAGGGCCCAGGGCCCAGATCAGTGGGGCTGGTGGCGGGGCAGGGGTCCAGGTGTGATGTTGCGGGGGCTGTTGCTCAGTTGGGGGCCAAATGGGCTCCTTACAGAGCGGCACTGACTTGTCTCAAGTGCAGTCTAAGTGGCTCTGAATGCCTCATCGCAGGATGATCCCTGTTGATGTAGACTGATGGAAAGTATCTTGCACTTCTTCTGTTTTTTAGGTTTCTCTGCCAAAGGCTTGGTAGAACAGCCAACAGTTTAAAGCTCAGGCTACCAGGCTAGTAACTAGCAAGAGAAGCAACCCTTTTCTTTTTGAAATGCCACTGTGCCACACCTCTCAGTATTAAAGGTGTGAAAGAGAGAAGAAAATGATATACCGACGGGCTAGTGCAAAGACTCTGTGAGACACTTTCTCCACACCAATATTCAGCACTTTGTGACTGCCATATGGCTGGGCCGTATGATTCCCAATTGAAAGTGATACGAAAAGGAAAATGAACATCGGAGATGATGTATGGGCTGCGTGTGTGAGATGAGTCAAAACAAAGTCTAAAACTGTCATAAAATTAGGATTGTAGATTTCCCACTGACTAAACCTCTTCATAGAACTGGGCTATCATATATTTTTATTTCTGTAGTATATCACCGTTGTTAAAGGCTGTGCTTTGTGAGGCAAATGGAGATGAATAGGTTTGGCACTAGTGAAATATATTGCTGCAGGAAAATAATTTTCATCTACAGCCTGTTCAAAAACTACCAGGAGAAAATGTTCTATATTGCTCTTGGTGACCCTTTAAGATTGGTGCACTCCACTACATCTGCTTTACTGATTCATGGTTCAGACTTGACTTATGTTCATGGTGTAGGAAAACTGCAAATACCATTCAACTTCTAGATGGGGTCTTTACTGTCTATATTTGCTCGTTGCTAGGTGCATGTGCAACATACATATTCCAGCAAAGAAGCCTCATTAGAAGAAACGTTTTTTTGGAATTAAATTTAAGTCTACACACTTACCAAAAGTATATTGCAAAGTTTCAAAGCAAATGTGAAAATAAGCAAACTTCAAGTTGCTTGTTAGCTGTGGAGTTTTTAATTCGAACTTAGCTTGTTATATATAGAACTTGTTTTAATCGGGTGATGCAAAGAAATGCCTATGACTTCATGAGGACTGTGTAAGCATTCGTAGTCATCTAGTCATGAGAGATGTTACTGAAAATCACTGTGAGTAACTGTAAATGATGCTCTGAACTTAGGTCATAAATGGGGAATCATTAAAAACTGCAGAACGAATTGAACATTCTGAACAATTTGCCCAGTTCTGTTCTGTACCGATATCTGATCAATAGTCTCTTGGCTTTTACATGCGCCTGAATTTCTAAATATCCCATGTATCTCTCTCTCTGTCTCTCTGCCTTCCCTTCTTCTCTCCTCTCCGTATCTAAGTATGTTGCTCTCTCTGGTGAAAGCCTTGCCTGTCTCCCCAGCCACATTACAGCTGACTGGTTTCTGGTGCTGACTGTGGCTGGCTGTCTCCACCTTCTGGCTTTCCAGCCTGGCAGGGAGTCAGGGCAAAGCCTTTGGCTCTGCGCGCAGCCTGCTCTGGCCTGGGGGCTGGCTGCGGGGGCCGAGAGCTGGGACCCCCTTGCACTGATGTGGCGTGGCTACGGAGGTGAATAAATCAGGGACATCTCTATCTACTTGCCCTCATGAAGGGCTCCGCAAAATCCTGGGTGCCTCTTGCTCTGCAAAACATTTGGTTCAATAAAACAGCAGTATTTTAGGAAGGAAGCGCTTTCTTCAGATAGCCACAGATATGAGTTTTGTGTCTCCTAACGTGAACATTTACTAATGCTTAGACTTTTTTGTTTTCAGTTTGGCTAAACATTTCTAACAAAGAGTCTCAGAGGCCTTGGTGGGTGAAATCTTTTGATCTTAGCTCACCTGTGACTACTGGTTTGTAAATGCCCTGTCCTCTTTCTTGCACCTCTTTATCATTTACCAGGAATCTAAGAAGGAACCTGTCCAGGATAGGCTCATATACGATGGTGTCCTGTGTTTTTTTATGATCCCACTTATAACATATCCAAGACTTTAGGTTTGTTTAGTGCTCACAGCGTGTTGAATGTCTGATAATACAAAGTAAGCAGGGGACCTGTTTTGGCACTTGCTGAAGGCTTTTGCATCCTACGCTGAAAGGTTCAGCTTGTAAAGAGCTGGGAAAATTTGAGCTGGGAATACCGCTGGCAGTAGCTTTTACCGTTAATCACAAAGGGAAGCAGGTCAATAATCCAGTGCTCAGCTGTGGCAGACAGGCACTACGGAAGAAGTAGACTTCTAAACCGTAAAAGGTGTAGTGGGAAGGTTTTGCTCTTATCATAAGAAGAAATCAAAACTGGAGGTTAGAGTGAGACGAGTCACATAAGGATAAGCTTATTGGGTGAATTATATGTAAGGAGATAGGTATTACCTGTGGTGAAGCCAATGAAATCTTGCTTTCTTATTCTCTCTCATTTTATACTTAGAATATCAATCAGATCTTGGGAGGTGTGGAAGTATTTCAGTACAGATGGACAAGGACCTTGGGCTCTGTTGCTTGACTGAGGTCTCTAAATTCTGTCATAATACCAGTATATGATCATAATATGACAGTCCTTTCTGAAGTGGTTTAATTGTGAAGACAGTACCTTCACCTAGATTTAAGATAACCTGGCAGCTACAGGAATTTTTTAGGTGGTCTGTGAAGCCATTTGCTGTACCACACTGCTGGTGGTTTCTTCTTGAGCTCTGTTTGCCACCGACAGGCACTTTTTCAGAAATCTGAGTAAGATGGCATTTGTAAGTGAATATACTCTGTGCTCACTCGTCTGAACTGATGGCCATCAGCACCGGAGAGATCAGCATCCATGCACACAGGGAACAATGCGTCTAAAGAGAATATCGTATCCTACACGCAGTATTCACTTTCTGCTTATGGCGCGAGAGCAAAATACAGGTTAACACTTGAGCTTTTCTGCCATCTAGTGGCAGAAAGCCGGTCATGGGAGCCGTGGCTACGTTTCATTGCGGGGAAGAACAGGCATTGCTTCTGGGCTGAACAAAAACTTCTTCCTTGGAGAGTTCAGGGGTTAAGGAGTACTCCAGCACCGATTTTCTTTGACCTAGAGAGAATCAGAAAGTAAACTCTGCATTTCTTGACCAAATTGTCCCAGTTCGTATGCCACTCAGTTTGTCCCGAGGACCTGAAGTGCACACAGGGAGGAGTCATCACTGGTCAAGGGCCTGAGTGAGGCAAGGGTACAGGAAAGGAGGAGGCAAAAGACAGGGTGCAAGCCTCTGAGATACTGAGCCCCTGTGGCTGGCAGTCCTCAGCTCTTCTCAGGTGGTGTCCCATGGATTCGTTTACCTTTTCCAGGCGCTTCACTTGACATCTGGGATATTATCTTTCAAGAACCCTCAAGACTGGCAAGGACAATACATGCAAGTGCATCTGAAAACAAGCATGGCTCTGTATCGAGAGTGAAAGCCAAATGGGTGAGACCTGCTGAGCATGGGATGCTGTGACTGTCATTCTGTAAATACTGTAATGCTGTTATTCTAAGCAGTTTTCTTCAGTGTTACAAATTTGGAGATAGGGGTGAGAGAAACAATAAAATAGTGGCCTGTTCCGCTTCTACCCTGGATCCTATTCCTAGTACATCATTCTTTAGTTATGCCATGATTTTCCCTCCATGCTACGGAATGAAAGAGACTTCCCCATCTCCTTTTAAGTCTTGTTACAAAGAGGTATAAAAATTATCTGCAAGAAACTAGAAGGTGAAATCTAATCTTGCCTAGCACAGGGAAAGAAAAATAGTGCTCTAGGGAGATGTGTAATCTGGCAGTGCTCATCAAAGCAGGAATTTATATAGCACAAGAAGCATCGCTGAACATTGTTTTCTTTACTGTTTTTACTGAAGATATATTGTTTTCTTGACCATGCAAACAGACAGGATCAAGACCTGGATAGTTTTTTTTATTTTTCTTGTCATATAATGCTTTGTTCTTCATAAAAGAATAAATATCTTTTGTTGTAAGTCCCTTAAAGATGAAGAGATAGTAATCTATTTGCTCACTCCTAACAGAAATACTTGCATGGCATATTTCAAGCTGACCCTCTACCACAGCAGGTTCAGTTCTCTGTTTTTTCTTATTTTAAGAAATTCAGGGCTCTGATGAGAAGTCTTAGTCTCCACAATAGCTGTGTTGACATCTTGTTTAGAATTGAACTCTATTATTGCTGTTTTCTTCTGGTTTAATTGTTCCAGTTTGAGGCAAAGGGTTTTCAAGGTCACAAACTGAGCTATTTAGCTTGAGGAGTGACAAATGATGAGGAAAACTGAGGAACCAGAAGTAAATCAAATATTTGGTTGTGAAACACATAATAATACAGCATCTTGGTGCATTATTGTGTGTGGACTTTCTGTTACCATTGCTCTGAGGTATGAATGCCACAGAAAATAGCTGACGTTATACTGTGCAGAAAAGATGAGACCGCTACCAAATAAGTGGGAAGATGTGTGTATTCTTGAAATCAAATATAGGAGAGGAAAGCATGTTTACCTCAGAAAATGCAATGGTGCCATTTGTTATAGTGCATCTTATGATAGAGTTGCCTGGTCTTCAGAGTATAAGCTGCAGTCAAGTCATTCATGTCACGTCGACACTTAAGGATCCTGTAACAAAACTCCGATCACCATTTTCTATGGGTTGGATTAAAAGTGGGCCTGGGCATGGGACAAAGGGTCTCTGTGACCCATGACAATCCCTTTTGTCATTTTGTTCATTAAAACTTTCTTATTAATCTGAATGTATTGTTTTCATTTACAGAAAGTTGTTCCTGATAACAACACTAGGAGCAGAGCTCGAGTTACTCTGTCTCAGATGGCTTCCAGAAAACATCTATTCTCTTTCCCTGTCTCCAGAAGCTATAACTGCACTGATGCTCTAGCAGGATGACTGTTTCTGAGCTGATAATAACTCAGCACTGATTTTTTTCTCAGGACAGTCTCTGCAATGCTGCTGACTGAACAGTGTGTGACTCGAGTTCCCAGAAAAAAATGCATCTTCCCAGCAGTAATTACATTTCTAGGTACTGCCAGGCACTACAGAACTGTTGTGAGAACATGAAGTCGGGAAACACAGTGTCTGCTCAGCACAGAGTTTTCCTGTGGCATCACTTTCAGCATCTCTTCATCATCAGCCTCCACTGTATCTTAGCTATTTGCCATCTCTATCAGTGCTTCCAGACATGCCCTTTTAAAGGCCACAACACATTCAATTGACTTAAAGTGTCTATATTGTCTTGGCATCCAGTTGGAGGTTTTAAAAAATCTCTTCCTTTTCTCTTCATATAATAGATGTTAATTCCTTCTCCAGCCTTTATACAAAGAGTATTTTAAAATTATCCCCATTTTTGTCAGATACTCATTTTAGGCTGGAATGTCAGCACAAATTCTGTTATATTCTCTGTATCACAGAAATAAATTATTTCTATCTGAAAGATGCTTTAAATATTTTGCACTTCTAAGGCACAGAAGCCCCATTGCAAAAGTATCCATCATATGACTGGTGGTTGACTTTGTACATTTCTTTTCTTGTCCATGATAGTGTGGTAGAGCTGACAGGAAAATAATGGCCAACAAGTCACTTGGTGTCCTACTGCCAAGCTACTACTCTTTGCTAGTTAGCTGGCAGAGCAAGACATCAAAGGCCCTTTTTGGCTAACCTCTTAACAGAAGTTCACAAGGACTGGGTGATAAAAGGCTTGTACTCTATTCTCCCAAAACTCTGAGTGTGGGTTGGGAACTGGAGAGAAAACAATAGGAGCCTCTGTGTAAAAGTGTTTGGAAGGGAAAAGGCTAATTTCCAGCGAGGCTGGAAAGGCAGAAGGAGGGCTCTCCATGAAATTAGAAAAGGAAGAGCTTAACTGCCATGTACAAGTTTTAGCTTTTGTATGAAATAGCTTGTAAGCTAGGTCCTGAGCAATTCATCATAACTGGTTTAAAAACTTTTCTGCTTACATAGTTTTTTACAACAACCCTAGGAAATTTTCTGAAATGAACATTTCCGCAGGAGTTGCTGATGGGAAGATTTATGTAGGGGAAAACAAGTGAAATGAATAATCCATTTTTTTGATGTTCACTAAAACTTGGATGTTTGGCTAAAAATTCAAACACTTTGAGAATGTTAATAACATTACATTTCTAATGGGTAGAAGGGGGAGGAATTAACTAGCTATACTGTGTATCGCTCTTCCAGACAGGGCTGCATTTGCAGTTTAGAGAGGCTGGGACATGACAGGCTACTCTTTCTTAGGTCTTGAGTAACTTCAACAAGTATGGTGACTCCAGAGAAGGGGATTCATATAGTCTAAACATAGATTTGTAATTGGATTAAATATCAGAGTCTAATTTAGAGGTACCGTCTTTATGAGCTCTTTATGGCTATGGATAAAAAAGGAATTTTTTTTTTCTTACTTCAATGGATCAAGGAGATCTTTGGTCATCTTCTGAATTACAAACCTGTTAAGCTGTTTCCTTTCCCTTCCCTTGGTGCTTTGCTCTGCATTGTGAACAGCAGCCTACATTTACCAGGGAAACAGAGAACAAGAGGTAGGCTTGGTATGGTCTTTCCTTTCAGATGCATTAACATCACTTTTGCTGACTTGCTCTAGCCTGGGGTAGGACTTCAGCAGTAGAAAACCCAGGTTGGGCGTAATGACTCCGTTCATATCATCATTGGATCATTTAGATGTGTTTGAAAATCTTGTTTTGAAGATGCGGGGAGCCATACCTCTCCATGGCTCAAGCAGGTATGTGGGCAGAGGTGGCATTACAGGTAATGTGCTGCTACCACTCAGGCAGGCCAGACCAGGTTCCAGGTGACTTCTGAGCTCGCCATGTCCCTGGTGCTGCTGTGGAGCCTTCCATGATATTTGGCTTTCTCTTTCCCTAGTGGCTGTCCTTCTCTTGTCACACAAATCTTTTACTGTTCTGCACATGTTCAAGTATTTCTGTGAGATGATGGGACTGCATTGCTGTTGCCCTGCTTGTGATGCTCTGCCTGCATGTTACACAGTGATATGGAGAAGGAGATGAAGGGCATAAAGCAGAAGTCTCAGTCTAGTCCTAAGTCTCAGTCTAACTTTCTGTCTGTGGTGTGAGGAGTCAAGCATCGTAGCCCTGACTGTGCATCTTTGCCACTGCTCACCTCTGTTATCATATTCTGCTTTTAGACACTATTCATACACCCCAGTGATATTCCCCAAGAGTCAGATGTTGAGCTTGCTAATTATTTGAAGGCTTTTTCAGTGATTCAAAGAGAATATCCTAGTCTAACAGGCTCCTCTGCTGCCTCCACAGAGACGTAAACAGAGCAGTTGCAGCTTCACTTGAGTTCACCCTTTCTCCCAGCTTGTGAGAGGTTTGACCACTGCTGAAGGAAGAGCTTAACATAACAGTTCTGAAGGTCTTTTAACATCAGGCTTTTACTTAAAGCATTAGAAAGAAACAAAACAAGCACACAGTTCTAGCTTATAGTTTACAGCAAGGCTAGAGAATCAAAGCTTGCAGCAATAGCCGTAAGCATTGCCCTAGGCCCTGAATAGTCTCCGTTTCCACTCATATTGCTTTGGTGTTTGGATACAGGTGCAGACGGCTGGCTGGTTCCATTGCAAAGTGAAATATTTTGGGTGCTAACTGTGTCTCCCCCTTCATTTCATAGCTGGTCAGCCAGCAGGTGTGTGAGCTATACAAAAGATGTTGATGACCCCTCTTGAGATGGGTGGCCTGGGTTTTTAAGGGTTTTTTTTTTTTTTTTTTTTTTTTTTAGCTGATTGCACCTTTGTCCAGTCTAGCCTGCTCCACTGATACAAAACTACGGATAAACTTGTGTTTAGCTTTGCACATGACACTAGATGTATATATAGGTTCTGTTAAGTCCGTGATCTCTGTGTTGCCAGCTTTCTATAGAGATCCTGTTCTCTCTACAAACATTAGTGCAGATGCCAGACCATGTTGAGATATTCCCATGAAAACAAACCTTTCAGTTCTCCACTTTTATTTGGGGCTTTGTGCCATAGAATGTCACTCATTTTTTGGATACAATGAGAAACTTTTTTTTTCAAATTCATTTGTAAAATGAGAATCAATATTATTTTCTCACTTCTTTGAACAATGTGGATAAAAACATTAGTGTCCTATCATTCCCTGAAAATTTAGTTCTAGGTATAGGATAATGTGTTGTCTTCACAAAGATTTGGTGCCTTTGCATCATACCCAGGGGTACAGCAACAGATACATAAAAGAGAGTTCTGCTCATCTCAAAGTCTGTAGCAAACTACTGGGAGTTTACATAATGAAAAGGAGTTCAGGGAGCCAGGCAATTCACTTGCTGAGTGAGTTCAGACACAGCGGATGCAGCACCTCATAGAGAAAAGACTTTTATAAACCTCTGTTTTCAGCATTTATTATCCCAGTGCAAATGGAGAGCATTGCCCTTTGTAGATGGGGAGCATTCTCCAGGCAAAGGCTGTTCTCCTTTGGAGAATACATGCTCTACACTATTACAAATGTGACTTTTACTGCTTGAAATGTAAAGATACTTCAGAAGATAGCTTTTAAATAATGCTGGGTACAACTCCACCTTGCAGTAATGCATTTCAGTACGTGATTACTGTCACTGTCAGGATCTTGGTGCCCTATGCATGATTCTGGACTTTGTCTCTCCAGATTTATTTAGCATCTGTTCTAATTTAAAAAATATCTCATTGCATTTGTTGGTTAATGCCGATTTATTTTTTACTGCTAGGTATTTTTGAGGATGCAACTTTCAAAGTAAAGTTAAAACAAAAGTAACAAAATATTGCTTGAACATCGGATTTTTATATTCAAGCAGTATTAATAGCCCCATTTTCCTATGATTATGTGTTTAATGTGATAATGCTTACAGTGACCTTTCTCTTTTTTCTCATTAACTCCTTTCTAGAGTCCCAACTAATGTTTTTCTTTCTAGCACTTGATTTCTTATTCTCTTGCTCTGAGCCTTCAGTTCATAAGGCCTTACCAGTCTCTGTTCCACATTCAGAAGACATACTGAACTAGATATGCAGCTGATTGCATTTATTTATCTTCAGAAAAAATACAACACACACTTCCTTCTGCAGTTGGATTAATGTGGTTTCAGCAAGATCTTGAATAGCCAAATTTTAAAACTTAGTCATTTCAGCCTTCTTGGCTTCTTGGCTAACACGGGACATAATTTAGCTTAATAACTGTTGCTGTCCATTCTACTAAGTATCAGGCTGAGAACGGTAAACTCGCTTTACCAATACCATGAAAAGGCGTGTTAGACATGGTGCAAGCTAAATATCTATCTGAAAGGCTTTGTCACATCCCGCAACATCCTGAATAGTTGCCCATCTTTCAACTTAATGTCACTACCTCATTTTAAATTGCATGCCACAGATTAAGCTGCAGCTAGTGTTATCTTAACTTTGCATGCCTGTACTTGCATTTGCAGTGGATTTTTTTTCCCATTCGCGTACTCAGACTGGACAAAAGGGTCGCTAACTGCATGTGCAAAGGCTGCCCTGCATCCACGTACCCATTCGAGAGACGCCGTGGAGGTGGTGTGGAGAAAAACAAGCTTAAGTTCAGGTCCTGAGGTGAAGCCTCTATGACAGCTTGTCCTCATCAAGGCCTTGGGGGCACTAATGGGCTGTAATGGCCTTGACTGGCCTCACCTGGGGCCTCCACCCCCCACCCCCACCCCACCAAGGCCATTTCAGCTGAGGCCACACACAGTGCCTGTTTCTGGTCATCTCCTTCCAGCCCTGTGTTGAGCTGTGCTGGTGGCTTGTTGGCCCTGTCCCTCTGCTTTTTGGGGTTGGCTCTGTGAGCATGGTGGCAGCATTGGAGACAGAGGGTTTGCTGCAGCTGGCGTGAGCCCAGCACCCTCTCAGGTATGCTCTTTCCTTATATTTCCCTCTCTGTGTGCTTATTTTGGCCCTCCTTTATGGTGAGGAGGGCTTTGAGATGTTGTGGTGGTGCATGTGTGTACTGTGACAATAATGTGATGTGGGGGCAGGTGAACAAACATGATGGATTTGGGCAATGGGGTGAAGCATGTGTGAAGCTCTGTGTTTTGGTGGAGTTGGAGAGTAGGCTGTGGTCTGTGATGCACTGAGATGGGTGAGCCAGGGGCAGAAGATGGCATTTTTGGTGAATTAGCACATGCGATGTGGGTTTTGTGCTTGTTTTTGTGCCACCTTGGAGGTGGGCAATGTGCGCTGGGCATAAAGCCTACGGGCACAAGTGTTGGGGGCAGCAGTGCCTTCTGCTGGCTGCTGGGACTCTGCCCACATGGGGGTCTCTTCCACGGCTGAACGTGACATGCGTCAGTCACTGGTTTTAGCTCAAGCCTGATGGTTTTTTGCTCAGTGCCACGAGGTGTCAGCATAGGCTGCAACTGGGGGGAGGCCTGTGCTGCTGCTGCTGCTGCTGGGTGGGGGTGGCCATACAGGGCTTTTCACAGGGGGGTTTGCATCCTGTCATGGTTAAGAGCTGCCGAGGCTGTTTGATTTCTGGGCTGAGATCTATTAAAACGCTATCCCCCAGCAGGTTGCTGCTGCTGCTCTGGATGCATCTTGGGCTCAGCCTCAGTTGCTAAATGTGATTTTTCTTATGCTGCTTCCTGAAACTTCAGTTCTGCAGAGACCGGGGCAGGGTCCCATTGCCCTGCTGGCCAGGCTGCTCCTCTTCCCCTTTATTATTGGGTTGCTTAAGGAGATGAGGCATTTTTCTCACTTCAGTCAGCTAACACTGTAAATAAGCATCTGTGTGCTTGAGTATTTCCTCTTCTCTTAGACGGTCGGTCGACTCCTGGTGCGCGTGCTGCCTGACCGGGCGACAGCCTGCTCCTTTCCCCCTCGCATCATGGCCCTGAGTAGAGCCCTCTACTAAGTGAGGACAGAGGGCTAGGCGAGGATGTATCTTGCCCTTGGGAGCTGCTTATTTTTATCTTCTGTTTTCTGAAAAACAATCAAAAAGGTTCGAAATGTGCTTAAATATAGCAGGTGGTGGTGCAGTGCGACTGGGGTGTGGAAAGCACAGCTGAACTGAGTTGGCATTACAGCCTGAACTTCCAGCTCAGTGTGTCTGGCTTAGGGGTGTGTAAAAGTGGTTGGTGATCGGCCGTAAAGGCTTTGAAAATGCAGATAGCGTGCAATATTACTGTGCCTGGATGGAAGCAGAAACCTACCAGGTTGGTCAGACTGGTAGAGACCTTGGGCTGTGGTTCTCTAATTAGAAGTAGGGGCTCATTAGGTTAAAGCTAGTCTTCACCTGCCATTCTACTTCTGTTTTTAATATGACCACTACCTCACTGTTTGCTGTATTGCACTGTGAGAAAATTTATGTATGTTTTTTCACTATTCAGTTCTCTGCTGGGGGTTGCAATGAAAGCAGCCATTAAAGGAATATAAACTTAATTTAGGTGTCAGAAGATGCAAATTCTTGAGGATCTTGTCATGGCTAATGTCATAGCTCGGTTCCTCGTCATGCTTGCTATATATATATTGCATCTGTGTGAAATGATATTTTTTGTTTTAATCATATTGCAGTGTGGGTGTCTTCCATAATCATAGTGATTGTATATTACAATGCCAGCATTTATTGTATCATTTACCTTGTATAAATGTGGGCTCAGCTTTCAACTGTGCATGGGACACACAGGTAGGCAGGGAAAACACACTACTGTAGTAACTTTGCTGACAGTTTGTCAATCTGGATAGGAAATCTGAAAATGTAGGTTGGCAGTCTCTGAGACAGGCTACATAATGCACTTTGGGAAATATTATTAACTGGATTTATTGCCTAAAGACTCTTATATTCTGAGGCTGCCCCTTTTATCATATTTTTAGTATTTATTTCCTTTTAAAAAAGGCAGGATATGACAGCAGGTGTCACTCTAGTAGTAGCAAAAGCAAGAAGAGTGATCTTTCTCTCTTTCTTGCCAAATGTCTCTTATTCTTTACAGTTCTCATTGGAGAAAAGGATCAAGGGCACCATGGTGTTTGTCCCGGTCTCCTGACTGTGTGGGCTTATTGGGAGCCTGTTCAGCTTGCGTCAGAAGCCTGAAGAGGGTCTGGGAACCTTTAACATGGAGAGATAAGATTCGATTATTTTGCTTGGAAACAAGCAAAGAGACAAGAAGAGACACTACATTTTGGCATTAGCCTTTTGTACTTTCTTATTTTATTCAAGCCTGGGAACTTTTAGTGAAATTGAAGCAGAAACACTGAGAGCCAAGCATGTATTTTTAGCTTCCATATTTCAAACAGTGCTCAAGGCTACTAGCCTCTGGCTCTGTAATGAGCCACGTAAACTAACGCTGTGATGTTTAGACTTGCAGGGCTCCCTGGAGCTGTTCTGTGTTTAACACTTGACCAGTGAGCTTTCTAGGTGCTGTCATTCCACTTTTAGCCTTTATCAAATGAAAAATTCATGTCTGGGAAATGACAGGTGAAAGCTACTGAATTCCCCAGAATGCTGCTGAAGAAAGCATCTTCCTGAAAGGGGATTGTTAAAATGGAATAGAATTTTTATTGAAATGGAGAGTAATCAGTAAACCCAGAAATTGATTAGCAGAAGATACCAGATTTTAAATAACTGTAGCTTTTTGAAGTGTTTAGGGGGAGCTGAAATATTGCCTTGGTGGGTAAAATGGGCAGAAATAGAAAATAGTGAGTATTTCTCTTGGTTAAAATAGAGCTCCATTGGAGTTTCAGAGCACGTTTGCTGATTGTGAGCTGAGGAAAATCTTCAGGAGGATTTTTCTTTCTCTCCGGTCCTAGTTGTGTAATATATGACAATCAGGTATGCTGCCTGGTGCTGTTTTTAAAACTACTGGTCTCTCCTGACTACTCTAGAGCAGGTGATAGTCTGCTCCAACATGGCATTTCTTGTGCTCCCAGGATGTGTGCTTCAGTGTGTGGTGTTTTGCCCACAGAATATCAGTATTTCCAGTAGGTTTTGTTTACTCTAGCCATCCCTAAGGCACAGATGAAATCTTTTTCAGAATTCTTATCTCTATGAAAAGAGCAAAGGAAAAAGCTGGTAACCAAACAAAAAGTCCCCATAGCCCTGTGTCATGAATCGGCATTTCAAATGGCACTTAAATCTCACTACTATACTAAGTAATAAAATACCTCCTCATGCAAAGTGAAGGATATAAATGACTCTAGCAATGTCACAAATCAATTGAAATCAATAGCCAGTCTTTCCTGAATTCCAGCAGCTTTACTTTACTAGGATAATTTATCTTTACAAGTATGCTTCTCAGGATTATAGGCACCAAGAGAGGAAAAATATTTCAGAACTGGGGCCATGTGAAATCAAGGGGCAATGAAACTGGTTTAAAAGAAATGGAGGAAACAAGAAACCTGGCTAGGATTCACATGAGATCTAAACCAATGTAAAGCCTATCCTGAAGTTCAGAAAAAGTTCAGTTGTGCCTTTTAAATGTCTAGTGCTAAATTTTCATTCTACTGCTTTCCCAGATTGGTTTTTACAGTTTATGTAGACAGATACAGGTTTAATGGCAAGTACCACTATTGTAAAAGCAGTTTGAACAGCTACAGCTAGTGTGGCTTTAAGTGTGGATTTAAAGTCTTAATTTCAGTTGGTCATCTGAGGCCAAAGGCTTCGCAGCAAAGGAATGAACCTGGCGACTTGTTGGTGTCTGCATCGCCATGTGTAGTGTGGCTGACCACGGGCAGAATTACATACAAGAGATTATACTACTGGAACTGTTTTAAGCCAATGTGTTTTAAAACTAGCAATTAGATTTGAAAACTACTGGTGAGGAATACTGAGCAAAATACTGTAATACCGCTTGCCTATAGCATCAAGGATGTCAGGAGAAAATCATTGTTTCTGAAAATTTTAGTTTTTTGTAGACTACTCTTCTGTAACTTTTTATGTCTTTCTTTTACTGGAGCTTTTGTCTTGGGATTTTGCTATAATTTGTAGGACATTTAAGAGGAACTTGATTTTAATCCAGCTGTACAGTCTGCTTTCACAGTCAGATATTGTAAGCCACTGCCTTCATTTTCCTGCTGGAGAAGTACTGTGTGGGCAGTATATGTTGTCTGCTTCCAACAGATAGCCTAACAGTGTCTGTAATAAAACTTGTCAGGAATAAAACTTGTCAAGAAGAAAAGTGTTTTTGTAACAGCAACAATGACAAAATATTGGTTAAAATCAAGAATATTCTGTTCTAGATAAAGTGAATGTTTTGCTGAAGATAAATACATTGCGGCGGGGGGGGGGGAAGCGGAGAGAGCATCTCATTTCAGTGTTTGTTAGATCATCCTTTTAAATGGAAAGATCTTTGGGGTTTTGTTGTTGTTTCAAATAGTGTAGGAAGCATAGTACATGAAATGCGTTGAACACAGCTCTGGAGTTACCTGTGTTCTGACGACCTTATTTCTGCAAACACAAGCCCCTGTCTCCTCAGCACTGTTCCCAGACTTCTCAGCAAGTACTCCTAAGCTTTCAGGCAAACAAAGCTGTCTGCCTTGTACTTCTGTCCTTGTATTTCTATACCAACAGGTATTGCTTGAAGTCTACCTGTATTTGAAGTTTACCTAAATAAAATTTCACTCTAAAATCTGTTATGGTGGGAAGAGAAGTCCAAAGCACCCACATAGCCAGTACTGAGTTTTTGTATGCAAGTGCCTTAGTTTGGTTGGGGAGTGCACTTCTGGAATGTATCTTCTGCTTTTGTCCACCTAGTGTGCTCTGCTTTGGGTTATGGAGCTGGGAGCAGAGGGGAGGGTCATCTGACTGGTGTAGGGTGAGATTTATGTTGGTGGGGAGAACTGGGAGCCCAGAAGAGGCTCAACTGTGAGGAGAGCTGGTCCAGGCTGGGCCCCGAGGTGGCAGAGGTTACTAGTAAAGGAGCACCTCTGGACGCAGAGGCCCTGTCTCTATGGAGGAGGGAGCAAGCATGCAGTTGTGATGGGGCAGTGTTGCCTGAGACTCTTTGGGGAATCTCTGGTCAGCTGAAGCCTTGCAAGCAGTGGGACTGCAGGTGACTGAGGGATGGCAGGGCCTGAGCTGCAGCAGGGGCAAGTGGAGGGAAGCAGCTGATGGCTACTCAGATCCCCGGTGCCACTGGGATGCAAGGAGCTGTGCAGGTAGGCACATACTTCCACTGTCCCTTGTCTTTAAAAAAAAAGTCTTGTTGCAGGGAGAATGAAACCTAGAGAGTTATACAAGTGTAATGAGCACCAAGAGTTTACCAGTAACAGTAAAAGGCTGTGCTGCTGTCAAGTTACATAGGTGTTACACCCTGCACCAGCAGCAACATGCAAAGCTTCTGCAGTGCCATTCAGATCCTTGGGAGACTGGTTTTGGGGGTCATGTTCAGGGGACAGGCTGTTTCTTCTTTGTCTTACAGTCTCTTTGTGCCCTTGGGGATCTCCAAGCAGATCTCACATTGTTGTTTCCCTTGCTACATATGTTGTATGTGGTTTTCTTCAGTTAGGGCGCTGCTTGGTTTAGCTTTGCTTCCCCTGTTTCCCCACTTCAAATTCTGTATGCCATCACCCTACAATCTCTCTCTCTCTCTCTCTCTCTCTCTCTCTCTCTCTCTTATATATATATATAATATATATTTAAAGCAACTGAAATCTCATAACTTTAACAACCACCTCTCTAATATGTGATACT
The DNA here is from genome assembly GCF_036370855.1 of Dromaius novaehollandiae. Classification (NCBI taxonomy): domain Eukaryota; kingdom Metazoa; phylum Chordata; class Aves; order Casuariiformes; family Dromaiidae; genus Dromaius; species Dromaius novaehollandiae. The sequence goes on from NC_088132.1 coordinate 34,120,346, forward strand.
ATAAGGGAGGTTGTAGCCTTCCAGAAGATTGCACTGGAGCTACATAGTTCAGGAAACAAATGTGAGGATAACAGGAGAGAAGTAGGTGTGAGCTCCCTGGCAAATAGAAGACAATTGTAGTGAAGGTTTGAAAGGTGATGATTAATTGAAACCCTGGAGTGTGAAATGAGGCTTCTAAAAGTATGATTTGTGCCAAATACTGTTTGTAACATGCTTTATTTTACTTGGTGTATCTGTCAATGGGAAGTTCTTGCTTCAGCAGGAACATCAATGATTGAAGCTCTGTAAAACTCTGCAAGAGTGGAGAAGGGACGTTGGACACCACATGGCACTCAGCCCTGTGTAACAGTCATCACTTTGACCTGCATTAAAGATGTTTGCTTCAAAGTTATTTCTAAAGGACAAAATGAAATTTGAAATAGGAAAGAAAGGGAAAGTAGTGGGTGAGCCTAATGTATTAGTCTGTTCTTCAGACTGCTTGGTTTGTCTTGCAGTGGATGCAAGATGAAAAAGTACATGAACTGGAAAAAGAAATAGCAATGATATTTAAAAAACCCAATGGTAAATAGCAATGGCGTTGATTTGGGCATTAATGTTTTTAATCTGTTAGGCTGTTGACCTCAATCTACCCAGAGAAATGCGGATGTATTACATTTGAGGAACAGAAGAAGGAGAGAAATAGAGGAAAGTGGGGAGTATTCAAGGGGGCAATGTTAAGCATAGTAAGCATCTGTAGTAAACACTAATATTGTCATCGCTTGATTACATGATACTTGAATTTCATATACTATGTGAGCTCCTGTAAAGACAGCCCTTACCTGAAAGATTTTATACTCCTAACACAATGTTATTCGGTGGGCTAAGCTGTTGTGATTTAACTATGCTATTTTCAATTACAGACTACTAAAGCGTATTTACGTGTATGTAAACGAGATGTTGTATTAATCAGATGCTGCCTGACTGATTGTCCAGCTTGCTAACTGCAGCTGTCAGCCTAAGGCACTTTTCTTAGGCATTGTGTCTACAGTAACTATTTCTTAGGTTTCCTAAATAATTAATTGGTCCCTCCTCTAAGGAAAGGAGTACAAATGAAGTAGTGCTAAGATGTTTCTGTAACTACTTGACCTGCTTCCTAAAACTACCTGACAAGCTTGAGTGAGTACAGCTGAGCTCAAGATGATCTGGGTACTACTTCTACCTTCTTTTAGTTATATAATGGTGTTTTTATTATAAGGAAAAAAACACCCCACCTTCTGAAGTGACCAGATAGGAAGTATCACTCATTTCCTACGCAAATAACTCAGTTATGTGAAAAAAGTTATGTGACAAAGGTTCTAATGAAATAATCTATTGAACAGGGTATAATTTTGAAGTTTTTTTCCATTAAAAGGAGAAATATGTGGAAACTGCTTTAAAAGATCATTTTGAAATAAGGTTATCCAAGCTCATCGTATTACTGATACCTGAAGTGTAAATGTCTACAAATAAAAACTGAATAGTTGACCTGTTTTAAAAACTGCTTACTTCCCCTTTGAGGTGTACTCTGTTATTTTTTTGGAAGCAAATCAAGCAGTTAAATATCCTTCCATACACTTTATACATGCAAGAAATTGGCAGAAGTTCACCTGTCAAGACAAGCAAAGGACATCGTAGGCAGGTCTAGAAGACAGAGCTTAATTTGGGCTGAAGTGTCTGAGGAAAATATATAAAAATGAATTAGCTAAAACTTCAGGAATATAAATACAAGGAATGACTGTTTACTCATTTGTTTTATAAATCTACTTCTTCCAGAAAATGGGAGTTTGGGAGTTGTTCAAATGCATCTCCTAAATTCCTACTGTGATTATTTTCATGGCCAGAGTAAGCGGGAAGAGAACTGTATGTGCCGCAAACTCCAGTGCTGGCTTGTTGGCAATGGATTTTGCCCAATCTAGGATCAAAATTGGAACTAAATTTTAGTCTCTCTCTGTTTACATGTGTAAACTGAATGGATAGTGGGTACTGAGGTGAACATAAACCCCAGCTTATATTTAGTAGGTCTTCTTAATGGAGCATAAGCAGAAGTGTTTGCGCCAATGGTATCACTATGGGTTTTGCCTTTAATTTCAGGAAACTGGATAGAGCAGTAAATGAACACAAATTCCTCAATAGCCAAAGAATCACCTGACTGATTCAGGGCACAATGAAGAGGGCTAACCATGCAGTGTCTCGGTGGTGTGGTTTTTGAACAAATGCAAAAGGGAATTAGGTCTGTGGTTTTTAACTACCTACTTCTTTGTGATGGATTTCTGCTTTTGTCTTTGGAGAAAAAAAAATTAATCTTTGAGGAAACACATTTGGACTATGTTGAAATCTTAATCAAGTAAATAAAGAATAAATATCATCCTTTGGACATCTGTTTTTCTTGGAACACTTAGTGGTCATCAAAAAAAATCAAAATCTGCCTAATGTTTGGAGCATACTTTGCATCATCTGAGGAAAAAAATGGAGATAAAAGACCCCAGTTATTAAAAGTTGCTTTAAAATCTTCCTAAAGCTACAGGTAAAAGGCTTTTTTGAATGGTAAGTCCCAGTTCTGGCTGCATGTATGATTTATCCAGAGCATTGCATAGAAACATCTAAAATGTACTGTGGAGACAGCTGTAATTTAGGGCTTAATCTTGTCCTTTATCCTGAGGTGTAATTCAGTGTAACATCCATTTTTGCCTAACTTGACATAAGGTTAAGAGAGGCTGAATGTAATTACCTATCTGAATTTGAGACTTCACTTTTTCCTGGGCTGTGATAATTTAGTCTTACATTCTTCTTGGTTTGAAATACTCAGTGTAATTAAACAAATCTGTTTCTTGTGAAAGGCTTTTGTATATGCTTGATTTTTTTTCATTAACCAGAATGAAAAAATATTAAGCATTTCAGAATCTCAAGAAAAATCTCAATTCTTTAAAAAAAAAAAAAAAAAAAAAAAAAAAACACCTGGAGTTAAATTCAGCGATATCCTACTTCAGTTCTGCCTTATCCTTCCTCTCTTTAAAAATGTGATGGTTGTTGGGTGGTGGGAATGTCTTGAATTCAGCATATACTTTATTCCACAGCCCTGAATCAGGAAAATGCTCCAAGAGGGATAAGGCTGATGTTACAGTTGATAGTGCTGTCGCTGCTCCATCAGTTGCTTCTGATGCTGTCACAATCATCTAAAAGAACAGCTCTGAGGTCCATCTTTGCTGTACCTTTCTTTCATTCTCCAGCAAATTAAATGAAGGAAAAAAGCTTTTAATCCCAGAGGGAGAACTCTTCAGTCCTGTTTTTCAAACTCAGTTATACTCTGTTATTTTCTCTGGCAGACTTATTTTGAAAGGAATAGAATTGTTTATGTCACCCGTCCTATTATGGGAAGGATTTTATGGGGAAAGTATATTGAGATGATGCATTGATTGTTCTAGTACAGCTGTGACAACCCAATGCAGTATTTATGGTATTGATGCACTCCGTTCTTTGAAGGAGCTTCCTGTTGGTGTTAAATCTAAACCAGGGATCTGTAGGCAGCATTTCTTATGTGCTCTAGAGGCTCAGAAAATGCCAAGCAGTGCTGTAATGACTTTAACCTGTGACAAAGCCCTGCATCTTATTTCCTTTGGTTAAGCACATGAAAACTGAGATACAATAGTAATTGACCACTAAAGTCTACAGCTAGGTAATAAACTTTGTATTTCCCAATATTTCCATCCATTCAATGTCTTCCCAGAGACCTTCCTCTGTACTTCTCCAGAATTAGTTACAAAAAGCAATTACTTTTTTATGGCAGATATAATTATGTCTTTTTTCATAATGAGATAAAACTCAGTCTAGCTAATGTTACAGAATGATTTCATAGGTGATAATCTATGGCTTGTGAGGTTTTTCTTAATTTCTTATATTTTCCTATTCTGGGTGTTTAAGCATGGTCATGGGAAAGGAACCCTAATAAAACCAGGGAGCATGGGAAGAATACTTGCTTTCATAGATGTGAGCAGATCCTGCATGCTCCAGTGTAAATGAGCTACAGTGCCATGCTGAGTACTCTGGAGATCTTGGAATTTGCATGAAAACAGTAGTTGTGCTTAGAGTAAGACCAGCAGTATTGGAGGATAGGAAATGCATAAATATTAATCCATTAGTTTGGCTTTAACTTTCTGAAGCGCTGACAGGGCAGCTATAAAAACAAAGTATCATACTTGAACACTGGCAAATTTTACTGAAGCTGTGATCTTGGTGGGATGCAGCACAGATCCCACCTCAATGTATGACATGGAAGCACGCGGCCCTTTCTAGCAGTGGCTAATATGGTTTTAATTTTCCTTACTGCATCTCCTAATAATGTATGACTGTGCTCAAAAACATGAGTTACCAGAATCAAGGCTCTTCATACCAATTCAAGTATTTGCTACCCTCTATATTTCTGTTGTGATCTACAGTCATAAACTCATTTTCCAGAGGCCCCCTGCCCTAGTTGTACAGGATTAGTGTGTATCCACAGCTAGTCAGTATTTGCTTTTGCTTGTTGTTTCTTTGTGACCCTTGCCATGTGTCTTGTGTGCTCTCCAAGCATTGCTTTGAACAGTTAATAATTTCCTTGAGGCCTTTCTGTGGTCCTTGCTGCTAGAGAACATAAGTACTTTACAAACATGAATGAATTCATTCATCTGGTTCCTCAGGGCAGCTTTGCTTGCCTTCTGCATGGGATGGCTCCTTTCTATAATTCCCTGTAATGCTCTCACTCTTCCAGTGTGTGCCACCAATGAGGTAGGGACTGTCTGTACCATCCTTAAGCCTGTCACTTCCAAACCATGTGCTTGACTCCAAATCTTTATATAGATTTGTGTGTGCTGAATACAAACTCATCTAATTTGATCTTGCAGAAAGAAAATGATCTTACAGCTTTTACTCTTTTTTTTTTTTTTTTCTTTTACAGCCATCTAGATCAGGGGTTGCATTTGGAGCTGTGAAGAAGTCATACCAAGGGTCTTAACAGAAGCTGATGCACAAATTGCCCTGTTTACAGTCAGTGGACAGACTTACTCCTCAAGGTTTCTACTTGCTAAATATGATTAACTGGCTTGGTCAAGAACAGTGTGGTAGCATTGTGCTGTAGCTTCATTCTTTTTTCATCCACTCCTGTGTCTTAAAACATTTCTCCTGTAGAAACATTTGTCCTTGCAGCCTGTTTCTTATGGCTGATGTTTCTGTACAAGGCATTTTTTTAAAAAAAGAGAAAATCCTCATGCAGGTACATGAGGTCTGTCATAGAAGTGTTAGACTTGCTATCTTTGAACAATCAAAAGTGCCTTAGATTTAAAGTCATGAGAAGATTTAAAAGAGAAATATTTAAACCAGAAGAAAGTCCCTCTAATAATAACAGGCTTCTCCTTCTGTACTTATTTTCTTGCTTTGATTTCTCCTTGGGTTTGACATACAAACTTGATGCACTAGCATCATAACAAAAAGGTAATTGTTTTCTTTAAATCCAGTCCTCTGCGTGTAAATCTGTATCTACAGGAGATTTTTTTTGCCCACATTTGCTCTTCCTTTCTTTCCCACTCCTGCAGTTCTTTGGGGACAACTTTCAGCTGAAACATGAGAACTCAGTCCTATAAGGCTCTGTTTTTCTTGTAGCCCATTTTAAAATCAGAATATGGATTTAATGGGGAGCTCCCAATAGTTCCAGTGGTGCCAGTTAGCTAGTGCATATCTGCATATATATTTTTTCCTTCTGGATAAATTTCAATGACAAGGCATTGCTAAAAATGCATTGTCTCTTTGAAATATTAGAACAGAAGCAGGAATTTAAATGCATACACTTGAATAGCCATCTGTTAGACTATTCAACAACAATGTCTTTGTACTCTGCAAAAAGGCGGTATGAAAATGTCAGTATTTGTTATTTAATGAACATAGTAAGGTGGGTATTGCTTTCTCACTGCTGTGCTTTTATTAGGTATTTTGTGCAGCAATGCTGGGTGCCTCAGAGCTGTGTTGTCTGGTGGGGTGGGCAGAAGGGGGTTAGTAAGGTGTCGACTCCAGTGGCCCTCCCCTCCGATGCAGTTGTGTACGTGGTCCTGTGAATGCAGCCTGGGTTTCTCTCTCTGCGCGCATCTGTCATTAAAGGATGCCACTCTAGCTGACAGCGTGCTGCTCTGAATTTCAAAAATAGCATCCAGGTGGAGTTTCTCACGCTAGCTGGAAAAACAGGGAACTGGTCCTCTCTCCCTTGACCTCTTCCTGTTTCTCTTCTCTTGCTCTTCTCTGCGATATGGGTATCAGTGTCTGCTCCATAGATAAACTGAGGTTCAGGGCTACAACATTTACCTAGTCATATTGTGATATATTTATAGAGGTGGGCATAAAGCAGCAAAGGGAGTCTGCCAATTTTTGGTGGTAGTTTTTAGATTACAATTGCAGTACCTGTTGTGCCTTGTTATTCCCTCAGTTATCTAAAAGTTGAAAGACAGCAACTTCTGAAAAGCTTCTGATCTAGCTTTTTTCTGTTTGCAATAGCACTAATCTTATCTGGAGCACTGAAAAAGACTGGACCCTTTCTCTGAGAAGGTAAAATATCTGATTTCTGTGCTCTTAGCATTCCTTGATGTGTGCAGGCATTTGGATTTCATACCAGTGAGATGCTCTGTTATAAATCATGGCTGCCTTCAGTCATTAAGCTGCATCCTTTCTGCTCACTTTTCCTGAAGTGCTTTTGACTAGTGAAGGTGCAGTTGCTGGAAGAAGTTTGGTGTCCAAGGAGAAAAGCTTTTGCTGAAATGTGCTTTATAGGAGCTAGCCATATGGGCAGGCAGATTCAGGAGTTGGATCCTACCTGCTAGTCCTCCTAGCAGGGTGTCTTAAGCTGTGTCAGCTTGTCTGCAGTGAGCTGGAGCCTCTGAGCCCTCACATTGCTCTAAGGTCAAAATCAATTCCTTAGTAGTAATCTTAGGCAAAGGTCTGTAGCCTGGGGGTCCTGTGGTGCCCTTGCCAAGGATGGATAATCTCAGAGGATAGAAAGGGAGATGCAAATCAAAGCTGTGAGTCTTTTCTTTTTTTGTCACACTCCCTCTTTTTCTTCATATCAATATCCTGATATCCCTCAGCCCCTTTCAACCTTTTGGGATAATCATCCAGTCAGGCTTTATAACACAACAGTTATCCTTCCTTAAGCAGTTTCCTTCCTTGTAGTTATCCTACAGTAAAACCTTTTGCATTTCCTATTTGAGGCAATGAGATCATTTGGACAAGCTGGCTGCCTTCACTATATAAATGTTTGTAATTTTTCTGGTGGTTTTTTTGTTCTTGTTTGTGGGGGGACCACTCTCCCAAAGAGAGAATTTCCAAATACAAGATAGTTCTTATAAATACAGCCGCACTTTGAGATTAGTATTATCCAACTAGACCTGTTAGATGGTGGAATTTCCCTCCTGCAGAACTTCTGGAGAGTGGAATATATGTGCTGGTACAAGAATGAAGTAAAAAATAATCAGATAGAATTATCAGTTTAAATCTCCATTGTGGGCTTTTTATTTTGCTCTTTTGCTTCTAGCAATAGACCCCTTTTATTTAAGAGGGATGTAGGCAAAAGAAACCAGCACTGAGTGGTAGCTGTAGGCATGGGGGCAAGTGGGCTGGGTTTCCTTGTCTGCAGAGAAAGATGCTCTTCTGGAAGGTAATTCCTAATGGGCTGCCAATGTAGGTGTTCGGCATCAATTTTGGGAAGAGCTTTGCTTCTTTTGAACTTAGTCTCGCAACTTGGGTACCTAATTTAGATGCTAACGTCAGCCTGTACACACCAGATTGCCAATATTCATTCACAGTGAGAACTTGAAGCAAAATTGGCTGAGAATTGCACTGCAATTTGTGGACACAGAGGAGCAATAAAATAAAATAAACAAACTTGAACCCCTTCAACTCTCTAAAGCACAATGCACAAAACCAAACCACACACTTGATACTTTTATTTGCCTTCTCACAGGAAAACTAAGGATTATATAAGTGCAGTGGGATCAACACTCCTCACTCCTGCTGGAGTATGTGTTGTCTCTGGGGGATAGCAGATGTTTTCTTGTCCTGATGTGCTTAGTGAAACTGTTCCAGGAAAACAAATTGTGATCCACTGAGCAAAGGAAGATGTTGTCTTATGTGTTACAGATGCCAGTTTCATTCTTTTATCAATTTAAATACAAAAAGATGTAAATTGCTATGTGGTTAGACTGCTTTTTGCTTTTCATGTTTGCACTGGCTAGTTTCTGTGTTGACTAGGATATCTGGGTGCATGGGATGGAGAAAAAAGGAAGGCTTTCTCTTGGTATATTTAACCAAACCAAAATGGAGGAGTATGGGACTCCTGCCAGGATAACCTGTGGTGAAGCATCTGCTGGCCAAAATGTCTGACTGCAAAGGGTTAACTGAAGTCTTAAAAGTTTTGGAGAACTTTCTCCAGTACACACACACAACCTTTTTTCCTTCTGGGGTGGGGAAATGGAGTGAAGGTGAGGGAACTGTGGAATTGCTATAGTCAAAGCCAAATTCTGTGATGTGCAGCGCTCTCATGTCCCTTAAGTCAGTGCTACCGGAGTTCAGCACTTAAGAGCTTGTCCCCATACTAGCCTGCCCATTTCTCTTGATGTCTGGTTCTTCTCCCCCAGCCCTCTTTTATCCACTGCTTTCTATCACAGTGTAATGAGATTTGAAGTCTTCAGTAAATTAAACCTGGTTGCTTCAGACTTTAATACTTTTTGCAGTTTCACAAGACAAAGATTTGGTCACCCTGTGTCAATGTGGTGCAGACCTCCAGCCGTATCAGGAAACGGCTCCAGAATGCTTCATGGTGACACGTAGAAACCTTGGCCAATACATGCGGTGCCCTGTTACATGACACACATCACTAATAAGAGTCTGATCCCAGTGTAAATTGGATTTTTATGTGATGACGCTCTTTAAAATGCTACCAGTAGCTTTTTATTGCTCCAACTGTGACTAAAGCTAGCATCAGGGAGTAGAGTATTTTCATGTACAGCTGCCGTGTCTCTAGCAAGAGATCTTTTACCAGCTGGGTCACCATAGATGACTTTACCTTGGAGGCTTTTTATGTACATCTTTTCATCTGCTTTGGCAACTGTCCTGCATTAATTGTAAAGTGAGTAGAAAGCAGGAAGGATTTCTGCTCTTCAGCATTTAGAAGACCTTCTCTCCAGGCAAAACCTAATAGGCCTTGATTACACACAGGAGAAATGAATAATTCAGCTGAAACATCAAAACATTTCTAGGTCACAAGACTGGAATGAAAATACTTTTTTAATGACTGGTTTTTGGAGTTTGACCCATATGCGATCGTAAAAACTGCCAGCATAATGAAATCAATCTTTATATTTTTGATGAGGCAAGTTTGGAGCTTTGAGTAAAAGATCTGATTGTGATATGGGATAGAGGAATGGGACTTTTGTCCATGCGATATTGTCACATGGATGAGAAGTGATACTGTACCAAGGGGTACAACGAGAGGAGGTAAAGAGACCAGGAGCAGAAGCCCTTTTGCTGTCCTTCCCATATTGCTGTATGCCTGGTCAGAAGTTGTGTTTATGCTCAACTCTTAACAGGATGGGGCGGGGGGAAGGCAGTCAGGGAGACAAATGTTTCAAAAACACAGCTGGATTACTCATATATTACGCTGGTTAACCAGTGTAAGAAGGCTTCTTGCTTATGACATCTCTTCTATCAAGAAGCAGTCTTTTATGCACATGGCAATTAAGTTTTTACCCATTTGCATGCATTTCTAGCACCTTCTTCAACCCAAGCTCCTTTCCCCAAGATCAGCTCAGGCTCCTACAGTGGCTGGCAGTTACAGCCTACCTGGTGAAGATTCAGATATCCAGCTTGTCTGTTTTTCAGCGTGGGAAGACTTCGTGTCATGGATTCAATGTATTGCAATTTGGTATAGCATGGCTTTTTCAATAGTAACTGTTAAATTGTTCTGCTATTCCTATTCAGTCTTCTACAGAAGGTTGAAAAATGTGTCAAAATAGTGAATATAGCATTCATGATATCATTGCAACAGAAAGCTCTTTATCTTCTTGATAGTATGCCCTGGACTAGTTCAATGATCTGCATTGACTGCATTTGATATTAATGGCCCTTTACCTTTCCAGTTCATTTTCTTGGTTACCATCCTGGACATGCTCTAAGCCAAAACAAAGCTGTGTGTTTCAGTTCCCATTTCTAGTTATGTTTTAGCCTCTCTGTACATAGATTAAAAATTGAATTCAAGGAGTATCCACTAGCATCCAAATCTTAAGTGGCAGCTACAAATTTACTCTTCTCTTGTATTTATCAGCCCCTACTTTTATAATGACAACATCATCATTGATCAAATGAAAGGCAAACTGAATTTGCTTCTGCCTCCCAGCCTATTTTGTGAACTTACAGAGTATGTCCAGGTGAAGGAAAATGGCTGCATTTCACTTTTAATCTGCGATGCATGGTTGTGCTCTCATAAGGAAAGAGCAAGTTTGTATATTATTGCACATCCTAATAAAAATACAGGTCTAGCCTGCAGATCCTGATGCTTCTATTGAAAATAGGATTCAAATATCTTTATGGAAAGCACTATGTGATGTATCTCCACCAGCACAGGCTGGACTCCCTGAAGCAGGCAGCCACTGCTAACTTCTGTTCCTCTGAAACGAGTGGGGATTTTGTTGCAGGGCCTATGTCTGGCAAAGCGGCAGGTATGCCAACAGCGAGTGCAGTTTTGTGTTTATATCACATACAGAGGCTGTTTGCCCAAAAATGATTATGTTAGAGATGACCATTAGCTGGACTAAACAGTAATTGAGCGTGAGCATGCAGGGCATTGCACTGCTTGGGATTTGTTATACAAGGGTGTTTAGAAATTTGTAGGTGTTGATCAACACTAAGGGGCTCGTACTGTGGGTTATCTGTTCCATTACTGATGTTGATCTTGAATGTATAGTCGATTGCTAGTTAACTGCATGTTATTAACAAATCAATAAATCACTTTTGATCCTGATTTGGTTTAACAACATGCACTGTATGGGGGTGGTTTTTTCTGTTTTTTCTGCAGTAAGGTTTATTCAAATAACTGGGCAGAATAAGGGCAGGCATAATAAGCCAGGAAGTTCCATGGAGAACGTGTCTACATACGCTATTTATAGCTATAAATGAACTAATGAGCCATTGCTACTCCAAAAATGCTCTTGATTTGGACAGCAAAGACTCTATGCCATCAGTTTTTGCTATATGCAAGCCTGAAAATAAGTCTGAATCACAAGGATGGAGCCCTTTCAAGGAGAGATGCCGGACATCTGCAAAATGCGCTTTCCTGTTGTAATGGCCTAAGGCGCTATTTTAAATCTAACACAACAGACATTTGGATGAACTTTGATAAGGCTGGAGACTTTCAATGTGTTGAAAAATAATGAGTTACAGTTCTGCTGTCTTGCCTAGAGCCTCTGCTCAGCATGTGGTCTTAGGCATTTATGAGCTGGTCTGCTTCTGGGCAAGCTATTGAAGGAAGAAGGGTGTGGTGGGTTTTAGTCCAGATATGAAGTGTGTGTGACAGTGTTTTCTTGCAGGGGAAGCCTGAGGAGTCTACTCAGTTCCGTTTCCTTGGCACTATGACTAAGCTTGAGATGTCGGTGTCGGCTTCTGGCTATCCCAGAACTGACAAGGGGAGAGAGCTGGTGCTTAAGTTTCAGTTGTCCCCGATTGTTTATCCTTTCTGGCATGTTCCAGGGTTTTCTTTTCGTATATTTTCTGTCCCCCTGTATGTGTTTATATACATATATATATATATATGTATAGATGTGTATATACACACACTTAAGTGTATACTTAAATATATACTTGTTATACACATTTATGTTCTTAGGTTATACTCTGTCTCTTTGGATCTGCCTAAGTGGGCTTAACAAAGGAGATGATGATGGGAACATTAATTTTCAAGCATGCCAAACTACTTGTTTGTCACCTTTCTTTCCTCTGTCTTCCTAGTTTTCATGCTTTGCAGCTCCTGCTGCCTCAATAGTATTAATGTTCGTTTCATGAGAGTAAAAGCTTGACTGACTAGGTTGTTCCTTTAGGACTTGCTTAAATGTTATGTTTTCTGGCCAAACAGGCGAATTCATGTGAATTCGAACAGTTAGAAAACTGGCACCAAATTATCAAGGAGGGGGATGACTGTGGTGTACTGCCTATCTAAGGTAAAGAAAAAGGGAGTAGTAGATATTGTAACCTCCTCTGAAGTGGAAGCTGAAATCGTCCAGGGGGTGAGGAAGAGTAGTATTGCTTGTTAGCAGTGCAGATGATCTGTAAGTAAAAGACAGCTTATTGATAGAGATAGTTTATCTTGGGGGGGGGGAAAGCATATGCTGTTGAATGTATACAGCATAGAAACAACTTCAATCTGCATCTGCAAACCTTATCTTTCCTAGTCTGCCATGGCTTCAGTGTTGTTGCCCATAGCTATTGACAGTCTTTAGTTGATTTTAAAGTGGTTGAGTAGGTGTGTCCTACCAAAACCTTTGGATTTACTTAAGTGGCTTGTTCCACATGCTTCTATGGCTTGTTTTATCAAGGAGTCAATGTAATTGTTTTTTAACAAACTGGCACTGTTAATGGAGCAGTAAGTTAATGACACAAAACTAATGTAGCAGGGAAAAAATCCTATAGGAGCAAAATCCTGGCTGGAACTAAGGAATAAATTTAAAGATAAACCCAGCGCAAAATTTCTTTTTCTAATGAAACTGAAGTGATACCATCCTTTCACTGAAAGATTCACTCATATTGTGATGTGCTGGTTAGCAATGAAAAGGTTTCCTTCCTCAGTAGTCAACTATGAGAAATCATGCCATCTATGTAGATCAAAACACTTCACCTCCAACAGCAAATGGAGTTGATGAAATGGAAATTCAGTGTCACTGTCATTCACAGTGTAGTTTCTTTGCTTTAGCCAGTGAATCCTTTGCTGAGGTCTTTCAGACTAAGCATCATCAGGCTGCAGCACCTACTTAGAAAACACCAGGATCAAACCAAATGTCTTGTGGACCTGGATTACTGTGTATAAAGCTGGCCACCTGACTGGAAACAAGATAGAGAAATAGTAGCTCACATAGGTATATCAGCACTGTCACCTATCTAAAACTGCATATAGGAGGTACTGGAGAAATGGGAAGGTACTGCCTTGCTCCACAGCCGTGACAAACCCTGTGGAGCTGTGCTGAGTAATGAATGATAAAATTAGTGGTGACAGCAAGGCTGCTGACTACAGTCATCTTTCTGAAAATAAATGGAAATGTAATGGTTTTTCTTCATCATGTATTCCTTGTCCCAACTAGACACTGTCCCCAGGAATATTGTTTGGACAAGTCATTGAAGGGATTTTAAAAATGCCTATGTGCTATAATAATGTACTTGGCAATGCATCGCTAGATAATAATAAATTGTCTTTCATCTGTCACATTTTATTTCAAGGTTCTGATCTAGTAGTATTAGTCTTGCTTCTTTTGCTGGCCAGAATTTTCTGTTGTAGGATTTTTGTTTTAGCTTATTATTTTAGTCCTAGAGTAAAGAAGAGCTTATCAGCTCAAATACAAACAAATTTTTGGGCTGATCAATTTTTTTCTCAAATTTCCAGTTTACTGTAGTCACTCAGGATAGACACACAACTTTAGAGATAATAATGGAAAATGATTTCTGAGGTATCTTTGCTGTGATTGCAAGTAGATCAAGTAGAATTAATGGAATAAAATGCCATTTCGTATGAATTTGAATCCATGTAAGAATGGTGTTACGTTTTTATAGCCACAGATTGGTAGAGATCTAACTTCTGTACATCTTTGAGCAGGTTTGGTGGTGCTCAGGGGTTTCACCCTGCAGATCTCTACAGGATCCTTTCAAGGAGAGATGGAGATTCTTGATGCCAAGCTGAGTCCTCAACTCTTTCCTTGGCGATCTTGCAAGGGAAAGAGCCTACTGTCTGACTCTTGCGAGCAGTCCACTGAGTTTCAAAATGTGTTAAATAAAGGGACATTTTGGGACTGAACATTTTAAAGTAATTGAACTGATATTCTCTGGTATCGTAACAAATGCCCAGCTGTGTTCTCCAGCAATAGATGCATTAGCTAAACACATATCTTGACATTACATGTGTCTGCTGTTTGACATAACTCTGTTAGAAAACAGTATCATGTCTTTATGCATCTACCTTCAAACAGACAAAATCTAGAATCCTATACTGTGCTCTTTTAGAAAATACTGATTGGGAAATGGGTAGAGCAAGAGGAGAACATCTGTCACATTTTCTTTCAAAGTGTTTTGTGGCAGAGATGCAGCAAATGTCCATGTTTTCTCCCGCCCACCCCACCAAAAAGCCCTCTATGAATCAGTTTGCTTTCTGACAGCAAATCTGTCATGATGTGATGTATTAAGTGCCAGGTGAGTGATCAGTTTTGCTGATTTCAAATCAGATGGCCTATCTATCAAGTTATCCCTTTATTTAAAGGTGTGCTTTTGTGATTTAATATAGTCCTTAAAATGAGCTTCTACATAGTAAATTTCTAACTGCTCTTTTCCTGTAGACATCAAAGACTGCTGGCTGTAAAAGAGAACTATTTTTGGTTTGTTTAATCTAGACTTAGCTTTAGGTTTAGCTTTAGCTTTATCAAATTAAACCCTAAGACAATTTTACAAACACTGTGGTCTACCAGCAAATGAATGCAGACTTAAAGATTGTGTACTGACAGATTATTGCAAATATTGAAGTATATTTAAAGCTCTTCTCTCTTGTGGCCATTGTGATTCCAACTGATGGGATTCTGGGGCTGAAATATACTGAATTCATGTTGGGGGGGGGAAAGCATCAGATAATACATCATTCATATAATGTGTGTGTATATATATATATATATGTATGTGTATATATATATATGTATAAAAATATATATATATAAATAAAAGATGAAGTGTCCCATACGCCCTGCTTGAAGAGCTGTACTCAGGTGCTAAGCCATCCTGTTTTTTCAGTGCTAGGCTGATAGGGAAGTAGGGAAAGTTGCCAAATTAACATAGAATGCTTTTAGTGATTTAGTTTACTCTTCATAAACTGTTAAGGAACTGATTACTGTGCCTGACAGTTAATCAAATGGCTGAGTGATATTTCCATAAGCCTGGAAAGGACTGTGTAATTGCCTCAGCAGAGATCTTGCATGCCACAGATGCCTCTGGCAGGATAGATGCTGCTGCTGCCTTCTCAAATGAAATGCTGCCTCCTCCCTTTGTTTCTGCGACAAAATAACACCACATTTAACAAACTGCCTTAGCCCAGCAGTTCTGCTGCAAACAAAGATCTGTGCCGGATAGCTGAGACACTTGTGATAGCATCCCAGTGATCTCTAGTTTGTTTCTGCAGTTTAGACACATTGACAAGAAATCAAGAATTTGCTCTTTTGCGATTGCTTTGGAGAAAATTTGACTGTTATGGTAATCAATTTTTAATTACCCTTTTGGGCACTATAATAACATGGTGATTAGTTTTTCTGACAGAAACCTGGAAGACAATTATGCATCATGAATTATTCAGAAAAGTGAAGTGTCTGCTTGGGAAATGAGTAATGGATCCAGCACTTTCTCACCTGAAGGGATCCTGGAGGAACCCCGGAGCTTGCGCATCCTGTGACATGCTATGTTCTACAGCAGTTCACATTGCAAGTAACAAAACTTGTCTAAACAGTTCAAGCGTTTTGAAAATTTCTGTAGCACTGACATTATTCTTATTGCTTCGCACAATAAAAGCTGTTGTTAATGCCATCATCTAGAAAGTTATGTATTAAAACATAAGGAAAGAATTCTAAAACTAAAAGCTTTTCTCATGATTTACATTCAGCTTCCATGCCAAAAATCTTGGCAAATCCACTCCCTATAGTATCCTAATTATTTTCTCCCCAGTTAAGCAAAACTGTAATTTTGTTAGTGGGTGGTTCTTTCACAAAGTGGGTAACTTGCTACCTTCTGGGGGTCTGATTGTTATTCAATTTGTTTTATGCTTCCTTTAGGTTAACATAAGGTGATGTACGTGTGCAGCCATCACCCCACCACCACCACCACTGCTATCTGTAGTGTATAACAACAGTGACTGTTCTCAGTCTAGCACAAAATACAGTTTTGTGTTTGTCTATCTGTGCAAGCAGTAGGAGGATGAGTTTTATACCTGATTTTAATTATAAAATCATAATAGAAGCAGCTATGAATCAACAAAAGTGCCACTAATCTAAAATTCTCACTTCAACTTTTCTTGGCTATGAGTTTCAATAATCTAAGAAGATGTTATTAACCTTAGAGAAAGGGATGTGCATTTTGAATTGACAAGAGCTCCTATGTAATATAGAGGAAACATTGCCCAGATAACATGTTCTGGGAAGCGAGTGAGGAAATGGTGGATCTTTATCTGGCATCTTATAAAAGTTTCTGGAATCAGAAGAAATGATCATGTACCAGAAGACAGCAAGTAGAAACAACGCCTCTGGAAGTTGAAGTATTTGCTGTATATTCTCACATTTCAGCTGTGTTTTTCCCAAGGAAATCTCCTGAAGGGACAGTCTGCTTCATTTCTCCTCAGTTTCTTGCCTGCTCCAATGAAAGAGAATCCCTGTTTCTCAAGCTTGTTAAGCTTCCCCCCCCCCCCCCCTTCAAGCAGCTGATCAGATAATAGAACTTTCAAGGCAATTTTAAACCTTTTTATTTGGGGGAAAGTGTGGGGTACTTAACCATGGAAGTGTGCGCAGGGCTCTGGCAATGTTACATGAGTCCTGATGTGCCACACTGGCAGTGGAGCAGCAGTAGTTGCAATGAGGGATTTGAATGATAGTTGCACTGAGGTGAGTCAATGCTTCAGACAAACTAAAGAGAAAGGCCTGAGCCACAAAACTCAGATCAAGAGGTAAACTTTTCTTTAAAGAAGATACAGAAGACTCTTAAAACAGAGAACCTTATAGGAGAGAGAAATGCTTGTCTTGTATATATGGATTAAATGGTCTGGAGTAGGATGTTGGAGTTGGTCATTTTCTGCTATAGGCCAAATGCAAGACTTTATTTTAATAAATAGCTTGTGCCTTAGAGTTAAGAGGTGCATGCTGCCTCATCTGCTTTGTAACTTCCTTAACCAAAGGAGATGGGAAGCCAAAAATACTGGCTGGGCCCCTTGGCCTGGCAGCTATTTCGGGTCAGAATAGTGCTCAGCACAACTACCTCTTTTCCAAGTGTAGGTGCCTCATTTTGCTTGCATATAGACCTGGAACACAAGTACTGCAGAGGAGGAAGGGTCCAGTTTGTGGCAGATAATTGTCTGCAGATAAAGGAAAGAATGAAATATGTTGTAAGAAAGAGTAGAAGAGACCTCAACACTGTGCTGGAGATATAATGGATATTGCTCTTGACCTTAATGTTTGATTATTCTTCCCGACTTGCTATAAAGTTCTTAGGTTTCATCTAAGAGATCAGTGGTCAGTTTTACAGATGGGTAAACTGAGGCCCAGAGCGAATGTGGCTTGTCTGAGGTAACTCTGCAGGCTAACAGCACGGGTAGTGATAGATCCCACCTCATGTTTACATAACTTGCTCAGGTTCTTAGGCTGAATCTCATCATTCCACATTTGGTTACTGTTGCTTGTACACTTTTGAAGTAGTGGAAAATCAAAAATCCCCTAATCCACTCCTACTCAAATTTAAAACTGCTGCATGAGTAGTTGTACCATGAGAATATATTGGCACTCATAGAAGTCAGTTTTAACTAGCAGAAATAATCTAGAAAGGCATCTGACAAAGCAGAATTACAAAAATAAAAAATTGTGGATCCAGATAAATCTTATTGTCTGCAACCAGACTTCCCCAAAACCCCCAACTGTCTCTATATATATATATATATTTTTTTTTTTGTAATCAGATGAAAAGATAGCTCTAGATAGGAAACAAAGAAATGTATCTCTTCTCCCATGCTCATTTGGGATGTTATTGAAAATGTTCTTAGATGAACAGAGATTTCAGAATGGGTCCAGATTTTTTATGCATACATTGGAAATAAGCTTTAGTGAAAAAATTCTACCGAAGGATATTGTGACTGAATTTTAATCTCTACCACTGTTAAATATTCTAGCTTCATAATATGGGTGTAGAGTTTATTAGCAGTCTTGCTAAAAATGCACTAGTTTTCAATCCATTAAGTAAATGTGGAAGGTATGGTTTTATACACCATTGTTCAGCTGAAAACTGTGTATGATCTCACTCTTAATCCCTTTCCTAAATTTGGGAGTGCTAGTATGTGGGAGCTCATTTAGGGATCTGCAAACTGACTCTGATTCTGAGTACTAACTTAAGAAATGGATGCAACTTTGCTCAGCCCAAACTAGCTGAAGTCTTTGACAGTTTTAAGTGATGTGATACAATGTGAAAAGCTCTGTGTTTAGAATCAGTTTGGGTGTGGAAACAGCTGGATTACTAATACATAAAGTTAGATACTCAGAAATGGATCTTTTTTTTTTTCCCCCACAACCTTCATATAGCATATGGGCATAAAACTGTACATAGGAATAATGGGATAAAGAGAGAAAATTTGGGCTGATTGTCAGCAAACTTTTGACAATGAGACTTCTCAGGCTATGAAACAGCCTCCTAAGAAAACCATCTGGCACTGGCAAGGAGACTGGCACAGTCTTTGGCAGGGTTACATCCATCACTGTTGAGCCTAATGACTCAATTTTATTTCATATTTTACTAATAACATGATGTTCTCATGGAAATGGGAATGATGTCTGATTGTCTGTACTGCCTTATGGTCAGTTGAAAGTATATGCAAGAACAGACTCTGAGGTTTCAGTAGACATAAGAAATCACAGTTAACATGACTTATACAGTGGTATCCAAAGAACTGTTCCTTTGTACAAAATCATCAGTGAAATTATCATTTCTGTGAATGGGTTAGAAAGCTTTTACTGTCAAAGCTCTGTGGGAGGCAAATGCCAGGTGGTAGATTCCCCAGCACAAGCTTTACAACTGTACTGTATGGAGAAAAATATATAGCACAAATGTGAAGCACGTGCCTTTCAGGCTAGTGAATTTAGAGCTTCTAATGACAATATATATTTAGGTAGTCAAAACAGGCAACAGTCATGCAAAACTGTTCTGATTTAATAAAAACATCTTAATTTGAGGATAAATACTATAAAATACAAATTGAAATGAACTTGAGTTTGAACAGTGGTTGGGAATTGCACATTTTAACATTAACAATATAAAGATGATGCTATCTACTCTTCTGCACTCAGAAGTGAAGTGCTATGTTTTACGGCGCACCTCAGTTTTCACACACACTTAATGAACTAAACATCTGGCAGAAGCTATAAGGTTTGTCCTATCTGTGAAATTTCAGGTTGTTTCTAGCAGCTACTGAGTGGCATAAAACACTCTTAAACCCTAAGGATTTAAGACAGAATTCAAACTGCTCAGAGGCCAGGTCCTGCTTAGAATGAACGGGCCTTGCTGTGGTTACCATATTTTCAGTCCTTTAAATTAATCCATGAGGAATATAGATGAATATAAAAAATAAAAAGAACAAATATAAAAAATGAGGGTTTCCTGTTTCCTTATTCAGTGTTTGTACTGTTGACTGTCAAAGGACTACATTGGACTCAAGCTGTGGCCTAGCCATGTTCAGGATATACAGAGAGTATCTTTGGTATATGGCTTGTCTGAAGCTCAGTGTGTGTGAATTCATTTGAAGCTTTATCTTCTATGTAATCTCACCTCCCTAAATGAGGATATAAACTGGCTCTGTGTTGGCTGAGGAGAACAGACAGATCTGAAGTGGTGAAGTCTCAGGGCAAAGACCAGGCACCTGAAGACCTGGAGGAAAATAATCTTTTCATGTAGAAGTGAAGAAGAGAGAGGCTGGAGGCAGCGTCCTGCTGAAAGGAAATCTGCTCTTGCTGCCAACAAGGGAAGGGGCAGGTTCTGGTGGGACTTGCCAAAGGTGGTGGAAAGGAAGGGGAAGTGTGTGTGTGTGTGTGTGTGTTTTTTAAAAAAAAAACACTTGTTTTGTAACCTTCTGTTTGGTGTCCTCTGCACTTTAGACTGAATAAAGTCACTTAATATATTCCTCACTGCTTGCCAGGTGTCAGGTTAGGTAACCTAGTAGGTCCTCAGACTGTTTGTGAGACCTCCACTGGCTATAAAGCCAGAGGGCTCAGACTTGAATTAAATGTGAGAAGGCACCTGGGTGTCACCCTGGGGGAGAGAGGCATTAGCAAAGGCTGTTTCCAAAGCAGGTGCATTTGAAAAGCACAAAAAAATGCTTCCATGTGCCACCAATTCTGTAATGAGAGAGACTGCACATTGGGGCTTATTAAAATTTGGAGGAAGGAATTGTGTCAGACTTGGGGATCTGAAATAAAGCATTTGAGTAATGCTGGTCCTGGAGCTTCCAAATGGAATATTTTAGGCTTAATATCAAGTATTTTTTCTGATATAGGCTTGAGTGACAGAGAATCACATTTGTAAGGTACCCACAATATTTTTTGGCTAAGCAATTAAAGCTCATATGAAGAATAAATACTTGAATCTGATCAAGTTCTTATAAGCAAATAGACAAAAAAAATTGGAATGCAAAATCTTAGCCAGAAATCTACCTCCCCCCTCCCCCTGTCAATTCATAGTCTTTGGACAAACATCATGTTCTTATATAAATCTGTACAACATCCAGTACAGTTGTTGCCTCTGGGCCTGGCTGTATTTTAAATAGCACGCTAACTGGTGAATCTTTATCGGCTTGATTCAGTCGGTAACAGGCAGCCTTGCTGCCTGCCCACAGAGGGTAGTTTTTCAGAAGTCAGGTATAAAGTCTTGTCCATTCAGAGTGTGAAATTTCTTCACTAAACTTTAGAGAATACTCCTAGTTTAAAAAAGAGCTTAGATGTGTAGAAGGAATGAATTGTCCTCTCAGCCTCTTAAAGTGGTCCCAAAAATCTAATTGGGGGAAATAGCCTATAGTCTGAAGTGTTAATTCATTCTTTCCTATAACTACCATGGATAGACAAATTCTCTTGACAAATATTTCAGCATATGGGGGTTTTGGCATGTTTTTGGCAGTTAATGTTTCATACATAAAACTTACTGTCTGTGTTAGGTAAGCAGATTGTACACCACACTAACAATTATGCCACTGGGTCTAGCTGGAAAAATGAGGAGTTGTGCTGCTGTTCTTCGCCATCCTGTTTGAACTCTGTCGAACAGTCAAATATCTATTCACAGTGCTTTCTCTTTTTCAAAGTGCTGCTGGGTCTTTTGATCTGACATCTTTCAGACTACTCTACTTTGATTAGTTTCCATGCTTTCTCTGCGTTACAGCATGCATCTTTCATTAAGGAAAAGCCGTTTTTGGCATGAAAAGGAACTCCTGCTGTTAGCTGACTTGGAAAGCTCTTATAATGCTCAATTGCATATGCTGAAACTTGGCATCAAACCTTGATGTTCCTGTTATGTAGGCTCTGTTCTTCTAAAAATGGAAGATATTGGCCAACCGACCACTTTACCTGTTACAAAATGAGCTTTCATGTATTCATTGAATTTTTTATAAAACCGTTTTGTTTAGGGGGAATTCAGTTCTCTGCTGAAGGTCCATAAGCTCACTGCTGGCCACTTAAATGCTGCAAGAATGCTTAATACTGCACAAATCCTGCTGAACTGCTGCGTGAAGGTTAATTGTGTACCCTTCCAGTTTTGGTCATCTGAGCTTTCTTGTAAACATGTTTTAGTAAGCTGTTGAGCTACGGTCTCTTGTTGGAGAGGCTGCCCCAGCAACACATTGCACAATATCTGTACAACATAATGGTATAAAAGGACTTTCCATCTCCGCTGTGATTTTTTTGTTTGAGAAGGCAAGATATCGGTAAGAGGCATATGACAGAAAAAATACTAATTTGTAGGAATTAAGTGTGCTGAAGACTAAAGAGCTGTGGAGTCTTATTTCCGTCATCAACGCATGTCAAGCTGAGCCTGAGCTCTTACCATGTAATGATTCCTTGCTACTTTTCAGAAATGACTGAATGGCTTTGTGGCAAGGGAGAGATGCGTGCTAGAAAATGTACCACGTATTAGCAGTGAAACCAGAGCAGACTCAACAAAGTATCAGTCACTGAAACACTGCTTTCACTTGCTAGAGCAGACCAAGTATGCAGGTGTGCTTTGATAAATAGAGAAACACTATTGACACAGTAATAATGATGAATCTTGTATTTGCCGAAATGAAATTTCTGTTAGAGTCCTCTGCTTTAGAGAAAGTACTGAATAGTATTCTACTACAAGCTTACCTGATTTCTTTTTCTTGATCTGTGAATTTAGTAATCTTATTCCTTATTTCTTATACATTTATTAGCAGTTCTTCAACTTGTGATCTTTGTATAATGGAGTAGGATCTCTCTCATCAGGTGCTGCATACTGAAATTATTAGGGGAAAATTAACAATGAACTAGGGAGAAAGAGGAGAAAAACTATTACTGGATTTCTTTTATGAACTGTAAATCTTTAATGAGTAGCTTGAGACTATTGGAAAAGCTGATTAATTTCATCTTTGACTTGATGGGAGGAAGACTGAAACCCATTACTATTGTTATAAAAGGGAAAACCCCTGGAAAGGGTCAAGAACCACTGGTGGAGGCCCATCAGCAGTGTACTTCACAAAGTGTTTAATTTTGAATAAAGTTTTGGTGTACAGAAACATGAACCATAAAACAGGACAAGAAAATTTGGAGAGAAAAAGTCCAAGACGAACAGAAAATTAGCACTTGAAACTGAGGGATCTGAGTGAAAGAAGACAGGGAGGGGAAATACCCAAGGCTAAAAACATTAGAACAGGAGGAGTATTTTTAACCAACTGAAAGAAAATAAGAGTTGAAGAGAAGCAAATGGAGAATAGATTAGTTGGTAGGAAAGAGCAGAATAAACTTTTTAAAGGAAAAATAAGATCTGGTGAGGTACTTGGTAAAGACAAAGTTGCTCAAGATGACGGTAAGCCTGAGGGTTGTGACAGAAAGCACCACTGTCAATGACAGATAACTGAAGAACCATCAACAATGATTTCAAAACAATGCTTACAAGCAATATAGGCTAAAAAGGACTACCACTTTAACTGAGTGGTTATCTCCTGTTAGGCAGGATGTGACTTCATTTACCTATCTCAGAAGTAACTGCTTACCATTTTAGCTGTCACACAGGGTTTTTTGCCTTTAACTGGGCTCTCTGATTCACCATGTGTGTTTGGGTTTTGAGTATCTTAAAATAGGTAGTTGAAGGATGGTGGCTTGAATCATTGTGAGCAGAGGACAGATGATTGCATTGACTCCAACAAGTCAGGAAATATAAATTGTTGGATCATCGGTGCAGCTTGCTTTAAATTATCTCCTCTTGCCTGTTTCCTTCTCCTTGGAGTAAACTTGAGCCTATTTGGTCTCATAAACGTTTCATAGTACCAATAAAAGTTAGACATGCTCCACAGAGCAAAAATATTTGTGGAAGCAAATGAGTTTTGGAAGGTGGGCACAAGGCAAAGGAAACCCCCGACATCCTCCAAGGGATGCCATGGTGGTTGCATGCTCCAAGGTGGTGTGGAACCGTTCTTAAATATATTATCTTTATTTTGGGTAGGAAATCAAAAATCAGAGAGACTTATGAGACTCACCACTGAGTGGTGATTGTGCTTTGTACTAGTTTCCTCCACGATACAGACTTTGGCCAAGCCTGCCCCTGTTGAATGAGACCTTTCTGTAGGTATGTAGTGTCCAGCCACCTTTTTCCATAGCTTCATGCCTGTTTTTGCGATGATGCCCAGTTGTGTCTCAAGGCTCAACAAGCTAATGCAGCTGTCATGGCTGAGAGATGAGGGCCCTCCCCCAGGGTTAACCCAGCTCTCTTGCTGTAGGTGATCCCTCCATGCTGTAGGAGCTTCTCCAGGAAGGGACCTTGAACAAAAGGTCATGGCAAAGGAGGAGCCCCTCTGCTTCCTGAGCGCTGCTTCAGCTGGACCTGCAGATGTAGTGCCTCCTCAAGTGCTGGAGTGGACACTTGCAGAGAAGGGAAAGAAAATACTTCCATAATGTTACTGCCTTTGGCTAATACCAGTAGGACTTGCTTTGATGCTCTGGATACAGATGCGTATGTGGGCAAGGTAGCTTCATGGATGAGTTTCTAGTTGTTTACCAACAGGTGGAAGCAGAGAACTCTTTACCTTCTCCAGGCTAAAGCCACAAGGTTTAGAGGTTTCTCCCTCCTTGTTTTGCTGGCATGTTTACCTCAAATTGTCTTCTAGTTTCGATCGCTATTTCTCAGTGTAAAAGAAAATGCAAAACAAGCATTTTCTGCTAGCTGCAGAAGCAGAGTATATTACCACTTCTGTACATGGACCTTCTTAATTGGAAGCAACTTGCAGCTAAAACCTGGGTTAATGCAGTTGTTAAGCACTGTGTGGTATGACCTAAATTGGTAGGAAAAGACTGATTTCTACAACCAGATAGTCTGTAATGGACACTTTTAAAAAAGTTTCCTAACTGCCATTGTGGTACAGGAGCAGTTTTGAACAGACTGCTGTGGATTTACAATTGTCCACAAAATGAACGACAGCTCTACAAGACAAAAGTGGCAATCCAGAGTCCTCTTGCTCTTCAATTCAGCATCAGATGGAAATGGCGTCATTTGGCTTTAGCAGTTTTCTTCCTCCTTTTTATAGCATGTATTTCTTTATCTACAAACTAAGGAGGGGTTGTCTTTGTTTTTTGTTTTTTTATTAACACTTTCTCTTACATTATCCATATCTTCCTCTCTCTGTATCCAGTGTTGCTTACATACAATTTCTTGCAGTAATCTACTACATAGGTCATCTGTATGACAGAAATATTTTTTGTAAATTTGTAAGTTTTGTAAATTCATTTACATCTCTTTTCCAAAGGTAGAAAAATCTTAGCAGTTTTCAGGTTCAGTGCTTAAAGGATTTCATAAAAGAAAAAACAAAAACACTCAAATCTAGATAAAAAAATAAATAAAATCTCAAACTCTAGATATACCACACATTTCCACAGTGGTTATAGTCAAGAAGGTGACATCTTCAAAACAACTTTAATGATACTTAAAACCTAAAGGTAGGCATGCATTTTCTCCCTTGCTTGCCTTATACACAGGACTTGATTCTGTCCTCTAAATATTTCAATTTAGATGTACATGACTCTACCAGATCCACAGAATTATCACATCCCTGAGCTTGTAGCTCATGGGCAGGGGCGAGTGTATACAAAGGCAGTGTCAGCATAGGGCTGCCCTCCTTTCACTGGTCCTCTGCTGTTGCCCGGTGCTGGGGATGGTGTTGGACTTCTGGCCTCACCTGCTCTGGGTGTCCTTCTCACCAGAAGCCATAGTAGAATTGAACATAGAAACAGATGAATAATCAAGCCTCCCCTTTACCTTTACAGGCAAGTGAGTCCTGCAATGTCTTTTAGCAACAGATATTGAAGGAATATATTTGTAAAACTGTTGTTTGCTTATGAATGGTCCCTGGCTAGCAGAAAAAGCTATGCATGTTCAGTCAAACTTCTGAACTAAATATTTAATGTTGCTGTATAAAGTTAGAACCACTTTAATTTTTTTATCCATATAGAGTTGTAATTTTAACTAAATAATGTTTTCAGTCTATTACAATTCAACTAAAAAAATGAATATAAAAAAACAGCTTAACATTGACAATAATTAAGCACGTGAGTCACTTGGTGTTTCTTTGCTTAAAATTGCATGTTAAGTGCTTGAAAGATTTGGTAAATGGACTGAATTGCAGATAAATATATGATGGAAATCTCATATCCCCTACAGTGTAAGTGAGCTTTGTCTTTTTATGTTTTCTTACAGATACCTAATTCTTTTTGTTGTTAGGCAGCAGTCAAAGTGGTTTCTTTCTCATGTAATCTTTACATGTTAAACAATGCACAAGTGCATTCTGAACTCTGATGGTGAGATCAAAGAAAGGAAATTTGGGGTTAAGGCTCATAAATTAACTCAAGAAAACATTGTGTTTTTCCTTGGAGTGATTACAGAATGGATATAACAAGAATGGGAAGTGAAGCTGATGAAATAAAAACTGAATGTTAAACATTACTACATTGGTATACATAGAATAAGATGCTTAATTTTCCCAAGCTTTGCCTATATTTCAGCTGAAATACATCTTATTAAAATGTGAATGCTCTTAAACTCTATTTTGTCATTGCTGTTTTCCTGTATGTCCATATTACTTAATTATGAGAATAAAATCAGTGCTTACAATACCATGAAACCACTGAACTGTATTCAGCTCAGCTGTAATTAGGGACCTGAGAAACTCAGTTCTCAGACCCTGAGGAAACTTGATTTGTGTTAAAAGAGGAAGGAAGACGACTTTTAATCTTGTTGATCAGAAAAATACAGAAAGTGCTAGAATAACAATGCGTGGTTGAAAGTCGAATGGCCCAAAAGCTTGGTGTTCATTGCTACCCCAGATGTCCTCCTCTCTGCAAGTATTGTTCTGATGTGCTTTTGTTTACTGCTGGTTCTGGGGAAGGGGGTGGAAGGGAAATACATGCATTGTGGTGGAAGAAAAGAGTTGACGCTTTGTCTTGAGCAGTGTATGTCAAAACCTGTTATTTCCAGCTCATGAAACTCTTTGCGGATTGCTGGTAAACACAGGTTGGAATATCAGTGTTTTATATTGTGAAACGAAAAATATCAGAAAAATAGATTCCAAACCGGAGAAACACTTTGGATCAGCTCAAGCTGCACCTTTACTGCAGTGGAAGCGCTCTGGCACCCGATGGAGTCGTACGCTTTGGGCTCATCGTGCTTGCAGTGTGGCAGGATAGCACCTGCGAGGCCACGTGCCGGGGCTGTGCTCCGAAGGCAGGTCTCTGGGCATGGATGGGCTCACAGGGCAAAACCTGGCCCTTGCAGGTTAGTAGTTAAGCACGTGGCAACACCGCCCCAAGATGTTTTTCCTTGCAGTAGAACTGTTTTTCAGTGGCAGAGGGTCTTCTAGCAGTGTGGCCACCTATTTTATTTGTGTTAATCATAATGGCTATTTAGACAGAAAGGAAGCCCTGTCTTAACCTTTACTGTAGAAGTGGAATTTGGGTCCCTTTCAGGGAAGCTGCCATTAAATTTTATGAACTTGTGGAGCAATGGCTCTTTAGAAACACCCTTTGTGTTATGCAACACGCAAACATGCATTAGCTGTTGTTGGCTAAAAAGGCAGGAGAAAAGAGCTGCTATCCTGGTTTTGCAAGTGGGACTGAAATGCACAGACTTGCCTAAGGCTACACACTGATTCTGTGGTACAGACGGCTCTTCCAGTCCAGTGCTTTAATTATAGGAACAAATCTTCATTTTATAAAACGTGGGTTCACCTGAATCTCTCTCGAGAGAAGAAGAGTTGATAGAAATGTAAGAACCATTGCATTTCTGGTACTGCCGTTTTGTGGTAGCTATGCGGTCTCCAAAGAGCAGCCTCTTTCATTACATTTTGCTGAGGTTATGCTTGATGTATTAATAAAAAAAAGAAAAATAATTAAAGCTTTTATCTTGCTGAAGTATGAGTCCTAGAGCAGAGAGTCTTGCTGTTTAGACTAGTACTTCACCCCCAGCTGCAGTGAATAGTCAGAGAAACTGATGTTGTTCCACCTTACTCAATGTCATATGGTCAGCCCCTTCACTGAATTTGTAAGTTATATAATAATAGTATCTCCTTTTCTTGTTGTTTTGTAGAGGGCACTTGTGTTTGTGTGTGGGCCATTCTGATTTTCTTGTTTATGGATTTGTCCTATTTGACCTAAGTCTCTTAAATGCATGTTGCTTGAAAAAATATTTAGCTGTGACAGAGAAGCTATACAGTGTTTTGAAGCTTTTCCTTCTCTGAGAGTTAGAATAGTGTGGATGCTGAACCACCAATATTTGACCTCAAACATTAGCATTTCAGTGATGAATCAGCCTGCATAGCATTTGTGAAGATGCCCATGAGTACAAGTTCAGTCATTTTGCTGTTTATATCCAAGAGAATAATGTTATTTTAGAAGGGTTTGTCACTTGCAAAGTACTGGGTTGGACCACTGTATGCTTAATTAAGGTTGCTAAGACAAGTTAAAAAAGCAAGTAAATCCAGGGAAATAATTACTCATGTAATTAAAGTATAATATGTTTTAATGGACAAGCATTTACTGAAGAGTTAGAAAATCCAATTAAATAACATCAACTGGGATCATTAATAGAGCAAAAAAATTCCGTAAAACAGATGGCGTAATTCAGTAACTCATGTATTGGAGTGATTGTACTTAAAGTACCAATTTTACACAGCTTTACACAGATAACTTTGTGTTTGTGACTCTTCTGTGAATACTCTGTACATATGTCTGTGTTCTTTGGCAAGAGAAGAGCTTGTGGTTGATCACAGAAGTTCAGCAATGGATTTGCCACTACTGTTCAGAAACCAAGGCTGGTTCTGTGCATACTTTCCTCTTGGAGGACTACGAGGACTGTGCTAGCCCTTGGAGCCATTCACTGTTCTTCTGAGGCAATTACTTGTAATCTTTTTCTTTTAGTCACTTTTATACTGCTAAGTTAGGAGGACTGATTAATAGTTTGCAAAAAATGGTCGGGTAATAAAAGATCTGCCATTTTTTTAAGTCATGGGAAAAACCTTGATTTAGCCATGCACGCTGAGTTTGCTGGAAGCGTAATAAATTATTCCTGTCCAAAATTGCTCACACAGGAATCTGACTCCCTAATTCAGAATTCTCCTGGGGGTGGGCAGAGGAGGGAGGTAGAAGTAGTGATGTAGATCTAGCCAAAAAATGAACTTGCATTGCGCAGACATCCCCTGAATTAGCAGCAGTTTTGTCTCAGCTGCCGGTTATGAGGGGGCCCTGCAGTTAGTCATAGGACTGACTGTAGTGGGGGCAGCACAACAAAATGCAGACAGATATTACCAGTAGGAAAGGTGCAGGGTAGGATCCTTTCATTTTGATTTATTCCACTTAGTAATCAATGAAGTCGGCATGAATGGTAATGGTGCTCTGCGACCATTTCCCAGCATCTCGTACTGTGAAAGTGGTTCTTTGTCAAAGGTTTTAATGCTGGATTTTTTTTTTCCAGAGTTACCAGAATTTCCATTTGAATGAGAAATTTTTATGCACCTAATCAAGCTTTCTTGTGAGAGAGGGAGATGGGAGCTAAAGCGTGACTGTCATTCAGAAATAACAAACAGGCAAAGCAGAGGGTATCTGCATTCAGACTGGCTCCTTTTGCATATCTGAGCCTTCAGAACAATTGCACAGATAATGATCCCAGCCTCTTCATAACTGCTGACTGTAATGAAATGCAGGCTCCTAGTTGCTTCGAGTCTTACTTTCAATAAATCAAGTTTATATTTAGAGAGACAGGCTTAAGGATGGAGAAGGGAATAAAGGGATTGTGTGTGCCCCAAGGGAGCTTCCTCCATGGATGCTGAACCCTCACCTTAGACATAGCGCAGATAAGGGGTTACTTAACCCTGGCAGCCGAAACATGTTTGAAGTTTTGCATTTGCTCTTTTCTGCCTTCTTTTTCACCTTTCTTTGTGTTCAGGTTAGGTAGATAAGCGTGGAAGACAGTCCAAGATGAAGGACAGGTAGATTTCTTTCTCTGCTTTGTCAGACTTGGAATTCATTTCCTTCTGAATTGACCAGCAATTTTATCTTGGGATGAAGAAATTTTCCAGAGATGATCTTTAGTTCAGATTGTTTCCTTGTGATTCTGCTTTTTAATCCAGTTTGTATGTGTGTGTATATAAAATTAGAATCGAAGAAGTAAACCCACCTTGTCAGTCTCTGCAGTCCCTGATATGAATAAGTAGTGGTAAGCGTGCATGTATCCCATCGTCTCTTGCCAACATGCTCCCCTGCCCCTCAAAATCGTTCTAAAGCTATAAATTTATACATAAGGGTTAGCTGATGTCCTGTAATGCAGGGTGTATGTGGTATTATAAGGTATTTTATGTGTTATATGATGTATTATGTATTGTATAATGTGTTATAATGTATATTATGCTATGCATAGCATAATATACCACAACTTTTATGGAGGGGAATATTTGAAATGTTTAAATACGAGGAAAGTGCTTTTTTTTTCCTTTTAAATATAAATAATTCATCTGAGTACTATATAAGATAACTTAACACCTTTAATGTGTCTGAAGCAGTATTAAATTGTGCTTGTTAACTGTGTAGTTGCTTGACTTTTGTCCTAAAATAAGAAATGTGTTTTACTTAATGACTTCATTTTATTTTATATATAGCTTATTAGTGGACTTGTTTTAAAGGTAATGAGCTACCTGTCATCTTTACTTTGACATGTCAATTTTTGATGTGTCAGCATAATTAACATTAGCGGAAAGCCAACACATCTCCTGATCTGTATAGATGATGTTTTGCAGGGCAGTTGCCATAAATCTGTGTGATTTCCCAGCTTTCACTCCCTTGGTCATTTCCAATATTTATTATTGGTTCACTGTTAATAGAACACTTATGTTATCATTTGTCTCTGCTTCTCTTCTATACCATTTCTCTGTTTTCTTTCCTGCTAACTTGTACCAGGAAGGGCGTATACATACTGCCAGTGCATCATGTTCATTGCTCCCCAAAGCTGCTCCTTAAAACCATGTAGTAAAAATTGCACGTTTCAGCAGCTCTTAGCCAATGCCAGGAGCCTTGTAGAGAGGGAGGCACTACATTTCTGCAACTGGTTGGTCAGGGCATGGGAACCAGCTGCATGCAACCATAGTGTATGATTCAGTAACAAAGCGAACTGCAGCATAAGGGAGCCAGATTTAAATTGTTGTGTCTAAGCAGCTGTTGGGCGAGATGGCCAGGCTTTGCAGCCTGTGGGATGAGAAGGCTTTAGCAGAGCACAACACGTCAGTCTTTCTGTTATAAGCTAGCTGCAAGAAAATGAACACATGTGGTTGGGTGCTCTGCCACCTGAGGTCTCCTCTGAACTTCCCTCCTCCTTGCATGTGTCCAGATCTTAGATAGCTAAGGCATTGGTAGTTATGCCAAGGTTTCTGTTGGTAAGGAGAACCACAGGTAACCGTAAATGGAGAAGCAAGTTTTTCTAACCAGACACCAAAAGAATCAATATATTTGAAAGGATTAAGGTGCAGAAAGAGCAGTTGGATACTCCAGTTCTGGTTCCCCTTGAAGGCAAAGGAGGAGTGCTGTCAAGAGGTTTCTTCTTTCCTAGCACTGGCCATAGCATAAGCCAATTAAATTTCATGAAAATATAAGACTGTCCACAAATTCAGCCTTCAGCAATCCTTGATTGGTTTTGTTCTTTCATTTCAGAATACCTTTTAGTAGTAATTCTTGTAAGCTATACCATATATATTAAAGCTCTCTTGCTGTGTTTTACCTGCTGATACTGTAGGAGAATGTCAACTGTATTTGTAACAAATCTGCTTGAAAATATATATCATTATAGTGTTGGAAAACTTATCATTGTGCTTTTGCCACTAAGCGTTCTCCCTCCCCCCTGCCTCTGCTTACCCTTTTTAAAATACCTCTTCTGGTACCTTTGGAGATTCTGGTATGTCCTGGTTTCCCTATGGAAACGCCTAGGGAAATAACATAAAAGATCATACAGCTATAATGTTGTGCCTATAGAACAGATTTGATTCTTTTTGAGAGAAAGTATTATCAGAGTTAAAAATACCCATGAAAGGTATATGCTGGCACCATGTATTTATTGGCAGTATCTGAACTCCATATCAGATCAGTTTGAGATTAATATGCTCTTGGGTGTGAACTATTTGTGAGACTCACTTTTGTCTCGCCAAACTTCCATGAACTAATTGCAATTTCCTGAAATGTAGTAATAGTTTACTAAACATACCTTTCAAGCCTTCTTGGTTTCTCCACCTCCCTATAGATTATTCACGGCACACTGCCAGCAATGTCTTATCTAGACAAAGTATTTATATTAGTCTAATTTTGAAAATCAAGCAGAGGGGTCATCAGGCTTCATAAAACTTTCATCCTTTGATTGGAAGAACAGGGAGTGCTGCAAGAACTCGGATTCAAAGAGGATTTAAAGGGTAACGGCTTAATTATGGCTCAGAAAACTGGTATAATTTACAGGAACTGCCTTAGCATGCATGCTGTGGGAGCTGAGTGTTGTTACTTGAAAAGTAATGAGCAGAAAAAGAAAAGCCTTGTATGCGTGTGCATGTTATGGTGCTATGATAATGCTTTCCTGTCAGCGTATACCTTTCCTTGCTTCAATGAATACACACGTAAGCTGTCTTCCATGTCCCTTTGTGATTCCTTACTATTAATCAGGATGCTAGGTGTAAGAACAGCTTATGTTTGAGATGCATTTGTTTTGCTGGATATGAAGTGTCAAGAAGCAAGTCAAAAGAAAGCTTTTGAAGGGCATGCAGTACAACTCTTTTTTTCTTCATCCTCTGAATGTTGTTTGATCAAAGCCAAGATGTAGCCATATTTTTCTACCTACCTGAAATCCTGCAGTTCATGGCAAAAGAAACACAGATCCCAGTCACCATACTAGCTTTTGGATCTTGTCAGGCTTTGGTTTTGAATTACTATTTTTCATTTCTTATGTCATAAATTTTCATCCATT
Source organism: Dromaius novaehollandiae (assembly GCF_036370855.1). Taxonomy (NCBI): domain Eukaryota; kingdom Metazoa; phylum Chordata; class Aves; order Casuariiformes; family Dromaiidae; genus Dromaius; species Dromaius novaehollandiae. Next base: position 34,153,100 of record NC_088132.1, read on the forward strand.
GGCTTTCCTGAATCAAGGACTCTAGATTTGTCTGCAGGAGTGGGTATGAAGTAATGCTACGAAGAAAGCTTTTCTTGGATACAGCATAGATGCAATGATATATTTTTAATTTTGGAAGCGTTGTTGTAGTAATAAATCGTAGCCAGCTCTGTAATCTCTTGACAAACTGTTCAACTTTTACCTGGATCATCACCCCTCTAGGCAGCGTGTTCCCCTGTGCCTTGCTGGCAGCGTTGTGGGCATAAAACTTATATGAAGCCTTGGCAGGTGACAATGTGTGGGCAGAGTTGGTTAATACTGTGTGCAGAAAAGAGTTCCCAAAGGGAAACTGGTATAAAATGCCTCACTCAGTTGCTTTGCCTCAGGCCGTATTACCGTCTACTGCTACAGTGACCTTGCAGGTAATCATCACTTCAGGTAAACGAGTCTGACAACACTGGTATTCACAACACAGAAATGGCCATTGTAACAGTAAGTTAGTAGTTATCTACAAACCGCACTGGCGAAGAAAGATTTGTTGTTGCTTCCTTTCAGCCTTACAAAAATGAATTTAAATATCTGTAATACTTAGTTTCTATAAGATAAACTGAGGTAAAAGCCCTCTTATGTTTATGGGTGAATACCTTGCAGTGAAAAATATTGAAAATTACATGTGATTTATATAGCTTTGCTATAGATAGCAATATAAATTTCTCATTTTTCTATACAGTGAGTCAGTTTAGAGCCCAACAAAAGCTGGAAATCTGGCCCACTTGTATAGTGAATATACATATTTATATGCATTTATAATAAAATGTGTATTTTATTGCACTCTAATAAAGGAAGTGCAGAACTGATGTTCCCGCAGAAATTGTAAGGCTACCTCTGTTCTTGTGCCTGACTTAAGGATCTGAATTTCTTAGCAGCAGCCTAATAGTAATAGATGAGGATTATATCCTTTCCAACAATCTTTGAGGTACACCCTGAAAAGACATTTTCTCCAGAGGCACATGCATGTATGTGTTCAGGCGCATAGCTGTGTGATCATGTCAGCAAAGGACTCACTGAGGAAGAGCACATGCAAAGGAGTAGTTAAGCTGCTTGTGGTAGCTTGGCATAGATTAGATTTTTGGACAGTATAAACTGTTTTAGCTTCCTTGAGAACAATAACCACATAGTCCAGATGATACCTCCTATTTTGTGGAGGATTTTCCAGAACATGTTCTATATAAAACAGTTGCTGAATGGTATCGCTGGTTGCTCTCAGTCTTTCATCAGGACTTGGGGCATTTTCCGTAAGGATAGTTTCTGTATCCTGGCTGAGGCACGAATATAAGAAGGTTCCCAATCGCAAACTAAATACAAGCAAGAGCCAACAGCCCGACGAAGAACACTACATGAGAGAAAGGTAGGGATGAACAGAGCTTGAAGAAAAAAATGATCCTAATGCATGAAGAAGTTATGGAGAGCAGGTCAGGGTACAGCATGCAGGCCTCCTGCTTAGTTTCACTTCTATTCATTCATAATAGGAGGTGTTAGTGGTCTGGTGCTAGTCACCTTGCCTTAGTCCTTTTCATGGAACAGCTTCTTGTGCCCACTCTACCAAGCATCATTATCTTTGGCCTTCCAAAATAAGCTTGTATAAGGGATTTTGTAGAAGAAGTGTTGAGGGAATGGAAAACAAAGCTATGAACTCAACTGTACTTTATAAATAATAATTTTTGATTTTAAAGAGTTTCTTCTCTATATGGGGGAAAAAAAGCATTTGCAACTTCTGCAGAAACAAACTGGAGTATAACGTTAGGCCACAAAAGTTTTAGGAATGTCCTATTTCCACAAAGCTTGTCCAGGTTATGGGCATAACTTCTAAAACACTTTTTCCTGTGTTAATCACACCTTAGATCTGACTTAAACATCCTTGTTTTGATACTCTTATTTCTATTGGTAGAGATAGCAGCTTGTCTTCAAGCATTTTGCTCAGAGTTGACCCACTGGTGTTTTTTTTAAAAAGGCAATTGAAATAAATTACTTTGTTTTTTGAGAAGAATGCTTGATTCTTCTGCTGTTGAGATGAAGGTTAAATTAAGCCAGAAAGTGCTTTCTTGAATGTAATATCCTAGATAAAGCAGCTTCCTCATGGAAGGCAGGAAATAAATTCATTGTATTACATTTGCTTTTCCACAGCTAGACACAATCTCTAAAAAATAAAACTAAATATATATGAGAAATCATCTCAGGAGCAACTGATTCTTTTAGAAACTGTCAAAACACCTACCTTCAAGAGTTCACTTTTGATTTTAAAACACGTCCACTTTTCAAGAATAAATTCGATTTAAATCTGTTATCCCTGACCATCCAAGTTGTAGATTAAAACTGTGCTGTAAGGAAAGGACACTTTAGTAATATGTTTAAGCCAGTCTGGGTCCAAAAGAGAAGTTGCCATTTTTGTATGGTGCTGTATAGAATTGGCTCAGAGTGATGCTACTTCTTGCCTCTTCCTTATCTACGATAGTGTCATTTTCCTTCCTGGATAAGACAAAAAACCCTACGACATATACTGCATATGTCAGTTAGACTAGACTGTGCCTTTAGGTCAACATCTGTTGCCCCTGGCTGCAGCTGCAAATTTAAGTGCTTGCACAGCCTCATGAATCATAGCCCCTGGCTGTATAAAGGAAACTCTTGTCCAGGGAAGCTGCTAAAGTGTTCGTCCCTTCCTTATTCCGGTTGTCTGTCTTTATTCATCTCCTTAGTTGCAGGGTATACCCATACGTTTAACAAAAGCGAATAGGGAACAAGAAAGAGGCAGCTCATTTAGCGCTAGAGGACTAGGCACTGCTGGACTTTCTGGCACATACTGCATCATCAGATGGTGAACAGGACCCAAACAACCACTCATACTGATATAATAATCGGCTCTCAACGCATCCTAAATCCTGCAAAAAGCCCTAAAACTGGGCTTGTGCTTAGATGCAAGACCACAAAAGGTAGGCCTCGTGTCTGAAACCACACGTTCCATAGTCTATGCTATTTTTGACTGAAACCATCTTGTGAACTACTATTTTTATATCCCACCCTATTTTTTTGAGCTTTGAGGTGCTGAAGGAGATAAATCATAGGCATTCTATTTGTGAAGGATTTTTCTAGCTTATATGAATGGGTTTGTGGCAATTCCAACAGGTGATCAAAAAGCAGTACAGAGCATTTGGAAGTGTTTCGACCACGGCTGCCCTCCTATTTTGAATACAGCGTGCAGCTTCCCCTGCTACTCTCTGAAGAGCTAATTTTCCAGAAAACCCAAAGGCAACAGCAGTGATCAAAAGTATGGCGTGGCTGCTGTTCAGCAACGCTTTCAAAAGATTAAGACTCTTGAAAAAGAGATGATTTGGGGAAGGATGTGATACAAAGGTAGAGCTATTAGTGGCGTGGAGAAAGGGAACAGGAAATAATTACCGTTTCTTGCAACAGAAACTAGGAGGCAACAAACAAAATCCTTCAGTAACAAGTAGAAAAGAATATGGTATTCTCACAAGGCATAATTAAAAGGTCAAACTCATTGCTACAGGATATTATGAATGACAGAAATAGATTTGAGAAACTAATGGAAGTCTATCAGACATTATTAAGCATGAAGATGGGTTTCCCTGAACTAGATGAGCCCCCAAAGCTGGTAGGTAGGGTCACCTTGAGAAAGTGTCCCTGAGTTCTTGCCATGTTCTTCTATGCTTTCTGTGAGCGTCCTAAGTCAGCAACTGACTGTATACTGAGCTAGATAAACTTTTTGTATGATACAGCATAGCAATTCCCATGCAAAGAAAAAAAATTGTAATGCTACTATTCAGCTAACAAGAATAATTAAAAAAAAAAGCTAACTCTAAACAAAGGGTCTCTTATGGGGAGAGCTCAGTGTAGTTCAGAAAATAGTATGCAGTGGTGTTCTCCAGGTTTTCCCTATATTCTGTACTGCAGACCTAATCTCTAATAACAAGTATGAGATGAAATAACAGCCTCTGCTTCCAGGAGGACACTTTATAAACTGGTACCATAACACACAACTATCAAGTTGAATAGCCTTTAGGTCTTCCAGTGTTAATTCCTGTAACTTTGGTGGTATATTGGTGGGAAAAATTAAAAGTGACCAACAGAGTGCCTTTTTCTAAAGTGTGATAAGAGACATGAGTAAGAGAGTCACCTTATTCATGTATTCTTTTCCTTGAGTGCTCGCTCAGCTATTTCTGAATAGTTGAGCTCTTTAGAGTATCTCCAGTTGGGTCCTACAAGTGACTTGAGTTATTTTGAAGATGGCTATCTAAGGCTTTCATAGCAGATTTTTCTTTCTTCATTTGCAGCTCTGTGCTGCTCCCAATCTGCAGTGGATCAAGGTTTTATTTTGCTTTGCAATGAGACAAGATTTTCTTGGGTTTGGTTGATTAAAAAAAAATAAAAATAATCTGTGAAGACATCTAAAGATACACACTTGAGTACAAATAAAACATAATTATTTTAAGCTGATTTGGGGTGACAGATGTGTCACAATAGTTGCATTCCAAGGTTATTCTCAAATTCAAGTGAGATTGCATTGCCTTTGCCTAGAAGTGTGCATGTGGAAAAATGTGAAAAGAGTAGGTAACTTAGATCCTATATTTAGCTGGGTTTTTTTGCAAATAAGCACTGTAGAAAGTGAGGAGGAAAAATAAGTGGCAGAACTCAGTTATCAGGGTGTCTTCACTGCATAGTGTAGAATTCACTCCTCAGTGCAAGAGAGCCTTGGTATGGAAATGTTTGCATAGCAAATGAAAGCTATAGAATGAAAGATGGGGCCTGGGAGTTTGTTTAGCTATTAAAGCTGTAAAGCATGCCTTTATGTCAGCAGGGGATTGCATTCCCATATGTAATATTTGGGGGGGAGGGCAGGGATTAAAAATTCTCTAAGATAATAATCTTGAATGCAAAGTCAATTACTGTGGATGGGAAATAGGCTTTTTCTTTTAATGAACCCTTCCACCTTTCAGTAAGGAACTATGCTGCACCTAAAATGTGCCTGCTTTTCAGAGGGGTAGATAGTGCTCTGCGTTTAGGCGCTGGAGGCAGAAGCAGAATGCAGGAAAGCTCATACCAACAAGTTAGCACTGTCTTGTGATCATCCTGCAGAAGCTGTTACGCAAGGATGATTATAGCCTACTTTTACTGCAAATTGCTCTTGTAGCTGAAATTAAAAGTATACCCTGTGAAGACTGTTCAAATGGTATGAAGGAGAGATGATGCTATATATAAAAGCTCTTCCCCCCACCCCCCGGATTATTTATGGGTACATATTGGAAAAATGGAAATTACCATATTGATGAAATGGAAACTTAGAATGGCCTCCTAACAGTGGTGTTTCCTTCCTGCAGTAAGTGCCAGTGTACGCATATGAAGCGTTATATCGTTCCATCGTCATCCTTTCCTGTGGGTGTGTGCAAACCGCTCTGGTTAAACTTGAGGAATTAGTTGAAATTCCCTTGGAGTTACTTAGTATTTTGTATTTGTAGTGCTCATTTTGGTTAGGGAAAGCTCTTCACTCCCCGTTCTGAAGGAGGCTGTGAAGAGTATTTCCACGGGATGGAGCATCCGGTGAATGGAGGGCACATCTTTATCCATCTGAATTTCAAGGACGCTTTCCAGAAACCCAAGCGTAAAGTTAGCATGTCTCTGGAGACAGAACTCTAAGTCATAGCTAATAACCTTGCATCCTTTTGCCCCTAAGGTGCTTGTCTGCATTTAGTCCATCCCAGGACTGTTTATTTTATTTATTTATTCCCCTTCTGACAGGATGCTTGTAAATAACTTCAGACTTGGTTTGAATTCCCATGCCAAAACTCACTGGTGCATCTTGCACCAGCTGACAGATATAGCAAAGGCCGGGGTTTGCGCTCTGTAGGGGCTGAAATGCCCATTTCCCATGCCTTGGGGTTGAGATGCGTAGCCCACCTGGGAGAACCGAGGCCTTACTGCTGCCTCGGCAGCAAGCCCAGAACTGGGACAATAAACCAACACATTTTACAGGATAAAAAACAGCTTTTCAAAGTTGGTTTTAACTTATATATGCATATGGCACCTATAGTATTTAATTCTGTGCCTTTTCATATTTTTTTCATGCTATCTTGCCCCCAGTGCTGTGTCCCCTTTATGTGCATTGGCTCACAAGAATTGCAGTATTGAAATGAATAGCTTCAACGTCTGCAAAGAGCTTGTCTGGCTTTTGCTGAAAGTATTCAGCAAAACCTGCTGTTAACTTCAGGTGCTTTGAAACTGATTTTTTTTAGATTGAATGACTCACCAAAAGGCAGCTTTCCCCAGTTTTACATATAAGAGTAAATAGAGCGTTTGCCTGTTTGTTTATACAAGTGATTTTTTTTTCCAGGTATTTAATTGTTTTTCCGTATACTTCAGAATCAGGAAAATTTCTTGTTTAATCTATTGCAAAAATTTCCATTAAAAATATTGTAATTATAATTCAAGCAAGTACCATGTATTTCAAATGAATTGCTAGCTCTGAAGTTAAATGTCCATGGCTTAGCTCTAACTGGCAAACAATCTCCTTTTAAATTGATTAGACTCGCCTACTGGTTCAGGTGTACAAAAATCACAATTTTTGATCCTGCAATTTCAGGGAAAGGACAAAAGCACTTCAGGCAAAGACCTGGACATAGCAACAGCAACGGGATACTGCTTTGTCCAATCCTTTGCTGTATTTAAAGCTTAGCCGTGGCTGTCTGTGGTAGATCTGCAAAGAAAGTATTTGAAATTGCAACAAATCTGAGTGGATGGGAACTGGGTCGACCCTGGAAATCTCTGCTTAATCTTTTCTTGGCTTCCATCAACAAATCGGTTCCTGTTATGCAATGAGCCTCGAGAGCTATCAGCTGGGATTTCGGCTGGTGGCTGCAAATATGCCATATGGGTGAAAAGGATTATTTAGTATGCAGTTCTTAGGCTGTACTATGTATGTTATGTTTATGGTTTACTCTTTCATATTGCCCTGGCATACGGCACATGTACTTTGGGTCTGTCTTTATTTTTGATAACAGGTTTTTTTGGGAGTGTTTTTGTTTGTTCTTGGTCCAGCAGTTTTTCTGTATTCTCCTCCTGGAGCACTCCCCTTCCATATTGCATTTGCTTGTGCCTAAGCAATGTTCAGAAGAACCTCACATTCAGTCTAAAATAAACTATTACAGTATCAAGCTTGGAAAACTGAAGAAATGGTCTTATTAAAAAAAAAAAAATCTAAACTCTGCTTTCACTGGACCATCCACTAGTTATATAAAATGTCTAAAATATTTTAATTAAAAAAATAAAAAATAAAAAATGGTTGTGATGGGATGCTTGGAGATTTCCCCACATGCACACACTTGGTGGAATTGCAGTCTATTTTTAACTCCTGCAAATGTAGCTTGTGGGTTTGTTTTTCTTTATCCTTTTTTGGTAATGCAGTATTAGATACTTGGTACAAAATAGCAATTCTTAACTAAATTTTGGACTGTATAGATAGGCGTGTGACTCTTAAGGCAAATCAATCCGCTGCCTGGAATGCTGTGCTGCGGTATGGCCCTGCCTCCGACTTCAGTGCTGAGCCCCACTGATTTGGGGGGCAAATTCACTTCCCTGATGTAGAAACTCTGTCAACACAGATGCGTATAGACACCTTAAATTTTTGAAGTAGCTTTTTGTTGATAACTGTATTTCTAAGAGCACTGTACTTTCTATGGACAGAAACACTGTTACATAAAACTGTATTAAAAGGTTTTAATTCTTATTGGCTACCCCCAGGAAGGGAGGAATTTGGAGAGAGAAATTTCATGAGGAATCTGTCTTTCTGCTGATATGCATCATGTTCAATCCTCGTTTTTTGGTTTCTGACTCTGACTCTCCCTGTAAGATTTCTGCCAGCCTGGGGCAATGGCAGCTGGTTTAGTGGTCACAGCTGTATACAGATATAAAAAGAAAAATATGGTGTTTGCGTGGATATATATGCAACCATATCCTGCTGTTTGCAGGCTGGGATCTTGCATGCTTATAAGCTTAAAACTTCACTGGAGGGGAAAATCTGTTGAGCAGCCTTTCCTAATGATAGTCTATGTAGGAATGACTATAAAAGTTGTTTGGAGAGAGCATATTTAAGATGAATCTAAAAAGTCATTTTATTGTTCAAATGAAAGACTCTGGTCTGAAGCAATGGTGTGCAATGTTATTATTAACTATCAGTAAGTTTTTAAGCTTTTTGCTTGACGGGAAGCATAGGGCATGATGTGCAAGTTGAGGTCTTGTCTTTCCGCCTTTGTGAGATGTTGCGTATTATGCTCTGCCTTCAGCTGCTCCTTAGAGCTTTTTGCAGTTTGGATATCCTAGATGATAAGTACTGGCCATTGGTAGATGAAGTCTGTTCCCTACTGTCAGGAGTCTGAATATAGCTCCTGAAGATTTTTCCTGTGGATTTATGTAATTTGTATTTATGAAGGAGTATGGAAAATGTGTATCTTTTTTATTTGAAAATGGTAAAAGCTCTGTTGATGAGAATGTTCAGAGACTTCTTGAGGGGAACAGTCATTTAATCCTGCCTAACTTGCCTCTTGCTCCAAATTTCCAGGATCCTCTCCTGCACACAGCCTCCACTACACAGTCAAACTTTCAAGTCGCAACAGTGAAAATAACTGTTAGGCTGCCGTCTAGTTGGCTGTGTATGAGGAGCCACTGAGATCAAACAGCTTGCGCTGTTTCTGTTCTTTGATCCGATGTTAATTACTTCAGTGTACGTGACCTCTTCATTCTGTCCTAAAGGATGACAGTTTGGGACATAACGCATCTTATTTACTTTTATTTTATTTTATTTGCATGCTGTATGTCCACTGGGAACTCAAAGACCAGGTTTGAATGCTATGTTCAAAAAGTTGCAAGCAAAATTTTAAAAAGCATCAAAACTAGTACGTGCTTACCTAAAGTGCTGTCTAAGCTTTCATACGCTCACAGGTGGATTGAAGGAGCTGTTTTTTCTCTAGAGTGCCACAGAAATGCCTCATAGCCTCATAACAAGTCTTGCACAATATAGTGCATCTTCTTAAAGTGCAAGCTTTATTTTATAATGGCCAGAATATGAGCTGTCACTTTAAAAATTTAGGTTCTGGGCATTAAAGATTGACAGAAAAGCTTGAAAACGTGGACTAAGTTCACTGTAGTAGCTCAGAAGCCAGAGGACTAGTTAGAACAGCTTAAACTTAATAATTGAAAATAATAAAAATACATATCATCCGATGTGAATTCGGGCAATTCACCTTATTCTTTCCTCCTCTACCTTGATCTTGCATTTCCTATTTAAATTGTAAGTCCCCAATAACAAGGACTAATGGGTTTGTCCCGCAGACCAGGTATGTGTCACTATGATACAGCTATATCCTGTGGCATTTGTATGCACATCTCTCTGACCAATCTATTGTAATTATTGCATAAACTATAGCTGTCCATGCTTGGCTAACATGGACTTGCATTATTTTTAGTTAATCATGAATGCTTTCTCTAGGCAATAATAAGACGTGTCACTTCAGTGTGGTGTTCAGTTGCCTTTGTTTTACTGAAAGACACAGATCCTTCAGGTGCTGTTCTGTAAATCAGTGGTGCTGTAGTTAACATCATAGTCTTTTGGAGGAATGGGATGTATTAATGGGAGCTTCCTCAGCTAAATCAATAAACCGGGAAAGCTATGTGAACTATTTTGAGAACTTTCCCAGCTGTTTTTACTCCCCTGGATTTGTATTTCTGGGTAGGATTCGCTAGAATGTCAGAGTTTAGGTAATGTTGTTTTCCTTTTAAAAAATAAGGGGAAAAAGCTTGCATGTTTATAATCCTCACCCTATTTGAGAAATATCCTTGTGTTCCTTTCATATGACAAAAACCAGGGCATGAGCCTCACTTATAACTGGAAATTATTGAGCTTTCCATTTGGTGACTTTGAAAATGTAGAGATGTTTATATTCTAGTTTTGCTGCACTAGGAAAGTGAAATGCCTTAATCATAACATCTTACTGGAGAGACTTTTATGCTCATTAATGTCTTTAAAAGTTCTCCATATGGATTGTAAAATGATGGGGGTGAGGGAAAATCTCCTGTTTGCATGTGCTTCCTGATAAAGAGGACATGTTAAGTTTTGCTACACAGCTAACAATCTGGAATTCCTCCGATAAAACCCTTTCTGGTGTTTGCAAAAACCTATGCAACTTCTCAGATGTACAACCAATGATCTCTTTGACTGTTTCTCTCTTTCCAGTTAGAAATGGCTTCAGTTTCCGTTCTGTTTGATGTCAGGAAAAGGACTGAAATAACTACCAAGAGGAAGCAGTCTTTAGAGGGCGTTGAAGGTTTCACTTCAGCCTTTTCAACCCCCAAAAGCGTAGGGCTGTTTCTACCCTTCTGTAGCTGGTCCTAAAACACAGGGATAGTCCCAAAGCCCTAGGCAGGGTTTTGTGTTGCTGGAGGGTCTGGAGTTTGAATGTCCTTTCTGGACCCTCCTGGCCCTTGAGCCTGTTGGTGCATCCAAGAAAACAGTCCTTGGAAACAACTCCTTCTGATGGATCAAGGATTCAGGCAGAATATTTCACAATTTTTTGAAAGAGAGAATTAGAGGAAATGTTCTATCTGCTATTTATCATAAACCTAATGCCTAAAATTGCATGCACAATTTATCTGATGTTGCCTGCTTAATCTTTGAAGACTAAAATCTATGTTTAATTCTTTCTTATTTATAAAGAATGTAATGTACTTTTTGGTTATTTTAGATATTATGACTTAAGCTGTCAGAGCAGTATTAATAATAGAAAGATCCTATATTTAAAAGTCTGCTTGCATGGTACAAAGTCTAGGGATATGAGAAGTATAGTCCAAATTAATAGTGTACGTGTTCTGTGGGAGAGAAATTTAAAGATCTCAAGTGCATAGCAGTTCAGAAGAACTGCTAAACTTTCCAGAAGTCACCAACATGTGAAAATTAAATGTCTCTGCATTTTTTTAATGTATATACTGACTGAGCTGTCTAGTACTGAGTTGATTTAGAAGACCATTGTTTTTTTTCTTTTTCTAACCCTTCCAATTTTAGATACTCTATCAGTAAGACCTTCATTCTTTATCATTTTAGTGTTCAAAAAAAAAAAGCCACTCTGTAGTATAGACAAAAAAAAAAAGTTTGCCCTAGGCAGCAAAAGTAGTACAGGCTTACTTTCAGTCATTTCCTGAAAAAAATAATGATGCTCGGCTAAAAAGAAACAAAATAGTGTGCCTATGGTAATAGCTGAGTAAATGCAGCTTTGTGAGGAAGGGATGTTGCATCTTGCTCATATGCAGAAAGCTGTTCTCAAGGAAAATACCCTTGCTGATTGAGGAAGAGTGTCTGGCAGTCAAATAGAGCGAAGCTCTGCCAACCGGCTGTCTGAGGGTAGTCGGTCACTTCAGCACAGTTTGCTCCAACTGCAGTGCTAGATAATGCTGCATGGAGCAAGCCAGTGATGCCTTTTGCTACATCCGTGAGCCTTCCGGGTAAAATTCAGGCTTTCGAAAGACCCCGGAAATGCAGACTTCCTTATCAAGTAGCCCACATTAGTACTGCAAACTTAGGACATCTTTGGTTAAATGCCGTACAAAACCGTGAGATTTTTCCAATGAAATCTGATTCTGGAACGGCGCTGCAGACGGAGGCCTCTGTGGCTTGCTGTGCTGCTGTCTGGCTCAGTGCAGCCTCCTCACGAGCTCTAGATGAGATGGGAGTGCTTTAGTGGGCTTTGGCTGGATGAAGGAGGAAACACTGAATTGACTGATAGCTGTCAACCACGAAACCCCCCGGAATCGCCCAGCGATGCACATGAATGGCTGGCTGCTTACTCCTGAGGAAACACCATCAGGCCTGCCAGATGTGTCAGGTGGTATGAGCAGGGACAAGCTGGTGTGGGCCCGAGTTGGACCTAGGTATGAATCTTCTGCAGCTGCAGAATCAGAGTGTGTGCACATGTGAGTACATTACACAGTGATCTTTAAAGCTTGAAGGTTGAACTCTGAGCTGACCTCAAGCATCCACTGTGTACGCCGCTATCTGAAACTACAGCCAGTGACTGCTCCCTGTGTGGCCTCGGATGAGCAGAAGGTGCGGATTTGTGTGTGATTTCCTAGAATCTGCCCAGTGTGCTCTTCTGGTATGTGACTGGAAGTATTTTGAGCTACTTTCCTGTGGTTCCACTTACTGGGCAGTCCAATCCCCTGATACCAGCCAGAGCTCAGCCTCCCTGGGACCATAAGGCCTTTCTGCAGAAGACTTGAAGAAAATGTGAGCTCCAGCTCCTGTGACCTCAGAGATTTAATCCCAGGCAGACAGTTCCAGTTGGTATGTCATTCCTTCCACCACAGATGTATTAAGCCCAAGGTTGCTGTTCATCTTCCTCCGATAATTACTGGCCGTGTGTCTCTGTGGGTGAAGAAACCAGAGCCGTGAGAATGTGAAGTCCCATCAGGCTGTGGAGCACAAGATAAGAGTATAGTTGTTGGATCTTGGACAGGATAGTCCTGAAATAAATCCAAATCTTGGTTCTTTGTTTAATCATGCTGTTAGTGCATTCTTTTATCCAGTTAGTCCTTTTCTTTCTATTCACTTCTGCTTTCCTGACTTCTGATGATTTGGATATGGTCAATGTCATTGCAGTCGATACAACTGTAACTGGGGCTTCACGACCACTGCTAAAGATAGAAAGGTAATTTATCAGAGAATTGAGGTGCGTTACAGGTGCTAATAACTTTTTCCTCATCAGTCAGTTTAATAACTCGATACACTTATGCATGTGCCCAAGTTTTTGTAATATTAGTAAATCAGATTAGTCAATGATGATTTAAATAGCAACCTCCTGAAAGATTTTAAAATATCTCACAATTCTCCCTTCTTCATACCTTATTAGATGTGCAGGGATAGAGACGTTTAGAGAGCTACTCAGGTTTGTTTGCTAGTCTATCTTGGAATCGGGAGGGAGCTGAACCCTCATCAGAAGCAAGGGAAAATGTCAATATTTGAAGGCAAATGGCTTTATTATAAAGTTGAAAGCCAACGTCTGAGCACCTGAATCTTGCAACCATTGTTCAAGATACACTAGCGATAGAGCAGCCTGTAATTTGATGCAAACAGTTTCCATCACAGAATGAAAGTAATCCTGAACGAAGTTTGAGAGCTTAACTGACAGCTTGAATGAGGAAAGATGGCATTTGCAATCTACAGAAGCCTGAGATGAAAAAGATGTAGTATGATAGCATTTCAGAATACAAAAATGTTGCTATGGCAACAGTGTTCTCTCCACGGGCTCTTCTTTCTAAGAAATGTTGTATGTGGGTGCGTGCTACAAAATTGTGTGTATGATGTAGAGAACAGAAAGGAATTTTAATCACGATTCACAAGAAAACTTGCTGCACAAACAAGCTTTTATACAAAGATGTGGGTGGTTTTAAATGGTCGCTTAAGTTTCTCGTGAAACAGATGTCAGAAAAGATTTCTCCATAAGCCTTTCAAGTACCAGTCTAAGCATAAGTGTGTGTGTTGTTGTTCTACAATACTTTCCCCAAAGTGTTAAAAATAACTCCTTTCTCTTGGCGCCGTGGAGGACCACTGCTGGTTGTAAATGACCTAGGAGGTGACTGTTGTTCTTTTTCTGAGTGATAGGGGAGGATGCAAATTGGGGAGTGTGAAAGAAGAAAGACACCTCTGCCTCAAAAGCACATCTTTAAAGTTTGCTTTTCACTTCACCTTAAGACACCAAGGTGCAAGCCTTGAAACTTGTTACTAGGGGAAACACAGTGACGTGGAGGGAAACAGCATTAAGCTAAACAGCCTAAGGCAATACAGAGTTGTGTTTATACTTGTGCACGATTTCTGGGTCAGTATGGGTACACATGTGTAGGTAAACAGAGAGAGCTCAATAGTATGTCAGGGATACTGAATCCTATTAAAAAAGGTCTTGCTAAAAAATAAAATAAAACCTGCTACTTTGCCTTAGACTGCAATTTTAAAAAAGAGCACACTTATTCCGATTCCTATTTTAAAGACAGAATTCCCTAACTTTGTTTCCAAAATTAGGTAATGAGTTGATCAGTGAACCAAGCTGTGTTTTTTCTCCTCCCTCACCAAGGAGCATGTGACTAGCCAGGCAGCATCACATCTGTGCTCCATCTGCTTCAGTATTCTGCCCCAAATGGGCACCACTGCTCTTGGGAGGAAGGTGTAAAAATGCCATATTTAGATGTGAGAGAATCTGCATATTTACTAAGTCTTGTGGTTTTCAATTTACCTTTCCAATTTATGTAATGCAGCATGCACCATGTGGCTTACTTCTCTTTCAGAACTTTTGCACTAACCCTAGGTAGTCTTGCAAGCAGTAGAAATATTCTCTCCCTTTTTATACCTTCCAGAGTTCTCATGTCAACCCCTTTCTGTGCCGTATAGGGATATACAAGCAGAAAAAGGAAGCCTGGGGGCATCGGGGAATGGGTGATACATTTTGACATCTCCTTTGATATTAATTGAGAAATCCGTCAAAGGGGCACCACTGGCCTGAGCTCAGGCAGCTCGCACTTTGCCTTGTTAAACCTTTGCTTTCTCCCCCCACTTCAGGCTGAGGGAGATGGACCGGCTTCTGGCTAAGCAACGTAGTGAGTGTTGCGTTATGCTGTAGAATTTGTAGCATGTGAACTCCAAAGCATGAGAAGGATGATAATGTGGACAGTTTTTTATATATATATATGTGTGTGTGTATGTATAGTATATAAATACATATGTATGTGCAGGCTAACCTAGCATCAGGATGTCTTAAAGCAAATTGTGTTAGAGGGAACCCATACTGTTAATTTAATGTGCTCCCACCTGTGTGATGGAGGCTGGGTTGTTACACCTGATGGTCCTGCATCTTCTAAAGCTGTTAGTCTACCAGCTGAAATGCTTCTGGACCATTAGATAACTTCTCCTGAAGAAAGCTGAGAAGCTAATAGGCATGTCCTTGAGAATGAGGAAAAAGCTCCTGGCCACTAGAGCTGCTCAGAGTATTTCATGTGGAGGAAAGGCTGGCAGCGAGGTGCTACATGGGTCAGAAGGGTGGAGGGGAGAGCTCCTCAGACCGAATGGTGTCTTCTCGTTTTAAACATCTGTCATTTGAAACAAGTGATTGTTGCTGGTCTCGTGCTTGTATTTTGCTTATTTTGTGCTGATCTTTCAACTTTGTTCTCAAATGAAGACAGGATTTTAATGCATCCTGTTTTCAGTGTAAGAAATGAGTCTTTTAACTACTTTCAATAGAACATTTCCCAAAATGTTCTGAGATACTGGAGAAAAGGACAAGGTTTTCAACACTTTCAAAAATTAACATTTTCCTCCCCAAAAGTGAACCCTCTTTTTTTGTCTGTCTGTCTGTCTCTCTCTCTCTCAAAGTGAAAATTTTCAAAGAAATAGTTCTGATACAGCTGGGATTTTTAATTTGCAGTCATTTCTCTTTGTACTGAACCACTTTCTAAAGCTTGAAGTCAGTGGGACATTTTCATAATCAGAATGAGAGAACCAGGAGGGGGGAAAAAAAATAAAAAAGACCTGAGTAAAAGAAGGCCAGGCGCTGGAGTGGGAAAGGTAGGCAGGGTGGAGGGAGATACGGTCCAGTCTAATCGTGCGGGATGTGGCAGGTAGATCAGAGGGAAGATGGGAAGATGAGTCAATGATAAAGCAAGATGTGTACATGTCATCACTTGTTTAATCAAGCTGTGGTTACAACAATTATAAACCTTTTGGGGGGGAGTGGGGGGAAGAAGGGCAAATGGAGGGGGGCAACAGTTAATGTCTCTAGTTTCCAGGAGACTCGCCGGGAGTGCCAGTCCTGCTTACCTGCTGCGCCTTCGCTGCCGGCTAACGCAGCCTGAGGAGACGGTGGGATGAAGGCAGTTGCGTTAACATGCAGGGTCGTGAAAATAGGGCACTATCTCTAGAAGTGGCTGCAAAATGTTTGCCTCCAGTGTGACTATTTGTCATCATAAAAAAAAATTGTTTCATCCACATTAAAACTTCTGTGAGTCTACAGCTTAAACTTATGGGGAAAAATTCCATACTGTTCACGCTTAAACAAGGATTTTGGTTTTCCTTCTTTCATATGGGTTATATTTTTAAGGAAAAATCTCTGTCCATCTGTGTGTGTATATATATTAAAAAAGTGTGTGTATATATGTGTATGTATGTATAGACATAATTTGTCTGTCTATATGCTATATAGAAGTAAATCTATTAGAATTAGCACATAATGCAAAGACAAAAATGATGCATCACCAAACCCCTTTATCTGAAACAAAATAGTTTAAACTGTAGTGAAACACACAATAGATAAGTATATATGAGTATTTTGCTGACAGCAATGAATGAATTAAAGGGATACTTTAAATACACTCATATCTATGAATTTTAGCCAAGCAAGGTATATAACTGATCTAATATAGTGCTAGTAAGGATTATATTTCAGTAAATATCTCAAACAGTATTAATGTGTAAGGATAAAAGTATTTTGAAGTTCAGTTAAGAATAAATGTTTATCCTAGTGTTTGTTCTTCGTGTAGGTTAGTTTTGGGTGGTCCAAGCTCAAAATAGAATAATGAAATGGGTTGTTGTAACAGTGTTAGCCCAGGCACTCATATCACAGTTAATCTGTTCATAGAAACATCATTTTAACATGAAAATAATAACAAGGATACTTGTCATAAATAGTAATGAAAATCAGTTTAAAATTCTCACCAATTATTTTGTGATTTGGGAGGAGGGCATTATCAGATATATAAGAATTAGGGTGGAAAAAAAGGTTGTTATTCCATAATTCTGATTTGTCTTGCACTGTTTTGGGTTGTAAATCAGGTACTTTTCTCTATGCTTTCTCTTGCATGGCGTTGACTATACCTTGAGTTTATTTTTCCTTGGCTTGCATTATAGCTGTGTCTGGACTCTGGCTTTCTGAAGTTTGAATGTTTTCCTATCTTTATCTGGTATGACACTGGGGAACTAACTACGAAATTAAGATCAGGGTGGGATTTCAGACTTTTCTGCATTGTATCTCTGTGGCCTCTAAACGCTGTATTAAAATGCACTTATAGGGTTTTTTTTAATTGGTCCTGATTATTTAAAATACATATTCAGGTTGCATTTTGGGGTCTTGACTGAAACCACATCTATAAATGCACCTCTCCATGCAGAAGAGTAAGGTGCTTAGAATCAGTGCACCATCTTAGGCTGGTTTGTGCTCCTGCAATGATGTTCCTCAGCAAGAGATTTAATAGCTCCACAGGATCATTCATGAGCTTGAAGTTACAGACAAGTTTTTCTAGAACCTGCATCGGTATGCAGGAAATGTCTTGTACATGCAACTCCTTTAGTCGCTTCAAAGCCAAAGCCTTGTATGTTGTAGAGGCAATCAAAGTTTGGATATTATTTTATCCTAACTGGAGTCTTAGGGTGCCTTAGAAAGGAAAGCATGTTGCACTGCACTTAAATGCACTTTGCAGTTTCTCCTTGTGTGGGAGGAAAGGAGGGAGAAGGTCATCAAAATAGTGAAAGCCTCCTGAATGACATGAAGAAGGACCAGAGAACAAGCAAAAACTGGTGTGAAGCAGGCAATCCACAGGGAGAACTTTTTTGGGGGTGGGGAGGTGTCTTTTTGCTTGTTCCTGGAGCACAGCCGACAATAAGAGGGTGACAGTCAGGCCTGACCTTGAGTTATTTCTGTAGGTTTGAAGAATGACATGGACAAGAATGCAATTCAGAGCTAAATTTTTTTCTGGTGGTAATGACTTGCAGAGAGAGCAGCTATGGAAGAACAGCAATAAACCGAAGAGCCGAAAAGGAAATAGATCAGTTAACTGTAAGTAACTGAATCTGTGTTTTTGAGATAAGGCCTAGTGTGAGCAGCCATTGACTGTTTCAGAAGATAAGAGAAGTTGGCAAACTGAAAAGCTTGGCTGATTTTGCTGAAAAAGCCATGAAGTCCCTTACATAGCTTTATGAATGCAATAAGAGTTAAAAATAAGGTTTTTGTGTGTGTGTGTGGCGGGGGGAAACAAGTGAATACATAAAACTGCTTATCCTGTAAGAACATTGCTTATCAGAGATGATGATGTAGTAGTCAAATAGCTTGTTTGGGATAGCTAACATCAGCACTGTGGAAACAAGCCAGAGCCACAGGCTGGTTTCATGCCTAAAGGAAACTGGGTGTGGGTTAGACTAGACACTTGAATAATAATTTTTGTGAATTGTCATCAAGAAGAGGTGAGATGGAGAGCAATTAATAACTCCAAGATATGTTGGAGTTATTTCAGTGTAGTGTTCAAATTAGTGCCAATGACCATGGCTGTTCAGTCACAGGTGGAGGTTATGTTGTAAAATTGCAGCTGACCTGGGAAAAGACTGTTAGTGAAAGCAGCAGTGTAAATGACTGTCGTTTTACTGGTCAGACTTGGAAGCACTGATTCTGGAAGTCAATCTCTAAACAACAGGTCCTTGAACCTTGAACTATTCATTTCAGTGTGCTCTGTCATGAATCAGGCTCACAGACCACACTACTTCTATTGTAAAAAAATTTGTCTTGAATAACTATGCTGGAGTGGGTGGAACAACACTGTCACTTGAGAAAGGAAAATTAGATTTTTTATGTACACACAATCTCTCTCCTAGCCTCTGCAGCTTCGCTTGCCCTGCTAGGGACACCTGGGCCCTGCTGTGTGCTCCCAGCTGTCACTACCTGCACATGAAGTGTTGCTGATGGGGCACCAGAACAGCTGTGATGTTCAGGGAAAGGTGTGAAAGGAAATTATTCTACCCAGCTATAAAGGCTGTGCAGATTTACTCCTATGTAGCTGGAATTTCACGTGGGAATGCATATTCTTCTCCTGGCAGCTATGGACTCACCTGTGTAGGATGTGGTCCTCTTATGTGTGACTCTAACCCAGCCACTGAGTCTGGCTGGGTCCATTTAATTGCTTTAATTTGTATGCATACATGCAATTCCTGATGCTGCTGAGAGCTCCGGATAATAGCTCATACCTGTGGCCTGACTTAATCCATAAAAGACCCAAGTCCGTAAGTGCCTCTGACTATTTAAGGAGATGCTCAACTAAATCTTTTGAAGTATTTGCAGTATTACATACACAGTCTCAGTTTTTAATTGCATTTTACATATGTAATTAGTGTGCCATTAGGGGTCCTTAAAAGGTGGTCCTTTAGTGGTGTTAATTGAGAGAGATTGTATGTTATGGCATATTGTTCTTACAACTTCAAAATAAGTCTCAAGAAAAAAAGCAAAGGATATTGGAGAACTAGTTGTGCAGCCTACCTCTGAAAAAGGCCATTATATAAATAATATATGAAGTACTGAGGCATAAGGTTTATCTGGTGTGTGATGGGAAGGCGCTGTTCCTGGAGGAAGGAATCCCTGTCTGGGGAATCGTGGGCTAGGGCTACAGACTGAGATAGCAAAAACCTCTGGGATACAGGACTACAAGACTTTCTGAAACGTGCCAGGTAATTACTGGACAAATGTTAGTATGGGAATTGAAGCGTTAATTCAGTTTACTCCCTTACCACAGCCAGTGGCTGAGGCCAAGGGGCGATGGGGCTGAGCTGTAGCAGGGTCTTTTGAAGCGTATCAGGAGATAAATGCTGCTAATGGGGTGTTTCATGAATATTCTATTTTACTATCCCAAAGGCAGTTTGAGATAACTGGGTTTAATTTGTGCAGGAATTTGTGCTCAGTCAGTAACCACAGATCAGCAGAAAGGAGTAAGTTACTGTTTCCGTACATTTTTATGACTCAGCCCACAAGCACGCATTTACTTACGCCCCTATTAACAAGAGCACTTGCTCACAATGATCTGCATTTAAAGCAGTGATCTATTTACAGGTGGTACTTAATAGCTGGTTAGTTAATGATGTTCTGGCAAGATAGACTGAGGTGATAGATCCCCTAATATTTCCTGTTCTATTGAGTGACTGGAAGTTTTTTGTCTTTTTTAACACAGCCTTTTCTAAAATAAGATGATTCAAATTATTCATGGATTGTTTGAATCTGCAGATGATTTAGTTTTTATACATGTGTAATGAAAATGCTTTTCCTAGAACACTTTCTCACTATTCTAATATTTAAACTTTAATTGATGCTAATCTTCTGACTAATTAGTTTCTTTTTTCTTTTTCTAGGCTTTTCTGCAATTATGGCTCTTTTCATGATTCACTGCACTTCTGTCTTTTTCCTAGCCTTCTGCAGTTCCTCGGTTTAGAAGATCACTGTATGCGGGGAATACAGAGACAAAATTTATGGGCAGGGTTTCTAAGGAGGTAAAAGTGACGAGGCTACCCAGGCCCTCCGGGGGGTGCGTCTGCATACGGGGTAGTGCAGAGAGGGACGGATGCATCCGCGTGGTGCCTTTACCGGCAGCTGTGCTTGTGCAAGTCGCCAGCCCTAGGTGTGTGCTGTAGATGTGCAGGGACTAAGCGCTGGAGGACCATGCATCCCCATTGCACGTGGGGGGGCTCTTGACGGTGTCTCGGGTGCAGCTTCAGCCTCGCTCCCTGGCAGGGAAACTGCTGGGAGTTCACTGCCGGGGTGCTCACATGCAGCCCAGAGACTCCAAGTTACAGACACAAGGCAAATTCACCCCAAAGCCAACCCTCTTGACATGCTGACTTGGTAACAGAGATGGACCCAGCCTGATATCTAGGACCAGAGCCAAAAAATGAGTTAGGTACCTAAATGTGACTCTAATTTTAGGAGCTATATCTGGAAGATGCACAAACAGTACGATGTCACTGACTGAATGGTTGAAGGCTGGGGAAGTACACAGGGATGCATCATGTGTGCTAGCTCAGGTCTTGCACTTTTCCCTGGGCATCTGCTTTTGGTCCATGCTGGAGATGGGCTTCTGGAGATCCAGGTGCAGGGGCCTTTGGGCGGATCCAGTGTGGCTGCAGCTCTGTTGTGATGAGCACTTCTGTTTCCATGCAGAAGTATGGTTGCTGGAGGAAGAGGTGAAGTTAGTGACCAAAGTTTTGTTGCACATTTAATTATAGTCAAACTTTATTGTAAGTAATACGTAGTCATGAAAGGAGGACACAAAGCTGAGGACTCCTCGTTCCCAACTGGGTGCCCCAAATGGTACATTTTGGAATTAGTCTCTCTTGCTTGTTCTTCTTTTGGACGCATGAATTTTAACTTCTGTGCTGTGCTTTGCCACAGATCTAACAGGAAGGGTTGAGGATTTCTGTGGTTTTTGATTCTTCCATTGCCTAGTAAACACAGTGTCATAGATTTAAGTCCCTCAAGCTAAGGAGGCCCAGAACAAGTTCTGTTTTCTAGCTGACTGCTTTTACAATTAGTTCGTTGAGAAATGCATGTGCTATCACCAACAGTTGGGTTTTTCATAGATACAAGCTTCACTCTGTCTTTCAAAAGAAGATCCATCTTCTAAGGCTTTTCAAAGAATAACAAAATACCCACACTTCATCCAACCTAAGTGGATCGAGATGCCTTTGTATGAGTCTGCAGGTCACTAAGCTCTGGAAAGGATTGAGAGTTTAGCTATAAATGATAATTTACTTGTTGGTGTTTTTTTGTTTGTTTTTTTTTGTTTTTTTGTTTTTGAAAACAGCAAAGCAGCATGCCTTGGTTTTGTGGTGCAGAACAGGACTAAATGTGGCGGGACTTCGGTCCTATATCTTAGCCATAATTCTGTATTACCTCTGTGTGTGTGTTGGGGGAGATAGCCATGTGTTTTAACGCTTTGTATTTTTGGTTTTAGAAAGGCATTCTCAGAATATGGCTCAGTCCTAGGGAAGTGAAAAATAGGCAAACAGATGCCTGTGCTAAATAGTGCTACCCTTTTAGAATAGCATGAGTTTCTATTTAAAACTTGTATTATTTTGGGAGAGTAAAGGGGGAGGTGGAGGACTGAGGAGCTGTAATGGATAGAAGAGCTGCCCAGGCTTTGGAAGAGATATTTGAAACAAGCAATTACTTTGGGGAATGTGGGTGATTAGCTTGAAAACTGCCTGTGAGTTACCTGAAATATGGGAGAAACATATATATTTTTAATGTTCCAAATCTAAAACTGCTAATGTTTGGGGTTTTCTTCTAATTTTGCCATACTGCCTGCAGAATTAGCAGGAGGGCATGTTAATAATGTGTCACCTCTAGCTCTTAATAATTCATGTCTAGGGATGCAGTTCTAGTTGGCTTTGCAAGAACTGCAGTTACCTTGGAAAGTGTGCGGTGGCAAACTTCCTGAGCCCTACCGGCAATTCCTGCCTTGTTTTAGTCCGCTGGGCATTATGTGCATTCTGTGATGTGGGTGTAAGCTGCACAAAGTGAAAGAGTGCAGATTCCTAGCCTCTCTGAAATTTAATCAGAACAGATCTACCTAACTGCAAAATCCTCAGTTTATTAGTGAATAAAAGGAGCAAACAGAAAACTGTTTTTTTAACTCGTACGGGCTCACAAGACCTAATGTCAGCTCAGTATTTCGCAGATGGGATCATTTGTCCAAACTCTTTATCAGTGTGTTGGATGCACACCCCAAAGTTCCTCTCCCAGTTCTGCCAGAAAATGGAGAATTTACGCTCTATTTTTCCCTTACTTGCAGTTTGCCTGAAGTTAGTGGTCTCCCAGGGCTTGGCGGTCGTCCCCCACAGTGCCTGGGGACTAGTCTAGGGCCTCGAAATGTTCACGGTCCTGGGTTTTGGTACCAAGGGCCAGAGCTGAGCAGGGACCGTCTGTTAGGTGCTTGTAAGGTGCTTACAGGGCATGCTTTATTTGAGAAATAAATAGGACGCTAGCCTTACTACTGCTCGGTGCTGGAAGCCAAAGGTGGCAATAACAGAGTGTCCCATGGCCCGGAGGTGTCTCGGTCTGGCGTGTGTCATTCCCAAAACAGTCGCCAATTCCTTGTCTTTCCCAAGAATCCCTTAGCAATTGCGTTGGTAGTAGAAAGCAAGGGGAAATTGCCATGCGATTGTAGCTGGTGGGGGCAGCAGAGGAGAGTCTTGTTTTTTGGCTTTGATTCCTTCTGTGGAAGGATGTCACAGACGATGGATTGGATCAGCCAAGAAATGGTTCTTTTTGCTCTGCTTGATGAGTGTTTTGGAGAGATACAGAACTGTAGTTAATGCATAGTCCTAGGCTCTGTGGAAAGGGCAGGTCTGGGCTTTTGGAGGGGATGGTGGTTTTTTTGGTTTTGATTTTTTCCTGTTGTCTTTTACTGCTATGTGATCCGATTTTAATCCTACTTTGTATGCTGCTAAAGCTATCTCTCAAATGTCAAACATGGGATTGTGTTTAAGTTTCCGCTGCTTTTTTTCTGCATTGCTATCACTTAAAAAGTGCTGCAGAAATTATTAACGTTAACTCTTCTATTTAAAAACAAGCCCTAAAATTAGAAATGTTATACTTCTAATTTGGCTTCCACCAAGAATGAAAGTTAAAGATGTGCTAGTTATGAATTATTAAAAGACATGGTTCACTGGTAATTTTAATTTTAAAACTGGCATTTTGGAAATGGTTTCATCAAATGCATATGGAAATAACAGTGATGTTTCTTAGTCACATTAGTGACTGGATTTTTTTTAGACTGTCACATGAAGGTGAACAATCTATATGAAATATTTTCTTTCATTTTCTTATTTGCCCTTATGTCGTTGAAAAATAATGTAGCAGGATAACTTAATATTTCAAAAAAAAATTAGGCAGGCTCTGATTCAGCAAAATAATTAAACATGTCCAATCTGATCCAATGCATCTAGATGAACTAGACTCTAAATAATACATGGTACCTCCCTCCTCTCCTCCTAGTATACTTGATCCTGGCTGTACGGCGTCAGTGAAGGTGACAGTGTTGTGCTGTACATGCTAATTACTCTCCGGCTGCAAGAGATGATCAGCATCACCCTATAGGTTTGTGCAAGATCTGCAGTTCTGAATGGCATGTTCCCACCTGAGAACTAAACTCTTCAGCAAAAATCCCTGCTTTGCCTTCACTGATTAGTCACTCTGTGTGAATGACTCATTTACCTTTATTGTGCCCCCACTGTATGGCGGGGGGAGAGCTCTTCCATCAGCTACTGTGATAGCTCCTCTTGAGCAAACGTCCCATTCGGTTCAGCATTTCCTTTTGTCCCTGTTAGTAGGACATCTGAAGAGTAATGGTGAGTAACTAGTTGGTTTCTGCCATGGCTTGGCTGCCTGGGCTAAGTTCAACCTTCAGAAAACTGGAGACAATTCCCCTGAAGGTGGCTAAGTGTCTGGTACAACACATTCACGCTTTTGTACCACGGTGGCAAACCTCTTAGCAAAATCTTGGCTAGACAGATGTTACCACCATACAGGAATTATGCTTGAACCTGCAGATCTGCACAGCTGGCTGAGGACAAGGGTGCAGCGCAGTCAAAGGCGGGACTGCACCTTCGAGCCCGCTAGCTTCGATGCTGAAAAGCGCGTAGCTGGGATAGCCCATACTGTGGGGTGGGCTCCCCGTTTGGACAAATATCCAACTAGGTCCGGCAGCCTGCAATGAATTCGGTGCCAGCGCAGCTGAAAGTTAGCTCCTGTACAGCTGCCTGAGGAATAGTCATCCTTCGGTCCGCCGGGGAGACTAAGCCACTTCGTGTTCAGGCAGGAGTACTCGCTCTGGTGGCACGGACGGGTTTTAAACGAAAACCAAAAGCTGGTGTTTCTTTGCTAGTCCTGTTACTCAAACAGGACATCGAGAGCAGGGCCAATGCATCACAGCGGTTTGGTTTTGGGGGGGTCACAGATGGAACGAAAGCTTTACGCTGCTTTCTGCCTGCCTTCATGCTGTCTCCTCAGGCATTACAGTCTCACTAAGCACCCGCAGATTGACTATCCTCAGGACACAGGAAGAAAAAACATGCACTCAGGCTGGCATTTCTGTTACTCCTAGCAAGTGGGATTCACTAGATACAGGTCACTAGAGACAAGTTATTCATGCAATTATAAGGGATCGTTTGAATCTAAAATAAGAGTGAACTAGCCATAACGCTGCTGTCAGCATCCTGTTTTCATAAAGTGGCTGTACCATCTCTTCTGCCTATTTTTCCCTGGTTCCCTGCCCCACCTAACAGCTGTATAATATTTTTGAGGGTCTTTTCCCACTGACACAAACCTCCAAAATTAAAAGCTCTTTGGAACATGTCCTGTCTTTTCCTCCTCTTTGTATAACAAGGGCTTGGTCCCTGCCTGAGGCATTCTTTCATTATAACAATGGAAAAACTAGTATAATAATTTTATGAAGTCAGATAGGATCTAATGAGTCACTGAGTCATATCTCAAGAACATTACCACAAATTCCAAGATCCATCATTAGTCATGAATTGTCACGGTAAAGGATTGAGTCCTGCAGATCTCTTATCATTACAAAAAATTTGCAGGGAGAGTTAATAACTTGTATTAAGCCAATGATACACTTTGGTCAAAAAAAAAAAAAAAAAAAAAAAAAAAAAAAAAAAGGCAAAGGCTCCAGAGCGCATAAATCCTTCTCCAGATCGACACAAAACATTGCTGCTCTTCTCTGTAGAACTGTGCAATATTCTGCTCTATGCTCCTGGTAGCTGCCAGGGTTGGTCTTTATATAATTATTATAATATAATTCAGATGATATTAATTCTAGCTTATTAGAAGTTTTGAAATAAAGCCGATGGTTGAAAAGTAAAACTGTACTGCTTTTAAACTGTTAAGGAATCCATTCTCCAGCACCAATATATTCATTTTGCACATTGTAAATAAGATATGATTTATATTTACAAACTTCTCTGAAAACTTTTGCATTAGTGTATTCCTTTTTCTAGGCATCTTTATATATTCACTGCCTCTCATAATGTGTCTTCCCTCAACAGATGGTGTTGTGGAGAGCACAGCCAAGTTTTTTTTTTAGCACCTGTGAGAATGGGGAAAAACATACTGTCCCAAGATGTCCATAACCCACACAAGTATTAGGAGCCAGTATACGAAATTAAATGGATACAGATGCTTTTTTGTTTTTACATCAAGAATTTTTCTGTAACGTTTTGGATCTGGATTACCATTTATAAAAAGACCGTGGCTGTGTATCTGAAATGGTACCGCCAGATGCCGATGATTGATTAGGCTAATGAAGAAAATGACAGTTTGAGCAAACATACTTTATTTTCTATTTACAGCTAGCTAGGGAAGTAGACCTGGAGTTATTTTGGCTCAGTTGACAAGCGGCAAGTCATTAAGCCCTGGTAGCTTGGTTACTTTCAATTATGTGCCCATAAAGTTAGTGCAGAAGAACCTCTTGATTTAGAGGAAAACAGGGCCTGAACAACCTAGGGTTCACAGGAGGCTTCACTTCTCTGGGCTGCCCTTGTACAAATAGATGCGCTGAAATCATTAATGCTGTCTTCAGAGGCAAGTTTTGTGGAACTGGACCCGGAATGGGGCGAGGAAAAAAAATAAAAGCACTTTACAGTGTATCTAGTTTTATGGGTAACTGGTAACTTTTCAGGGTCTCTCAAGGCTGTAAAGCAGCTATTAAGCCAGCTCATAGACTAGTTAAATTGGGCATTAGGATTGTTCTGCATTATCAGGATGGTAAAGAATGAATATATGCCTATATATAGGCAAATCTGTCTTGGTCATTTTGTGTTTGATGTTTAGAAAGTTTTAAATGCACATGCGCAAACAGGGGGACTAGTAATTATAAAAGGACTGTACTTTTAATATGAGCACTTAACTGAATGAGCTGACCTTGCGTTTTGAGTTTACTTTTTAAAAAATGCAAGACCAGCATGCAGCATCTGCAGCCTAGTTACCCATGCAGAATTGAAATGGTGAGCAAGCATTGTTCTTTTTATGTACATAAAAGACTATTACAGGGAGTCCAGAATGTGCATTTCTAACACCCTAGAGGTTATAATAGAACAACTGACTTTGCTCTTACTGTGGCAGTGAGTGAGCTAAAAGCAAAGACACATACCTAATCCTATTGAGTATTGCTTTTAAAAATGCTAAAAAGCATTGTGTTAAATCCTCAGATATAGTCAGTATCTTTCTCTTAAGATCACCTTGGAAAATCATTGAAATGTAGAGGGAAGTCCTTAGTGCCAGCTTTGCTTTCACTAATTGCTGTGATCAAAGAATTCTTTGTAAGTAGTGTTTAATCAACACTCATTATCTGAAACCAGCAGCCTGAGTTAGATAACTTCCCATTGTATTTTATACAAATTCGTTGCTTATTACTGTTACAAGCTAATTGGAAATTAAGAGTTAAAATAGATCTTTTTCGCTGAGGTGTATTGTGAATGGTTTGTCTGTTTTGAGCAGAAGTGCCGGGTTTGCTGCCTAGGCACGCAGCCACCAGATTGAGAGTGCTATAAAGAGCTATGGGAAAGAAGCACACCTCTGTGGTACTGCCTGAAAAGCAGTCCTCTGTATTTCTAGGACATTACAGCATTGCTATAAACAGTATCCACTACTCTCTAAGGAAAATGGAGAATGTTTTTTGTTAAATTCATACCCTTAACAACTTCAAGAACGAGTGCCTGCAAGCAGCAATATGACCTGCCTTCTCCTTCACGGGAACTTCTTCCAAGGCAAGCATCCAAGCAGGTATAGGAAATATTATTCACCTATCCAAACACTGCCTTAGTGTTTCAAAACTTCCTTTCTTGATATGTGAACATAAGTTCAGGGGTTCTAAGTTAACCTAATTTGATTATAAATATGGTGCAGTGCAATTAGTGTGTGGTGTCACTTATGGGAAATAAAGCCCTTAAGCACTCTGAAATGCTTCCTGGCTCTAATGAGGAACCAGAGGGCAGATCTACAGTGTAACCTAGAACTGGTTCTGTCTTACAAAGGCTTTTAAATTTCTCCCCCCCCCCCCCCAATGTCAATGAAAAGAAGTAAACTGACACTTTCAGAAATATTTCCTCTGTTAAAAAGCAGCCTCATAAAAATCTTATTTCTTACCCCCTCCCCCCCCAAAAAAACCCTAGAAAACTGTTGTGAAAATGCAGTTATCTTAGGAAGTTGCTTTTACAATTAACATCCCTCCCCCGGACCCAAGTCTTTGGATTGTAAAGTAAACGAAGAATTTTTCATGACAAATATTTCTTTTCCATCCTCCCCTCCATGTTAGCAGAAGAGGACTTGATGAAGTTTTCTGACAGCTCCGTAACAGAAAGACATTTTAAAAAAAACTTAGTTGAAGAATTTTACAATCTGTTTAAAATTGCAGGGAAATCCGGTTAGAGCAGAACAGAGTTTGTGCAGAAAAGTGTAATTTATTATCACTTGAAAGGTTCTTTCTGAGCTTTGTTGAACTTGTTTTCCAGCTAAGTCGCAACTTTCTGTTTTGGGAGAAAAAATCCTAAATCCTAATCCTCTAATGTTTGCATAAGAGCAGAATTTATGAGACTTGGGATTTTTCCAAAGATGTCTGGTTTTATAATGTATAAGCACTGCAGTCCACTATCTCTTTCCTTACTCAGTTTGAAGATAGTGACTTATGGGAGTGGTAAAGTATAACTTGTAAGCTAGTTCAGCAGTAGTTTTTATGCACCACTGATTAGATACATGTGTATATATACACAATTTCTAACTGCTTTCTGGAATTAGTTCCTTGTGAGATTGTGATGACTTGTCCTCTAAGGAAATTTAGCTCATGAAATGCAGATAATTACATTTAGTTCCAAAGAGCAACCTTATACTTTGACACCATTGATTTGTAGAAGGTGTATGTGGCAAATGTAGAGCAGAAATGAACTCTGGCATCTTCAAAGGCTGTTGCATGTGTGGGTTGGTTGGGCCACAGCAGGATTTATGGCTAGTGTTAATTGTAAAAACATAGTCTGCTGGAATAGCAACAATTTGCAACTGAATGTTGCCCAGACTATGGCTTCTAGTTTGAAAGTAATAAAATTTACAGGCTAGTTTAAGGGAGATGTTAGCCAAGATTAACTTTAGACACGAGTGGCTCGGGTTGCTTCTGCAGGCGGGTGGGGAGAGGCTCCTCCAGCAGGCAATCCACAGCCCCGGCAGCCTAGGCAGATGGGTTTCCTGCACTTTGCCTTTCTGGAGACCTTCCCCCAGCCCAAACCAGCAGAATAAGAAATATTCCTGTATCTGGAGTAACGTGTGTATCTGTAAAATAGCAGCTTTTCTCCAATTTGGGAGTCCTTTGTTGGGCCAGAGGTCAGACATAACTAAAGTAACATAACATAAAGACAACCTCAGGTTTGCCCCATTAAGAATATAGGTTGTGGAGGTGGGTGATGCTACCTGGTGAGAACCCCTCTGATGTACTTTTCTCTCCATCACCCACTGGAGCTGCAAAATGAGTTCCTGTTCTTAGAATTATTTTAAGTACAGAAGAGCTTTAGCCTTGTGAAAACTGGAATCTGGAAAGGATCCAAGAAATGTATCTTATTTACTCTTTGGAGAGGATGGCATGCTGATTTATAGTATGTACAAAGAGACAATGGGCATTTCTGTAATAAAATGTTATGCTCCCAAGTGTGCTATCAAAAGTATTCCCTCTGCATGCGGACAGTGTTCTCACAATAAATGGATTTGATTATACTCCAATAAGTAGATCATAAATCCAGAAAAGAAATCCAAGGTGACAGGATTAGTAGAGTGATAATGCCAAAATCCTGTTATGATCCATTAATATAACATAATGGAGTGCAATCTGAGTTTTCCAGTATGAACTTGGAGACTAATCTTTCTGTACGGATAGCAGCGTTGAAAACTTTTTGTACCATACCGTAATATCTCCTTACCATAGTAATCGTTATACCTACATTTGTGTGTTCCTCACAGTATTTGTTTTATACCACAGTACCCCCCCAAATATTTTTAAGCTGTCTCACAGAAATAGTTACAGCTAACTGTAACTTTTGTGCATAATCAGCTTTAAAATACCCATCATTGCCTGGCAGAAATTCTTGTTAATATTAATGGAAACACTGCTTGCAGTTTGGTACTTTTTTTATCGTAGCAAATGTATTTTGATAGCTTTTTTAGCAAGAGACTATTAGAATAAAGGGTTGAACGAGAAATGTTTTTCTTGGCCCTAAAAGCATGTTACCAATTTTTCCATTGCAAATCATGATTACGAGTCACAAAGTGAAAATAAGTAAACGTGTAAATACTTCTGTTCAGCCTAGGTCTAGAACGGCATCTGGGGACTCACTGGGCTATGGTTTAGGCTGGTACTGACAGCAACCACGTCGCAACATTTAAGACTAAAAGGGATATAACTGCATATGGAATAAGAATGAGGCCTATGGCAAGTGTTTGCGCTTATCCTGGCAAAGACCAATGAACTGGACTTATGGCTGGAAAAGGGAGAATCCATTGCATTGCATTTGGAAGCGCCAGAAAGTTTACTAGACTTTACCTGCAAGTCTAGGCCTGTGAAGAACGAGTAGTGTAAGTATAAAATGGGGTAGAGCAATAGTTGGGTTTGGACTAGGAAAGGCTGAAGAATGAGCTTTGCACCTTGGCTTCCATGGGGTGAGTGAGCTAGGCTTTGGGCTCACGCCAGCGGGGACTTGTCATTTCTATATGTGGGGTCTGGGATTCAAAAGGGTTGGTAGAAGAGTTTGGGTCTGGGCTAAAGTGTGTTTTGGTTATCAGGTGCTGAGGAGCTAAGCTTACTGTTGGTATAACAGGACTGTGAAGTGAGCCTCAACGATGTTGTCCGTGGGGGCCACATGAAAGACGTAGGTTTGGAGCTGTGGGAGGCTGCTGGGGTGAGAGAAAGACAGGGCTGTGCCTGGTCGAGCTGGCTGAGAGGCATGTCCCCTGGGCCAGCTGAGCTAGGAGGGCTGCCAGCGCAAGGACCACCTTGCCCAGTTTCCATCTGAGGCTGGCAGGAGCAGCGGGCAGAGCTAGAAAGAGGGCTGGGGTCATGGGGCTGGGGTTGGGCATGGTCCGGGTTGATGAACGTGTTCCAGAAGGGTTGTCTGGCTTTGAAGGCTGGGTCTTTCGCTCTTAAATCTCATTGAGTTTAAGTCTATGGCTAGGACTAGCTCAGGATTAAGTTATCTTTGGGTCAGGAGGATCCTGCAAGGTTCTGAACCAAGCAAGGTTCAGAAAGATTTGCCACTGATTAAACTGGATTCGACCATCACTACACAGATAACATTCGTTATTGTGAGTGAATTAGTATCCATAGATTTTTGCTTAACTTTGTCTTTATGCTATGTACATGGAAGGTCTAACCCTTGAAATCTTTCTCTTGTTGAATGGCTTATACAGTTGAGGGCTGGGGAGTTGATTTGGAGCATGCTTTTGTACACCAGAGAATACCCTAAGATTGCCATAACAGCAATACAGAAAAACCCAAACAGATTGCTTTTTTACCCAGTGCTTTCTCCCAAAGTACCAATTATTCTGGTGTTTTGTTTCCTTTGCAATATCATCAGCCAGTGTCAAGAATGGGTCCTACCTGGTTTGCTAACCAGACCCCCCCGTAATTGTCAAGATTGTGTCCCCACAAAATGACGTACAGCTTTCAAGTTCACTCTGGCATCTACGCAAGGATGCTTAATGTACACAGCTAGTGCAAAACTAATAATCTATTTAGCTAGTTATATAGCAGTTGATTTTCTAGTGCTGATAACAAAGACTGTGCCTAATAGATGCATATATAAATCTATACCAAACTCAGCTAGTCAACATTGCCTCTGTTGAGAAGAACAAAAAATTTTTGGTGGCTATTGCAGTCTGTCAGTTTTTCTAAAAGCTTTGTGAAACTGTTTAACTGAATATGAAGGCAGCTTTCCCTTGTGATTCTTGCCCTGTGCAGGTGTCAGCAGCAAGGGGTGGAGATCAAAAAAACCAGAGTGCATCTGGGTTTATAGGCTGGAGATCTTCACCCATCGAAGCAAGATGGTGTAAAACACTTTCTTGAGTTTGAGGTTAAGCTGTCTGTGGAGACGTAAACAGTTTCACTCCAGGTTCTTCATTCCAAAATCTCTCTAACTCTATAGGAGCTTTAATTTGATTATACAGTTTGACTGTAAACCTTTAAAGAGAAGAAATCTTGTTTGGCATGCTTTATCTCCATTTCTGTACATGACACCCACATCAAATTTAGGCCATATAATTGAAGACCAGAAGTTTTTTTGGATTTTGTTTTAACAGGAAAGAGAGATAAGTTATTGACTGGTTATTATTCTTATTTATAATTTGTATTTATGTCCAAACTCATCCTCTTTCTGACTGTGACAGGATGCTACACTTCATGCTATAATTTTGACTTATGTCATGTCTGGAGTTATGGATCATCTGAAATCATGGATG
Source organism: Dromaius novaehollandiae (assembly GCF_036370855.1). Classification (NCBI taxonomy): domain Eukaryota; kingdom Metazoa; phylum Chordata; class Aves; order Casuariiformes; family Dromaiidae; genus Dromaius; species Dromaius novaehollandiae. Next base: position 34,185,481 of record NC_088132.1, read on the forward strand.
CAGCCAAGTGCAATTCTTTTTCTGTTAGAAAGTTATGTCAGTATCTGTATTTAAAAGAGGGATTTCTACCCTCGTACAGACAGCTCTTAAATTATATTCAAAAAGATTTGTCTTGAAAGCACCACAATGTGTGTGAAGCGCATTACTGAGCAATAACGCGTCACAGGAACTGTGCTGAGAATTACTTTCCATTGCTGTCAAAGAACAATTACTGCCTTGTGTCAGAAAGCATGGTGTACTCCCAACCGGGCTGGATTTTTACCAGTATATTGGTGAACAATGGATGTAGACTGAAGGGATGAATCTTCAGCAAATCAAAATCCCTACCCAAGGCAGATGTCACAGTTCAGAGTAATGACACGTTGAAATACTAACTTTCTGTGCGGGAAAAGAAAAAGAAACAGTTTTCACACATCTTGTACGAATCTTATTTATTCTAGTTCTGACCAGATTCCTGGTAGGGAACGTTGCCCTTTCTGGCATGTATTTGGAGTCAGAAATATCTTTTCCACTGAAGAGGGCTATTAGATATCTAAATTCCATGAATTTTAGCCACTGCAATTATGTATACCCAACTTTGAATTATGAACCAACAAAGATGTTGCTGAAAGACTTACTGTATTGGCTTCACACTAAATAATATATATGCATTTCTCTAACGGTGAGCATATTAAACTCTTGTGGGGGCATCAGCTGTCCTCTTGGTCTGTCTATAGAACTGCAAAAAGGCATCTGCTGTTGCAAAGCCAGGAACCGCTGAGAAAGGAAATTTTTACTGTGGCCCTTGAACTGGTAAGCAGTTGTGTTGAGGGATGTTAGGAAGTGTGTAATCCATTTCTGCAATTATCCCCTTCCCTGTTTTTACCAGGGGTATGTAGACTTTACTGTGAGTGTGACTTTTTGGTGGTGGTGGTGGTACTCATGCTAAATGGGCGGAAATTATTCTGGCGGGGGAAAATCATGCTGCCGGGCTCTTCCTGGCATTACTCCTTCGTACTGGGCTTACCTTGGCCCAGGTGACAACTGTTCCCGGGGCGCCTCTTTGGTAAGGTTATGCAAACAGCAGGAAGGCTGTGCACATGTTGCTCTCGGGATGTGGCATCGAGTAATGGTGGCACCCACCTGCTAAAGACCCATGAGCCGAGATATTTGCATTATTTCCCTGCTGGCCGAAGTGGATTACAGGCAAACTGGTACTTTGGAAACAAGCGATGCGCCAGCCCCCTTATTTTTTCACGGTGCTTCCTTTGCCCGTCGGCGCTGCCCCTTGCTCTCGCTGCCCGGATGGGGTTTGTGGGAAGGGGCGGTGGGGGGTGCCGGGCCAGTGCTGCGAGGGGTGGCAGGCAGAGACGCTGGCCTCCGCTCTGCTCTCGCGCCATCCTCCTGAGCTCCTGCTGCATCACGAAGAAAAGCTGGCCAGAAGGAAGGGAAAGCACTGCCGAGTTTAAAGTTAGGAGAGCTGAGGCTGTCGATGAAAGGAGCCCTCCCCTTTCTTTTACCGCTGCGTGAAGCTGCTCTGCAAGGCTCACGTCTTGGGAGCATCTCCGTCCTGTTGAATCCTGGTGTTCAGCCTGGACACTCGGTCTGAAGTTTGTGTAGAAGGGCTTGGTTGCTGTTCCCTGAACCGCTTGTGAGTTGCTCTTTGCACTGCTAATTCTTGCCGTTCCAGCACTTGATTGTGAGGAGAGGTGCTGAATAACGCCTGACGCCCAGCCCCAAGCCATGGCTCGTGGTTTGTTGTGTTGTCAGGTCAAACCTTCCACCCCTTGGATACCGCTAGAAACCGTTTGACAATAGTGGTTGAAAGTGCCCTGCTCAAATGACTCCATGTTCTGCCTGTGAATTTTTAAGGAGAGATTTTTAAAGTTAACACCTTTTAAAATTCATCTCTTTAAAACCCATTTCTTTGAGAGATGAGTATCTGCAGGTAGCTATTATTGAAGCCGAGCAAATCATCTTTATATGGGTTTATCTGAGTACAGTTGAAAAGCTAAAATTATGTATTGCTACTATATATGTCAGGTGAAATACTTGCAGGAGGGATTTAAACATGCACCAAATGGTATGAGTAGCTGATGGATACAAGGGACTGGGAATCGAACCTGCAGGAATCCATTGTTGCTTGCTTTTTTCCCCCAAAGCCTTCCTTGGTATTCTCCATGGATGTAAGAGCTTCCCAGTTTACAGCATGCTGGGACGTAGGAGGTTTTAACCCACCCGTGGATGCACTGCTTGACTGCAATATGAATCTCTTTGTCTACGCAGGGAGATGACAGGATTTCACCCAAGCAAAATACATTTGCAACTAATGTGTTGGGGAGATCCCAAGGGTAACTTAGAGCCCACGATAAAGGCTGCAAGTGTAAACACTCACAATTTCCTCTCTTTGTATTTTATCCTGTGTATTTTATCATGTCTAAACAAACTAAATTTCCAAGAATGCAAGTCTCTTTTTTTCATTGAAACTGTTTGTCAAAATATGAAAGCAACAGTACTGTACTTTCCATCTGCCTATAATTTTTTTGTATGGTTGTGTGTATGTGTTAGCATACTAGTAAATACATGAGTGCTCATTCAAATAATCTCTCCCCTCCTGTCTTTGAATGGTGCCAAAGGATTGGCCCAAACTTTGCAGAGAAGTTTAAGGAAAAGTACTCCGTCCCAAAGAACTTGGGATGACTGACAACATATGAATGGATGTAAGAGAACAAAATGCAACTCAGCTGAACAGATGAGCTTAGCGTGTGGCTCACTGTTGTCTGTCCTCGTCGTTTTGAAATTTCTTCATAGTGACCTATAGTCATTCCACCCTGTTAATATTTCTGCAGTGGAAAGATTTGAGATTCCAGCAAAATTGGAGAACAAATTTGAGGGAGGTAAAAAGCCACCTGGGTCAGCACTCGAATGAACACGGGTTTGTAGCCTAATAGGCAATGCTCTGTCCTGGAAAGGTGATATTTGCAGTTGTGGCTCATTAGGCATCTCGTGTCCATCCCTCAGCCACCAGGTAGTATATAAAATACTGCATCTTTCTGCTTCTATAGTGTCAAAGGGAGTTCAATCCCAAATCACCCAGCTTTGTGGGGATCTGTGCAGTTTAGCGAAGAGTCTGGAACAGTCCCAATGTCATTTTTACACTACATCTCTGACTCTTTCAGGCAACATATGCAAAATGAGCCTTAGCGGCCCTTCAGAAGGCTGCTTTTGTGCCCCTTGGAGAGGCAGGCTGATCATCTCAAGTGACAGCTTTTGTGAGGTTCATCTTTATGACAGAGTCTCAGAGTAACTAGGTGAAACCAGAAGGGCACTGAAGATCCAGGGATGAAACCAGATGTGAGGCCCAAGCCAAAACTGAAAGTCCTTGCATCGCCTACAGTTATCGAACGGCTTGACCTACTTTCTATCTTAGTTTACTAGACCTATTGTAGTGAACCGATTGCTCATCCACAAAAGTAGCGCTGGCATAAAATATGAAGCAAAATAATGCAATAATTAAACTACAGATTACAACTAAGTACAAACAATCCCAATCTATTTCTTTGCTTTTAACTGTTGCAAAAAAGACCAAAGAAAGCCTGTTAGGACTCCAGTTTTTGTGAATCCATGATAATCTAGCAACAACTTTTGTCTTCAGGAACACACCACTAATGACACTGCAGTGCATTAAAATTCCTCTCACTTTATTTTTATTAAAAATCTGTTTTTATAGCCATGCTTTATCTAGCCCTTTTTGCCCAATAGGATGATAATTAATTTTGACTAAAATTCTCAGTTAATTAGTGTGAAGTGCAATTACATCTGTTATGTCATCCAGGTTTCTGTTCTCATCAGAAAACATTTAATGATGATCATTTGCAGTCTACTCTTTAAATGAATATTATTCAGGTAATTTTTGAAAATGGAGTGAAATGTAAATTTACAATTCCCTGTAGCTTTATGGATGAAATGGGTCTTTGTTTTACCATAATTATTAATACTTTAGAATATGATGTTAGCCGAATGATTAGATGGAATTCTAACCTTTTTATAACAGATTGGGCTAAAGTATTCCTGTATTTTCTTTTTTTCATCCTGCAGAGGACTTTATCTACATTGTCCATAGAATTCAATCCATGTTTATGTCAGACATATGGCCTTGTCTACAGATTGGGCTGAAAGTGGCGAGTCAAGAAAATCTGTATCCTGTCATCCATTGTCTGATATACTCTGTAGTTCTTGATCAGGTCACTTCACCTGTATTTCCCTTTACTAGCTGTCAGTGATTTTCCTTATAAAAATATTAGCTCTTTTAAGCAGGTCCCATTTTTGTACACAGCGCAATGGCACCCTGATGCCCACGGGGGGCTTTTAAAGAAAAATATTAGGCAAATAATTAAAAGCAGTAACAATTACCGGATTGAACTAGAGCCAGAGTGACTGCTCACACAGTGTGATCTGTGGCTGATCCCTGAAGAGTTTGAACATCATGATGATGCAGGATCATTAACACGATGTGGGAAGCAGTAGGGCTGACGACAAACCGAGAGGCTGGCTTTCGTGGTAAACTGCTGATGGCTGAGGTGGACACTGGGGAATGCATTTTTTTTCTTTTAGTGCTTAGCAGTTAATTTTATTAAGTATGTTGTCAGCAAATAACACTTGTTTAGTTTGTATCTTTTGCTCAGGAGCGGAGGATACCTCCCCGTTGTCTCAACAGGAGAATAGCAATGGAAATGGGATATGGCAGACAGATTACTGAGGAAAGGAAGAGCTTGAACTACTTCAGCTGAAGCCAGAGTGCATTTAGTTGAGGTATTTCAAGGCTGAATTTTCAAAATGAATTCTTTTTTTAAAATTTGTATGTCAAAAAATTTTTTTTCTGATTTTTCCTTGCTATTTCTGTGTGCACAGAGTTTTGAGAGGAAGGTAAGAGGGAGGAAGCCCATTTTCTAGCCACTCTTTTTAATAGATGCGCAAGCTGGGGAGCAGCGTACCTCTTGAGACTTAGCGGAGGTGCCTGAAATGGAGTGGGTTCTTTCTGGTTTTGTTTTGTTTTTTAACAAATGACCGAACAGCTTGCTCCGTCCTGTGTGCTATAGCAAGGGGAGAGGGAGGAGTTTGCATCTAAAAAAAAAAAAAAATCCAAATTGCTGAGGTGAAAGCAGTGCAAAGCCAGTAGACGATGAGAAATTCTGGCCAAGCCTGTCTGCTGCAGACAGACCTGGCCAGAGTTGGCCTTTGTTGGCCAAACTCCTGCCGCAGCATCTCCTATCCTGCCTCATATTCCGTGAACAGTCTGTCCTCGTCGTAGTTCAAGCATCAGTGTTGACTTGGCCACAAATAGCGCCACTTAAAAAGCAGAGCACGCCTCAAAGCAAAATGTGCTAACCAGTGGCTACGAGAGGTTTGTAGTCTGTGAGCTGCAATCAGTCTTACTATTAGACTCTCAAAGGTCTTAAATCATTGGAGAATCTTCTTGGGCGTAGCGACAGCAGCGTGCTTGTTCTTCTCTTCTGCCACTGATGTCCAGTGGTGAAGCACCGCCAGAAATAACAAGTGTAAGAGACGTTGATTTGGAATCGGTGTCCTACAGGAATATTTACTTGTTCTGCTCAGAGCAAATACAGCATCGAAGAAACATCTAGCTAGGCTAGTGCCAAAGCCATCGTGAACACCAGGACAGTTGTCACTGTGGGTAGTTTAAAGAAAAATACTAATGTTGTCAAAGCCCCTCTTTTAGGGGGCTTCAAACCCTAATGTTACACATAGTATTTGGATGTGCCTTTTCGATGCAGGATCCCTCCCTCCTTGTCTCTCTCAAAACTGCATGACGTCAAATTGCTGCTTTACCTGTGTTGTGTGTGCAGCTAGTCCACGCTGTACTCTGCGTTCTCCAAAGCACACCCCAAGCGTTCCAATTGCTGTCTTCCTCTTAACTCCAATTCCAGGTTGCTTATGAATTGCAAGCTTATTTAATAAATCAATCCACTGGGATGTCAGGCCAAAACGCCTAAAAACAAAAGGGCACAAATTAATTTAAATAGCTTATTTTTTAGGGGTTTTGTGCATAATTATAAATAATTCCATATGCCTGCAAGATGAATCATCAATAGAAGATTGTTTGGAGTACACTGATGAAATATTTGAGCCCAAGGCCTTGATTTTCATTACTCCTAAGAAAAATTTTATTGCTCTTGAGTCTGAGAAGTTGTTTTGAAATGATGCAAAGAACTTGTAAATAACCTGAGGTTTATTTCCTGTCAGTAAGCCTTTTTTAGCTGAAGTATAAAGGCTTTTGCCAACACATTTTGAGCTTAGAAATATCACAAAATGGGAAACTCATTTAGGCAGGTAACAAGATAGCGTAGCATGCACAGTGCTTTTTGTGGCACACCACTGTTTTAGTGGTACTATCACAGTAATTAGGGGTGTGTGTGGGGGGGTGTTCTTCACCTGGGGGTGGTGTCTCGGCGGCTGCTTGGCGGCAAGATGCACACGCGTGTCCTCGCCGTGTAACAGCTGGGGCAGACGAAGGCGGACAGGATATGGGCAAAATCAAGTGTGACCAGGCAGCACCAAGCAGGCGCGTTTATCCGCTTGCTGCATGCGCCTATGCAGTGGGGCGGCTCCTGGGCAAAGCTGTTTGGATTCTTATTTTGTAAACAGCTTTGGCTGTTCAGATGCGTTTTTCGTTTGATTGCGTTCCTCAGATCCCCAGCAGAGCGCGAAGGTTCAGATCAACACCACTGGGGCTTTTTTACTGCAATTCAGCAGTTGCACGACTCGCTTGTGATGTTGATTAAGCTTAGTGTCTGCCAAGTAAGTGTAAAGGCTGTGGAGAAAGAAGGCAGTGCTGCCTTTGATGTTTTCCTGCACTACTTTTTTCTGTTACTTACAGAAGAAAAATTTCATCATTTCTAAGCTACATTTCTTAGAGAAAATATTTTTGCATAATGGTAGTATGTGATGTTGAAAGGACACTTTCTAATTGTAATATTTACAAAGCTTTTATTGTATAACCTTAATTACAGGTTAAGTGCATTTTTAGTTTCTAAGATGGGTAATAAATATAATGCAATCAAAGCGCTCTTTGCAGTGGTTGTTTTCCATTAGTGAAAAATGCTACGCTTCCATTAATTATGAATAGCAATAATACATAATTCCAATAATATATTTCATTTAGAAAGCCCTTTTAGGCAAGTGTACTGCTTGTTTTCTGTTGTTGCTTTAGAGCAGAATGTCTCTGATACAGCTGTAAAAAAAAAAAAATCCATTTCACTTCTGTAAATCAGAGGGTAACATTTGTGGGTGTTTTTCTGCCTGTTAAAAGTATTAGGTAATAACCCTTGTACTTGCTAACGCAGCATGGTGCTCTGGTTACTTCCAGCTATGAGGAAGGAGCCATAGGAGCATTCGTGACCACCAGTGTTTTCCCGCAGGCTCCTTCTGCCCGCACCTTCAGCTACAGCAGCGGGATGAGGGCTGCAGGCGGTAGATGCTCTACAGCAAGGCCCTGTGCGTTGGGTCTGGAGGGTCCCGCTGTCCCCATACACTGACACCAGTGCTCTTGGGGAAATCCCTGCTGTGATCCAGAATGACAGGCCACGGACACCTGCTTGTGGAGGCATAGCCAGGTGAGTCTGTAACACCAATGTGTTTCACCTATCTACGTCTAGAAGCCAGGCCAACGCCTTCAGCCTTTAAATATAACATGCAACCCCCTACCTGCGAAGCCAACAGTAATGCATGCCTTTTGCTTGCTTAGGTCAGTTCATCTCTACCTTGACAGCCACAACTGCTCAGACGCTTTAACCAAGCTCTGGACTGGTGCCACGTTACTGCGGGGCGGCAGCTGGCCAAACGCTGCCTCTCCTGGCTGGCTGTGCCCCATGTGCTATGCTGCATCCACACCACCCCCCAGCTCCTTACGTGTTCCTCACCATCGCCCCACACCATCCCAGGCAGCCGTCGCCTCCCACAGCCCCTCCAGATCCCTTGTAGGTTCACCCCTCTGCCCATCTCAGATGTAGGGCTCACCACATCTCCCCAGTCTTGGGTGAGCTGGTGCATGCACGTTGGACAGGCAAGCCTTAGAAGAGGAGCTGCCATCATGAGGAAGAGGTGCAGGTTGTGTTATAAAGGTTTCCCTCTCCCATGGTGTCCCCTGCCAGGACAGAAGTGCCTGTGGAAGCGTAAAAGACTTCAGGAGATTCTCCCGGATTAAAACATACATATGTAAGCATGTTTAGAGGTAGGAAAAATGTCAGGCGTGGCCTAATATATGGACATAGGCATTTAGGAAATGTGTATCCCATGAGTTATTTTAGAAGCCAACCTGACAGAAGTCCTCCTTATAAACGGAGCTATCCTAAACCCAGATATACCCTGCTCCAGGAGACTGAGGGGCACCCAGAGAAATGCGAACTGTGTGACCCTACAGCAGTGCAACATGCCAAATGTGGGGGCTTCCCACCTCAGTAATCTCCTTCAAAAATTGCTGGTGAAGGGTAACTCTCAGCTCGGGCTGCCTGGCTCTGCTGAGGTAGCCAGCGGCTCTGACTCTGCCCTTGCGCACGGCATCTCCTCCGCCCACGTCAGCATATTGCAGTGCAGCTGGGCTAGGAGTTACCGCACCAACTTCTACACTTTTCCTTGTATTCTGTTTTGGAAAGTGTTCACATTTCAGTCCAGAAACCATCCTGGTTTACTGGAGGTTATGTAAGATAAACCTGTCCTCTCCTTGTCCGCAGGTGGAGTATGTATGCAGCTTGGGCACACAGGAAAGCTAATGGCTGGAAGACCTGTCCTCAGATGTCTTGGAAGAGATGAAAACCTGCCATTCATTCACAGGACCTATGCATGGAATACCATAGCACCTTCAGGTGCTCCTGCTGCTGCAGCCCTTGTAAGGTAAGGCCACAATTTGCGATGAATTACGTCTATGTCCGTGCTTACCCTTCTGCAGCCCGTGTCCTGAGACCATCGCTTTGACAAAAGTTCCTTGTAGCCTAATGCATAAACTGTAGCGAATTTGTGCTGGGGATTAGGAAGGAAGTCTGGGTTTGGAGCTGGGGGTCTGACTCCTGCAGAAAGAAGGGTGGAGACGTGAGTAAAAGGAGGAAGAAAGCAACAAGTCTATTTGCTGTGTTTCTGTCAGTTGATGGCACTCTCCCACTGCATGTGTCTGTCTTGCCCTGGCGTGGTAAACCTGAATTTCTCAGACGTGTCTTCATTTAGATCAAACAGAGGTATAGGTTGGCCCATGATTTCATGGGGGAGTTTATAATGAATAAGGCACATCTATGTTCTTCATGCTGAAGGGCATGAAGAAATTTAAATAATAATAAAAAAAACTAATGTGAAGCTGTGCATGAAATTTGATTTCCCTGTGTTTGCATTTCTTTTGTGTTTAAGTGCTCTATTTTTATTGTCATGATTACATGCAGTGCACTTCAGGAGGAGTTATCCAAAGTGCTCGATATAGCCTAATTTTCTTCCCACTGAAGTCAATGAGGTCAGGTTAGTGTTCGATGTTTTTGATTAGCCACATGTTCAAGTATTCTCTCCTGGAAAATTGGTTCCAGTGTTTATGAAGTTCTGTCTGAGAGAGAAATTCCACTTCAAAACAAAGCAAATTCTGTCCTGCAGTTTCTGGCATGACTGCACAATCCTCCAAAACATCACAACCTATAGCCTTATTATACTAGCAAAATAATCCAGACCTGTGTACCACTCCTTTCTTGGAAATAAACTGAAGGTGTTCTCTAGTTTTCACAACACACATGTCCCATAAGTCATTGGTTCCACCGGATCATATGAGCCCCTCTAGACGGATGTGTTTGCCAGTTTTAAGAAAAGTAGCTTTGCAATTCATTAGCATAACTATGATATATTGAAGAACACTAGCAAAATGAATTGTTCAAGGATAGTAGAAATGCTTAAAAAATAATAAACTTACTATAGACCCATTTTGAAATTACTGAACTTCCTCACTGACTCTCCGACAGCTGAGAGGCTGTTCCAAAAATCACAATGTTAGTAACATGCTGTGTGGTAAATACATTCACGTTATTTTCCTTGGTTTGATATGCAGCATATGTTAAGTGTGAGTAAGGCAGCAAAATACGGTATTTATTATTGGTTTCACAGCTATGTACTTGCCAGTCCAGCATTGTCTGGCATGATACTTAGCCTCGGGCTGAAAATGCTGTTGATATGTCCTAGCCCTCAAACTTTCCCTGCCAGTTCTTTTATTTCCTCAGTAGTCAGAACCTCTTTTCTCTTTATTGCCATGTTCTTTCCCTCTGGAGGAGAAAAAGACTAATATACTGCTTTATATACTTTGTCTGGCAGCACAGGGGAGTGATCTATGGATGTGATGGATCTTTGTCTTCTGTGACTTTTAGCAGTACTTTCATCAACTTTGCTGTACATCCAGAAATGGACTTTCAGCCAGAAAATGCTGAAACAGCAACAAAAACAAACCTCAGCATAGGAAGGGGATTGGTGAAGTGCTAAAAAAAAAAAAAAAAAAAAATTGAGATGGTAAATAAGCAAAGAAAAGTGCCTGGTGAGTGAGAGCTGCAGACACTTGGCACCATGGAAGCTGCTTGGCACAGAAACCACCCAGGAGATGCAGCAGCAGGAGTGAGCTGTGGGAAGGGGCAAGGTGGAGGGGACAGGCTCATGGAGGAGCTACTGCAAGCTGCTTTTCCTTACGGCCTCCTTGCTATTTGTAGAGGATTATTCCATCAGCAACTAACGGTGTGCCAAATAGCATGAATTTCTACTTTGCAGGTGGCCCTGCTGAGCCAATATAGCAGCGCTGCTGAGGAGAGGGAAGGGTAAAGAGCTGAGAGCGGGCAGTGAGCCTCCCCTTAGCTGCCAGCAGACTAATGGGTTTCTTCCCTGACTTGTGGGAGAATGGTAGGACCTGGTCCTGGCTCCGTCCTCCTGGCAGTGAATCGCGCGGAAATGGTGTGCCAGACTCTGAATGATGGTTCCTTAGGTCAAATTTTCCTTCACATGGATATTTGCCTGCGCCACTCTGCTTCCTAATGCTTTTATATGAGAAGAAAGTGCTCCCCTAACCTGCAGATCTGTAAATTGTGCTCAGTCTGTTGTGATCTAGTCAGCATTAGAAGAAACAGCGGTAAGTGAGAAAAACAGCACTACCCTGAGAAACACTTAGTTTTGCAATTTAGTGACACGTTAGTTTTTTGGAAATAAACAAGCTCCTGTCTCTCTGCAGTCTAACATATATCCAAAAGCACAAGATCACAGGTACAGCTTCTACTTAGCATTGCCTCTTTTAATGTTATTTCAAACAGGCAACACAAACTCCTTGCTGAAAAATGCTGCAGTACATACTGCCACACTTTCTCGCAATAAATAATTTCTTACGCATTTCACAGTCTTAGTTTATAAGAGACAATTCAGCAACTCTATTCATACAATACTCAATATGATGTCAGGTGACAAAATCTAACCTTTATAACAATTTGTCTTTTAACTAGTAGAAGAATTATTTCTATTATCTTTTTTTAAGAAATAACTTCTTTGTAGTTGTTCTTCAGTATAATTTTCAGTGTTACTCTGCAGTCCCCATTTCATCAGTGAATAAAGACAGCAGGAATACGGGCACAGTGTTTGTCCCGGAAAACATGAGAAGTAAGCATTAGCAAATCAGTACTCTTCATTTTGAAAACTTCAGCTTTTGCCTGTGCCTTCAGGGCATTCTTTTTTGCAGCATGAGACTCAATTCTTTAGCATATGAAAAAAGAGAAGCATGTAGGATGGATTGATCAGATGCCAGGCCAGGAGGCCTGTATGTCCTGGTAATTGGAGCACTGAGAAATTAACTTCTGCAGTTAAATGTTATGCTCAAAGGTATGGCGTAATAACTAGGATCAAAGGCTCTTGCAAAACTCTATCAATCTGGACTCATCTTCCAAAGGGCATCAGAGTAATAACCTGGAACTGAGACAAGAGAAGCCAAGCCAGGAAATTCTTAGGACTTTAGTGGTGAAAGACCAAAATGTGTTCTAGCATAGGGAATTTTTCTTCCTCATTTAGTCATACTCATGTATTCATATATGAAGTTTTTATTCTTTCTTTCATGGTCTATAAGCCTTGAATGTTCAGGGTGTGTGTCTACTACTTTTGTTTCTGTTTGACAAGCTGCGGTTCTGGATTTCATTTGGTCTTGTTTCCTGCAGATACTAATTTTTTTATCAGAGCTAAAAGTAAGATCTTTTGCAAATGAGTATATGGCCTGGGCAGGTAAGTTGCATGCAAGGATCCAAAAAGCAAGGGAACCTTTCTGGGTCCGTACATAAGCGCACAGTGCGCCCTGCTGATGTAGCAGATCCCTGTGAATTCTCTAGTGTTTGGAATTTAGTCAAATGGGCAAGAAGTGCTAATTTTTTATAACCATTTTTCATTTTTATTGTGGAAATGTTTCCATGAGGAAATGAAGAATCAGGCCTGTAAATCAAGGCTGCGACATGGCTGGAACCAGCTCAGAAAGGACTTTGAAATCTCATAACTAAAGTTTTGGGTTTCTTTGGGTTTTTTTTCCCACTTTGAAGAGAATAAATACAGTTGTGTAACAAACTCATCAACAAACTCTTTACTGTGTTTTCTACTTTCATCATGTAGTAATGGTTACTTCTGCTTGGTTGGAAATCTTTGTCCGGGAAAGGCCCAGAGTAACAGGGAAATTTCAGTTCATGAGCAAACTAGGTAAGGGCACTCGGGTACGGAAAATGTCTGTAACCTCTTCTGAAGCATTCATAGCTGCACTGGCTGTATTCATGCTCGCATTTTTTTTTATCAGAGCTCTCCCATCTCACTACTGAAAGAATATTCAAAAGCTATGGCTGGCCCTCAGAGAAAGCCCTTAAAAAAGTTCTATTTTTTATAACAGCATGTCTTTGTTGTTTAAAGGAATTTTCATCCTTTTAGGAGAGCCTTAATCTATTTCATGAATTATCCACTTATCAAAAGAACTTCTGCTTTTATAGTATTTCAAACAGATTGTTAGGCACTGGGGAGGAAGCCTGTTGTAAACAAAATTCCATGGCTGATGTTTGAAAAGACTATTTTATACCCATGTCCATGAATCTCTTTGTATGAGGGTTCTTTCATTTCTCTTTCTTACATAAAATATTAATATTTTACCAAGCGTTTTTGGTTTTGTTTTGAATGTTTTCTCTGGAAGACTTACAGATGTTAGAGCAGAAAGTTGGAACAAAACTAATCTGAAATCTGTCATTCAGGTTCATGCTGGGCTTTGAGAACTTGAATAAAAGCATATTTTTATACCCTCCTTGGTTTTGAAAATGATGTTGATATTGCAGTCATCACAAGTTATTGATTGCATGAATATGGTACCAGGAAGAAAACAGGTTTCTCTTTGATAAATTAAGGAAAAGTGTTGCCTGAAAGTATGGCCTAGCAGATGACAGAAGGGTTTGATATAGGATGAGAGGATGCTGCAGCTCCCCTGTCTGCCTCCTTCCTTTCTGACTTGGGCAGATAATTTAGTTTCTTTTCACTTTACTTGGGTAGGATTGTATAAAAATGAATTCTTTTGCTGTTTGGAAGGTGCTGTCATCTTTTAATACTAAAATCCAAGTCAAAGTTAGTTAATTAAATGTTGAACCTTAAGGTCTGGAATAATTTCTGGAGTAATATTCCTACTTCATTTGTGACAAATCTATACTTCCTGTAGTCTGCCTTTTTGCCTCTTACACCTGTTAGGGTTAATAATAAAATGGATCATTTTAATATTGAGGCTGGATAACTTCCTGTGAATTCCCCAAATTTATGAATATCATTTCATGATTTGAAACTCATTGAACTTGCTATCATGGCAATAGTTAGAGAACTGTCAGCACTTCTGTTGTCAACACTGACTTTAGCTTTGTCATCTCAGCGGTTTCTAATTTTATAGCACTGAACTTTCACAGGCAAGTATAATTCTTTTCCAAAAATGATCAAAATTCATTAAGTCAATTTTTATTTAAGTCTGGGAAGCAACTCACTTGGCTATTGTAGTAAATTACAAGATGCCTTGCCAGCTGTAGCTAAATGGACAATACAATAACTGTATTATTTAAGAAAAAGACAAAGTTAATCCAGATCCATTTGTATTGCTTAAAATAAGAAACATCTGAGATGACATTTTCCGTGCTTGACAAATAGCTGTAGGAACCAAGAAACAGCTACTTTCTGATGTTTTTTATTCTCATCAGTTCTACGTTGTTCACTATGCTTATGTCTATTTGTCAACCTGCGGGTTACCCGTTACTACAGTAAAAATATTTGATCTTGTAAGTGTCTGAGCACTAGAACAGCTGCTGTGGGACGTGACATACTTGAGGATAGATTATACTTTCTGAGGCCTAACTAAGTTGTAAGGGATGTGGAACATCTCTGTGATACTTATTTTTATTGCTACCTTGCTACAGACATCCCAGGGCAAGCAGAAGACACCTTCCCTTCCCTTAGCCTCTTAAGTTACTAGGTATTTTGCTGCATATGTTTTTACTGTATGAACATAGAGCCACATTTTTGGCACTGAAAAACCTGATTTGCACCAACAGAAAAGTGTGTGCCATTCTTCTGTAAGAAATTGTCTCAGCTGCTAGGGAAGCTGTGGAAATAGAACAAACCTCATGATTTACTGCCTGTGTCTGTGGGACGGTATTATCTCATGCAAATGACCATCTGGCTTTTGGGTCTTATTCTCTTCTGATAGTGAAATTTGGATGAAGAAGCTCCAGGGAGAGCATCTTTACTTGTTTTGCTTTGGTTTTCTTTCTGTATTAACTTACACTTAAATCTTTCCTTCATTTTCAGTTCCCTTTGTGAAGTTTAATTAATTCAACTTTCAGCTATATATAAAAGTGCTGTTCTACACAAGGGAGTTTTCTTGACATTCCTGGGTAAGATTTATCAAATACTCGCAGCAGCAGTCAGACAGGCTGCTGTTGCGGAGACAGACCCATCGCCGGGCGGGATACATGTAGTGTCATCTTTGGATATGTTCCACTAGGATCTTCTGATTCTAAAGATAGTGGGGAAACCAGTGCCAGAAGCATGTAGATGAGTGATTGCTTGGCTCTCATGCAAGAAGCTGTCTGAATACCGGTAATTGCCTTGTTTCTATTTTCCCTTTTCTCCAATAGATTATGTAGAAGAATGGAGTAAGATTATTTGGAGGTCATCTAAAAACCTTCTGCTTGCTGCACTGCTTTCTAATTATGAAACAGAAAAGGTAGTAGCCCTGCTGGGGATTGAATTTTCAGTGATGGAAAACAGTCACATACCTGCAAACGATCTGTAATATTTTCATTAAGGCCTTGGCAAAAAGTGAAAACAAACCTAACTTGTGTTGGGCTGGCACTTGCATGCTTCCTTGCAAGGGATATTTAAGCAAGGTTTGAAACTGTTGACACAGAGCCTAGTTTATTGCCATCAGGGGAATCTCAATGGGCAATTAAATTCTTGAATAATAGCAGCCTTCTCTGTAAACACTGAAAAGCGTATTTGAGTTTTTTTCACCTTATCTTGGCAACTTCTGAGCTGTTTTTCCCAGGCCCTTGACTTCTAGAAAGACGTTCATCAAGTATTTTTCACTTGTTTTTAGTTCTTTAACTTCAGCCTGTAACTTGCTACAAATTCTACAAATTTAAGCTCTAAGTTATACCTCAGAGTTGCCCATCTCCTATCTTTTTTTATTTTTTCCTGATCTCTGACTTAAACTCTGAGGACATAAGAGAAAAAAGTATCCTGGATCGTAGCTCTGAAGATATCTTCCTGATATTTGAGGTCATTTCATGGTGATAGTGATGTCATGTTATTTACTCTATAGAATACAAGGACATTGTCTCCAAACATCCATGTGCAAAAGTCAGAGCCGCGGCTGGAGGAATGCCTTGCATGGAATAGTAATTCCTTTTTCTTTCTTCTCTGAGCTCACAGCAGTGGCTAGACTGCTGTTTCCACGGGCTGCACAGCCCTTAAAGCCATAAACCGGAGTGTGGAGCTCTGGGTACTGCAATAAACTTTAGTGGATCTGCATTATTCATTGATCCTAAAAGCTGTTACAGTCCCATGGAAGTTCATGGTAGTTTCAAGTACTGAGTACCATTTGGCGTTACATCCTAATTTTTGTGAAGTTTATGGCAGCTATAATACTCAGAATTACTCAGTAATGCTCAGAATCACACCCTACTTTTAGAGAGGGAACTAGAGTTTCTAGTTACTCTAGGTCTATAAAATGCTCCTTTTTATATCATGCCTATCCTTTTAAAAAAAAGGGAGCAGACAATGATTGTAGTAGGCCTTTCACATTGTCTCCAGCAGTTGTCAGTTATGCAGTATCTTTATTTTATGGTATAGGCAGTACTTTATACTTTGATAGGTAAACAGAGTATTCTTTCATATGTGGGTATGAATAATATTTTTATGAAGCCTTGATTTCTCATACCAGCAACTGAAGTGTAATGGGTTCCTTATCATTTGCTGAAGCGCTAATCTGCTGGTTTCAACTACACAAGCAATCGCTTATATTCACCTTGCAGTGCACTGAAGTTCCTGGTGCGCTGTCTGAGCTCAACCGTTTGCTTCCATGAAGCAGTTGACAGTAGAGGGCTTTGAATGGTTTCTAAAAAGCCTGGATTCTAGATACAAAAGTTGCATGTTTTTGTCTGTAATGTATAAATAACTCAGTAAACACATGCATTTTAAATGAATTACAAAACGATTCTAAAATCAATGTTAAATGTCTGTTTGGATTTTCTCTTCAAACCTGAACATGTCCAAATGGTTTGGCTTGAAAATGTATCCTCTCTATTCAGCTCCAGTAATTATTTTAGCAGTTGCAGCCTGCTATGTGGCCAGATTTCAGCTTGCAAAATTAGGACAATCGCCTGGGGCTATGAATCATCCCCGGGGGATTTGTGGATGTCTCTCCAGCTGCTCTTGTTTCACATCCATGCTGGAGAGTAAGCGTTGAAAATAAGTTCTGTGCAGCAGCCTCTTGCTCGCTTTGCATGTGAGCAAAAGCTCAGCAAAATGCACACAGTCCTGCTAAAACGTACGAAGCTGCGCTCCTGGTGTGCCGTTTGAGCCTGCCCTTCTTTGTAGTTTTTAGCCCTGTTACCTACTTGAAAGTTCATTTAGCTTTGCTGTAGGAAAAAAACAACAGCTGTTCTGTTTTTCCAGCTAATGAAACTGGAACTTTTACCTTAGTTGGACATTAAAATAATATTTACTCTGAGGCTTTAGAAAAGATATCATCTGCTCATTTCTAGAACCAGAGACTAAATATTTAGTCAGATTCTGTATCTGCTGCAGCCCCCTTTTACCGTGTTGGTGTGTGGATGTAAAATATCTAAAAATATCTCCTTCGGGTCAATATTGCCCTGCCATACGGGGTTCGTGGTGGAGAAAAGCTGCCACAACAGCTTGCATACTGCAGCGTTTCCCCGTGGGCAGAGTGACTAATAGGTGCTGTTCAGACAGGCCCAACTCTGCACTAAACGGCAGCACAGGATAAGGGGACTCCTATAGAGCCAGCAAATTCAGAGCAGTGCTAACTATCGGTAGATCATATTGGGATTAGTAAGTAATCAGAAGATGATTTATAATGGTGGCCACGTTACTTTTATATTTTAATAAGCAGGGGAAGATTTAGCAGCAATTTGGTATAGGTTTAAAGAAGCAGCATAGTGCATGCTCAGTGCTTGTAACTCTGTTCTTCATAACCATCTTTAGAGCTGTCTCTGGTATTTTTGGTGAATTATGTGTCATCCTGTAGCGCGGTCCTACAATGTGAGTTGAACACACTGTCCTGTTGACTTGAAAGGGAACGGATACTTGCCTGGTATCAATTTGATTCCTTCATTTCTACAGAAGCAAACAGGAAAATGAAATGACTTTGGTCAACAGTGTTGTGTATCTGCAATACTACTCTGTACTGTCAGGACTCAGAAATCGTGTGTGCCTGAGGGTGTCCTAGATCCACTTTGGGATGGGACTTGGGCAGAAGTGATCCCCCCACCTCTCCTTCCCTACCATAGCGGGGAAACCTAGGCAAGGACCTCCAACATGATCCAGCAAGACCAGTGAGGAACCAGCATGCACCTGCGCAGCTATCTAGAGTGCTGAAGTTAGATCACTGCTGCTTTAGTCTCAGAAGTTACTGCCTTTTAAACAGAACCTTTCTGATACCCACAAATACAGGTTCTCCAAGACCTGATTCAGAGACCTGTTTCGGTATTTGTTGTAGCTGTATCTCTTCAAAGCACGTTCCAAATCAACTTGCATTTCATAGCATGTCTTTGGGAAATGACAGCATTGCTCACTTGGTAGGACTGTTTCCTAATAAACATCTTAAGTTTTTCACACAGACCAAAATATATGTGGGCTTTCCCACTCCATTTTTCTGTTTTTTAAATTCCATTTTTACTGAGCAGGTTTCTGTTCTTTAGGCCCCTTCCTCTCAATGTTTATCCCTGCTGTAGCCTCTGTAGTTTAATTTGCAGCTCCTGATGTAATGAATAGTCCACTAAACCTGTCAAATATGTTAGATTTTTTTCTTCTACACAACACAGTATCAGCAAGAAATTAGCATATGCTCCTTAGTGTTTTAGCATATGGTCCTTAGTGTTTTAGCGTTGTGAGCTGCGCAGCCTAATGGCAGCGTAAAGCCTTGATCTGACAAAACTTGTGGTAGAAAAGAAAAGCCTAAACACCTAACCTGTTTGGGGATGGTGTGAAAAAGGATTCAGAGGCTGTTGGGCTGAACTCTTGCGGTCATCACATAGGATAACCTGGCTTTTCTAAACCACACTGCATAGCTGACAATGGGATAATGGTTCTAGACCAGATATTCAGAGGTGCTTCTAAATTTCCTACTATCTTCACTAATCCCAAGCAGCTGAGACTAGGCCTTGGAAAAAACCCCCACACACACATGGCGGGGGGGGGGGGGGGGGGGTGAAAGGAAAAAGGAAAAAAGAGAGAGAATGAGGAAGAGATGACAATTATTGAAGGAATTGACTTTTGAGGGATGAAGTACGGAACAAAGAAGGCTTGGTACATTTGTTTTGGAGAAGTAGTGGTTGCTTCTCTTAAGAGATGCCTTATTCTATGGAAAACTGTATAAATTAGTTTCTATTTTGTGAAAAACTGTATGAGATATTCTGGACTGAATAACCTGAAATGTTTCAAGGATATTGAACCTGACAGCTGAGGCAGAAATACTTGTCAAAGTGAATATTACATAAATCGGAATAACCAAGAACACTCATGTTATCCTGCATTTCTCAAATAATCTTTCTACCACTTCTCTGCTCCTATGTTTTTAGTGAGGAGATGCAATAAAATAGGAATATGCATGTCTTTAATGTTTCCCTTTAGCTTTTTTTTTCTCTGCCCTCTTCCTTTTTTAAGTTTATTTGCACCTTCCAGTTGATCCTTCCTCTCAGATTTTTACAATACTGGGCAGTAGTCTCCTAACCTACCAGAGCTGATGGAAATATGGAGGCCTTCTGGCTGCCCAGACTTCCTCCCACAGTGGTTCCCTGTAGCCTATGGTCTGTACAACTGTGCCTCAAGGGCAGGTTAGGGCTTTTCCTGTTTTTTCCTCCTTTTGATACGTAATACAAAACAGTAAACTTGATGAAGTAAACTTTTGTGAGCTGAACATTAAAAGGTTCCTGATTTACTGACCTCCACAGCCTACATCCTTAACAGTACTTCACTGAAACTTCTTCTCCTATTTTTCTAAAACAGTAGTCACCTCTAAATGCAAAAATGCTAACTGCAACAACAAAACTATCCAGCAGCAAAACTTGCTAGTATGCAGAGACCTAGTAGGCAGATTTGATCTGTTTTATTAACTATATAGAAGAAACTCAAGGCACCTAAACTCCTTATATCAATACCAGTAAATTAAGCCATTCTGGGCATGTTTCTAGGTACTGAACTTGGGCAGTAAACTTGCGTATGCTGATAAATTGTTAGAACGACTGCTGGTGTGCTTTTGGCTTGGGTCATCTGCAATTCTCCAAAGCAATCTTCAGGTGTGGTTCGGGAATCTCTATGGGGCTTAGGCCATACAGTTTGGATGCTGCCACCCTGTTTTGGAGTAGAAGGCAGTTTATAGTATGAACACAGGCCATTTTGTTTCAGTCACAGAGCATAGGGAATTTAATTTACAAATACAGAGAAAGCTCATATGAAGCCACATCAATTAGATGCGCGGTAGTATGAGTACTTGCATCATGGTAGAAATCTGCCCTCACTGGTTTTAGCTGATTTCTGTGGGAGCAAAGCTAGCTTTTTGTGAACAGCAAACAGCGGTACAGTTTAAGCACAAGCTGGTGCAATTCCAGGTGAACTGGCGCTTTCTGAGATACAGAACAAGTTGCTGTGGGCAAAAGCAATTGCAAAATGAACAGCACTACGGCTTTCACTTCAGCGCTGTTCACAGTCGTCCTGTGAATGTAGTTGTAGGTAGTCAGGTCGCCTAAATTGAGAGCCTGAAATCATAATGTCCATACATTTTCAACTTTATCCATCCATCTAGTGCCTCATTATTTTTTTTAAATGAAACAACTAATTATTTTCTAGGAAACACAAAGACCTTTAAAAACCACCATGATTTAGTTAATTAGTCCCTCAACACATCTCAGGGAGTAAACAAATTAACCAGCAGTTCCCCCCACTGAAACCTGCAATTTTTCCCCTGTTTCTTTGATCACTGTAATTACCAGAGGGATTAATGCTATTGGTGCTGTCAGTTGCCTATTTTAAAAACGCCCACATGTGGAGCACAGGGTCATTATGGATATTTACTAGATGTATAGATAAAACTAAATTCATTGTGACTAGCTCTGAAATCATTTTTTTTTACTGCCTGGGGGTGGGGGTGGGGGTAGAAGGGTGTCAGAGAGATGAACATTTTCTTTCCAGACTGTCTTTGCCATATCTCTGCAGATCAGATCCATAGTCTTGCACCTATTTGGATGCATGTGTGTTTCTGTAATCTATTCATGGATATGTTTTCATCCCTGAGAGCAGTATCACTACCAGTTCTCTGTTATAGGGAAAACAATGTCAAAAAATGTCTGTGTTATCCTGCAAACATGAGTAGCAGTTGTAGAATGGCAGCCCGTAACATTTAAGTAGATATGACACAAAATAGTTTTGTAAGGATATTTCTGCAATGTTCTCTTGCGCTGGTTGAAGGCAGCAGCAGTGTGTTTCTTCTGAAAATACAGACAAACACTAGTTTTCCTTTTTTCCTCCTCTTTCCCCTTTTATGCTCCCAAATGCAATTTTTGTTGCACTTCACATCACATTCTCTGTCTCTGTCTCTGTCTCTCTGTCTCTCTCTCTCTCTCACTTTTTTTAAAACCCCTTGAATTTCCCTGGACCTGCCACCTGAAATTTCAGCTGTTAGAGCTTTGTCATCCTACAGAAATGTTACAAACTCTGTTGGCCCCACGTTGGCATGGGGAATGTTCTTGGCCCTGATTCAGTTTGGATTAAATTTAAAGGAGCCTTGTCATTGAGATTCCATGGGAAGTCATACCAGGCTGTTGGGGAATTGGTACCCCAAAAATTGGAAGGAGGGTGCTAGGTGTGAGGGCAACCATGCTGAGTGTCACAGGGCAGCTTATTTAGTATACTATGTTACAGAGTTTAAATTCCTTCAAACATTGCCAATACCATTGTGAATATCTGTAGAAAACCTCAAAAAGTGTTAGGCAGCTAGTAAGATGAAGTACAAATACACAGTAGTCCTTCAAAGGTAATATATAGAACAATCTTTTGCTCTACCAAAAAAATTGGATTAGATGGTTCTTTTTCCCAGTAGTAGGTTTCTGTAAAAAAACAGTTGAGGAAAGACTGTGACTCTCCTTATTGTTACTGGCAATTTCCTTCCTTTCCATTTTTGTTTAATACCATTATTTGGAAAGAAATAATCCTTGATGTCATTCCCAGCCAGGGTGGAGGTCTGTATAAACCACTTGCTAAGCTGATCTGCTTAGTCAAACTTCTTTTACTGTCTGCTGAACTCTGCCTCTGAGAAGGGACCACGAGAGGACCACAGGTGTCAAGGTCCTTCTGTCAACCAGGACAGAGAGAAAGGGAGTCTCTTCCTCACGGGAAGACCGGCAACAGAGATTCCCTTTCTCTCCCAGCATAGGCACGCTGAAGGAAAGATCCCTAAATACCCAGACGCTACGTGTTCTCTTGTATGTGTCTATGTGACTAGGATAAATCCACTACATGTGCTTTTTCCGCTAGTGTGATACTGTGTGTCTCCGAAATACATGTACTTTCAAGCTGCGTGGAGACTCAGGCGACCTCACGCTAGCAGTTAGGACTGAAACCAATGTTCGCGTGGTTGTGTCCGCAGCTGCAGGATCTACACTGGTGCTCGCTCTGGAGACCTGAGTTTCTGATATGATCATGTCATCACAGTCCCTGGGGCTAAAGCCAGCAGCATGTAGGATTCGTGTCCTGACCTAGTTTTCACTCATGATAAACACTGATGCATAGCTGGGAGAGAGCTGTGAATTGTTATATGTTCTTGGTCCTGGCCAGCTGGCCATGGGGTTATTTAAAGACACTGGTATTATTCTTCAGTAGGGTAGGATTAGGCTGAAATCAGCCTGGGTGATACAAGATGGATCAGCCAAGATGTGCTGGAGGAGTTGGATTTCAAGCTTTCACACACACCTCGTGACACCTTGGGGATCTGCACGCCAGCTTTGCGGCTTAGTGGTTCTACTGATCTCCAGGTCAGGGCCTGAACGCAATCCTTTCTCTTCATACTTCCTACAGCTGCTTGCTTTTATGAAGCATTTATTTGATTTTTCTGTCCATAATATTTTTATGCTTACTGTAGTGTATTGAATCAATTTTGGAAAGAGTTCATGCATGCTTAATAATAATAAACAGTCTGTATAGAAGGCTATGCATAAAAACATTGAACCTTACGGATAAGGCATATATGCAGCTTGTTTTGAAATTAGATCAATTATTTAAACACCTACCTACATCCTTCTGAAGCACTGATTGACTAAGTTTTGGCCTAAGTTGCTGGATATACATACTAGCTTTGTACTTGCACTGAACTTGCACTTGAGGTGTTTAATGACCAGGAAATGGTTGTTATAGCTTATATAGAAGTGTTCAATCTGCCTTTTTAAATTAAAACTAAGCAAAAATTCTGGAAAGCTAAATTCAACCAGGATTTGAATATGTTTCCCTACTCTGCAAACTTACATTCTGCGTTAATCACAAATGAAAATATGATTTGGGTGTTGTTTTTTTTCCTAACTGTCATTAAAAAAACTGATTTTACTTTGGAAAGAATAAGAGAAATTATCCAATATACTATCCATTGTAGGTAGAATATTTTCTCACTAAATGATACAGCTTGAATGCTAGCTTCCTGTGACACAAAAATCCTTGGTATTGATAGATGTTTTTCACTGTGACAGTCCAAAAAAGCCCAGTACATTGTTCATAGTAGTAAATTCTTCAGTTACCTTTTACAGTTAATGAATGCCTCAGCTTTTCTTTAAGTAACATGAAAATGGTATTGCAATTATTTACAGAAATCTTTTCTGTATTTCAACCTTGAGCTATTCTGGGAAAGGTTGAGTGAAAAATAATTCTGTTCTGATAGATCTTAACAGCAAGCATCTGAGGAGAAGCAATTCTATCAAGAGTTCAATTTTTTAGGTCCTTCTACGGTATCAAATTGACATTAAGGTTTTAAACAGAAGTGAAGTGCAATTATTCCTGCTGCTTCCCTTCACAATGGTGGGAATCTACATGAAAAGATCAAGGCAAGAAGTGTACCAGCTATTTAGACACCTACTTTTACTTTAATGGCAGCTTAAGATTGCAAACTTACAAAGAATTAGATACCCAATTGCTGCCCACTACTCCCTTTAGGATGGATGTTCACAATGTCTTACTGTAAGTAGCTAGCTTGGGAAATCTGAATTATTCTCTGGAGAATTCACTTGCTGTATAAAGAGCTTAAATGAGGCACCCAAGAGCCTTAAAACTGAATAGTGTGACTGTCCTCTTCCCTAGGTGCCTCTGTCTTGACTCCTTTATTTTTCCTAGCACTAAAGTCACTTTAAAATAGGTTACATGGAACCATTCTGGGCATGATCGGAAACAGGACTTCATGCTACTAGGAATTAAAACACGTGTGTTGGAGTTATTGATAATGAAGTTCTGTTTCTGAGGCTGCCCAGAGCATCCCAGTGCCTGGTACTGCAGCCACCTGAGCACCTGCCTTGCTTTTCAACTTCACCAAACCCCAAGGGATTTGTCTGTGACCCCCAAGGAGCAGATGTAAACCAAGCACCACATAAAACGCAGCAGGAGAGGGTGCTATTACTAACTTCTCCCACATCATTTCCACTGCTAGTTCCCCTTTTCTTCAAAAAATGGGAAACTGGAGCGCTCAGCTGGGGTGCGGGAGTCCTGCATGCAGCTCCCCTTCTGTCCGAGGCACTTGAGCCTCTCTTGTGGAGAGCGCCTTTATCGCCAAGCCAGAGGTTTTTCTTGTGCTGGCGTTTGGCTGTGTTGCGTTTAATGGTTAAATAGTCTTTAGACAGTGAAGGAAAATAAGAGTGAACATAATTATCACACCCAGTGATGAAGGACTGACTCAAAAGAGAGGAGACCTCATTTCCAGTCTCTGCTCCGGTTGTTGTTTAAGCATTTTATCTAATGTCTGTCTAATTTGCACTGAAGCAGCTGAAAGAGCTTTTGTTGAATTTTGAGCAGCAGGAAAGCCTACGAGATTTGCAAGCGTGAGAAAATGTTGGTGCTTGAAAACAGGAGCAAAATAAACAGAATATGTGGAAATGAGGGATAGATTGCATATGCTGTTTAGCGCTTCTGCACTTGACTGTGGTAGTGCGACATTCCACTGGTGTGATTTTTCTTTAGAAGTGTATTATTAATACAAAAACCTTTGAGTAGTAGCCTGCTTTGTTCATACTTTAGCAGACTTGAGCTTACTTCCTAAAAGTTTAAGATGTAGGAGTGGAGGTTCAAACTGAGTTTCAAAATACTATACAAAGGAAGAAAAATAATACACAAGCACAATAAGCATTAAAAAATTAAAATTAAAAAAATTTAAACATTGAGTTTTGGAACGTATTGCTTTAAAAATATAATTGTATATTCTGGTTATGCAGCGCCATGTCTTAAAAAGAAAGGCGAAAAGCAAAAAATGCACTTTAACAGACTAGCATTTTGCCAGGTGAAGGCAAGCTGGATGGTCTGACTGAGATAAAAGTCACACAACTATCTCTCTTTTTTTTTTCTTTCTTTTTCAGTGTAATTTATGCCTTTCACTCTATTTAGTGTTACCTAACTGCTACGTGTTAGCGGAGTGTTTTAGGAGGCAGGACAGTTTTGTGGTTTGAACGTTACACTAAGGCTAAAGAGCTAAATAAGGCTCAATTCCTTGCTTTGAGTTTCTGGGTGACCCTGGATAAATCCCTTGTCCCTTGCCTAAGTACTAAACTTCTTGCTTACTAATGTTTCAGCTACAGGAATGTAATCACTTATTTACTGATTAATGTAAGGAGTATAGAGATAAATACTGTGTCAAGTGCAATTTCACTGATCACTATGTATCTTGAAAATAAGAGTTTTCAGATTTTAAAATTGCATAAAATTGAACTAGTGCTGCCTTTGGGTTGCATTTGGGCTAACATTTCATCTTGGGAAAGATGGGATTTATTTTTTAGTGGCTTTTTTACATATTGCCTGACATTATTTTCCACGACTGATAATATCCTTTCCTATATTTGTAAGGAGCATGACAAATATCTGCTTTTTTTTTTTTTTATGACAAATAGAATGAGTAATCCCAGCAAAATCAAGTAATTCTGTAAGGCTTACTCAAGGCAGTTCAGCAGATGGAGGGAGCTTAATCTGAAAAGGGTTGATTTGAATGTGTAACCTGAAGAAGGTTGGTGCTTTATGCAACATGTCAGCTATTAAATACCACGAGTGATGACAGACGGGCCTTTCTCTTTTGAATGAGAGATTTCACCTTTTGGAGAAGATAGTGGCTATGTATTACAGTGACAAGTTTACCTTTCTGTCTATAGTATCTTACTGAATAAGTAGAGTGTTCAGTATCTCTAGGATCTAAAGCACTTTTTTGCACTTAAATTTCAGAGGTCTTTAAATTTGAATGAAATTAGATATTGTTCATTCAATTAAGGTTTAATTCAATTTTTGAAGTATGCTGTACTTATAGCACCTTCTAATGATCCTAACTGCACTTCATTGTTGAGGGGGATGATTAGGGCTCATTCATCAGAGAGGTCACACTTCTTCCTTGCCGTGTACTAAAAAATGGCTGCATATAAGCTTCTGTTTTCCATGGATGCACAACTGCTTGGTGAACCGCATATGTAGCCAACTGATTCATGGATAATTTAAGAGTAAATAGCCATATTTAATTACCCACTCTGTGCCACAGAAAAAAATTGCATATTTAGTGATCAAGGGCATGGCTACGCTGCTGCCGAAGCTATGACTGTGAGAGATAGAGGTATATGCTAGACTAAACTAAATTACCTTTGGCAGCAACCATACTGAAAAAGGTCACAGCTCTATTCATTGTAGTTAAACAACTCCTAAAACAGACCCTGGATATGTATTTAGTTAGTAAGGTTGTGCTGAGGCCTATGTCTCATGTCTTCTCTGCTGTTTTTTTGCCCAAGGCAGCTATGTTAAATAACTATGGGAAAAATATGGGATAATCTCATCGTATTTTCACTTTGAGATTTGAAATAAGCTAAGCTCTGTGCTTGAATAGTCCTTCCAAAAACATGAAAAAATGCGAGCATGTTCTTTTGGAGAAACTTACCTTAAAACTGAAAATCCTACATGTAACTTTTTTCCGCCTAAGTCAGTCGGTTCCTTGATGCAACATTCACACTTGCTTATGACAGATCCTTTTTTCCAGTTCTGCTGGAATCAATCCTTCCCCTCCTACTTGTTTCCGTAAGTTTTCTCCTGTAGGGTTCATGGCATTTATCAGTATCCTCCTGTGAAAGGAACTTGCTACCAAAGAACGATGGAAAGGCTGAATTTGTCAACTGAAGAATAGTGGAGCTTGACCTGAGAGGTTTCAGTGGATTTATTTTTGGATGAAGTTCTGCTGAAATGTATAGGTTTTGTTAAGGAAGATGCTGCAATTTTAGCCAAATTGTGCTTCAGAAGTGGAAAAATGCCACACTGGCAAAGAGTTTCAAGTCAAATTCTATCAAAATGAAATGTTCCAGTTGACACTGCTAGTTTTTTTGCAAATTTTTCCTTCAAAGAAGTTTGAAATGCTTGTTTCTATTCGGAATGAAGTCAGATTTTGAAACTGAACTGCGCATTTTCCATGCAGCCCTAGAGAATATCAAATTCCACTTGCAAGCTTATTTCCTCAGTAACAAATGTCACAAAATGCAGTCAGCATCACGAAAAAAAGAGACATTCCCCCAAAATGTCTAGAAAGCACTGAAGAATGAAAGTTTCAGTTGCCTTCTCTTATGAGCACCACAAAAAATATGTACAGGATAAAATCCTTACTAAACAGAGACATTTACTGAATTTGAAAAGGAGTTACTGGATGTGGCGAAAGGATTGCTATCTACTTAGTGCACAGGACAAAGATCCAGAAATTCACACCCAGGTGCTCAGACTCTCTCATGCACACGTTATGTTAGGGGAGCCTTAAGCTTTTTGTGCTCTTATTTTCTGACTTACAAAATGAGCCTCAAATGGTGAAACCTTGCTCTCTGAGCTGATGTAGTGACTGATTAAACTCCTTGCAGCACTTAGATGCTGTGAAAGATTACAGAATGCTGAAGTCTATATGGCATCTCATCCCATCTGATTTCCTCAGTATGTGCTGCTGAATTATTGGTAATTCTGGACTGAAGTCCGGGTCAACTCTTTGGAGACAGAGACGTGCATTCAGGGATGTGAATTAGTGCTGCAAGTGGGAGAGTTTCATGGGAAGCAGTAAAAATCAGAGAATGAAAGGTGATGTGAAAAGTGGCATTTACCTGCTTCGCGTTTACTGAAGGAAGTGCTTTTTACGGGATAATAGTGAGGCTTTAGGGCAAAATATGGTATCTGCAGGATTCTTATTTTCTCCTACTGACACTGTATCTGAACAATACTGTAGTTACTCCCTTTTTCTTGCTATTCTAGCTTTCTCCTGAAACAAATAATGAAATGTTTGGCAAGATAGTGTGCCATACTTGTTAAATGGGCTGCCAGTAGCCAGTTATTTATAAAATTCTTATCTGTGTCTTCTCGGCTTCCTTCAACTTATGTCCTGCCAGAGACAGACGTCTGTTGTGGCCACTGCGGTTGCTATCAATTTGAGGTGTACCCTCTCTTTCCTCTCTCTTGTATTCTTAATATTGGAGGCAAGTATGGCTAATGGATCTTTCTTTCTTTCTTTCTTCCATGGTGTTGGTTCAGAGAGGGACAAAGTGAATACCTGACCAGAACCTGTCGGCTGGTAGAAGTGCCCAGTGTTTTCATGAAAACTCAGGCTGCTGTTAAGCCTGACGTGTGCAGGTGAAGGAGTTACGGGCCAGCAGAGGCACCAAAGGTGTCTGGCTGGAGCTGTTCCTCTCTGCACTGCTGGTAGTTACTGGTGCCATTCCCGACTTCTCTCTGGCCTGGCTCAGCTCCTCCCTACAGGTGAAATATATTCCCCTTTCCTCCTCCACTTACTACATTTCTTTCATTTCCTTTTTCCTTTCCTTCTCATTTTCCTACAAGAGGATGTGAACACCATCTAGCAGCAAAAGGGCAAAGATCAAACGGAAGAAGCAGACTGGTTTGGAGGGCTTTTTAGTCATATAGACAATGCACAGCTTATTCATTTCCTCTTAGCTCTGTATGTTTTAACAGCCATGCTTCAGTAGACACTATGTTGAAAGTCATCTTGGAATACACTAGCCTCAGCCTAGGCACTATCACAAGAGCTGGGACTGTGCGTGTGCATGTGAAAGAGAAATCAAAAATGTACTTCATGGTTGACACATTTCATTCTTTTCTTGTATTTTCAGTACACTTGGAGATTGTCTAGCATTTTGTGTTGGCTTTATTTATTATGTAGCTTTACTTAACTTATCATTTGTATAAGTACAAGCATTTAACGCAATGAATGTCAGATTTTTAAATGTGATGTTTGTAAATACACGGTTATAATTAGCCTGAGTGCAAGTGTAATTAAGGTAACATCATATGCAAATTTTGTGGAAGTACTTTCACACATACAGCCTTAAAAATATGGACAAATATTATGTTCTTCCAGAAGTGCAAGGTCCCTACCTGCGAATAGGGCTTCTCTGTACTATGCACACTTTTATGAAATAAAACCTCAAACTAAAACCTAAATGCCCTTAATGGAAATGATTGTAGCTATTACTGTCATTGTAACTTTCAGTAAAGACAGCGTTTCTGTGTTTCAGATCGAGGTACAGAAAGAGTAGCACAAATGAGTCTAGCGTATCCTGTAAAATGTTGGACTTTGGCAAGAATATAGCAGTTATATAGTTTAACAGAAATGGATTATGTATGGAAGTGCAGATATACTTCTATAGATAGCTTGTGCTATGACGCTTGTGGTTCCACAACTTATGTTGAACTGAGCTTTGTTCTTAAAGCAAGTGATCAAGCATATGATTGCATTCAAAGATGGTATAATCAGAATTAAAATATTTAATGTTTTTGCATCAGGCTAAATTAAATGGATTTTTATGGAGAAGAAAGATTGTTTTCCATATATTTCCGTTAAAGAGACACGTCTTGACACGTGTATCTACCAAAAGCTTTCTGGACCTTTCTCTAATTTCTTTTAGGAAAACAGGGACACAACTATCTCAAAAATCTTTGCAATGATCACTTTTTATGGAAAAGAGCATTTTGGAAACGGTTGTGTCCTGTTAGATGATTTAAAGTTTGAGGGAATTTTTGTCTGTCTCTGTGTCTCTCTCTTTCTTTAACCTATACACAGCAGAAAACTCAAAGCTGAGCATCCCAGAGAAGCCTTTATGCAAGCATTTTCACTAATCACCTATTCCATAGTCAATGGACATTAAAACAGAGGGGAAAAAATACAGGAATGATGAAATGAACTTCCAGTAAAACATCCAATGTAAGATCTTCTTTCTTCTTTCATCCTTAAATTACAGAGATGCTGGTGTCACAAGCAGATAGTAGCATGAGTAAGGTTGTATCAGATTTGGCAGATCTGTGAAAAGTGCAATGCTGGATATGTGAGAACAGTAGTCAGTAGGACCAGAGGTGAGCTATTCAAGCCTCACGATTAGCCTCTGTTATCCTTTGAGTTCTTGTTCTGCTTCCAGTATGAAATCTGAAGCCCGTTGAGAGGCAGAAGATCCTTTTGGTGTAGGATTTAGCCAGAGTGTAAAATTTATAAGTGCTTTGGTTCAGTTGGCCTTATTGATCTTTCTGAGTGTGTAGAATGACAGCATCATGAATAAAAACGGCAAGGTACAGCACCTACTAAAAATTTTGGTTTTCATGATGCATGTTTTGTGTTATGATAATTGTCATTATTTTACCCTGTTAGTGAGTATTTGTTTTAATTGTGTTGTTGTCTTATAATAGCCATCAATTCAGTAAATGTAGGATAAACAGAACAAAAGAGATTCCTATGTTTGGGGAGCCTCCAGTGAGCATGTTAACTTACAGCTGCATCATTATACAAGTCTAAATCTCAAATAGATTAGAGTCAGTGGTAAGACTAACATTCACTTTAAGGAGTGGGATTTCCTGAAAGACTGGACATGAAATGGCTGCCTGTTGTTATAAAAATATGATGACATTCTTCGTACTGAAAATATGACAAAAAATTGTGTGATCTCCTCTTCCCTGGAGCACAAGGAAACTTTTAGAAGCGGTTTGAATTGTGTGCACTTCCATATACTTTAAGGGACAACATACTACATTTTGGAGAAAAACAGCTGTGTGGTCTTCACATTTGGGAATGAAAAATTTGCATACTGTATAGTGAGTCTGATCGTTTAATTCTGCTTCCCTAATTTATGCATCTGTAAAGTTGTGGGGATAGTTTCTCGGGAGGGAAGAAGGACCTTTTGAAAACACGTTTTCCAAAGTGTGAAGTCACCTTCCATTTCAAAGAGATACTGACATTTTCTATTGTCTGAAAATACAAGGGTATCTCTTTTTTGTAAAGATTAATATCTATGCCTATTTGGCCATTACTTATGAAATGGGATAAACACTAACTTAAACATAGCAGCATAATGGTGATGCAATCTTGTTAAATTCAGTCTAATTTATATTTGTTGTTGTGTTGTTGGCACTCAAAAATATTGTTTGTTGGTAAAACAGGTACTTGGAAGACAGGATTCGATTTTTAAACCTTTTGTGAATATTCAGAAAAACACTGGTTTCAGTGAATGCTTAAGTGAATGAAACCTGAACTTATCTCATTCATTCCTCTTAGTGAAACATTAACTGATCCAATAATCTAATTTATTGGAAGAACAAACTTCTATTAGTCTCCTTTCTCTATTTCCTCTCCTTCAGAGAGATTCTTTTAAAGCCATTTATTGTTATTGATATTGTCTTTTGTTACTTCATGGCACCTTGCAAAGCTCTCATTTCTTTCCCCTTACTGCTAATGTGTGGTATAAGTTCAAATTTGTCAAGTGTCTAATTTCAGCGTTTTCCCCAAAGGAAAGTATGCTGTCCACACAGTAGTCTTATATTCCTCCTAGCAGATACTATCAGCTCAACCTAATGAGTATTCCGGGTTTGTGCCCTGTGATGGGAGCAGATCTAGGTCCAGTGTCTTCAAAAAGGCTCTCATTGATGCAGCCCTGTCTTCAAGGTGTTGCTCGCTGTCCTTTCAAGGAACGCCAAAACATTACAGCACTGACAAAAACTGCAAAAATATGATCCTATGAAACTTTATGGGGAGGTCCCGGCAGCTTAGGATTTCTCTGTTCTCTAGATTCTTCTATTGAAATAAAGGTGTGGGTGATGAGCCTCTATCTTGCTGTAATTTGGGGAATTCTTGTTACTACTTAACAAGATACTCTGGGGCGTTTTGAAAAGGCGGTTGATATATGCAGTCCATGTTTAAATGATGAGCAGATAAGCTTCAGTCATTCATTTGAAATAAGATTTGGGCACAGACTGTGAGGAATCCAAAAAAGGATGTTTTAGCTAAGTTCATGCTAAAAACATTAGAATTCAAAATCCCTCTCTAATTTGTAGGGCCCATCTCAAATTTGAGCAAGCACTTACACCTTTTCAGATTCATCAGACCTACACAGATCCATAAAAGCTGAGTATAGTGTAAAACAAAAGCAAACAAAGCTTTTTTTTTTTTTTAAAAAAAAATCTGTATAATTATTTACTCTGGAGATATGAGAAAAATCTATTGAGATATTTTGGCATTTCATTTTAGGCCTGGCCAAATTCCAGAATTGGGGAGGCTCACAAAATGAAAATTAATAGGAAAAAAACCACACTTTTTCAGGTGTCATATCTTTCAGATCTAAGATTAATTTTGAATTTGAGTCATCAGGTGAAGGAGTTAATCTATGCAAGTCAGATTGCCTGTCCTTTAATGCATCCTATATCAAGATTTATACAGCTGTACCTTGTCATAATGTGCTAATCTTTTAATATTTCTTTTATGTTCTCTGCCTTCTTTTCCACTATTGGGCAAAATGTCACAGGAAACAAATTAATTGGTCAAATCCTAGACACTCATTTTCAGGTAATTCATATCACTTTAAGCTCTGACAAAATGTACTGACTATTTAAGTTCAAGTGAACATTTTTTCTCTTCTCTGAGTGCCACTTCCTCATCTGCAGGTCTATTCCATATTTTAAAACCTGTGTCCTGAGATTCCACTCCATCATATAAACTTTTTTTTATAGTTGTGACTCTTAAATGACTTATGATGTTCCTTCAAGATAAAACTTGTGTGAGGAAGCGCAGAGAATTAGTCATCTTATTTGTGCTAAAGAGAAATCTCCACCGTCTTGCACATCAGAGGACCCCTGCTGTCACTATTATATTCCCAAAGCCCTCTACATATCCAGATTTTTTTCTTAACCTGAGCTCCGTGGCAGTAAGAACAGAAAAATTTTGTAAAGTTGATGCGTATGGAAAGTGAAGCTGAATAGAACTGGTTTTCCAATGATGTCTTTGCTGTACTAAAGCTGTGATTTCAGTGGCTTCATCCTGTTAGAATCTGTATCTGCAATGTGAATTTATGTGACAATGTTTTCTGATATGACCTTCTCAGGTGTTATGTTCTGTTTCATCCATCACGATATTTTTGTATCTGGAGTGTGAATTAAGTTTGAACTGTTTAGAGGGACAGCCTAGAACAGTTTAACACAAAGTCTAATTGACCGTGTCAACCCAAAGAAGGCTCTGACGACTTGTTAGGAGTGCTAGGTGACAGGGGTATACACATTGTCACTAAGCATAAAAGCTTGAGGAACAACCTCCTTTCAGAGCGCTGCTTCCCATGCAAAAAGGGAGAAGGATTGCGGGGGAAGAAGAGACAAAAAAGCCTGTTCATATTTCATGTTTTACATTTTACAGTGTTTCTTTGAAGCAAAACTAAGGAGGTGTTTCTTTGATCCCACCACCCTAAATGTCATTAGGAAATAACAAAGGAAAATTAGGAAGATGTATAATCACTTGCAGCATCTTCAGCCTCATTTGTTTAGTGCGCAGGATACAAAGCTTATTTATTCACAGGGAGAGTATTTGCTGTCTGAGACGTCTGGCATTTTCATGCATGCCCTCAAACCATTTATCATTTGAAAATAAAGCTGTGAAATTAGGCCAATAGAAAACAATTTAAATCGGCATTGCCTTTATGCAAAATAGCTTGCTTAGTTCCCGAAGGGAATATTCTCAATGAGGCAATATTTTTTCTTCTCTATCTCTAAACAATGTTATAACTTAAAATTTTCAGTTTGCCTTTGGCTTTCACGGTTCTTCCCAGTATGTAATAGGAAAG
Source organism: Dromaius novaehollandiae (assembly GCF_036370855.1). Classification (NCBI taxonomy): domain Eukaryota; kingdom Metazoa; phylum Chordata; class Aves; order Casuariiformes; family Dromaiidae; genus Dromaius; species Dromaius novaehollandiae. Next base: position 34,219,599 of record NC_088132.1, read on the forward strand.
TGGACACTGCGCAGCAGGTGAGAATGCAGCACATGCGCTGCATTTGCAGATATTAAATAAGTAAGGGTGGTTCTCTTGGGTCTATGTGAGCATATGCTTAAAGGAAGTAGCCAGGCTGAAGGAAGCTGGTTCTGCCAGGAATTGCAGCTGCAGTTTACCTGGAAAGACACTTTCCTCACTTGAAAAAACCAGACGAGGGGTCTCTAACAGGCTGTTCTAGTAAGAACAGAAGGATGGGGAGAAAGGAAGGCTCATGAGATCCCCAGAGGACCCCATATGACCGAATCCAAAAGAGTACTCAGAGCGATGAAGAATTTGTGGCAAAAACTAATATGTAGGAGTTTACATGTAATTCCAAGTGATTCCAAGATTGGAAAACATGTAGTTAAGTAACTCTGAATTCTGAGGGAAATTCAAAAGCTCAGCAGTTGTCCCATAGCATATCATTGTGCAAGAGAGGAAGAAACTATACCTTAAGACAGTGCCCAGAAAGCCAAACCGAAGATAATATTTAAATTGTAATCAAACTCCACATATAATGTAGTTTGGGGCTATGAGCCCAACAGTTCAGGGAGAGTCCAGCGTGGGATAGAGGACTCCCTTTTACAAACTTCCATGGTTTTGCTGTAGTGTGTTTTTTCATTCAGTTATTCATGGGTTTCTGCAGACCAGTGCCAACTGGGAGCGTTCACTGTGCAGGCAATCTGTATTTTTTCATTCAGGTGTAATGGCAATCGCCCTCATCATTTTTCATCTATTGCACTTTGAGAGGAGACCCAAAAGCTGATTCCCTTGGGTGGCAGGTGGCTTTTATGTTGAGCTGCTGAGTCCATGCCATGTGGGGTGGCAGGAGCTCGATGGGCTCCTTCTGCACCCGAGACCCGCAGGGTGGCTCAGGGCGGTCTCCCAGAGGCGTTTTGTGCCCCCTTCCCCTGTTATGGCTATTATTCCTCTTGCTGCTGTGTGCTGTAAGGGCTTTGGCACTGACCCATCCCTGTGCCCCCGTCTTCCCCTAGGACCCGGCGTGAGTTTGGGGCTGGACACATCGGCTTCTTGCAGTATAAAATACTGCTTTGAGCAGATGCACATGGGTGGGGTTTTTTTGGTAAGTATTCCCATTTATACAGCAAAAATCGCTTTCCTAAACTTTCAGACAAACTCACTCCTTTGATAGACGGCAGAGACCCAGTTAGTGAGGACATGACGTATGCAGATAACACTGCAGGCTGCGTTTCTTGGAAATGCTTGGAAGTATTTTCCTAGTGCTCACCATCTCAGTTGGAGGTGTCTCTTCAGTAGCCTAAAAAAAAATCCCCACGGATTCCTCCTAAGTGCTTGTTTCAGTTACTTATAAACAAAATATTTCAAGGAATAGGCAGGGTTGATGGGAAGCCAAATTTGGAATGGATTTCCAATTCAGATGGCTGTAATTAAGAATATATAATTTAATATCCACAAATAAAGATCTTTTGATACATTCAGATGTCATTTCTGGGCTTGCTTTACGTTGACAAATGCACACAGAGTTGAACAGAGTACACTGGAGTGTATTAATGGGCGATGATTCATAACTAATTGTCTCAGAACAGTTTGTTATCAAATAATTCACCCTTCAAATGAAAATACGCTACAAGAGAAGATCTTTTTTTCTATTCTTTTTTCCTCCTTGAGGAAAAGCAGTTACAGCCTAGCCCAACTCCAGATGCAGCTAGAATGAGTATTCTAGGACTGACGGTAATAGTTGTAAGTTCATTTGATTAAAGCCACAAAGAAATTGAAACAAAAAACACATTTTACTACTATAATCCTTTACTTCTATAGCATATAATTCAACAGTATCCACCAGTTCACAGGTAAATATTAATTTTCTCATGGTATTTCTTTATTTTTATGAGGCAGTTTTGTGCCTATACAAATGTGCTATGGACTGTTAGGGAATGTGTCCATCTCAGAAATCTATTATAATTAAATACAACACCAAAATACCATTTTCTGGGAAAATCATCCTCATCTTCATTGTCTCTAAACTAGACAAAATCCCTAACAGTATGCATTGAATCTTGCTATAATAATCGTGCTTGTAGTGTTGTTTCATAGTCTCATAAAGCATCCGTGCTACTCAAATTAAAATGAGAAGTTGCATAAGAGCAACCGCAAGTACTCCACGTCACAGCTAGCGTATCCATGAGGATGCCATATGCGTACACTCTGTCTGTTCTTTCTAGAGCAAAAGTATCATTAAGATTTATACAGCGTTGTAAACCTGCGGCATAAGGAAGGAAAATGAAGTGATTGAGGCTTCAGCTAGAATGGTCTATTAGTCTGTGAAATTCCTTCAAGATATGGAAAAAGGCTGATGAAATTAATTAGGTTGGATGATTATCTTTCATAATTCTGCTCTAAAAGCTTTGCAACTGCTCAGCAGGAGATATTAGAATTATTTTTAATGAATGTTTCTAGGCTTGTATCTCCTGGCATACAATTTTTAATAGCTCTTTTATGGAAGAGTGTCCAGATTTGCCAGGTATTCGGAGTTCACTGGTGTTTGTAAAGGGTTATTAATTGAACTGCAGTGATGAGCCACATTGAAACAACATGCTGCAGAGTTTGAGAAAGGAGGGAAACAGAAGGGGAGAAAGTATTAACTTTCTATTTTAAGCCATTTTGATTGTTCTTACCTATACGTAACTCTTGTGTGAATTTCTATCCAAAATATTTCCTAAAGCTCTTTTCTGTTCATGTTTTCAGGTTTTTTCTTCCACTTTCTTCTTCCTACATTTCTTTTTCCTTTCTTTTTGTAACTGAAGGAGGAAGCCAAGTATTTTTTCCAATTTACTTACTAAAAAATAGCAGTCAGGGTTTTCCTGACTCTGCTTGGAGCAAGTTAAGTCCCCTCTGTCCCAGCTTGGTGGTGCAAAGCAAAAGATGCTGAAGAAAAAATCTCATATGAGGAGGCTCGGCTTCCCTTGATTTTGCGCATGACTTTCAGCAAACCTTTAATTTCGATGGTATACGTTATATTCCAAGCCATGGAGGTGATTTCTTTTATTTTGGTTCCTCTTCTTTATGCAAGCTCCCTAGATATAAACCTCTTCTACGAAACAGCTGATAAAGTGCAAAAATCCCTCACCCACCAGACATAATTGGATAGAATAGAAAAAGATGAAGTTTTGCATTAGAAAACTGTGCTAATCGATTGAGCCCAGCGTTTCCCTCTTATAATATGCACCCTCATAAAACTTAACCTAGTCAACTTTTTTTATAAATGGACACCAGCAACCTAATTCTGAACTGACAGTGAAATGAAAATGGACCAGACCTTCTCAGGCTGGTGCCAGCTTTGATAGACAACTGGAATGTAAGAAAATGAGTATTTCTAGTAATTATTCGGTCTGATTAAGAATTAGTAAAAGAAGATCTTTCAGTTTTTATAGAAGGAGAAACAGTTGATTAGCGGGTGATCTTGTATCACTATGGTTGCAAGGTTTCCCAGCCACTCAAGTTAAAAATAGCTGCTTAACTCCCTGGGCTGCTTAAAATGTTTCTCCTTGCTATTGCACCCAGTGTGAAGCAGCACAGTAGAAATGCTGTTCCCTTGCGCGGTGGCTACTACAATAAAATATCTCTTTCACAGCCTTGATGCCATATAACAGGGTGAAAATAAAGTGTTACCTCCAGACTGTTTAAATGCTTATACTACAGAGTTAGATTTAGATATTCAGAACTAGATTTATTCAAGCTGGAATATTTATGGGTGCAATATAGTTACTGCAGGAGGAGCTTTGCACAGGATAATTTACCATGCTAGAAGCAACAGCACTTAAAAAAAAAAAAAAGGGGGGGGGGCACCTTATGTTCAGTTTTACCAATCATTTCCCCCCTTCCTCCCCTAATACATTGAAAGGCTTTTTGATGGTGAAATGTAGCTGAGTGCATGAAAACAATGTTATTCATTGCAGATAAAATGGAACAGAAAATCTGATTTTAGAATATATGCAAAACAAGCCTGTCCTCATTCTTATCAATCCAGAAGGCAAAATTTCACTTGGAAAAGGAAGTCAAGTCATCAGCAAAATAAAAATTAACCTGAAAGTAAAGTATCTTGTATGGAATAAAAGAATATAGTCTCTTTGATTATACTAGGTTTATATACAGTTAAGCAATTTTGCTAGTAGGCTATGTTTATTATTCCACTCAGTAATTTACTTAATATGTCACTTTAAGGGTTTCACTTGTTTCTTTCTATGGCAGCGAGATGTCACCTCGGGTTTTTCTAGCAGAGGCAGCGCAGCCAGCGTGCAAAGCGGGATTTGTGTTGTGCTCTCTCCGGATAAAGAAGCTGGGCTGTTTTACGTTACTGCGTGAGGAGCCTGGCTGGAGCTAGTTGTGTTTTGAGGTTTAAAGTGGGCGGCTTCCCCACCCCGCCGGCGCCTGCTCTGCTCTGCCGTCAAAGGGAGAGCTGCTCCGCTGCCTGGCTCGGGCGGCGTTTCAGGGAAGTGCAGCACAACTAGCAACCCCGAATGGGAAAGAACAAGGCCAGGCTCTCAATCATATGGATATATAAATATATATATATTTATATACGTATATATAAAAAATGCTCGGGAGCTGAAGCCGTGCTACATAAAGCAGCTGTGATAAGGCAACGTATGTCACGGTGGTTCTCCTGTGTGTTTCCACCGGTTGCGGTCCTTTCGGTGGGAAGATGCATTTCATCCAGCTGGCTATGTTATATCATAGCCAGAGAAGCTGCCGTCCCTCCGAGAAGCCCGGCGTGCTTGCGGTGACCAGCTGGCGTGTCAGCGGTGTCGCTGCGTTTGGTTCCCAAGGGAAAGTATCAGCCATCTCCCAGGCTCCTGCCTCTGCCCGTGGTGCTCTCCAAAATGCCTCAGACCTTCAAATTGTGAAACGTTTCACAAACTTTGTGTCACAAGCCCATTAAGTGTACTTGGGAAATTCCACGATACAGTCAGAATAATTCTGTTTTTCTGTCTTATACTTTATATAAATGCCACCCTGTGCAACGGGGTTCAGTTCAGCTCCAATTTGATATTAGTGCTGCAATTGTAAACTGGGTTCTTTAATATCATGAAAATATTACTTAGGCTTGCTTGCAGATAATGAATGGCAAAGTTTGCCCTAGAGAAGTTCCCTTTTTTATTTTATTTATTTATTTGGCTGAGGGACAGAATTGGTTTAAAACATGCAAGATTTTGGGTACACAAAACCCTTCTTCAGTGTGGAGCCAGAGCTGAAGATAGTTTTGCGTGACCGTAGGCTTGTCTGACTCCCCCATCCACCCTGGATTGGTCTAATAAAATAAATATATGACATGCTTCTGCTAGATAAGCTGCTGTTAATTGTAGAGAGCTGGTCAAATCCAGTGGGAAATGATACTGTGCTCTAACTTTTTCTCTTCTTTTTTTTCTTCCTTCTGAAACCTTTTTGACTTCTGTAAAAAAACAAATATTAGTAAAAGCTAGATAAATAACAAGGAAAGCTTTTTTTAGAAGTTTCATCGTATCATTCTAATATTCAGTAATCAGTCTCACTTTTACCTATTCATTATTTCTTTCATTTACTTAAATGGAGATTTACAGTGCTTTTTTCATGCTTCGTTATGCTAGCTGCTTCCCTCATGCAGTGGAAATATCTCTGTTTCAGTACACCGTCTCTTGAAAGAATAGAAATCTATTTTTAAAAAAAAGTCTTTCTTCGCCTATTGGCAGAGGATTTCAGTAGTAATTTGGCAGAGGATTGTCTGATTGTTGTACTTGGCTACGCCCCTTTCTTTCTCTTTTTTAGCCTGTTCCTACTTTAGAGTTGGCTGGTTTAGACCACTTGTTTATGAAGCTCACAGTACATATGCCAAAGCTTGTCATGGTCTTCACTGAGTTGCTATTTTTCCCCCAACATTGCTGTCTAAGTAAAATCAGTTTTGTCTCCCTGGACTCCTGTCTGCGGTAAAAATTTTACTGGCAAATGCAGACACGCTATGCTAATATGAACTCTGATATATAATTTCTGTGAACATCCACAGCGACCTTAACACAAAGCCTAAATCACCATTTGTGTTATCAACAGAAGGGAAGTATTTAGGTTTTGCAGTTTAGTAGAGGATGTGTTTTCCTGAGCCCCAGAATTTGAAAAAATATGTATTTTTGAGTCAGTATTTTGTGATGGATCCCATTTCCAAGAATAATTATGCAAACTGTGTGTTCACGTACCGTAAGAGTATGCAGTCAGTAGATACTGAGGTGTGTACATAACTAAAATCATAGGATTAGATAAAAAGATCCTGTTCATCTTTGCATGCTGCTGTTGACCTAAATATGTGAGATTCAGATATGTCTGTTTTAGGCTTTTATTATTTAATAACACAAGGTGCAAGATCTTAAACTTAGAGACTGATAACAAGCATTTCTGTTAGGTGAGAGCTCATCTGTTGGAAATAATGGGCAAAAAAAAATATTCTAGTTATAATAATCAGTCAAAGGATGACTATGAGACAACCAAAAGAGATGCTTGGGGGGAAAATGAAGACCTATGATGTATAAACTCTAGATTTTCTGGTGGAGAAAAAGAGAGAAATTAATGCTATTTCATAAAATGCTGGTGAGACTCTTTTGGGCCTATGGACAACTCTGACCATGCTTGTGTTAGAGAGATGAATTCAAAACAGAGGAAGGGCAGGAATGGTTAGAAAGATGGTAAATAGTAATTAAGCTAGGAATGGGAAGAGGACCTCAAACTATCAGCATCCAGAGCTTCTGGGGCAACTTTCTAGAAGCCTTACGGGGTCAGTTCTTTGGTTATTACTCTTAAAATGGCGTGTGGGTGTTTCTGTGGCATCTGTATCTAAATAAAGCAGCTATATTTGTAATGTTGAAAGGGTGTGTGTTGGTTGGATGCACTGCACAACAGTGTTAATTATTCTGTTACATATAGGCACTTCAGAAATCCTGATCTAAAAAGTAAACAAATTAATCCTAGGTCTGTATTCAAAGTTCCTCTGTAAGGAACCTTGTTCTTCTGTTGATGACTGGAAATTGCATCAGATTCTCCTGTCATTTTTTTCTCATGCTACTTGATTTCAGTTTGGTTGGAAATACCATAAACACATCACAGAAGCAATCTCATTATGTGTTATTTTGCTCTTCAATGCAGGGACCTAGATATAATCTTGAAGCGCAGATGCATTTATTAATAATAAATCAATTAGTCAAGGTAGTAATGGTCTGACAAATGGTTGTTCAGTGATGTGAACAGGGAGCTATGTGGAAAGGCAGATATTCTTTGGGGAAACAGTTTTGAAACCTGAACAGTACAAACCAGCCACCACAGTGGCAGAGTTCAAGCCTGGAATCAGAGTTAAATAAAATCAACTGCAAATGTGGAAGACTGAGCTAGATGAAAGGGCAATAGTCTTAGACCTACTTTATGTTGCAAGCAGAGCCACTTAGGGAATTTTCCACTGTAAGAGAGATTTATTAAAACACATTGATTCAATAAAGCCGGGATACTTCACAGAAATACCTTGGGTCAGTCACCGAATTGCAAGAAATGAAACTTCTCTGGTTTTCTGCTCGCTCCATGGCACTTTCACCATGCAAAGGCTCTCAGCTGGAGAGCAAGAGGGCTGGCAGCCCGGGAGCCCTCGCCCTTCCAGCCTGCCCGGAGGCCCTGGGGGCTGGTGTAGCTCCCTGTCCCCTCGAGGCCCTGCCTGACTTCAGGTGTTTCGCTCCCAGGTCTGTACGGGGTCACCTGGGAGCCCCTGGTGATCTGGTTTCTTCTTGCAGAACCAGGAGACTTGGATTCCTGGGGCAGAGCTTGCTTACTAGTGTATTTCCCTGGACTGGATTCCCAAAATATAAAAGATGACATCATTGTGCCAAACTGCATCACATCAAATTGCAAAATACTGAAATAAATCCCTTGCAAACCAGAAACCCTGCATTTCCTTCCATTTCTCTCTCAAGGAAGACTATTTTAATGGATGGGTTATCCCATTGCTGGATGAAATTGAATTTCTGTTTTTCTAGTGAGCTACTACTGATTGCAGATAGGGGAAGCAATGCTCTGTTTAACAGTGATCACCATTAACCCTGCATAACATTCTAACCCAATTATTCTAATAAAAAGTGAAATGTATATGCCAACAGCACAGTCTAATTGGACAAAATCGACCCTTGTAAACAATTTTGTAATTGAACTGAAGACAGTGATAGTCCAGGTTTAGAATTATAGACTATTAAAGCAAGATACTCTGTTCTGAGTAAGTGAAAGCCAGCCTTATCCAGAAAGAAAGAAAAATCTGCATTGAAATCTGGTCTTGGAAAAATCTATATTTTCAGGCATTGGGCTGGGCTCCAATTGCAATTTAAGAAAGTCTAAAAATGATTACATGCTTTGTAAATGTTGTTCTCATCTACATGGTGTGTCTTGCTCTGAATTCTGTGCTGAAAATAAACCATCCAACAGTCAGGAGGTAAAAAAAGTAACACTTAAAGGATGTGAGATCACTCTCCTTGTGAAACCTCCACATGGATGAGAGATGCATAAAAATAATGCACTCTTCAAGGCAAGTAGGATGGCACAGGATGTGAACATCAGAATAACTTTCGATGTCTTTTAATGAAGGGAGGGGCAGTATAGTTTTTCCAGCACTGAAAAGAGAAGTTTGAAATTCAAAACCCAAATAACCACTTCCATGATTTATAGCCTAAATGCAATTTGTATCAGCCAAGCCAAGCAACTTGGTAGTGTGCTATTTTTACCTAAACTGAAATAAGGTCTCCTTTGTTACAGGCATCTGAGAGTGTAAATCAGTGTGGTCTTACTTGGCCCGGTGGCTGAATCTTCACCACCCTGTTACCACATCCCTGTAGGTGCCTTTGAGGGCACCATATTTCCTGACTGCTCAGTGTGCTGAGGTATTGGGGTGCATTCAAAGCTGTCATGAGACCAGCTTAGCTGGTATGTCAGAAAGGAGACATTGGGGTATCTGTTTTTTAACAGTCTGCTCCATTGCATGCCCCTGAGAAATCTAGATGAAGCAATGCAGAAGAGTTTATGTTCAAAAAGAGCATTTCTGGGAAGAGCCAGCACGGATTTACCAAGAGTAGATTGTGCCTGACCAACCTGATTACCCTCTTCGATGGGATAGCTGGTTTCAGTGAGTGGAGGACAGTAGATTTTGTTCAACTTGACTTTGGCAAGGCTTCCAGTGCGGTCTCCCGTAAAGTCCATGTAGCCAAGTTGGGGAGGTATGGATCGGATGGGTGGACTACTAGGTGGATGAAAAGCTGGCTAGATTTTCAGCTTAAATAATAGTATCAACAGCCTGAAGTCTAGCTGATGGCTGGTTACTAGTGGCATTCCTTGGGGGTTAATATTGAAACAAATACTGTTTAACATCTTACTGACCCAAACGATGGGATGGAGTTCCTCACCGAGTTCACAAATGATGCCTAGCTGCAGGCAGTGGCTGATAAGCTGGAGAGCTGCGCTGCCATTCACAGAGACCTGAATAAACTGAAAAAATGACAGATGGCAACAAAGGCAAATGCAAAGTCGTGCCCCTGGGATGGACCACCCCGATGCACTAGTCTAGATGGGGGGGCTGACTGGCTAGATGGGGGCTTTGCAGAAAAAGTCCTGGGGGCCCTAGTAGACAAGAAATTGAATAAGGGTCAGCAGTGTGACGTTGCACTGATGAAGGCTAATTGGGCTTCATTGGCAAAAGCATGGGAAGCGGCTTGAAGCAAATGGTTATTCTCCTCTATTCAGCATTCATAAGCCCACTCCTGCAGTACTGTGCCCACTTTTGGGTCCCCGAGTACAAAAAAGACATTGACAACCTGGAAGAAGTCCTGCAGAGGGCCACCAAGGTGGCTGAGCAGCTGCAGCATGGGATTTACTGGGAGAGGCTAAGAGATTGGGGTTTGCTCGGTCTTAAGAAGAGAAGGGTAATGGAGATGCCTTATTACTGTCCTCAGCTACCACACGGGAGGGTGTAGAGCCAGACTTGTGGAGGGTGGGGGTACACGGTGATGGGATGAAAAGCAGTGGGCTCAAGTTGCAGTAAGAGACTGAAGGAAACCACACAAACTGCAGCTTGCACACAATGTGGCCCTCTCACCAACTCACCTGCCATGCCCTCAGCAGCATGGTGCTTGGAAGAGGAACTCCTTTCCTGGTGGCAGAGGAAGCCTGTACTTGGATTTAACTGGGAAAGAACTGTGTGCACAGCCTTGACTACAGTCAGGAGCCATTTCATTAACACTTCATCTCTTTCCTACTCCATCTCTTCCCTGTTACAGTCAGTGGCTGCCTAGATGGACCAAAATGTTGCTAATAGCTGCATTTCTTCCTGTCCGTCCACCATCCCCATCTCCCTGGCTTCTACAGCCTGCTATCTGCATGATGCTACTACTTCAGTCCTGCAACTGCAACCAACTGCTCCAGCCAGCCAAGGTCTGACTGGCACAGAAAGGCCCATAACTCTTGCTGTTTCATCCATTCACAGCTTCTATGTACAGTGGCAGCCATTGCCTGCTCAATTTATCCTCCTTCTCTTTCAGCTAATAGAGGATACCATTTATGAGTAGACGCTCATGCTACTATCAGGAATAGTATGTGAACTTCTAGGTGAAAAAAAAAATTAAATATAAGCCATGAACAGCGAAGTCTTTCTGTAACATATCCCTTGAGTTGCAATTTCCTTGGTCTTCTGTCTTAGCCCTAATTCATTTTTCTAGCCTTCTTTTCTTCATCTTAAAATTACAGTGTCAACAGCTGCTGAAGGGCAGGTTGTGTTGACCTAACACAGCTTGCACAGAAGTAGTTGGCTGTGAGGGTGCTGGCTAGCCAAGCGTAGGTGCACCTCAGAAACACAGCTCAAAGCAGTCTAGGTCCAGATGTCAAAACTGGGGGAGAAGGTACCTTAGTCCACCCAGAGTTGGATCATTGCTGTAATTTTCTTCTATCCTTTTTTATAGCCTGGTAAAACAGGTTCAGTGTTCAGATCACTAGCTCAGTAATTACAAGACTTGGATTGAAGTACTTTCTCTGTAACAGATTTTCTGTGTTTCCTGGTCCTCCGTGCTTCATTCTATCTCTGTGAGTTGGGTGATATCACTTCTGTACCTTGCTGGCATGCAGTAAAGAAAAATGTTCTAAACATTTTGAGATAGATCCTATAGCAACGTGCAGTACATGTATCTTTGCTGTATATAGACTTTCCTTTTTGCTAAGAGATGTTTATTGAATTGTATTTTTTATGAGTATACTGAGTTCTACTTTAGCCTTTCCTGCAAAGCTTTTTGCTTTGGAGTCTTTATTTTCTCTACTGAACTAAATCACAAACTAGAACTTTTTTCAGTGCAGGTTAATTCTTTGTTCCTTTTTCTAGACATTTAAAGTTAAAGAAGATACACAAAATGGAAACATGAACAGAAATGTAGGAAAAAGATAACCCCCTCCTCCAAACTGCTGCTCTTTAAAGCTTCCCTGAAAAGCCCTATGTTTCAAAAGTGTTTTCTTAACCTGTTAGATTGCTTGCATTTTTCTTCAATTGATAACTGTAGCATGGAGCTTATGGTCCTGTCATGATGAAGCACGAGAAGTCTGCTGGCAATATTTTTGTACGTATTTCCAAATATCATGTCAAAATCCTTACCTACATTATTGTAGTTTTGAGGCTGTCCCAGGGCAGTCAGCAGTATCAAGTTGCAATGTCACATATGCTAATATATTTTAATCTCAAGGCACTTTTAAAGAAGAAAAAGTGAATCTGAAATATATAAAAGGAAGTGATTCTTGTTAAAGATATACCTGGCTGATTAGATTTCAAAAATGAAACCTTATCAGCATTATTAAGCATATAGAAATAAGTTATTTTGAAATAGGGCAAAAATCTAAACTAAGCTGATTATAGTGTGATATTTCACTAGAGGGTTTACAAATTTTTATCAAAGCAAGCTGTGAAACAGTAAGTTGCCCATTTCAAGTGTAAAAGGAGTTTTATTAGGCTCGCCATGAACCAGTGGTAAAAGCAAAGATTATAAAATTAGTCTCTTAAGCTTATCTGCTATAATCACTTTTTAACCTATTTAGCATCATTACAGAATAGTGTTTTTACTGCAAAACTGTTCTCCTGTGTTGTTTCTTCTTTTTATGCAAAATCCTGCTGTCTGCAATCATTAATAATCTGGGATTGTATGGATGTTGGATTAACAGGCCAACTGAGTACAGAAATTAATTTTGCTATTAGATGCTTATTTCTTATTTACAATAATGCTGTTAAGAAGAGCATTTAAATTGATTGCTATCACTGAAAGAATGGAAATTAGTTGTTGAACTCTTGCTCATGTTTTCGGATTGAAAACTTTTAGTCAGATCCCTTAAGCAGAGCAGAAACACTGTACATCTGAGTGAACTTTTATTGAGTTGGTTGTTTTTTTCTTTGTTAGACGCAGATACATCGGATTTTACTATAGCGATTAATCTTTAGGCAGCCCTCGCTCACTCTAATTATCTTGATCATATATAAATTTATTCACCGTAAAATGAATATTTTGCAAGTGCTATCTAAAAGAATAGTTCCTGTTGCATTTTCTTACATTCTTAATGTGCTATTGATTTTAAAGATCGACACTAATGGAAAACATCATCGAGATGTTAACTGAAACACGATGAAGCAGTATAATCTGTCCTTAGAAAACAAACTGAACTTTTCTTTTTCTGTGATATTTGGAAAGTGTTAGCAGTTTTCTAGCTGCTCAGATAAAGCCAAAAGAAAATAAAATTAGCAGTAAGAACTGAAGATGCAAATTCCGGCCCCCTGTCATGAGTGAAAAGGCTTTAAGTGTACTAAGGACAAATGTTTTCTACAGTTGTGCTGAGATTTCTGCACACAATTTCATGTATGAAGCTCTTTCTGATGAACTGCAAATATTCTTATCTCTGGCAACTCGAATGCGCAAGTCCATCGACTAAAGAGCAGAAATTGCAACTGCAGTGACGTGCTAAGGCAACGGCGAGAGTGATAGATTACTGCTGGCACTGTAGATCACCATGCTGCGCGTAATCCCCAGCATCATTTTCAGCTGTACTAATATGCTGTTTATGGGAAGGGAAACATATAAGCCTGGCTGCCTGCTCTGCCACATAGTGCTGGTGGCTGCTGCCTTTCAGGAACAAAACTTGCCTTGGACACAGGAAACACAGGTGCAATTTAAATCAATAGTATTAGTAATAATTATGTTTTCTCAGATTACCTCGACCACCTCAAAACTGCTAAAAATGCATCTCTGAAAGTAAATCTGGGTGGGTGATGACAGCTATGTTTATGTGGTATACTTGCTAAAGATTTGGGAGTAGCTAACTGGATGTCGTTTGGTGCTAATACTGACTTTTTGTGAGACACAACAAGTTTCAGATTTGCCACATCTTTTTTCTGACATTTTGCATTATACTTCGCAGGCTGCAACCATCTGCATATGTCGGATGTTGTCAGCTCTCCCTTTGATTTGATGGCATATAATTGAATAGGACACGTCTTGAAGTGGTAATATTTTTCAGCCCCCGTGTTTATAAATGCATTTGTTGGTCTGTCAGTAACCAGGCTTTTAGAAAAGATAACTAGATATTGAGTTATAACATCACGTTAATACCTGAAATCTGATTTCTCGCGTAGCCACCATGGGGCTCCTGGGGGAAGGAGGCACTCTTGGGGCAGAGGCTCTGCGGGGTTGGTGCAGGGGGTCCCTCGCTACCGTCCTTTTTAAAATATTTTGCAGGTCTTTTTTCCTGAATACTAGGAAATTACTGCTTTCTGAAGAGTTGTAACTCCATGTTACTTTCCAGTATATTGTTTTGCAGTCTGAATTGTTGACCAGAAAATCTGAATTAAATGCATCGGTTTGATTTATACTTGAAGTCAACATCTCAAGCAGTAGTTATTTCAGCCAAGTCAGATATTGCCAAACCAGGAAAAAGCAATTTCCTTTTTCTCAGGCACTCAAGTAGCAGTGAATAAGAAAGCAAGCACCTTTGAACTCTCAGAAAGGCTCCGCACATTCATCTTCCTGACCTTGAGCTCTGCAAATCTTTCCAGCTTAGTGGCTGCATACAAATTTCAAATATGAACCAACCATCTATCCTTTTGATAGGCAGAAGAACTAACACTGTGAATATTAGACAATAACTGTAACTAGTCCAAACAGGAAAATTCATCTTTAAATGAGGAAATGAGATGAAAACTTCATGTAAATAATCTTCCACTTCTTTAAGTCCCAATAATATCCTATGTAAAATACATGATAGACTTTCTGTGTTTCACATATGGTGAAAGAATGATGCTACAGCCCTTGCTTTCTTCTAAAGTCTTGAAACAGTACAGTTAAATCTGTTCGTAGAAAATTATCATTGTATTAGAAACATTACTTTTTATGGTAAACTTACTTTCAAAGACACTGGATAATTATATTTAACAGCCAACTCTCATTAAATATAGGCCACAGAAAATGAATTTTAATAGGAATGGATAACAAATTTATGTATTCTAACCTTTATTACTCTGTGAAAAAAAAAAAAAAAAAAAAAAAAAAAGCTTGTTCACAAGAATGACTGTCTTTAATCTGCAGCCTTATGTGCTGTATTATTCATCCAGATATTCTCCAGTGGGATAATATACATTTGAAAGTATTATATTACTTATGGGAATGCACATGATAATTCAAACATGGAAAACATGGACAGTGCTGAAAATAACTGCATTCCATTTGAGATTTGCACTTTTCAAGGTTACTGAGAATTTTTCTTTAAGAAGGGACAAGAGTAAAACCAGCTGGTTAAATTAAATCTTTAATTTTCCAGTTGACAGTAATAAAACAGAATTTAAAAAGCGATGAATGCCTTCAAATTCCAGTGAGAACTTCCCTATAGATATTATTGCTCTTTCCAGAATGTTTTGAAGATGGCAATAAACAACATTTTAAGTAAAAATTACTTTAAGAAAAATCTAAGGCATTCGGTTATCAACCATCTTACAGGAAATGTAGCGTGTTTTGTTGTTTTTCAGGGGTTGGTTGTGTTTTTTTCAATGGATCTATCATGATTAATCTCCCTTTGTGATTGCTTACTACAGTAATCATATTGTCTGGATGGCACCGAAGTAATTTATAGAGTACCGAGGTTCTTATCTGGCCATGCTTCAGATTCCTCATAAAACAAATCTCCCATCATTTTTGCTGGCCAACACATTTGTATTTCATAAGATGGCCAAAGCCAGCTTATTTTTCACAGACCTGGAAATACAGCAGATAAGAAAAAAGCCCTGAAAAGTAATCCTAGGCCAGATGCGCTTCTCCTCTGTGCAGATGATGAAGTGAGGCATAAAAAATGCAGTGAATCGTGGTTCTCCCTGCCCACACTGCTGTCACTGTGGCAGCCTCTGTTGCCGGGTGAGGATTTTTCTCCTACATCGGGGTAACTATGTCCAAAGGCCAGAAAAAGTCCTTACTCGGTCTGAGCTGAAATTTCAAGTATGTACGCTATTACTTATAACAGGCTGCTATTTTTTTAAAGAAGAGCCTACCGAAAAGAACAAAGTAAATCCTGATGTTATAGCATATTCTAAATTTTAATATTTTGACTTTCTTGCACATGTTTTTACGTCAACTTTTTAACAGGAGTGCTAGGATAAGGGGCAATAGCTTCCAATCATGATTATATAGTGCTTGTAGTTTGCACTGCTGAATAGGATATTTTTAGAAAGACAAGCAAAAGAAATAATATTCAGAATGTTAATCTTATTTGTGAAAGCACAGAAAATGGGATCAAATCGTGAACTATTAAGCCTAATCTTGCAAATATTTAAGTTCTGGGGAAAATGTACTCACCTCAGTTTCCATAATGAAATTATTTGCTCGTTTTTTCAGACTGCACTGGTAAATGTTAACTTTTTGTTTTCCTGCAGTAGTGATAAAAATGGATTGAGTGCCTTTAAATTACATATAATAAATTCTTCACTATTAATTTCTGTGAGAGGCTGACTTATGATAGTTGATTTCATGAAAGAGACAAAGAAAGTTTTCTTGAATCAAATTAAAATTAAAATATTCGCTTTAACTATGCCCCCAACTCAGGAACGGATAGGATCTAGGATATGTGACCAGGGCAAGTTTTTTCTGCTGTTTGTAAAGCAATAGTAACAGCCAAACATAATGCCTGAAAAAAGAGACCTTATCTGTATTTTTTCCCCCAAATGTTTACCCATAGGAGTGAGTGAACAAAGATGGAGAAAATTAAGACCTATTATGAGGTTCTCCCAGGAAAAATATATACAGGGCCTGAGAGAAGTACAAAAAGGGGGAAAATAAGCCCCATGCAGACTCTTCTAAAGAAGAGAGCATTGAAAATACCAGTCTCAGGGTTGCTTCAAGACCGGGCTTTCTCCCTTTTTTTATTTCATCTTTAGCAGTGTTTAAACTCTGCTAGAAGAGAATCCCCCAGCATACTGCTTTAAAGTCCACTAATCCTCCTGGTGGTGTCTCCTGCTGTTTCCTATGCTTGCTTCCATATCTTCCTGCAGCTACTTTGTGTAGCACACGTTACAATACTGTGTGCACTTCACCACTGTCATTTTTCCTGCTGGTTATGGCATTAGAGTAACAGTATGCCTGTTATAAAGCAATGCATTAAAAGCACAGTATTGCCTGCATCCTCCCCACCGTGACGTAAGCCTATGATAAGCTGCCTGAGAGTGGACGTGGGGTAGAGTTCACGCTCTTCTTCACTTGTTAATGTGTTTGAAGTCTGTTATGGCTCTTACAAGTCTTTTCCCAACCCACTTTTTTAGCTATTCATCCTAGGTCAGGCTTTCTGTATGTCCTGTTACTCCCACTGCTCTGCTCTGGATCTCTCCAATTGTCTGCACATTTCTTCGTATGGACCCAGAACTGGAGGGAATATTTTGAGGCTTTGCTAGTCAGCTGAAGTGGTTTTTTTCTTGAAATCCATTGTCTTTATTTTGCTGATCTTCCATTCATTTCACAACCATTTCCACCCATACTCTCTTCCGCCTTCATATTCTCAGTCATGTCCTCTCGCTTGACTGATGGCTGTTACAGATGGTAATATTTCCTTTGCCATAATTTTCTCCATTTTCTGCGTAAGAAAGGGAAATTTGCCATCAGTCCATTGCAAGACTTGCTGGACATCAGTATCCTGTTGTATTCTTTTCTCAGCTAGCTTTTGGATTGCTAAAGTCTCCCACATTGGCCCTCAGCAATCACGCTATTATATTTTAAGAATACTTTCCTCCTTACTCTTCCACCTCACTCTAATTAAAAGGATTAAAAACACTGAAAGTGATTAAAAGGACATCACACCTCAATGCAATAGCTATGTCATTGCATTTAATAATTATTAATAGCTAAATTACAAACATAGTTAAGTTACTTTAGTAATAGTAATAAACAGTTAAATTACATTACATACGGTTAAATTATGAACAAAAGAAAAAATGCACTCACGCCAATTATAACATTCTAGCATAAGGAAAGACTGTCATTGGTCAACATATCCCAGATTTTGTGTGATAAATCTTAGGGGTAGTGTTTGAGTTTTCAGTAAAATATTTAGTTGCAAAGAGAAAAGACTTCACAAATTATAAGCTCCAATTTAGTGCTCCTTTTTCCACTAATTGAACCTTTATTTTGCATCCCATCTGCACAAACATCAGAGAATCTCAAAATATAGCTTTTAAGTTATTATTAAAGAGAAAAGAAAAGGATATGAATATCAGAGAAATTTGTCTATATAAACAGTATAGACAGTATTTACTTTTAAAAGGGATATAATTCTGCAGGATTTTCAAAAACTGATTTAATTGGGGAAGAGAATTAATGCTAATCAAAAAGCCGTTGAAAATAATATGGCTTTCAAGATCTGGACATCTCTTTGCTATGAACTAGGTTAGGGTATACTCAGTCCATGTAAACGGCTTATAACTAGAAGGCACTACATATTTACAGCCTTCAAACCCAGTTGGGTTTCCAGACTAAGACAGACTTAAAGGTCAAGGTCTCTACATACGATCCCAGTCCCTTTCACCAGCATTCGCTTCACTTCCAGAAGTCATAATCGGAAGATCCCTCTCCACTTTAATTCCTGTTCCACAAATTCACCAAACGGATTTAAGCCTTGTCCCCAAAATACAGCCAAATGTACACTATTTCTTTTAATACTAAAGACAATTCCACCAGTGTTGCTTCTTAGGCCAGATTTTGTTCTGGCTTAACCTGTGTAAATCCAGAGTAGCATCCCTGATTTGAGCAAGAACAGATGCATTTCCTCTCCCTGTTTCCGTGATGTGCTTGTTAATTCCCGTGTTACTAATCTTCGCATGTTGGTGTGTTCCCTGCCTGTGTAAATCAGTTCATCACACTGCGCGTTCTGCCTTTATTTTACTGGCATTTCCTAAAGTATGCAAATACACTCTTTAGCAAAACCCTGCCTCATGGGGATATTCCGTATGTGTGTGTTTATTGCTTTTAACCTCGGGGGAAGGAACATGAAGGCAAGCATGTGAAGCTGGAACCGGGAATGGTATGTTCCTTCTGGGCGTTCGTCTGAGCTGAGCAGGCAGCAATGGGCTTCAGAAACTCTCCTTCTTTTGACCAAGCTTTTTGGAAAGCCTGAAGGGCAATATTGCTCCTCTGCTCAGCCTACCAACCTAACTTCATTCTCCTGGGAGTAAACATTTTTTAAAGCAAATACTTAAAAGGTAATTTATGAGAATTAGTTTCAAAAAAAGAACCTCATTCAGAAATTGGTGCAGTGTAGATGGGGAACAAATAGTATCTATCAACTATCACTCCAGAGCTACAATTACACCTTTGCTTTTTTAATAAGGAAGTAATTATGTATTGATGGGGTCTTCAAGCCCTCTCTTTCTCCGCTGGAGGGAAAGCGCTAGACCTGAGTTACAGTGCTGATTGTTCCCTGGCTTGTAACCTTAGCCAGGTTTCTGTGTGAGATTTTCCCTGTGTGCTTGTGTCCCTGCACGTGTAAGAAGTTTCTTGTTGGTCTATTGATGTAAAAAAAAAATTTGTATAGAAGTAGTGTGCCATACATATCTGCTTCAACTGCATCAACAGAAATTGGCTTGTTCCTAATCTGTTATTATTCAAAAATAAGAAACTAAAGGGAAAAAGTTCTGAGTATAATTTTCACTGAAGGTTGTTGGTCACTCTTATTGTCACTCATTCAGATTCATTCATTCTCCCTCTTTGAAGCTGTCAAAAACCACTGAAGATGTCAAAAACCACTGAAAGCTTTCCCATTCAATTTCTGGGAAATTTTAATTTTGCTAGTTGGAAATATGGTATTTCAAGAACCAAACAAGCCCAGCTGTCCCTAATAAATTTTTTGATTTCTATTTCTAATCCTGGCCAAAGTCAGAGGATCAGAGAAGTAGAGCAATATGTATTTGTTTGTTTGCTTGTCTGTTTTCCAAAATTGCTAGCCTTCATCAAAGATCATATGAGCTACTGGTCATTCAATGTGCATGTCCCAGTCAATGAATAAATTTAACCCAAAGCCTACAAAAACTTAATTTACGTCTTTTTCCTGTAAATCCACTCAAGGATTGAACATTTATTCTTTACAGTTCAGAGAGGCTAATGGGCACATTGTCTCTTTCCCCGCTGATGGAACTTAAAAGCAAAATCAATAGATACACCAGCATCCCCTCTAGGTAACTTTTATTCTTGACTTGGATGCTCCCTTTCTCACACTGTGATGCAATTAATACCTTTTGTCATTTTAGTCTTGCCCTTGCTGAGCACAGCTAATCATGTCAGTGAAAGCACAGGTTGATTGTTTTATAGTATTGAGTTATTGCTCCTTTGGAGACTGTGATGAGAATTCCAGATTTACTCTACAAGAAAGCTGGCTTTAGATGAATGCACCAGAAAGCTTTCATCTAACATGGTCTTTCCTCATGAAATTTCAAATATAAAACCAACCTGCAGAGAGTTTTTTTTAAAAAAGGAACTCTGCTGCAAAGAATACATAAATTAGGTCATATTTTGCAGACTAAACAAAACTTTGGATCCTCTGCAAAAAAAACCTTTCTTCTAACAGTCTGTGACTACCAATCTATAGCGATGAATCCCATTCCCTTTGACATGTGATAAGGAGGTGGCCACAATCCCTAGAGCCTCCAAAACAGCCGTGGGATTATATTTTGCTGGGCTCTGTGCTTTCTCATAGCCCTTTCCCCCAACACAGAAAGATCAGCTACTAGAAAATAAAGGGGCTGAAGTCTGCCAGTCTTGCCACTGCTCTGCTGCGTGACTGGTGTCATGGTAAGGACAGTAGCCAGAGGCATCTCCTGGCTGGGCCAGAAATGTTCTCCACGCCAACTTCAGCGTACGGAGCAATCCCTTGGGGCCTTTTGTGAATCCGACATGCTGACTGGTAGCTGTCAACTAACAGAGGTCGTACCCAGCCTACATGGCGTACAAATAATCAAAGTCAGAGGAGCAGAGCAGGTACTGCCAATTTCTTCTTGAGCAAATGCAGAATATTCCACACTCTTCCTCCATTTCCAGTAGCTTTCTGTACAACGGAGCATGGGACAAGCATTATCGAGCAGCAGACAGATGCTTACAAATTCAAGCTGGAGGGGGAAAGCTATTTTGTTTTGAGTAGTTCAAAATGAAAGCATAAGACCCAACAGGGTAAATTGAGGTGTCCAAAGGAGAAGCGATTTTTACCCTGTATTGTGATTATAAGTTGGGAAGAGATGGTTAATTTGGAAAATTTGGCAGAGAACATTAAAAGAACACAGAGAGAGAAATGACCTTTTCATTTCCAGTATGTTCCATAAGTTTCTTTTATATTCAAGAAGAAAAAAGTTATGTTGTTGCAGTTTTATACATAAGGAGTTTGGACAAATGAAAATGAGTCATTTTGCTCAAGATCAAACAAAATCTGAGTTAGAAAAAGGAATAGACCTTTGATCTCCTAATAGTCACCTACTTACACGTTACCCTTCTAGTTCAGTTTGGTGGTTCCCAATACTGAAACAATCAATCATTTAATACCTTGGAGTCCAAAAACGTGTTGTTTGTTACCACACCAAGAAAACATAGAGACAAGTTTATTGCAGCCTAAACCGAGGGGGTGAGTTTGCTCTTTGGCCTTGAAAAAAAAAATTGAACTTACATTTACTTCCCTGTATTTGAAAGTTAACATACAAGGAGCTCAAGCTGTTCCTATCTGACTGAACTTCTGCTTTGTGTTCTAAAATACTCATTTTAGTGACATTTCAAACCATAAAACATATTTGTGTGGGAAATTGATGACTAATACTGTCTCTACAAATGACTCTTAAATTTTCTGTTGAACTTCAAATTCTAATTGCCATTGAATGTATTTTAAAAATCTCATGCTAAAAATAGTCCTAATATGAAAGTTTTTTTCCTAAGACTAATTAATCTTAAAAAAAACAGTAAAAGAGGACTAATTTCAAGTTTCTGAGGAAACACAACTGACAGGCCAAAGAAATCATGCCGATAAAGAGAATATAGATATAACTACTAGCTTCCATTTGAAAATGCATTATCTCATGTATCTATATGGTGTGAAATAATATAGTTTTTTTAAAAACATATTTTTTAGATATATTAATGTATTTTTTTTTTATTAAATAATCTAACTTGTATGCTGATTTTAAAGTAGCATTCTTCAACATAACTGCCACAACAGTGTTAGACTATGGTATTCTGAGAACATGGAATTGTAGCTGAAAAAGGAGCTAACAGAGGCCATACGATAAAGCTAATGTATATTACTTTCAGCTTACATCTTTTTTAAGTCTTCTCCCATCACCAGAATAGCTCACAATATATAAATCTCACCTATTTATATGACTTGAGTAATGTATCGTTTATGTCTACCCTTGTCCCATATCATCTACTCTACAGATTTTGACCTAGTCTAGACTAAATTTCATTAGGAAAAAGAGTGGAACACTGTCTATGGACACTTTGGTTGGACCAGCGTGTACTTAAAGTGCCTTTTGTATTTAGCAAACATTTCACTTAAGTAGACACATATTCTTGACCTCTTAATAGTTAGCCTGATAGGTTTTGGTTCTTCTTAGTAGCTACTATATTGCTTTTGCGTAAGGCATTTGTTGAGGTTCCTGTTCACATCATATTTCCATGTATTTACAGCTGGGCCATAAAAAGTTTATTCCTTTGAGTATCGTACTTGTCCAATTATTTTGAAGTGTTCGTTATGAAGTAATTAATTAAATAAAATGGTCTCCTGCCATAATGGAATTTCTTAGTTGTTTGTGTAAAATGACACTCGGTTTCGGCCATTAGATAAGCAAAAGATTGTGAACTGATTAGGTGCTGCTCAAACCTTCAAAATTAAACTCAGATCTGAGTTTGAAAAGAAACTGGGAAGCAATCATGGCCAAGTATGTTTTTTGGCAGCAGAAGGGGGAAGGCAGAATTTAAGACTGATACTTTTACTGCACCCTTGTTTTTAAAGTTTGGATAAATTGCTATTTGCTCCGAGTGATCGTTCTGTAACCTAATAAACTTTATTGTTAGGATAATTCTAATGATACACAGTTTACTTTTTCCCTTATTTCATATCTTTCCTCCTAAATATTACTACTTACATTATGCAAATTCGTCTTCCCTCCATATTGAGCATCCCCAGAGAAGCCAGTGTCTGCAGTCATGAATCTTTCTTCTAAAACAGTCCTTCACCCTGTTTGTCGATGTCCTAACATGCTCTTCACCGGGCCATATATTAAGAAATTGTTATTCAGACACTTATAGACATGCTTCTATAAAACTACCTTGCTCTTCCTTCCCGCCGTATTAGACTTGATCGTCCCGATCACTTTTTAATCTCGTTGTCAAAGATGGGCCTTGATCACTGCTGGGTTTTGGAAAGAAAGGGGCTGTGGAGAGCTCTCAGAGCTCTGCACTTGTGGTGGAGGAGAGCTTCCTCTTCCCACAGAGCAGCCGAAGGAGGAAACCTGCGCTCATCCTTCTCCTCAGTGTCTTCCAGTGGTTAACTGAGGTGGCTGCTTACTCATTTTCTGCTTTTTGTAGCTTCTTTCTGTAGGCGTCCTCTCATGTGACGTATACCAGTAGCTTAACTCAGGGCTGTGGAGTTTTGCCGGTGGCCAGGCCCTGTGACGTTGGGTTTTGGGACGCCTACGTCAGTGTGGGGGTTTAATTGATCAATACGGAGCTCCCCGATGGCATGTGGGATATCATCCTGGAACAGGCTAATGGGAAGGTGAGGAGGGCTCCTTATGTTGTTCCTGAAGCCTCTGCATAAAAGTGCCTATCTGGGGGGAAGGCTGGGACATGGTACTGAACCTCTGCCAGGTGTTTCTGCTTTTGAAGAACTAAGACCCCCGGACTAAAGGGGGATAAAAAAGAACAAAAATGTTGTGGCTAGAGAGTGTGTTCTCATACATAGCTGGATAAATTAGCCATTCAGTTTACAGCAGTTTTTTTAAGGATTTTTAGGTTTGACTAGATCACCGAGTGAGCAACACTTGCTTTCCCTGGGTAACTGACTGTTGTAATGTCCTTAACAGCAGTACTCATTAGTGCAGCTCTGTGTAACCACTGAATATTGGTTTTTCCTTTAGAAATACATTTAGGAGTCTTGCCTGATCTCAGAATTTCCTGGAAAATAAAAAGTTCCTGTAAAATCTTCAACTACTTCTGACATTTCCAATTACTTTTCTTCTATGAATTATATTCCTCCTGCCTCTTCCTTACAATGATCCAATTGTGCTGGGGACAGGCAGGGTCCTGGAATTCCCACAGGTCAAATTCGGAATTAAATTTGTATGCTTAAATATACACTAACATTGCATTGTGATTTTAAAAGTGCCTAAACTGGTTAAGCTAGTAAATAGTCCCATAATCTGTATGTATTAAGGACTGGACCAACTAAGGAAGGCAAGTACCAGAGGGAAAGGATCTTTGCAACAGCACCGAGCAAAAGTTGCTGTAAAGCAGATATATTCTGGAGTGATTGGCACCTTGTGGTCTCTGTTTGAAGGCTAACCCTCCTGCAAGTCATGTGCAAATGATCCTTCTCTTCTCCTTTTACATATGGAAAAAAATATTTGCCATGCCCTTCTCGTGGAAAAACACCTCTTTTGCTTCTTTTTCCACTCAAATGAATACAAATGCAATGGCAGTTTCCATGTGGCAGATAATGTCATCCCCAGCTTTCAGAGCATCAGGATAAAGCTGTGCCTGTAGGATCCATTTCAGGATCCTTCCATCTCCCAGCATCTGAATGGGGAGTAAATATATCTGACTGAAGAACAGATGTTCCTTTTTGCTTCGGTTCCATTATGACTCCTCAATATGTCCACTGTGACTCCTTATAGAAAGCTGTGCTGGACCAAAGTAAACTGTATGAAACAGATGGGACTTAACGCTTTCCCTAAACCCTATATTGTTCTGGTTAATTTAGTCTGTATCCATCACAAGGAAGCACCCAGGTCCATGTTCCCAAAGGTGTCCCAGCTCTGCACTCCCTCTCGTTCTAACTTTGGTGGAGTTGGACTTCAGATGCCGTCTGGTACATTAAATAAACACTTGAGTTAATGAGAAAATATACATAGGATGTGCATGAGGCATAGTTAAAATGGCAGTGAACTGAATGAGACTTAAATATGTACTTATGACTTTGAATGAGGACATGTGTGAACAAGGAATATATTTTTCAGTGAGAAACAGGAATAGTAACCCATGACAAAAAATTCAGGATAGACAGTGTCAGAGTCAGTGCAATACATTGCATTTGATGGTGTATTATGAGAAAAAAAATGAATGATAGGAATTATTATGAATTCTGGGTGTCTTTTTCCAAAAAGCAAAGCTTTCTTGACTGCTATGTCCAATTACTTCACATATGATGTGAAGTTTGTATTCAATACTCAATAGTTAAGAAATGGTTTGAATGCACATTGGTAGGCATAAGTATTTATAATTGTTTATTGATCCCTTCCTCTATTGCATGCAAATTATTGCTTACATACAGAAACTGTTATTTAACAGCAAATATTAGCACCTCTTCTGAATTACAAGAAGTGTTTAGGTACTATGTTGAATATTTTTTGAAATATTAGTTTGAAACATTAGTGGTAGTATAATATGCAATAGCTGTTTGGCTTGGGAAATTCCACAAAAACATCCGTAAGCTAAAACCATGTGCTTAGTAGAAAAGAAGAGGAAGAGGAGCATCCGTATAGTACGTTTCAGTTTTTCAACAAGCATGAAGTTCAAATTTGTCATTATTTAAAAGTGAGTAATAAAATACGGACTCTTTTGCTTCTAGTGACCGAAAGAAACAGTAGTCTGGGTTCTCTGAATAAGGTAGATTGCTTTGAAGTCTTGCTACAATGAAAGAAAGGTCAACTTTAGATCAGAGAAGTGTTTGCATTTAAAACTTTATTTTGTATGTTCAGAACATCACTGGAAACATAGAAACTTGTAGGCACAAATGACTTCATATCCAGAGTTTTTGAATAAAGTATTTGCTAATGAAATTGCAACACCACATTTTCATGAGAACTATTTATCTTAATACTCCATATACATATATAAAAGTCATGCACTGCGAAGAGTCAGTTTGTCCAGATCATGTTCTGCAGGTGCTAAAATTCACTGTAGATCTTACATGTTTTAAATAGGTCTTGTTATTTCTGTACATTTTTAAGAGTTTATTATACTGATATCACATTCCCAAAGAAAACACAAAATGTAATAAAGCTGTATATTTTCTTTATTTACCTAACTTTCTCCTGTATTAAAAAAAAAAAAGTTTGTATAAGTAATAGCAAACTAAATGTTTTAAACCAGCTCACACATATGTAAGATATGTAAAATCTAGTAGTATAAACTACAATGACAATGCAAGGGTATAAAATATGTTCTCTTTCGAGTCTGTGGTCCGTGAGTAATATTGCTTCTGTACTGGCCTTGCTTTGATACATGCAAGTCCATGAAATAATTCATGGCTTATTATGTAACAGGAGAGGAATTGACTGGGAATTGAAGGAAATGGTCCTTAAGCCTAACAGCAGGTGGTTACTTGTTTTATTTCCACCTTGGCCATGCAATTACGCCTCTCTTGCCATCGGGCACAGTCAACGCAAGTCGAAGGCCAAATGCCAGCCTGGGACATTACAGTCGTAACCTTTGCATCCAAGTCGGATCCCTTATATTCTACTTCTTCAAGATTCCTCGTCACGTAAATAATCCCACCCACAAAAGCAGTGGTATGATAGGGATCTCTGCCTTTATATGGCCCTTTCGGTTGGAGTTTCTGTACCGGTACTCCATGCGGGCTGCTGGACCGAGCTCACCGACATGTGCCGTACATGGCCTTGGGCACCTCTCCGTTAGCATCGGCTGCAGGCCTCTGCACTGCTCGCCTCTGTAAATGACCCCTCACTTCCCACGTGTGCTCATTCTTTTTTTTTTTTTTTCCAGTTTTTGTCACCGGAACCCAAAACTGTAAAGATGAGGATCTTCGACCGTTTGCTTACAAACAGATTAAATGTACAAACATGTATAAAAGTCTTACTAAACATAGTGCTTTTAAATGTGTTGCATCCCTGATCTGAAAATACTGTTTGATCTATTGATAGACTGTCAAGAAAAAAAATGTGCTCAGCCATATAAACTATACCAGCTTGCTTAATGCGTTTTAAAAAACTATTTGTGAATGTGAAGAGGCGGTCTGGCCAAACACAGACAGAGATCGGGTTTTATGGCGGGGTCTCTCACTAGCCTGCTGGGTGACCTCTGAGGTTGCTCCGCGCTTCGTGCCTCGCTTTCGCCTTCTGTAAAGCTAAGCTAATGATGCTGTCCTTTTTGTAAAGTGCTTTGAGACTCGTGGAGGAAAAGCATTGTGTAAGAGCCAGGAATTTATTATTAAGGAAGAGCCGTAGCTTTTTCCATGCTCTCTGCGGGTTTCTCTTCTAATGCAGTGGAGTAAACACACAATTCTGTCCTCTTTGAAATCAGTTGGAGTTTTGTGTGCGATTTTAGTGGCGCCAAAATTTCTGGAGTGCATGACAAAAGTTGTGCTGCTTTCTGTGAGTGCTGATAGCGATTCTTGCTCATCCTGCCTGTGAAACACCTGCGCTTCTGTTTGGAAGGTAGAAAGTAAACAAGCAGTAGCTTTGAGAGCAGCAAGGTAACATTTTTTTAATGCGAATACTGCCTTTAAACAGCTCTTAGAAGACATTTATAATGCAACGGCATGCATGCTAATAATACTAGTACTTGACTGCATTTCCCCATAGAATGATTTTGACATACACATTTCCCCAAAATGCTGTGGTTTGTTTTTCATATTTCAAAGCAGTCCCTAAGGTGCAAATTGTAGCTTATACAATTTTGATGTGTCCTTTAAAAAATGTATGTGCTTCTTTCTGATGGTCTTTGTTTTGCTGTTGTCTGTAAGATACGTACTTTGCTCATTCGTATTAGTTTTTAAAAAAGCTTTGGAGAGAGATCCAGAAAAGCTCACACTGAAAGCATTTTTCCTCTTCCAAGGATTTTGAGAAGAGCGGTTTCCCCTGACAGAGTAGTTTGAACAAGTTGTTTTCTATTCTGAACCTTGTATTGCATCGTAACACAGTTCTGACTGCAACTTTTAATATGCCAAATCCTGTAGTACTTATCCCAGCGCATCTTCTATTAGAGACACTTGTGGGCCCTAACTCAAGACGGAGGATTTGGTTCTATAAATAGTCGCAGCAGTTCAAAGCGTGAGTTTGAATGGTAAATATAAAACCCTTTAGACAATATAAAGGCAATAGATCTAGTAGTGTATTGGAAGTTTAGCATGAATGCAAAATCATTCTAATTGAAATATAGTGATGTAAAGAAACTTTACTTGGCTAATCTGGTAATTGGAATAAAAACTTTGTGTACTGCACTGACTGCCCTCCAACAGCACCACCACTTCAATAGACTTTTAGTTCATGCGCTAATCACACTGGGTACTCATCAGCAATGTTCGAACTGAGCCTTTTCCATAGGGGCTTTTGTAGGGCAGTCCCCAGAAAGTCCCCTGAGGAAGCTTTTGGTTTGTATATGCACACCATTTGTATACAATCTGACAAAGGCAAACGTCTGCTCTTCTGAAACTTCTTGTGGCCTGAAGTACAGGTCATTCTTGAAGTGATGTGTCCAGAAAAGGAGATGATCTCCAGCTCTCCTAAAGGGGTTGGTTTTTCCCCATCCTTCCATTCAAACACTGCATCAGACTAGAAGGACATCTCATGCTGTGGGAGGTAGAGAGAATCTCCATTTAACTGTGCTACCCCCATACTTCACTTTAGTGCAAAATAGTCCGTATGTTTGAAAGATCCGAGATTACCTTTGTTATTCACACAGCCCCAGCAGTCAGTCCTGAAAATTGCACAGAATTGTTTGTCCACAGCATTCTTAAAGGATATGATAACTTAATCCAGCATGCATTTATACATTCTAGATTTCTTCATGGGCATTTGTTGGTTTTTCTTCTAACAGTACGTTATGTAGATACATTGCCTTCCGTTGCAGTTATATGCAAACATAAAGATTATGAAGTTGACTTCCCAGATCTTCCACAGTACGCAAAGGATGGAAATTGTTTTCTTCTCTAAATTATAAAACTAGATATCCTGGCCTGTCTTGTTTTTAACATCCTGATTTTTTTGCACTGATAGCTGGAGCAAATGATGTTTGAATTATTGGCTTTTTAATAGTAAGCACAGTAACACATTTTTTCCAAATATTTCTTTTAAAACAGATACTAATAAATAGGGTCTTGTATGGTTCTCTGTTTTCTACAGGTTTCACACTGCTATTGTCAGACAGATGAGACTGTGTGAGTGACTCATGGCAGTGCAATTTCACATCACCACACATTTACCTTTCAGCTTCTCTTTCCTTTTCTGCTGCTTGCTTTTTTTGCCATCAATTTGTAAACTCACAGTCCTGCGTTTCTCTAGGTTCAGCAGCTCTTGGAATAACTCTTTCACGTTATGGTTCAGCTTGGCAGAGGTCTCCATAAAGGCACACTTCCACTTCTTGGCCATGGCTTCTCCTTCACTGCTCTCCACCTCTCGATTTTGGTTCTCATCATTTTTGTTGCCCACCAGCATTATTGGAATGCTCTCTACATCTCCTTTAATCTGACATATTTGTTCATAGATGGGTTTGAGTTCTTCCAAGGACTGTCGGCTGGTGATTGAGTAAACCAAAATGAAAGCATGTCCTTTAGAAATAGAAAGACGTTGCATGGCTGGAAATTGATGGCTCCCGGTAGTGTCGGTGATCTGCAAAGTGCATATACTCTTATCACAGCTGATCACCTGCCGATAGGTGTCTTCAATGGTGGGGATGTAGCTCTCTCTGAAAGTGCCTTTCACAAATCTCAAGACCAAAGAACTTTTGCCGACTCCTCCAGCCCCAAACACAACAACCCTGTAATCATTGCTTTGCTCAGGCATGTTTCCTGGGGAGTCTGATGCTCTCAGATAGAGGGAAAGATCTAGGAAAGAAAATAACAAAAAGCAAGAACAAAGACATTAATACAGGTTCCTGTGGGGGAATGGACTTTATGCTAACTTTCCCAATAAGAAAAATGAACATGATGTAAGTAATGACATCCCAGAGGACTTGGGAGGGGCTAAAGAATGATGTTTTTTCAACAATGGGTTTAGGATTTCCAATCCAGCCCGGGTTGGTAATGAAAGACCACCTTCACTGCTTCATACCTTATTTTAAATTAGCCTTGTTATTTTAAGCATTCATCCTAGTGGGCTAATGCCCCCAGAATAAAAGGCCGCAACCGTTCATTTGGGAACTGGCCCCTCAGCAAGGCGAAGGGCTGAAATACTCTGCTGTCTCTAAAACGAGTCTGTCTCCTCAAATCATTATTCAAGCAAATTGACAGACAGATGTCTGAGAGTCAGTTATTCTCAACATGCCAGCTCTTCAATAACAAGGGAATTTATCTCCAGTGCAACTGGACAACATTTCTTAGTGAAGTGTAAGAGACATCTGTGGATTCTTCATCAACAGTGCTAACAGCTTTGCTGTTGCGCTAACAGTGCCGTAGCTTTGTTTGTAGCTCTTTGGGATTGTGTGCCCCACTTTGACGTGTTTTCGCACTTCGTTTCCAGTTCAAAGGGTACACTTTGGTAAGCTGAGATTGTTCGTGTTCAGTCTGCCTTTTCATTTTCATTTTGCAGTACACTATCTTCAAATGAGAGAGCCTGCATTTTTGAGAAAGGTTTTGCAGGCATCTTCACAAGGTTTGTAAATGGCTCATATTATCAAGTTTGGAATAAAAGGCAAATACTGCTCACAGAACACCGTGAGCCCTGAAGCTTGGAAAACCCTTTGTCTGGTCTGTGAACAATAGGACCACAGATATGGTCACCATTTTTAAATAATAAAAACGATAAAGCTTTGTCAGGGTCGCAAGCTATAATTGTTTCTGAATTCATTGAGATAAATGTGAAAATAAATTCCTCTTGCTGTCAGTGGCAGTTCATTAAGTACACAGCATGTATCTCTTATACTTAGTAAGATTTAAGCAAATAAATGCTGAAAAAATTGAACACAGAAGATGAAGAGAGTCTAGGATAGCCTTATTTTTCAGACCAAAGCTAGATAGAGCATTATATAAATAGTGTGCATTGGACAAACTGCAAAATTTGCTGCACCTGTATTTATTCTGAGGCAAATGGGTGATTGAATAGGGGAGACTGTAAGTGAAATACCGTTCTCTTGTCCAAGTGCCTTAGGGGCCAGGTGACTGAATAGACCTGTTGCAATGCTGCCTGGGTCGTCGGTAATCCACAATAACCCGAAGGCTTTCCCTACTGAATAAGGAAGCTGATAGCCTTCAAGGTATTTCTTCACTGCAGCTGAAGAAGTGATTGTGGTGTGGGGAAGAATTTCATGGCACGGGGAACAATAGCAGGGATGATGCAGAAGTAAGGAGGTGAGTGGAGCCCCCATGACCTTATCCCAGTTGCTGGCCCACACTGAATTTTGTGCTTCTGCATCTTCAATGCTATTGCTGCCTGTGCCAGTTAGATTAAAGCTAAGCCTATCCATGCTGCACTAATGTCTTCATTTTGCTGTTGAAGCATACTCTGATTTTGTTATCCCTCTTGTTCAGGGCATCCTATTCCATTCTAATTCTTATGTCTGAGTAAGCCAAAAACATCTGTCTTTACATAATGTGTTGGATAAAGGAGTTGTATTTCCTCCTCCGCCACACCTTGGGTGAAATAACCAATGCAACTGGGGACGCTGATCCTGAGGCGAAACGGAGAGCTGTCACAGCACTGCTTGCCCAGCCTGGCTTCAGGCAGGCGGCAGCTTTGGCCCTTCCATCGCTCCTGCGCTGCAGCTGCTGTGGCTCTCAGAGACCTATTTAAATATAGCAAAGACTGATAAATAAGGGTGTTTGTCCTGAGGCACTGCAGCAGAATGATTTCCCTGCGGAAGCAGAATTCAAGGAATGGAAAGAAGAACAGCCTCAGAAAACACTCGCGCCTGTGTTTATGTCAAGGGGAAGGGCCTACGAGGAAGAGGGGGACGGGCAAGGAGTTCCTGCTGTTGAGAAAACAAACAAAATCCAACGTAGCTAGCAAGGAAGAAGACCGGAGGAAGCTAGCAGGAAGCTGCTTCACTGAGAGTAAACAGGGCTATGAGCTGCAAATGCACAAACGGAGAACAGAGTGGTAGGCAAGTGTGGAGAATGAGCTACCGTGAGAATTATGGTTTAATAATTTGTGTGAGCAAGAAGGCAAGAGAGAAAAACATGACTATTTTACCTCAGAAATAGCTGAAGTGTAAGTTAATTTGCACAATCAGATAATACGTATGAGATGATGACAGAAACTGTATTTGACTATGAAAATCAGTGAAATAGTGTGGGAGTAAAAATTGAATTAAAAAAGCCAACTGAGTGTTCTCTTGCTGTATTAAGCTGCATGTTTTAAACACACTTACAGGTTTCCAAGAAAGCTGGCACATATGCTTGCCCAGTAGTTAGAACAATTTGTAACATGGCACTTAAAGGCTGCATTTAAGTATTAAGCATCTGAAAAGCATCTAAGTGAACCTGAAAATGGCATGGTAGTAGTCTTCAAATACATAGTTAATTGTTGCAAAGAGGGAGGGTGGATATCTGTGGTGGATAAAACAGGAATTGATGGGCTTAAATTGCAGAGCAAAAGATTCACATTAGACATTAGGAAGACTTTCCAGTGGGAAGGATAGCACATAGATTGCTTGTGGAGAATTTGCAGGCTGTCAGTGGAAATGACCACAGACTTGTCGGATAATTCAGGCTGAGAGGGCCCTCAGGAGGTCTCTGTGCTAACCTCCTGCTCAACCGAGGGGTCAGCCATGAGGGCAGACCAGGTTGCTCAGGGCTTAGTCCTGTCGGGGCTTCAAAACCTCCAAGGTTTCCCACAACCTCTCTTGGCAACCTGCTGCACTGCTTAGTTATCCTTGTAGTGACTTTTTTCCCTCTTATATCCAGTCTGAATTTCTCTTGTTTCAACTTATGCCTGTTGTCTCCTGTCCTGCCATGCACCACGGTGAAGAGCCTTGATCCATCTTCTCGATGAGCTCCCCGTGGGCGGGCGGTCATGGCTACCTTTACAAGCTACATTAGTGCAAATTTACTAAAATGTGCAAATTCGGCAAGTCTTAGTGAGTCTCCATCTAACTGTGTCCACTGACTTAGCTCTGCTTTATGCAGATCCTCTCCTAGTGCAAGGTCCATGTTGCTGCCAGTGAGCTTGATGGGCAATTCACTAGCAATAAGGGCTGCCTCCGGTTCAAACTCAGCTACAAAATTTTATTTTAGACTAAATTCTTCACTAGCTGCTACTGACATGTCAGGTAGAAGAATTGAAGGATTTTTCTGGCAGGAAGATAAGGTTTAGGGACTGCGTCATTTTGATATAAGAATGGTCATTATGTTACATAGTGTTAATAAAAATATGCATTTAAGAAATGTTTAAACAATGTGCCTTGTGTTACTGATTATGCACTTGATATTTCAAACTCTTAATTTTCTTTGGGTAATTAATTATGTGTGGGTGCATTAGCAGTTACAAAATCAGTGTCACTGATCTTGCATTTAGCCCATGGATCTCCATAGCTATCTTCTCTGTCTGTAATCAGTTTCTTGGTCTAATTTGTCTATCCGTTGTATTTGTGACTTGCCTGTCATGTTTGTATTGAAGCACTGAATAATATATTTGTTCCTTTTCACTGCAGAAGGGATGGGGAGACTGAATTTGTGCATATTAAATACTTTTGAAGTTTTCTGAAAATGACTCTACTTGAATGCCTACCCTTAGGGTAATGTTAGACTAGATTATCCTATGGGCCTGCTGTGGTGGTAAACCTTCCTCTTCCTTGTACTTGGAAGTAGGTAAGAAAAGGATGCTCCCTCTCCGGTCCTTCCACAGTTTTGATTCTGTTACAAAAGATTTTCACCATATTTGTATTGGCAGACTTCCATGAAATGCCACAGGTTGCAAATTTCTTTGAAAATGGTTTGGCTAGATGATGTCTTTTAAGGTAACGCTGGTTTTGTAAAACAACCTGATACTACATTTGTTATCTGGAGTCAGCAGCTCTTATTGTGTCTTAGCTGATCCAAATCTCAGGTTTCGATGACATCTGACTGAGATGTCAGTCTGATATGCAATACAGCAATTGTCAGCTGCTGTGTATTAATTTCCTGAAAGCTCTTTTTCTTTGGGTAAAATTCTCTCATGTCAGCGTTAGGGAAACTCTCCCTAACAGTCAGTCCCTTTTTTTATATATCTAAGAAGACATCTCTGTTTGTATTCTCACTGTTAGGATGAAAATATAATAAAGTACATGGAATGCATTTATTTTAAAAGCTTGCATCAGTTTAAAGTAAAAATCCATCAGGCTATCCAGCGATGACACCGCTATGCAAAGATATGTGGTGCGAGGTGGATGGTAATAGAAAATCTAGTTATAGATAAGATGAACCTCAGAATGGTTGTGAGGCTGCTGGCCATTTCATCATATCAGAGATGAAAGAGGTGCACATTATTTATAAACAGGAGAAAAGAGAGCTCTGCAAGGAATTTTTACTTGTTATCCACTGTGTATATAAATAGCCAGGCATTTTGGGGGGCGTATTTTCACCTCACCTGCCAATGAACATGGATTTAAAGTAAAGAATGGGTATTTTTCTACTTCTAAAGTTTCTGTCTTTTAATAAAAGGCTCTCTTTTTCTTTCTGTTCTCCTCCCTTTCCTCTTACCCTTCCCTTTCTCTTTCCTGTCTTTCCTCTCTCCTCTCTCTCTCTTCTCTCTTTTCTCTTTTCTCATCAGCTGAAAATTTGACATTTGAAGAAAAAATGGTAACAGTTAAAACAGCTTTTTCTTTCAACATGAGGTTCTAGTGCATGCTGGAGAGCACTTTTTTTTACATTCTGATGGTGAGCAAAATGTTCTTTCAAAGCCTGCTCCTTGAGCTTTAGCTAGTGCAAAATTGTGATTTCTTCACTGCAGGAATGTTGTAGCACTTTTGATTTACGTCATCGCAGGCTTTTACGCAGGTGGCGTTCTTGCCATCTTTGTGAGCAGAGAAGATGATTTGCGCCTGTGCAGTTGAGATTTGAACAAAACCGTGGCCAGAAATAAATATTCATTCAAAACACCACCTCTTTTTGCGTTGCACATTTACATAAAATAGGCAACTGGCCCAGTCACATCTACTTGAGGAGCCATGCACAGATTGACAGTACTAATGAGGGTAATTAAAATTATTTGATACATTCAGAGTAAAACTGCTGCCTGAATTTTCTTTGCTGTGTCAAAGTTGCAGTTTATTAAGTTATTGCAGCATTTTTCCTTGTTTTCAAAATGTTTATCCATACATCAGTGACTTTCTTGCATTTGAATTTAAGTATCTGATGCGTTTGTTAGATATTAGCCAGAGACTGTCAGGTAACAGATATTAAGTTAAATATTATTTATTCATAATTTCTACAACCTTTTCAGTAACTTTATGAGACAAAAGCATAGGGAGTTATGTCAGATATTTCAGATCCTAACTCCTTCATACAAAAGAAAGGAGGGCCTGAAATACAAAAAATGTCTTTCACAAAATAGTGTGAAGTGGGATTCAAAGATTTTGATTGATTCTGTTTTTCTCAAAGTGTTTATGGAGTGCCAGAGATCACTAAGCCCTAAGATTTCTCTGAGTTTTCTGAAAGTATCTTCCAGAAATCTGGCTTTATTGCTAACAAATTTTCTTTGCCTACGGCTGTTCCACCCAAAGATAACCCTCCGAGAAACATCAGGAATCTGATGATGATGAAATGCTGGTGATTAGTTAAATTGCTTCCAAAAATTTCTGGGACTCTAGCAGCAGTTTTGCTATTGTTTCATTTTAAAAAAAGGTTTTGAATTAGTCTAAGAGCTCATGACCGGAGTCCCTCAAGCACGTCATTTTTGTAATGAGTCACTGAATCCTGCCCAGTGTTAACACTCATCTCAGCTAGCACCGGGGGATGACACAGAATGATGTTTAGGAATAATGGGCATATTGCATGATCAGTGGAGATCAAGTCTCCTTCCAGATTTTCAGCATTGAACGGGCAAGAACTTGCTTCCTGGTATACCAAAGGAAAGCTCAGCTGGTGTCATGTAAAGTACTACTGTCGTAAGAGTGAAAATAGGCTCTGCTTACACGGCCTGCACCTCCCAGTTCAGCCTTCAGAAAATGCTTGGGCTGAATAAGTTCTTTTTCTGTTTTGTTAATTTGCACTGAATTGTGGTCTGATTGAGCATTGTTTCTGAAGTCTGCCTATGTAGGCTTCACGTAGTAAAAGAGCTGTTGACAGTGACAGAAAGATTAAGAACATCAGTGACTTTTGGAGGCCAGCAAGGGAGCAGCAATTAGAAATGATGTGGCAATTTCTGGACATAAGAAGCGGTGTCGACCAAATAGCACTCAACTGTTGGACACTGAAAACAGCTTAATAGTCTAACGCTGAGATCGTTGGGGAAGTTACCAAGTGTGACCAACGAAAGAGCAGGCTGAACAGAGGCTTTTAGACTCCAAGATTGGTTTTCAAAGTCAATACAAAAACTGGATGTCGTGATAGATCATGGCGGACAACGACAGAAGGTCGCTCTCAAGTCTAGTTTGAAGGAAAAGCAAAGCCAACTTAATATTTTAGATCACCAGCCGGAAGGAAATGGACTGGCCTCTGTCACAGAGAAAACAGCATCTTCTGTGGAAATAAAAACAAAGTTGTGTGTCCTAAACCTCACTTTTTTCTCTGACACAATGTTTTTATAGTGATACTTGCTTGATCTTACTTCTGACAGTAAGTGGCATGATCAGATATTTGTCTTTCTACTCCACATATTCACAGAACGCGCAAATTCAAACTACTAATTCAATTTTTTTCAGTTGAAACAGATTCAATTTTAGAGCTAGGTTCTCTCCTGTGTTTGAATTGCTTGAATTTGAGTAGAAAATGTATTGTTTTGAATTTGCTAAGTGAAACAAAAGCAGTGGCTCAGTCTGTGCAAAACTGTACAGAACTGAGACAACAGAACTGCAGTGAACAATATGTGCGCTTTGGAGGTTTTGGACTGGGTGATTGCAGCAGTTGCTTTCAAGTATCTATAAAAAAGAAAAAGAAAAAGAAAAAAGAAAAAATCCTCCATTTTTTCAATGTTAGCTACAGTCACAGGGTTTTTTGCATTTTGGGCCAGATTCTCCACTATATTACAGATGTTACTGTATGCCACACTGCAGTTGCAGTCTAGGTATTAAGCCAGGATATCTGGTTTAAAAAGTTTGGTTTCAGGAAGTTTCTCTGAGAATCTTTTACAGATTCCCTTCCCGCTGCTTCCATAACGTTGAAGAGTAGTAGAAAGGAAACTAGTCTTTCAGAATAATTTGTCACAGTTTTCTTCTGTATTTACAGAAGTAGAATATTGCCTTAAGGACATCTGTCGTAAAGACAAATGTATATTTAAAGGAGGTAGAATCCGAATCCCGTCCTATTCTCTAGTCACAGATGCTGTGCTCTCATTTAGCAAAGTAATGGCTATATTTTCAACATGCCAGTGTTGGAAATCTCATTTCCCAAAATAACACCTTTTCAAAATTGTTTTAACCCCTATAAAATATCATAGTAGTTGTTTTCCCTGGGTAAAACAGAAGACCCCAAACACATAGTTGTCATAGTCTCTTGACTAGTAACAGTAATCTTGACTAACTCATAGAGCTAATACAAGGCCATTAGAGATTGTGGCAGACGCAGTTTCTGTAGGCAAGAAAGAACTGGAAGTAGAAAAGGGGGAGCATCAGGTGAGTTGTCCAAAAAGGGCAATAAAGTCATGTGGAGTTCTTTAACTAGGGTTGGTCAAAGTGGCATCGCCTGCCTAGGAAGAAGGCAGGACGGAGGACGAAAACAGGGTCTGTGGATTCCCATTTTGGCTATGGAGTCATGTGCACAAAATGCAGAAGGTACTAGATGTGATCCAACAAAAGAGCTTCAGAATTAAAAATATGCCTAAATGTTTTGCTCTGTTGCGGCCCAAAACCCCTCAGGAGTAAGAGATACGTACTCATGACTTGCTACCATAAAACCAAATTCATCATCCCTGAACCTGCTTATCAAATAAAATACCTTACCCACATGCACAAGGCAGCAAACAGCAATAATACCAAATGCTAAGTTCTCCCAAGGC
Organism: Dromaius novaehollandiae; assembly: GCF_036370855.1. Classification (NCBI taxonomy): domain Eukaryota; kingdom Metazoa; phylum Chordata; class Aves; order Casuariiformes; family Dromaiidae; genus Dromaius; species Dromaius novaehollandiae. The sequence continues at coordinate 34,257,469 of NC_088132.1, forward strand.
CGACTGGTGCCATACCGGTTGTCACTTCCCAGTTAGTGAACTGGGTAATCTTAAAATTAAAACAGGAGAATTTCCTGACTTAATGTTTAAATTCTGGCTTTGCTTTTGGCATGTTATATATTCCGTTGACTTAAATGGAACTCCTCTTACATTTATTTATCTAATGGAGTATTTTGGTAAATCAGTGCCTTAATCTTTTAAGTGCATAAGGCCAAAACTCACTCAGAAACCTCACAGAAACTTCTGCATATGCTTAGTTAGGTACTTGTGAGTTTACAGGGAAAGAGAAAAACGTCAAGGGAACAGCACTGTATTCAACTTTCTATAGGAGTATTTTTTATAATGGGAGTTTTTTCTGGTTTGGGGGGAATTTAATACCTGGTATAACAGGCCAAATATTGTAGTAGTTGCTCAGTTTTCAGTAGATTTCTTTTGCTTGAGTAAAGACTGAAAGATCAACTTTCAGTCTTATATTTAAAACACCTTTCAACAGGTAGAACATTGTGCTATTGGGTAGAGCAATTTACTACAGTAGGGAAATAAACTGAAATTTTTTACTTGTATAAATATTTGCAGGATCAGAGATTCAGTCTGACCTTCAGCCGCTCTATTTTGAACAAGATAAGGTTCCTTTTAGCAATTATCTACCGCTTTACACTCTTGTGGTGAGCTTCTGCTTCTCCAGATGTCCAGTAGCCAAAAAAATGTGCCTTTCTGTTCCATGTCTTATGGAAAGAAGTGTGCTTCTTAAGTTTTCCTGAACAGAAAAAGTTAGAAATGTATGAAGCACTAAACAAACCCCCAAAATGAAGAGTAAAATTTCCCAAATAATCATTTTGCTCTAGAAGCTTTGGATGTTAAATAGCATATATTGTGAGGTTCATGATAAAAGCCCCAGCACAGGCAACAGCTGACTTCCATATAAATGTGTACATTTACACAGAAGAGTGATGTGTCCATGGAAGACTGCTTTCCATCCACCAGAGGAAACAGTGCAAAGACCAGTGGCCCTTTTGCCTTTCCTCTGTAGTCCTCAGTTGCTTAATTTGGGGCCATTTGCCCAAGTCTCCTACAGAAGCAGAATCATCAAGGACTAAGGGCTGCTGACTTATTCTTATGAATATCCATAGCTAGAGGCTGTATCCAGTAATTGTTGTCCTGGTCACTGGGACACGCTCTGATACTCTTACACAGCCCAAATAATACCCCTATTTAAAACAGCCTGGCTTAGGTCCGAGTGAGAATATCGCTCTCTGTCTTGCTGTCCTAACTTCACATAAGTCTTCCGAAAAGCCTACCAACCAATAAATTGTGCAACTGTTTCTTAGGCAGGAACTTGTGAATCGGTTAATGCAGCGGTTTTCAGGAGCCGGAAGGATCCCTGGGAAGTGATTAAGTAATGCAGTCCCGTCGTCAGTATGCTCCCAGGCACCAGGAAGACGTCTGTGCTTCCACTGCAAATTGTCTGCGTATCACAGAGGGTTGAAAACCAGTGATTAAAGTGTAACTGTGGAGCATGAGACAGGAATGACAGATTTCTGATAGGAGTTTCCAGATGTTGACAAGAAGCTATGTGCTGTCTCTGATGTGCAATGTGTCATAAACTGAACTTTTTGGAAATTTTATTTATTTTTCCTGTTACACTGTAGTGTAATTTCTTTAAGAATTAGTTTTCAAATCTCTCTCTAATGCCAACACTTTCAGAAAATGGAACACTTTCTTTACTGATGTTTTGTTTTACTTTTAAACAGAAAAGAAATTTCATACTAATCTTCATAACTGCCCCAGCTTTAAGGAGTTTCTATTCTGAATTAAGAGTGATAGGTTTAGCCTTAATAGTAGTTTGTTCTCAATTCATGTTTTTTTTCTTTGCAGCACTAGACAAGGTAAAAATACTTTCTCAATAACACGTGTCAACATTTGAATGTTTGATGGAAGGAACTGGGAAAACTAAAATTTTTTAGTGGGGCTTACAGCAGAATTTGAGTTATTGTTCAAACATATTGCAGCGAATATGTGATTACTGAAATTGCTAACTTTTTCAGAAGAGATAAAAGCTGTTACTCTAGATCTTCAAGGAAGAACATAGTAAAAATAAAAAAAGGTAACGCACCTTATCGGAGCTTCACCTTGTTTTTAAGTCAGCACTACTGGACATGCAGGGAACAGAGGGAACCTTCTGCAGCCCAGAAATGGATTTGCTCTTTTCATACCGCTTTACTACATAACCATTTTAAACAGGGAAGTTAAAAGACTGTCATGACTTCATTGCTGCCTATTCAGATTCAACCTAAACCCATTCCATTACCTGCAGTCAGCATGAGGGGGATTGCATTTCGCTGCTATACCATCCGGCAGCCCTGCACAGCCAAATAAATTAGACAGACTGATTTTCATCTCAGGTACACAAGTCTGACATTCAGCTCAGATGTGTTTGCTTCTGAGGAGGTGCTGCCGACTTTGGTGTGAGTGGAGACGTGTGTTTGGCACATCCTTTTTCTCTACCGTTTGAAATTTTGCTGTTGTCTTCCTTTCACATTCATTTTGAGAATTATGTAGTAATTAAGATGTGGTGGATTTTTTTTTTTACTAAAAGGCAAATAAGAGGTATGCTTTATTTCAATCCATGCGTCCAGTTTTATTGTCACTTGGTGGGTCTTATTGCCTGCCTTTGCAGCGTTAAGATAATTTAGTGCGCCTTTCTAACAGTAGAAGGTGCAGTGAAAGCATCTATTTGCTCATACTGGAAGACCTTTATTTGCATTGAAACTAAAAAAGAGCCAAAAGAATAAATTTTCCAAGATGATTTTCTCTGGTGCCCTTAAATAAATAGTTCATCTAAGAGAAAATAAATATTTCTAATATTATGTACTCAAATTTCACATAACTGCCATTTTTTTCTAGTATGTAATACTGATGCTTGCTCAATTCAGCCTAGTACTAAGACATATTATGACGAAAAAAATAAGATTTCAGACCAGCACTATATACTGAACAATACTGGTACCACTGGTTCCACAGTGAATTTCCATTTAAGTGTACAAATGGCCTGATATTCATATGCAGCCTGGGAGCTAGAAGATCCAAATGCAGCTTATTACTTATTACAAAATAGTTACTGGGGTACAGTGCAAATTAATAGCAATTCAATGTAGTGGTGTCCTCTTAGATAAAAATGACAAAAAAGTAAGCAAAGAGTCTGGTTAAAAAGAGAAAGCAGAGGAAAAGGGAATACAGAGTAGAAAGTGGTCATTCTGTGAGATCATCTTTGAACTAAAGTACTTTTTATGGCCATTTGTTAAAGTAAGGTAAGGCTGGCGAATACTACACAGCCCATCACAATGAAAATATGGGTCTCTGCTTTTTCACCCATGATGGGGGGATCTTTACATGGGCAGATGTGTTGGTTAGCGCAAAATGGAAGTATCAGGTGAACCTCAAAGAAAACTAGAACCACCGTTAGTAACAGCTTTAGTAGCAGCAATACCAATTTATATCTGATCCGCTACTTTTGTTGGCGTTGCAGTGCTGGTGGCATACGGTGTGATGGTGTAATATGATCTTCACCACTAGACCAGTAAGTAGCCATGCCACTAAACTCTGATGGTCATCCACAGGTTAAGAACAGCTCTGCTCTGTGCCCCGAGAAGGGGATATGATTCAGCCTTAAGACCATCAGGGCTCATGTTTCTGCTGTAGGGCCACTGTGGTGCAAACAGAAGTGCAGCATAATCTAGAAGAGAAATATGCCTGTGTTTGGCATTGATGTGGGATGTATGAACAACTGTGTTACCAAAGACCTTGACCCATTTGCAAAGAGACCTTTTGATAGAGGCAACTCCCAATGAATAGTAAGGAGAATAGGAATTTAGCACTGAAAGAGACCTTCTGGATTATCAAATCCAATCTTTTGCTATTGCAGGCAACCATTTCATGTAATCGCTTTCATAAATGGATCGAGTTCCAGCTGAAAAACGTTTAGAGACCTTTGTTTCTATTTTTTCCCTGAGAAGGTAACTCCAAAACCTTGCTGCTCTAGTGGTTTGAAACCTTCCGGTCTAAATGTGTGCACAACCAGTTTCTACCCACTCATTCTTCTCTCTGCCCAGGAATGAAGATAAATAGCTGTACACTGCAATCATTCCCCCAGACTTTCGGCTCCATGGGGCCATTGATTTACAGCTGTGTATTTGAACCCCTTCCGTGTTTGCACAGTTGTTCATGCAGTCGCCTCACAAGTGTGGTGCACAGTGTGAGAAAGAGCATGAAACCTGGAAGGAGACCACATCTCGCAGCCCCTGAGTGGTGGCACAGACGCCCTTCCACAAGAACTGGGCACTACTGGGTAGAGTAAGTACAGCAGGAGCCCCCAGCATGGGGGAGCAGCTCCTAAAACATGCGTGGAGTCCATCAGTCAGAACAGAAAAGATGGAAAAAAAAGCAAGCCTCCAACCCAAACTCCAAGCCATCTGACCCAGAATTAAAAATCATGGGATCTGCAGACATCCGAGACACAATCAACTCAACCCTGGCAAAGGTGTAACAGCAATAAATTGTGAAGGCTTCATTTATGTGGACAGGTATATGTATGCGCACATTACATACCTGTACATGTGTGCATTTATAAATAAACATATATACATGAATATGTGTTCCTGTATAGTTAGGCACTCACAGAAACAATACATTTAGAAAATACTTTCACGAAAATACATCCAATCTTGTTGCTCCATTCTGAGCTCACGGGGCTGTGACCGAGTGCTGCAGCACAGGGACCATCCCACCTTCTACGGAGAACATAGCAAGAGGGGAAGTATTATCAACTCTGAATTCATGTCACTCGCAGACACTTGAGAATGGCCCTTCATGATTTGTTTTCTTTCATTTCATTGAGTGGCACAAGCTACTGAATAAATAGAATATTGTCAGCCTGCGAGTGGAATACTGCAAACTTGTATTTGTTTCAGAGGAAGCAAGCCCTGGTGCTATTTTGTTCAAACTCAACATTTTTATAGTCTTTCATCACATGAGGTTAAATGTAGCTTTCATTTAAAAAAACCTGCAACCTCTCCTTAAAACACTGCAGTGGCAGTGGCATAAATTAGGGCAAAATTCAGCACATCAGGTTTTAATGAAAGACAGTTAAAAAAAAAAAAAAAAAGGTTATGAAGCCATTACTGGCATACTGAAAAATAATGCTGTTTAGCTGGTCAGTATGCATGTGACCAGCCTCCGGCTTCCTTTCCAGCCCCGGCGTATAATGTGCCGTGTTCCCTACGTGAGATACACAGTCAGATCAAATCTTGCAGTCGTAACTCATGCAAAACTCTATTGACTTTAGCGGAAATTTTGCCTGAGCGACGACCGTGGCTCTTGACCAAGGGAAATAAAGACCTCTAACATCAAGGCGATGCTACCTTTATTATGAGAGGCTCTGCAGAAAAATGATTGAAATTACCTGCAAAGGAACAGACGGCTCCAAACGCTCTTCAGTTTCTGCCTGTCATCGCACCAGCTGTTCCCCCTCTCTGCCGTGGGTTTTCTCCCCCAGAAAGGGGTCCGTGGCTTAATCAGGGGACTGTAGCTCTGCCGTCTGCTGCTTTCTCGCGCGCCCTGTGGTCGCTGCTGTCGGACGTGCGTGTGCTCTGTGGCTCGCGCTCTTGCTGCTCTGCTCCTCTCCCGCTTTCTCTCCGAGTGCCTGGGCCGTGGTTAATGCTTTTGTTGGCTTGGCTGCAGCCTCTCGCTTGCTTTCTCGCTCGTACGGATGGACTGACTCCAGCCTCTGCTGGTGCTACTGCCTAAATGGCGACTGCAAAGCTCATCTAAGCTTTTAACTGCCACCTACTGAATAATTGTGGAATATATATATATATGTGTGTGTATGTATCTAGGCTGTAATTTTCTGGCTATCTCACCAAACGTAGTACATTTTTACAATTAATCTTTGAGTCCTGCAAATATTTAGTAGCTCATCATTTAAAGCTGTAGTTTACATTAATCTGTGCCCATGTGTCTCCTTTTCTTTCAGCAGCTGAATATGGAACAAGCCTATTTTTTTAACTTTAAAAAGCATACAAAGCCTATGGTTAGGCTAATAGCCAGGGGGCCTAAATCAGCATAGCCCCATTCAAGTCAATGGAGCTGTGCTGATTTATAGTAGCTGAGATGTTGGTCCCTTAGGTCTAATATTTATTTGCAAAAATACAATAGAAATCTAGTACTAAAAACAAGCCATAAAAATAGCTCTAGTCTGACACAGCCCCTCAAAATTTCACTCACTGGAAGCAGATGAGATGCTTTTCTCTGGTTTTTTAGATAGCAAAGTAAAACAGTTTTCTTGGGGTTTATGGGCAAACATAAGGCAAGCAAGTACACCCATCTTCAGTGGTCAATTTTTGGAGGTCCGAGGGTCTAAAGGAGAGCTCTGATGTGTCCTGCAGCTGTTTATGTTTAAAGCAACTGCTAGAAATGCTCAGGAAGGCTTTCCCTTCGCAGCCTTGTGGCGGGGCCCGGCGGGGATGTTAGCACGCCGCTGCGAGAAGGAAGTTTGTGTGCAGGATCTCGCTCCGGATCGCCGAGGTAGGTGAGGGGGACCGATCCCTTCGTCGCCCACAAGCAGGGGCACGTGGGAGGCAGCGGGACTTCAGGCTTGCGACGTGTGGCTGAGTCGAGGCGTGAAATAACCCACCTCCGCGCTGCGTCCTGCGTGGTGGGAGCTGCTGGAGGTACGGCTCTGCGGAGGGCAGGGGTGCTCCGCGAAAGCGCTCGCCTTTTGGGCCTGCCGCCGTTGCTGGGGGCGGCGAGGGTCAAGCTCACCACGGCCGATACGGTTTGTGAAATGCCACTCTTGGTAAAGGATGGCTTTGTTTTGCTGGTTTCTGCAGCACGTTCAGCTCATTTATTACGTTAACGGTATCACTGACCACCGAAATGAAAAGGCTTCTCCTTTACATGGGGATTTTACAGGATAAGTTTAGCTACGTTAGGGTACGCAGTGACCTGGCTAACATGCCCAGAGGACGTAATTTGCACCGGCGCGCAGGTCTGGCACAGATTAAGCCTGACCCCTGTTTCTACAGGGCTGCCTGACAGCAAGGCGTGCATCAAATCACGTGCCTCCCCGAGCCACAGCCTGCTCGGACGGCCCCGCGGCAGAGCTCTGCCTTTGCTTCTGTCACAGCTTCTAAGCCACGATGTAATCCTGTGGGCTCGGAGAATTGCTTAATTAGTGTCCTGAAGGCAAAAAGTCAGGCTATTATAAGACTGTGCAACACAGCAAAGCTTACCCTACAAACTTCGTGATATTGCACAGGGATCCATGCTGGTACGGTCGGGTCGTGTTATGAGTGCAGCAGCTGGCCCCGCTTCTGCCGGTTTCCACAAAGTGCTGCTGTAGTTACGAACAGGGCAGCTCCTCAGTAATCTTCAGAGAGGCAGATGCAATGCTCATTGAGTGTGTCCTCACTGGGAATGTGGCTTTTAATTTGCCTTTAAAGCAGTAGGTATTTGATGAGCTTTAGAGTTACAATTTGCCTTAACTTTTAGTCATTGAACTTACATTTCAAGTCTGGGAGGCTGTAGTTCTTGAACCGTATTCTGCTAAGATGGATGTTCAAGCTTTTAAGAACTTATCCTTTTAATATCCTGATTCTACCCAAAATCCAGTTTACTTCAGTTATCAGTGTTGCCCCTTGTAATTCTCTGCTTACATTTCCAAGGAATGATCTTTATTGCCAGGCACACATTCAAGTTTTGCAGCCTTTGCCTGCGTTCTCTTCCTATTGAAAACATAATGAGATTTTTCTGGATATAAGTGTGGTGCTGGGCCGTGGCACTATAATACACTGCAAGGTATGTTTGTACGGGATTCCCTTCTCACCTCTACCACATACTAACAAGGCAGTGTCTGTCCTCAGCAATGGTCATGTACTGCTGTTGCATCCCATGGGGTTGTTCAGGTGTGCCAGACTGCGCAGACTTTTGAAAGCCCAGGCATGCCTCACCCCAGAAGTGCAGATTTTCCACACCGAGTCCCCATAGTGAACTCCACAGGCCAGTAAAGGCAACATCTCACTTCTTCATACCAGTGTACAGTCTTGTTTTATTAATGCTTCACATAACCCTGGCTTAGCTGTGTTGTTCACACTGAAGGAGTCACCAAGGACCTCCGCTGTGAAATTTTAAAATACTCACCGGCATGCCTCATGCGTTGTCACGTGGAAGGCATGCTTCAGAGGGCAAGGGCGCAAAGCCCCAGGACGCTATTTCCATTAAAAGCTTCCCTCACAAAGAAGAGTCTTGCACAAGCTACATGATTATTCTGTTTCCATACTGTGTCCTGAGCTAGAGAGAGTGTTCGAGGAACAAGAGACCTCCTGAGTTACCAAAATGTGAGCTGCGTAAAGCTTGAATGTACATTTATCGCAAGCCGGCATGTGCACTGGAAGTACGGCTTCTGGGTCACGATTCAATCCATGGTCCACGTATGGCGTGGGAAAAGCTTCAGCTTCCCTGTGAAAGTTTGAGACGGAAAACACTTGCTCGGTTGTAAAGACTGTTTCTTTGTGAGGCAGAACACCATCGTGACCAAGAGCAAAGGGAGCAAGGAAGAAGCTCGTATTATCTTTTCTTGGGTGGTTTTCCTCCTGCTTTTCTCCATGTTTCTCTGGAATATGGACGCTAAACCACACCCTGGCTAAAATACATCCATCTTCCCTTGCATGCATCAGCTTCCTACTTGGAAAGTTGTTGTTTTAGCTACGTGAATCCGTAAGGAAATCTAGTACTTCCTTACAACTGTTCAGAAAAAAAAGACTAGTAGTTATCCTTACTCTATAATGCTATGTTAACTTCCCATACTCTATTTCGGAGTTGTGCTCAAAAGTGAGCTAATGACTTGGCTCAATCAGCAGCACGTAGAACGGTAGGGAAGAGCTTAGCATATTCTTTTTTTTTTTTGAAAGATCTACTAGAATTTTCCCTGGAAATAGTTTCTACTTCGTCAAACAGCTAAGTAGGGAGAGATTATTATTAAGAGTGTTTCTCCAGGACAGCTGATGGTGAACAGTGGATTTGTTAATGTCCTGTACTTGGTGCTGTAATTAGATTTGTACTTTGTAAATGTGATGTGACTGTGGCTGCGGGAGAAATGATCATAAAAGCTGTATTTTTTGCATTGGTGTGCTGCATTTGAATCTTAGGCACTGTCCACCATTTTGTAAATGAAGCATAAAATTTTCATGGTCTTTTTAATGCCTGCACACTGCTTTGAACTTACAAAGTTCCACATAAGCCGACAAGTAGTAAGTCACTACTGCATATCATTTTGAAACTATAATAATCAAATTATTTACTATGCTTTTACGATTCAGCCAGAGTGTATCGTAGGCTGTTTACAATGCACTGGAACATGGGACTGTCTCTGATAGAACTGCATCTTATATATTAAGCAAATGCGATTAAAATCCATACATAGTGTATCGGGCATTATAGTAAGTAAGATATGTTACTGGCATACACAAATGCCATGAGATGGTGGGGTGTCATGCAGGTTCTCATTTATGTTAAAGTGACTCTCAACTACCTGTCGGCTCCTTTGAGGTTCCAGAGATGGATCTTTATCTAATGTGTTTCAGCAGTATAACGACCTCACCTGACAGCCAGAGTTGCTCTGTAAAACGTGGCTGTGGAGAAAGCTCCTGCTGCAATTGTTCTCTAGGGGAGCCTGTTAGGCGGTAATATTTTCAAGCCTGGTGGCTGGATATGCGAGGTGCTGCTATCACTAACTGTGGTCTTTTAGCTCATCACTTTGCAAGGCAGCATTGTGTCGCACACATAAGATAAGAAGGAGTTTAAAAAATTAAATCATTGTTGTCATAATAAAATCCTGGCTAGTTCTTAGCTTGCAATAAAAGAAAGCAGCTGCTCCTGCAGAATTGCAATGCATGTCACTGCCATGCACTATAGAGAGAATTTGCAGTTGGGAGAAAAGACTGCTGGATCTCACAGAGGACAATTTTCTTCTTTTGATTTCAGGGCATTTCGGATCAGACTCTTTCTTACGCTGCTACTCAGACCTGCAATATGATACAGCGGTTGCCTTTAGAGACCCTGTTGACTAGCAGTTTCTGTAATTGGCTGTATTACTTTGCATCAAAAGTTTACAAATTTTAGCCCGTTTCATGGGGAGAGGTGAAGAAGTCATTTCTGCCTCACTGCCTATGTGACGGACATAATGCCGTGGTGTGCTTCTAAATCAGGAATATCAGGTGGAGTTTTGCTATCGATTTACCTGGGAAGCAAGGCAGGGCTTAGTCTCTACAAGTTTCTGAGATGTCGGACACCAGAAAGGCAACTGAAGGAGATGGGCTGTTGACCCCATTCTCTAATACCAGGCCAAGTGCACAGGGAAGAGTGGGGTTGTCCCTGAAAATTTGTAGCAATATGCACTTAACCTGGTTTTCTCTGAAATGGGGAAAGAGTGTAATGCTCTTCAGTATTTAACATGATCATTTCTTAACAGTGTAACGATAACATTTATAACAATAACCAACCTGAAGAACAAAAATGGCTCGCAGGTAGCTGCCCTGTTTTCCTTTTTCTCCGGAGATACGCCTCATTAAATCATGCACAAATACCACAGAGAAAGTAGTGGTTCAACATCAATAAATCGTACAGAACTCTAAAAACAGACAGAGTGAATGTGCTGTGTGACAAGTCCACAAACAATATTTACTATTGTTAAAAGGGCATTGTGAAATTTCTAACTCATTAAGAACCCCTTTATACCAAAACAGAGTATTTCTGTCTTCCTTGACTTACACAAGCACCCATCACACAATAGGTTGGATGTAAGCGAGGGTGTTAGGAACAGTTTTTTCATTTGCTGATCAATATTCATCACAAAACACCTCACTGCAGCAATCCACAATGTCTGATCCAAACTCATCCAGGCAGACTGAAGGAGGCTTCTGGGGATGGGAAAGGTTAAGAAACTTGGGACTTGATAAAGGTAGCTGAATGACATTAACTGGATGAGTAGTCCCAGTGATCTCAACTGTGCTACTCGTGGAGGCCAATATATTAATGTGCATGCATGCTTATTGTACATTAGCATCTACTGAGATGCTAATGGAAACAAAGGAGAAGCAAATTTCAGAGCAGGGATTGCCCTTTTCTTCAACATTTACGTAGAAGGACTGACAGTCAGCAAAGGCAGTCCCCCTATTCCAAATGTAACTGCGGCTCGCAAGACAAGGAATGATATTTTAGGTAGTCAGAAGCCTAACTTCACATATGCACGACGCCTTAAAGATTCAAGTTTTGTGAGCACCTGAAAGTTAAAACAAAGAAAAAATCCCAAACTATGCAGTGTTTAGTTGTATAATGCATCCCTTTATCTTGTACTCCTAGAAAGGAGGTCAACCACATTCTGGATTTACAATAGCTCTCAGGTGGTTTTCAAGGATATATCCACAAAAAAATGTACTGCAGTTATCCAATACAGGGGTCACAAAGACTAAGTGATTAGTGGAAGAGTTATAACTGCTTTATTTTGTATCATTAAAAAAATTTTATTTACCATTACCAGTAAGAAACTGAGGGAGACTGGATAAGCCAGTATAGTTATTTACTGCTAATATCCTCACTTTATTAATTGTGCAGCACTGCAAATATCTATAACATGTATACATAAATGTACATAACAATACACATCTGTTTAGAATTCATATCAAGCATAACAGTAGGCAGATATGTCTGTATCGTGTTCAGTACAACATAAGATCTCCATTCATCAACTGCTCGTTTATTGAAAAACAGAGTCAGAAACAGTTTATTACTGATAGATTGAAGAGATTAATTTTTCTGTGTTTAGGGCTTACTGGTTGAAGTGTTAGCTGTAAGTATTCCCCAGTAATCTTTTGGACTTCATCAAACATTTCAAGAAAGACCTTGTCTTTTTAATTATGGCCACTGTATTGCACCCTTTGAAAATAAGATTATTTTTACTTATACAAAGTCACAATTGCTATCTTTCTCTTCAGATCTCATTGTTATCAACTTTAAACTGACATTTTCATTGTAGGATCACAGATCTAATTGCTACCCCAGTCCCTCAACTGCCATGAGGACCTGATGTGAGTGGTGAGGGGAAAAGAGCCCTCTACCCTTTGCCAGATTGCTGCTCCCGATTGCAATGGAGGTTTTGTCCATATGAAGGGAAGGATCAATGTATCAATACAGGTAACAAAATGAGAGTACTAAACAGACATGAACTCTAATTAGACTCTTCCAGCAGTATAATCTCTTGTATTTCTGCAGAAATGTCTAAGGACAAGAACGGCTTTTGGTTTAGAAGCACCGTACTGTAGGTGCATACAATTTGCACATTGTTAGCAATTCTCTGGTTTCCGCGGTATAGCCAGAATATTAGCAGGATGTTTTCATCCTCTCCTATCGACTCTGGGCTAAGTCTCCTGTTACCTCTCACTTCTACTAACTAGATTTGAAGCAGAGATTTTGTGTAGAAAGAACCGTTTCCACTAGTCTCTGTGTTGCCGCTGTGGTACATATAGGTGTACGCCGTTTTTGTTCACCCCTTTCTCAAAGATGTTCGCAACGGGGAGTAGGAGGGCGTAGCTGCTGATAAGACATATCATGTGAAATGGGGTTAAGAACACATCTATTTCTTGTTCGTTGTCATGTATTAGAGCAATGAACTGATTTCCTTCACTTTCTGTGTCCCAGCGTGTCAGCCCTTTGCTCCGCTGATCCAGTCCTCTCGTCAGTATTTCTGTCTTTATGGAGACAGTGTCTTATGTCTCTCTGGCAATGTTTTAACAAGTAGTGTGCCATCACCTTGCTAAGAATAGCTGAGGATTTGACAGGTTTCTTCTCCTCAGCTGGGAGGAAATCTGCCTTTTACCTGATTAACACTGAAATTCGTCTAACTGTCAAGATTAAAGGAGAAGCACAGAATGGCACAGCCACCTGCACACTATTCAGTAGTGCTGGCTGAGCCTGCTAAAATCTCCCCCGGGTGACTGGGACGTAGAGGCGAGCACAGCAGCTCTGACAGCTGCGTGCAGAAATCAGGCCGTGTTCTCCTCCGCTTTTTTACAGCAGCTTGCCTAGCTGACATTGCCTGTCAGAGCAAAAGCTGAGCAGACTGCCCCTTCCACCTGTCCTGTTCCTGCTGTGGATCAAGGAGGCTGGTACCAGCAGTGCAATAGCCTAGAGTCACCTCCTGTCACCAGGATCTGCCCTTCTCCCCTCCAAGGTATCCTGTATTGACCCACCAAAGTCAAGCCAGAGAAGTTTCAGGTGCATTCATTTTCAGCTATGACAAATGGGTAATTAACAGAAATCAAATGGCCAGTTAGTAATGTTGCCTTTAGATTACTCCCTGTCACTACCTAATCCTGTGCAAAATCCCATGTAGATGACAGGAATATTCCTATCTCCCCATAGTGTCATGATAAGCCATCAATTGTCTCTACTGCTCCTGCAATATATTTCTCTATTAAATATCTTAATATTTTTAAGGCCTTTGCTGGCAACTGCACACTTATTCATATCTGCAGAGCCATATAAAATGTCCTGGCATCCAGGACACCTGATTCCTTGCTACCACATGTCCTTGCTTCATGTGCATCCTGTCACTGTGGACTCGCTGAGGAAGCCGGTAGCTCAGACAGCCTTATGCCCCTTACGAGACAACCTCTCTTCCCAGTGGCTCTGTGTATCCTTCAACATACATAATCCCGAATGAAACATGCTAGTCACACAGAAAAGTGCAATTGCCACAGTGGAAAAGGATGACATGGGAGACTGAGCTTCCTTCTGCTGAATTATATTAAATAGTTTGATCGGGCCAACAAATAAAATATTTATCTAGTTTTTATTTATCAGTTATTAGTTGCATTAGAGAATGCAAACTGAAGGCTATTTTGTGGACGTTAAAAAATCAAAAGCCACTTTGAAGCGATGTTAGCCAAAGTACAAAGAATGATCTTGCAAAGGACAGTTTCGGGTAAGCAAAATTTCTTGGCAGAAATGCCTCATTCTTTTATATTCATTTGGAGGAAGATAGAATTTATTCACCCTTCTGAATATTATTCCAAGTAACTGGTCGTATCAATCTTCAGTCTTTCAAATACTGCTTATGCTTGAATAGATTAGAGGCAGAATTTGCATTTTCTTCACTTACCTTTAAACATGGATAATAAGAGCTTACTCCAATATTAAACCTTTCCCAAGTACATATCCTTTCGTAACCCTAAGGTGGATAGTTATCGCCGTCCTCCAGTGGATGAAGCTGAGGCCCAGAGAGGTGAAGTCCTGTGTCCAAGGTCATCTAGTCTATTGGTGATGGAGCTAAGAATAAACTGCTGAATCTTAGCGGAGCTTTTTGGTTACAGGCCCTTCCTGCTTGTTCCTTAGGTTCCTTATGGGAATGTGGTTGTGGACTCATCGACTGGTATATTTAAAAGTAGTCGGATCATTTACAGGCGCAAATTCTGCTTTTCTTTGGGGTCTGGTGATACAGTTCCACTGCTAGTTGAGGGGGTAGAAGCAGTCTTACATGGTTGCCTGGACAAGGGTAAATTGTTTTGCGTGGAATTGTGAATTGCTTTGGCGAGACTGCTCCCAGAATTGCAGTGGGTTATTGATAACGTTCTTGGATATGTGTATGCTGCACATCAGTGTGCATTAAAGACGCAATGTGAGTCACTTAGATTTACAAAAAATGCTGAAGTTCCTGTTTTGGTTCCTAGACATCTACACTCTCTTGTGTTTTTAGTAGTATTCATTAAAACTTAGCATTTTTATGAATCCCCAGATGTGCTTATTTTCCTCTTTAGGTAACACAGACCTTGCAAATCTGGCACTTGGACACTAAAAAACTCCCAGCCTTTCAGTTCAAAGCTTCATCTTATTTGGGTGTCAGCTCTTTGGTGAGGAATTTCCAGTGGCATACAGCTGAGAGATCACCACTAATAAACTGCAGCTTCCATAGCCTTGAAATTAAAGGAGGTAGTGAGGATGAGGAATGAGGAAGTTAATGAGGTGAGCAAATAAACACAGACAGGTTAAAGATGTAGGGTAGGACTGCCATCAGTTAGAGCCCTCGAGTAGCTCTAGGGGAGATGGCCAGGCTCACTCCAAAGCAAGTCAAGGCTGTATCAAGGACCAGGGCATGCTAAAAGGTCAGATGCAAATGGAGAAAGCATTGAGCAGCCGCCTCCGTTCACCGCTGTGCTAATATTTTCAGGAAGGCCTGTTACACTGGCCCCTGCTTGGTGGGCTGGATAGTGCCATTAGTAGCTGTCTGCTCTGAATGGATCGCTGGATCAGTGATTGCATATGATGAGGCTTCACACATGCAGTTCATGATACAGCTACTGAGTATAAAATACAGTTTTGCCTGTGTACAAACTATTCCAGCGTTAAAAAGGTGAGGTACCTGTATTCATAAACTGTCCATGGGTATCTCAAAGTTGCCCACTTATCACAGCTGGTTGTCTGTTTGCCTGAGAGCAAGAAAGAAGAAAAAAAGTTTATGCATCCTGTAGGACGTCAGGAATGTGACTGTAATAAAAATGTTCCCTGCTTGAAATATAACAGCCCTTTCAGTGTAATTTGAATGCCTGCTGTTCATTTAAATTACCCACTGCGTGGGCTGTGTGCTATTATACTATGCAAACATAAAAGGAATATATAGTATTTGCTCTCCTTTAAAGAAATAAGAAATGCCAAGCTAGCACATTTTTATAAAATCATAATCATGTTTATTTAAGACAATTAGTTCTTAAAATGAAGAAAAACTAAAAAATTATACCACTTATGCAACTCAGTCATACCCTTTTCTCTGCCAGTGTTACTGTACCTCAGGTTATTAACATGCAACAACATGGCTTTGTTTAGAGCATTAGAGTCCTACAGAGACCTATACTGTGATTGTGATTATGAATTTTTTGTGTAGGCAACAACGAGACACTTGCTATATCAAAACTGAAGCCCTCTGGACATTTCTTTTCAGTAAAGATGGTAGAAGTGGATGCAAGAAGGTGTATGACCTTTGGTCATGAGCTCTGGGTCATTTAGAGTATATCTGAACACAATGTTGTCTGTGCAGCGATACCTGAGTCTGTGCCAAATAAGCTAGCTCTAAAACCAAAAACAGCACAGCCATCTCAGCTCAGCAGTTCTCAAAGTAATTGGCTCTGCTGGAAAGTGTAGTGCAATGCCTTCATGACATGATGCTTATACTTCTGGGACCTGTGCTAGCACTTGCGTCCGGTGCTGCATGGCAGTGTAGATATGTCCAAAGAGACCCCACTCGCTACACAGTGGCTAAAAGGTTGAAAGTTTATGTTTGTAGTGCCTTAATGACCGTGCAACGATGCAAACATTTACATCCATGTCAATCTAATGCTGCTGCATTTACATTGAGAGAGTCATTCAAGGACGCAAATGTTGTATCTCAGAACAGAAATTGGCCTGAAGAGCCCACCTAACTATTAGATAATTATAACTTGATCATTAAAATAATTCTTGCAGGATTGGATTCTCCTTGTTTTTACAAGACAGAACTTGGCTAGTAGCAGGGTTTTGGTTTTTTTTTTTTCTGGAGTAGCACCTACTAAGTAATGGGATTTCTGAGCATAAACCAAAATACTAGCATTGTTGCAGAGGATAGCAAAATATGTGTGCCTTATTGAGAATTCTCTCATAGTTTTATAAAATATCCCAGGGCTATCTCAAAGAAGGCTGTTGTTGCTGTTGCCCTTTCTAGGGGAGATTTTGTGTAAGAGCACAAGTAGGCAGCCTTAAGCCAAATACTCAGTGCCTGAAAGACAGCCTAGCCTCACTGAAATTAGACTTGAAAATGTGCCAGTTTACAGAGCTGATAATTTGGCCCTTCCTGTGTAAGTGGCTTCTAAATAAACGAGCCCTCTCCTTTCTGTAACGCTGTTGCATTGCTGGAACAAGGATGAATGCGGGTGTGTGCTGCCTGAATCAATCGTGCTGGCATAGACAGAGAGAATACACTGGCAACAACTGCTACCACTTCATCATTCTGCGAGTAACACGATCTCACTAAATCTAGCAAATGTTCTTTCCCTGCTAAATTTGCTGACGTTTCACAGATAAACCTGACCGTTCTAATTCATTGCTGTGTGGACGTTGAATGTTTCACTTTAGAAAATATTCTCAATATAATTTCAGGAAGAACTATGCTGATGCATGTAAACTGGAAATAGGCAAACAGTTTATTGAATCGAATTTTAAGTGGAAACGTAGCTAGAAAAGGTTTGCTTTGAGTCAGTTTGCTAACCTGGACTGGTTAACCACAAAGGACTCTCTGTGGGGAAGGGAGCGACTACAGAAGACAAGGGGGAGAGGAATAGTGGAAAGATCTCACTGAAGTCTATTACCTGTCTGTAAGCAAGAGGGAAGTTGTTTGGTTCTTCCAATAGCTTGCATTTGCAATGCAAATGCCTCTTGCAGTGAAATGAGGTTTGTTGAGATTCATCTGCTTCATTAAAAATATCTTGATTTCAGTGAATTTTCTAAGGATTATCAGTGAACCTGACAACCTTGGCCATTTCCCCTGGCAGAGGCTGGTGCTTCCAAAGGCCAGAAGCTCCCAGGTGGAGCTGCAAAGTCTGGTTCTAGGCTGGAGATTCACTTGTGTAAGTAGCAGTGAATACAAGTGTGCAATCTGTTACTTCAGCGAACCGAAAATTTTACATCTAAATTCAGTATTGCAGTTTCTTTTTTCCACTGGTTTGGGGTGTGTTCTCAGGTTAGGTGCGTTAGTACTACTTTTCAAAGTATCAGCATGGCCTTCTGATCATCACTCACTACAAAGTAATCCACAACACAACAGCTAGTCCCTCAGTAAGTCCCTCTTGACAAAGGATTACCTGGACATTGTTAGAGTCTTCCCTCCCCAACGATGTCAATAATCTTACATAAAAAAAAAATATTAGCCCAATTTTCAGTGTCAGATAATACTAATTACAGTAGTTGCAGTCTTGGAGACCTTGTCACAGTGCCAGCAGCCAGAGGGCTCTGGTACTACTCTTATCGCACCCAGAAAGACCTCAAACTCAGTTCAGAAGTGAACGATCGGATTTATTGTCAGCAAGGCGCAGTACTGCCATCCTCACTCAGATGAGGTGGTAACCCTAACAAAGCATCACCACAAACGCCTGTGTCCTGGGCCAATACGAAGATATATTTTTTTTACTGTCCTATAAATTGATCGAAGTACCTTACAGTGATCAAAACACGTTACAAATTGCATGCCAGTCTCAAACCAGCCAGCATCTTTTACCAGATACCCTGCATGCTCACGTTGCAGCCTCACCTTGCCAGCAGTAGACCCCTCTGTGCTCAGCACCCTCCTCTCCATTACTCACTTTCAGATAGGACGCTGCACCCTACACCATTCCCCTGGCCTTGTTAGCAGCACATATGAGTTGGCTAAAGAGGTGCATGTGTGAAGTATAGTTCCTAAAAATCCTGCATCAGCCAGTAATTCAGTGAAGCCTTCTGTGACCCGATGTCGTAGTGAGGCCGATAGCCGACAATGCGCCACTACAGAGGCGATAATCTTCGCCAGAAATGGCCCGAGCTCTTTCCCAAGGGTCTTCAACAGCCATGAAAACAGGCGTCTGAGACACAACTTGTAGCCTGAAATCCACCAAACCTCTTGTACCTTCGGAGAGCAGCATAAGCAGAGCAGATTGCAGGCTTTCCCTCCCAGCCTGTTGATCTGCTTTCCAGGATTAGAGACTTTATGCCGATTATGGACAGCTTGCATAATCCCTACGGTTCTGTGCAAACGACATAATGCTTTTCACAGCAGGGAGGAGCTGACGCAGGCAACCGACTGAAGTCCTGTTGCTTCCAGGACAACTGTGTTTGACCCGATGCGACAGGCAGCCTGGTTTCGCTAATTATTTGCATCCTTTAGACAAGGTTTCACTGAACATCATGGTTCAAAACCAGTTATTTTCACCATATTTAAGAATTATGCTTGGAAGAACTTTCCCTTTTGGATTTTTTTTTCATTTACCTTTCCCTTTTCCATTTACCTTTTCCTCAAACGCAATTTGTGCACTAAGCAGTTTCCAGAAATAGACGGTTCAGGCATATATCTCAAGAATCAGAAAGCAAGTGCTGCACTATGCTTTTTTTAAATGTTCTTTTGAAGTTCATCAGCCTGTCTGGAATTTCAGTACAGAAAGCTATACTGAAAGAGGACACAGTCACCAGAATAGATTTCCCTCTCATCAGACCCCAAAGAAAACTGGAGAGGAGGGTTTATATCACATTTTAGATTATGCCCTTTTTGGAGTTCAGAAAGTCAAGCTTTGCTGTCTGTTCCATTTTCTGCAGCTCTTCAGAGCCTCGCTAGCCAATAATAGCAACCAAGCGTGTCCTCTGCTGCTGCAGCTGTGAAAAACAAAAATCTATTTAAAAAATATACCACCCTGAACAGAATAAGCCTAGGGGAAAATAAACTTAAAAGAACTGCTAAATTATATGTGGGAAGATACTCACTCCAGTTCTAATTCTCCAAGGAAGGATTAAAAATAAAGGGCAATGTACAGAGCAGGTATAAGTCAGTTGTTCCTCTGTTGAATACAGTGATGTTAAAATGATTTACTCCAGCGAGGAATTTAGCCTGCAGGCCGTATTACAGATTTTTTAAAACATACAAGATTATCCAAATCAGGAAGGCAAATCTGGGTCATTTTACAATCTATCTTTTTACTAAACCTTCAGTTTCAGTAGAACTAACTATACTTTCTGCTGACTTAAAAAAAAGTTTTTAAAATTTCCACCCTATACACACACACACAAAAAAAGCACTGACACTGTCTTAGAAATCTATCAGATAAATGAGTGTTTAACCAGGAGCACACTGCAGATACTGAATTTGAACCAGAAAAGCGCAGACATTTAGTGCGGGGAATGACATATTATTGATATCCTTGGGCTCTGCCTTGTGACATCAGGATGTACCAAGCAGTTCTCTTTATTATCAACTTTACTCCACTGACTCTTGATGACCCTGAAGAGATGTATTAGTTTAGCAGAAATTCAGGCTGGAAAGATGTAGTCTTAAGGAATGTGCTTGAAATAAGTGAATTGCGCTGTGCTTTACTGATACATAGAAATTGTTCTGTTGCCCGTAAAGGTCATTGAAAGTTATAATGACCTTGTTTGTTGCTAAGAAAAGAAAATGAAAACATGATTTCTTTTGTTATTTGGAATAACTAGGTTGTTTGCTGGAATTTGTTGCTGTTGTTTATAATGAAGTGCTATGCAAGCTCATAGTAATAGAGTTCACTCATCAGCATAGAGTGCAATATGCTGCTGAATGTTTGTGAAAGCTTGTCAGAATATGGGTAGTCAGTAAAGGAGGTATAATAAAAATGTGCTCATGTACTTAACTAAGAGATGCCTAAAAAGTGTATATGTGAGGTAGGTTAGATGTGGTACAAAAGATATGTTTAAGAGGATAATTCTTTAGAGCTTTCCCCAGGATGGTATTTCTAGATGCCGGACCACCATACTTTCACCAGACCGCGTACCATGTCACAGTGCTTGATTTTGGCAATAAAGAGTGTTAATGCTGCATTTTAATTTTTGTGTAAATTGATCTGCAGCTTTCTGCAATAGTAATGTTCTGACTAATCAGAAACAAAGCTAAGAAAGATAACAAGTGTTAAAACACATAGATGGAAGTCCGCACGCAACAAATTGCTTCCTTTCCGCTCTGGCTCAGAATTTGTTGGTATTTAAGTGCCCATTCCATATTGTAGTAATGCATTTGAACCTTATCTCATAAATAGCTCCTTTCAAGTTGGTAGAGTTATACAGGAGCTGATTCTGCAGACACTGCTTTCAGACAATTTCTATTTGACGCAGCTGGATAGCTCGAATATAAAGCCCAAGCATAGGAAAGCGCAGGACAGGTCTATCATTATGTACAGCTAACACATGAGAAGAAAAAGGTCCTGTTTGGGTTTGGAAGAGTAAGGCTGTCTGGTTTGGGTCAAGCTCTTTGCAACATGGGATTCACGGCGGGGGGGGGGGAATGTGTTTCATGCCGTCTTTCATCCCCAGCTCAGTGCCATGCGCAGCTCCCCTACAGACATAGGCTGTGGCTCTACCAGACTTACCAGCTGCGCAGAAGCAAAATGACTGTCTCTGGGCATCACACGAAATCCCTCCCATGTTATATCCGACTTCAGAATAGGTAAGGGAGGAAGAGCAGCTAATGCAAGTGTCATATTCACTGAAGTGCCTCATTTCTGACGGACCCATCTGACACCTAGGGATGGCGAGGGCGTCGATCCACCTATATTTCAGCTCTCCTGCTCATGCCTCTTTACACTGCCTGCACGAGACCTGTGAGGCACCGAGTAGGACACTCTGGACTTCTTTGCCCATCTTTTACCACCATTTGGATGCTTTTACCATCAGGTCCTCAAGAGACTGGTTCAGTCGGCTCTTTGGCCATCTCTTCCTGCCACCTTGGCACAAAAGGGCTGGACCAAGGCCAAACATATGGCTCTGAGTCTCCAGTACTATTTTTAATGCATTTTTCAACATATTCCTTAGCTGATTAGTATCTAATAGTTTTCCCCCGGTGAAAACTGGATATAAGAAAAAGATTTGGTTTTTTTTTTTCTCTTCACTGGACTTATGATTTGGGTTTATTTCTCATTCATTTGAACTCAAGATTGGGATGTGCACAGTGAAACCATGCCATTATGTCAGCCCTCTGAAAACTTGTCTGTCTTGAATTAAGAAATTGTGTGACACTTTTTTTTTTTTGGTGCAGTATATCCTCATCTTTGCATTAAAAATAATTGTCAAGAATACACATTTTTTCCTCATCTTTTTAAGGATGCTGTGTGTGAAATCTGCGGTCTTGTGTGAAGTCCAACAGATGCAACTCGAGCCAATATTAGATTACACTTCAGGCAACGCTGGAAATGCAAACTAGAGTATCCTGTGTTCAGTGTTCTGTTCTGCATTTTCTCGGGTAATGCAGAGCAGAAACAGCTGAGGGAAAGAAATAGCTAGTGATATGGAAGGGACAGATAATTTAGGGCACATATGATGCTCATTTATGTCAAAATCGTTGCCCTAAAACTCAGGTTCTGAAATTGGACTCATCTTTTTCAGCCGGAAAGACTGTTAGCCTTCTCACTGATTTCTTGCCACTAAGATAAGAAAAGAGATATGGCCTAGAATAATGCAGTAGTCTTTGTTGTTTGCATCCTCTCCCAAGCATAGTTAATTTAAGCTAATGCTGTACTTATTTTGTCTCCCAGTGCTCCTTTCACCTTCTAGCCCATTATCACAATTCTGGCCTTGCAAAGCAGGACAAAGCAAAGCCAAGCAAATAAATTAGCTCTGTAATTTATTAGAGTGCAATTTTCATTATGGCTATCTTTAAACTGCCTTTTCACAGAATAAAGGCCTTTAGAATGGAGTAAGGCATAGCTGCAACCATTTTAAAGCGCTTTTCTTTGATGAAATAGCACAAAGGAGTTTTCTGTAAACATTTACCATGTGGATTACCTTGTTGGTGGATAAAACTTTATCCCAAAATATTTTCATGTTAATCATAAAAATTATTTTTTACAAGAAAATTCTTCACCCACTTATGCCAAATACCCCCAGTGAAGAATCTTACATAACTCAGTGTGGGGATGAGTTAATTGTTTTTTTTTTCTGATTATGTATGAATTTTAAATAGATATCAACAGAAGTGTGTAGTCAGGATCCTATTAAGTGCAATGAGACTTCTGCATACTAGGGAAAGGGGTTGTTGGACAGACAAAATTGCTTCAGACATGGTAGGATTTCAGGATCCAGCTCCCAAAAACCTCAGCCTAGGGTATGGAAGAGAAAGACATGCAGTAAAGGTGAATCAGTAGATGAAATAGAAAATAAGAACTATTTTGTCTGTAGCCCCATGGAGGACAACAAATGTCGGAAGAATGTTAAAATAATGTCTTTGAGGCTGTGGTAAAGGGCATTCTGCCATGAACAGACAGTGCAAGAAGTTGAAGAAAATCAGAGATGACCATGAATTTAAGGGATGAAATGGAAAAATCATGAAAAAAAAATGTAAAAACTGTCCTCGTTGGTTATTTTGCAATGAAGAATGTAAAATAGTGGACATCTGATTTTCTAAAGCTACAGTTTCTGCTGAAATTGTCTGGATTATATAGTTTTAAATGACAACAGCATGTCACCAAAGGGGATTGTACTGCTTTCAGTTCATTTCTGAATAGACCATTGTCTGCATTCATGAACTTTAATGGTTAGATTGGTCAAACCCAGTAACATAATTTCCCTGTACCTGTGCAGTTTTGCAGTTTTAATTAGACTGCATTTTAAAATCATATATTTCTTGCTCTCTGTGTATATATATGTGTTTGTGTGTATGCATGTGTGTATGTGTATATATATGTAAAGCCTGTAAAATGAGGGAGTTCATTTAGATAACAGTACCTTTAACAAAACTTTATAGTGGCTAAAATCAATGTATCTATCAGGTAATTATCTGTTAGCTCCAAAGTAAGATACTGCAGTATATTCAGGTAGTAAATAGCACATATTATGCTCAAAATACTGTACAAAACCCCCCTTTTATCTTCATAGGTAATCTGACAGTTCCCTACCTCCATTTCAAAATTCAGGGGAAAAGGAGGCATTTAAATTGAGGGATTTGGCCAAAATTCCCAGTGCCTTGTTCAGCCAGTGAGCGCTTGCTGCTCCTTGATGCTTTGGGAGTCGCAGCTACTGTGATCATTGAATCTGTGCTGATTACTGGTTACAGCGCAGTCCTTCCTGTTATTTGGGTGCTATGCATTTATGTATTCAATTTCCACAGTCCAGCCAATAAAAATGCAACATTTTGAAAGGCCGTTACATGCAATTTTTATAATTTATCCAGAAAATGCAATTAGCACAGATCTTGCAGCTTGCTTACTCTCTGAGAGGATGGTGACAAAATTAAAAAAAAACGCAGTGCTAGTCTTTTTCTGCTTCAAGCAGTGCAACACAACTGACGTAATTGAATTTGAAACCAGTGGGCTGCTGCCAACCATGTGCTTCTGAAGGCTGGTCACATGTGAACACTTTTAGGAACTGAAACGCACATAAGCTAACATTTCCTGAAGGTCTGGAAATTTGTTCAGCCGAAAAAAAGAATCAGCTACATTAGATAAGTTTAGGATACACACCAGAACATAAATGTGAGTCTTTTTAGGATTATGTGGTACCCTGGACCAGCACCATACTCCTCTTACACCAAACACAGCTATGAGTAGTGAAGATTAGACGAGCCTGGAGAAGAACGGGATTTCTGAATTGATGCTGGTGATGATGATCCATTCAACTAGTTGCTTTGCATGGGAAGTTTTCATATGAAACAACTACTACTCGCTTTTCAAAACTCCCCAGCACATGGCACACTCTGTTTAAAGTAATGTTATACATACCAACAATAAGTCCATAGACATAGTATTGTGCCTTTCAGTGACACTGGAATGGTACGAGTTTGCTTATTTTGGTAGAAGACAGTTAAGGTTCTTCTTCCTCTTCTTCTTCTTTCTTCTTCTTTCTTCTTTCTTCTTTCTTCTTTCTTCTTTCTTCTTTCTTCTTCTTTCTTCTTCTTCTCCTGCTCTTGCAAAGGCAGAGGGGAGTCAGGAACTCAAACTGGGCTTTTCAGCTCCTACCTCATCACCAGGGGCTCAGCGCAGCTGCAGGTTGCTGCAGACAAATGTTCCGGCTTCCAAACTTTCATTAAAGAGCATCAGCCCAGGCGTAAAGGCCATTTGCCTCCTATTTACTCTAAAAATTATGAGAAGCCATGGTTTTCACTCACCTGCAACTGTCTGTATTTACTATGGCTAAAAATATGCCCAGGCTCCTCTGTAGGACCGTGTGTCCCCTTCAGTTGCAATCTATATTTGAAATATTCTGATTTCAATCAGAACAGAGCATCTCTGTGACCAGAGGAAAAATGTATGTATCCAGTTGCAATGGGAAAATATAGTTGAACACTTGCAGCAAACGCGCGTCAGGTTGAGTCAGTTGTTTTGCACATCTCTGTTTATAGCCATTTGTGTTGTGTGACTGAGTCAGAGTAAGCATTAGAAATGGTTATAAAAAGAATCAAGGAGGCTTTGGATTCTATTATGTATAGATTATAAACAGAAGTTCGTTTAAGTAGCGTGAGGGTTAGGATACCCTTCTCATCCCATATTAACTCAGTTCTGTCATCCAGAGTATAATTAGGCTGGACGTACTAGTCCTACTGGCACTCTGCAGTACAAGAAAAGGATTGTGTGCACAGAAAATGGTTCACTGTGACAAAATAAAACGAAGCAATTAGTTTTTATGGATTAATTTACCTTCTATTTCCAAACAATCCTATCATCGCCTATTGAATCATAAGTTCATATTGCTCTGTGATGGAATTTATAAATCCTCTATATGAAAGAGCAAAAGCAGGAGCGAATAAGATGTGCAGAGAGACACTCTTGAATCAAAAAACAGTAAAAAAACAGATCCAGAAGTGAAAAATTAGCACTTCTGCAAGAGCTCTCTTTAAGCAAGCCATTAAGTTGCCGAAGTGCTACTTATCAAGATATTAATCACCACTTAGTGACGCTTTTGAAAACACTGTTTTTTTCTGTTTATACAAAAAGGGGCAATTATGAGATGTAAAAGAGAGAAAACAATCCTTTTTGTTCTAAGGAAAATATTAAAGAGGAGTCATTACTATATGGCGAAACAAACCCATCCTTGGCTCACCTGCTTCTGAGTCAGCGCTAAAGAGGAAAGCCAGCCAAAGGGAAAGAGCTGAAGTAACAGTTTCTGAAGCAGCAAAGGGAAATGAACCAACCTTAGTTACTGCCATGTATCATGAATGTTTTGCCTGCTGTTGCTGTTATTGTTTAATAATTCTATTATGATTCTGTCCAGGGTTCCGACTATGGCCAGTGATTCATTTTACTACACAGAAGATAAAATCCAAGAAATTACATTCTGTGCTGAGATCAGGACTTTTGCAGAAACACAGATATTTTTAAAAAATTAAGCCAGTTATCACATTGGATGGCAGTCGCCTCCCGGCTGCAAAATTTTCTGATGACCTCTTTTTGCCTGTTACAAGACGTAAATGACAAACTCCTCTTACTGCCTTTTTGTACCTTGAGTATTTCCCTATCACGGATTTCCCCAGCTGGGCAGAGAGCTGAGATTCAAGCTGATGCACACCCAGTTCCACCAACCTCACCTTCTGACCACTGACCACTGTGCCAGCTTCTGCTGGAGCACGAGTTTCTGATGCTCTGGCTGATTTTGCGTGGTCTGTTAGCAACGCCGTCCTGAGGGGAATGGCCTCCCTCAGAGAGGTTTCTGAGACCTCATCAGTGGCTCTGAGAGTTGATACTCCTGTTTCAGTGCCACACTCTGCAGTCAAAGGTGTCGCACCTCTTGCAGACCATTCTTGGCTACCATGAGTTACCATGCCAGGTAGCATGGTAGCTAACTCAATAGTTAGCTACATTGAGCACTGATGGGGGATATTTGAGCCCTTCTGGCTCTTAAGGCAGAAGGCTGCAGATATGGGCGACCTGAAAATGATCTTCTGGTTTCTTCTGGAATCAGAAAATAGTATTTGCGGTAACTGGTAATTCCAGGCCTCACCCTGTTGGAGGAAGGGAAGCCAAAGAGTGACTGCTCAGCCCTGAGGGTGTGGATTCCTGCCCATTTCTGAGCACACAGATCTGTTACTAATTCTCAACATATTCTTTCTGCAGTAGAAGACGACCACGGACACTCGAACTTTCACTTCTACTTCTGATTTCCAGCAGGGAAAGGAAATGATAACTAATCCCTTGCTTTATCTGGGATAAGCAGGAGTATGGGATGTGTCTCATTCGCAAAGACAATATTGTGTCTCTGACCCTGGATCTGTGGTCATGCCTGTGTCATCATGAACTGTGAAAATGCTGATGTTTCTCTTGCATCTGCTTCTGCCTTAGCAAGCTGGTGATTCATTGTCCAAATGGACATGATGACATCGTAGGACACTAAATTATATTCAGTGCTGAAACACTGCATCTTAAGAAAGGTTTGCATCAGTCACCATTCTCTTCCTGATCATAACATGACTTGGCCATGGCAAACTGAGTCTCCACTGAGATCCTGGAGGTATCAGTAGGGGTCTTTTGCCAGACATAGATTGAATAATGCTTGCAGCTCCCTTACTTTCTTCTCAGCAAATGCTATATTTAGAAGTTAGACACAATGCTACTCAAAAATCTTTTGCTGGGAAGGTTGTGGGTACACATTAATTTGGACACTCATTTCCTTAAACCAAATAATGCCTGTTGCTTCCCCCTTCCACATTCTTCTGGAGAAACCTTTTGCAGCCTAGATATCCCCCACTTTCTATCTAAATACTGATGAATGCGTATGTGTCTTTGTTTCTGTGTATGTGCATAAACTAATTTGGGACTTTCTCCTTTTTATACATCACTTAATAGCTTTGTAGGACAAAAGTTCTGCCCTTTAAAGACCTCTTCCTTTGTGCCTACACATTTCATAGAATTAATCAAAGTTTCCCCTATGGAGACTAATATATTTTAGAGGAAAAGCATGAAACTGGCCACAGGTTACTTGAATTTATTCTTGACTACAAAGATTTGCAGGAGAGCCTGGGGACACTGAGAAATCATTAACTGATCTTCCTCAGGCAGTTGGAGAGGCTTGATGCTGTGTATGGTTACATACAGTTTTCTTACTTTCTACTGGTACGACTGACGTAGCTTCATTTCTTGAAAATCTGTCTAACCATTTTCGTGAGTTACATGTTGCTGAATTTTAGAGAGGAGTATTTTCTGCATCGTTTAAGTAAATAGTTTTGGTTCCTTTTCATACAATGTATTAGTAATGTGCAAAACACATTCATCTTCTGTTATGATGTTGATTTTCATCTAAAAGAACTTTAAAAAACACGGAGAAAACACTGTGTGTTTCTTATATTTTGATTAGATGCATGCCAGACATTAAGGGGGGAAAGGGAAGGGGGAGAATTAGGATTCAAAAGGTAAGTTATCCAGAGAACATCATTTTAAGGATAACTGTCAAAGATATTTATTCTTAGGTCAACAGTGAATCATAGTGCTCTGCTAACTTCAGTCATAACAATACCATTTACTTCTTGGTACACTTAGATTAGACAATGCAGTCATTACTAAAACCCCACTTTCCTTCCTCCTGCTGACTGAATGAAGATTTCTTTAGTATTTCCTTTCGCCAGTATAGGAAAATACAGCATACTACAGTATGTCTAATCCCATCAATTATTGGGACAGAAGGATGTTGTGGGCCAAAAATCACTTCTTAGCCCACATGCTATCCCTTTCCATGTGACACTTCCCCATATTGCAGCCTGTTTTCCTCTGAGCTCTTCTTCAAGCAAGTCACTGGCATGCTCTTGTGCTTTTCCCTTCTGATGGCATCTGAAATAAATCCTGTTTTGGGCTCTGGTGCCCTCCACCTCTAACAGATGATTAAGCCATCTCGTGGTTAAGCCTGTGGTATCGCAGTCTGGGCACTGACTCTGCACCAGCTGGCTTTCTTCCTTCACTTTTGGAGCAGCTGATCCCATCAAGCTTTCACAGGCTTTCATGGTTGCTGATGACAAAACACCTCAAGGCTTTTTTATCCCTCTTTTTCAATTCCTCCGTTTTCATGCCAGGGCCCTGAAAACTGCTGCATTTTGTATCCTTGCTCTCAGACTGAGCCAAACTCTGTCCCAGGAAGAGTTGTGGGAATCAAGGCAGAACCAGAAAGGAGGTCGATATGTGCCCACCTTGCCTCTTCTCGCACTGTTGAATCAGTAAAATGTGTGGGCTTTTGCTACCAGCTGCAGCAGGTAAGTGGATATCCTTCACCTTTGAATTTCCCCCCCCCAAAAAACATTAGCAATGAGTGAAAATACAATTTCTAAAGAAAACAGAAAAAATACTAAATTCTGTTGTCTTAAAATTGCATTCCCTTTTCATTATGGGTTGAGCAAAGAAAGGATTTTTCATGTTCAGTGCTACCAATGCTAAAGCTAGAGATATGGATTCTAAACATTCCTTTTTCCTACTTAAAATGCATATAGAAACTTATGTTGGAGTAACTGTGGTATATGTTGGAGTAACATTTCTGTAGCAGATATCTCTCTTGCTTTCCAGAATTTCCACTCCATTTCAAATATTTTTTCACAGTCTTTCAAATTTTATTTTATTTTCTCTTCTCTGAAGGGGTGGGGGGAAGAAGTCAAAATGTCAACATTAATACTGAAAAATAAAAATCCACTTTCTAACTTTGGAACAAACTCACTGAAGCATTCTCTTATTGCAATGTCAAATAGTACCATCTTTCAGTAATTTTTGTTTAGATGTTTCCGCTATGCTATATATCAGATTAACTTTTCATATTAAATTATTCATATGTGATATATAATACCTTATAGAAGTCAAACAAAATGACATTAATGAAGCCAAGAGTTTGGCTTCTTCCAGTTAACTTTTTTTTTTTTATTGGCAATTTCTGGCAAAAAAAGAGTTTTGACAAGACTATCTTTTCTGACCAAAAAAAAGTTGTATCCAGAAAGTTTTCAGCTACTTTATGAATAGCATTAGTATTAAGTATAAACTGTTCTTCGCAGACAATTCTCCATGAAAATCTAGGTCTTAGCATCAGGGAGCAGTGAGGGCTGACCAGCCTGTAGGGAAGGGGCTCCAGGAGCTGTTCTTTCTTTTTCCCTGGGAAAGAGAGATGTTTCCAAACTATGAAAGCTGATTTCTACCATATCCGCAGCCTGAATCTTTGATCAGAGGAGGAAATCACTCCGATATGCAGCCAGGGCATAATGTATGCGTTACTGTACAAATACAGGATAACATAAAGATGCAGTGTCAACAGTTACTGAAGTTATATCAGGATTTTGTTGAATGATGACTTGGTGCTTCTTTGCGGCTCCACCTAACTACAAAGGGGATCTTTAGGGCTATGAGGGTCAGCGAGATTCGTGCCTCCAGCAGTGACCAGCTACTCTCTGGTTCTGAAATAACCATGCCACTAAGCAAGTCACACTTGAACTTCCTTCACTGGGAAATTGCATAAAGCTTGGCCTTGCTATCTTGCATGTCCATTTAGGCTGACATCAGCAAGATGAAATTTGTATGCAGTATTTGTGTCAGGTTGATGGTTTAATAATGTCTCTAAGTTGCTATCAATGATATATACTAATAATTTGTCTAGCAATTTGTAATGTAGAAGTGTGAAAGACTTCCCTCGCTATATTCAGCTTGGATTCTTTCATGTGTTCAGATCAGAAATGCATCCATGTTTGTTACCAAATCAGTAATAACCAGAGCTTTGAGTCATTTCCTCTGCAGCTTGAAAGCAATTCTTTTGGCTTAAGATGCAAGAATCTGATATTGGTGTCAAATAGATTAGAAATTAGTTTAACAGTGGCAAATAATAGCACAATAGCTTCTCTACAGTGTAGGCAATAGTGTTTGAGCCTGCACACAGAGAAAAGTAAATGAAGAAAGAAGATTTGATATAGAAGCCCCGTGTTGGTAAGAACCCAACGTAACCTTCTACTTCTTTACAACGTGTCACTTAATAGCTATACAGCACTGTGATTTCTGAACAACTAGCATTATGTACCAACATCAAGGTGCACACTTTCTTCTTTGCTGCCCTCCACTCATGCCATAAAAAAATGATTCCATAAATTTTGCAGTTTAATCTAGTTCTGAGGACCAGATGAAGAGTACTTCCAACAACCTCACAGACTACAAGTAGTATGTGAACGCAGCTTCAGTACTATTGGTAGGCTATACGGGGAGAAGAAATCAGTTTAAACTGGAAGTGTAGGAAAAAAGATAAATAGTTGTTTGTTTTACAGCATTAAGACTCTAATAAGCGTATGTGAGTATTGAGGGCAGATGTGATATACAGGCTCCACAATCAAATTACAGTGAATGGAAGAGTCAAAATGAAAGAAAAATCATAAATTGCCAGGGAATACTGGCAGGGAGAAAGGCCTGTGCAGCTGGTAAAACGATAATGACATTTATCAGTGGACTTCCTAAATGTAGAACTTGTATATTTTATGTTTTCTTTTTGTATTATGTCAGATGTTCATTTTCTTCTGTCTTGTAGATATTACGTGAGATTTCATTGTTCAGGAAAACAGGATACTAGAAATATTGTTCTGAGCCAAAGACTGTAAACTGGTGCACAAGATGTCCCAATCTCTCTCTCCCACAACTACTTAAAGCCACCTCCCCTGTTCCCAGTTTGAGATTCCTGAGCTGGAACTCCATCATCCTACATTGTAAGGAGAATATGCAAAGTGGAAAAATCTCATTAAAAGACGAAACAAAATCAAAACCCCCAAACAAATCAAAAATACTTTAGGAAGAAATGCATTTTAATTTCTTACCTATAAAGAGTTAGGAGCTCAGGTTTTATAGGCACTGTGTGAATGCACTCTGTCATATAAAATCTACCCGTCACTACATTTTCATATCCCTCTTCACCACCTCAAAGGTTAATATCACTTCCAAAGCTGCACACTGTGTTTCCATCTCTCACTATTTACCTATATTACATGAGTCCATACTGGAAAAGGAACTGTACACAAAACCAACAAAGATAGGGGCTCCCAAAGAACCACTACACGAGCAGTCATATTGGTCCTATTCTTGGTGGGCATGCTTTCTTCTCCAAATGCCCTCCTGCTCCTCTCTTCTCTAGATGCCTAGTTTAATTAGCTTTTCCCATTAACTTTCTTGCCTTCCCATGAGAGGGTGTGTGCAAGAAATACTCTAGAGGCAAGCTCAAGTCTCTGTCATTCCTTGTAGCCCCTCTACAATGGTAGCAGTATAGAATAAGCCTTCAGTGAAAAATCCTGACCCCAAGCAGTGGAACAACACCGTACCCTTTGTGTACCTTCCAGGTATGTTCTGTTGGGATCGCCGTAACAATTTTTCTTACATTACTCTCCTTTCTCCTTTTCTTCTTTGTGCTTACTGTCTTTTTACCCTTTTGTTACACTATGCTAAACGCTTTGTGAGATTTTTGCTGTATGGCTCAAATGTTGCTTTGGGAAGTACCTAGCAAATCTCAGGGCTCCAAATGAAATTATTGCAGTCAGCAGGATGGCTAAAAGATAGGAGTCCAAAAACTAAAGCCCTAACACTTGCAAGGCTTAAGGAAACTGTGAGTGTAACCCACACAGGTCTTAGGAGGGGGATGTTATAAATGTAAATTATTGCCAGGCTGCTATATTACACTTTGTCACAGTGAACATGTTGCATAGGCAATTCATTTACTGACAGATGGTTTATGAATGTTTTTTTTCAAAATATACGTGCTCTTTGTGTCTATGTTGCAAGTTAAGACTTCTGAATGCAAGCTGCAAAGAGTCTTTCCCCTAACTCAGCTTTTAAGCACAGTGTTTTGTGTGCGTGTGTGTGTGTGTGTGTGTGTGTGTGTGTGTGTGTGTGTGTAAAAAAAAAAAAAAAAAAAAAAAAAGGGGTGGGGTGGGGGCAAGGACTCCTTAATATCAGTGGCAATGACCATTATTTATTCATTTCTTCTCTTTCATAGTGAGTTTGAAGAGGCCTTCTGAAGTCTGTAGGCATCTCCGCAAAAGGTACATGCTCCCATCCTGCTCAAAGTAGCACACATTTCTGTGCCAGACCAGCTAAATTGACCTAGCCAGATGCAGCTGAAGTAAAACTGTCTATTCCTTTTCTTTTTAAAAAAAAACACATTTTTTTCATATGTATGTGAAAGCAATACATTTGTGCTCTGCTTTTCAAGTGTCACAAGCTATGTTTATTCACTCACAAGCTCGCTCATTCATTCCCCAGTTCTACTCCTGGCAGAAGATCTTTCAAGGATTGCTAGATTTCCCTTTCACATATTGAAAAATTGTATTTTACACAGCAGTATGTATTTTTTTAAGACAATAATATAAGAAAGACTGTACCAGAACAAGCTAGCCCAAGATCCTGTCTCCAACAGCAGACAAAAGCAAATGGCCAGGGAAGAATTTATGAACAGGTCAAAACTGCTGAATATTTTTCCAGCTACCAACAATTTGTATATGAGGGACTTCCTGATCCAGACATGGTATCTTTTTAATAGAAAGATCTTTGTATTCAAAACTCTTTAAAGGATTTCTCTTTCATGAGCATGGCCATTTGCCTCTTGATCTATCTCACCAACTTTGGTGTCTACAGCACCCCATGGCAAGGGGTTCCACAGCTTAATTAGGGACTTCAAGGTGTGAAGAACATGTTATGCAGTTTATCCTTTTATAGACCTCTGTTGAATCCCCCCAGCTGACTCTTTTCTGGATTGAAGAGGCTTAGTTTTTTCTCTTGGTTATTGCTTTCATAATAGAACTCATCACTGAAGCGTCTATTGTAGTGTAAACAGCTGCATTTAAAGGACAAATTCATGCAACGGCAAGGAGCCAGCATAAAACAGTAAAATGGCAATATAGCATGTTTTTTCACAACAATCACATGACACAAGGCTATTAGCCAAAGCTTTTTTCTCCCTGAAGTGTTACAGCAAATTCATAAAAGAAAACATAAGGTCTGCTCCTGCCGTTCTACTTGACCTACCTAGCCATAAGAGAGAAAATGTCAGAATCAATTTGTCTCTGAATCCATTTTTGAGCCTTTTTCAACCTTACCTTATGATTTTTTTCAGCAGGAATTCCCCTTGAACTCCAGATATAAAACATAACAAGCAGGAAGTGGGCCATATTTCTTCTAGTTTCCGCATGGTGTCCATCACCACAACACGCGGGTAGCTGACTTAGGATATAGCGCCCCTCCCCCCCCACATATATACATATACATACAGACAGAGCCACACTCAGCAAGGACTGAACAGCATTTTATTTCTGTTTATTATAGAAGAAATCAGACTTACTTTTTTTTCTTCCAAAGACATGGAAGTTCATGATCATCCTAGTCTACTTGTTCACTATCATGTCTTTTGTGTCTGAGTCTCAGGTCTGTAGAAAATTTCTGTGAAAAAATCCCTATTGATGTGGAAAGCAAATTTGCGTTTTGGCATGAACAACACAAAATCCCCGAAGATATGTTCCACTGGTTAAATGAAAGTCAAGAAACACAACTAAAAAGTAGATCGTGTGCTCATACTTACATATCCATATGCAAGTACACCTTAGATAATTACGATGAGGTCAATATAGATAGATGCAAAAAACGGTCTAAACATCCTAGAGAAAAGCCTAGAAAAAATTAGATTGAGATCAAAGCAAAAGTGCCCAAGGAAAAATATAAGGCACAGCTTTCTGTACTGTCTTACAGAAATTATATTATAGACCAGATGTAGAACATAAATTATGATATATAATAGATATAGATCATGAAATAGAAATTTCTATCTAAAATGGGCACACAGTTCTGGGGAAAAAAAAGCCTTTTTCTTTTAGTTTTTCAGCAGGGAAAAGTGCATCAGTTTGTAAAACTGAAATAAAATGTTTCCTTTCAGATGGATTCAACGTTAAATTGTAGTTCTTTGCTGTGGTACACTGCTTCATAGACATTACTGTCCAGATTGTCTGACACCCTCATTTTCTCATACGTGAGTACTGACACTTTTCTCTGTTGGGGCTTGCTTACAGAGAGACTGCAAACTGCTGGCCTCTCCTTTGATGTTGTATTTTTCTAGCTCTGCCTGAGGAACTGTGCTATGACATCCTTTAACATCCCTGTTTGGAAAAGCCCAATGCATCAGGCATGTTAGCAGATTTCCAGTGCATGCACCTGGTCTTGCAGAATTATTCATGGAGAAAAGACACCAGACAATCTGGTACCCAACACATTTCTCCATGGATGTAGGCAGATAGCACCTTTCTGAGATCTCTATCTGATACAATTAACAGAAACATCAGAGGAAATGTCTTTCAGGCAATATGTCAAACGTAATAACAAATTCTGTAACCATCTTAAACATCAAAGGATTTGACACGATTTAAATGACATCAAAGAGACATACAGGACACAGAGGAAAAATCTGCCTCTGTGATGCTGCTCAGGAGAGTGCAGACAGATGTAGGAGACGAGAAAAAGAAGGGAGGGTTTTTGGTGAA
Source organism: Dromaius novaehollandiae (assembly GCF_036370855.1). Taxonomy (NCBI): domain Eukaryota; kingdom Metazoa; phylum Chordata; class Aves; order Casuariiformes; family Dromaiidae; genus Dromaius; species Dromaius novaehollandiae. The sequence goes on from NC_088132.1 coordinate 34,292,741, forward strand.
CTCCTGTGTCTTTTGAGGTCAGTAGGAGCTTCCTTATTGATATTCAATACGACATCTTACTCCTGATAAAGCTTACTAAGAAGAGCCTACCCTGCTGAGTTTTGCTAAGCATTGAAACATGATGTGCTAGGATGGTTGTTTATTTTAAAAGGATTATTTAAGGTTTTCTAAAAAAATGTGTCCTACATGTTGATGCTCTCGATATCCAATGAATACACCTTTTGGCCAGCCTAAAGTGGAAAGACCTGGAAATGCAGCATGATGAAGTAAATGAACTGTATTCACAGTAGCCATACTTTATACCAGTGTTGATTTAAAAAAAAAAAAAAAAAAAAAAAAAGGTGCTATACTAAGCTGTAACTGGGCAAAGATGCTGAAAGTCTCAGAAGTTTTTCACAGAAATCTCAGCATGACACCGCCTACTTGAAGACTAGCTAATGCTCCCCGCAAAAGCACATTATACAAAGGAACCAAACAAAATTACTTCAAGCAGATGCTTTCCTGCTGAGAGCAAGGAGAGCTGGAGACTCCATGAAGCCCATTAGATGGTTCTTTATATTTATTCTTCTGGTACTTCAGCAATGATATCATTATAAAATGTTGTGGTATATATGAGACTGCTACAGACATCTGCTTGTGGAGGTATCTTTCAAGCTTGCTGAAGAAAGAAATAACCCTTATAATTGGTGTATTTTTTTGTCCTCACTTCAGGTCTCTTTCAAAACAGCAGCAGTAACAAGTGTCCATCCTGAAGGAATGTTAAGTAAAGATTGCATCCTAATGGACACAGGAACACACTTAATGAACACAAAGGAGATATGTAATTTATGGAGTACAGGGAGCAGTGGACACAAACAAGCTTTAAGAGACAATGATTGTCTTGTATCTGTCAGGGCTGCCTTCTAGGTGTCAATTTAGATATATTAATCTCCAGAATGTATGAAATATTAGTTAAGACATTGCATTGAAGTCAGTATTTCCCCAGCTAGAAGTATTGACCCCAGTAGGAGCTATGGCACATAACAGTGGAGGGGTGAACTGAACAAAAATGAACTTGCAGAAGTTGGAATGAAAAAAGGAGTTGAAAGTCTGGAGGTGAACCTGAAAATCAGGTCATGTTTGGGAACTGAGAATCTAGAAGATTTTTACTTTCTCCCAAGTTCTCTTCCCTTATGGATAATATAAACAAATATTTACGGGGAACTCGCCACAATCATACATGAGCACTCACAGTGCTGCCCTGAAGCTTATAGCTCACCTGGCACTCTGTTGGTTATTTGAAATGGCCTTGGCTACCGTGCCAAATGACGATAACCTGAACAGGAGTCTTCCCCTGTAGTCCAGGAAGAGCAATACTCAATTAAGGCATATCTGCAAAGATGGTTTGACTAAAGCTGGATCTAATTTTGCAAAATTTGCTTCCCACTGGTGTTCCTCTCCTTCTCTTTATCAGTCTTCTGTCTTTTGAGGTCAGCAGTAGTTTCCTTACTGATGCTTGACAGGAGAGAATTTTACTCATGCTCAGTTTCACTCAACAGGGTATTAAAATATACCAGAATCTTTCTGCCCAAATATTTTGGAAGACAGTATTTGTGACTGATCTTCCTGTTCATATTAATAAATTTAAATTAAAGAAAAAAGAAGACAGCAGAATAGAGGCTTGTCATACTGATACTTGCAAAATCTTCTGAAACCTACATTTGTTTTTGACACTCCTTCCAGCTAAGACATCAGAACAGCAGATGCAGTTTCTGTAAAACCCATATGACTTTTGCATATAATTCCATTGACCTTCATTTGGATTGCAAAAATGTAGCGCAAAGCGGAACTTAGTCTTTTGTTTTTAGACAATATGTATTAGTCCAGGTTTTGAACAGATTAATGTGTTCCTTTTTTAAAAATAGGCTGCATGCTTGGCTTCACAGCTATGTCAATATTAAGAGAAATACATTGCACAATATTTAATGCCTGTGCTTGCTTTATAGCTAAACTGACACAGTGATGACCCTTAACTTTGACTAAATATGCATGCCCCTGATCATTTATAAGAATGCATATAGTCAACAGAACACACAGATTTATATAATCATTGATGAATGTCCCCACACTTCATGGAAAGAAACTTTAACATCTGTTGAACTCATTAACTTCAGTAAACTAAAGTCTTTCCGTTTTAATCACAGTCCTTCCCTAACAATAGTTAAGCAGAGAAAAATTATTTCTGAGTTGTTAGGAACTTCATTTATTTTATCAGAGCAATCATTTATCTGCAGTATGTTACTCCAAGAGCAAGAAACCAATTTGCATCTTTTGTTCCTCTGTTGTGGTCTCTTTCCTTAAACATTTACATATAAAAATATAAAAAAAAGCTTAGGACATGATTTTGAAAACATAAGAAACGCAAACCCTCTGTCAAAATGTTTGTCCTGTAGTATTAGTCTGGTATTCTTCCTATACTGTGATATACGGGTGCAAGTTACTAACCCTGTAACTGAGATGGCTCCACATGTAAACCTTCAGTTAGACTTTCACTTGGCTAATTGCAATGAAGAAGTTATCACAGATTCAGGGTGGCACTGAAGTCACTTAGCCACTGAGAAGTTAAACATCTAGCCTAAATCGCTTCCTTAGTCTGCAGAGAAAGAGTAAGTGAGATCTCTAGAGGATGGGCTGTACTTAAGTTGGACCCTTATCTTGCTGTAAAATTTGTGATCTTTCAATGCTATCTTTCTCCTTTGTTGGAGTTTAGATGACTGACTTACACTAAGTGTATGTAACATATGTACCATTTAGATGATGAAAGATAACTGAAGTTAGGTGAGTCGAGCCTCACCCTTTCTGTGTGTTGAGGAGTTAACGTCGTGTCTTCATGCAAGACAGGGAATTCTCTACTGTAAATTTGCATCCTAACACATCATGAATTGGTTTAGTCATGTAGGCTACCTCCAAGCCTGGCACAGTCATTCAGTCAGTTAGAACTGTGTCCCGACAGAATCAGCTTTTCACCCAGGTGTAGTACACCATTTTACTTCCTAACATTGAGTCATGCATTATCTCAATTTAGGCACTTTACAGACAAGGAAGCTCATTCCTGTTCCTAATATGCAATGTAAATATGTGAGGTCTGAGTGACATCTGGGGAAACTGAATGCTTCACGAATTCATAACAAATGGTCACCAGAGCATCACCACGTAGTCTTCAACCTAGTTCAGCATCAAATGCAAATTGTGATCACCTAATGGCTTATCAATGGTTTGTGTGAAATGAGGGGGTGTTTTCAGTATGTCTCTCAGTGGTCAGGTGTCTAGAGTATTTTGCTTTTTGTCACATCAGGCAATGCTGGTGACCCCACAAGGGCCAAGTAGTGAAAGCTGTTAGGGAACAAAGTAATCCTGACGTTTCTTTCTAGAGCAAGCTGGTTCTTACAGTCTCTTTTGAACATGTTTCTGAAACTCTCTCTGGAATTCACATTTAAATCCATGTTGGCCAAGCAAACCAGGCTTAAACTATTATCTTTGGTCTACTAAACAGAGCAATTGCAAATGAACTAATGCAAAAAATGTCAGTGATATCACAGTGCTGGGGGAGTCAAAATCAGGCTGCGAGAGCAACCAGAAAAGCTGTGCTAGCTTGCCGAGGAAGGTGAACCTGCAAGTCTTGGAGGCAGCCTACACGAGGAAACTAATTCATGATGTGTTGGAGTATGAGTTTACAGCATACAATTCCCTACCTTGCATGGAGATACCATGTTAATCCAAGGTCTGAGTGCTAGGGCCAGAGAGCCACACAGTGCAAGATTACCCTTGAAATCCTTGTCTGCGAATTTACTAAAAAATAATGCTGTTGATTCTCCCAAAATTACTTAAAGCTGGTTCATCTGGCCTGTAACCCCCCTCCTTTTTTTCTGTAGTTTTAAAATATCCCAGTATACTACCTTTTTATGAAAATGGACTCTCAAAGTCCAATACTTGTAGCCTTTTCTTCTGATTTCTTTTTATATGAAACATTCTAGTGGATAAACAAGGGCAAACTGAAAGTGGTAACTGGTACTGTGAATAACATCAGACTATAGCTTAACTGTTGAGAAGTTGTACAAGTACAGCTGTCATTCTTAAAAAAGTTTTTAAAAACTCCTTTCTTTGAAAGGTTCAGCTAAGGATGTCAGAGCAACTGGTTTTGGAATATATGGTGGTAAAGGAAGAAATCCGCAAAAAAGTGACATTCTACCAGGGTACAGCAGTAGAGATCTTTCCAGTTTATTTTATGCGGTTTATAACTTTGTGAATTATGGTTAGCAAAATATCATCCTGAGAGCATTTTTAGGTTATACCTTTTAGTGAAACAAGATTTTGGTTTGGACTTCTGAGCCGAGGAAGGCCAAAAGCTTACCCCATGTGGAATCAGGAAAAAACTAAGAACTGTAAACATTTGCTTAAGGCTGGAGTTACAAGTTCCTACAGTGCAGCAGACCACCTGCCAGAAACATAAAGCAAACTAGTGTGGATCTGTACTGCTCTCAAATTGACTATAGAAGATAAAATCTAACACATTTCCTTGTATAGTCTTGTAGAAAACTAGACATGGAAGGAACCATGAGAGGGCATCCATATCAGGTTCCTTTCCCAGCACAGGATCATATGAGGTATACGTCACCCCTGTCAGAGACTTATCTCTCTCTAAGGACTTGCAGAAACAGTGATTCCACAACCTGTCCACACTATCTACTCAAGTTAGTCACTACCCTCATTATTAGAATGATTTTCCTCATTTCTGAGCTGAACATTTTTTGTTGCAATTTCAGCACATTATTTCTTGTCCTAGGTACTTTTCAGATGGAGAGAGCAGATTATTTCTTTTTTTTCATAGACTTTTTTCTTACTTAAAGACTACCCTCCTGTCCTCCTTTCAGTCTTTTCTTCTTCATGCTAACAGCCCCACAGGGCAGGTTTCCTAAACCTCTGACCAGTTCTGTGGCCTGCCCTGGACTGTCTCTGGATCTCTCTGCTCTGGACAGCTTGCTTACATTATTCTGGAGATGCATGTGACAGAACTGGAGACAGCATTTCAACTATGGCTTTAGTAATGTTGACTAGAGCAGGAGGAGGACTTCACAGGTCTCATGGGCTGTTCTCCTGTATATAGACACCAGTACAGTGACTGGGGATTTTTATAATGTTATGATATTAATGAATCACATTGAGCTTGTTATCAAATGTAACCTCTCAGAACTGCTGTCTCCAGCTGACTCTTCTCCCGTATTTGTGCTGTTGGTGCTCCTGCCTGCATGCAGTTCCTTGCATTTTTTCCTGTTGAATTTTGCTTTAATTTTCCTGAACATTTCTCCAATTTGTTTAGATCATTTTCAACTCTAATTCTGGTCTGCAACCTCTAACGCCTCCCAGCTTCATATCACCTGCGGTTTTATTAAGCACACTTTCTCTTCAGGCACAAACTGTGTAAATACTCTGTACCAGAACAACAGTGCTGTGTACTACACCATGTTCTACGTTGTCATTTAGAGTGACCGCCTATTGCTCTAAGTAAGTACTCATCCGCTCCCCTCTTTCTAAGTGTGTGGGATAAGGACTGTGGAACTCGATCCACTGCTGCCAGGGAAGTTTGGACCATCCTCTGCCCTTGGCAGGAATCTATGCTATTATGTTTGAGCAATTGGTATGAACTGTGTACCTTCCAATTTGTAACACTGGTTAGCAATGGGCATCAGCTGGCCTGAGGCCGAGTAGTGAGGACTTTTTTTCTTTTTCTTTTTCTTTCTTTTTTTTCTCTTTTTTTTCTGCATCTCTCAGCTGGAAGACATACAAGCTGTGAAGGGAGAGATATAGATGAAGACGATTAGAATTATACTTGTATTGAGTGATAGAGTTTTTGCTGCTCCTCAATCTGGTAAAATCCTGTAAGTCATGAGCGCATCACCCTGCTAGGATCCATATGGAACTGACATGTTTTGGAGTGTAAATGTTTCATACCAGTTACAGGCTGAGTTGCCAGACCCCTTCCAACATGGCAGGATCTGATTGTATTTCAGAGATTCTCATTGCTACAGCTTTTTTTGTTGGTTTTGGGAAAACTGTTTCTTTATCTTAGCTGCCGCATTTTAAAGATAAAGCAGCAGCAAACAGAGATTTATTGAGGTGAATTGCTCTATTGTGTCATAAATTTCCCCACCTCATTGGCATTTTCAAGGCAATCTTTTTCTCACACCGGAGCATAGTTAAGGAACTGTGGTGCAGTGAGAAGGCAGCTTTCTGTTAACGCCTCTTACTGTGATTGAGACATGCTCATGATGAAGTCAGAAAGACATTCTAGGAATCCTCCTTGTCACAGCAATTGACTTTTCTTTACTGACTCTTATGTTTTCTAAATTAACCAGTATTTGCATAGCTATATATTACACACTGCCATTTCATATTGACCAAAGCATGGATTCAAAGAGTGATTTTAGACCCCAAGGTCCAGTGAATCCAATATTTTTGGCATTCTGCAGCTGACTTGCTATCAAGATAACGTAGCACTGTCATCCATTAAAGAAGGTAATCAAAAGGGAAAAAAGTGATTAGCAATTATTGATACTCAGGTACTGTCACTGGAGACAGTACTTATTGGTATTGGATTGGCAGTCCTGGAGAAAGATGATTTTTTTCATTGATTTACAGAACAGGCATGGCTTCAGCTTGGTAACGCTATCAGGTTATTGCGCTTCAGCTACCACTCAACTCGATCGGTTTAAGTGTCGAGATCCCAGTGCCATTGATCTGTGTTTTCTCCAAGACTGCCAACCAGGCTATCAATTAAATCCCTTTGGGGAAATAATGATTTTCATTACATCGATGCTCCATTTCCTCAAGGAGACCAAGACTTCTATATAAGCCACCAGTCACCAGCCGTACATTTTCTGTTACTCACTTTTACCTGCTATATACATTTCCTCTCTTCAGTTTGAATGTCTGGGATGAAACAGCCCAAGTGGTCACATGCTTCGTGAGTTTTCTTCCAGACCCCAAATCAACAAGGAGAACTTTCAGGAACATTTTTAGAACAGGAAAGAACATTTGAGTTAATGAAATCATAGTAACTACTTATTTAATTTTTCCCCTGTGTTACTTTCTGCTTCTGAAATCATCTCTGGGTACTTTTGGCTTTGGGAGAACAGGGAGAAAAACCAAGAAATACAGCAAGGCAAACGCAGTAGATGGAGTTGTAGCACCACACAGAGCTGTGGTTCACGGCCTTTCCAGAAGGCCCTGTTGTCACTCGGTTATAACTTCATCAAACCATAATTTCTCAGGGTTTTTTTTTGCCTGCTCCACTATCTGCACAAAGTTAATTCTTTTACAATTTTGTTTTTAAGTCTTATCAGAAATAGCTTGTCTGTTCCTCTCAGAATGCTGGAAGAAAGATATTCTTTGTCTGTTAAAAATGGTTTAAGCCATTTAGTGATAAATTCTGGCAGCTCTGTGCAGTGGAACAAGGTTTGATATATGGCATGGGGTATTTTGTGCAAAAGATGTTCATTTTCTTGCCTCAGTCTGGCTAAGTTCTATATAACATTTGCAAAGTTAGGCCCGCAAAAGTTAAAAACCAGGACTGAAGCTACCTGTGCAACTTTAATTTAACGCCCTGCATGTGTGCACTATGGTACATAATCGCTAATTGTATAGATATATACTAATTTTCCACGAGACTCCTACCTCATTCAGTCTGTAAGAGAGCTAGCATTTCGTTAATATGCAAACCTTCGATATTTCATTTTTTCTTAAACCTGTCTATAAATAAAAATTCCTGGGCAGGAAGCGAGAATCTGCCCCCCCCCCCCCCCGACCTCCCTGGGCAGGCACTCGATCACCTTCTCAGTGTGGGGGAGGCAGAGGGGGAGGGGGGTCGCCTTCTCTCTGGCAGTACGGTAAGCTAACCCGCAAAAAGGCTCTCTTATTCTATCGGAGAGTATCCGTAGAGGAGGCTCAGCGCAGAATTACCGTGCTTTAAGCACGCACATGCGGCGCTCCCTTCAGAGGCAAGCCCTCGTTCGCTCCGCAGGGTCCAGCTCAGCTAAGAATAACACAGGAACCCCACTGGCAGAATTCATGTCTCCCCAGCCTGATTCACTGCCAGAGCAAGTCCGTCCTGTGCCCGGAAAAGATGGCTTATGGGCCATGTAATGTTAGAAGGCACATGCAGCCAAGCAGGATGACTTAAAAAATCTGTACGTGACCTTAAATTCTGGCATTTCTTAACGTTAACTATTTAGCTTTGTGATCTTAGTGGTCTTTTACTTTAGTTATTTTTACATGTGTGCCAATGCATGGCAGATATATAATTTATGTATAATTATTTTGTTAAATACAGTCTCCTCAGGTGAGGTCTCCTGCCTTTTTTCTTTTTAGTTTTTATTTTCACCTACCCACACACCACAGCATTATTTGTCATCTTTGGTTTTACACCTATGAGGCTGGTGATTTGCCTTATAAATCCTTGAAATGCCATGCACCCTCTTCGTGCTATATAAATAACAACAACTAGAAAAAATAAACCAGAAACTTATTTTGCAGACTTGCATCGTTGTTTTGCAGAACTTCTGAATGAGGTGCTTGTTGACTCAGTACAATAAAAAGAGAGATTTGATGCTTTGTCACAACTTTTTTTATGTACTTCACTGCATTCAATACAAAATAAATCTCTTTTTCAGTTGGTTTAATACAGCATATAGAGCTACTCAGGAGATAGAAGTTCAAAAGCAGTGACACTTACAGCATGTATTAATGGTATTAATGTACTGCAGGCAGTTGTTCAAAAACCCAGGCTATCCTTTCACTGACATATAGTCTACATAAAAAGATGAAAGTTCATTTCCTTCATCATGCAAGAGTTATAGATATGGCAAATTAAAAAATATATATGTTCTGTGCAAATATATGTATGTGTGTGTATATATATATAACATGAAGGTCAGGGATACTACAGAAGTGTACACATCCATGTTGATAGGCAGAATTTTAAGTATATCCACTAAAATTGATTTTGTAAATTGAAGCGAAAATGAAAGAAACAAATGTTTTCTATCTTTCCTTAGATCCATGCCTCATATTATACACCCACTTTAGCTTTTGCTATAGGAAAGAAATTACTGGTAACTGTTTATAATAATCTGTTATGTAATAATGAGTCTGTGCCTTACCAGTGTGCACAGTGTAAAGTGTGTTCATATCAGTGTGTGGTTAGCGGTGCAAACCCCCTGTGAAGTGACATTGCTACGGAGCATCACAGATCCTCACAGACCAGCCAAAGCGTGACCCCGGCTGCTGTCAGTGACACGTGCCCTGAGAACCAACGTTATGGATCTGTCAGGTGGTAAAAACTTGAAGTGAAAATACTTGACAAAAATGCTATTGGCAAGACTTCTGCTAGTAAGAGAAGAGGTATACCTCAGGGACAGGGGTCTGGGAGCATTTCTTTTGATCATTACCATCCGCTCCATGAGATGTGGAGCTAAGGGAGCCCGACTTTCTACGTACCCACGTTTTAAAGTTTCATTTTCTGATGCTCATAAGGAGCAGGCATTGACTGAATGTTTTCTGGAGGCTGAAACCTGTATAACGCTGCTTGCGTGTGCAGATTGCCTGATGCTTACTGGAAGCTGAGCTCACACCGCAGTCTGGCACTTGCTGGGGATATTAATAGCGTCTCTTTTCGCCGTTTGTCGTAGCTGGCCGGCCATGAGTGGTGTCGTAGGTGTGCGGGAAATCACGAAGGCTCACGCGGTGTTTTCTGGGATGGACACGAGCCTGGCCTAGCAGGCTCTCACAAAAAGGAGCAAGGGCTGAGGGCAGAGAGAGCGAGGCCAGAAGCAACGCTGGGAAGTCCAAATGTCCGTGGGTCTGTGTAGGGATGGAGGAAGCCATAAAAGCTCTGCAACAGCTATCTCTACAGGTATGTACCTACCACTGCCCTATAGCAGAATAGATCCATACAGATGAACTCATCATGTGTTCAAACCAACGATCGTCACAGATTTCTGAGCATTTAAATATGAAAGAGCAAACCTGAGTTAATGATAAACTTTGATAAAGAGAAGTTACAACTATGTCCACATCATAAACTGAGCCACTTGCGGTTTTAGAAATTACTGACGCACGGTCAGCCTCAAGAGCTTGCTGAAAACTGTCTGATAAAAATGTTGATTCCGTGCAGTCAAAATCACAGCAAAAATCTGCCTTTTCTTCTAATGCATTTTATCAACAGCCTCTGTGTATCCCCAGGAAGGTCCCTTTCATCCTTGCATCCCAACGGCCCTCCTGACCAGTAGCCTGATATCCTTGTCAGATCGGATGACCCCCACGAGCCCATGTAGCAGCCCCAGCAAGCTGCCTGGTGCCTTAGCTCCACAGGCTAACCAGGAGACCTTCTCTCAGTTTGCTCTTGATGCATTTTTCGAAAGGTGCACAGATTAAGTTGGGAAAGGGATAGCCACTTGGCTGCAGCTGCTTCAACCCATGTACAGAGAAGAATAATTCATCAAGATGAAATGAAATGGCATTTTTCAGAAAAGCAAGGCAAAAAGTAAGGAAAATATGCTTATAGCTGGGCCTGGAAAGGACTGGAAGTGAGATATGAATAAAACGTACAGGCCCTGGTGAGAATAAAGTACATCTTGCAAATGCAATGGAAATACTGTCTCTAAAATAGAGTCTAGGAACAGCTCTACGTTGCATCTCTAGCCTGTGGTCTAGTCTCCTGCAGTCACAATCTACCTCACTTGTCAGCATCTCTTCACACACATTTTCTTGTTTGGCTGGTGAGGTTGGTAAAAAGAGCATCTACAATATAGCTGCCTTTAGTTCTTCCAAAAATTCCAAGATAGGTGTGTGACTGAATATAATCTAGCACAATGGGATCAGTTTATAGAGTTTTTATGCAAACCTGGTGGAATTCAGTGAGATCTTGTTTCCATGGTCCATGTTCTCCAAAACCATGCTTGCAACCATGTTATTTAGAGGTCAGATACAGAATCCACTTCGGCAACCTGGGCTCTACACTGCTGTATAATTTGCAGGAGGTTATTCAGACTAGTGATCCCCTTCAGTGGTTCAGCATCCAGCTCGCTGGGTGATTCAGTGAGAGTTTAGCACCTCAGCCCAGATTTGAATGTTATTTAGATATCAAGAGACACAGCTGGACTGCTTTTGAACTTGTCCGCCTTAAAACTCTTTCTGTTGCCTAGCTGCCTCTCATCTCAAAGTTTGGTTTCTCCCTTTATAATATGAAGATTAAAAAAAACCCCACTATTCAGAGGGCTGTATGCAGTATAGTGTCTAAGACCCTAGAGCTGTTCTTTAACTATTAGGTTTTCTTTTTGACTCATACATTATGCCACTCATACATTATGCCTACAGTTAAAAAATAATCTAGATGTACGTTCCTTTTACATATAAAGCAAAGATTAAAAAAAAAAAACTGTCAAAGTACCAATGCATTTCTATTTCTATAATATTGATCACACTTCAGTCTTAAAGCAGTATATCCTTACAATGCAACTATGGTATTGGAAAGTGTTTTGTCCCTATTTTAAAGATAGGAACTAAAATGTAAATTAAATGTGTTGTTCCAAACCAGACAAGAAACCTGTCGTGAGCAGTAAAAGTAAATCTGGGTTTTCCAAGACCGTTGCTACTTTGTAGCCACTATAGCCACCTTCTGCACGATCACAATGCACTAACCCAGAACTGCAACAGAGACTGCCACTGATGCGCAGAGGTAGGAGTGAGATTTGGTGCAGTTCATTCAGCTTTTTAGTGTAGCTCTTTAAAAAAGCTTTGTTTCACCTCAGATGTGACTAGGGACCACATACATTATAGGGTACTTCTGACACCATATATCAAGCTGTCTGCTAGACTTAGAGAAGTCACTGCTGTATAAAATCAATGTAAATAAGATTAAAATCAGCCTAACTTCTGCTTCCTGTTTAAAAGATGTAGCAGCAGAGCTATGTGATCCCCATCAGTTTCAGTTCTCGAGTTACAAATGATTTTATATATGCACTTGCATCTATTTTGGTAAAAACTTGGTTGAGACAATTTTTCCCATGTTCACATTCTGGAAGGAAAATAAAATAGAAAAACCTATCATATAGTTGGTCCATATTCACACTTCATTTTAAATATTTGTGAATTGTTTTGCCTTCTGGAGCCTGATTTTCAATTTACGGTGAATGTTGTTCTTGGGTTCTCTCCTAGAGCCTGAAAGGTTTTGCAAGGCCCTGTTCTGCCTCCAGTCTTGCACAAACCAACTGGACCCAATGTGTAGTGCCAGAGAAGAAGGAAAACTATTATCATTCTGATTTAATTCTTTCTCTCTCTCTCATGCACGGCCTCATGCTGTATAGCTTTGTACAAATCAAAAGGCAAGTGTGCCTTTAGAGACATGTTTGAATTCAAACTGATTTAGTTTGATATGAGCCAATACTATTTTAAAGGTATTTAAAATATGCACACATATGTATACGTGTATACATCCAGAGAAAAGCATGCTGTTAGACTCTGGAATTTTGGGGTATATTTTGTGTCTTTCTTACAATATGGATCAAGTGAAAGCAGAAAAATAGCTTAAAATTTCAAGGATAGTAACATCTGATTGTGAGATCGTTTTGCTTTTTGGCAGGAAATCTGTCTTCTTGAAGACATACATTTTTATAGCTGTTGGAAGGACAGTTTCTTTTGGTAAAATCTAGTTGCAAATCCAAAATTAGCAAATGAACGACTGTATAAATGGCATATTTATTTGGACAGCCATACTTCTGCTCCTCCTACAGACTAGAAGGCCTGTTAGATTCATGCAGTCTCATGGGAGAGGGATTCCCAAATCAATTCCATCACAGAAGAGGCAGTGCTGCTCAAAATATTCTGAACAGATGATCTTTTTTTTTTAACTTTAGCATAGTTGTAAGTACTTATTTTTGAAAACTTCAGATATAGGCTGTGGAAAAGTAAAGTCAAGCCTCAGAAACCAAAATACGATGGAAAACTGGAAAGTGCTACTGGTGCACCTTTAAGATATAACTTGCGTTTCACTTCCTTGGGTCACAACATCCCAGATATATTGCTCTGGTGTGAAGGCTCCAGGTACTCTGCAGCAGCAGACAAACTAAATTGAATTATATATGAGGACTCTTGATATTAAGGGAGTGTTTATTATGAATGGAAAGGCAGGAAAACAGGTTATGAGAGCAGATGGATGATATCCTTGCATTATAAAAAAAGACAGCCTGGTTCATTACAGTGAATCCTGAGTTATAGGTGTTGTCTGGTTGGAAGATTATCTCTGATTGGGATGCAGGGTCAGCTCAAGTCAGGCAGGACTTGTTAGGTCAGGTGCAGTGATGTGGAAATGCCATACCTCTTCCAGGGCCAGTACTAATCCAGAAATAGTACATCGTTATTTGTGCATTAACCAGAATCGGTGCCAATCATAAACTGGCTTCATGAAGAGACAGATCGGGTGTCTCCACGCCATGTTCTCACAAAGAGGAGTACTTCTTGTGATTGCAAACACTCTGTGCTTCCTCATGGAGCAGTGTGGGTCCAGCTTGGACTATTAGCTCTGAACACTATGGACCGCTGCTAATTCACTGTCTGGAAGGGCTTAAAAGGTTAAGTACAAATGCACAGACACAGACTAGCCTAGCTTTGCATCTAAGCTATTAGGAGTCCTGGGCTATAGTGCAAAGACACTGATTGGCCCCATAGGAAAGTCTGCATCCATTACAGCCAGAATAAAACTGAAGCTGTGTCCAAGTTGACTCTTGCAGTCTCTCTCTCTCTCGTATCTTCTCTGTTCTTCCCAGCCCCTGAGAGTCTTTGGTCTAATGATCAAAGGCACCACACGAGAGCCCCAACTAATAAAAGGCTCTCTAGAACATGGAGTTTGGGAAAAAAAACCTGCAGAAAGGCACCATTAGCATGAATGGTACTAAACTAGCTTCATACTATTTGTAAGTATGTGTATATATATATATACATAAATAATACTATTTAAGTACTGTTCACACTGTTTATGAATTTTACTAAGTCTAAATATGTTTCAGCTGAAAATAAAAAAAATTGAAATTCTGTGTGCCACTGGTAGGCTTACATTGGGAACATTTTCTTACCTCCTCATTTCTACACCCTCTTAAGGATCTGTAGTTTTTGTCAGGTGTCTCTGTATTCAGTGACATGCTAGTTTCAGCGTAAGTGTGGGTGCTTTTACTATCCACATGAGGATATAATAGCCTTGGAATGAAATTTTGGACTCTTAGATTTTACTTCTTCAAAATCTGATTATCAGTTCTCTGTTATCCACTACTTTGGTTATTTTCTATGCTACAAGCATGCTATTACTTTAAAGAACAATTTTACTTTACTAAAGCTCTGCTTTTTGTCCTATCGTTTTTTCTTCTATATGCTTTTGCTTTCTTTCAGCATTACTCTCAAACAGTGTGCCATTCGTCAACACAGCTTTAAATGTTCATACTGTTGCTGTAAAAACAAAACTTAAAGCTGGTAACTAACTAGTCATAGGCATGTGGTGTATGAACAGTCATAAAGAAAGGATTGGCCCAAGCTTACATCTTCACTTTAACATAACTACGTATTTTCCAAGATCACATAAATTCAGAAAATGTCCTTTCTCAGCCAGTCTACAATCTTAGCCTGCATTGTGCCATATAAATTAAAAAATGTAGATACCGTACTTCCTCACATCGTGATCTCCCAAACATAACGAATGCATCCTGTGACTAGTCTGATCACTAGTGAGCAAAAATATCACTAGTTTATTACAGACTTACATAATGAGTGTGTTCATTTTTGTTTAAAGATTTTTGGTTTTAGGTCAAAATAGAGGGTAAAAGTGAGAAATGTGGCTATTACATGCAAAATTATGGTACTTAAATGGTTATAGTTTTATACAAAATAATGCACATCTCATTACATTCAGTGTGCATAGATGAAGAAAACGATATTTTGATGGCCCTGCATTTTCTAATTATCATTCTTACTTCATATAGGAAAGAATATTGCTGACATTTTCTAGTCAAAGCAGTAAATCACTGTATATCTGAAACAGTCATAATTGATAGATTCCCACACTGAACAAGCAGATCATTAACTTGCTGTGCATATTCCGCCGTTTATTTTTGTGGAACTGAATTCAGTTTTCCCTAGAGATTGCCACTACTCTTCCCCTTAAATCCAGATATATGTAAGTGGAATCCTGATGATTCACATAAAGAGCTGGTATTTTTTATGTTTGAAGTATCTTCAAGCCTGGTTCCTATGTACAATAGGGGTCTTTGCTGCTTTTGGGTAGCAGAAATAGGCCAAAGCATATAAGAATATGTTCCTTACATTTTGAAGCTTGTGATGCAGCTCAGTTCTTTCTGACTGTAATACAGGACATTTGTTTTTGTGTCACAACATTGCTTTCAGACTACTGGCTTTTGATTTTCTCTAATGTTGTTTACCGCTGTTGTGCTAACACTGAATTACCGCTTCCTTCAAGACTGAAATGAAGTAGATAATAAATAACTCCCAAATAGCACGCATTTTTGTTCAAATCATGACTGAATTCAATGAACTGTACAGCAATTTTATATCCCTTAGGCAAAATGAGTCACTTTTGCATTTTTCTCTTCGAATGGACATCATAGAGCCCCATCTTACTGCCACTAATTGTTTCTATCCTGGAGACCCTTGACTTTTAGCCATAGGTATGATAAAGTGCCAAGAATTTGAAATCTGGACCTTAAATGAGATTCTCTGTCTATGGTGTTATATGTTTTGTTGTTACAAATTTTTGAGAATTTAACATTCAACTGGACAACAAAGCATCAGCCTTGTTTACAGCCTCCCCTACTAATGATGGTGTTTTAAAAGGCACTTAGCATCAGCCTATTTTTACCTCCACAGTAAGAAGCAGTAACTCTTTCAGCTGGAGCAGAATTCCCCTGGTGTAAACTACTTCTGCAAAAGTACTTCTGCAAATTCCACTGTCTGTAAGGCTTCTGCAAATTCCATTTGTAATACGAAATAAAGGATTTTTTTTTTCAGCTTAACTGAAGAAAAGCCTATTTCAACATACCTATTTGTATTTTCTGTTAACAATCTATTCCCTGTAGCAATGGATGGATTTTGGAAGATGGGCAGTGCGAAGGCAACTGAATACATAGTTCGTAAATTCAAATTTCTGAAGTTTGGAAAGGCTTGTTTATAGAATTACTTTTTATAAATTATATTTGTCATAGAATCAGTATGGTGAAGAAATCAGAATTGAGAATATTCTTTGATGTCTTTTAATCAACTCTATTGTGATTCATGATAGCATAAAAAAATAGATTTGAAAGAAATTTCATCACTGCCAAGAGCAATACCCCTCTGTTTCCATTTGTTACTTCATTGTCAGTTCAAGAGGTCATCCAAGTTGTTTTCACTATTCAGGAAAAACTGGCAGATCGCACATGGAACAAGAGCAGCTGATGACTGATGGTGTCACAGTATGTGAGAAATTATTATTCAGTTTGTATTCTATTGGTATTTTTCAATTAGTTTATATCAGGAAAAATCTGGCCTGCATCTACAGTAAAAGTTAGGTCCAACTTTACCAGAAAGAGATGAGGCATTTCACCCACTCCCCATCTCTCCCCTCTCCTACTAGCACTGACTGACATAGCACAATCTTGTAGTTGCAAAGCCTCCCACCACAATAGATGTATTGTGGCCTTAAGCAAAGTCACGTCTACTGAAAGTGGAGCTCTTTTCACATCAACTAGCAGTGACAAGTGTTGAAGCCCCCTCAGATGCTAATGAAAAGTACAGAGGATTACAAAGTTACTTTTTGTGGTATGAATAACCTGTGGCAGGCTATTGGCAAACTACTGGTTTCTACTGAATGTATTCATACTGGGTAGGAGATTCCTGAAATTTATTGAACCTCTCCGGAAGCACTAGATGTACTCTGCTCAATTTTGCCAGGCACAACCCTCTCATCCCCCAAAGAGGAATTCCTCCACTGATTACTGGCCTACTTGTATGGAGCACAGCCAAAAGGAATAGAAAGGCTTCAGTATGTTCACAGATACAAGAATATCTCATTGTTCCAAGACCCTCACCAAAAATCTGCATAGCAGAACTCCATTAAATCTCACATGAAATAAAAAAAGAAAGTAAGCTCTGGACACCAGCCAGAAGTATTTATCCACCTTACTTGATTTTAAGGCCATGTAGTACCAGTGATTTTTTTTACCAGTTTAAGATGCAACTTCTACTTAAAAAGCAGTTCACAGTCAAATTATGATTTTCAAAAGCCATTTTCTACAGATTATGCTCTGTTCACACTTGGACATTGGGAAAAGCTGTGCCACCAAAATACATTTCTGTAATCAGTTTTTCTTAATTCTGTCTTTTCTTTGTACCACGCAGGCAGTGCCAATGAGAAATGGATCTATGCTACAGCAGTTACCAAAAGTTGCATTGCTACTGAGACAGACCAAAAGCAGAGACCTTTTTCACTGTTATGAAACATGAGGATTTTGAACTTTGGCAGGTGTATTATTTATAAGCGTTTTTTGTCCATTTTGCAATGAGGAAAGAGAGCTGGTGTTTCTCAACAGAACGTCATGCCTGTACCCCCACGTTAGTGTAAGCACTGATCTGTGAAGGGGAAGGAGGAAGTGGGCTTTACCTCCCACCAGCACTGGCCACCACCGGACCGTGGCGGGTGTTGTATGACACCGCCATGGCTGAAGGGGACTTGGCAGCTGGGCGCTCATTCCCGGGCCTGCCGAGACTGCTGGTGTCACTCGCCGGCCCCTTGTTTCTGCACCGTAAGATGTGAGGCTGCTGGTGTCACTCGTCGGCCCCTTGTTTCCCCATGGTAAGGCGAGGTGAGCAGTTTGTCCCTGGAGAGTTGCTGGCGAAGGACACTTGCCGCCTTTGGGTTGCGAGGTGTCGTCCATGGTGGGAATCAATTCCCCGTCCCCCAGGGTGCTCGGGAGGTCTTGGGAGAGGGACTTCTGTCAGCTCTGTGCCTTCCTGGGGCTGGGCACGCTGGAGCCGCCTCCAGGCCTGGAGTTCCTGCAAGACTGGAAACACAGGCATTTTTGATTGAATATATTTTTGAGTGAAATACAAGAGGAAGGGCAGATACTGCGCTGAAGCAGGCCCCTGTGTTGCTCCAAAGGGCAAGTGCTCTCCACTCCCAAGAGCTGTGCTCCCACCGAATCACGCACGCGAAACTGCAATAGGCAGGGAAAGGGCGCTTCTCCTCCTCGGGAGGAAACTCCCTTCCACGCGCTTCCATCTCCCACACACGAGCGGGACGGAGCGGCAGCGGGGCCGTTTCAGCGAGGCGGCCGCCCGCGAGGTGCCGCGGCCGCCGGGGAGACCCGCGTCCCGGGGGTCGCGGGGAGGCGGCTGCTGCTGCTGCCTCGGTGCGCGCAGGCCGAGGCGATGCGGGCCCGCGGCGGGCGCGGGGCAGGGGCAGGCGGTGCCCCCGGCGCGGAGGAGGGTGTGTGCGCGCTGACACCCGCCTGGAGGAAGTAGCCGCGGCGGCACCAGAAAACGAGGAAGCGGCGGCTCCAGCGGCCCTGAGCGCGGGTCCAGCCCGCTCCCGCCGGAACCGCGGCCCGGCCCGGCGGTGCCGCCTGAGAGCAGCCTCCGCCGGGCGCCCGCTGCGCCGCGCCGCGCCTCCCCGCTCCGCCCCGGCTCCCGCCGCGCCGCCACCCCCCGCAGGTAGGAGCCGCCGGGCGGCGGGGGCGCCCCGCCAGGCGGCCTGCGGCAGCGGTGAGTAGCGGCGCCGGGTCTCCCTGCCGCCCCGCCGGCGGCGGCGCCCCCTGAGGCCCCCGCGGGCCGTTATGGCCGGGCGGCGGCGGCGCGGACCGTTACTGCCGGCCGCCGTGGAGGTGCGGGCGGGAGGGGGCGGCAGGGCGGCGCCGGGCGGGAAGGCGGCGGCAAGGCGGCGGCGCTGGGCGGCTGGAAGTCGGGCAGGTGCGGTGCTGGGCGGGGGAGGGGGCGTGCGGCGCCGGAACGGGAGCGAGGGGGCAGAGCCGCCAGCCCGGCGGCGCTGGTGCGAGGGGGCAGCAGCCCGGCCGGGAAGCGGCGTGAAGGCGTTTGCGTTGCGGGGCTTTCGGACATGAGTACGAGGCGCCCAGCGCTGGGGTGGCTTAGGCGCAACGTTTCCGTAAGACAGTCGGGTTGAATTCCGTCTTAATAGGTTACTGTGGCGATAGGTTTTTAGACAAAGCCAAGTTTGTAAGAAGTGAGTGTAGCGGTTCGGAGCGGCGCTGTACTAGTTCAAAGATTTGAAGCTTGACAAAATATCTTTAAAAACGCGCTGCTTTCTTATCGGACTTCCTTATTCTGCTTCCAAGAAAACGGCAGTAGTGTCACGACAAGCGCAGCAGTCGGTTGGATGCTGTGGGCCTGCTGCCTGGCGCGCTGCTGCTCGCTTGGCCTGTCCTGGGGCGTCGTTTGCGCCTCTACCCCTGGTAGTTGGCCAGGTCAGCTGAAAGTGATGATTTTTGGGCAAAGTCAAGCGATACTTTTTTTTTTAGGTGCTGCTGGCACTGACTCCAGTGGCAAACGGGGTCCCCATTTGGCCAAAGCTGTATTGGGAAATATTTCCATTTTAAAAGGAAACATATGCCTTTTAATGTAGTGAAACGCTCATAATTTTTGTTGATGTTCTTTTCTGTCGGGCTGCTTTTATACTTTTATCCACAGAAACGTAGATCTCCTTTAGGTTAAATCTGCAGCCTAATCTATAGGCACAGCTGTCCTGTACAGATCTCGTATCAGAGCCTAAATCCATATATTTTTACGGGATCAGCAGCTGTAAATTGTAGCAGCATAGAGTACTTTAAGGCAGCCCACTTAGGGGAACTGACTTTTTTTTTTTTTTTTTTAATCCCTCTGTTGAGCACTGAACAATAAACACGCAAATAAGGAAGTTTGAATGTTCTTAATATTCTGACAGTTTTCCTGTGGGGGAGAAAGATCATAGTTTGGTGAAGATAAAATAATTTGGACTAAGGGGTTTAGAATCAGTTAGGATGATCAAAATGGCTGAAATAGAGAACAGCAAATAATTGCTTCAGTTTTCACATTCAGTTGAAATAACTACAAAATCCCAAGAAGAAATACAGTTAGTGTGTTCTGGTTTTGTTTCTGTTAAAAAAAAATATTAACACTGTGAAATCAAAGGTAAACTGTGCTGCTCTTCCATTTTCATGTTGTTGTGGTTATAATGATATAAGAACAGAATTTGATCTGAAGTCTTGAGAAGACAAAAGCTGAATTTATTTTTAGAAGCAGCTAACAGGTGTCTTTTTAAAAGTTGTGTTGAGCACAAAATAACATTTCAGAAGACTGATGGTAAAAGTATAAATTGGTTTAAGCATCTTTAAAGATGCTGATGGCAAAAAAAGAGTTGTATGGGGCATTTCCTTACTCTGCTGTCCTTTCTTCTGGATCTGCCCTGCCAGGGACATTGAAAGCAGAAGTCGCTTCTGAAATGTATGTTGTCGTCAGAGGGCATGGGATCACAATGTGGTTTTTTTTTTGGTTGGTTTTTTTTTTTTTTTTTTTTGCAGATTACACCTCTTTTTTCCTTCCTAATACTTTTCTAATATACAATATTTGGCAGCCATCCGTGAGTCCGAGGTATTGCTAATTTGAATATGGTGACTGTAAGAAACTGTTTGCTCTAGCATCTGGATGCACTGGAGCTATTAGGTAGCATTATCCTTTTTTTTGGCTTTACAGGCTTTTGGGTCAGTACCTAGAGGTCTGTGGTATGAGACTGGCTGGGCCAAAGTCTGCTTTCAGATGAGCGTGTCTAGTTCCAGAATAACACAGCTGAAAAGAGGAACTTGTCTGCTTTTCTATTGTAATTACAAAGACTACGGCGCATGTCTCTGAATGTGAGTAATAGTTACAAACAGACCATTCAAATGAGCTATATAAAGTGACTGCTTTTGTACTTAAAGGTAAAAATGTACTTAAGTGAGTTACTTGCACTGGGGCTCGAATCCTTGTACTGTTCAAGGTACCCATTTCTTTAGTTCTAGCTCAACTGGTCCTTTTTAAAATCTGAAGCTGGTCTCGCAGGTGTTTGTGAGTATGAATAGTAATGTCCAGTCATAAGAATGAACACTTCTCACCTTGCAAGGAACTGCACGATCAGATTCTTAATTTTTCACTTAGGGAAAAAATAGTATTTTATTACAGGAAAACAGGTTTTATAATCAAAATTTAACAGTAGTCTTGCTTGCATTTGACAAAGTAAGAAAATCTTGGAGGAGGAAATGAAAGTAGCTCACCTGATGTGTCAACTGGCATTTATAGAAACACTTTTACAGTGAAACATTTTTTCCCAATATTTGTAGTTTAATTTGATTAATCCTCTTGTTTATTCTCATGAGTAAAAACATCTTAAATTTTGCTGGATCAGACCCTGTTCTGGTATGCAGTATAGTACATTACACAATTATTAGTATTTATTTTGGGCATAGTAAAAATATGTTGATTGCAAAGTTGGTGGTTAAGCTTTGTGTTTTCCTTCTGTAATTTTAGGTTTCAGCAGCAAGGTTACATAGTTGGTGCAGTGTAGTGTGGTTTTATGCTTTTCATTTTACAACATAAAGAGTACTGTGGAGGCATAGAATTAAGCAGAAGGACTGAGAGCAGAAAATAGTCTTTTTGCATTATGGCTGAAAACGCTTGGCCACCGACTTCTGCATTGCCTGTCGGCAATGAGGAAACTTTGCACTGCAACTGCCAGAAGTATGAAGGAGCTTGTACGCTCCCGCATCGAAAGAGGTGAATCCAGGATTTGCTGTAAGAAAGGATAATGGATAAACGTTCATAATGTTTGACACACAATATCATCTGCCTCAGAAAAATAAAATAAAATTGTGTAGCTTGTCTTCACATTCCAAAGTTAAAATTAGGTTGTAACTTCCTGTCTGTGTGCGTGCAATGACTAAGTGACCACTTCTGTAAGCATGTCTTTGTAGAAAGAAGGAAAGAAAGGGGAAAATATTTGAGACCCTGTGGGATCCTAGAGTTCTAAGGACAGTCCAAGATATGTAAGATGCTGCAGCCTTGCCGTTGTACCAGATACCAGAACAATTGCAAACTGAACAAATATTAGAGCCTAAATAACTGATATGCAGAGGTAGGATACAGAGTACTGCTCTGTGCAGTTTCACTATCACTCAGTTTGTAGCTAGCTGATGTTGGGATGTATTAATCTGAACAGCTAGGAATACCATGACTTTTCTCCAGTTTTGTCCTAATTTACTTTGGGATAGTATTCTTCAGAACAGATGAGGGATGCCGGATGTCCCAAATGCACAAAACCTAATATGCATAGCAGCTCTTCCTTTCAAAATTCATGGAGGCAGTGCAAGGAATCTTCCAGCACTGGTGTTCCATAGAGGTAAGCTGGGAGGTCCTGAATGCTTTTGTAAAGCAGTAGAACTTGTGGCACTGTAGCGCATAAATCTAGCCACAGTAGTGAAACAGCCACTAGGCTAGGGATGGAGTTGAATTTGGCAGGAATCACAATTGTGGTTGGAGGAAGCTGCAGAAAATGTGGGCAATAATTGCAGGAGAAGTTGGAACAAAATATGTACAAGGGAGAAAAGCATAGAATTACATAAATATTTTATTATTATCAGGTCCAAAGATATAGTCTAACTATTTTAAAAAATACTTTAAAATCCTTATCTTAAGCAGCAGATTGGGTGAAATGAGTTAAATGACTGGGAGTCATCATATCATGCACGACCCACAGCTATCCTTCCCACACCCTCCTGGATAGCCTTTCTCTCTCTCTCTATTTTTTTTTTCCCTGCTTGGTTAAGATAATGAAGTAAGCAAGGGGATTAAAAAAAAAAAAGAGGTAAAAAGCCCCACAGTTTTGAGACCTTAGCACAGAACCTGTAGAAGTCAGTGCAGTTTCTCTTAGCTAAACCCAGTGTAAGTGAGAGAGAATTAGACCTGTAGGATGCCAGATCTAAAAAGCTAAAATGTGTGCTGACCACCAAGTGTGAAGTTCTGTTTTTAATAATACTAATTCAGATTCCAAAAGTGACTCTACAAATTTCAGAGGAATTAATCTCAGTTTAAAATGATGTCTCAGTATTTTTTTAGAAACTGATTTTTCTTTTTCTTTTTTTTTCTTTTTTTGGTAGAGTTGCCTGAAGAGTTTATTTCTTCATTTAGACAGGAAAACTGAGTTTAGAAATCAGCTGCGAGTGCAGATGTTTTTTCAATGCTCTTGAAAAATATAGTAGAGCAAAATTTGAACTGAAATATCCTTTTCAGGGTTTCATTTGGAAAGAATACAGAAAAGCGAGCTGATAGGTATACTAAGCAGGTATCTGTGGATAAGCTCCTACTCTGGGAAACTCAGCCCAAATTTGCTAACCTGAATCAGGATAACTAATTCACTCTATGTAAAAACAAAACCAAGGTTCTGACAAGGTGAATATCTCCAACATTTGAAATATAAGGAATGTAATTAAAGTGAGTGACATTAATGCAGTCTCTCTCTGAGACAAAAAGTTAAATTTTACTGCATTTCAAAGAATACATATGAATTCCATAGTATTTTCCTCAAAAGTTAGTAAAGCAAATAGCAGGTTGTTTAAGTAAAGATTATTTTTGTAAATTAGATAATGGGATTAGCTATGTTTTGAATCAGTGGAACATCTCATAAATTTACGAGAATGATGTCCGCATTAAACTAGCGTCAAGAGGAAGAAAGCTCATCAGAGCAATTCTGACTCGGAGGCTATCATTGATGCAGGAGTCTGAGTATGAACAAGGTAGATGGCAAGGGAGGTATTAAGCCAATATTCTGTCCTCAGGTCTAATGTGCTATTGGTAAGATGTCGTACACTGCTTAGGTGAGCTCAGCTTCTTTGTCTGTCTTCATCCAGTGAAAATAACACAGATCTGGTTAGCCCAGTATGCACTTTTACATGCAGAAGTGCAGAAAAAAAGTCTCATAAGGGGAGAGTGAACTAAAATCCAGTGGAGCTCTTCTCTGCAAGGGGTGCAACTCTATTCCCTTGAAAGCAGTGGTATACTGAAGGAGAGATGTTGCTAGCATGGATCTGATTGCCTTTGACTCCCGAGACCCAAGTGTGGTCAAATGCAGGCAGCTTCTTGTGGCTTTGTGTCTGGATCTGTAGCAAACCCATGAAGTCACTTGAGTGCTGAGCCCATCTGACAGATGGAGGGCAGCCACGCTATCCTGAGCCGTATCTAGGCGTTGGAAACATCTGAACCTACATACTGCACTGAGGAGGCACAGAGCCCAAGAGAACGGGCGTACAAAGAGGAGGGCTTCGCAGCCACCCTGCTGCAGGCATGCCACTTCGTGCAGGAGCTGCTCGGCACCAGGTGGCCAAGAGCTGAAGAGGGGCCCTGGCATGGCACAGGGCACGCTTGCGTTGCCAGCCTTGCGGCTGGACTGGGGTTGGTGAGGAAGGCCGTGCCTCTCCATCCTCCTCTGCCTCGATTGGTACCCGTGCACGTGCCAACTGATTGCTGGTAGTGAAAATTACGTTGGATCATTCATAAGTGTAACAACTGATGTAATGCAGAGGATGGCACAAAGTAAGAAAACGAACCTGATTACAACATATTTTTCCCAGCTTGGCAGCTTGTGATGCAAGAGCTCGGGAAATACAGCCTGCTGGCCCAGAACGCGCAGAGGCCAGGTGCATCCTCTCTGTGCCTGGCGCGCGACAGGGGCCTCGTCAAGAGCATCGCACCCGTCCAGATGCTGCCACCAGGCTTCCTCTGTGGGAGGGGAGGGGAGGGGAGGGCTCTGCTCTCTGTAGTAGCATTTCTGAAACGCTCTCATGCTCTATGTGAGAGGTGAAGCATGTGGTTAATCCAAGTGGTCGTTTGCTGGCTAGAAGGGATTCCCACCCATTAGAAGACTGCTTGATCCATTGCCTGATGCAATTAGGGGTGAACTTTTGCTGGCTGGGCTGTGCTGCTTGTGCTGAGGATAGAGGATGGTGTGAGGTGAGTACACAGACTTCATCTGTGAAAGCTCTTGATTCATGCTAAATGGTATTGGGAGCTTTTTGTTGTGTAATCTGCTTTTCTGATACATATCTCCTCACAAAAGCTGGTTGGGAAGAGCTGGCTCCATTGCTGTAGGATGCTGTTGTTGGAGAAGCCTCCCTTTGGGTTGCCTCCTAATTAGAAAGCCATTATACAGACTTTACTTAAGAAATTGATCCTTAATGTTGGCAGTGTTGCTATGTGAGCTAGTATCACATCTTCCTTTCAAAAAAAATATGCTTGTCCTTTCTTCCATACTTCGCTGAGTATGAACTGTTGCCGAGTGTAATTGCCAGCAGGAGATGAGCCAGTGTCAGTTACGTTGCCTTTGCAGCAGAGTGTTAGCCTTGCTATTTCCTCATACCGAGAACATTTCAAAGAGTAAAGTAACTTGGCACAGTTTTTATAGACTCTAGGAAGTGGCACTGAAAAGTCTTTATCAGCTTTGTAGCAACTTGCCTATTCTGGGAGCAGGGAAAGCAGGCTATTTTTCTTCCTGTTAGAATCTTCTACCTTGAATAGAGCAGGATGCTGCAGACTGTGTTTCGGGTGACAGATGACCTTGATCTGAAGGAGGAACCTGCCTAAATTTGCTGTTCTAACTCACAATGAGTTCATTGAGACTTCCATTCAGCAACAGGTTCTAGCAGTCCTGGAGACAGAACAGTGTGTTTCAGTGAAACAAATTAAGTAAAATGGGATGCAATTGTTCTTGTTTTGTTAATCACTTAAAGGTGTGTGATTGCTAATATTCCCGTCTGAAAAACTGAGGTAATAGTCTAAAACATACAAATACAGACAAGGAACTAAGGCTGAGACAGGCAAAGCTGCACAAAGCAGTCTACACCCTCCTAGTAACTTTGGAAATGTCAGGCTGTAACAGCTAGTTGGAAAAAAAAAAAGTTGTCAAATGCTTTATGGAAGCAGAAGTCAAACAGATCTTTTGAGTCTTCACACTACTAAAAGCAAAATGTTGTTTGTTGCCAATTTCCAAAGAAATGTGGCCCTGAATAGCTCTAAAAAGGAGCCAGGCATTTTGTTCTAGTCCTATGATGGCTTTGTAACTTCTACTCCGGTGGAACAATGTTCAATTTCTGCTGGGATATCTCTTACTTTTGAGGAGGAGGTTTTACTTTTCTTCCATCTTCTGTTTGATAATAGTGACTTCTTCCTAGAACTGATGGCAATTGAGTTCAGAGAGATGTCTTGTTCACTGGAGTGTATGCAAAAAAAAAAAAAGGGAAAAAAAAAAAGGAAAAAAAAAAGAAAAAAAAAAAAAAGGAAAAAAATCCTACGGAATGACAAACAAGCAAAGCTATGGACTATGTCTGTATCCAAGTTCAGGGCCTGACCTTCTGAATGAAGCCAAGCTATCTCTGTTCTCACGGTAGTGAGAATCTACAGTATCACCAGAAAAATAAGAAAATGGAGAACCTTGAAAGAAGATTTTACAGTCACTTTTAGTGAAAGCCTGATGGAAGTTTGATGTGCCTTAGCTTAACTGTTTTGCCTTGTCCATAACTGTTTTGTCATAGCAGCCTCTAGATTACAACCTTAGTCTCCTGTGAAAAGAGGAATATATTCCATTTGGAAACATGCTGTGCTGAGATACTTAATATCACTGCATCATTGAACCTGAAAATATCCAGGACATTGGATAGAGAGTTACAGTTATTTTTGGTGATTCTCCTTGCAAATATACTGATAGCATTTTTATTTTATTTCTCACATGTTCTCGGTGACTTTGTAAGTTCATTTCACAGCTCTGTCTGAGCTGCAGTAATAGCTTCTGTGTATCATATCTCAGTTAGAAGTTTTAGTTTTTACCCTGTGAGTGCTAGTAATTCTCTTCACTTGTATCTTTTTCGGTTCTCACTTGCATCTATTTCAGTTCATTCCTTCTCTTTCATGACATACTTTTAAGAGAGCAGATAGTCTCCACCCTGTGATGATTAAGTGTGAACTTTGAGAACAACTTAAAGAAACCAAATCTGACTAGTAATCAAACAGGTGTAAACACACAAGATTCAAGACATTATTAGGCCTCCCAGGAGGGGTTCTGTCAGGCAATAAAACAAAGTCCCAAAAGTAAAATCTTGCATTACGCTTCTTTTTCTAAAAGTAGCCAATTGTGTTGCCCTGTAGTGATGAAGGTCTGAGTCTACCTGTTTCGCAGCTCTGAAGCTGGACAACAAGGACCCTAGATGGAGAAGAGACTGTGATTCTTAGGAAGTTCCTGAGTAATCTTTTAGCAAAGTTCAAAGATATCTTGCAGTGCCCCTTCCTATCTTGTATATCTGCATCAGACTCCAGATGTTTTTTGAACAGTTCTTGGTTGTGTTTTCATACAGCAATGAGCTGCCTGAAAGTGCTTTCTGAATCACAGAAATAAATTCTGAAGCTCTGCTGGAGTACTCTTCTCTTGAAGGACAACATCCAGCTTTGGATAGACACAACATTTTAATAAAAAAGTATGAATATGTGGAGCAGTGGAGGATTTGCTTTAAGTATTCACAGAAAGTCTAAATGAAAGCATTAGCCTACCAGCAGCTAATTTCACATCAAGTTCAGTCATTCTGCCCTTGATTCCTATGCAAGTCAGAGAATTTTTAGTTCAGGTGAGTTAGAAACAGAACTGAGCTCTGTAATTTCTGTATACCCAAATTTTATGACCAGTGATTAGAATGATTACATTGCTTTACAGGTAATTTTGTTTTGGACAGCAGTATTCACTTTGTGATCCTTGAATACTCATGAATTTCTCTTTTAAGAGTTCATGAGAAGTAATTTAAAAGAATCAAGCTCTTCTTCAGCAGGTCTACATTTGCTATACTGGTCTTCACACATATACCAGAAAATCTAGGGGAATCTGCAAGTGAAAAAAAGTTGAGACTCGCTGCTTAGGTATATCAAGTTGTTATTTGCTTCCTGGAAAGGCCCTTAATTTGAAACAAAAGTAGAGAGGTACTTTACATGTCACATAACTCAGCTAAATAGTTTCTGAAGCATTCAGAGGTAGCTTTTGCCTCCTTCAATGGACTTCTGCTACTGTGCACCCCAACCCAGGCTTTTTTATCAGCATTAGGAAGAGTTGGCTCTCCCTGTACTCTTCTTAGTCATTGCAGAGCCACAGGTGGTGTTGGTGAAGCTCTGCCTGTGCCCAAAAGGGTTTGTTCACACCTTGTCGCAGTGGGGTAACTTTTTCCCAGGAGACTAGAGAAGGGTCTGCCAGGGGTGTCTTGAATGCTTTCCTTTGGATGTTAGTAAATCCCCACTGGTTCCATTCTTATTTTGATAGCTTAATGGGTACCGATCACAGTAAACTACTTCGCCCGAAAGGGAGCATGCTTCCATCCAAACAATGCAGTCTGTTTTAGGGTGGAAGTGTTTGCTTTGACAGGAGGCATCTTTCTGCTGGAGGCAGTGGTTGCATTCGTGGCAGCCTAAGAGTTCCTTAGGCAGGAGGCTCAGAAATGGTCACTAGAGCGTGGCCAGGGTGGGGAAGGGAGGGTTACGTTAGTTTTCTTTTTCGAAAGAAAAGTAAAAAGCAAAAAAGGTTTTCTGTTGCTCTTGTTTGGGGTTTTTTTTTTTTTTGGCTTAAATATGTGTGAAAATAATAGGGTTTCTACCCCCAGGGAAAAAAGTAGCTCTAATTCAGAAGTGCCTGACAGTACTTTTTCAGTAACGTTCTGAGCTTTTGAAAAGATCAAAACATAAATAATATTTCAGAGGAAAACTATGACTTGTGAAAGGTTGCCAGAGTTAGAAAAGTCCGAAAAGGAAGGTGTTATGAAAGAGACAGGATGGAGTCCTAGCATCGAAGAAGAAGGGTTTCCACTGAGCTCTGCCCCTCTGTGACCTCAGTACAAAAGCTCGTGGAAGGCACCAAAGAAGCTTAAAAAAACTCCAGAATAAATTCCATTTTTTAGAAGTCACACTGTGGCATAGGAGACTCCTAAATAACGTATGAATGCTGTGGTGCTTTTTCTAAGCATCTGTTTGCCTGACAGCGGGGCAGTAATAGTGTTGCCAAGTCAAGTAGTATCTCCTGAGGAAATATTTCAATAGCTACAGTGCCCAGAGTCATCTGATGATACCAGAGTGTCAGCTGCAATTTAGAATAAATGAGGGCCTTTCTGACATGCTTCAATGTAGATAAAAACATCTGTCTAACCTTCTTCCATATAGATAAAAATGAGTTTGGAAAGCAAAGCCAAAGAAAAATATTTTTTAGATCGCCCTTTTTTTTTAATGCTTTGGATGAATGAATCTGTGATACCAGAGGGAAGAAAAATGACGTTTCCTCGAAATCTGGTAGATGAAGCCTCAATATCACCTGTTCAGCAGGCAGTTTTCTGTTCTTAATTGGCCAGAAAGCAGAGGACCTGCGTGAACTAGGAGAAACGTTGTTTCATCTTAAGCTGAGAAAGCCACTAGCAGCAACTCTGGAAAACGTGAGAACACACAAAACCTGCCACAGATTGGCAATCCCACAGATTACTGAGAGTATTGTTAGGTCCAAGCTGAGAGCACCTGTGCAGAAACGTCTTCTGGATCCAAAGATACCACACTTCCTGCTTTGCTTCCTGACAGAATTTAATTAAACTAGAGTTCTGTTAAAGAATACATCTCTGTTTAAGAAACCTAGCAGGAGTGCAGTAGTTGTCCTAAAAACATTGCAAAAAATCAAAAGTACATGAAAGAAGGAGAGTGTTCCTGAAACTGAACTGCTGTAAAGTAAAATAGGTACCCAAAACAGAGACTTCTGTAAAAGTGCTAAGGAAAGAGACCAAAGTTGAAGCAACAGTAAAAGTGGAACGTGCTTAAACACTGACAAATACATTTTGTGCATCTGTCAGTGTTACCCAGGAGTGCGTGGAGCAATAGGAAAGCCTTTGGAGTGGAAAGAAGGCATATTTTAGAGTCTGAAGTGCAGAGAAAGAATAGTTGACCTTGATGAGTGAAGTGTGGTGATGCTGGAGTCTGAAGGAGAAGATGCAGAGATCAGAGACATCCTTTTGGTTGTAGAAGGAAAGCAGTTTTCTTTTCGTGGTGACGGAGGCCTGAGTAGGAGTGGTGGAAAAGTTATCCTAGGCTGCAAGGTGGTCAGATAGGCAGTAGGTGGAGACTGAGACATGCTGCCTTAGGCTTCAGTGTGTAGTCAGGGCTATTCCCCAAGGAAGACTGGGATCCTGCAGGAAACATGATGGTGATCCCATGGACATCTGTTTTGCCTTTGAGCCAATACCACAGGCATCTCCTTCAGTATGGTGAATTATATGGAGACATTATATGGAGATTATATGGACATTACATGGAGATGCCACTGTCTATAAAAGGTATAAAACTCATCGTTGTTATCAGTTAAACTAGGGAAGATCTCAGATTTTTTGCAGGAGGTCAGAAAGTTCACCCTGGTGTCCTAATCAAACTCTAGTTTGCTAGAACTTCAGCTTCTGCTCCACTTCCTTCCCTAGCTACTTGCTATTAAACACTCACTGTGTTCTTCCTCAATATCTGCATAATATTCTCATAAAAATTCCTCTCCTAAGGTCTGGATCGAAATAAAATCTTCATGTTTATGCAGGAAGGTAAAGCAGGTGTTTAAAGGTAATCTGATGAATCAAATTAAGACCATCATTTAGCTGCCTAGACAGACTGGAAGGTCATTTTAAAGCTGAAGGTGAAGAAATGAGAACTGAACGATCTTTTAAATCCATTTTATTTGTTAAAATACTATAAAAATATGAATATCTGCTTTAAATATGAAGCAGTAACAGTGGATTTGTAATACTTTTATGGTAATGATCTTGGAGTTTACATCAGTATGGAATGTACCATTAAGGTTATACTTACCTCTGAAAGTACCACAGTACGTAATGTACTTAATGAAATCACCATCAAATGTATATTTCTCATTCTATGTGTACTTAATTCCTTTCAGCTTTGATGTGTGTTACATAAGGAGAAAGCATAGATAAGAATCTTAGAATGAAAAATTGTAGTGCTGTTCAAAGATGTACTGGTCTTGCTTTCAAGAATACTAGCTAATCCAAAATTTTTGGAAAAATTGCATGTTCACGTTGTTCAAATTTTTTTTCAGGATATAATCAGGCAACCGTAGAAGTTAAAAGTTAGATGCTTGGATCTGTTGGTTCACCCTGCACTAGAACAGTATTTCAGTCAGAGTTTTTCATCATTCTGTGCTGTCTAGTTATAAATGTGCTGCAGTATAACCATTCTTGCAGTTCTTTTGGAGCCTTTCTTCTGTCTTGCCCATGCAGAAGAGACTCACTCTATACTTTACTTTCAGACATTGCTCACAGAACATTACATTAAAAAACAAAGGTAGGAGAAAAATTAACCCCATTCAAATGAAGAGCTTAGTCAGAGCTGTGTCTCACCACTACATGGCTTTTGGACTTTGGTCTCAGTTTAGTGCCTTTACTCATCTTATTATAGTTGGATGAGTAGACCTAACCAGCTGTCCCCAGGTCTCCTTCCACATTCTTGTTTGGTCTTTGTAATGAGATTCATATTTCTACATATTATTGTCTAGTTAGAGTAGAGGTTAGTGCCTCAGTATCACTGTGCTTGCTGCTGTGCTAACCTTTGTATAAAATAATGGATTTATCCTTGTCTAAGTAGGTGAGGTGAAAGAGAAGCAAGCTAAGGGTAGCCATGTAGACAGCAGAGGTTCATTTCAGTGCTTTCCCAGTTGAGTCGTACTGTCTTCCTGAGTTTTGCTCTTCTATTTTGTGTGAATATTCTGTTTCCCTAATGCATGATATGCCAAACTCTTGCCTTAAGTTTGGAGTACTCGCTGTCTGCAACACTGAGCACATCACTGGTACAGAGGCTACCTGAGAGGAAGTGGGAACCTCGTTTTCCTATATATTTGCATATTGCCTTTTTTTTTTCATGCAAGATAACCACTATATTTGCTTGCACTTGTAGCTTCCTTAAAAGTCAAGTGTCATGGCTATGGGGAGAGCTGTACTTTAGACCCTCTTTTACTCTTATGTGCAAGTGCTTCCCTCGGGTAACCAACCACACTTCCTTCAGCCCTCTCAGGAGTGAAGTCTTATGTTTAGCCCTTTGGGGACTGAATCTCCATCTCTCAGCCTTGCATTTGTAGCTGCGCTAACTTGGCGAGCTCAGCGTTATTTGGCCCCTGTAAGAATTGGGGGGGGGAGAAAATGTGAATCCAGATGCATTCTCTTTTATTGTTTTAGTGGTCCTATAAGGATATTTGAACTCTGGAAAGGAAGGGAAGATGTGAAGGTCCAAGAGAACAGCTATCTCAAACCTACAATTTCTTCCAAAATAAATAAGAAGTTTTTAAATATTATTTGATGTTTCTATGTATATTTGGCTCCTTGCATGTCTGTGTAGCTGGACCGTGTCTGGACTACATAAGTCCAAATGTTTCCAAATGTTGCCACACACCCGCAACACCCTTTGTGTATTAGGCAAGCTAAAGAAACCTTTTCTGAACTTTCTCAACACTAGCCTGTTTTGCGAATGTGTATTTGGAAAGCCTTTGTTGTCTGAAGCAATTATGAATAAGTGGCTTGTGATATTCCCCATATTTTAGAAACTTTTTATAGAAGATATTTGTTTGTTTGAACTTTGAACTTCTCCATCTCATGTTCTGAAGAACTAAGAACTAGTCCCTCATCTCCAGGGTTGAGCTACAGGTCTCTGCCACTGACATTCAGAGGGTAGAACAGGGGATTTTTTCTCTTTTCTAGAGACTATAAACTGTTGAAAAGGAACAACATTTTAAAATGTACTTATCACAGGAAGACATTAGGTATAGAAATATTTTTGCCTAAAAAGTGAAGAAAAACTACTGTTTTTTCCTCATCTTTAGCTAACAATGAATGGCATCTTGCCTAAAAAAGTCATAGGATTACAAGAAATTAATTAGGTATGAGAGTTATTCTGACTAACGTGAAAATGCAGGATTTTTGTAGAAGCAAGTTTTCATAAATTCAGACTCCTGAATTTGTTGTATTGCAAGTAAAACTCTTAAGTTAGAACAGCAGCATGAGAAGTATCAGCACCTGAAAAGCATCCATTGGTCACCCGGCTGCAGCAGGCCAATGTTAGCATTGGCAGTGGAGGTTTCTCATATACCCCCCTAACATATTGCCTTGATATTTTTCTTAGTTTCCCTATGAAGTTTTTATTGATCTTTCGACAGGAGTAGCATATGCTAATTTTAAATATGGAATAACCTAGAATATGACATATATTTTCACTAAATAGGTCACCGACATTCTGTAGTCATGTCTCTTTGTGAGAAGCAGCAATACTCAGCAAAGAGCTTGAAGTCTTATTTATATTAGTTGTGTATTTAGTGTTATACCTAAGTACTTGTTTTCTGTGAAAGACTATATGAGCGTGCTTTAGCTTTTGCAGGGAGTGGCAGGATTAAGTTCCCTGAGTATGCACTCTCGTGTTCAGGGACCTTCTGGTCCGTATCAACTCAAACTCCAAATGGATCTTCAGCACATGCCGGTGAAACAGTGGTTTTGTCATGGACACTGTATCATGAGTGTGTCAGAAAATAAAAACCTCTTCCTGGATAATGTTAAGACAATAGGACATTTGTCAGTAGTCTAGCTCTTGGAAATAGGCAGGCAGCCTGCCTAAAAGAGAGCTCTGAGGTCATAGTCTCAATAAAGAAATCCAAGATGTTTGAATGCAGACCTATCACAGATACTTTTACCAAACACGACTCCACCATAACTACTCTTCCTTCAAAATATTTTCTTCTGTCCATCTGTGATGCTGTCAAGTTGGGGTCCAGAACTTGTGATATTTGTTGTATTTTCAAGAAAGTTCTGACTTTGATGTGAAATAATCACTTATATTTCAAATATTTTTTCATCTGGTTTTCTAAAGAACAAGGCTTATGCAGTCACTAGACTATCAGTCTCTCCCTGGTAGCTTTTTAACTTTAATCAAATTTTTCAGTGGACAGGATCCCAAGGATAGTCCAATAAATCATTTATGGGAATAAATAAATGTGTGGAGAGAAGAATGAGCCAACACAGTTCCTCCATTGCAGGAAAATATGAGCTCAACATTTTCAACACATACCTTTTTTTTCTTTAATCCTGCAAACAGCACATTCCTAGCTGCAGCATGTATTTCCCAGATATCCAGTAGTTAGCAGATGAGGAGAAGGTGCGGAGTACTTGAGAAGTGGGAGCATGTTGGGGTTTGTGAGGATTTTGGAAGAAGGAGCAAGAGGGAGCCTAATGGGAGGAGCTCAGTTTATTCCTTGAAGGCCGTAGTGCACTAATTCATAGGAAAGCAGGCCTAGTTCACGGAGCAGTTTGCTGCTTCCGTGAAAGTTTTGCATGGTGTTCATTAATTTGAGTTAAAGATGAACAGGAAAAAGAAGATTGAAAGGCAAACCAATTTTTCCTTTTTTGCAAACTTCTAGACAGTGTCTGCTTCCGAAAAATGGTTCAGACAGAGCAGTGTGACTGATCAACAGAGCAGAATGACTGACCTACTTGCCCAAGACCTCTACCCCTCCGCTGGCATGGTGCTGAGTCACTCGTGCTTTGCCCCTTTGCCACCAGTGCTGATGATACTTTTTCAAGATCAGGAGGTTTTGCTTTTGCGTCAAACTGAATATAAAGAGGAAGACAGAATCCAATCTTTGCACCCAGTTTTTGAATAGCCATACAGGATTCTTCTCAATGGCTTCTGTGATATATTTGGGGGATTTTTATTAGAGCCTCCTTTGTTAACCTTTTACTTCTATTCCTTTGCCATTTTAAATACTACTTTGAAGAGAAATAAAGGAAAACTGGGTCACTGAATAATAAGAAAAGAACCCTTAAAGGAAAGGTCTTTAGCAGATTTAATTTGGGCATTTCACTTCAGTGGTACTACACCTGTGTACAGCGGCAGAGTTTCTGACTACCTGCCTTTAGTCAGAGTGAAGCTCTGACTCAAATCCACAAACTCTCTAATTGCTTTAACGAAGCTAACGGTTAAAACTAGAGGTATCATCACATAGTAACATACATTCCAGAATTCATATACTAGAAAGGAATGTATAAAGGCTGAATTTGTCAAAACCTATACCCTTTCACTTGCAGATGTAAACCTGACCGTTCTGGGTACAGGTTGTTTCTTTCTAGCTTAAAATGGATCATAATGGACTTTAAATGGAGAACGGTGTGAAGAATGCAGCCAGCAGGCAGCAAGATGGTCCGGGACAACACCGTTACGTGTTAGCAGGTCGGTCTTTTGAGAGTTGCTGAAATTCAAGCTGCAGCAGGAAGTAACAAGGGCCGGTTCCAGTCCCGCAGTCCTTCAGCAAAGGAGCCTCCCGAGCACAGAGCATCTCCGTTCTCAGCTGGGGGGATCCCAGCCCCAGCCTTACTGGCGTATATCCAACGGTCATGCCAAAGGCACAGCTGCAGCTTGTGTAAAAACACTTGAACTATTTTCAGATCTGATGGTTTGGTAATGACAGCACTGCCAAAGCAGCAGCGTGAAGCTGGGCACTGACTAGTTTCCGGAGCATTTGTCCAGCCTCTCAGGTGAACTTTTAAACCCACAATGAATGTTCTGCTGCAGCAGCTTCACTGCTTTTTATATCTGAGATGAATAGTTCAATTTAACTGGGTATTGCAATGCATCCTACTCCTTTGGAGAGAAGTTCAGAACATGTTTTAGAAACAGAAGAGAAGTTTTACTTGGAGACTGTTGGTCCTATTGCTGGGCATAACTATCTTTTCTGTTTTTCAATGTGTGCTGTGACTTCTAGTGAATAGGTACAGGAGTGTTCTGAACATTTATTTTACTATTCATGAACATGCTGAATGATCAGCAATGGAAAAACTTGGCGTTACAGAGCACACAAAAAGCAGACCACCCAAGAGAACTTGCATCTGGCTGATTAATACTGAAGGGAATATAGCAAATCTGAGACTAACCATTACTCTCAGAAGTAGCTTGATCTCAAACACGGCAAAGTCAAAGTGGATTTTAATTTCAGTTGCTGCTGTGTCAGAATCTTTAGTAGCCAGACAGCACGAGTTTGTAACTCGTTTTTGTCTTAATTTTAAAGTTTTTTACTTTATCCTTTTTAGACATAAAGTTCCTTGTAATCTTTTTTGTAGATGTATGAGTCTAAAGACTGCAGGTGCTTGGAAAAGGATGTGTATACTTCCATAAAAATAAATTCCCACAGGTAGAGAGTGCGGTGGCGTTTTTTTTTGTTTGACTTCAGTTCACTAAAATACTACTTAGGTGTTTTGAACAGCTACCACACAACGCATGCACTATTCTTCGTGTGAGGACTATTATGGACTGTTTTGGCTTTCTTTTCAGTTATGTGCATTTAGAGGTACAGCTGTGGTGGAGGGCCAAAACAGATTGTGCTGTATCACATTTCTGTGTCCAGGCCCACCAAGGCGCTGATGACATTAAGGTTTGGCAGCT
The DNA here is from genome assembly GCF_036370855.1 of Dromaius novaehollandiae. Taxonomy (NCBI): domain Eukaryota; kingdom Metazoa; phylum Chordata; class Aves; order Casuariiformes; family Dromaiidae; genus Dromaius; species Dromaius novaehollandiae. Next base: position 34,329,356 of record NC_088132.1, read on the forward strand.
GTTGTCCTCTTTGTCCCAACTGCCTCTGCTGTTGAGGGCCATAAAGATTTTCTGGGCATAAAACTCCCTCAAAATTATTCTTGTTTGGTTGTAATTGTGCCAGATTTTGCTATCAGTTTCTACGGCCTTCTTGGAAACCTAGCAGCAAACCTGTTTCCTTCTGCTCTCCCTGGCAGTGAGACTGATGACTTGCACCCTGCCTTCAAGGAGCACTGAGAAGGGATGATGAGTGTTCATCTCCTAAGCAGCAGTGTCTGGTACAGCATGGAGGAAAGACAATGCAACAGGGGTGTCTGAGAGCCATGAGTAGGCAGGGGTGAAGTGCATATAAGGAAACAGGATATAGAGCAATCCCGGTCTCTCTATTTATAAGGACTTTCAGAGTAATAATAATCAAGCAGACCATTTTCAGTGGAATGTTTCTGAAGCTTTATGTATATAGAGATTTTAATGAGAAAAAAAATTTTAGACAACAGTTACATAGTGGAATTCGTTTCAACCTGGTGTTACAAAGAAAAAAATCGCATATTCACTTTACAGAGCCTTTAGTCCTATATTAGCTGCTCAGAGGAAGCATTCAATTCAAGGAAAGCCTTCTTTGTCTTCATCTGGTGCAGGCAAAATTGCCCTTGCAAATGGTGTTTTGTGCAGAATGAATCTTTGATGGTGAGTTACCGGTGACTGCCTTCTGCTGTCTCTTCAGTTATAGCTTGCTTTTGCAACTAATAATCAGAAGGTACATGAATAGATCATTTGGATTAAGAACATGAATGTTCAGAAGAACCAAGAGATTTAAAAGGGAGAGGAGAATGTCATCTTTGTTGACAAAAATTTCTGAAATATTAACTTCAATATAGTAAGTAAGTGATCATCTTAAACCACTGACTTTGGTTGCAGACTGCAAGAGTATTAAATAAGATGGTGTATGCACCTCTGTTTTGTAGAGCTGCAGTAGCTCCACAGCTCCAATTTGTCCCTTCTTTGGGAAGGCAGGAGAAGACTGGAAGATTCACACCACAGGTGACAGGTCACAGTCAGGGCCAAGCCTGATTTTTCCATCTGGTGTGAGCCCTGTGCGTCTGACTTGTTGTACGCGCCACACCACTTTGCCTGCACCTCACATCTTCACAGAGCAGCACAGGTATTTCCATCCTGCTTCTTGACCCCAACCACGAGACTCAGCAGGTCGGTGAGGGTTTGCTGATAGCCATGTTTGGAGCGGGGAGCAGGGAAGGGGTCAGCTTGAAGCACCCCCTGCCGAAAAGGCCTCCCCACCCATGCTTGCGTGACTCCGTGAGTGGTCTTGCACTTTGGCCGCCTGCAAGCTGAGAGGCCTTTTAACCTGATTTATTTCATGCTAATTCCACAGACCACTGCATGGCTTCCCAGAAATCTTGCCTGCCCTTTTAACTGTGAAGGGCAATTGATTCTGCTGGTGTTCTTCCTTTGTTATGCTTGTAGAGTTGCCTAGTTAACCTAGGTCTGGATAATCCACTTACAGATAACAGAGGCTGTCTGATACTTACTGTATACACTTGAGAGTATTAAAAATCAGGTTGTCACAACTGGACTTAAAAGACAAGTAAATCAAAATTCTGGCAATGAACTTGTGAGATATTTCCTGAGGAAAATTTTTGTTTAGTAAGCACAAATAATACAACACAAGAATGTACTGCTAGTTGTTTCCAGCTTTTCATGTATTCTCTGAAAGTCACTTTCAGATGATGAGTTTGTGGATGCATAAGCACTAATAGTTAGTGGGGTTTTTTCCCTTCAAAAGTGATTCTTTCTAGACTGAAAGAAGATGTTGAACTGTTCCTAAATGGAGTTCCTTCTTTCTCACGCCCCAGAAACCATGGATGTAACAATCTGTGACCGCTCCTGATTAAACCGTGATTGGATTTAGGACTCATATGGGGGGAAAAGTGTATGAAAAACTCATAATGTTTCAGGAAACAATTCATGACTCAACTGGTGGACTCAGGATAACAGAAGTAATTGCTGTTGTGGACCACTTTTTGTGACAAAAACCTGCAAATATTCTTGCTTCAGTATAGGTCTTACTGGTGTCTAATGTATTCAGTGCCTGTTCACTTAAATGTTCTCAGCAGGTAGCTAAGGTATTCTTCCCTATATCTATTAGATAGTCATTTAAATGTCACTAATAAGAAAACCAAATCTAGCTTTTGCATTCTGGTGTCTCCATTCCAGTGACTTGAAAGATATAAAGGTAATTCCAGCACAACACCTGCCGTGGGACTTAATGAAAATTAGTTTTTCTGCTCACAGTGTAGGTAGGGGCTGGGATAGCTCAGGGAAGAGGGGGGCACAAGAGGAAAAGCATTGGTATAGCTGAAGTCCTGCAGAGCGCTTGTGCATCCTTTTAGAAATATACTTTATAAATTTAAGAGATTATTTTTTACTGTTAAATTAAGAATGAAAGAATTGAAGCCGTATATATTGTCTTCATTATTATTCTTCAGAGATGCTGATCTTTGTTCTCTTCTGTATTTTTGTCAGTAGTGTGTCTTCATGTTACTTCAGTATAAGTAAGCTGCTCAAAATGGTGTCTTGAAGTTACTTCAATATAAGTAAGCTGTTCAAAATGAAAGCTGTTCAAAATGGCACTATCATATTAATTTGTATTTTTTTCACCCTTAAAATGCCACAGGTGATGTTCTGTGAAAAATCTATGAGAGAGGAATGTTAGCTATTTTAATATAGGACTTTTATCCCTTCTCAGCCTGTTTTTACGCTAGCATAAGCTGGTTATAAAGAGAATTATAATGGCACGGAATTGGAAGGAAGAACTGAATCTTTCCTACCTAGTTCACTTCTTTTACTGGGAAACACCTCAAGGCCAGAACAACAGGATAAATAGAGGTATTCAGTCAGGTAAACTGTCAGGAGTCTGTATGGCTAGGCAAGGACCAGAGGAGAGGGAAAGAGTTATAGGAAACTCTTGTAGTGTTAAAGGAAACTGCTATATTGCTATATAAGAGGGGGAAACTTTCCAATGGGATTTGGAAAAACGTGCTCCAACAAGTACAGACTCTTTCCAAAAAGCTTTTCAGAAATATGTTACCAACGCACTATGTGTGAACTGCCATGTTACTGGTTTATCTCCCCCCACCCTTTTTTTTTTTTCTCAACTGATACTCATGTTGCTTTATTTCCTTTCAGATATAAAACCGTAAATTGCTAATTGGAAAGAAAAAAGCATGGCTTCCAGCACAGCTAACCCTGCTAACCATCTGCCATACTTCTTTGGCAATATTACACGCGAGGAAGCTGAAGAGTATCTGACGCAAGGAGGAGTGAGTGATGGACTGTACCTGCTCCGCCAAAGCCGGAATTACCTAGGTGGCTTTGCCTTATCCTTGGCCCATGGAAGGAAAGTTCATCATTATACAATTGAGAGGGAGCTGAGCGGCTCATACGCTATCACAGGGGGGAAATCTCATGCGAGTCCTGCAGAACTCGTTAACTATCACTCGGAGGAAGCCGATGGCCTTATCTGTCTACTGAGAAAACCTTTCCACCGGCCACCAGGCGTGGAGCCCAAAACAGGACCGTTTGAAGATTTAAAAGAGAGCCTCATCAGAGAGTATGTCAAACAAACCTGGAACCTGCAGGTAAATTCAGACTGGTTTTGCCATAAAGTGGTCTTGGAATTAAGAGAAAAAGGAGAGGTGGCAGTCTTTGTTTCCAGCTCTTGCTGCTGCCGTGTAGTAGCTCAGGTTTGTCGTAATGCAGTGATAATTGCTTGTGTTTTATGAGCAGTGTTTTTTTTCCCCTCCCAGTACATTGTAATAACTTGGCTATGAGCATATTCTTTCCCGAAATTTGGCAAGGTTTATCACTTTTTAGAATGTCTTCAGCTAGCATAGCATTACCTCCCACTGCACTAGCCTGTGCCACTCAGATTTCCACATAAGCCAAAAAATAATAAAGCTAATGAATAAAATAATAAAGCTAATGAATGGGGTACAGAAACTGTTTGTTTGCTTTTGATTCTGAGATTATGTGCATTGTGTGTGAGTGCAGGCAAGCACAGCCACATGTTGACTTGTTTTACATCCTCCCCTCTTAACCTGCATTGTTTCTGTGATGCTTGTTTAGACTGTGTACAAGATAGAGCTTTGTTTTTAACTGCAAAGCACTGCGTGCACTTTTTTTTTTTTTGGTACTGCATGTGTCAAGCAGGAATGTTCAATGCTGAGAGGACTGGCTTTTTTCCTGGAGTGACTGCGAAGAAGCCATTCTTAACATAGAAACCCTAGCGCAGGAGGCTGCAATAGGAATATTATTTCAAAGTGCCTTGGGATGCCCCAAGTTACTATTATCGACTCTCAGAGTTAGGCTAGCTTTCTCCTCTCTTTTGGCATTAGCAAGTAACCTTATGATCCCAGCGGTGCAAAATTTTCAGAGTAATGCCCAAGCTAGAAACCTGACACTCAAACTATATTTACTGCAGCTAGTGCTGAGATTTACAGGTTTTTCTGATGAGTCTGAGCCCAGTCTAGACAGAAGTTGAATTCAAGATGAAACCTGGTGAAACTAGGGGGTTTTGCCCTGATATGCTCAGCCAAATTTAGAAGTGATGGGTTATAGGTGGGTTTAGAAGTGTTTAGGTTATACCTAAAATATTAGCATAATTCACTTTAAAATTGGGAATGTCCTATCTGCTTTTGGGAAAGCATGCATTGATATCTTCAACATAGATGCACTGCAGCAATACAAAGCAACTTGTCCTTGTTCAATTTATTTCAGTAATCTGCCATAGGAAAAGTAATATGGAGGGTTTGTCACAACATTTCAGAGTGACACTGAAGATATATTTAGCTATGTCTCATTAACATAAAAATACGACATAATTTTCCATTGATATTGATTAAGGGCTTGATTTACTGGTTATTTTTCCTTTTGTTTCATACTAGTGACAAAGGGAAGTATCCCAGCTTTGCGACGTTTAGAATATCCTGTGATAGTTTCTGTTTCAATATTTCTATAGCAACCAGAAACAAATAATTATTTGCCGGTTTTGGAGGCCCCAAAGCAATCCGGTATTGTGAGTTTGCCTGTAATGTTTTTATTGGAGAAAACAGTTTCACTGTTCTTCTGTGGTTTTTCTCACTCCAGGGTCAGGCCCTTGAACAAGCTATCATTAGTCAAAAACCTCAGCTGGAGAAATTGATTGCCACTACAGCCCATGAGAAGATGCCTTGGTTCCATGGGAAGATCTCTCGGGAAGAATCAGAACACCGTATCCTCGTAGGGTTAAGAAACAATGGAAAATTTTTGTGAGTACTTCCTTTTCTGTGGTACTGCTATTTGCCAGCAGCGTTTCTACACAGTTCCCATGAATGAATCTCAAGTGAGAGTGTGCCCAAAGAGATGGCCTGTTCACAGTGAGCGACCCCGATCCAGGAGGGCATACATCTTAACCATTTCTATATTAAGCAAATGTCTCCAAGATTAGTTTTCACTTAACTAAAGGCGGGAAACCATAGCAAAAGCATGGGTCACTGTTTTTTTCAGCAAATATTAGGTTTAATTCTAAACGTAGCATCAGAGAGCCCAGTGTCAAGAAAAAATCGTTGAACAGTAGTTAGTGTCCTGTCAAAGCAATATACTAACTGCCTATGTTAGCAACTTTTGGTATCCATAACTGTCACTTTTCCCAGGGGCAGTGCCATTGCTTTGTTTTGCAGTTAAGCAGTAGAAGGAATCACTTTTACCTTGATGATTCCATTTTGTGTCTGTGTCTTCATACATTTACACAACTTCGTTACTGGACTTTGTGAGCACAAACATATCATTTAGGATGGTGACTAGTAGCCATCACGGAGTCATCTCTGTCATCTGGTGAAGATTGGAGATAGTCAAAATCTTCTAACAAAACAGCTTTTCTTTAGGAAAATCCTGATTCGAACAGTTCAAGGTTTTACATTTGCCATTTTTGACAAAAAGAAATGAAGGAAGTATTTACATAATCATCAAAATGAAGCTTAAAGATGATACCCAAGGAAGGATCTGTTAGACCTACATAATTCCTGACAGAAATTTCATACTACCTACATGATATCTTCCAGTGCTTAACTCTCTGTAACTTTTCTATAACTAGTCCAAAGTAAAACCTCAGAAGTATATACAGTGTGGATGTACTGCTTTGGTACCAACCATTTCACTTCACCAAAATGCTCTTGTTGTACCACACTAACTGTTGATGTAGATGCAGCCTTCAAATGTTTCCTTGTATGTGAGATAGTTTTCATTTTCAATCTTAAAAACTTATTTTAGGAATGGAAAACTCCTCTGAATCTTTCTTCTAGTAGAATTAAGTCCTGTCAGGTCTTACCTACTGATACTTTGAGTGTATTTGAAGTCTCATTTCTTGAAATCTCTTCCTTTCCCTCAGTCCTTGAACTCTTTCTGTTTCATGCTTCTTCTCATCCACTTTGCCACAGACCCTCACATTTTCAGCCCATGCTCATTTGTTATTTTAATTTTTATCACTGGACCTTTATAATGTGACATGATAAATTGAGCAAGATGATTTTTTTGCCAAGATTGTAATTATGTTTCTGAAAGTTCTAACTCCTTTATAAGGGAAATTTGAAAACCTTTCTTTTTTAATTTTTTTTAACTTCTAATGCAGATTAAAAGAAGTATCAAAAATGATACAATATCCCATAGAATGGAATTTCTGTGATTCTGTAAGATCAGACCAGCATTTAGATACTATTTGTAAACAGCCGATCTGATAAGTAGTCAAATCTTAGTACTCTTTTAAGTACTTCATTTTGACCAAAACCACCTCCAACTGCTTCATCAGAAACAGTCCAAGGATTGATTTGGCCCTCTATACATGGTAATTCTTTTACCTGTGGAGAGCAGAAAAGTAGGTTACGGTAAGAAAGGCTTATGAATAAGGCAGAGGAATCAAATATATGTGGCTCATTTTAAATGCTATGCAAAAACTCAGAGGAAAAAAAAAGGAAGCTACTTTTCTTCAAAACACTGGATTGCTCAGCTAGCATTTCCTCAGAACAGGGGTGGGGTTTGGAGTGAATGATGGTAGTTTTTTCGCAGACCTGATACTTAACAGTCTCCCTCGTAGACCCTGGTCTCTTCTTAATGTTCTCTGAGCATTCCTACAGTTTTAAATAGAAATACTTTCTCAGCATTTTCCTGTTCCCCTGGGAGATGGCCGAGGAGGCAGTTCTGGAGCTGTTTGCAACGATACATTTGATGGCCTATGGAGGAAGTGGTCAGACCTTGCCCTGTGAGATTGTCTGTGTCTGTGGTTGTGTGTCATAGGTGGTTCTGTTGGACTTCAAAAGGATGTGGTAGATAAACCCTTGGAGGGGAAGATGCTAGCTTTAAGGCTCTTTTTAATCCATGACAAGTGCCATTGGAGCTTGGGTAGTATCAAACTATAACTGTCGGTATGTTCAGCCTGGGTCGCTCTTATTAAGGACTGCACTGCTTACTTCTGCATCGGTAGGTACTTTCAGACATATTAATTGTCCTTGCACAGGTTGCCTACGTGGCACAGTTTTTAGAGCTCACTAACTACTCGGCTGCTGTTCACTCTTGTGCTCCTTGACAAAAAACAAGGGCAGCATCTCTGTCCAACCTGTGACTCAGCAGCCAGAGCAGCAAGAGAAGTAATCTGTTGCTTATATGTTATTTTCCTTCTGGAGCTGTTCTAGCTCCCAGACCTAGCAGCTCATAGCAAACAACAAAGCAACTTCAAATTCAGTCATTTTCTGCTTCCTGTAGTGGTTTGCCTAATCTGGGCTTGCTTAGTAGAGATTGGGAAATAAACCACACATTTGTTAGCTAGCTGAAGCAGTAGCAGCAGAATTGCCATGAGTACTAGAAAGGTGCATTGTTTTAGATTGCAGGCACACATATCGCATACTTTTTCCTTATCAAATAAGGGTGTGTGTCAGAATCTTGTGTACATCTGTGGGCTGAATACTGTGAATGTAGCTCTTCAAGGACTGGGGTTTTTTTTCATGCAGATTGAGACAGTCAAGCCTGGTAGCTGATTGAAGGGTAGACTTAGAAACATTATGTGTCTAAGGGAAGTTCAGTTGTCACAAGCATAAGTCAGAGGGCAGCCCGGAAACTAAAAGATAAAGGGCAGCTAGATTTTTCAAAGAGGTAAGGTACTCCAAAGGTAGTCAGCAGGTCCATGAGCAGGTCTGAATTAAGTGCTGGTACATGACAGACATCATCCTGTTCATTATGGAAAAAAAAAAAAAAAAGAATTTTGAAAGGCTGGAGTAAGGTTTGTTCACCCAGAAATCTGCTAGCTGCATGATCCGTCTTGACACAAAAGCCAGTACGGGAGTCTCTGTGTGAACACATCTAACACCTAGACTTCTTCAGTGGTATCTTGCAGGATTACAAGATTATCAAATCTAGAATTTTTTGTGTATAATCAATACAAAAATAGTTGGAAAGATTTCTGATGGCAATTCAGAATGTCAGAAACAGCATCAAGAACCTAACACTCAGCCCCCTCCTCCAAGCCGCTGGCAGAGCACTGAGGTAACTGGGAGTGTTCTGCTAAGGAATTTTCAAAGGACTTTTTAAGATTTTTGTCATGACTGAAAAGTCAGTGAAAGAAGTATGTATGCAGGTGCTATAGAGTTTATTTTCAAAGCCAAGTAGAAGAAACAATGGCACGTGCGAAATAGCAAGCAGTGCCCACCACTTCCAGGAAGAACATTCATGGGAACTGTAGCTACGAAATCTGGAGGAAAAACTCTAGGAGCAGAATAGAAGTAAAATATGGTAGCTCTAAAATGAGCTGAGGAGCGACTGAAAGTAGAGGACTGGACTGAAATCTCAAGCCTCTGTCAGCTTCATTACCATTATTTTTTCGTGCTGTGTAGGGCTCCTTGTTCTTAGCCAAATTCTTATAGATACTAGTTTTTCATGCAACTTTGCCTAGTAGGGGGCATAATTACAGATTATGGTGAACAACGTTATCTAAACTATCACAGGTGATATTGTTGATATTATCTATGTGAGCGTGAGTGTGCAGGGATCAGGTAAAAAATAAACTAAATGTTTGCTAATAGTGACAGACCAATAGTAAAAGAAAAGTTAGTTTTCTCTGCAGTTTCACATAGGAAAGAATTGTGATAAGTGTGTGTTAGCTCTTGGCATATCTCAGTTTGCCATCAGTGGTGACCACTTTAGTTATATGGACATGTGATCTTGCGTATGTGTAAAGAACCACATGCAGAAATTCTGAAGCCTGAAGGAAGATAAACAATACTCGGAAATGCCATTAAGTGTAAAAAGTCAACCTTTAGGAAATTGTAGGTGAAGGCATTGCATAATCAACAGCTTAGGTTCCATACACCTTATATATATGTTCATAGTCATATGTAATTCACATGAAACGTGAACAGTTGTACAAGAGGAAAAAGTAAAAAAATCATTTTAGTGCCGTAAGAATATCTTCAGTATGTGACTAAACATGCCAAAGATGACAAGACTAGTTCAGACTATTAATGTCTCACAGCACTACTCATCATGGCGCCTCATGACCTCTAGAGACCAAGCTGTCTTTTATATGTCACAATAGTTAACACTGGTAACACCATTTCAAAGTAACAAGCTCTGAAATGCAGTTGTCCCTAAGAGTTTGCTTGTCTGTCTTTTTTTTTTTTTTAAATCTGTGTTGCTGATACATGTAGCAGTCTATATTTGCATTACTCTTACTGTCTTTTCCTAGGCATCTCCCACTGCCAGTGTTTACCGAGCTAGGTGGACCACTTATCTAATCTTGGAGAGCCTTTTTGTATGTACATCTACCCTTATTATGTGTGTATCCATGAATAGGACTGGGCATTGTGGACATCAGAATGAGGAAAATAATCCTACTAAACGTGACCTTAATTCAGGGACCTTAATTAATGATGAAGCTTATCTTCAAAATGCCAGGAAGTCACTAGGCTTAGAAGAGGAGCATAAGAATTTTCCAAGGTAAATGGTGAAATACAGCCTGTACACCACCTTGCTGGAGATGCTGTGTCCCCACGATGACCACAGCTCTTTGGGGGAGCTGTTTATTGATCTGCAGTTGGGCACGTGTGGCTTGCAGAGGGCTGCAGCAGGGCTGTGGCTTCTCAGGGCTAGCTTGGCACTGTGCACTTTGGCAGCGGAGCTCGGTCAGAGGTGTGGAGAAAGAATATGATCCCTGACTGAGATAGCTACTGAGAAAAGTCCCTGTTGCAGGTGCAGTTATACACAAAAGCTGCGTGTCTGGGTTTGGGGGCAGCATAGCATATTTTGCTGGCAGGGGGGACTCCACCAAAATAGGCTACGGGGCTGCAGTCCTGCTTGCTAAGGTGTTTCATCATTGTAGTACTTTGACTATGTAGTACAGCACAATGGTCTTATCAAGAGATCAAATTTTAGGTTGCAACATAGATAGAGACAGCGTGCAGCTGAGCTACTTCTTGAATTCTGTAGTGTGCTGGCATTTCTGAAACAGTTTTGAATACGATCCCAAACAGGAGAGAAATAATGATGTGCATGAAGACTGCAGTCAATCCATTTTCTCTCTTGTACGATCGTGTTACAGATGGCACTGAATTCATTCCTTATCACCCTCAAAGTGTCAATGTTCAGTGTGCTGCTGATGCTCGAAGAGATAATGAATAGCCATGTTGTAAATAACATTGCAAGAGAGATGCACCTAAGGGCAGACAAGTAGGCAAAGGCTGGAGCTTGAGAAGGAGTTGGGAGTGTCAGTATTTTGGCATGAAGGAAGTTGTCACTGAGCACGGAAAGTAGGGCCAAAACCAGACTTTCTCACATCCTTGGATTCAGGAGTGGGATTACTTTCACACCATTCCTAAAGCTAGCATTTTGCCAGTTGATTTCTTTTATTCTCCACTGCAGAATGCTGTGGCTTCTTTTTTCTATACAGTCAATGAACCATGTTGTAATAGCAATTTTTTCTTACCCTCAGGGATTTTTTCCTGTAGAAAGAAAGGGATCATTTGGCTCTTTACTTGGAAACAAAGAAAGTTGAGGTGTAGTTCTTTTTGCTTCCAAGTAAAAATAGAGATTTTACCAACGTAAAGAATGAATAGTTATTTGCAGAGCCTGTAATGGTACTCCAAATAGTTATTGGTTGCTATTTGGGTTACACTCATAAAAACATATGAAATAGCCATAGATGGCATTAAAATTAAAAGCAATGACTAAAGCTTTTTTGCATTGCATCCTGTAACAATTTGGTTTCCCAGTTCCTTGAAAAACTACTGTTTTAAAATGTATGTATTAGAAAACTTAGATACCTTGGTGCTTGTCTTTAATATGCCTGTGAACCCAGACTTGCTCTCAGTGAAAGCATTCACATTTTTAATTTAACCTCAGTGGATGAAAGGACGTTGTTTATTTCTAGATGTCTGTTATCTTTATGGGCTTTTTTTTCTGTGCTTCTGTAGCTCTCTGCAAAGGTATAAGATGGAAGAGTAGATGACATTTCACTGGTAGCTCCCTTCCTTATCAAAATGTTTTTTTTCTTTTCTTTTCTTTCAAGTCCGTAGCTTTTTTTTAATTAAGAGTTTTAGTTACCACTTTGTACCAATGCTGTGCTTCATTGCAGAGCCCATTTAAAGCACATCGTGTTGTTGGAATTTTTTTTTCTCTCACTGTTCCCAAAATGATTACTTTTCATAGAATGAAATGTGCCTATACAGAGAGAGCCCCCAAATCTAACATGATGACCTTGAGTAACACTGCCAGCACCATCATGAGATGTGAAGGATGTGCCGATTTCCGTTCAAACAGGTTTCAGTTTGTAACCTTTCAGTTTGAGCAGCCTTTTTCTTCGATTCCATTTTTTTTAACACCAATAATTAAGTACTTGATACTATATCCTTAGCTGGAGTTCTCGAGGGTTAACTTAACCTAGAAAGCCATTATCATGGGTTACAAAGCCAAAATGAAATTGTGAAACCTAGCCTCTGACAATCCGTGTCAGCAGAGACAGCAAAAATTTTGGTTTGGATTGTGACAGTAAGTTCTGTGGGCAGGCTTTTAGGACCAGTAAGGTCTCTGATTGCCAAAAATAGGGCTTGGGCAATCGGTTGGCTATTGTTTAAAAGCTCTTGACACTTCTGCTCTTCAGTCATGTTTTGAAAGATAGCAGGGACTCCTGCTGCTGTATTTGGTAGGGATCCAAATTGTGCTGGAGTTCATGGGGCACAACTTGAGAAAACACCTCCTGACTCACAACCCCAAGAGAAAAAGGCTCCTCTGGACCATGGTCAAGCATAGGCTTTAGATGTGAGATTTTTTTGTACGTGCAGCGAGAGATCTGTCAGCCTGAAGTTGCCGTGACTGTGAACTCCAGATGTCTTCAGGGTTAGGTAGCTGCTGAGTGGGGGAAAGGAGGAGCTCAGAAATGCAAATACAACCTTACCAACTTGAATTCTGCCTAAATCCTGCACTGGATACTCACAGGGTTGTCTGGATCTGTGCCATGGTCCTAAGAAATCAGGACTCTGTTCTCCCACTAATGTCTGTACTCTAAGAAATATTCAGGGTACCTCCTGCAATAGTAACGACTGCTGCAAATGGGAATCAGTTTCAGCAATCATATTTGAGCTGCTATTTCTCCCTGTGAATCAAGAAGGAAACTTGTTGCTGGGAAACTGTGTATTGCATTTTTATAACCTTACATGTGCTTTATTCTGAACAGAGGTCTGAATTCAATGAAATGGCATTCATTTGTGTTTCAAAGACAATGCTCGCTATTCTGAAAATACTTTCCTAAATCTTGTTGGCTAAAAAGCAAGTCAGTGGAAGACAGAGTGAAAGCTATTCTTCATTTCAGCAGAACCTGCTGCTCTCCACTGGTCAGTCAGCACAGGAAATCAGCATGCTCAGAAAATACCCACGTGTCATGAAAAACCACAGCGTGTTTAAAGTTGCATTAGAGACACTAGGCAGGATACTTTGGTTTCAGAAAAGAATAACTCTACTTTCCTCTTCCTTTGGCCAGTGTCCTGTTCACATGTTAGGCAATGAGAATCACTCTTCTTGAAAAAAGAGTTGCATAAGTAGTTCAGATGAAACAAACCCTGTTTTAGTTTAGCCTCGAGTGAGTCAGCTGAGGAGCAGAATGCAATGCTCGCCTTGGCAGTCTCTGGAGATGTGATGCCAAGCAGTAATACTGCACCAGCAAAGCATCCCAACACCTTAGTGAGAGTACCCTGCTATATTTCTTTTCAGGGCTTTGGAAAAATTATTCGGTGTGTTGTAGTCTCATCATAGTAGTTACCCATGTTATTTGGTATTATGTAGCTCAGTTTTCTGTAGGTGATAACTGCTGATGCATATAATGACAGCTAATCTCAGTTCTCATGTGAAATCTGAAAACTGCTTGGCAGATAAAGTTGGTCCCAAAGGTCTTTCCTCCTGCCAAAAACTTTGAGTTTTGAAAACAGTTTTCTCAAACCTTGCTGAGAGGTCCTTTGAACGTTTCCTTGGAGGAGATTGAAATTTGGGTTCAGTTGATTTGGGGACTTTTAAACATTTACTGAGCTGCCCGGTTCCCAGAGAGTTCCTGGAGATCAGGGGTCGAGTGGGTCGCTCCCTGGCTCCTCTGGGGCTCTGAAGGCCCTGCCTCATCAGCGTCACATGCTGCTGGCAAAGTGGGAAGCATCAAGGGAAGGGAAGGCGAAGTCAATGGAGAGTGAGTGGCCCTCTGTCAGCACTGGAACAAGAAGTGTTTCATTGTTGCTGAATCTGGGCTTTTCAGAAGAAAAAACCATCATTCCAGAAAACTTCCAGCTAACTCTGTTGCCATCTCTCTGTCAGCAGCAACTGAACACAGGCAACTCAAATTAAAAACAAAAGTCTGCTTTTCAAAAGTAGAAATGCCAGGCCAAGTATGATGGAGCTAGTAGCAAATTCCTACTCTAGGTCTAGTCACCGAAAGACGTTGCCCTCAATGCGAGCTAGCCCTGAGAGCATTTTAAACAACTGTGCAGCCCAGCACAGGCATTTCAGACACTGCTTCCAGATCTCCTGCTTTCCTACCATCCTGGTGCCTACAAATTTTAGACAAGGTTTTATACTACACTCTGTGATCTCTTCCTGGTGAAATTTGGGCCGGCTGTGTAACCCAGTGCCGTATGAGGTCTCACGTGAATTTCATGTGAAATCTCTGACAATGCATTAATGTCGTTAGAGAAATTACAAAACGGATGGTTACAGAAATGTGTGATTTATTTTCAGTTCCCAGCCGTGCCACTTTGTTTAACTGTAAACTTACAATCATGTAAACCACAAGCTGTTTCAGTGCACAAAGATTTTCCCTTTATTTGTGTTTCACATTACGTTCTTTTAGTATTTTATCTTCTCCCCGCACTGTCATCGCTGTGTTTCAAAATAAAAGACAAAGGAGAAAAGTCAGGCCTTAATGTAGATACTTATCTGTTGCTTTTAATTGTAGGTCAGCTGTAGAAGAGGTTGAAGTAGAACTACTTACGTGCACTGGATCCGGCTCTCCGACTTCTCTGGGCCTCATAGGCCTGGAGTGCGCAAGCCTTGATGTGCTTCCTAGCTCAGGGAGCACTTTGTGCTCTGCTCCTGCAGCTGCCTAGCAAAGAGCTCCACATGGTGGATTTTCTGTTGTTGCCAGTTGCCCTTTGGGAGAAAAAAAAGAAACTTTAGGGAATTCTATCTGAAAACAAATGATGCTAACAAAACTAAATGAAAGGTTTAACAAAACATCCTCAAAAGTTGCAGTGCAGATTTTGCCCTGTTTCTTACTTGGAAAGCTTATAGGAAAAAGTGATGCAAAGAAAAATCTTTATCCCCAAAGCTCACTGGTAGTAGAGAGTAACCCTGAAAATCTCTCTTCCTCTTACAGAATCAGAGAAAGGGACAGCAATGGCTCCTATGCTTTGTGTCTGCTCAGTGATGGAAAAGTACTGCATTACCGTATTGACAGAGATAAGACCGGAAAGCTCTCCATACCAGATGGAAAAAGATTTGACACCCTTTGGCAGGTCTGTTAAATTTGAATCACTTGGGTATCTGTCATCGTGTTTCTATATAACCCACTTAGGCAGTTTGTTTTACTTTGCTGTGCATCAACAATCTTTAGCTAAATACCAACATGTTTTGGCGGGTTATTTGTCATATGTTTCCAACATTTTGTGCATTTTATACATGAAGAGAATCTGTGTTAATATAGAAAGTTATGTAAATGTACAGATTTTAATCATTTTAAATGTGTTGTTGCAGCTTGGCTTAGTTTAAAATTGCTGTAATTATTATTCAGTGAACTGATCGTTCCCTAGAATGGAAGACCATTTGCATTTGTAAGTGACCATATTCGATTACAGCTATGTAAGGTACAATCTTTCAGTAATGTCCTTTATGATAGCCAGAAATAGGATTCTAGGGAGCACAAAGGTTTAGGATGCTATACGCTCACTGGACTCCTTAGCTTTGAAGTTCCCTAGCTTGTTGACTGAATAAACATAGTTTGCTAAGGGTTACCACCAAAATAGGTTTGAAACTTGGCCAAGATTAAGCAGTCAGGGAATAGAGAGCTGACTATGCAATAGTCTGTAATAAAACTGAGTACTGGAGAAATGACTGGGTAAACTGAAAATGCTAAAGGGAATGAAAGCTCTGCAGAAGTTTGCTATGTGCTCTTGCTTAAAATTCTATTAAAACAAATAAAGTGAGTCATAAATGTAAAATGTGAGAATCTTCACCTGTATATACTAACTCTTAGCCTTGTCTATAAATATCCATGTCATTCCTGCAGTCGCTGTGCATTTGAGAGCTGCTATGACATCTTAGTATGTTTTTTGAAAGTGGCTCGAACTGTTTCACTTGCAGACTGCCTCCTTCCCTACCCAAATGAGCAGGGCCACAATAGCAATAATGTGCCTGTGATAAAATGGCAAGAGACATGGTGAGGACAATCCAGAAATACATATGGCCAAAGCTATTGGTGCTATACACTTATTATTAACTATTTACATCCTATTGTGATTTTGAGGCCCAAACAAAGCTTTTTACATTTGCACAATTTCTGTGCTGGGGTGCTGCCCATCTTTATTTAAAAAAAAAAAAAAACAAAGTGGGGAAAAAACAAGCAAGAGGGAATTCAGATGTAAAAAAGAAGTGGTTTGCTCAGAGTTACAAAGCTGTTTAGCAGCAGAATCAGGCACAGAATACTGAGTCCTAGAAATCCTGTTCCTTAGATTCAGCTGCAAGATTACCTCAAAAGCCTACATCTCTGTTAGAGAGAACTAAAGATGAGATAAAAGTATAGGCATTAAAGAGCTGCTGTATGTCCAGTTCATTTGCTGTAATATATACCAATTACTGTATGTGTGCACACAGTTTTAAAGAAGCAATTTATTTAATTATACCTATATTGCCTTTTCATCTCTCCTCTCTCTCTCTCTCTCTCTCTCTCTCTCTCTCTCTCTCTCTCTCTCTCTTTCTCTCTCTCTGTCTCTGTCTCCCCCTTTTTTCCCCTCTCATTTTGGTAGTTAGTTGAACATTATTCATACAAACCAGATGGATTATCAAGGGTTCTTACCTTTCCTTGTCCACGACTTGGCTCAGAAAATGGTGAGTTATTCCTATTATTTGCATATTATATTTCTATTGTGTGCATTTTTTCCACTGTCCAGGTAGGTGGGTGCAGATTACTGTAATTTAAATTAAAGTTGGATAGAAGATTATAAAAATTCCCTCTGTCTTTCTGGCCGGATACCAGTGCTGTGCTGAGAAAGGATAGGCCCTTACTTCTCCAATCCTTTGAATCATTACTAAAGCACTGCACATATTTTGCCTCTGTGACATTAAATCCCAGACATGGGAGACAAAAGCAAAGAAGATGGGCCAGGACAAGCATTGCAATATGATATAAAAACTAGAAAGTTGATCCCCAAAGTGAAATTATTTGTTCTTACAGTGCGTTTCCCATCTTGCTCAGTGTCTTTCTGTGTTTGGCTCCTTTGCAGATAGTATTATTTTTGACACTCGTCCTCCACCTCATGGAGCCCCTCTTAAGGTAAGAATAGGTCATGGTATAGCAATAATGTTAATTTTAGAAGGCTTAATCTTATGCAGTGCTCTAGGAATTCTAATGCATAGATATCACTGCAGCAGTGCATTTATTTTCTAGGGACTGTTAAATAAGCAATAGGTAGAAAAGAATAAAATATTCTAGCATGGTTGTTCTTTTCATCAGTTTTGCACTGAGCATTTAATTCTGTGAATGTGTTTTATACTCATAATGTATGTGAAAATCAGTATTTTTCATATGCAAAATAACTCATTGAATGAGATTTGATTAAAAAGTTTTGGTTAAAGAGTTTTGATTAAAACTATGGAAAAGTATTACAGTGTTTTCACTGATTTGAGCTTTATCTGTGTGTATTGCAATGAAAAAAAACCCCTTTCTTTCATTAAATGATCACTATAGTCATATGAAGTATTATCTCCAGAGGCATAGAGGGAGACTTTCAAAGGAAGAGTTTCAAAGATGGGAGGAAAGGGTGGCAGTAGTATATTAAAGCTGATGGAAACTACAGTCCTCTTAGTGAGGAGCCACCTGAGGTGTGATACAAAACACCATCTCGTTCAGTTACAGCTGGCCTAATCTGAAATAGGGAGTTTAACTTAATCGTTTCACCTCTCCCAGAACAGCCTAATCATCTAGGCTGTTAAGTTGTCTAGGTGCTTCTCTGCTATTGATGCCATCCCACATTATAGAAACAAATGTTTTAGTTCAAATAAACCAATTACATTTATTTTAGTACTCCGAGTCCCCACGGGCCCATTGAGCAACCATTTTCATGCCCCCACTTTCTGAAAATCAGGTGCCTTTTAAAATAATTGGAAATTACACACTTAAAACCATTGGAAAAATCATTGTCATTTTTTAAAATGTTGTCTCAAGATTTGGGTCTGAGTCATTTACGAAGACAAAGCTGAAGTTTAAGCATGTCAGGCTGCATGCACACCATCTACACACAAAGTTGTAGTGACAAGCATATACAGTGTAGGAATATTACATACATGTTAGGTTATCCAGAGAAAATTCTGCAGTTTAAACACAAATGAAAAGTAAATGTGTGAAATCCTTAAAAATCTTACTTTAGGTATTTAAATTTCTCAAAGAAGTAGCCATGCATTTGACTAAACTGACTGATGTTTAGGACTGTGTAATGAAAGAAGATGGGCCAACCTCTTCTATTTTTCATCAGTGCCATTGCAGTTATATCTCCCCAGTTATTCACAGTGCTTTACAGATGAAAGACTTGGTCCTGCAAACAGGGACCAGTTAATTCTGACTAATATTAATAATCTCAAATGAGACAGCTCACTTGAGGCTAATTTTGGAGAAAGAGACACGTGCCTGTCCACATGTCACTTCATCCCAAAAGTATCTCAAAGTGGTGGAATGACTTTTATGGAATGACCAGTAAGTGCCTGTTTTTTTTCTACTGAGAAGCAATCCAGCTGATTAGCCAAGACTAAATGCCTCATTTTTAGATAGCCGCAGTTAAGTGAGATTAATTCCACCTTTAAACATGTACTTTTCTCACAGATAGTTGACTTATATACACTTCTTCATGTAAGCAGTTTTACACAGAGCCATTAGTGTTTTCAGGACTGATAATCTGTTCAGTAGATTTAAGACTTGTCATGATGGATAAAAGGAAAAGCACTTTCTTAAAATTGAAATCTGAATTCTGTTGTTTCTTTAGGAGTTCTTGAAAACAAATCTGCTCTCGAAGGTACTTTCATATAATATAAAGATAAAAATATAACGTGGAACATTTTAAGTTAATATTACTATTTATGGAGCTCAAAGACTTCAGGTAACATTGCCAGGTTCTCATATATTAACACCTTTGTGCAAAAACAGTAACTCTATAACTGAGACTACTCATGCAGCTGTTCCTGTATACAGAGCTTGAAATTCAAGTGAATTCAGATTGCAAAACCAGAAATGCGTCATGAGAAGGATGAATAACACCACAGAGCCTTATGTAGAAGGTGTGCAATCTATCTTCACATTTCCTACACCATCACAATTAAGATTTAAGTCTAAAATTAAAGAGTTTCTGACATTCCTGAAGCTCTGCATCTTTTTGATTTTACAAAATGGACTGCAAAAAAGTGTGAAAACAGAATTGGGATTCAAATTGATTGTGATGAGTTAGAGAAATGGCCTGGAAAAGAAAATAGGGTGAAATT
Source organism: Dromaius novaehollandiae (assembly GCF_036370855.1). NCBI lineage: Eukaryota > Metazoa > Chordata > Aves > Casuariiformes > Dromaiidae > Dromaius > Dromaius novaehollandiae. The sequence continues at coordinate 34,348,646 of NC_088132.1, forward strand.
CAGTAGGAACAAGTGCAAGATACTGCGCTTCTAATAATCAACTGCAGAATGTGGGCTGGGGAGCAGCAGCCACTTTTCAGAGCATGTGGGGCCTGTATTGGAGCAGAACAGCAACAGGAATCATCAAACCAGTATCATCATGCTGTTACCAAAGAAGGAAACATCATGAGTGCTTCCAGTTGTTCACCACTGGTACGGTCTCAGCTGGAATACCTTCTCCAGTTTTTGGCACTGCACTTCTAGAAAAATCTCCGACTGGTGAGAATCCAGGTCAAAGCAACAAGAATGGCCATGACTTATGAGAAAAGATTGCTTAGAATAAAGAAGGAAAATTGAGGGACTAGAGGGGCAGAACACAATTAACTGCTGAAAAAAGGTAGGGGAATGGTCTGTTTGAATTCTTCAACCTGGCTAGGAAAAGTAGTAATGGGTTTAAATGGCAGCAAGAAAAGTTCAGGCTAAAGGTAAGGAAAATCTGCCTAAGAGTTGGGTGGTAATGAAGCACTGAAATAAGTCCTTTGGAGAGACAATGAAGGCCTTTGGAGGCCATTACAAGCAGGTTAGATGGCCATCAAGAATGACGCAGCAGACCTTTCTGGTAGTGGAGGAACAGCCTAATAACTTCTGATGTTCCTGTCCAACACAGTTTTTCAATGATTTTATGATGTATTCATACCTGAAATAGGCTGGTGGGAAATTCCAAAGCCTTAGTGGAGAACATGCCCAAATCTCAAGTTGCTTTGAAGGTTAAGAAGGTGGATGACCAGTGTAGAAATATCATTTGCTGGATGATATGCAGAGTAGACTGTCTATCCAGCTAATTTAACTCCAAACTGTTAGCTCGTGAGGGCTTGGACTACAATTTACAACTTCAGGAAAGTGATTTTTGTAGTATTTGCTAATGCTGCAAGAACAGAGAATATTATTGTTTCCCAGAATGCAACCACAAAGCTGCCAGGCAAGATACCAGAGTTGTTGGTCTTGTCCCCTTCCCTTCATCTGGACATCAACTTGGAGTGATTCTCATATGCCTTATCAGCAAAGGAACAACCTGTGGTGGAAGTCTGTATAGGAGATGCCTTCTCTGTACAGAACATGGAGACTAATTCCTTAATATTTCTGTCAGCAGTGCCGTATGTGGACTAGGATTTTTCTTGCCTTTCGCCCAGAGGCTCCATAACTTAATTTAAGGTGACTTTGATCCCCTCTGACTTTGGAGATGGTTTTTTTTTTTTCTCCCTGTACATCATCCCCAAAGTGTTTAAACCTGGAGACCAGCTTTCGATATGAACCTAAAATCAGCTGTTGACATTGCAGTGAAGCTGCGAATATCAGGGCATTCTCCTGAATTCTCTGTTTGCTTATTCCAGTATTTTATTTGTTTGCCAGATAGTATTAACATTCTGAAACCCTCTGAGTACAGCCTAAGTTTAGATTGGTACTATTACTGTCCTTTTTTAGCTTTTAAAATACTCCTCTTAGAATGTATCTGTAGTTCTAATATTATCATTTGAGTTAAGCATTATTACTGTCAAGACGGTACAGATAGCTGCAAGGTCAAGCATTAGGAGGTACTGTTGCCAGAAAAGTATAATGAACTATATTCACCATGTGCAAAAGATCACTTAACCCCTTAGAGGATTTATTTTTTTGCAAAATGATAGCTAGTAAGTGCTCTGGGACTCTCTTATTCCCATATGGAAAGAGCATTTCATGCAGTAAAAGAACAAAGCAGATTCAGTAAGCTGTTTCAATATGCAGTATCTGAATTTTGGTATCACAGCTATGAAGACTATCAAACATCAAAAAAGTTTCTGTTCTTCCAGCAAGAATAGGAAGTGTAGGGTTGTGCTTAATTTTTTAAAACAAAAAATGTTTTTTTGTATGTGAAATCAGTTTTTTAAAGGAAAGCTGGGAAAAACACCGTGCCTATCCAATCATTAGTAAATTATCTTTATATTTAAGAAAGTCCAAATGGGATTATTTAAAAATTTCTAACATCTAAATGTAAGTCAGTTCAAAGACTGTTTAATGTAACTGAAAAGGCAAGTCAGATTATTATTTTAGCCTGAGCAGCAGCTTGAATGCTTGGTCGCTATAGTACTGCATCAAAATCTTAATTAGGCAGGTATGGTCTCTCAGTGACCCTTAGATATGCTGATTAATTATGTTAAGTGAATGTATTTCTGTAGAATGTATTTGCATTTCATTTAAAGGTATGCTTATACAGAGCACAAGTGCACTTGTAAAATCCAGAGCCTGTTCACTTTTGTTTGGAATGACTGTCTGTTTATGTGCTTTTTGCTTCAATAACCACATTATGTTTGTTGTAAAATCAAGGTATGCTTCAAATCCTGCTTGGTACATTAGTCTTTCTCAACAGACTAAGGTTATTATCTGATTTACATTGCTAAATGTGTTTCATTGGGACTAAAATTCAATAATGGAGACAAAAGAAACTCACTGTGTAGGAGAGCCAGGGAGAGGGCAATGTGCTTCAATTTAAAAACTGCCTCAAGGTACATCTACAGATTCAAGGTGGTTTGAGGGTAATGTAGTTTGAAGAAAATTTAGTATTAAGATTTCACATAGTACTTTGCATCTTAAATGTACTTGCAGGCATAAACAAGAGAAAGATTGGGGGTGTTTTGTTCTTGTATACTACGTCTGTTTTATAAAGTATCTCTAGCTATTTTCCTGACACATTTACTGTTCCTCTTTGACATTGTGGTTTCTAGAGTTGGGCAAGAGGTGGAATTATCTCAAGACTCAAATCGTACACCTTTCCAAAGGCTGGCAGCAAAAAGGTGCATCATACAGTCTTTTTAGGTTTTTGATTGAGTTAAAAGGACTTACACTTGGCTAATTTCCCTTCTTTTTTTCCCCTTTGGCTTGCTGATATTAAATGTCTGTCTTGACTACTAACAATCAGATTGTGAAGATTTTATAATCTTTCTGCTTCTTTCCTAATCACATGCATAATCATGGCCTTGATTTTACAGAATTAAAGCAGTGGCTGTAAAGAAGTTTTAAAAGTTGTGGAGGGGGAGGGGTATTTTTAAATAATTTCTCACATCCCAAAATATTAGCACTGTTCTCCACATGTCTGCAAATAACACGTAAGTGATAAAATGTACTTTTAAAAATAGTCCCTTATAGCAGAACAAAATGATACTTCTAGTGAGAACTATCACTCCTAATCAGGAAATTGGCTTGCTATTAGTGAGCACATTTAGGGAACAATTTATTCATAACTATCACAAAACATAGTTTTGCAGAACTTGTGTGCACAAATCTTGTTATGCATTGAAGTTAATTGCATTTAGGCAACTCTAGGTTGTTGCAGGACTAAGCAGAAGGGGAAAGGTGATAAGAAGTCAGGGAGTCCAAGGGAGCTCGGTGTATTAATGAGTGCTGCATGGCCAGTAAATGCTGCTGCCCAGTTATCCATGTAGTTGTGAAGCACGTAATTAAGGCTTTGTTTGCATGCTGAGAATAACGTGTGTGTCCCTGTTCCACCTGCGACTCTTTCATTTTGTTTATTTATTTATCACCATTTGCTCTTGAACAAAAATGAGCAGGCACAAGAAGCCGTAGAGATACTGTTCAGAGTGCAAAGCTATATTTGGTATTTACTGTAGTGGATAGTATTAGTAGATAACAGTTACACTTGTTTTTCATAAGTAACTTCAGTTCACTGGTATACTGAGGTACAGATAGCTGTTGATATCTGCACATCTTCCAAGGTCTTGCGGGACCTGCACTTCATTTTTAATGTGCTGGCCGCATGTACCAGTCCACATAGAGTGTCTGGAATCTTTCTAAAGTCACCCGAAAACTTTGCCAATAATGCTGCTTGTCAGACAAGAGGGGTATTTGGGTTTTGTTCAGAAAAGTGAGTGCTGTGGGGAATTCTCCAGCTGTGGGTTGAGGAGGGTTGGTCACTGCCATCTGTTGGCCTGGTAAAGCCTGTGCTTCTCTCTGGTCGCTCTCTGCAATCCCATGCCTGCGTGCTGCACAGAACAGACTGAAGCACCCTGGCCGAGAAAGACCGATCTTTTTAAGAAAGTAATTTCGAGAATCTGATTTGGTCATCGTTAATGTGCGCTTACTCTGAATACTCAACCACACCAAATTATACAGACTTCTGAATTATAGCCCCTGAGCAAAAGGAAAGCTCAGCTATTACCATTTCCAACATTTGCCATCCCTTAACCGTAACACGCAGAGTTTCCTTAAAACCTGCTTAATTAGGAAGACAGTTACTTCTCAATATGTCAAAAACTTTCAGACAGTAAAAGGGAAAAATCATGCTCTTATATTTATTCAGACTAAGAAATTGGTTTTTTAGAAGTTCACAGTCTTTTTGGGTAGATACTGGTTTAGCACCCAAATCAAAGTATTTCACCCAAATCAAAGTATTTCCAGCTGCTTTGCTCACTGATATGGAGTGGCAATTTAGGTGACAATTTAAATGAACTGGTGCCACCTAGTGGCGATAGAAAGTCTTAGTCAAAGCTCAATGGGTAGTTGGGTAATAAAATGTTTGTCATGCTGCATTTTCGTAGGCAGTTTGGCTTAGTCAGCGAAGAAGATTTTATAGTCCAAATACACGTTTGGGTTATTACAAATGAGAATCATTGACACGAAAAGAAATCACACTTGCTGTACTGATTGCCTTCACAATAATGATCTTTACTATAAAAATGAGATTTAATTAGAAGCAGGGAGAGCCATTTCATTCATATTTTAAAGTACCCAGTAAGTGAATCTTGTTTTGAGTGTAGCAACTATGTGTTATCATACCTGCTCTGGTATCATCCTGCTAAGGCCTTATCCATGGATAGAAAGTTGTATTCATTTCACTAGAAAGGTATCTTTGAGCCTATACAAACTTTCTGCCTCCTACTCACCTCTCATTGTGGATACAGCTATATTATTATAAAAGTGCTTACACCAGCATAGACATCCTCTAACAGGGGGATGGATAGCACATTTAGATTAACTAAACCGTGTATACCTGAAAAGCTTAACCAATATTAATTAAACCCTAGCTGAAAAAATCTGTGGATATGAAAACAGGACAAGTGCACACCATTTTAGGATAAGAATATAAAATGACAGCCTGCCCAGTAGTTTACTAGTATGCCTACCACGAGGTATCACACAGTGTGTGCTGTTTTTAGCAGGTTCCTCTAGTGGACTCTTTTCTTATATTCCTTTTTAACGGGGAGAGCAAATCCATAGTCATTTTATTCATTCGCTGCTTTTTGTAAGAATACCATGACTAATCCTCTAGCCTATACACTAGTCATATACAGACAAAGCTCCCTTTGTCAGAAAAAGACCTGCAGAATTAAACTTGCTATTTTTAAAGCATAGGGCAGAAAATACTCTGGATTTAAATGCTAGTTAAATAAAAAGGAAATTTTCTTGTATTATTAGCTAGAGCATGGTACATGTAATGATATGCACCTCCTGCACCATTTCTAGACAGCCTCACTTGACTTTAAGAGAAAAATTCCAACCTCTCTGCTAGAACATCCTGTTAAAAGGCAAGCAGAGTGTGCTGCATGCCACAAATGTACAATTGGCAAAAGTAAAAAAAAAAAAAAAAAAAAAAAAAAGAAAAAAGTTTGAAGTGTCCTAAGGGCTACACAATATTCCCAAGTTACTAATTTGAGCTGAAAAGGTACCTGTGAAACATCAAATAGCGATTCAGCCAGAAATGTTAATAAAAAAAAGCTGTTGTTAAGCTATTTAATCAGACTGCAACAATGAAGAGTATCATTCCACGTGTACATATATATTAGTTAACTAAGCCAGCAGAAAGGATATATCAGCTGTTATCATTCATCTTAAAGATTAGCAGCTATGAGAAGAGAAGTAGAGCCAGTTCAAAACTTGGTTGGATTTGGTCTCTCTGTATCACTCCCAACTCACAGCTCCAGAGCTTTATTCCCAGCAGAGGAGTGATGCACTCATCTTTCAATGCAGTTCCTGAACACGAGCATCTGACCCTTTCTGATCCTTCCTTTTGTTCTGGAAGCACAAAGGAGAGGAAATGCCTTTATATCCCCCATCTGAGGAGTCCTCTGTGACATGGCCAAAGCTATATGTTTACCAGCTCTTCTGTACTGCTGGATGGCTTCTTGTGGGTTATAAGAATTTGGTGCACATTAGTTCTGCTTGCCCACTCCAAAGTATGACATTTCATATGCTGAGACCCAGGATCAGGGACACGCAACTACTTCTCTGGTCTCAGAGAGAGTTTGCTTTCTGAGTTCTTCAAAACTTGTTGGGCTTGTCCAGTATTGGCGGAGCGTCCTGCACTTCCTACATGTTTCCGCCTTGTTGTTCAGGGCTAATCAAGTCAAGCAGGTGATTTATACAAGGTGTCACAGTCATTACAGTTCTGGCTGCTGGGTGGTATTGCCTTCAAGGAAGCACTTGTTCAAGCAGCAAGTTAAAGTGCATTAAAAGTCCTGAGGTTATCATTTTGAAAGGCCTTTCCCAAAGTGCTTGTATTGCATTTCTCTTGAGCTGCTGATGAGGAAAAGCAATGCACGATTTTTTTCCTCATCCGAAAACCAGGGAGATCTGCTGAAGCTGTATGTTTCCATGGGCTGAATTTATATTCCCTCTTATGTAACAGCAGCTGCCCAAACTCTAGAGCTCGCTGGGCTACTTGTGGAAGGAAAGAAAATAGGGCTAACATGCTTCACTGGTTGGCTTGGAGCTGCAGCTGTGCCAATATGACTTTGCATAATTGTGACTAGAGGAAAGATTTCACTGTTTCAGTAAGGGTTGTGCTGCAGGACACCCCACAAGGCTTGGGTTCAGAGAGTCTCATCACACTTTTTGGTGCACAGTTGAGATAGTCCCAGAGCAGTGCAGTATCTTCTAGATGCCATCTCATGAATACTTTTTGTTTCTATTGAAGAGATTATTTGGGGGATAAAGTAGACAAAAAGTACCTGTGTACCCTTTGAAACTGAATTTCTATCATTCCTAAGTATTTCAGAACTTTACTTCCAGTGTTCTGGAAACTGCCTCTGAAGATACAGCATCTCAGTCCCTTTCCTAGGTGGTCAGTATATTTTTGTCATTTTCTCCCACTCTTTTGGACCCCCTGGCCAAGAATTGTTAACCAGAGGCTTCCATAAAATCAGCGCAGTTTGATGATTTGTACCCATTAATGATTTGTCTATCCACATGTGAATTAACTGATTCTGCTGAGGTCTAAGAATATATTTTTGGAAGGCAAACTAATGTCATTTTTAAAATATAAATATACTTAGCTTAGGAGGAAAGAGAATAGCCAGGAAGTTGTCCAGTGCAACTGTAATCTCTTTTTAGGAATAATACTGAATAGCTCGTAGTAATTAGGAATCCCCCCCCCCCAAAAAAAAAAAAAAAAAAACACCTAAGAAGCCTTGGTATGTGCTTGGAAGCAATACAGGCTATACAAAATCCACAGACTAAAATCACTGTGGCCTCAGTAAGTATAATTCCATCTGATTTTTTTTTTTTTTTTTGACACCTCAGCCTTGGGGCTGGCTGGTCGGTGCAGCCCCTGGCCTAGGTCAGAAGCAGCTCATGGGCCCCTGTGCCTTATCCTGAGAGCAGCTGGCCTCATGGCGCTGATCCACAGGACTGAGCACCATTGCCCTTCCCGCCCTGGGTGCCACCACGCTCATCCCAGAATGATCCCGAGTGTTAGTCCCCTATGTGGGGTTTGCTGTAAGTCCACATATTAAAACCACTTCTGTGTCACCCACCTGGGCAGATCACTTCATTATGGTTTAATGGTCTGCATCGGCTGGATCAGATGCTTCCCCTGCAAAATGCTGTTTCCCCGTGATAGAGCTCCTGCTGTATCCAGTAATTCAAGCCTCAGCATTTCTCAAGCTCTCTTTCTCCTTACCTGAAAACTGCGGCTTTGTTGGAGGGCAACTTATGCCACTGAAAGCTTCAGTTATTAGAAGAGAAAAAATTGATATACTCAGATATTTGCAAAATAGCCCCTCTGGTGTTTGGTAAGTACAGTAAACACTTGCTTCTTATTGGAGCTCAGCAACCTTCTTTTGATGTCTGAATTTCTGGTTTTGAGTGACACTCTGCTAGGAAGATGAGGTCATTCATTGATAACCTTAGACCTTTTTTCTACTTTTTTCTTTTTTTTTTCTTTTTTGTTTTACTTAAAGAAAAGAGAATAAACTGCAGAAAAAAGGTTCTGTAATTCCCTGTTCTTGAAAGGATTCTCTCACAGTCCACAGACAGGAGACAGCAGGTTATAAATTTCTGCCACCTATGCCATATTGTGGTGCACACTCCTGCAAGAGCCATCACCCAGCCAAGGAGCTCTGGAGTGGGCTGGGTTTGTGCTCGGATGGGTTTCGTGAGCTCCGTGGTATTCCTCAGACAGAAGGATCAAGGCAGAGGGGTGGTATTTGAACTATATGTCTCAAGCGTGGTAGGGAATTAGGTCATTTTCTCCCTCCCTGGACCATCACAGAGCAGACAGACTGTCCCATAGTAGCCGGTCCATGATGTCTGGTTTTTCAGGCTTATTAAAATAATTTCTATTTACTCTTGTTTCCTCAAAGTAATAAAAGTGAAGTCATTCTGTAACACCCACAAGAAAAACAAGTTTTTTTAATTTGAATTTCTCTATGACCTAGATATGGAGAGAGATTATGGCGGGGATGAGGGGGAGAATAGATTAAAGAGAAATCCTTAGGACTTCCAGTGTTACATGGAAGCATGTAAATTTAACATGTGCAGGATAAGATTTGTGCATGACCCAGTCCAGTTAATTCTCTCAGATCAAATGCTCTGAAATATTTGCAGTACCTTTTTATGCTTTAGCAGTGTGTGTTTTATTTGGCCTGCATATTTACTCAAGCAATAACCTCCGGAATGAGATAAGCTTTGTTTGATCCCTTTCTTACTCTCTGATTCTCACCTACATGTCTCTTGCAATCATTATGCCATAGTCATCTGGAAAAAAAATGTATTTAACTTACCTGTTCGTTGCTAAACAGAAAAATTCTGTTTGTGTGCTACAGCAACAGTCACCTATTGCTTACTCCGCTGATGAATCAGCATCTTTTAATCCTTATGTGCTCCAAAGGACGAGAACGCTCATGGGAGCTGATACAGGTAGGCAGAGTAATTTATATCATGAAAAAAAAAATGTTTCTGCTAGAGGTCTCTGCTCCACCTGTATTTCTTTGTTTTCCTGCATATATTCCATGCCATTTCATGTATTGGTATAGCTGGTATCATAGCTAAAGCCTGGTAGCAGAGTTTGCCAGATGTCAGCATCTGTTGCAAAAGTGATTTAACAGAAATCCCTTTTTCCATGTTGAAGTGGAAGACTGTTACCTCCTTGACTCTAAAAGCTGCATCCTCCCAATTGATAAAAAAGACTTGTGCCCCACTGAATCCACAGTGCAAAGCTGGTACCTAGGCTCTCTGTAAGATGCAATGAAAAGATGAGTGCCTAAAACTGAAGTACACCTGGCACAGCGGTCTGAATAAAGAATTGCCTGAGGTAGCAAATAGGAAATACTAAGGTAAAGGGCAGCTCTTAAACTCTCCTTCTGACAAGGACCCATGTGCCTAATACAGCTACTCCACATAACATAGGAAGAGATGTCTTCTGGTTTCCCTTTTATCCAGTTGCTCCATAGTTATAGCACTTCCTCAGGTGGAGGTCACGCTTTTTTGGGATGTTTTAAAGTGCTTGTGGTTGGACTGCTTGTGGGTTCTTGTAATACTCTCAGTAAAGCAAACACAAAGATGTGATTGATGATCGTGAGCATGGAAAGAGTGAATATAGTACCTGTGGCAGCAGAATATTCTCATAACCTGTAATTTGTTCGTTGTTTGAACTGCAGCTGATCAGAGAGAGGCCTTACCCATGGACACTGAGGTCTATGAAAGTCCATATGCTGATCCAGATGAAATGAGGCCCAAAAATGTCACTCTTGACAGGGATTTGTTAACCCTGGAGGATGGGGAACTTGGCTCTGGCAACTTTGGTACAGTAAAGAAAGGGTTCTATAAGATGAAAAAGTAAGTGTTCCCTTCTGTTTTTATGGCGTTTGATGTACAAAAGCTTTAGCTTGTATTTTTTGGAGCGGAAATAATGTTTGCATGTCATTTGGTGTGTCAGACTGTACCTACAGGAATTTGGGCTAAAATTCACCAGCTTCTCTTCCCTTACACACTCATTTTCCTTTTGAATTGAGGCACCTCCTTGCCTATAGCAGAGTCGCCTCCCAGCCATTTTTTCGTCTGTAAATTGGGGAAATGCCCCTTACAACTATTTACTCTCCTGGCAAGGATTGTGTAGCGGGGAGCCCTCTGCTTTCCTCCATAATTTGGTTGGGCAGTCATGCTACTTGGCATTTCTAGTCTACACAGCCTCTCTACAAGAACCAGAGAGCTATGGACAGCTTACTTGTAACTAAGGGATTTTTTTCCCTTAAATAACTATGATAAATACCTGTTTCTTGAGGCTGGAATGTCAATTTTCAAGAAAACAGAGCATGTTGTGGCCTGTCACTGTAGAACTGCTGTCAGAACGGACCCTGTTTAAACTGGCAGAAATGGGAGCACCTGACAATTCGTGCATTTGCATAACCAAATGCTGTCAGTATGTTGTTTAAGCCCCTGGACTGATCGCACATGAGCTTTCACTGTTAAAAGCTAGAGGTACTTTTTTAACCACAGGCTTTTAGAGCCAGGGAGGATTTTTCTTTTTGCTGTACAGGCTGAGGGGCTTCAAGTGGTTCTGGTGCGGGCTTGTGTATTTGCTAACCTTGTTTCACACTGGTAGTTCACAGTTGAGCTCTGTCGGTCTCATCAGCGACTTTCTCACGCAGTTGTGTGAGCAGGTTACAGCAGCAGGCTCAGTTGCCCAGTAGGTCAGAGCACTGCCTTGGGACCATGCAATGCTGCGTTTTCTAGGCTCACCCCCAAAACGCCCCACTGCTTAGCAAGGCTCTTAGGGTTTTTCTTCTGGGGATTCTTTCAACAGTCAGACACTTTTTAGGGAGCTTTTTCATTATTCCTGGTCTTTTTATTAGTTGAGAATAGCCAGAAGGGGCGAGAAAATTTTGTCCAATACATCTGGGTTGAGGCTTGTTAAGACCTTAATGACAGCTTATATTTCTGTGAAGTTTCTCCCATTCTCCCTCTTTTGCTTAGCTGTCTTCTGACAGAGAGATTCCTGTTACAGTTGGGTTTTTTTTCCCCTCCGAATGTTCAGTTCTGTCTTTTCTCAGAATTTGAAGATTGTATGCATTTGCATGCAGATTTTTCTGCAACTAATCCCAGAACTGGATTCTCCTTTGTAGGGGTGCCAAGCCAGTGGCTGTAAAAATTCTTAAGAACGAGAGTAATGATCCAGCCATAAAGGATGAACTATTGAGAGAAGCGAATGTAATGCAGCAACTGGATAACCCATATATTGTCCGAATGATAGGCATATGTGAAGCTGAGGCCTGGATGTTAGTAATGGAAATGGCTGAACTTGGGCCCTTGAACAAATTTTTGCAAAAAAACAGGTATATAAGCTTCAATTTCATTTTTTAGAGTTTATCTAAAGAGAAAAAATGAGACAGGTCCTTTTTTAGTCTTAAATTAAGTGTAATTTTAAATTGCAATGCTGTTATTGTAATAATTCTTTACAATATTTACTCTTATCTGGGGCATGATTATCTTGCGCGTGTCTACCAACTATCAAATATTTATGGTAAAATAGAGCATTCTGAATAGAGGAAAAATTTCCAGATGTCTTTCAATAGCTCTTTGCTGATATGATCACACTTTGTCTTGCTTAGGACATTCTTCTGCTGCCAGTTCTAATTAAAACTTAGCTAAAAATAAATGGACCAGGTTGCTATTATGATGTGGGGAAGGTCATAGTGCAGATTTGTATTGTAGCTCCATGAAAAATCATGAAAATGAACTACTGACCTCTTAAAAGATTCAATTATGATTTTCAGACATGTCACAGAAAAGAATATAACAGAGCTGGTACATCAGGTTTCCATGGGGATGAAATACCTGGAGGAGAATAACTTTGTACACAGGGATCTGGCTGCAAGAAATGTACTATTAGTCACCCAACATTATGCCAAAATCAGTGACTTTGGACTTTCTAAAGCTCTTAGTGCTGATGAAAGTTATTACAAGGTAAGTTTTGCACAGAATATCAAATCTGAATAGCAGTATAGCTTAAGATTATTTTCAGTTGAAGTGCTGCTGTTTTCAAAAGTTGAAAATTAGAAACACTATAATAGATATATCATGTATTTTTTTAGCCTGCTAGCAGCTCACTGAAACAGATTTTCAAAACGCATCATCAACATAAAGAGATGGGTAGGAGGAAGAGGCCGGTTCCTTCTTTATTTATTTCCTTTTTGATGAACTTGTAATTAGAAGGTTGAAATTTATTGTGGAAATTGGGTACTTCCTCGTATAAAAGGAGGAAAATGTCTTTGTTGCAGGTAGGAACTTTTCAGCACGTATGTTTTTCACCATCTCCAAGCAAAATTCAGGCCAGCACACTGTATTATTGACTAACAGAACTGCATTTTGGGAATGTGCTGAAAAAGTACACTTGGTAAATAATCACTCGAGCTATGCAGAGTTCATTTAGCTTGGCTTTACATTAATTTGACCTCTCTACAGCTAAAGGGACTGAAATAACTGCCATGTTTAATAAGGTAAAACCATCCTTGGGAGATGCAGGCTCTTATCATGTCTGCATCTTTTATTCTGACATACTGCTCCTGCAGTTCAAATTATTCCTTTCTTCTGCCTTTTCCCTTTCATCAGCCCTTTAAAGCCAATAAGCCAAGCCATGAAATGGAGCAGAGGAGGAACAAGCAAATACTCCTTTCCGATAGCCTTCCTATGGGAACAGTAGCTGCTGCCAGAAAAAGCAGTAACATCTTAAATCACTGCACCTAGCCTAACCAGAGCTGCTTGTTAGAGGTCTGAGATTTAGTATTAAAGGCCTGTTCCCTTTACAAGGCTGTGAAACGCTGTGGGACTGCTTCACTAGGACGAGCACTGCACTCTGATATCTTGACACTTGTGTTGTCGTAATAGAGTGTAACGGCAGAATTTAATCAAATTGCCGTTTGCCACAAGGCAGTCATTGCACTTTGAAATGAAGCATCGACTTCAAGTAAATATGAGCCTCAACATAGCTGGGTATCTATCTCTTGTCCTCTTGTGGAGAGGCTAGATGAAAAATCTTACTTTTAAAGAGCAACTTACAATTGAATGCCGCTACAGGCATAACTCCAGGTCATTTAGTTAAGCTTTGCTGTGGCATAACGTTCAGTTCACTGTTTCATTTAGAAAGTGGAAGATTATGAACAGTTTAGTAACAGTTTTGAAGATGCTTCTGCATGTTATCCCTTAATGCCAACTACATCAGACAGAAATGTTGTGCTACTTAGTGCAAATGTGTGCAGGCATTTTGACTCCTTTCTGTTACATTTTCCAAGTTAACTTGGTCTACATGAATTCTGATGTTGTTTACTGCTTACTGCTGTGTCTCTAGCCTGTTTTTTTTCTTTTCTATTATGGCTTACTTTAGGCACAAAGTCATGGAAAATGGCCAGTGAAGTGGTATGCTCCAGAATGCATGAATTTTTACAAATTTTCTAGCAAAAGTGATGTCTGGAGCTTTGGGGTTTTAATGTGGGAAGCTTTTTCTTACGGACAGAAGCCATATAAGGTGAGTAGCTCTAGCTGCCAATTTTTTTGTCTGTCAAAATTCAGAACATATGTGAACTTATCCTACCTGGAAGTGTGGTCACAGCTCAAAGCAGGCCTTAGCTACCCATCTGTGACAATGAATGAGTCAAAGGATAGCCCCAAAATTGGCTCTGGGCCTCTGTTTGTTTTATGCTGGCATGTATACTGTAATCATTTGTAACTCAGAAAACTTATCACCCAACTCCAGGGAATGAAAGGTGGCGAAGTTGCACAGATGATTGAAAGAGGAGAACGAATGGAGCGTCCCGAAGTCTGTCCAACTGAAGTCTACGATTTAATGAAATTGTGTTGGACATATAAGTGAGTGTGATGTGATAATCTCTCTCTTAATGGCATTTCATTTTAATCTACTTAATAGCCAGAAAGGAAGCAAGAAAGGTATTTCATAACATATCCTTTCAGCTGGTGTTTAGCTTACAAATAACCTCCAAACTAAGGATTCAGTTGTACTTTCAAATGAAAATGATTTGAGGTAATTGTGGTGTACACAAGAAGCTGATTTTGCACATCTGGTCCATTTTTTGACGGAACACTTAAATACAAAAAACAGGGTATTGTCAAAAACAGTCTTTCCTCAGAGATATCAGTCTGATATACTTGGAGAATAACATTTGAAATGAAGTGAACGTTTTTCTTTCTGTTTGGGATTGTATTTTGTTTCATTTTCTTTTCCAAAGCCTTTTCTTTACTGAAAAGTAAAAGAAAGTCGTATTATTCCAAAATGTTCCTTCTGTTCCTCAATTCTTAATAGTTTTGACCTTCTTTTTTTCCTCTCTTGTTTCAAAATATCCTCAACTTGGATTTTGTCTTTTCAAATCTTACTTAGCACTTAAGAAACTTTTTTTTCAGCTCAATAACTTTCCACAAGTTTGTTATGAAAAGTAGAGCAGAAGAAGATGAACTAAAACCTATCTAATCTTTTCTAATTGGTATATTGAAAAAAGCATGAAAAAATTTGGTTTATAATTTATCATTTTTAACTATTCTGTCGAAGTCACTTTTTACCTGTCGGAAAGTTTTCAGATAGCACCCAAATCCCACTGTGACATGACTTTCTCTTCCAGGTCAGAGGATATGTGTGTCAAACAAAGGTCTTTGGATTCCACTTCAGGAGCTGTAGTATTTCACTTTTAGATACCTTGCTTCTTTATCAGTTTATTATACCTAGTACTTGAGAAAGAGCATGGAGCCATAAAATAATTTCTGCCTTTCTGTTTGACTCAAAGAATGACGTAACAGTTGTAGAGTGAATCAGGATCACTTTTATTAGGCTCAGTTATGTAGTCTTAAATAACGGCATTTAATAACTATATCATAAAAGAATGTTGCTGTCTATTTATTTGTATTAAAATGTCCTTGATAGAGGAAATAAAAATGAAAAAAAAAAGAAAATGCAATAAGACTGCTCAAGTCAGGCAGTCAATATGTTACATACTTTTGCCAGGACTTGTTCTCAGTTTAGTCATATTCTTCCAAATCAACAAAGATCTGCAGACACAGAGGAAAGCAAGATATTATGGCCACACATCAAAAGACTCCTCTTAATGGTGCTAAGCCACTCCATATGATTGTAGTGCCTGTTTTAAGGCAGACATTACACTGTGAATGTTCTCTTCTCTAGATTATTACTGAAGTAAATGAGGTAGAAAATAAAAGGGAGCTGATTTAGCATTTCTTTCACGTAATGCGTTCACGGACCATAATCCACAAAGTAACAGGCATGCAGGTAAGTTCCACTGACTGGGTGCTCTGCAGCGACATTTGCCACTTGGTATTCATTTTGCAGCAACATTTTGGTAGCCTTAAAGGTATTGTGAGCAGCTTTATGTGAGCCATGACTGAGGTAAAGTCTGAAGTGTTACAAGGCCCTCAAGCCTTTTACAACGTTCTCCTTCCCACACAGTGATATTTGTCGTCTTTTCACAGCATTGATGACCGACCAGGATTTGTCGCAGTAGAGCTGAGATTACGTGACTACTATTACGACATTTCCCACTAACAGCACAAAGAAAAGCAGCTTCGTCTGTCTTCAGCAAGCACCTTCTGAGGAGCTACAGCCGTCCATGTGTTCAGTTTCCGAAACCGAGTGACTTTGATTTTTGTACTGCCACTTTCACCCCGTAAAGCTTTAAGCTAAGCCCTGTGTGTGGAATTGCCTTTGCTTGCTTTCTGTGCAATATCCAGCCCCAAAACAGGGTGTCAAAGGTGGAGGGGCCACAAAGCGTGCAGAACGGACAGCAGCACAGATGCTTAGACTTCTGCTACGTTCTACTTTATTTACATCTTAGTGACATATTTTGCTGTGGTGTAAAACCTATTTAATATCTTTCAGCTCTCTTCCTCTCTTGTATTTGAATGTAGATTGGGATTTAGAGTCTTGTTATTAATTTTCTTAGCCCTTGAATACGTTGAGTTGTTCCAGCCTTCCCCTCCCCATGGAGGAACATTATAAACATTTCTCACTGTGTAAGAAATTCACTGTGAAAGTCTGTCAGTCACTTTGACTGACAGCATGTTTGATTTTTACCCCCAAGTCCCTTTAAAAGCAAATCCTATTCTTTTCAGTAGTAATGTGAGCCGAGAGCAACTGGGAGATCTGAATTTCTAACGTTTGGAAAGAGAAAAGGAATCATCAGCTCCTTTAAGTGATACCAGCTTCTCTCTTTCCTCACGCCACGTGGAAGCCCAGCTGTCCCCCAGGGCAGTATTTTCTTCCTGGTGAAACCTAGGAACTCAGGGACATGTTCTTGTCTGGGGGCAAGACATATCAGCACCTAAGGAAATGATTTGGGGTTTTAACATAAAGTCCATGACTGTGTTTCCTAAAAAGCCAGCTGTACGTTGAAAGGTAAAGAGTAGCACCTTTCTCTCTCTGTCCTGTTTCAGCTCTCTCCAGAGATCTTTTCCATGCATCTCTTTGGGGTATACCAAAGCCCCTTGTGCAGCAAGGTGAGCAGCAGACACTTTTTTTAATCTTTCTTTGAAAGCATTTGAGATTCACCACAGCTCATCACCTCAAAGCTAAATTTCACCCCTAGCTCAAACATTTTTAAACTGGCTTATGTTTACTTTTGTCCTCTCCTAAATGTATTTGCCTGTTAATAATCCTTCATCTTGCGTTAGGCTGCAAACCCCATAAGAAAAGGTCTTTGTCTTACTCCTTTTTTTAATGCACCATGCAGTGTCTCCAGTACTGTATAAGTATAGCAATAACAACAACAAATAATGTAGTCAACCTTTGTTCCTGTTTGTACCTTTATGCTTTCTTTGTCCTGTCTCATTTTAAATATTCTAGATGTCAAAATTTCTATCACTTGTTTCCCACAAACAGTCACTTTACTGGCATTTACATATATCTCAGGAATCTACACATGTTTCATCTACTGGATATAAGTTTCAGATGAATATGAAAAATAAGATTTAGAGATAGATATATTTATTGTATACAGCTGTTTAGAGTATCTGTGTTTAATTGTGGTATTATCAGGGTATTCTTAGAGATGCAGTGGTATTTTTCTCTCTAGGGAAAGAAATTGAAGAAACTGTTGGTGATTAGAGTGCAAAAGTGTTAATTTGCATTCTATGATAAACAACTATAAACAAATGTAGGATTCAATGTAAAATAATTAGTCTCTTTTTAATAATTATAGGTTCTGCTCTTCCAGAAATACCTGGTCATTTTTGGTAGTTTAATTTTTGAGTGTCCAAATACTCCAAGTCCAACTACCAAAATACTTCAGAAAGCATATGCTACTGAGATACTCAGTAAAATGAACCATGTTTCAGATGTGACCTGATCCAAATGTGATTTATAATGAAGCTGATTGATTGATTTTTTTTAAGAAACATTTTTCTACAAGAAGAGATGTCTAGAAGTTCCCTATAGCTGTGCATATGTGGTTTTTAGCATTATCCCTTTTGCAGAGAAATTGTCAGCGCTTGTACAGTCAGTGCATTTATGGGGAGACCAATTATAAATCAGTTGCACAAATCCCCACCAGCCAGCAAGTGACAGCACTCAATTTCCCTGTGATATATATATATCTTAAAGCGTTACCTAATGCAACAATACTGGAGGAATATTTCTTCCCCTTACTTCTGAGTGAATGCCCCGATTGGTGTTACTTGACTATTTTTAATTTCACTATATTGTAATAAAAGTTTACAATTCGTAGGAGTATTTTGAAGTATTGTGAAATAACTGGATTAGATTTTTAAGCTGAGATTAAAGACATTGTTTTATAAAATATGTTGATATAACAAGAATCCTTTGAATATCTGTGTATGTGCTTTCTATCAAATGCTTAACGCAGAGAAGAGAGTGTGTATATACCAAATTACTGTGAGTGTTCATCTTGTGGAAAGACTGAGATTCCCTTATTGACACCGAACCGTACCTGACATGACAGATGAGCCCGCTGAAATCAACTATGTAGGTTTTAAAGTCGTGTTATACCACCATGGAGCCTCCCTTAAAAGTGCAGGCAAGTGTTCTAGGTTTTCTGAAAGGAGAGAGGACTTCTTTCATCTGACTCCCTTTGCAAGCTCCAGTCCTCAGCAAAACGAAGACAGGATGTGACGGAATGCAAGTATGAATAATAATAACAAAAAGCCTGGAAGACAGACAGCTCCTCAAGATACTTCACTTCAGAAGGATCGCTGGGTGATTTACATACACTCCTATGGTTGTTTTCTTGAGTAACAAATCTGGCCTAAGTTTTCCTCCCTCCCACTTGTGGGACTGCACCATCAGCAGGGTCACTGATAGAAGCTGGCGCTCAGAGTAACCCTTCAAATAAAGGGGCTCTTGTCTGTTTGGTTGTGTGTGGCTTGGGGGGGGGGGTTGTTTTTGTTTTTTAACTGACTCATATCAGAAATGCTGTTTGGCAGCGCAGTTGGTTGTGGCAGTGGCGCTAAGGGGCAGCACGCAGGAGCGTGGAGGAAGGGGAGCTGGTGTGAGCGGCTGGGGGAAGGAGCAGCAGGCGCGAGGGTGTTAAAAGAGCTTTTCAGTGAAAGGAAAACAGTGTAGTTACAGCTTCGGCTAGGGCTCAGATCTACAAAATCGTGGCTCCTCTGGAGCACTGGAGGCCACATACCTTTTCCTTTAACGTCCCACCCAAACTGCACTAAAACTCCTGCCCCCAGTCTCCCCCTGCTTCGAACACTAGGCAAAGAGGGGATTTGTAATCAGAGAAACAAAAAACCCCATACTTTTTACATTTGAAATAATTGCAGTCAGAACTGGAGGTTTGATAGAGTGAACATGTGGGAACGGCCGGGTGGGTCTGATTTTGTGCGAAGGCAGCTGTATGGCCTGGCCCTGCCAGGAGGTGGCGAGACCTGAACACGTTTCGGCTCACGCATTTGTCTCTAAACGCTTCATTTTCTGGCACTCTCTGCTTCATTCTGGTTATTCCTACGTATATGCCGTACAAAGTAACTTGTTAATTTATTCACTGTTTGCTGTGAAGCAAGTTCCATGTGAATATAAATCATGATATTAGTTGCAAATGATTAGCAAGTATTTCTGGGACGCTTTGTCCCCGTTTTCTTTAACTGGTATCAGGAACAGGGAATTCCAGAGAGAACAACACCGAACATGTCCCACACGCACATACAAGGGGGTGGGTGCTGCTCCTGATTGAGAGAGATGCCTTCTCCAGGGCTGAAATGAGCCCAGCTCGGGGATGAAACATGGCATCTTTAAAAGTCATGTGAGAATATTGCACAAGTTTTGGAATGGAAAAGGACCATGACTGTGCTGAATGGTGCAGGGGAACATTAAGCTGGCAAATATAATTACCAGCCCTAAGTGCAGTCAGGACAGAAAGCCTCTAACTCATGCAGGAGAAGAAAAAACAGAAAAACTTCCAAGCATATAATGCTTGACAGCTACAGTGAAGAAACCCCAAACCAGAGGCAAAGCAATCCCAGATTCAGATGGAAAAAGGCCACTTCAAGGGTCAACATCACTGATTCCCCAAGTACTACACCACATGGTGCAATGTGGATGCAAGCGAGCCCAGGACACGATCGTGTCTCAGTCCCTGTTTCCCTGCCGGTGGGCCCAGGGATGGTTGTAAGGCTGCTGTGCAATGTTCAACAGCCAAATGCCTCCTCCTCCTCCTCCTCCCCCTCCTGCTGTAACTATGGGGAGCTGGTGCTGAGCCTGCAACACCTGCACTGTCACAGCCAGATAGCCTGTGACATTATCATAAGGTTTGCAGCCAAATTTGGCACTGGAAAAGGAAGGAAGGAATGATCGGAAAGGCGAGGTGTGCAGGGAAAGGAATTATCTTCTATTAGCCTGACTAATACTGCTGGAAAAAGAGAGACAAGCTTGCACACCTTTCTTCAGGTGACACATCACTGAAAGAGTTGCTTCGCTCATACCCGACTAAAACAACATCCCTCCAGCCACCTAGAGCTCTCTGAAGCCAGGCTAGTACCGTGCATTGCTCACCAAATGAGTACTTTTCTCTGTTGTCATATATGTGCTAATTGAGGTGAATACCCACACAGCTCCTTGGCATATAATTAACTCTGCACTGAGTGTCCACACAGCTACCCTGGGGCTGGGAGCCGTGCGCATTTCTTGATAACCAGAGAAGCAGAGGAAACAAGAGGGAGCTGGAGAAAGCATTGCCTTGCTGGCTATTAAAATTCATAACGTTGAATTCAAATAGTGCCCTGATGCCCAACCTTGTATATAAGTACCTAGACCATTAACTCTCCACAGCTGTCCACCATCATAAATGCTTTACACTGGCAGGGTAGGGCACTGCAAGTCACATCTGGGCCTTGCATTACTCCAAAGGGCCAGCTCTTGGATGAAGCCCACTATTGTGCGGCAGCAGCTACAGCTTCCTCCTGGCGTACTCAGAGCTACAGCAGTTCAATAAGGTGCGTGCTGGGCTCCCCGTGCCTCTCGCCAGCTCAACTGTAACATTAGAAATACAAAATAGGTTTGCGAAGAATGGGTACACACACACACACACACACACACACACACACACACACACACACACACAGGCACTTTTCCCCCTCTAATCCTACCTGTGTTTGATATTACCCTCTCCTCCTGCCTCTATTCTTACTACATAGTGGTATCTTTAGATCTTGTTTTAATTTGTGTGCAGATTTCGTCAATGTTGTCAAGTGATTTCTATCAAACTGGTGTATCAGGTAACTTGTGCTCCAGTACCCCGGAGCAATGTGCAGCTGGCAAACAGTTACTAAAGCTGGTCTTGCATTGTATTTCTGAAAGACAGCAAGAAAACTGCACAGAAAAAAAAGGGTTAGAGAGATTATTATCAGGAGATAATATTAAATGGCAGTAATGTAATGTGGACACATATTAGGCTGCTCAGTGCCCAGCTGAGGCCTCTGGCAGCCACAGGGATGTAGCAACACCACAGCAAAAATCCCGGATGCTCCTGCCTTCCAACCCCAGTGCACCAGTGCACCAAGCAGTCTTTCCTTTGACAAATACATTGTTGGCCCTGTCATTGATATGTGCCTGTCTTTTTGCCTATTTTAAGAGCAGAGATCCACTAATGTTGCTGCTTCCCCAAGGGCATGTAGTAATCGGGTACTATTTTTAAATGGTTCGGTCAGCCATGACTTCCTTTTTATCTGTCCGTGCTGTGGATGCTGCAGGGAGCGAGCATGGCATTCTTCATCTTTTTGTGGTTTCTACTTATAAGGAATAGACAGGACAAACAGCGCTTCTTATTAGTGCCGGCGTACTAATGCGAGCTGGATTACAGGCTGAAGTGCAGCCTGAATCATGCCTCAGAAATGCACCCTCCAGTGTCACATTGTACCCGAGTTAATGCAAACCAGAACTCACAGTACACAAGCACGAGTACAAAGCTCTCAGTTTGTTCCCAAAGCTCCCACAGCTTCTTCTGTGCCAGCTATGAAAAAAAAGAAAAAAACCCAACAACCTAATAATCCGACATGTCCTGTGTGTGTTTGCAGAACTTCACGTAGGCTACTCCTTCAGTCATCTGATTTCAAGGAACATGAGGCCTTAAGGAAGAAATATGCTTCTGATTTGCGCAGATATTGAGGGCTGGTCCTCTGCTTCCCTGCCTCCAAAGCCTCCCGAGCTGGCTGAAGGGCAGCTGGAAGCACCGGCAGCAGGAGAGGCTGAGCTGAACCTGGGCACTGCTGGTACCTGCAGTGGGATGCTGGAGCTGAGGCCTGCCCCGCTCAGTGCCATGGCCGCCACTGCCGCATTTTGGGCACACAGCAGGGTCTTGCTTGTCTGCGGCCGCGGAGCGCGGGGAGCCTCGGCCGGCCGGCCGCCAGCCCCAGAGCCAGCGCTGCAGACTGGGGAGCTCCCGGCTGTGTACGGGCAAGGCGCGTTATGGCAGCAGAGTTACATGAGAACGCTCTGCTGTTGTGTCACCGCATGTGTTTGCTTTTCTGCTTTGGACAATGTCCTATTATCCCTTAATTTACATGTACTTTGCTTACACCGTGGTACAGGACCTAATGTACCAGGCAAGCACGGCTGAGGACAGCCACCTTGAGTACGTGCTACCTATTCTAAGGGCTGAGTCATAGAAAAACAATAATTAAAAAAAAAAACCCATAAAGCAGGCATAAGGCTTTTTAGTTTTTATGTGGGTTCCGGTCCTTTCCTCCCCACAGCCCTCTCCGGCCCGCCGTGCCGTGGGCCCTCGAGCAGCATGACGGACAGGAGGCAGCGCCGGTGTCACCCTCCCCTCGGGCCTTGCCAGCGCCTGGCTTCCCTGCGGCTCCCAAACGGGAGGGTGCCCCCAGAAACCAATGGCCTAAAACACAACCCAGGGCAGAAAACACGCACGCTGCATTCCCCCCCGCCCCAGACAAAAATAACCATTAAAAAAAAAAAAAAGAACCCCCCCCCCCAAAGTGCGGCGCGTTGGGCACACCACGCGCAGCCCCACTCGTGTCAAGCATTTACTGTCGGCTCTGCTGCCCCCCCTGGGCCTAGTGCGTCTTGTCGTAGGTGCCGGCGCCCTTGTAGGCGCCCACGTAGCCGCTGCCGTCGGCCGGCTCCTGGCGGCCCGCCAGCCCCTTCCCCTTGCCGCTCTCGTCGAAGCGCTCCTTGTGGCTGCCCGTGTACTTGCTGGTGTCCGTCAGCCGCTCCACCGCCCCGGCCGTGGTGGCTCTCTGCGGCCGCCGCACGAGGACGGGAGTTAGCCCAGGCGGCGGGGGGCTCAGCCCGGCCCTGAGCGGCGGCCGGTACCCACCGTGGCGCCCACGTTGCCCGGCTCCTTGCCCTCGATGAGGCCGTAGACGGCCTGCAGGGCCTCCTCGGGCGCCTTGCCCTTGAAGCGCGTGCCGCAGAGCTCCTTCATGGCCTGCTGGAACTGGGCGAAGGTGATGGTGCGGGCGCCCTTGGTCCTGCCCGGGGACGGGGCATGTCACGGGGCAGCCGGACCCCCGTGGCCACCCCCCGCCGTCCCCCCCAGCTCACTTGACTTTATTGAATACGATGTCGACGTCGGTGCCGGTCACGGCCTTGCCGTCGGCCACGCCGCACTCCTTGCACAGCTTGGAGAAGTTCTTCCCCGTCATGTCGCTGCCGCTGGCCGACGTGTCGCCGTAGGTCGCAAATTTGCGGAAAGCCTCCTCCACCCCCGACATCTCGCTGCTGCTGCTACCAGCACCGTGGGGGCAGCTGAGCGGCGATTAGTCTGTTAGCTGGAGAATTAATTAAAAAAAAAGAGCCCAAATTCGGCTGCCCAGGACCCACATCTCACCGGCTTCCTTACAAGCGGTGCCCAGCTTTCTGGGGCACCCACACCCCTCCCGCACTGCCCTGCCCTCCCAACACCCCTAAATGTCTGCGGGGGGTCGGCCGGGACCGCTGCGACCGGGTCTGGGGGGCGCTGAGGAAGCAAGGGCCGTGGCTCCGGCCGCCGTGACCTGAGCAGCCACATCAGGCCCGTTCCCAGCCACACTCACGCTCTGGTGATGTTTCCTACAGCCACCTCCGTTCACCCAGGGGCGCTGGTCTGCCCACGGTGGTTGGTTTCCTTTTTTCCAGGCTGATATTTAAGACAGCTCCTCGTCGGGCCGGCTCCTCCGCAGAGCGAAAGCTGGGCAGGCCAGTGGCGATTGTGCCCCGGCGCCCGCCTCACAGTCCTGACACAACTCGCCGCAGCGATGGGCAGCCAGGCGGCCCCCAAGGGGGCTACGTGTCACTTCCCTCTCATTGCGGGGGGAGGGGGGGGAAATCTGAATAACCCCTCAGCTGACATAAGGGTCACACACCCGAAATGTGGCCTGTCCTGGTACACGTGTTCATAACGCCAAGGG
Source organism: Dromaius novaehollandiae (assembly GCF_036370855.1). NCBI lineage: Eukaryota > Metazoa > Chordata > Aves > Casuariiformes > Dromaiidae > Dromaius > Dromaius novaehollandiae. Next base: position 34,372,772 of record NC_088132.1, read on the forward strand.
AAGGGAGGGCCATTCTCACACCTGGCAATGTGGCGGGGGGCACGGGCATAAGGGGATGAACTTAAAATAGCAGGAAATTGAAACTAGGGTGCCGGGGCCAGCTTGCACCCTGGCCATCTTGCCCGGTTGTAGGTGCACTATGAGCACGAACCAGCTCAATGGATTTTTTTTTTTTTTTTTTTTTCCCTCCTCTTTCCTTGTTGCAGGTGGCTTGTTTCAGGGTTGTCCTAGCAGGGCCACCAGCGGTACTGCTTGTGCAGGAATTAGTGAAAATACAGAGGCATGGAGATGTGACGCCTCCTCCTGCAGCCCGTGCGCTAAGCGCGCTGGAGGTCGGCATGGGAATGCGGAAGCGGGGGTTGCAGAAGGGTCTGGCTTGCTTCTGCTTCGAGCTGCGCAGCTTGCTGGACAGGATTTTCTTATGGTCGGGAAAAGTGTCTTTTTTGTGCAGTAAAGTATGTATTTGGAATTGCACCTTTTTTTAATCACAGTATACATATTTTGAATTAAAAAATAAAAGTATACCTAGTTTTAGGTAAGCCTAAAGACCCCGAAAGAAGGCAAGGCTCCACTGGAGTGAATAGCCAAATGCCCAGAGATCTCAAGGAGGTCAGGATTTCACCTCCTTTTTGCCCTGTAACTCAAGACCACTTCAAATCAGCTCTGCGACGCCGCCGGTTGATGTGTTTCCGCTCCTCACAGCCTGCGTGTGACAACGAACAAAGCAAAGCGCACGTCCCTTGCAGGTCTCAGGGCGAGACTCCCTGGCCGCAAAGACTGCAAAACCATAAACAAAACCTGCTCAAACTGGACAAGTTTCCAAAAACTGCAGGAATTGCCAAGGCCTCTGGGTCTGGGGGCTGGATGATCCCATCCAGCGCCCATCTCTCCCCCAGGGCAAAGCCTCCCCAGCTGTGCACCCCATGGGTGCAACGAGCACACCAGGAGCTTGCCAAAGCTCACCAAAGCAGAGGCCAATCTTATTTCCAGCTTTTTGTTCCCATGCTCGAGGGAAAAAAAATTTTTTAAAGTCATACACACATGACTACATACACACACATACGTCAGGGATTCTTATTACTCGATAAGTTGTATGAACAAAAAGGCAAATGGCCAGACTGCTGTCCCTCTGAAATTTCATGCCTGTCTGCCTTCTCTATACCCGTATTTCTGTAGCAGACCTCTGTTCCTTTTGTCATCTGCAAATTTTATTAACGGCAATTTTGCGTTTATTTTCAGCTCATCGATAAAACCATGACAAAGCATCGGGCCTGACACCAAAGGCTGCAGATTCCCGCTGCAGACCCCTCCGAGGACAAGTGCCTCCTGCCATCTGCCAGCCAGGCAGGGCTAGCTTCCTTTACCCTGGAGGACAGGGCTCTCAAGAGCCCCGTCCCCAGAACGAGCGCCCGTAACTGACCGATCACACCGCAAAGTTGTTTCAATATGTTCCAGACATACCGCGCCAGTGAAGTTAATACAGAGATCAATCTGAATCGCTGCGCCTATGGTCTCTGTGCTTCAAGTCTCGCATGGCCACATGCCAGATTCTTTCTGCTTTCAGTCGCAGGGCTTTCGACAAAGTCCAGCCAAGGGAGTGCAGAATTTGGTCCCAAGTAACTAGTTAAGTATTTGAGGCTGCTGCCAGCCTCTTATGAGCTCAGCTTAAAATTACATTTAGGGAGGTTTGAAGCATCTTAGATATAGACAGATGCTGAAGACACAGAGGAGAATCACCAAAAAAAAAAAAAAAAAAAAAAAAAAAAAAGAGAGAGAGAGAGAAGGAAAAAGCAGTGTCTTATTAAAATAACACGAACAACATGTATAAACAGACATATCCCCACGCCATTCCCCTGTTCCCAAAATAGATTAATCATTTTTTAAAAAAATTCTCAGATTACAAAGGGATATGTTAACTTGCTTAAATCTTCAGCTGTAGGGAGGTGATTTATTCTGTATCAGTAAAATACCTAGCTGCAAAACAGAGAGCAAAACTTGCATTCTGTTCAAATGCGTAATCCTGCAGGAAAGTTGGGAGACAGCTTTGATACCATCTTCATGGAATCAGCATTATTTATTTAAGGAAGAACAGCATTTTGCAGACACTAAAATAGGCAATGACAAAAAAAAAAAAAAAAAAAAAAAAAAAAGGTCAGAGCATCTATAATATTGAAGCAAGCCACACTCTGGAATAACAGAAATACAGGGGAAAAGATTAACGTCTGAAACTCTTTTGTAGGCAAGAAGAATATCAACTTCTGCTGCCATGAATAAATGAATTCTAAATTATTCTTTGTCTGCTAGATTTTATGAACTATTACCATAATCACATAAACGTCTTTTTTTCCCCCACATACAGCTATGTATGTGCATAAGACTTCCCTTTCAGCGCTGTGATCAGAGAAACTGTTTGAATGGAGACATTAAAGCAGTGAAATTCCAATTACTGTATGAAACACTCTAAATGTCTCAAAATGAGCCACTCAAATTACAGCTAGATCCAGCAAACCCTGGATGATGGAGGATTAAAGTAAACCAAAACTCAGATGTGGAGCGGTACCCATTGCATAAGCCCCTGTGTTTGATCCCAGGCCATGTACTTCTGAAGCTGACTTGCCCCTTTCCTGGGGACGATGCCTGTAGATGAAGAACAAAGTTTTATTTAAAATCAAGTATCAGAGTGTAATACATAGTACGAGTTTGAAAGGCAGTGACTTTCACTGTCCTGATAAATAAATACGTCTGATGCAGACGTATGGGAAAAGAGGAGAGAACAGAGCAAAGTGTTAGTGCCTAGGCTTAAAAGGGAAGTTTTACAGAGTATCTGAAAGAACAAAGATCTTACATGTAAGAATTTGCAAAACCACTTGTCAGAAATTAAAATAAAGCAAAAGAGACCAGACATGCAGCTGTTCTCTGTAAAAATCTTTTACATTATGGGATTTCTCAGCAATAACTTCAGTTCTTGTGCAGATTTTTTGTTGTTTGTGTCACACACACGGAGGACACGCGTTGGCTGGCCTTTCAGGTGTGAATGTGTCTATGGCGGGTGGCATTCCCCAGGGCTTGCAATGGGATGCCGAGCTCTCTTCGAGTCAGGCTCTCCTCATGGCTGGCAAAGGCATTTTATTTGAATACTCAAAGGAAGCAGTCCTCATTTTTTTTCTCAGTACCGCTATTAGTCTTTTTTAGTAGTAATGCCTGGCAGCTCAAAGAGGCACTAAGCAAGATCATGCTCAGGGCACTGTACAGACAGATGATAAATACAACCTGTGTCTCCATTGCCCTTCAGAGCTGTGTTTGTACAGTTCCTTATATCATACAAATTTTATCCAAAGCTATCTTCCGTGTCCCCTTCTAACAATGTCTAGAAGGACATGGGCTGAAAGAAAAGTACATAAACAAGACAACCCGAAGGTTAAGCCAGTTTTCTTAACAAGCTTCAGCCACCGCTTTCTTCTGCCCCTGCATGCTTGTGGGAGGGCAGCTTTGACTGGCACTGATTTTAGACAGAGAGCTGAAGAATTTTTGCTCCCCAAGCACGTTTCTGCACCAGGACTCCAGAGCAGACCTCCTGGTCTTCACATGCCTCCTTCTGACCATATTTCTTTTCAGACAGTAAAACCAGTATGAAGGCTTCTGATGATTCAGATGTGCCCTTAGGTTCTTGATCTCTGTGAAGTTTGTTGCTTTAGATGAAAAGACATTAAATTATTTTCAGGAAAATTTGGGAACTTTCTTTTTTTTCAAAATTGGCACAGTTTATTTCAAGAATCATCTCAGTCACTAGCAAAAAAAGTAGAAGGCCTTTTATAACCATCAACCATGGAGAGAAATCAAGTGCTACAGCCTAGTCAATGCACTCTGATCAGAATATGTGACATAATTATAGTGAGACTGCAGCTGTATTTTGGAGCTATTTTATGAATTTCCCTTGGCAGAATAACCATCCTCACTCAAAATAATCCATCTAGGATGAATACATGTTCCCTTTGGCCAGGAGTCAGTGTATGACATAAATCTTCAGGAGTTTTTTTTTTTGTATGTATAGTTGACTATACTGACGATGTCAATTTATTTTTTTATTTGGAATTTTTTCTACTTTCCGTTACAGCTCAAATAATATTTGTGTATCGGAGAAAAAGAAAGGGGAATGTTCTCTTAGTCTGCAGTGCTCATAACTAACCATTTCCAGCTCCATGATAAACCCTTCCAAAGCAGAAGGAAAGATCAGTAGCTCTCAGCACCCTGCTCTCCCATTGCAGTCACTGGGGTTTCACAGCACACATGAGAGTGGACCATGGTCCCGTGGTATCATCTCATGAACATGCTGGAGTCCTAGCCAGATGTGACAATTTGCTGAAATTCTGCCAAGGCTTGGAGAAAAACTCTTAAATAAATGCTTTTCAATACTCTAGCTAACCCATTAGGAAATATGGCATTTAATAATCGCATTACTAAATGTGATTAGTATCACATTAAAGTTGCCATTTTCATATATACTTATATAATATTACTCATATTCATCACAATATAACATCCACTGATTCCCCTGAAGCTATGTTAGGAATTAATTTTGCTGCTGAAGTCTGTCTTCCTATTTTGATTCAGCTACCTCATATTGCCCCCCCGCCTGCCCAGGCAAAAGTGCTTTTACCTCCAACTTGATTTGTTGCAATTATCTGGGGAAAAAAATGATCTTGTTTTGGCTTGTTTCAACAAGTTGAGCCATTTGCACACTGTTCCAACAGTGTCCTTCTGCACGCAAAAGCCTCTTGGCAGCTCTTCAACCCTGATCTAGGAGCAGTCTATCTGAAAAGCTACTTGCTTTATGTATGCTTACTGTACAAGCATAGATGTTATTGATATTTTTTTTTCAGAACACATCAAAGCATTCTGTAAGGGGAGGAGGTACAAGAAATATTAATTCAAAGCATTTTTAAGGCTAGTATTCTTGTACGCCAAAAGCAAGTGTATCTATGTTTATTCTTTTTTAAAAAAAAGTTGTCAGATCACATTTTGAGATGATATTGCCAGAAATCTATTGTAACTTAAGCTTCTAAACTGCTTTGATTCTTACAGAAAGGTATTTACCAAGCATCAGCCATGTGCTGCTGTCCAGACCCACCGAAGACTCAGATGCTGGCATGCCCCTTATAGCACAAATAGAATAAGCAGACTCCCTCATCACTTACAGCCCAGAGCCCTTTGGGCACATTCAAGGAGCTTCCTGAGCCATGCTCACACCACAGGCAAAGCTGGCCCAATATGTTGCTGCAGTAGTTTGAGTCTTTTGTCCTTTTCCTACCAGCTGCCCTGGCCTGCCTGGACACCAGAGAATGTGATTTCAAGCTTTTAAAGGTGAGTCTCACACAAAAGAAGAAGAAAAAAATATTAATAATTAATAAGCAGCATTATTTTTCTGCCCTATTCCATCGTACAGTAATACTCTCCAATAGGAGTGCATGGAGGCCAAGACTTAACGAATATTTAAAAGCACTGTTTTGACCTTGCTTGCTGAGATAATAAGCAGTAATATAATGGGCAATTTTGCAAAACTAGAGGCTTAGTAATGCCACTGTCCTGGCATTATCCCTATACCCGTTCTTCTTCCCTCGACCTCCACAAAAGCAAGGGAACCATTTACACAGTGCTCCAACGAGAAGCACTGAGTGTAACAGGGCTCAAGCAACGCAAGAGGATTTACATTTACATTTTACAGCTCCCTGCCTGATGGCTTAGTTTTTTTGGCACCCTCTTTAGCAAATAAAGTTTCTGTGTTAACGGCAGGTTGTAAGGTGCAAGGGCAGACGTAAGGATAATCTAGAACACCAGGCTTTTAAAGCAACAAACTTACTCCCATTCTGATCTATCAATGAAAAAAATAAAATAGGGATTTTGTTTGTTTGTTTTCATCAGCACTGAGGAAATTCGCAACCTGTTTCCAAACACACCAGAGCTTGCAAAGGTAGAGGCTGTCTTTTCTTCGCTGTCAAACAAGGGTTTGGACTTCAACTACCTCAGTGAGGACAAAGCGCAAAGACCCGGGAGCCAGGCACCCTCTTGCTTAAAGCTTTAAAGCTTCACGCAGAGAAGCAACACGCTGGCTCAAATGCAGCAGAGCTGGACTTCTGCCACCGCTGTGAGTGGACAAGGACAGAGCTTCGGTTTTGGCTCACACCTTCCCCACGGGCGCTCCTGAAGGAAGAGGAGCCATCCCGCTGCGGCGTCGGGCACAGGGGACCAGGACTTCTCAGGCTTCTGGTTACGCGTCCCCAGGCCTGGGCTGCCTAGGGCCACCTCATGTGTCCAGCAAACCTAGAAATGGCCAAAGAAAGGCAATTGCTATCTATGGCCTCGTGCGCCCAAGTTGTCGCACCTGCCGGCTCTTCCTCACTGAACACTTCAATGCCCAACCTCCAGGAGCTGAGCAGATCCAAGTTAAGACTTCTAAACCCTACTGTAATAAAAATAATCAATATTATTGGCATCCTAACATTCAATGACTCCTCTAGCTAAGCCAGGACCTGGTGCCTGCCCTCTAACCCAGATGGAGGCTAGGGAGAACATTTATTTAGTATCATGTGTTGCTGCCATATAGCTAAATCTGCTCCAGCTGGTGTCCCTGGTTTGTCACAGTTGTGCTACACTCCAGTGGGGTTGCCACACTCTTCTCTGCTGAAAGAGGACTTTTGAGGCAGACTGAGAAATGAGAGCACCTCTCTCTGTCCTTATTTATGGGCTACAGTACTACAGGAAAATGAAAGGGCAGGTTTTCCTCATAATGTGAAATTGTGGAACTCCTGGCCATGAAATGCTTTGTGCAGCAGAAATATGAAGAGGTTTCAAAAAGCAAGCTGGCAAAGTGAGGAAGAAAGGTCCGTAAAAGGGCCATTAAAGAGAAAAAGAAGACCGCCTCCAGCATGGGGAGTCTCTAACCTGCAGATTGCTGGAAGCACATATCAGAGACAGGACACATGAGGGGATGAACTTATACTCTGACCCTATATGGTTGGTTTTGCACTGCCAGTTGATTTAGTTTCATGCCTCCCAGACCATGGAAGATATTAATCTATTATAAAGTAATTTTCAACCATTCTTATTCTTCTACTTCTGCCCCAAACTGCTATTCATATAGAATGGGAAAATTTTAAATCAGCTCTGGTCTGAGATTCTTCTAAAATAAACAAATAAATAAACAAGCAGCTACTGCACCACAAAATACTGCTTCTTTTAAGCTGAAAAAGGTTTAAAAAGCCATGTGCTGCTGCAGATGGGAGCCAAAGTAGCTCATACTGGTGTTTGGCCCTAGGAAAAAGACACCTTGCAACCGCACTGAAGGGAATTAGCAGAGCCCTGGATGCCAAAGAGTGGGAGAGGACAGCTCTAGGGAAGCAGAACAGTCAAATGCTCCTTTTCCACTATTCTACAACTTGTAAAATAACTTGCATTTGACACAAGCAACAGTGACATTTTGCAGCCTGCGTCAGAAGAGCTGACACCTGTTTTGCACACTCTGCATTACTCAAGAGGTGCAAATCCATGGAGACAGAGACTTGGGACAATGCATGTGACTACAATGCATCTGAGCTTCCCAAAGGGGGCTTAATTTAATCTATTCTGATCCCAGCAGAGGCAGCACAGGCTTTGTCACAAGCCGCAGCCCAGGAGGAGCACTTGGGCCGCTGTGCTGTGCTGATGGCATTTCCCTGATGATGACACCAGGCTATTGCTTCTCTGTGGTGCCTGGACCTGTTCGCAGCCCAGATTGACAGCAGATATCCCGTTACTCCAGGATGAAGGACAAGGCGGGGCAGAGCCGGTCTTCAGCTGGGTCTGACATCCATTGAACAAAACAGAAAGCCTCCTCCAGCTAGGAACAAATTGTTTTTGAAAGCAAGATTCCTGCGTGATTTCACTGACTGATCCACATAGGGTTATTCTGTGGCGAGGGCCGAGGAGGTGGGCTCGGCCGAGGAGGTGGGCTCCTCACCGGTCCGTGATGCCCAATGTGGAACAGTTTCCTTTACCCTTTTTTTCCTGGGCCGGACTCTCAGCAGGTGTAAATCAGCATAAACGCGCTGCGGTCAGCATGTCTCTGCCAATTGACCCTAGCTGAGAATTTGGCTGTAGGTCCTTATTTTCCTGAAGACATAGCAACAGTCCTGAAATGTGTCCAAAGCCTGACTGCTCGCTGCGCGCTTTCTCCCGTCCCTCCTGGCAACAGGCCTATGTGAAAGGAGCCAGTTAGGAAAATATAGTTCAGTTTTTAAAAGCCTGATGTTAAAAAGGGAAAGGAAAACCCTCCCATCTTTTCCCTTTCTCCCTCTTGCATGGAGGGATTTGGCTGCCCGGTGGGGGAGCACGGGTTTGCAGGACCCGAGCCACAGCCCGGGCTGGATATTTCCACCAGCCCAGTGAAGGGGAACAGGCCCATCGCTGTCAGGTCAGAACGAGCACACAATATTTTACGCAACTATTTTTGTGGTGGGATCGGATGGCCTGGTATCTGGGACATCTGCCGGAAGCAAGACGCCCTTTGTGGGAGTCTACACAACTCAGCTGGCCTCGCTCTGCCGGTTGCTGAAGCCACAGCCTGGGACTGCTTTTCAGGTCTGGTTAAGGACAGAAAAAACAAAACCCAGCTTGCTTCACACTGATATCAATCAAGCTCTGTGTTACCATCGTAGGTGCAAAACCAAAGGACCTGCGGCGTCCCCCCCGCGCTCCTCCCCCCTTCCCCAAATCCTATTTTTGAGCAAGGAGCCGGAGTGAACTCATGGTTGTGGTGGGCCCTCACCACCTGCCACCTCTAATTATAGGGGAATCCTGGTCTTTATTAGCAGAAACACATCCCCCCACGCACACACGTTCATACTCACTCCGCGCAAACGCGACCGTTCAACGGCCAATTTCAGGCATCGGTTCCTTCATGGCAACAGGGGATAAATATAAACTTTCATGGCCCTGAAGTCTCTTTTTTTTCCCCCGCTTTAACCTTTGCATTTTTTTTTCTACAGCTGATTCTTAATGTCAATTTTGCGATACAAAATCCAGTATTTGGGGCTATCTGCTGCCTCAAACCCAAGTATACCTACCCTTAACCCAATCTCCATTAGCATCGATAGGTGCTCTGGGCACAAATGTAGGGCAGTCAATTAGCAGAAGCTTTTTTAGACTGACCCCTTCCCCCTTTGCTGCGTGAAGGAAAATCTTGCCATGGTTTCACCCTTCTCCTGCTGGCAGCAAAGACACTCGTCACTTTTGCCTCTGCTGAGATAAAATGCGTAAGTAATGCTATTTGAGGCTACGAGAAGGTAGTATGGGGCCCAGATTTACATGCAGTCCTGAAGCCATCTTGTTTTATCTGGGGCAAATATTTAAAACAATGTCAGGTGACTACCTGAGTAAGAGCTGCAGCACCTACTCCCAGCCTCTCCCATAAAAGAGAGAATAAACCTCAAGTTTTACTCTGAAGTTTTGTGAACTTCTTCAAGAAAAGGCATTCTAAAATCCCCACTCCAAAGAATTTTGTTGGAAAATGTCTCTTACTTTTTTTACTCTCATAGGGGGTGGTGGTGGTCCCTCTGGCTTAAAAAATCTACAGAAGCTTGGCTTTAAGCAATGCATTTGAAGGGCAGAACGAGTTGTGGTTTACTAACTACAAAAAGAAATGCCAGTCCTTCTTTTTCCTTGCTCATCTGCTGAGGGAGGATTAGCAGACACTGCACATCAGCCAGGCCTAGGAATGGAGAAGACCACCCAGATGGTACTTATTAATACCCGCCCCATGATCCAGCACATATACTTAGTGGTGCAGGACATGGCTCAGTGCTCCTGGTGGCCTCCGAGGACCTTCCTCTCAAACACACCACATCTTTCTTTGGCAGGACGGTAGCTTTGGGTTGGTTTGGTCTTTGCTGAGCTCCGCATCCAAAATTGCATTCTATGCGCCCATCTACTGAAGTGCCGCTTAACAAGGCCTTCTGCTATTTCAGATGTTTAACAACCAAAATGTAATCATAAAATCAAAGAAAATGAAAAACATCTTAGTGCGCTCAAATAGCCAACAATTACATGCAAGTCCTCCATAATACGCAGTTAAGAAAATAGGAGCGAGCAGGCAAAAGCATTGAGGAACCATAAATCATGGGGGATGGGAGGAGGATAAAATCTGGAAAAGACCTCAAGAGGCCACGTAGTCCTTTTTTTAGGGCAAAAATCACTGTCAATGCCAATCCAAACAAATCTTTGTCTTATCTTAGAATAGATAAGACAAATATCAAACATCTAGAAATGGGATTTCCACAATTTCCCCAGGCAGTCTGTTCCAGAGCTTTGCTATCTCTGCTTTAAAGAGGTTTTCTTAATGCCTACCCTAAATCTTTCTTCCTATACTTTGACTCTGTTGCTTCATCTCATATCCACCAGGGATATGAAAATAAATAGGAATCAAATTAGAGAAATTACTCTTAAAGAAGCAATGGCAAATGTTTTTCTTTACAAGATGATATTAAGTCATTTTGGCTTGCAACTATAGATTTTTTTTTTCCTTTGCTTTTGTTTTTAGAGCCAAATTCATTCCCACATGCACAGTGCTGGTGAAATCATCTGCCACAAACCAGGACACCAGTAACAGTAAATCCCTGAAAAGATGTGGAGATGGACAAGAATACTGAAGTCTTCCCAGAACCCACTCACTAGTGTCCATGTGTACGTCTCGGAGTCAGCAAGACCTGGAGATCTGCTGGGGTCTTCAGTCCTGACACCTACAAAGTATGACGAGAAATGATATCAGCAGATACAGCTTTGAAGCACTTAGCAACTCCACCAGCTGCCCAATGCACAGGCAGTTTTACAGTCTACTATCTCTTACTTGTAAGAATTTATGCTAAGGGTTTTCAAAGTGTTCTGGTTTGGCCAGACAGCCCCTCTCAGCCAGTAGGGGCTTTACCACTGATTTAATTTGAGAACTTTTGATAATTCTTAAGCGTGTGTCTTTCCACATACAGGCTGCAGCCTCACTGTGGTATTTCACTGTGAGACAGAAAGTAATTCCTACACAGCACACAATTTGCAGAAGTAACGCTTTTGAGATTGGTATTGTATTCCCATGGAAGGACATTAGTCAGCTTTGATGGCCGTATCCAGCTTGTCCCAGACTACCCACACAAACACAGGTTTGCAGAAGCCAAAGGGCAGATCCTCAGTGGGAATGAACTGCCACCGCTTCACTGACTTCTGCTGGGTAGCAATGATTTCCATAAATTAAGGATCTGGTCCTCAAATATCTACATGCCTTTCCTTCTGTTTTTACAGAAATACTCTTCCCTGGCTGAACATTAAAGGGAAAAAGAAACCTCTATTTGCAGACTGGTCTCAGCTCCCTTTGGATGCTTTCATGAGCATATTATGGTTGTGAGAGCAGGCTTTCAGCTCAGCATGATTACAAACACTTCAGGGTTTACTAGTAGCATACAGAACTGCTAATGTTTTTAGAAACTGAATGAAAAAAATGAAAGTTTTATAATTGGGTCAGTCCTGGATTGAAAGAAAAACATATTTAAGATGGCATTACTGTAATTTAAGCTGGACAGTTGTTACATGTAAATATTCAGTGCGACATAAACAAGTTTTGCCTTGCAAATAAGATTTGATAGCATAGCGGCCAGCACCTTTTTAAACTTTAGCACTTAACATTACAAACACACCAAACTTTTTTGCTGACAAAAAGCAGTAACACCGCTTACAAAAAGATTTGGCATTTGTCTGTTATTGAGGTCCTAATCACAAGATTTAAACTATGGCATCAAAAGCCTGCAGGCTGGTATGATCATGAGGAAGAAAAAAAGTCATACATGATTACAACAGCTTAAACAAAAAACAGCCAGATAGATAAGCTGTCTTAAGCCTCTTCTGAAAAGAGGAGGAGGTTTTTCAGGTAGCTGCAGTAAGAGGGCTAACAAAAAAGTTTGTAGTCAGCAAGGCAGTAGTGGGCAGAATTCATCTATGGATTTTAGCGAGAAAGGGCAAGAGAAAGTCCAAGTAGATGTAGTCCATACACGCCAAACAAACCCTGCCTTTGGGGATTTTTGAGATCAGACTTCTGTCTGTAGAAAATATGTAGGCTGAAGCCGCAAGGCATGGAGCAGCCGGGCACTCTGCTTGCTGAAGCAGAAACTGTCTCACACCATCCAACTCTACTAATGGAGGGCAAGCCTGATGGGGCAGGACACAAACGTCTACAAGCTGCTGACCTGTAGAAACACAGAGGCTCACATACAGCTTTCCTTTCGTGATCAGATCATTTACAGTAACAGGTCTGTTCTCTTGTGCAACGCTTGTCTCAAGTTTTGCAAGAACTGACTTTTCATCTTTGGATTTTTGTAAATGCAACATGTCAGTCATCACCTGCATTGTACAAGATTTCCCCTGGACTGAAAGGTGAAAAAATGAAGCTGATCTATTGCGAGGAGACATAATAAGCCACTCTTCAGAAGACTATGCATCTTCCTTTCTCTTCTCCATGACTAAATGCTATTACTTTCCCAAAGAATAGGGGCACACGTCCAACATCCCACAGCTCTGGGAGACTTTCCTAAGCAATCTACTCCGATTTATTGTTCTTCAACGTCTCTGCACAGCTGGACCGAACATGGCCTGAAGTCTCTTACTCATCTCCCGGCTCTGTGTGTGATCACAGGCATTCCTCATCCGCGTTGAAAGGTGCTGTCAACACAGCTATGATTTCTTTCTCATTCCCTGCCTGACATGCTTATAGTGGCAAAAGCTTGAGATGCAAGATCCATTTGGTTAAAAAAGCCTTAATTGCCAACACAGCTAAAAGGAACTACTTTAAGCTATATGCACACACAAAAAATTCCTTTGTTGTTATAACATAGGTCCCCTGGAAAACAATGCTAACAAATCCTCTCAAGTGTGGGCAAGATCTCATCTCCATTTTCTTCCCATCACAGAGCCCCTGAATGAGCATTCAAGGCAGCTAGAAGCTCATATACAGTCTCACAGTTACAAGGTCTCAGGTCTTCTTCCCAGGTCTTCTGCTCACAGCTTTGCTGCAAGTCTCAAGGGCTCAGGGCAGCATGTGTCCGGGTGGCTCTGGTCCCCACTGGTCACTGTGTGGGACCAGATTGCAGCTCGGACTTGGCCGCTTAGCAGAGGAAGGCCCCAAAAATCTCTGTGGGACTTCCCAGCACTGACTAGCCCCCGGGAAGCCAGCCAGCCTCCCAGTCACTCTCAGCTACAGGCAAACTGTAAGGCAGATGTAATAGTGGGCTTATTACCTTAAAATGCAAGGTTTAAGAAATGTATTGTATGGAAGGAGATAAAACGAAATAAAACTCATATATATGTAGCTCATGCTCTGATTTGGTTTCTGTGCTTCATTCAGCCAGCAGCCCAGCTAATCTTTGGGACAGTCAACACAGCTCTGAGCTCTGACAAAGGCAAAACCTTTCCTTGTATTGCTCTTTCCCGTGGTGGTTTTACACACCTGCACATACACCCTTTAGGATTTCCTATAACTCCCAGCTCCAATAATTGATTCAACCAGGTTGTCAGCTCATATCTGTCTGCCTTACTAATGCAATCCCATCTATCACCAGCTCAGTAGCTAGCTGGAATCAATCTTTCGAAATACATCTTCATATGTATCAATTCAATTATCTTTGAGTTCATGTAAGCCTATGCTGCCTAATGTCTCTTACTCAAACTATTCATTTATAAATCCATAGAGAAAATGAGGAATGTAGCTCATTAGTACTGCTTGGTAGAGTTTAAACATATGGCAAGCAAGTAAGCTTGGACACAGAAGTATCCTTGGGAACATCACCTCTACATGTGGCTTACTGGAAATGGGAAACAACCAGTATGGCTCCCACCATGACAGCACTCTCTTTCACTCCTTGAAATCATCAGGACTTCTTCCAAAGAAACCAGAACAAGGCACTTTCTGCCCCTGGCTACTCTGTACTGCTCTCTCTGCCCAGGTCTTAGTCATTTCTCCCATTTAAAAGTCAGCAAAAATGCACTGTTGCCACATAACCATAAACTACAGTGATCTTGTATTCAATTATCCTTTATTTGCTATTGGGGTTATCAGCTATTTTGCAGATGTAATCATGACGCTCTTCTAAAGTCAAGAAATTAATTAGGTTCCCCATTAATATGAGAAGTTTTCTAATTAACCTACTCCATAGCACGACAAAAACCTTTTCACGTTCTGTTCCTGTAACTCTTGCCCAATAGGACTTAAGCAGTATTTTGCACTGTTACACTAGGGAAAGACATCAATGTCTCATTATAATTAGTATTTTATGACACTTGAATTGGAGATCTCTGACTAATGGCACTAACCACGCGGGCTAAATGCTGTGAAGAACTAGAAGAAAGCTTAATTTTGGCCCAGGGAATATTGTTTACTTCTGCTGAGTAGCAGAGGAACTGGAGGCTTTGCTTATTAGGAATTGAAATAAAAAATGCAGCTACCTAATTTCTTGTTGTCATTTGTTAATTTACCAAACATACTTCGACACCGTTCCTTTGAGTGAGTCAAAAACAAATGACAAATGCACATGACTCTCTATGCAGAAGATTAAAGCTACCTAGCAGGGCCCTGGTGGAGGTGGCTCATGCCACCCCCTCGCTCTATCTCCCATCAAGCTCCCTCCTGAGCAAACTGACACCTTGTTCTGTGCCAGCCCCTGGTTTGGGAATGCTTAATGCCAGGCTGCTCAAGGAGAAGAGGCGCAGCGCAGGCAGCTCTGGCATCTCCCTCCTCCTGCACAGCTGTGTCCTGATGCCGAGGAACCGCCAGGCTCCATCTTCTGGTTGCAAAAATGGGGGAATTCAAGAGCCTCACAGCTGCCTGTGCGCACCTGTCACCTGCTGCTCCAGGGACATGGGCCATGCCAGCCTTGCCCAGACCGATGAATTCAGGCTAGCCTCCTCACAGCCTGCCTTTTAGTATGGCTTTATGGAAAGCACCTGAAGACCTATCAGCCCCCAGGCATCTACCCTCCTTGGGTAGCGCCAGCTCGAATATAAGCAAAACCCAGCCTTGAAACCATGCCCCCACTGGACTAAGCTTGCCCAAACTTGAAGCATCTCTGACCTCAGAGAAGGGGCGATCCCCATGTGGATAGCAGCAGCTTTGAGTCAAAACCTGCTGGAGTCCTCATGTTAACGGGAGAGTGAAGACAGAGGCTCTTTGCAGTCAGAACGATCATCCAAATAATTTCTATGATGTCATGAGGTCTAATGCTTGAGTCATTAGCACTTCAGCTGCAACAATAGCTCTGAAATAAATTCATTTTCTATATTGAGAGCAGCCCATTACCTGTAAGGTCAACTTGAGCTAGTTTTTAAGAAATAATATAAATACTTCACTATAGAGGTACCATTTTTCAAGCAAGTAATGGCAGCTTGCTCTCTGTTACTCTGAGGCAAATCCACAGTAACTTAGCTAACATCAGTGGAGTTGCTCTAGACTTGTACCAGCCTCTATGACAGGAGATTTTTGCTTTCATTTCTGAAACAGTTTTTAAATTTGTAAAGAGCCCCATAGCTGAAAAAAGAAATAACG
Organism: Dromaius novaehollandiae; assembly: GCF_036370855.1. Taxonomy (NCBI): domain Eukaryota; kingdom Metazoa; phylum Chordata; class Aves; order Casuariiformes; family Dromaiidae; genus Dromaius; species Dromaius novaehollandiae. The sequence continues at coordinate 34,388,376 of NC_088132.1, forward strand.
TTACTTGCCTAGTGAGCAACCTGGAATGAACCAGCGTCTTACATATCAAGATGAAAAACATCGTGCAAGATGCAGCTGTTAATTCAAACCCCTGTAAGGTTTCATGACATTGTGTAAGGTGCTAATTTAAACCATTAGTAATTTACTAGAAATCTCTGTCCCCTCCTAAAGGTCCTGTGTAGTTTAGCCACAGTCAACTGCATGTTTTAAATCTGAAGAGCTGCAGAGGGGCTTGAGGGTTACTGCGCTGAGTAGGTCAGGCCCAGTAGGGCAATACTCTTGAACTGAGCTCTTGTCTCTCAGGCCTAAGTATAGGGTTATTGGAGCATCTCAATGTTCAGTACCATTTTGTGCCAGCAGGTCCTTTTATTTATTTATTTATTTATTTTAACTTGGGAGGAAAAACGCACTGCCAATTTTTACACCACCTCGACGGGTCGCTGTGTGCACAGACACCCCAGTGACATCCTCTGTCCACGTCTTGGCCGCCACGGCCAAGCCCAAGGTCCGCTGCAGCAGGCTGCGCAGCATCGCCCCTGCAGCACCCGTTGGCCCCGCAGTGCTGCGGTCGGCGCGCGGCTGCTCCGATTGCCAATTCCTCCTCGCTCCTATTTACAAATAGGTTTTTTTTCATTTGAATCGTCCGTTTGTGGCTATGCTTGCCCTCCATTACAAGCACAAGCAACTGCTTGCCGGTTTTAGTTCTCCTTCCTGCCGTGGTATTTGTAACTGACGGCAACTAACGCCTTTTTGGAGCACACTTTATTCATATTCCTGTAACTGTAAATACCACCCAGGAGGCACGCAAGCAGCTTTTGCCTTCATGCTGTCTTAGGGCCTATTGGGCTTTGCATTTTGTGGTCAAAGGCAGAAACAGAAAGTAGGATTAGCTGTCAGCATTGCCATGGTTAGCCTAAACCATCCCTGTGGTCACCATAAGAGCTTCATTCCTAAAACCAGAGGTTTTAACAGGAAAAAGAGGCACATTTCAAAGAGAAGTGGATATTTTAACCACCTCTTTAACTGCCTTTCCAAAGCAACGTGGGTTTAAGATCTACCTGTCCCCCTTCCCTTTTTAACAAGCCCAGAGAAGCAAGCTGGTAGAGCTGGTGGGGTAGACACCAGAAGCCAGTACACTTGGGTCATTTATCTTAGAGGCTGCCGTTGGCTTGGGGTGGACATCATGTTTCCTCAGGGATTCAATCATCTCCCCACAGCAGCTGCCCAGTTTTCTCAAAGGGTCTCAGATCTACCAGTGAAAAGTGCTATCTGTGTGCTAAGCATTATTGTAAAGCTATTCCAGCTGTGTTCACTGGAGGGATAGCTGAGCAGCCTTATCTCACTGATGGTGCTGTAGATCCACCTTGACCCTAAACATCCTCTTCCAGCTTCAGTCCTAAGCTTAAGTTCCTTTGTTTTCACAGAAGACTTCATTTCGTCTCAGAATTGTAAACTTCCTGCCTGCAAATAACTCCTGGATTTTTCTTCCTTTTCAGAAGGATAGCAGATGGACATTTCAGCTGCTTTTAAGCTGGTGCAACTTTTTAGTTTTTTGTTTTTGCAAAGCTGCAGTTTGCAGCCCAGTCTAAGGTCTACCAGGCAGACCTAGCCTGACAGTTTTGGCAGGGCTGCGCCAGACTTTCAGTGAGTGACAAGTCACGCGTCCCACCTCTCTCTGAGCTGGCTTGTTCACGGGGCAGAAGTCTCTGCAATGCCCTCTTTCCTCCCCGCTGTGTTCTCCCATTCCCCCACTTTCCTTCTTTCTCATCTCTTGGAAAATGTCTTTGCCCTAGAGCCTGTGGGCTTTGGCAGCCCCTGGAGGGGTTTTCACCAGGGCGGCCGAGGAGGCTACACCAACATCTCAGCCATGGTGCTGTAACCTCATCAGCTTCCCAGGCTACCTCGCCCCGCACGCTCAGCCAGCTCCTGCATTGCATGGCATCTGTGGCTGCAAGTGGGAAATAAGACTCAAATAATAAGATACTAAGGAAAGAGGAATAAGAAAAAATATGTATTTATCAACTGAAAGTAACATGAGGAGGAACCAGGCTGGAGGATTAGGTGTGGAAAGTCAGGATGGGAACAGTTAAGGAGAAACAGAGGGAATGTGTGGAGAGGTAGGAAGGTAAAGACTTTTCCATTTGCTGTTATGGGCATCCTAAATGCTTTTCTCTCTTTGTACAACTTTATTTTTAAAGCTAGAATTGTGGAAGGAATAGTAGTAGACTATTCGTGTTGGTTTAAGTATTACTACATAAACTCTGTCATTAACATCTGTAGTAGATATGTAAAAATAAAGTGGACGTATGTGTACATAATTGAGACTGAAACCATTAGCATGTCCTCAAAAAATTAAACATTCTTCCATGTATCAACACAGCTGAGCTACCCTGTGGGCTGAATGTTTCCAGCAAAGGAAAATTAAATCCTTTTAATTAGTTTGGGAGCATAGCGAGAGTGCCTCGACTACAAATTCCTGTCATCTCAGCTTTTAGGAAATCTTTATTCATTCCTGAACCCAGAAAAAGCAATAATAATTTGAACTAATATTACCCTGCTATATTGTAATACCTGAATATACAGCATGTGGCACTGATCTTCCCGACAGAAAATAGCAAGCACGAGCCCAAATCTGGCACTTCTTAACAGGCGCCCTTAGTCTGCTCTCAGCAATTCTAAGACTGTCACTCAGCTTACCCCAAGTACTAATGAAGCTCAGTGCAACAGCCTGGATTGAATTTTGCATAAAGGTTACGCAGCATAATGTGAATTATGTTCAGAGGGGGGATACCGAGCACCTAAAGAGGAGACGAAGAAGACGAAGAGTGGGAGCAGGTGGGATGTTCGCGGCCCGAGCAGGAATTGGGAGGCAGAAGCAAACGCCATGCACCTCTCCGGGAGCCGCCTGTCCGCCTGCAGGAAACGCGGGATGCATCTGCAGAGCTGGTCAAGAAAAGGGTGGCCTGACACCTGCCACCGTGCACGGTTTACTAATTGCCAGCCACCTCCGTCTAACGATACACCGGAGAGGCATCACCAGGCACTATCCTTCTCCTGTTTCCTTCCTACATAGGAAGGAAAATATTCCTTCTTTCCTGCTCCTCCTCGGGCTAGGATGGCTCTGCCTCTTTGCTGCCTCCCGAAACACTGGTGCTCGCTGCGGCAGGACGGCTGGTGGGAAAATACCACGCGCTAACGCCAGCGCCCCACAGCTGGGGAGCCAGCGGGAATCGGAGCACCAGCAGAGCACCAGCGGAAGTGGGAGAAAAAAGACTGCGAGGAGAAAAAAGCAGTCCAATTACAAGCTTAGACAAGGGAGTAATTACAAGAGCTAAACAATTAGACATGTATAAATTAATACTTAATTTACACCGCTAGTGATAGTGATTAGCAATGCCTGTAAGAACTAAATATTTAGAAATCAAGTCTTACTCACACAGAGAAATATCCTTCTGCATGGGCAGGTCAATTAATTATTACCTATGTAACTGGCTCAGTAGTTCATAAGTGACCGTACTGGCCAAGGACTAAAAGTCATTGCCGCCTAGGCTAGATAGGAGCTGCAGACTGTCAACCGCCAAATTAGTTTAATGAGCTCTCTACGTTAGTTCTAGGTGCGGCAGTCAAAACCTCAAGGGGAGGGACACTGGCCTCCCTGAAATCGTTCAAGGCCTTACCATGGGCTCTGGTACACCCCAAAAGGGAGGGAAAGAGGATGCCTATTTTTAAGCAAGCGTAGAAAAATGTAGCGTACAGCTATTTAATATTTCTTGGAATACAAGTGTGAAAAACGAGTCTCGCCTTTGGGGTGCCGGTCAGGCGCCCTGCCAGGGCTCCCTTGCCAGAAGAGCCTGCGGTGGAGATGGGGCTGGAGGTGATTTTTGAATAATTGCCTGGCTGGCCACCTGCTTAACTATTTATTATCAAAGGCCAAGCCAAAAAGCGTTTGACTTTAGTGCTGTTTCCAGCCAGGGGTAATGCAGCAGCTACAAAGCATGAATGCAGCCCAAAGCAGCCTCCGCGCACAGCCTTGCTCAGCCCTTTTCCTTGCCCCTACCTGAGAATGGTGGCACTGGGTGGAAAAATGTCCACAGTGTATGGGCAGACTCCCTAATTTGATTATCTGCGCTGCTCAAAACACACACACACACACACACACGTGCTCATGTTTGCAAAACCCTATTTTTTCCAAGTACTGTATTCAAATTAAATATTCATCTCCCTTAAAAAGCAATTAAATTTTACTGTCTAGTAATTTGCAAATCTAAACAGCAAATGTAGAAAAATAATTAGCATAGTAAGAAATCAGTTATTTCTCTGATAAGCTCATAAACCCTTTTAATTAAAATCACAATATTTTAAATTGCTAATGGGAATATTTTGTTTATAATAGCAAACATTTCCAAGTTTTAATTTAAGTTTCAGTCTAATACTGTGATAATTGAGAAACGGCCTCCAGGGGGCAACAGTACCCACCAAACAAAATAATGTGCATCTCAACTCCACCAAAGGATTTTCGTGCATGAAAATGTATCTTTTCAGGAAAGAGGAAAGGTGGGTTAACCTACAGGAACGCTGACAAGTTTCCCGGGAATACACACCGAGGGAAATAACTGCCATTCATTTTAAAAACAGACTTATTTAAAAGTTAATATTAACCAAGATACAAGAGTATACTTTCAGTAATTGCACATATGCAAACTGAAATATAATTTCCAACCGAATATATAGAAAGACATGATTTCCTTTTTATACTTTCAGACATATTATTTTAAAAACATCTGAAAGACCCTGGAATTCTTCTGTTGGGTAGCTTCCCCCATAATATAAAAATGATTTATGAGCTAGTTACCAAATTCAGTAGCCCGATAGAGACGAGGTTGCCACCACCCCATGTCCCCAGGTCCAGCCAGTAGCGAGGCTGAGCGTGCATTCCCAGCAGACACGTACACACAACACATATACATACGGACACGCACGGCTGGCCACACCGAGCAACGCAGACGGAAAGCACAGCGCTCACACAAACAGCACCGACAGCCCCTGGTGTCAGCTGCCCCACACATAGACACACACACGTACACGAAGGAGTCTCACCGGTAGCTGGTCCAGACTTACACCTCTGTGCTCCTTGGTGTTCGTGGAGGTGAGCCTTTAATCACAAAACCTGACAATGAATACATTCAAGGTGTGCGCCAAGGATGGTAAAAAAAACATGCTTCTCAGGGCTAGATTACCTGCATTCAGCAATGCAAAGAAATATTTAGAAAAAAACACAGAAGTGACCTGAGTGCCTTGAAACTGCTGTGCTCTATGGATGTTGATCATGAAGTGCTACTATCGGTAAGTTACTACTTACTGGCCTATGTTAAAAAGTTGTTGGTCTCTCTTCAGTCTTTAACAGGTAGCCATATCACCGAAATCCACTTTTGCTGCTATAGACAAAAGCTAGACATTATTCTTTACTTACTGTACCACTATGTTTAATAATGTAGTCAAGACCATAGTGCCTAACTTTGTGAGAAAGGACCCAAACAGTCTAGTCCAAAACCACAAGTACACACAAAGGACCAAAAGAGAGGAAAGCCAATCAAATGTACAAGTCTGGTCACTGCAAACTGGCCCCATTTCCAAGTGTAAATGCAGGTACTTGCCTTGTAGAGAAAGAGACTGAAGTTAGTAGCTGAAAAAAAAACATCTAAAGGAGAAGAACAACACAGGATATCACATGAGGAGTTTCTCAAAAATTACACAAAAGGCAAATTAGCCAGTGAAGCAGAAGGAGGCCAAGACAGGAGGAAGCCATGGCAGTTAAGACTTCGGTGTTCACGGAGCCAGAACTCCCTTCTTCCTTCTGGACGCCATCCCTGAAGATCCAGACTGAGGTACACAGCAGGAAGAGAGTCAGTTTTGAGCAGGAATATGTTCAGATACTGTCACTTTCTTTGATTTTCCAAGATGCCTGCATGACATTGAGATCCGAAGTGCTCAGGCACTACTTGAGTATAACATTGTCCAGTCCGTGATCTGTTCTTTGCATTTAACTTTTCTCTTCATTAACTACATGATAGTCAGAATATGGCCTTAAATTAAACTACGTAACCTTTAACTTCGCAGATTTATCCTGGATTTGAGATCCTGGTAGAATATTTTCTTATTTTAGAACATAAAGGAGAAACTATATTTTGAAACACATTTTGGCTTCTATTCATCAAATTGCCTTTTGTAGTTTACCATGTCCAGGCTTGACTAAGCATTGATCTATCATCCATTGAGCACATGACTCAGACAGCATAAAGCACAATGAAAGCTGTGTTTCTCTGACTATAGAAGATTTTAATAAAAGGAAACTGGTCTTTGAAGAATGCCAACTTATTCACTCTACAGTCAAAGGGAGGTCTAATCAACCTTAAAATAAAGAGAAGTCAAAATGACTATCTTCCTACATGTACACTAGTATTTTGCAGACAGTTCCAAATGTCTTTAATTGAAATACTTCAGCAGGAGCTAGATTAGGCATCAATTAGCAAGGCATTAATAAAGCCATCTTCAACCAAAAGAGACACTGTATGCACTTCTTTCACTGCTGCTGTTAGTTTAAAACCAGAAAATCTTAAACTTTTGGAAGAGGAAAAACTCTATCACATAATAATTTAACATTATTTTTATAGCTTAACATAATTCTGATAAAAACCATATACTACTTGTTTTTGTCAGTAACAAAAGATGTGGCAAAGATATATAAGGATGTAATTGCATTAAGAAGAACACATGAAAAAAAGAAAATTCATTTCTTTGTTTTCTGCATAACTTATTTAAATACAAACTAAAGTAACCATAGTTTGTTCCAGGATCAAGGCCATACTAGCCACTTATTTTGAGAGAGCTTCTCCAACTTTCTACTCTGCTAGATTGTGCCCTATGATCTTTATTCTGGTTCATTTATTTGTTGACTCTAGGCAGTTATGATGAATGCACCAACTGATATTACAAATATATATATTCAAAAAACTTACTTGGAAATCAAATATTAATGAACTGTCTTGTATCATTTCTGACCAAATATTAAAGTTGCCTTTTTAAAGGCGAATACTCACATTTTCAAAAGTCTAAGAAAAACGTAAAACCAAACAGTCAGACCTCAACAGCCAGCTAAACTCAGTAGGAACATGAAGAAATGCTGATAGGTAACACAGGAATAAACAGTTGAAGTTGTACGCAGTAAGAAATATATTTGGGATTAGCTAAAGCCAAGAGATAGCGCTCTCATATCGATTTACCAGCTGTAAGGTAGAAGCTGGGAACACCATTTGCAACAGATAACGGACCGGGAGCGTGGGTCTGATTTGCAGGGCACGTCTGCACATCTCGCACGTCGGTTGTCATGACAGCATGAATTCTCCTCACATCCACGTGGACCGTTACTGTGGGTTTTCCACCTGATGCTCATCAATGCAACATGTCCAACCAACTGCGCACCTAGTTTAAGTGATTCTCCACTGGGGCTATTAAAGTGGAAGCTTTACTGGAAGTTCAGGCCCCTGTACAAATACCAATCTGATCATTTCCTTTTGGAAATGATCAGTCCTGCCTTCTGGGTGTGTCTTTTTTGTTTTTTTTTTTTTTTCATAAAATCTGGAAGCATCTGAAACTGTCTCTTAGCAACCCTTTTCAGTTTGCCATTTCCCTCTGTTCAGCTCCCCAAAGAGTGCTTCTGCAGCTCAAGGAAGGTTGGCCAGTTCAGAGAAGAAGCTATTATGTTCCCTCTTTTTGTATAAATGATGAGAATGAGTCCATATACCACATACCATTCCATTAGGAATACTCTCCAGTATATTAACAACTCCCCTTAAAGCAATGAAATACTTATAAAGTGAGATAATAAGTGAATTATTGGCAACAATATCGATAATTGTATTTATTTTACTTGGAGAGGATGCAAGGGTATGAGGACAGCTACTTCCTTACTGTTTTGTGCAGAAGGTTAATCTTTTCTAAACTGAAGCTTAGACTTTCCCCTGAGTCTACATAGGTACTTTTCACCTTGCTCATATACTTCCAGCACCTTGCCTCACCTATCCATACACAGAAGGCAATTTAGTTACCTACCGCCCTGCACAGTGCTTAGAAAGCACTGCATACCTGTAAATACCAAATCAACAGCATGCATCTTATATGTTGGCAGATCGAATGACGTGAGAGTCACCCCTTTTGGATACTCAAGGTCCCAGAGAAATATATCTCTCTCATATAAAAAGCGAAAGTCCTTCCAAATGCTTCAAGGCCACTACAACGATTCCTGCTCCTCTACTCTCCAATTCCACTCTTTATCACATAAAGATAAGTTGCAAACTGTTTCCAAAGCAAGCTTTTTCACAGCATGCTCTGACATTAGTAAACCTGACTCATTTAAGTTAATTTATAGCAAAATAGGAAAACAGAACAGAACAGAGTGCGCTACAATGGAAAATTTATGCCAGCAAAAGTCTGTTCATCCATTAACTCCCATGGAAAGGCTATAAGGCATACAATAGGCTGCTGATTAAACAGACTGAGTGTGCTGTTAATTCTCTACTCAGAGTCCCCGCAATGTATGGTGCTCCCTTTGGGGCCCTGGCACTCCTCCCAATTTAACGGGTGCCATTTACCACAGTGCTGATTAGTTTATCTATATATAAATACATTCCAGTAAAAATGTCAAAATTCTGCACTCATCCTGCAGCACATTCTGGGAACTAAAATATTTCTGTCATCTCCAAAGTGCATTGCCAGACTCCTGCAAGAAGCAGTCTCTTTGACTTGGCCCTTCATCTTGTTGGTGTGGCTGCTTTAGAGATGAGGTCTGGTTGTGTGGAAATTTAGGCAATAAGCCCCAGCATGACAAGGGACAGTTATCATTGCGTGCAACACAAAGCAGCTTTTTGGCACCTCTCTTCTACCACAGCTCCCAGGGCAGAAAATCCAAGTGGAGTTCTGGCACACTGGGGCATCCATCTCGTCAGTCATTTGAATTTCAGCAAATACTCCAATATAAATATAACACTCCCATGTACCAGTTAAAAATCTGAAGCTCTGTGAAAACCTTTTCATGTACAGAGATGCCAGGATGAAACAATCATGGGAGACATTTGGCAATAGTTATTTTGTTTTACTTGTTGAAATTGTGCTGTTTATATATACCCGGCCTCAGCCTTATCCCCATTACAGTCGTTGACAGGGCTTCCATTGAAACCAATAGGCTAAAATGGATAGGTTAAATGCCTCCAAATTATTTGATCTTGCAAGAAGCCCTGTGACACATGCTGGCTTTGCTGAAGTAAGCTCAGGTTATATCATACCATCATCTGACATAATACAGCAGAGGAACAGAAAGTTCAGTGTCAACATTAAGCAGTAGCAGTTGCTTAAAGGAAACAGCAGACAGAATGGATAGATAAACTGGATGGATAACTGCAGTTATGTGTGTATTTCTGCCCCATCACAGATATTTCATCATTATCAGATCTCCTGAGATCACTATTGCACTTCTAGTGGGACGTTAATTATACACCTGTCACTCAGACAGAATTTGCTGTGACGTTCCTCTCAAAATTACAAAACTTTGCCACACAGTTAAATTCCTTCTGCTTAAGGTCTTCATGGCTTGAGTTATCAAGTATTTTTGAGAAGCTGCTGGGCTTTCATATACAGCAAGAGGACACTTGGTGGCACTCATTCAACATTATTTTTCCTTCCCCTACCACAGATTGCGTGGGTTAATCTGAACAGGTGAATAGTTCTCCCTGACAAGATTCTCATGAACTTTGTCACTGTGGACCAACTCCTGCAATCACTACTGAGTTTTGACTTAATCCTTGTTTAAGTTAATGAAGTCAGAAATCATTGAGTTTGTGTAAAAGAAAACTAAAGATTAATTTATGGTGGTAAACTAACTGTTACATTTGAGCTGAAATGTTTTTGCCTTCTCATTATTCTGCAAAATCTTCATTTTTCTGCTTGGCTGGGTAGCTCAAATTTTACTCCCTCTGTGATGTGCAAATTCCTTGTCCTTGTACATTATTGTTCACTGCAACTTGCACATAGTTGCTTGAAAAAAAATTAAGAAAACCCTGACTGAACAGTCCAGCAACCAAGATACTACTGAGAAAGACAACTGCAAAGGCGATAGAGAGCTGATCTCCACTGAACACACAAGTCATTCTGATTTATACTCCTGGGTCACTGCCACCTGCAACCCAATATTCACACTGTGTTTTGAGAAAGACACATGGGAATCAGCAGTACTGTACATCGTTTAGTTGAATGTCACCCCTCTATAAAATCCTTTTTTTCCAAGAATCGCCCAAATCGTTCATGGACAGCAGCACAACCCCCTGCCAAGGACCGTGGCCTTATTGCTGACACCTGGCCGTTATTCCTACCCAAGCTGCTGACGGTCAGTAGGGGAGTTGTTTATTACCCTTAACAGCAGGTCACCATTACATTAGCTGAGGATAATCCAATGCTGTTAGATAGCCCAAAGCCTGATTGAAGACGTCTCCACTTGGGGGAGGGAGGAGATCAAGTCCAGATGACCTGGGACTCTCCACTCACTGCACTCAAAATAAACTTTCTGTGAAACACAGGTTACAAATAGATCAGCAGTCACCAGCAGCCGAGACGTCCACAGTGGGAAAGGTTTTACAGCAATGGAGCACAGCCCCCCCCCCCCAGATGTCCTCTCAAAATACAGAATCACCCGCCTTCCTCCAGAGTGGGAACAAGACCCCATCATCCTTCAACAACTCAACAGTCAAAAAAACCGACCTACAGCCACTGCTCTGGGGTCACAGTGCCCACAGAGCTCGACTATTGCATGGCCAGGTCCGTTGGCCCTGACTATGCCAAATCTGCATTGCCAAGAAACTTTCTCAGCCGTTTTGCTTTTATTCATCTTCAGCTTTTCACCAGGGAAGCTTTAAGTCCTTCGGACAAGTGCCCATTTCATTAGCTGCATGCACCTGCATGCACTTGCCTGTATGCTCAGGGGTGTTTATATACTTGAGAAAATGCTCTGCTGACAAGACCGGTGCAGTTTTCCAATCCTCAGCTCTTTAGTGAAACCCAGTGTGTATTTTTCAAACCAAACAAAGATTATAGGACTCCAAAAAGGGCTGCTCCCCAGCCAACTTTTTAATTTCAGCAACTTTTACTTCTGGCCTGTGTAAGGGGAGCTTTGTATTTAAAAATGAGAAAGTACTATTTTCTCATCTGCCAAACTCCTACCTGGCTACGGGGCTTTTACTGTAACAATCTTAAACAAAAGAAGGGGGAAAAGGACTGTTTTAACAGAGACACAAGGAAGCAAAACGTGCTCAAGAAGAGTTAGGAGCAACCAACCGAAAATCATACGGATCATGTTGATAATGCTGAGCACAAAGACCGCTCTGAAGCACCCACACGTGCTCTCCACCCCGAGCCAGCATCCAGCGTGCGCTGCGACGGTGCGTTGCAACGAGCGCGTACCCCGTACCCCTTCGCGGAGGACGAGCTGGAGCGTGAGTCCCCAAGGGCAGAGCCTTTGGAAACGGCTTCGATGAGCTGTCCCCGGGCAGGGAGGTGGGGCCGGCCCGTCCATGAGGGCCCTCGTCACCCGTTCTGCTCATACGAGGCAGGCGCTGCAGTTACGTCAGCCTTTCTTATGGATATGATTTGTTTCCTTAAAGGTTAATCGCCGGGAGATGATGGCTCGCACCAGTCCCAGCGACGCTCCAGGCAATAAATAAACAAATAAAAAGCACTCTTAAAATGAAGGCAGCGAGCGCGGGGCCGGGATCTCCCCGACAGATGGTGCTGCGGGGATACGCTGGTTCGTGACCCAGAATGAGAAGCGAGCCTGGGGGCTGCGGCGGGGAGACGGGCGCCGCGGCGCAGGCAGAGGTCCCCCTCTCCCAAGGCGGGGGGCCGAAGCTGGGGAGAAACGCTGCAAAGCGGCCAAGCTCCTCGTGTCCGAGGGGAGCAAAGGCTCCCGCCATGGCAGATACCGCCGTCTCCTTTACAACGCGACCGCTTCTCCCGCTCACTACGCGTTTGCGTTTTCGTAAATACACAGGCACACTCCAGGAATTTGGGGGGGGGAGGGGGAAAGGCGCTTAAAATTAAACGTGAAGCATAATTTGAACCTCCGCTGGCACCACGGCTTTTCTAATCAGCTCGTGACACGCTTGGCACCGTGCGCTGTTTGTGTCCGCAGTTGAGGCGGTGAATACGAGGCTAGCGAGCGTGGCAGCCCGCCACGTGCGCTGCCCGGCACATGGGTGCCTGCCGCCACCCAGGAGGCACCCTCTGCTCCGCAGCGCGTCGCGCAGCCGCCCCGGGCACATCTGGGACCACTGAGCTGAGGCCTCCCTCCAGCACCGCGTTGCCAGCGTTATGCTTACGACCAAAACGCTACGTGACGGGGCAGAAGGAACCAGGACAAAAACGGGATGTGGGGAATACGAGGGAAAAAAAGAGCGTGAGGGTTCGTAGTCTGCCCGGACACGACCCGGCACTGGGGAGCCCCTAACTGGGCCTCTCTAACCAGTTTGGCCAGTTCCTGCTCCTCCTCCCTCTCCGCGCGGTTGGACGTCTCGGCACGCGTTGCCCACCCGCGGCTGCTCTCCCCAGGCACCGAGGGATGGTGGCACCGCTGTCCCCCACAGCGTGCACTTGCTGGAGATGAACGGCCCCGTGCACCTGCCAAGCACACACATGCAAACCTGAGCAACCTGGGGATGTTTTTCTGAAAAAACCCTTTTCTTCAGACAGAGGCACCACGCTGCAATGGGAAGAGAAGTGTGTCACGAGCCAGTTGCAAAACCCCACCTGTACTTCTAGGGCATGAGCGGAGTTTTGAAAATGCATTTTTATACGGTTTTAAAAGCCCTACCAAGACTTCTGGAGGCAAGTTTCAGGCTTGCCTGAGAAACCAGGCGCCTCTCAGCGTTGTGCCCATGCTGGTGATGTCCCACTGCTCGCTAATGCGCCTGGTGCATCAGTGTCATCACATGCCTTGCTTTTCTTCTGTGGCCATGTAGGACTCCAGTGAGAGCAGAGTAAGCGTGCTACTCAGTCACGTGTTGCACGTCACAGACATCTGTCAAGTTTGTCCACTTATCCTTTCTCCATGGAGAGGTGCATTTTGGGGGGAATATTAAACATCCCATAAGCATTTATGCCAGAAATGGCAAGGTCAAGGAAAGGTGCTCTTCACTTGCAATAGGAGCTGGTGAAACCTGAGATGAACTCTCAGGCCTGTTTTGCAGTTCATGGCCCCGCTATCGAAAACAACTGCCTTCTGCACAGGTACACTTTATCCTTGAACTGGAGATCAAAGCGCCCTGTTGACCCTCATCCTTTAACCCAATTCTTGAGCTAGTCTGAGACAGTCTGTCAATTCCTGCTTCTCCTGGCACAGCTACATAATGGACAAGCTCCATATTTCATTTCTGTTCATGCCCAGTCCAAGATACCAACAACCTTTTACAGAAAACAACAAATATTCTCTTACTTTGTGCTATTTGGATAGGAAAACTGAAGGTGTTTTGCCACGTTAGAAATTCATTAAAGGGAATCAACACATTATAGGGGATAAGAGAGAGCATGCATCTGCTGTTACCACCCTTCACATTTCTTTCTTTAATTGCATTCAGGATTACCTGTTACTGCTTTTTCACCTACTGCAATCTACTAGCAAGAGGACAGCAAATATATTGCAGCGCATGCTTGAAAAGGTGCTCTTTCTCTCTCTCTCCTGTTTCAAAGTTTTAGAAGCAACTTTGATCTGCAAGACTCCAAAATTCACAACAATCAAAGGGCTTTTTACAAAAAAGGAAATCAATTACTGATGTGCACTGAAAATGTTTTTCAACTGAGGCACTTTGCGTTTTGACATGATTAAATACCACAGAATTAACACGGAATACGGATAACAAAAGGGTCACACATTCACCAGCAATTGAAAAAAAAATCACCTAGCAATGGAAAAACATAAGCGTAAGAAGAGGATTGCATCCAAACAATGCAAGGATTATGAGGAAAGAAACCTCTACATCTATTGAAGGAAAATGGCATCCTACCCAGGGTGCAGTCATTGGGTGTATTAGAGTGATGTTTATCCCCTAAATACTGAAGAAGGGGGATTAGGTGGAGTTCCTGCCCATGAGCAAGAAAAGCCCCCTTCCTTTTTTCCACCATGACAAATTCACGTTTAGGAAGGCAGGACAGAGTAGAAGGATAGACCCTGTCTCTTCCTGCTGTTGAGCTCCTTCCTGTTATTGAGCAAGGGAGACTGCCCACTATTGACAATGTCTTTTCTAGCCATTTGCCAGTCGAGGAGGATCAGGGTGTTTCAGGCATCCTGCTAAGTCTCACTTTCCTGGTTCTTTGGGTCAGCTCATGCTGGCCAAAGCCAACTGAGATATAAATTATTGAGGAGGTTTATAAACTGCTTGGACTCACAGCTATTCACTGTGTAACATTACCAACTTCAAGGATGTAAACACACAAAGAGCAGAGAATGGACAGGGAATACATAAGGTTTTCCCATTTGAATCATCAAGTGTTAATTAGCTCCACTGTACTAATGAGGTCAGTCGGCCATGCTCTTCTACTTGCCGTTGGAGCGCACTGATTGCAGATCTAGTTCACCGAGATGATTCCTGTGGAAAGAAATACGTGAGAAGCCCTGGTTTCAATACGGTGGGGAAGATTACGGAAATCATCACAAAGAATGGGCAGAGAGGTCATTTTAATCTATAATGAAGCTCAAAAGTGAGTTTTATACATTAATGTGTTCATAGGGAGCATTTCTCTCTGCTCAAGCAGATGCCATGTGCTTCATTTTTTGGCAGCCTGTTCAGGAAGAATCAAAAAACGGGAGAGTAACGTGAAAGACACCCAGGTAATCAGCAGTGGCAAAACGTGGAGGGGGAACAAAGCCAGCATTCGCCGCCAGATTACCTGAACCACGGCATGCCTCAGAGCGAGCAATGCCTGTGGAGGTCACTGAAGAAAACAGGCATTAAAAGCTATCAACCCATGCCTTACTATCCAACCAGCAGAAAGAAAGGAAAAAGGGAACTTAATCTCTTTCCACTCCTTTACCCTCTGTGTCCTCAGATAAGCAGAATTCATAAGAGCTAAGGACCATTATGAGATACTCTTTGACTCAGAATTTAAAATAATCGCCTTATTAGCTCTTGCTGCGTTATTGGGTACCGCTACACATCATGTGGGATAGAGCTGACTAAAATGTGTGCCTTCAATCATTCCTTGACTAACGCAATCTCTGTGGCCAACTCATGCAAGTTCCGCTGCAAATGCTTTTGATAACGCTGGTATAATGGCATGTGAATGTCAGCGTAGGAGGGCAAAATATTTTGAACTGCTCAACTTTGCTTTATAAATATTTTCGGAAGCCACCAATGTGAAATGCTCCATTCACATTCAGCACTGGGAAAAAGAATGGCTTCTTCTAAAACAAAGACACATCTGTCAGTGTGGTAGAGTATATGAATTTCCACAATCTGCAGCACAGAAAAAGTACTTTCTCAAACAAATTAAGTTGAAGCAGGCAGTGAAAGAACAGCATGAAGCTCTCTATGCAATGTCAACAATAATTAACAGAGCACTTTATAATCTGCCACTGCTTCCCGTCAGTAAGGTACTCTCAGATATTTGGTCTGAGCAGGCTGCCCTCCCGTTCCTCTCCTCCTGGAACCTAAAGCCACAAGTGTTGCCTTTTAGCAGCTAGCCTATCATTAACTTTTTAAATGTTGTACGGTACAACAAGCCAACATTTCCCCTTGGAAGGACAGAAGGCAGAGAGCAAGAAGACACTGTTGCAGCCGCTGCAGGGATTCAAGAAGTTTGGCCTCTTTGTGTCATACTGGGAAATTGTGGGGTTTGCTTGTTTCTGAGGTGCACGAAAGCAAAAGAACAACACACTGCACAACACACACAGCCTACTAATCTCTTTGTTCCTGAATTTCCCTGCTGATAACCTGGGAGAAGGTTCGTTGTTCCCTCATGGAAGCAGGCAAAATTTGGAAGTTTTCTTCAGCTCCTACTGATTCTCCAGGGACACAGGCTGCAGATATTTTGCAGCAGGAACTCCTTTCTCTTAGGTTGCTTGTGTACAAAAGACAGAGCTGACATGAGCCTCTTTTATAGCACACAGCGTTGTATTGCCCCAGCACTTCTGATGTAATCATGTTGCCTTTATGTATTTGCAGACTAAACTCTCACTATTGCTACGGAACAGGAGGAGATTGCCACGTCCCCTTCTTTACAGGTGGCAAAACTGCAGCCTTGTCTCCAGCGGAGGGGTTTCCACTGGTTTTTCCATGTAGACTGATTGCGGCTGATTTCTTCCACATGTAAGAGTGCTCAAATGGTTGTCAGGGAGACAACAGTTGGTGCAACTGCACCCTGGTATTCGGAAGGCTCGGCTGGTCGATGGGTTTGCAGCGCATCCGTGCAGACGCAGCACCCTGGCGAACGGACAGGCCTGACTTTTTCAGTCGCCGGCTTAAGTTCCCGCGCAGGCACTACCTCCAGGCCACAGCTGTGAGAGGCAACCACCGTAGCCCGACTAGTGTTATTTGAGCTGCTTTGAGCAGCAGCACAGCAGAAACACGGTCACCAAGACTGAAGTGCAGCCCACATGAGACACAGGGGATTTACTTGGGAGGTCAGTCTGTGCTGTTGCTGTTATAAATATTGCTGTTGTATAGCATATATATTGCTGTTAGTAGCTCAGCTAGTTGTTTAAACTAATCCAGGTCAAGCTCAAACGTTGTAATCGCACTTCTCAGATGTCAGCATCCCTCACACGGTGCCTCCCTGAGCCCAGAAATTCCCATTAACCTCCAGTTTGTGCCATTGCCCATATCTCCTCTACAGACCTCAGGCCTTTCTTCCCTCTGCTCCTTGGAGCTGGGACTGAGCCTAAATCAAAAATAGCCATCGCATCCTCTGGATTGGTATAAAGGTTGAAAACAAGGACGATGAACTTTGCACTGACTGGGGCTAATTAGCGTGCAGACAGTCATTTATGATTAAGCTATGCAAAACAACTGCTAGGAGCGCAAGAGCCGAGTGCCACAGTACAGCAAAGGCCCAAGGCACAGCCACGTTAAGTGACTTGCCCAGTTTTACACAGCAGTTCAGCGACAGAGGTAGGAATCGGCCGTTCAGTTCTCCCTCTCAAAACAGGTCTGATCTCTAGATCATACTTTGATCTCCCTTTAGCAGCAGCGAATAAAAACCCCCTCTGTTCCTGCTATAAGTCATTACAGAAATTACTTTCAAGTCACAGCCTCGCCATTATCACATCACTGCAAGATCAAACAAAAAAGAGGGCAGTAAGAGAGGAAAGGAACGGTTACTTTGTGTCATTTACTTCCACAGTCTGCTCAACAAAGCCAAAGAGGAAAAACATTTTTTTTTTAGGCAGATGCCTTTTGCAACACATCAAACACTTCTCATGGGCGTATGTCATAGCCATCTTACTACAAAGGCTTTGTCCTTGCGTCCACGACAGCCCGGATGTTTATCAGGATTTTCCATTCCTTAAATTCAAGATCCAATTGGGATCTGCATTAGGATAGCAGCAGAAATACATCAACAAAGTCCAAAATACAAACTCCTTAGTGAAAATAAAGCATTAAGTCAATGTGTTCTTGTGCTAACACCAAGGAAGAGTGGAGTTTCTGTCATCTCAACAGAAATAAAGGAATGTCTGCAGACAGAAACAGCCTATTTTTGAATGTGCTGGATTTGGAAGAAGCCAATATGAGGAAACAGTTACCTTTGCTAATGGATTTTACTGCTAGTAGACATTTAAGTCCTCCAAGCAAGGCATGTGACTCTAGTATCACACAATCTTTTACTATTTATTACATATCATGTGTGTTTACTATGCTTTCTGTGTGCCCAGAGCAAAGTTCCAACTTCTATATTCATTAGTACAGCCTGTAAGTCTCCAAATTATCAAGCCCGATAAAGAACACACAAAATATATTTACATTGCTACATACTCTTCCATTCTCAAACCAACACTCGGAATAACATCTTGCATTTCCTCTCTCCTCCCCTGCCTTTTTATTATACATAAGTGCAGCCTCCGAAATACTACGGGGGCCTTCCAAGAGATCTTGTCTCCCTTTTGGGCAAGGTGTTCTCCTTTCTAGGCGCACCAGGAGCCATGGCTGTCACATGAAGAGCAACTCCAGCCTCCCTGCAGGCAGCAGGAGATGGTACGGGCTTGTGCACACCAGGTCCATCTGCTCTGCTCCTAGGTGTGGATGCCAGGGATCAGGCGTAAAGGTATTTCCAGTCCTCCAAAGCTCAACAGCAACACTATAAACCCTGAACATCCATCCCTATTCCCAATAACACCACCTTTTCATTTATGCTGGCACTGAGTTCCCACAAGATACTTTGTCTGCTGAGACGTGTGTAAAATTAATTTCTCCTCAGAGGAAATTCCACTGTGAGACAGAAAAGACAGAGTGTCCTTATACTTACTATAGAAACAGGTGATAGGCAGAAAGAGTAGAGATGTCTGAGGGTCTTTTCTTTGTTTCTGTCTGGAATATCAAAATCTCATTAATCTTCTCTGTGGTAATTCTTTCATGGATTCCGATAGGTGTTTTCCAGTTCCAGTGGATCACTAGCAATCCTGGTTTCTCAAGAAGGTCAAGCCACCAGGTATTCCTACAGTTACCATCTGGCTTCTCACACCATTGCCAGGGTATGTTCCCATATAAGATTTCCAAGTATCAGCATAGCAGGCTGTGCATTGCCTTTGCCTCAACCTTCACAGACTGAATCGTCCCATCCACCAGACTCTAGCAAACGTCGGTAGCCATATCCTCGAAGGATAAGACTCATGTTTGTTACTGCCCCAACTCTTCCTTAATGAGTTTGGTCACGTTCAATTAAATGGCTCTACTTCACCCTCAAAGATGCCGGTGTATGCATGTGTCACCCCAGAACTCCTGCATTTCAGATCTTACACCGCTTACACGAAAATGGTGGGTAAGCTTCTGGCAGCTCTTCCAGTTCAAGACTGGCTAGGGAAAAGCAGCAGGTAATTTTCTGGCAACAAGAGTGGAACAACAAAATTAATGAGCCTTTACAGCTATTCCCACCTGTTCTGAGTGCAATATATGTATATTGGATATATACCCACCCATGAGTCTATCTTTGATGTCAGCTCAAACTGTAACAAAAAAAAATGCAGAACTCAGCCATTCCTGTGTAGGAAAAAGTGTTTAAAAGAGCAGGTGGGAATTTCACCTGTTTTTACATAATACTTATGCTGGGCCTGAGCCCCTCCATAGAAGGGAATTTCAACAGGACAGATATTACAGCAGCAGCAGCAATGCAAGACTGATACTGAGCAGACGTACTGTAATAGATGAAGATGGAGCAAGATGAGAGTGAGTCAGCAGAAGGTATTTGTCTTCTACACAGTGTCCGAAAATCTGGCAGTCTGTTACAGGAAATTACACTAATATTGAATCATTGTTCTGTGCAAATCATTGTTCCGTACAGAGGTTTTCCATGGTGAGGAAGTTGTTGCTAGCCTTTACCATTTTGTGCTACACTTTTATTTCAAAACATGTCCCAGAGCATTCAGCTGACCCTGTGCAGGAAATATTTGAAGCACATCTGACTGGTATTCTCCTGAGCAACAATTCTGACCAGGACACTCCAGGGATACACGTAACAACCCTTCCCTATCCTACCTGGAAAAGACAAAACAGTTTGTGACCATTGCCTTCTGGGAGTCCAAAACAGAAGACCAAAAGAGCTTGGAAGGATTAGTGGAACACTCATAAAATGGAAATCTGTCTCATGACAAATGCACTAAAATTGTCTGAAATTTTCCTGAGATATTTTTCATCTTCTCCACAGAATCTGATTGTCAGTAGACATGTTTTGATAAGGAATATTCCCACTTGAAAGTACTGTGATTATGACTAGAGGTATGGCTTGCTCTGCTCGGGGCACTTTTACAAGAGGCCTGGCAGATAACACTTAAAAAATCACCAAGATTCAGAAGGCAGAGGGGGAGTTAATCCAAACTCAACGATAGCAAAACATGTTTGAATTTTATTTCTTTTTAATGGCTATTAGATGTTGAAAGTGCAGTACGGGAGATTTGCTGATAATAGAAAATTCCCCCTATTGCAAATATAACGGTAATGAGGCACTATTGCACAGCGGAGAAAACAGATAAGCATTTCATCCTGAATATTCTTCCCCTTGGACCACACAGCCTTTGGCAAACCTGGACTGCAATGTTACCTAGGTTTTAAATACTCAAGTTTCCAAACAAAAGGTTGTGAAAAAGGTTTGAAGCAAATATGTTTATAATTAACGATGGAGATTGGAAGAAGCCCAACAATGAAAGCAATTCTTGTTTTCTAACCTGGAGAACAAGCTTTCTATAAACACACACAGTGAAGGAGATTACCATAGTAATGAAGCAAAGCAATGAAGTGAAACAGGATACACACACTATACTTGAAAAGGTTTCAGACTTTCAGCTATTCCCAGCCAAGATGCAAGCAATCTAGCGCAGATAGGTTGGGGATGCAACGTCAAGGGAAGCGCGTGGAGACAGCCTCGCCGTCACATCAATCCGACCTGACACACCACGCTTCCAGACCGATCCTGCTTCCCTTCCCAGCTATTCCTGGGTGGGAACGTCGCTGCTCGCTCTCTCATATCGCGTGAGCCAGTGCTGCACAGGATGAGGTAGCTGAGCTGCAGTCACTCTTTCTGGAGCGCTGTTTTTACACGCTCGTTGCTAGTTCTCTGATTGAGGCTTTAGACTGGCTACGGAAAAAAACAAAACAAAACAAAAGAGCGTGGTTTGGGTTTTGCAAAAGCCAAACCAAAGCTGTTTTAGTTCCAGGTCCCACTTTTTTTCTGAACCTTGAAAGTCAAAGCCTGGGTGGTTTGGATAAGTGCTTCTAATTCTGGCATGTTCCTATTTAAAATAAGAGGGAGGGTTTGTTTTTAAAAAGCTAAAACTAGGATGGTCCGGAACCAAGTCTCTGAAGACACTTAGGGAGGATTCAGATAAGCAATGCCAGTTTTTTTTCCCCCTCTTCCCCTCTCCTGAATTTTTATCCTATCCCTTCCTTGCTTTCTATTTCTCAGACATTGCTCGCTTCCCCTCAATTTCCAATGGAGCTTGAAATTAGATTTGTTTTACTTCCTTGTTCACAAAAAAAGCTCTGAACCACAGATCTTGGTGTACGTTACCTCCCAGACTGCGTCACCGCACTACTCTCCAGCTCGCTACCTGAACTGGTCGAAACGGCAACATAAATCAGCAAATCATCATTACTCGATTGGGAGAAGGAAAATTCTGATTTTAGTCAGACAGAGATAGAACTATTTAACTGTAATGGTTTCAGTCTGGATTTACGACAGCAGAAATTGGCCCACGATGTGGCTCAAGATAGAAACAGTATTCATTGTCACAATTTATAACTTCATCAAGAGTTAACTTGGGAACTGCAAGCTGGCAGCAATAATTCTTACATTGCTGCAAACTCTGTTTTCATCATTTTTGTTGATACTGGCAAAATGCTTGTTTTGGCTTTCTGCATGTTGCTGTCATTAGTCTAATATAGTGTAGCCACTCTCAGATATATTTAGGGGAAGGTCATTTTTATTCAACAGATTATGTACTGGAAACTTAAATAAACAAGTGAGTTAAAGGCATCAGCAATCCCACTCCTTGCTCCATGCCAAACTGAATCCTAAAAACTGGTCGGTTCAATTAGAGGAAAAGTCAAGCGGCGATTATGTCAGCTGGAAGAAAGAGGACATCACATTTGCTTTTACTTGAGGAATACCTGGAATGCTGCTACTTTATAATGGCTAAATCCATCCATAAAGTTGGAGGTGCTCAAAGACAAGCCAGAACACATGCAGCAACTCTGACATTAGCAAGATTGCTCCTTCTGCCCATACTCAGCAAAAATTCCTGGGGAGATTCCACCAGATAGGAAGGACAGAATCATGACTGTTTATTCCCAGCTGTTCAGGGACCCTTTCAAGCCAGGACACTGCCCTTGAAAATGGTATTTTGGGGGAAGAAAGCGTCCAGGTTTTTCAGTTTGCAAGTTTGTAATCGTAGAAGTTACAAAACAAGTCACTTGTGAGAAGTACTTATCTTTTACGCTCATTAGATTGCCATCCAGCGATGACTGAACATGATATTTAAACAGTGGTGTTTTTGCCAATGAGTTACATGATCAACACGAACTGCTAATGTTTTCTATTCTAAACCTTCTCAAAATGTCAAGTGTTCTCGTCAGCTGAGTGGAAGTGGCATAAAAGTAACTTTTGAAGTTGCTGTTGATGAGATACCCTTGGGGAACTTGGTATGTATACTGAAATCATATTCACAATATGCTCTAATCTTCCCTGCTGCAAAAGGATTAGGCTCTTAACTCGCATTTCCATTAATGGCAATGTAGCACAGCCTGGGTTTTCCCTTCCAAAAAAGACACTGGGCATTCTTAACTAACGAACGCAATCCTTATTTCCTGAATTTACTCAAGCTCTAAGAAAATAAAAATATAAAATAAGCTAAGGAAATTGCTTCTGAAAACCTAGGCCTGGTACTTCTGTTACAACCCGCCCAATGGCAGCACTATTTTTTTTTTTTTTTTAACAAAACAAATCACCGAAACCGCAGAGAAACTCACAGTTGTGTGAAAGCCAGTCTTCACAGCAGACTCGCTGGTTCTTCACAGTTCTGCAAGTTAAACCATCAGGAAAAGCTAGAAAAGACGGTGCATTACCTGAGGTCCTTGTCAGGGGTTCAGGCGACCGGGGCTCACGCCCTGCTCACCCACGGGTGCCACCTGTGAGCATGGACAAGGCACACAGAGCTCCTTCCAGGACCGTGCTGAGGCCAGACACCGGGCCCCCCAGCGCCCAGGTCTCCTAGCCTTGCTCGGCGTCTCCAGAGCTCTGCGGCCACCGCGGCACCCCGCTGCCCCTCGCCCATGCTACTGCAGGAAGCACCACAGGCTTCCAGGCTTCCGCCCCAAAACCGATCCGAAGGCGGCTGCCACACTACCAAGAGCAGAAGCCACGGACTAGCTTGCTGCTGAAGTTTCGATTAAGTAAGTAATCACCGCTGACATCGTATTTCCAGCACCGTGGGCCTAGCACATAGGCAGAAGGCAAGGAAAGGCATTTTGGGAGCCTCCTTCTTGACTAACACTTTTTTTTCACTCAAAGTATCTTCCAGACTTTGAGGTGGACAGGGGGATCTTCGGGGACCGCTAGCAAAATGACTGCATGCTCGCGATCGAATTGGGTACTTTTATCACACGTTTTTATCACAGAGGATTCATCTCTCTGAAAGAGCCAGAAATGCCCACAAGCCTCTGTGCACTAGCTGGAGAGTAAAACTGGTATTTTATGCTGTTCTTCCGCACACAAATGTCTGGTTGCAGGCACAAATAATAGTACTTTGGACACAGATGGGGTCAAACGCAGTTTTCAGCTACACACTGTCAATCCAGAGCAACAACAGAGCAACATAATTTGGCCCAAAGCATAAGTGTTTGTGAAGATGAGCTTTATACATAATTGCGCTTCATGGATAAACTGCAAATAAATATAAAACCCAGAAAGCAGGGTAGGATCGGTTATGCATTTTATTATATCCAATTTTGTATCCGCATTTTTTCATATGGCCTGTGGCAAACATTAGTCGGGATATTGGTTCCATTAAATAAACATTTCAAAATGTGAGTACTTTCAAATTGCTAACAGCTCATTTGCGATCAGTTCGCAACACCCAGTGTTAACTTCTTGGAAACGAGTAATCCCTGCCTAACCTGGCTATCGCACGTGCTGAAAGGCACAGGCAAACACTCGAACGCGTTCGGCAAGTCCAAAGATGCCGGGAGAACAAGGAGGCCTCCGAAAACATTTCAGGGTCATCACACGTATTTGATCACATCTGCTCCTGCAAATACACTATGCGTTACTGGATTTAAAAGGCAGCGCTCGCCCAGGCAACGTGATAGCTTGCAGAACCGGGGACGCATTCACCTCGCGTTTGCAAACGTGGCAAGCGGGCGGGGGAAAAAAACGTGCCGGGACAAACAGCAGCAAGGCTAAGCCGCATCCATGGCCCCTGCCAACGGGGGTTAAGTGCAGGTAGAGCAGCGGAGCCGCCGCATCGAGGTTAATGAGATGCATCTGGGTTCCCCGGGGCAGCCTCGCCGCCTCGAAACCAGGCAACGGGGCCGGGCGGCGACGCGGCTGAGCAGCTCGCCCCACGAGCGGGGCTGCCGCGTGCTCTCGCTGCTCGTTGCCCCAGCCAGCTCGGGCTGCCCCCATGTTCACGAAGCGCGGCGTTTGCAACGCGGACGAATCACTACAACCAGCCTGGACTGCTTACCACTCTAATTTCCTTTCCTCTGCTTTCCCTAGCCTTGTCTGCCAGAGCAGGCCCTTCCCCCGAGTCCATGCAGCCGAGGTTTCACCTGTCTCAGCCTAGGCATCTTACCGAGGCAATCCGAACTGCAGCCTGGCCGCTTTGGACACCCTTATTATCACTGAAGAAATGCAGGTACCGTGAAAGGACAACTCAGCCCACCTAAGAATCGGAAAGTGTGTCAACCAGCCGAACACTGGGTCTTGTAATAACCTGCAATTAATATGCAAAGCCCAAGGCATCTGCAAGGTGACAACGTGGTTTAATCCAGCCATAAAGTAGGCTAAAATAATGATTATAGTTTAATAGTATTTTTAACAGAAGTGAAACTGTAAGAAACTGAAAAGAAGCTACACAAACATATTGATTTCTGCTGTGCCTCCCCCAACAAGTCCATATAGATTTTGTTATTTACAGCCCCCTTTTCCCCAAAAGAATGCAAGGCTTACATACGCAGAAAAATCCCCAGTTGTATGTAATGGACAGTTGTGCATCAAAATGAGGGATTTGCATGTTTAACTGCCTATATTTGTAGCCTCCTACCCAGTTTGCATATGCAAAGGAGAGGATTGTTATATTTATCAATGCATACATGAAAGGAAGAGAGATAAATGACCTGGTTTGCAGAGGTGCTGAGCACATGCAGTTCCCATTTATTTCAACTGGAGTGTGAAAAACAGGCCTTAAGTGACTGGCCCAAGCTCACACAATGAATGATTGTCAGTGCCAGGAAGAAAACCCAGAAATCCTTCCAGTCTAATCCTTCCAGTCTAAATCCTCCCCAGTCTAAACTCTACACAGTCTCTCCCAGAAAAAAAAGGGCTGTACAACAGCCTGACCACTCTCTCATTTCTACCTTGGCTTGCTAATAGAACAAAAAAAAATGGGACATGAAAAAAATCCTGCATAATCTTTAATGACTAGCAAATAATGCCAAGTAGGGCAAGTAAATATGTGTGAAGCATTGCTCACACACCCAGCAACTTGCATGTGTGTCACAGATGGTTTTAGTGAAGAGCCAAAAGAGAAAGAGAGAAAGGAAAGGAAAACAAGTTACAGTCCAGATAAAGAGAAAGATAGAAAGAGAGACAAAGACATTTTCTAGTGCAAAAAAAGAAAAAAAAATCCTTAAAAACACTACAAAAGCTAATGATAAAAAACACAGAATGATTCCCTCTCCTTGATAACATGTAGGCTAATCTCTACATAAATAGAAATAACAGCCCTTTGAAATGGCAATGATTTGCTTGGAAAACATTCATTAAAAACGTCCTGCAATTATTGACTCTATCATTATTTCTTGGCAGCAGCTGAGTCTCACTGCATCTTGTGTTGTTTTTCCAATGAAAAGCAAAGCATTGTTTGAAAAAAAAAATTTAAAAAAACCCAAGGACAGCATTGTATTTGAAATATGTGCTTGGTGACATGTAGCTGATTGCCCAAAGGAATCAGGATACATATATTTGTATTATTGTACACGTGAGTAGCTTGAATCATGTACTGCTCACTCTCTTTGTTTGGATTATGCAGCTTGGCTGGGCAGCCATCCAAAAGATTCACATTAAATTCTAGCTATATTCAGCACAAAAGTCATCTAGCATCAGAGGATCAAAGTTACATCAACCAACAAGCACTAAGGAATTGATAAGCCGCTAAAATTAGGTCATCTCCTAGCAGCTGCTTTTGATGGATGAAGTAGAATTTAGCCTTAGGTTTTCTATTTAAAGATCTGTTACAGCATCTTTTCCTGCAGCTACAATGAGAACACAACAAAATATAATGCTTCTGATTAAATGTTTAATCATTACTCTTTACTCTTCTGAGTGTTTCTGCCATGCCACAGATTTACTGCACTCAGTATTTGCCACTTTCCTAGCCCTTTTAAAACTGACATTAAAATAATCAAGAAGATTTTTAATTCCTAAGTTGTAAGAGCTAAGAGAGGATTTTTTTTTTATGCGGATAAAAATCTTGCAAAGCTGTTTACTTATCATTGTGAGAGAGGCAGGCTGTCACTTACTGCGACTGAAAATGAATCTCTCTAAGCAACTGTATTATTGCTGTGTCCATTCAAATAAATCACTTGATCACCAGGAACTGCATAAATACAAATGTACATATCCACGCACAACTGTATTTGGGGCTACAGGAGTCTTTTTCCAGTTACGGTTTTCTTTGTGGTTACTGTAGGGGAGATTAGTTAATTAAAGCGATTCACGCGGACTTCTGAAGGCGCTCGCTAGGGCACTGGGCTATCTCCGGCCGTCAGCGTGATCCCTGCGCAGAGCGCAGTAATAAGCGCCCTACCAAGACGCGCTGGCAGTATCAGTGCAGTACAAACGGTACCATCAGCAGCAGCCTCCGAGGGGAGCTCAAAAAATGGAATGAACAAAAAAACCAAAAGAAACAAAAAAACCCCAAACTAGTTTCGTGTACACAGAATCTGCCCTTGAATTGGTCAGAACACGACCGGGGGCTGCCGGCTGCCGCGGGCGCAGAACGTCGCCTGCCGCCATCTGCGTAAATGAAACTAGCGCTGGCCTTCAGCACCGGGGTTTTCACTGTGATATCTCCCGTGTCTGCTCAAATCGCTAAACCCAATTTAAGCAATCCGGAGAAACATGGGGGGCAGGGGGGCAAAAAAAAAGAAGGGCATCTGCCCAGTGGAAAGATAAAATCGATAGCAAAGAAATGCCTTTTCAAGTCAAAAAAAGCAGGGGAGAAAGACTGAAAAATATAGCATGTGACAATGTCAAATGAGATACATACCTTGTCTTTCTATGCATTACGGGCATGCGTATGCGGCTATACAGCAGTCTCAGCCTGTCCCCTTGTGCCAGCCTGGTGAGTGGGCTACCGGTGGGGAAGTCCCACACGGGACGGGAGCTCCAGTGCATTTCGCTTCCAAATGTGCTGTGCCCGATCCTGCCTACCTGAGAAAGCACCTTCATGCACTACAGTCCAAAATCTCAACCCAGCTGTTTCCAGCTGCATACAGCTTTTTCAATTAAAACCCTAAACTGGGGCAGAGGAAGAGTATGTAGTATGTCCAGAACAGACAACACATCAAACCTTTTTTTTTCTTTTTTTTAAAGGAAAAGTCTTTATGAGCAAAATTTAAATGAGTTTAATTCACCAGCAGTGCTTAGTACTGCAGCCTGCCTGGATCACAAGCTAATCAGCTTTTCCTTTTGCTGAGGACCTCCGAGAAAAAGCCAGACCGGCAGCCAGCTTGTAGGTGCCAAACTGGCTTGTGGAGGAGGACCTTTGGCTGCATGGGGACGCTCTGATGCCACCGAATTCACACCCTCATAGATTTCTGACACCTGCAGCTGAAGACTGTCCGTCATAACATCTGCTGTCTTACTGTGCTATGGTCACACTTTTTTCCTATTAAGGATATCTGATATTATACCAAGTAAAACTGGGGATTTAAGTTTTGACAGGCCTAACAAGAAGTGGGGAAAAAAATGCCTTTCCTGCCTTCCAGCTGCTCTTTTTGGTTCCCCTTAGCATTAATACCCTTCTTGTTTTTTGTTTACTAACAGAGTTACTTCAGCGCCTGCTAACAACTGCACGCTCAAGGCAAAACTGGCTAAAGGAGCCAGAACGCAGCAAGAGCTTGCTTACTTTGGG
This sequence comes from Dromaius novaehollandiae, assembly GCF_036370855.1. Classification (NCBI taxonomy): domain Eukaryota; kingdom Metazoa; phylum Chordata; class Aves; order Casuariiformes; family Dromaiidae; genus Dromaius; species Dromaius novaehollandiae. The sequence continues at coordinate 34,416,526 of NC_088132.1, forward strand.
ACATCACACCGCTCCGTTGACATACGGGAATAACGATGATGCCCTCTATTGTGAAACTAAATACCTGAACCCTTTTCAAGGGAATAAAGGGACACATTTTCTCTAGGCCTGCACATTTGCATGGGAAACTCCCATTATCCTGGTCACTTTTTTGATGATAGCTATAATTTAAAATTGGGCCTATCACTGAATCTTCCCTTCTCTCCAGCTATGCTATTTCTTGACAGTGATGAGCCCTATCACAAATCTAAGTAGCTCAGTAAACACACATTTACTGAGTCTGATATTAATACGGATATTGATGCAGCATTCTTTAATCCATGACTGTAAACCCAACCTGAATTGTTCAAGAACTGATCTGAGGTACTAAAAAAATATCCAATTTGCCCATTTATCAAATCTGACATTTTGAACAACTATTTTTCTGCTTTGTCTCTGAAAACTTTTTTTAAAAACTTCAGAAACTTAAGGGTCTTTCTTTCCCTTTTTTCTTACAGCCATTTGATGCAACAAACTGTGCAGCAATCAGAATTTGGGGATATCTAAAGAAGGAGGAATATCCGCCCTTCTCTTTCATGCTGCTACCAGCTTTATCAAATGTCACTCACCTTGAAAAGTTAAATGGGGATGAAATGAGAAACCAAAAAAACCAGAAATTCATATAAGAAAAAAATTCAATGCAGTCATTTCTCCTTTCATTCCAGTTAGTCATAAAAAGGGGGAAAGAAAATAACCCTTCCCACCCACTCCCCATCATATATAGGAAAATTTCTGTTCGGCATTCCTACAGTTCCTAGTTTTGAGAAAATGCTCTGTTTGTAAATAACAATAATAGTTATTATTGTTATTATAATAGATAGCATTTTATTGCTAGATAAAGTGAAAATAATTAACAGCAAATTACATTACATTTTTACCAGCTCTGGTCCTTATTCACCATGTACAAAAGCCCTAGCACTTGTAGATCCTCTCACTAGCCCGTACGAGCTTGCTTGTGCAAAGCACAAATCACGAGCCAGTACAAAAAGAAAAACTGTGGTTACCCATCTTCTCAGATGGGAGGACCAGCTTCCCTTAGGCCTCCTTGTCCATGTGAGAAGAGCTGCACCCTCCTGTCTGAGCCTGCTGGGAAGGGCAGACTGCCCCGCTGCCACTGAAGGGCTGCGGGTTTGGCAAGGAAAGGTCTGATCTTCTTTGGGTGAACAAATGTTGTGCAAGGTCTCGTTGCAGAGATCCCTGCTGGCTAGCTTAAAAATCCCAACAGGATGATCAGTGTTTCTTGGTCATGTTTACAGACCGAGAGGAGCTTGTTGCTTGCGCAGCATGTAGTACAGAGCACTGCCCAGCCATAAAAACCAACAGAGAGAGGGAAAAAGTGTTTATAGAAAACAGGGCCATTATACACTGCCGCACTTTGATGGATCACTAATCTAAGCAAGCCATGAGGAAGATTAAAGTCAGATGACAGTGTGAGGTTTGGCTTGTGGTCATGTGTTTTGTGGAATCAGCAGGGCCAGCTGTCTCCGAGAAGGAGCTGTGGCTATTTTCTGTACTTACAAATGAGGATGGAGAAGAAGAAAACTGAAAGGAACAATGGGTCTACCAAAGGGGAGCCCCTGAACACACGGAAATCGAGAAGCAGGCTTCAGGCTTTCCATTACACAGTCTCATACCCACGTGTGGGTACATAATACAATAAATGGTCATGCATTTGTTTTCTATTGGATCTTTGCCTCAGTCCAGGGAATGGGCAGTTAGTCAATATTTATGTTTATCCTACTCATTCAGCATGTGATCTCAGGTGTCATTTACTGCATGCCTTTCAAGCCCTACCCTCAAAAGAGAATTTTATTTTTCTTGGACTTTTCCACGGCTCTTACCTCACTTTGTTTTCTGTTTGTTTGTTTTTTTAAACAAACCTGAACACATTCACTAAAAGCGAGATACCATTATTACCATTTTTATATGCACAAGAAACCACATTTCAGCGAGAACAAAGTCAAATTTGTCTAGTGTATGAGCTAATTTGGGGGCTGGTTTGAGTTCTCAGGACTTGATGGCACACTGTATTTGCTGAGCACAGTTCTCACTGGCATCACTTTCTGCTGTCAGGGCTCAGCATTTCTGCAGATCCAATCGCTGCCTCTCAACATGGATATTCCTGAAACAAGAACCTACTGTGTCTATATGTGAAAATTTTCTTTTGAAAGCCTGGGCAGGCTTTTGCTTACCGCAGTCTCTCACACTCAGCCAGAATCCGTCTCTTCACCTCTATTTCTCGCCCGTTCAGTGACTGCATCGCACCGAAGCTGCCATCTTCCTTCCCTGGCCAGGGCAGTAAGAGTGATCACTGGAAAAAAACCCCATCACTGGAAAGACACCATCTCCACTTTGGGGTCCAGTTTTCAGCTTCAGATAACTGCTGGGAGCAGCAATTTCAGGGGAAATTTCCAATGAAAGGTCTCTCCTTCAAGGTGTACCTATGTAGGAGGGTGCAGGGGTGCTGAAGTAGGAAATTATCATTTCCCTTTGCCTTTATTTATAACCTTTTCATCTTCTTTTCTACCCTGCAACTTGTTGTAGTAGGTGTAGAGCCCATCTGGATATGTCCCACACCCATTAGCTTTTCCCAGTTGCTTCTTCCGAGGCTCGGGCTAGGGTTGCCCAGCTAGAGCCAAGACCTGTAATTGAGGGTGGTTTAGAAGGGAATAATGAGACTACAGTAAATGAAACTAAGAAAAAAAGAAAAATGTTGGCTGAATACAAGGGAAAAAGTTATCACTGTCAGGAAGTTATTAAAATTTGGATTAGACATCCAAGTGAAATGGTAGATGATCCTCGTCTGAGACCTTCGAAACTCAAGCGGACAAAACAGCCATTTTACATGGGCTTCCAGGAGATGATCTGAACATGTCCTACCAGACCTTTTCCAGTTAAGATTTCTAGGATTAAAACTTATTTTTGTAATTCTTCTGACTGCCTGCATATGCTCTGCCTAACTGCAGTGGTCAAGAAAGGGACATTCACAGCCACTAAGCAGGGGCCTTTCCCACTTATTTGCAATAGCATTAATGAGTGTACGAAATATTTTACATCCCTTTTCCTTGCCATATATAGCAATTATTCTGTCATTCATCAAATGTATACAAATTCCTTTTCATATGTAAATACACCATTTGCTTCACAGCTCTAGCCAAACAGTTGTGCGGTGCTTTGTCAAGAAGATAATATATTTAATCACCGAGTGCCTTGTTTCCATTGTATTGAACAGGTGTTGTTTAATGGCACTGCCATTGTAACATTATATTCATTTATTAATGTGAGTGTAATGAACATATTGTAGAGACATGAATGTGCTGGTCTCACGGTTGGGGTTAGTGGTTTCTTATGATGTGGTATGTGTAGGACAGTGGCTTAGATTCAGAGCTGCGGAGAAGCAGGAGTTCATTACAGCAAGTCTAACTGATGTGGCTAGTTTTGGCCTTTGCTTACTTCTGAAAAGCTGAGAATACATGAAAGACTTCATTGAAAATGTGCAAGTTATTCAGTGTGGTTAATTCTACATTGGCTTCATTCCCACCTTCTTTCAAGACTGAGTATGTGACTGTGCTTTCTGAAACAGCAAAAACAATCTGCAATAGATTCAAGTTGCTTTAAGATATACACAGTCCCTCTAGCCTTGTATCCTATTTCATGGAATGACCTGTCTTCAGAGATGATGGAGGAAGTCAGGAGGTGATCAACTAAAACTATGTAGCAATGCTTCCTTGGCTAATGTAGTTACAGATGATTTGCTTCTTTATTTATTCATTTTTACACACACTGCCACATTTTTAAGACTTACGGCTCTGAGTATTCCCTACTTAAAATTGCAGCTCACCCAGCCGGCAAGGGGGCTACAATTGCACAGGCAAATCAGGTGAATAAGTTAAGCACCTGATTTTTCTTACTGCATGAAATCACCCGTTTAGCATCAGCCCTCGGGGGGCCACAACTCACACATGCAGGTACGCGCCTGCAGTGCCCATTTGCCTTCTGGAACTCAAGTGCCTACTTCAGCTTGTTTGGACACAAACGCTCCGCCTTTTTCTCCAAGTGCTTTATGTTAACTGTGACATCCTACAGCAGCGAACTCTGTGGGTCATTACACAGTGCATGACAAGTATTATTCTCTTCCCTTTTGGAAACAGTGCCTTTGAATTTCATTGCATGCACTTATGTGACTGTATTAGAGAAAAGATTAATAGATGCAACTAAACCATCACCTCTGTACTGTACCATTTGTTGTATGACATATTTTTGCTTTTGTCTTGTTTGGCAAACAAACAATCTCAATATTGTTGATCTCTGTTTGTACAAACGCACTTGCACCCATAATGCTAACTGGCTCTTGCGTAGTACTTTCTATCAGTCAACCTTAAACACTTTCCTGGTAAAGCAAGTGACATTATCTCATTAATGATGTTCATTGCTTCTTTCTGGACTCTGTCAGTTCCCACTATTTTACTTTTAGTGGAAGGCTCAGAACAGAACAAGGTAGCTAGGAAATAAAATATTTCATAATACTATGAAAAAAATTTCTGCATTCTTCTCCTGATCCTTCTTTAAGTTGTCACAGGAGATTGACCGAATGCCCTCATGAATAGTTGCCCAGCTTTTCTTCTTTCTCAGACTGAAAAATATTTTGGCCCCATTTTCTTCTCACTAACACCAGCTTTGCAACCATCTATCTCCAGTTTCAACTGAATTACTTCATACTTACAACTGAGTAAACGAGAGGAGAAGCTGATCCATTACCTACTTGCTTTCCAACCTTTTCCCATGGGACTTGAGATCAAGGAGGAGAGAGTTTAATTCAAGCAGGAACGAGATTATTGTGGCTTTCAAGATGAGTTATGATTTGGACAGAGGGCAAAAGCCCTGGTATGATGATCCCACAGCCCCAGACCTGAGAGCCCACCGTGGAACTGAGGGACAATGCTTGACTCATACCATTGAGATGCTCACAATAATTGTGGTTTGTCCTGCCATGGCTATAGGGGACATGCAAAAAATTTAGACTTTACTACAAACTCCTTCACTCCACACTCCTTCACTCCACTGATTTGCTCTCTCTTACTCCGCCAGCTACAACCATCATGTCTTTACTCTCAGACCAGACTCTATTCTTGATCTCAAACCTTTTACTGTGTTTTAACCTTTTAACTCAGGCAGCTGTATTAGCCTTGTGGTCCCTCTCATTTCCTTCTCTCTTCCCAATATGCCTGATTTCTTCCATGACAGTTGATTTTCTGGAGCTGCCTCCCAGACCTAGTACAGGTCAGAGAGGGCAGGGGAATCGTCATTCAGAGCCACACCGCTCTTGCATCGCGCTGTAAGGCTGACATCTAGCATAGATGCTCATATTAAGTTAAAGGCTCCCGCCTCCATCAAGGCCTGGCTGGATACGATATGGGCACATCCTGAAACACGGTCTCTTCTCAAAGCGGTTTGTCTGTCTGAACAAACAGGATTGACAACGGCTTTGTCTTCGGAGGGTGCAATTCAGCTGCTGTTACAAAACAAGACAGCAAGAAAGCTAGGAGCAAAAGCACCTCTTGGCTTCCCAGCATAACACTGGGTCTGACAAGCCACATCAGGTTGTGTCATTTAGCTATCTATCTTTTTCCTGAATTTATTATTAACCTGAATGAATTTTATACCCCGGCTGCCCAGTAGCCATCAGCGAAGCTGCCTGTAAACTAACCGCAGTGATAGACTAGAGGCGCTTGCTAGCAGTTCAGCTACTGCTCTTCCCCAGGAGGATGCAGACGACCGTTCTCTGGCTCAAATGATTCATTATACACGTTGTTTTATCACTTTTCTTTGTCAATACCTCTGCTTTGTCACCTGCAAAGTGAGACCTCGGGACAGGTTTTTAAGCATGCCTATCATGTAAAGCAGATTAAAAATCACCTTCTCTAGGGTGAAACGGAGAGCACAGCCCGGTTTACCTACAGGATCAGCCTGCAACTGGGACTTCAAAGGCAGAGATGCCAGGGACTGCTAAATCCATACACTGCCCTGAGCAGACTTTGCTCAGACATCTTTACTATACAGGCATGAAGGCTAAAAATACATCTGTTTCGTAGCTGAACTGGAAGTGGAGAAGAGTAGTTCTCCAGTCTCTCCCATGCTAAAGACAGCGTAAAACTTCCGATAGAGTCCTCCAAACTAACTGTGCTGTGACACACAAATACAAGGCAGAGCTGGGGGGCTTTTTATTACGTGTCAGAGAGACATAGGAGACCTCACAGCCAATATTCATATTTTACAGATTGCCTTTCTACCCACATCAGGAAATTATACCAGTAACTGCAGCAAAAGCTTTTTTTATTTGGTGGAAAAATATTCTGGTGTTGGCGCATGGGTAAAGAACACTCTTTTACTACGTGTGGAAATGAAAAGAGGATATTCTTAAATGAACAAAGAGCTATCCCTGATTGACAGAAAAAAGTGACCATATCCTACTCACAGCTCTGTGCCTACCAATGAATTAGCCAACCTTTCCTGAACTGTCAGCAATATAGCTAAGAGCAAACTTTGGCCAGTAACTATGGTGCATCTTATCTTACTATAAACAGAACTGCTAACATGCTGATACCCAGTCACAGTCACATGAAAATAGCAGAGCAGCTAGGAAAGGAAGACAAGTGATAGGAGGTTTTTCAGAAATATTGTTCCCTAAACAATAGAGATTCTCTGTGCAAAAGCTTTTTAATGGGAAGATCAATACCTTTCAACTATTACTGCAATAACACTATTCTTCATTATTAGAACAAACCCAGTAACATTGCACTGCATCATGTAAATGATATTAAAGGCAATATACCATTTTAAGAAGAAATGTCTCCAATTTCATCTCTTGTCCATCCTGAAAGAAATAATGTTATTAAAATATACCACAGAATTTTTTACATTTTCTCTTTCAAAGATTCATGAAGACTAAAGAGAGCTCAAGTATTTCTGTAGTGAAACTAGAGCCTAGACAGTAGACGAAGATGCAGTGATCTTGGACAGGATAATTCTGTCTTTCTGAAAATTCAGCTATGCCTGAAGTTATGGGATGTACGTGAGTACAATGCAGCTGCTGTATGGTCGCAGGCACAGTGCAAGGGAGAGTTAAGTTGTAGGGGTGCTAAAATGATGTCACTAAACATAGCTATCATTAATTTATTTTTAAAGTTTTAAGATGGAAACATGATCCTACTACTCAACAGTTACTGGGCCAGCTGGGAGGATCCACTGGCAATATAATTCAGGACAGAGACATTCAACACATTGCATATGAACCTTAAAATAAGCAGAAAGAGGGGCAGGATTCCAGAATTAGTTTAAAAAAAAATTAGTTTCATAACGACCCTCTCCACCAGTGCTCCGTGACACTCCCTGATAACTGCAACAGTCTGGCTATCATGATCTCACCTTGAATTTTCATTATGTAATAAACTAAGAAAAAAATCTTGTTATCAGGCTGGAAAAATCTTAGACCCTAGACAGCAAGAGCACTCGCAACTTATAGATATTAGCTGTTACTTTTTCTTCCATCAGCTTCTTAAAACTTCCTTGCTTAAAAAAAGAATAAAATAAAAAAGGGATTTGCTCTTTTTATTACTTTGGGTCCCTGTTGATCACTGCACAGTCACATACAGGTGAGAATGTGACAGAATGAAATAAATGGCATAACAAGAGTTTCCCTGGCTCTACGGCAATGCTACATCAGGCATGTTCAGCGAGGAAACTCAGAGCAGGAGGTATGCTGTATCAACACACAAAACGAGGCTTGGCAAATGACAGGACTCCAGAAACAGGACTGCGGAGCAGAACCATTTGTTTGAAACATCTATCACTACCTGAGGCTACTGTGATGATGTATATGAAGAGAGTACTTTAAAAAACAGACTTTTTTTTTTTAAGTGACCCTAATCATCAGGCTTTGTTTACCCATCCTCAGTCAATCACTCCTCAGACTTTCAGCTAATGAGCTATTATCCTTCTCGAATTATGCAACACTCCCCAAAGAGCTTTCATATTACAAATGGATTTTTTTCCAGGCATCATATTGCCATGTGGCCGCAAATTATCAGCTGACCTGCATTAATCCAGAACTTGTGAAAAGTCATTAGGCAACATAGCAACAGAGCTACAGGAGCAGAGGTTAGTCATTACTGCGCCCCTAACTGAAGTGACAGCACTAAAATCACATTAGGGAAGAATTTCAAAAGGCTACACCTACTGTGTGTAAGTAAAGAACCGAGATGAAGTGTTAATTGAAAGTCAGAGAAGTAGCAAGTTATGAAAATAAGATTAGAAGAAGAGTTACAGAGGAAGGAGAGAGACTCAGCTGATTAGAGAGAAATTATTCATAAGACCAACTGCTGTAATTTGGAAAAACTCCACAAGCATCCAATTTGATATTACCATATTTATGCTAAATTCAACTCTGTGAAAGACAATTACTAAAGACGCTAAATCCCTACACTGGGGAACTCACAAGGGGACACGGGCCATGCCTGACGTTTAGGACAAAATGCCCAGAGGCTGCACTGCTCCTTCCACCTGCCCTCCATGCTCCTCCGTTAGTGCCTGGTGGTGGCACGTTCAGAAAGAAATCTGAGCTGCCCTGAATGGCAATGAAGTGCATCTGTGTTACCATGGCTTGCTTAACTTACATGTTCCAATGTTATTTTCGCTCCATGCCTTGGCAGCCATGTGATAAAAATCAAAAACGCTGTGTGTGCGCAAGCACATTACATTAATGTCACATGAGAAGCAGACATAATTCTGTCCCAGAAATAAATGTGCTATCAGGCTTAAGTTTTCTAAAAGTGTTCATCCCCATCTGATGCTCATTTGGGGAAAGACAAATCACTTTGGCTTACTGGAGGATGCAGCGGAAATTCACTTTAGCAAGCTTGCCCCCATCCACCTTCCCTTGGCTGCAGCCTTCCTATATACAAAATAACCACAGTATCAGCAGCAATTCTTACTCCTTTTCTTCCTCCTCCTCTGCTCCAATACCCAGATTAGTTTATGCAGGAGCGTCTGGCCTCAGGATGACAGCACTTCTGTGAGCAGCGTTATCGGAGCATCATCCTCCCTGTAGGCTCTGACTGGCCTCGAGGTGATGGACAAGTCAAGAAATGAGAGCAGTAAGGAACAGCAAGGATTATCAGCTGCCAAATCCCAGGCAGGTCAACGTGGCAGTGTAGCACGGGGAAACACCAGCTACCTTTAGATAAGCTGCTCCGATGACGGGGCGCCCTCGGCAGTGCAGCCCAGCATCCCGTGCAGGCCAGCTACGGCACTTCATGGGCTCGCGTAGAAAAGCAAAGCAAGCACAGGGCTTTGAGAAGCTGTTTTGTTTGTCATAGCAGCACATAAAATAACCTATGAGGATGTCAAAAAAGTGCTGGGCTTGAACAGGAACTGTTCTCTTCTGGCAGCAGCAACCTGCAGGTGCCAACGAGCCACCCACAGCTCTGGGGCCTCGTGGAGGGACAATATCTGGTGCGGCCAGGTCAAGTCGTAGGTGACAACTTCTACAGAAAGCTACCCATATATGTCTTTGTGCACCTGGTTGCTGCAAAGTCATTCCATGCCTTTGAGCAAGCCAGAGCTCTTCAAGAAAGCGTTTCTTCCCTTTGAAGACAGAATAATGTTTACTTAGTGGAGTAAACCTGAGGAACACCAGTGCCCGCCTTGTGCTTTGAAGCTCAGACACATCATCTTACCACGGTCATGCCCTTTCCTTCTTTTGCTGTTTTGCATACGAACAACAAGTTATTCCATGAACATCGAAATGCAACCCAGTCTCTGTCCCATCAGCTTTCCTTCCCCAGTGACCACTGCCCAAACCTGTCCCAATTCCCCGCTGCATCCCCAGTATATGCGCAATACGCACAGGACAGCATGTGCTGACTGTGGATGTCCCCAAACAGCTAATCTTGTGGTCTCCCTGCCTTCCCCGCTACATTACCTTTGCAGGTCTTCCTCTGGGCAGAAAGCTCTTTTCACAAATCTAGTCAAAACGTAATTATCCGTAAGCCCTCTTCCAGTTCAGCTGAAAACTGGGCAAGCTCAGAAGCTACTTGTGAGCCATAAGCCTCATTTTCTTATCAAGACAAGCTACAGAAGAGAGGAGACTCAAAACGATACTCTGCAAAGACTATCATTCATTCACATTACACAACTTATTAGACAGTGGCATTATTCCTTTTACACAGCAACACAAAATATTACATGTGAGAAAGGAGGGCTGGTCCCTTATCGTAGCTCGTCCAGGGGTCCTGAACCTGATTATGGGTCTGGAAAGCAAGTGAAAATTCTTAACAATAGCATTGTAGAGTTGTTTACCTATTAAAACCCACAAAAAGTTGATTAAACAACCTCATCATTTGGATTTATCCTCAACTGCTTATAAAGCCAAGCTCCACTATTTTAACTATTTTAGCTAGTTAACTAAAAGACTAATTAATCACACACATCTGCTTTTATGTCATGGTAATACTGATGACCCTTCTGACCTACAGTAGATGTAGCGTAGTCCTCCTCAGGAACATTCTTGCCTGTATAATTCAATCTACTTCCCACAGCCAAATTCCACTGTGAGGCTCTTTTGCACTGGTATATACACTTTGCATTTTGGTAGTATATACACTTCAGTTTATACATGTATAAGCTTTCTGTTTAATGTAAGTTGCTCATTCCATTTGCAGTTGCCATCAAAGTACTTAACCTTGCTCGAAACCTTAGTTTTACATAGCACTGAAGAGTTACCTCAACGATATTGAAGCCTATGCATTTCTGACGACCTGCATCCAGCCATTTTAAGTCAACAAACATGTCTTTTCCCTGACCCTTTTGAGCTTTTGTTCAAAAGTTTGAAGGCTGCTTACTGACAAGTGATTTGTTTCCATTAGAACATGCCTCATTCCAGCCATCCGTGACCATTTTGTACTTAGGGCTTTATAACCAGCACGTCTCAACATTCCTAAAATCCCAGAGAGGATCTGAAAATAGAATAAGAAATGAGCATTTAAATTAAAAGCAACAGCCCTTGCATGAAGCTGCCAGGTTTTTATGGTAGATAGTGTCTTTTTGCCCACCCCCACTCTCGCTACTCCCCCTTCTTCGCAGGGTTGCAAGCCGCATTTTCCATAATATTTTGCAATGCCACATAGGGTTACATTCACTCTATTTATAGGAGCCTGTTTTAAAGTAAAACAGGTGTCAGATTGAATGAGGCTGTTGTCAGCATACATGTCCTCTCAGGGAGGGGATGGGTGGTTTACTACTTTCTGTACTCAGAGGATTTACAGTTTAATCACTAATCTCTCTGTGCAGGGTTCAGCGGGAGCGGGGGGAAGAGCGGAAGAAGCGAGGAAGGAAAGGTTAGCTTTGTGCTGAGGCTAACCTTGCAACGTCCCTCTCCCATCGCCACGCAGCTGGACCTCCTCTTTTTTCCCTGCGCTGAAGCTGAACTGAGCGCTTGAGAAAGGGGCTGGATCGCCTGTCCTGAGGAACAAAACCCTGCAAAAAGCCATGAAACGGGTGGAGGCAGGGGAGAAGGCTCTCATCCCACCTGCCCCACTCCATCCATCCCACCAGAGAACCCTTCTGGGGCACAAAGGCCAACCTCATGCCTCCATGCCTCCCCATCCTGTGGTTACTACTGGCTAAACAACACAGTTAACGTAGCGTTTAGGAGGAGGCGCAATATGGACCACTGTACCAAGTGGTGTAGCAACAGCATGAGAGTAAAGAGCCCCTGACCCACTGAGCTCAGTCAGACCAAGAAGGCAGTGAGCATGTGAACCGATTAAAGGTGTGGGGGTGGCATGGAAAAATGAGATAACAGTTAAAGAGAATTTAGTGAAAAGCAGAAGTCACAGCTTGTTGCTTGCCTTCACTTTGACTTGCACATTAGCCATGCTTATTGCCTAGGTAGCAACTCCTAAGCACAAAAGAGGCCACCGAGACATTTCACATAGGCCAGTAACAGCTCATAAATTGTAATGACTACTAATCACTACCTATACCAAACTGAAGTTCTCACTACACTGGATTAACATTTTAGTGGCACTCCGGTACGTGCCAGACATACTACAGCAGCAAGCAAAAGAGTTGCTGCTTGCCCAGGAAAACATCCAAACTACAGAAGTTAACTTGACAAACAGAGGGAGGACAAAGATAATGTGATCAAAGTCAGACAGCTGCTCAGAGGAAGCAGAGTGGAACAAAAAAATTCATGACGGAAGTTGGCTTTTCTTGCTGGGAACATTTAATGTATAGATGAGAGTCTTTTTTGGCATGCTAGAGAAAGCAAGTCTTTGGGATGCACTGGAACGAGAAGCTCACAAATGGCATCGATGTGTAGGGAGAAGCTGGGAGAGATGCCCAGGGTCAATGGCCAAAGGCACTGAATGCCCCGGGGAGGCAGGGAGCGGGGCTTTCACAGCAAAGATAAAGTTGTGGGGATAAGACAATAATAGAGATGATTTGATAAGTAAGGTCTTCCGAGAAAAGAAAAAAGCTTGCATATGACAATGATTTAGAGATGTCTGGACCCACCTGTATACCAATCCAGCTATTGTCACTGATTTTTTTTTTTTTTTTCAGTATTCACTTGCATCCATCAAAGACTAGAACCTAAGTCCCACAACACCTAAAAATGGGAGCACCTTTCAAAGGGTAAAGTTACAAATGAAGAATACTCTGAAAAACAGGAATATTTAAGCTGTGTCAGGCCATCATACTGACTTCCATTAAAAGAAAGTAATCTGTAGCTCTTGGAAAGATATAAGCCACAAAAAAATTGTCATAGCTACCCAAGAAAAAAGATGTTAAGGCAAGTGGATTTACATGTGCAAAATCCCAGTGCAGCATGTTTGTGGAATTACTGTTATTCATCAGGCATTCATATTAATTGGCTCTACAAATAACTACTTACTTTTTAAATTTAGTATTTGTACTTGGAGTTATCACTACTGTATAACTTGCCATGGTATTTGTGGTTTCACTAGTGCACATACTTATGAACACTTGTTTTTTAAATATCATGAAAATACCAAAACATGGAAAAAAAAATCACAGAAACATGAAAATCCCATTGCCCAGAAAGCATGCAGTGGAAGTCTTGCAGAACTACTTAGTTTTGTCTTATTAAACAGGAAAATAATCTCTGAACATAAAAATGAAAAAATATCACATAACTTCATGGAAAACACAGTCAGGGAAAGATTATACAAATAGTACGAAAGTACAAAAAGTCCCAAAGGTTACATTTTCCAAAGGGCTCACCAGCTCCCATTCCTGAAAATGAGCAGCAGATCCCTGGGATGTTGAGTGCTGTCAAAAACCTCGCCACTTCACTGAAGTGCCTAACCGGGAACTGAACAGCCTTGGTAATCTGATCCCATCTGGGAGATGTGGCATACCAAATTCTTTGGAAGGAATTAAATCTTATCATTGCCGTTCCTGAACTAATAAAATACAGTTGAAAGAGGGTTTTCTACAATATAAATCATTTTGATAATAAATGTACACGCTGCAAAAACAAACAAGCAAACAAACCCCCCAAAGATCCAAAGCTATTAAGTCAGACTGTGCTTACATTTGGTAGGAGACTTCATAAAAGGCCGTTAGGTAAATCCCCACCTACTTATGAACCCTTGGCACAACTTAACTGGACTTTGCCTGTCCCTAACCTCCATGGCTTCTCCTTTACTATATGCATAAAAAGAGCCTGCTAGAGCTGGAGACATCACGCAGACCTGACCTTTGTTGGCTGCTGCACCATCTTCCAAAGGATGACACAACTGGCTCTTCTCTTCTGCTGCCCCTGAAGCTGTCGTGCACATGACAAAGTTCTTGCTCTTATTTATATGTGTATATGTATATATATATCTGTATAAAAGTTCAGAGTTTGCAGCGAGGTTATCTGTAGAAGATTACAAAGCAGCTGCTCCCAGTGGGGAAACCTGCCCTAGACCTGGAAACATGCTGCTGGCAAGGCTTTCCGTACACCTCTGCTAACCTTGCCCTCCTCTCCGGAGCGGGCCAGCTTTGTTAGACCCCTGAGGTAACGAGACCCACATTTGGGACTGCACGTTTCTGTCACATGGAGCTTAGGATGGGCACAAAATTCAGCAGAGTAGGTGCATGTGCGACGCTCAATGTTCACAATACTCAGCTGCACGAGTAACAAAGCCAGGCTTTGTTCTAGCTTGGTCTTGAATTCAGCTATAACTAAAGAAAACGCTCCCCAGGCAAGCTCTGCTACCAGTTCCCTGCATTCTTCCAGCGTCTGTCAGATCTTGTGCCTTTAAGCAAATTCCCCTAGCTTGCACTCGAGGAAATCCAGATGACAGTAGCTGTAGTTTTTCCTGCCCTTTTTAAGGACCCTACCCCAAACAGCCTCGATAATTGATCACCCGGTCTAAAACAATTGCTATCTCTATCAGTCTAATTAAAACGACTATCTGCTGACTATAGCTCTTTGCTTTCGCTCTACTCTCCTACCGGTTGGGTCCATTTTGCACGTATTTTCATATCACAGTAGTCATAATTATTCCTGCAAAATGCCCTGTCCATCCTCAGCACCGCACGTATCTGCATTCTGTTTTCAGCATGCGACGGGTCTCGAGGGTCACCAAACTGCATCTGCAAAGTCCCTGCTGGCTACGGCAGAAGCCTGCTCACCACTCCTGGCGCTACACAAGTAACGAGAGAGGAAACGCATCCGCTGTGCAGCAGGAACTTCACGTTCACCTTTCAAAGGATTTGCCACCCTTATGGAGTTAATTTACATTAACATAAATATTCCATTAGTAGAACTGTTTATAACATACTTCTCTCTCAAGAGGCATTCTGCAACATGATTCTTCAACCACTTATGTTTGACTAATGTGTATCACATTTGAATAATATAAAAAGACAACTGAGTTAAGTGATTGAATGCCTGGAGAAAACTAATGTTAATTTCCACTAAAAGCGAAGCACATTCCCTTAATTTTGCAGCTTAATTACTGCAGTATTTGGTTCACAAATAAAAAATGGTACAAGAAAAAGTTTCCAATGATAGGTTGCTGGAGCTTTCTTTTTTTTTCCCTCCCATGTAATTCTAAAAAGGATTTTTCACATGCATTATTCCTATTCCTGTGAACCAGGCCAAGGCTGGCAATGCTGAATATTTGCCTCCTGATATGTTGTTAATGTAGCTTTAAACCCTTGTGGAAGCTTGGCATGGGATGGCTTCTACATCCCAGGCTAATCTAGCACCAAAAAAAACACCCAAAGAATATGCTCAGGGTAAAACAATCTTCTTCTCCTTGATTTCCTCCTTTAGAAAATTCTCTACTGTGGTAGTTTTTCAGTAGGAGCTTGATAAGTAAACTCTAGAGATGGGCTAACACCCCTTCAATCTATTCTGCTGCTGGGCTAACATGCTGGCCATATACATTTAGTAACAGCAGCAGTGACTTGCTGAGGCTACTCGGTTAAGATAAAAAACACACTGTATTTAATATAAATTTCAGCCCATCGATATCCAAAATAGATTGAGTTAGTTTTCCTCCCATGCAGAGGGCAATCTTTTAAGAAAAAAATCCCATTAAAATGAACAGGAGGCAAAGGAGAGACAGTAAGTAAAGAATATATTACAATGTAAAAGCTTAACAAGCCTTCTAGTTTATGCGTAGAAAACATATCACTTACAGAGTTCAGACAAGCTCAGAACAAACTCATGGGCAGATTCGCAAGCTCCATGAGCAGCACCCTGCCTTTGACTTCAGCAGAAATAGGGCAATTTATTTTATCTGGAATACAGCAGTGTTCTGACGTTTTACATTATTGCTCAGTGGAGTAGTGACCCAGATTTCTATTCCAGGTAGCTGGAAATGTGTCATAAGGGTCACTTAAAGTGTAATTATTCCTGCTTTATCAGGGTTACAGAAAGTTAACTTGTTTTGTGCTGAACTCCTGTGAAATTTCTGAAACTCAGCTGCTAAAAATTTAGTTGTAGAGAGTAGTTCTTGAGCAGTCAGATGAGGATGCAGCAGAAAAACACAGATTAATTTAAGCTTGGAAAGCTTTTGTTCTTTCCTTTAACACCCTGACTGTTAATTACTCCTTACTTTCTTTAAGTAATAAAATCTTTGATTCTGCACTAAATAATTTGGAAAAAAAATCTGTAAAACGACAAGGGCAGGAAGAGAAGCTTTCATTTCAACTCAAGCTTCAATCGCTTTTAAGAACAGAGGGCATGTTTCCCTGAATAAACCATACGATTTCTTATGTGGTCAGTACATCCTGTTTCTCTAGAAGCTTATCACCGTGTCTAGAGTGCATGCAACACGGGTAGCACTAGAGAACCGTCCTCTGTTGGACTTTCGCTTTCTAATGAGACTTTTTTCCCCTCGTGATGTACGTACAGTGTGTGGTACACGGAGATGCTGGCTTGTATTATGGACTTCTACGGACAGTTTATGTAATAGTCTTCTGCAGCATAGGCATAAAAATGGGCATAAAGATTATGCCCGTTAGGGACAGAGGACCGATTAAAGATGGAGGATTCAAGGGCTGTCTCAAAGATCAGTAAATTTAAGTGATAGTATTTCAGATGAGCACAAAAATTAATTTTAACAAGTTTTCTATGTGTTTTTTTAAGAGGCTCTTTCTTCTCACATGCCACTTTTGAGGCTGTGATTAATACAGCAGCATAGGCAATTTAGTTACTCTTCACTCATGCAAGGGTGCATTTGATGCAATCAGACAGCCATGAAAATACTGTGCCCATGCAGATACTGTCCACAACTGCATGCAAAAGGAAACCACCTCTTTCATGTGATTAAATATGAAGAGTTGCTCTCAACTGTAGTTTTTTGCACGTGTAAGTAGGAAACTTTTCTTATCTATAGAGACTTCCACAAGTTCAGTGATCTTTCTTATCTCCAGGTGCCACGCTAATTATTATCTACTGAGTAAAGGCAGTGACTTATTGTCAACAGTTGCTGGAAGAAATAGTTATAATCAATGTGACTCCCATACAGTACTTTTGTCTCTGGATATATTAATTCCATTTACTGCCCAGACCAGTAGAGCTGCTCTTCTGAAGTCCAGCAAGGAACCTAAGTGCATGCCTAATTTTACACATGTGAGTACTTCCATGAAAATTACTCCTATTTTTGAAGCTAGACAGGTACTTAAGTTCCTCATGTATATCAGATCATGTCTAGCATCCATTCAAGTACACTACCATGGACAACTAAAAACAGTACCTGAATACTTCATGGTACTTCTGCAGACCCCAGATACTGATAATCTGCTAATCAGGCAATGGATGAACACTGCCTTATCTTGAGATGCCATACACCTGCTCCGCATCGGACAGAAAACACAACGTCTCTGTTTTAGTGATTATCTCAGTAGTCAAAATGTTGGCACAAGAATCGCTAGAAATGAACAAGAGAGAAGACGGACAGGGATACTTGCATAAAACGTAGGATGCTACTGAAATCAAACTGGAATTATGATGTACTTTAATGGAAATAAAAACTGGGTTTGCAAGAGGCCCTGCATCTGAATCAGAAAAACATGGGGCTGTAGAGCACATTGGAGGGATTTCTGAATTGCACTGAAGTAATCAGTACAAAACCATTGTGGGGAACTTTCTGTGCTGGGAGGGTTTTGTAGACCAGCCACCGAGGATGTACTTCACATCAGAAAACATGATGAAACAGCAGAGAGCCGAAGAGAAGTGAGGCAACGAGACTTTTCACAGACAGCAGGGAAGCAAGGAGACCTGGTGCATGCCTCTCTACCCTGAACCACGCTCCCCCATCTTGGCAAAGCCATCACCGAGTTCCCTACCACAGCTACTTAGCAGCGCCCATCAAGTGTCAAGGAAAATAGGTCTGAAACATATAAAGACAACACAAACCTGTAGCTGCATTCAAAACAATAAACTCCAAACAGCTGAACAGTCAGGGTACGTTTGATCGTGTGGATTTATGACATAGCGCCAGAAAAGATAAGGCCTTCCAGAGGACTTCATCTGCCTGCCCAGCGGAGGGTGCTCACCTGCCATGCCTGATACCTATGCAAAGAATCTGAGCCCCAAATTTCTTCGAATAATGCCCAGAGCACGACTCGGTGTTGAGGCTCAGGACAGTCCCACTTCCCTAAATGGCAAGAAGCAATGCACTAATGCAGAAGCTACAGTAGGCTGAAAGGACTATACACATTTGTAACCCCTACGTATAAAATCAACATTATCATAACCGAGGCAGCCCCAGGCGACACGTGGGGGAAAAAAGAAACCCCAAAGCATCAGTGCAAAACTCTTGCAGAGTACTGCCAGTGGTGTTTGGAGTTCCCCATAGCTCTCCCTGCTAAAGGGAAAGGTTAGAGCTACCCGTCCTTCCCCTTGCACAGTTATACATCAGCAGAAATTTTGCCACTGAAGGCCAGGAGAACCAGAGCCTCGAGGAGAATGACCAAAATGCCTCTTCTGGAGAACAGTACCTATGAGGAGACATCACAGAGAAGCAGCTCTCTGCCTAATGGGAACCCTTCTGTCTTATTTTACAAGGAAAATATATTCTTAGCGCTCACAGTAGTGCTTTTGCAAAGAAAGGTTATATAAAGTGATATAACACACACACAGACACACAAAAAAAGAGATGTGAATGACTCACTGCACTTATGCAAACTAAGTTGCGTAAGCCTGTTTTTCTCGGCTCTTAAAAAAAGAAAGCAAAACAGCGCGCACACACACAACCCTAAAGAACGAGTTGAAATTCTCGGTTATGAAAGTTAAAAATGTTGAATAAAAGCAGAACTCCCTCAGCTTCTCGGGGTCCTTCACGCCCACATCTGGTGTAGTGTTTACCAATTGGGTAAAAATAGAGAGCTGAAACTTAATAGACCCTAACATTTATCATAGTATTTAAGAATCTATCAAAACAGTAAGCACCAGAGAACTGCAACTCACTTCAAACAGAATAACCCTGAAAACAGAGAGATCAGCAGCTATGTTTTGTAGGAAATTCAGTTGTATTCACTGAAATATTACCCTCTAGGTACATAACAGGGACACGCTAGAAAGCAAGTACCTGGCTGCACTGCTATTCAACAGGTAACTGCAATAATGCAATCTGAAAAGAACTGAATCTTTTTTAAAAAAAATATACTTTGGAATTTCCTCTAAACTATTAAATCCATGACACTTCAATTGCTGGCAGGTGACATCATAGGAATTTGGTTTCTTTACATAGAAGTGAAATGTGTCTTTCTTGCTAAAGGGTAGGGGCAGTCTCTTATCTGCGGGCAGCACGCACGCTAGAGATGGAAGACGAGCAGGCTTGGTCCGCCGTACGTCACCGCCTGGGAGCCAAGGACCCTGGCCTGGTACCCCCAAGCAGCTGATCAGCAATCAAATTTGGGAAAGACACAGACAATTTGGCATGCCAGTCTCGAGAGCTGCCAAACTGTGCCATTGAGGAGATAGGCCACAACATTTAGATAAATTAATCCCCTAAGTAAGGAACGTGTAGCACCAACTCAACCTTCTAATAGATTCTCAGAAGTATGATCCGCAATAATTTAACAGAACGTTTCCAAATAACCCTTCTTTTAATTGCTGTAGCAGCATTACTTTGGTGAATTATTCAGATCCACTCCTGATGTGATAATATCAGACCAGAAAATTGTATGAGTCAGCTAACCTACTCTCACAGGATCCTGTTCACTCACTCTCATGCGCAGCGCACAAGCATATAACATACACGCAGCATCTTATCGATTAGAAACTGGATCTTCTGATGGACTGAGTGTCAAATCCAAGGGACTGCTCATATTCTCAATTGCTCAAGTTATTCAGCATCAGCAAGGCAGGCAGACTGGAGCTGAGCATTGCCAACTCTATTTTCTGACACTGAGCAAAGAGCCAAAGCAGCCAGGCCAGAGCGGCGAGGAGGACTCTGGCAATGTTTGGGTCGGAGCAGAACGGCAGAGAAAGCTCCAAGGGGAAAGGACAGCAAAGAAGAGGGACCGAAAGTGGGAGTTCAGAAGGGACCTTCAGCTGGGGAACAAAAAAATCTGAAAGCAGAGGCTGTTTTTTTATACTAAAAACCTAAGTATTAGAATTGCAGCCAGTAACTCAAAATATGCGCTTTTTTTTTTTTTTTAATGTATCTCAGGATTCTGGTATCCAGGCATGGCATTTGCTTTTCAGCTTTTTGACATCAGAAGCAGCCCCTGATGGAATTCTGGTCTCATAATTCAAAGAGCTGCCTGTTTTGTTTTATATAATACATGGACATGAGTCCTGGTCCTATGCCCACTGCCTGTTACTTATTCAACATGACAGACGCACAGAAAGCAGAATAGAGTATATTTAGAGGAAATAAAAGCCTAGACTCTAAGGCCACAAGCCACAGCTCAATGGTTCTAAAAGATATCTTTAGCAAAGTACCATTTTCTGTGTTGTGGTAAATCAGCATTTTCCATTTGAATAAAAATATTGACTTTTGAGCTACAGAGCTTGAGTTACAGATGATAAAAAACAAACTCTTGCTGTGTGTCACAAGAGGAGTCAAAGCAACGCTGATTTTCAGAGAGCACATGGGTAAATCAGACTTCAATTTTAAACTGTTGCCAGGACAGCAGCTTCGAAATGCAGGTTTCGGGCACACCAGTAACCCAACAACATGACGGCATTCCTGCTTCAGCCACTGAGACCGACAGCATTCGGGAACCAGCTCTGCTCTGACAGATGTCCAAGGCAGAACCAGCGGTCCCACTGCCATCAAATGTTAATCTCTGTTAACACGACTGTCACTAAGAGGAGCCACATTTGTGGACTCCAAGCCTCCCAGGCGATGGTCTCCATTTGCCTCCTGCTTTCCTAAGATCCTTCTGGTTTTAGGAGGGAGAAACTCCTGCAAAATTGAAAACATCTCCAGGTTTGGTTTCAGAAAAGAGCTCCAAAAATCACACCCCATGAGCTGCCGCATTGGTTTCCCCGAACATCAGGACGCTTAAGGTCAGGGCGAGGAGACAGAGCTGAGCTGGGGGAAAGTACGCGAGGCAGCAGCAACACTGAGATAATGTCTTTGCTAAAGATCACTAAACTGCTGATAAAACAGAAATTTCAATAACAAAAACAATGTAAAATGTTCCATTCCAAGCAAACGGATGAAGGACAGTTCACACTGCTAACTGCTTTAACACGTTTCAGAAACAAGTTGCTTCAGGCAGGAGAAATAGTCTAGCCACTGCAGTGTGGAGCTTAAGCGTGGGGCACTCATCCTGCACTCTGCCACCTAGACCAGGTCCAGCAATGATATAACCCAGTCAGCTAAAGCAAAAAAATACCTGCGCATTTATGAAATTTGACTGCATAATCACACATAAAAACCATTTGACTACTATGAGAACCACTACTGTCGAGAAAGACGCACGAGGAGCTGACAAACCACATGACACAAATCAAAGGCCTGTCCCTTAGTCTTAACTCTGTCAACTCCACCCCTTTAGAAGTCATCTAAATTAACTGCAAGACATGCAGATGTTTGCAAATATAACAAACGAAGCAGAAGATACAAAAAATTCTCAGTGCCACGAAGTTTTACACAGGTAGTTAAATTTATGCCCATGGAGGTAAAGACATATAGCCAAATCACGCACAGGTCTTTGCATAATGGGAACTTTTCCTTGCAAGCCTTTTTGCAGCAAGAATGCTTCTGAATGATTAGTAAAAGCCCATATATTGTCTTTGCACAAATAATACTGTTTCAGTATATCTGGATTTCCATTGGGCTATGGTCATTCAATACAGCCCCCAAATTTCCTGTATTCTGTTCTTGAAATACCACAAATGAGGAAAAAAACAAAGTGCCCAGTCAAACAAATTCATTATTTCAGAAGAATTCATTCCACTGAAAGCTGCCAAAAATATTTATTTTGGTTTAAAGGCATAATTCTGGCAAATAATAAGGAGCTCAAGGTCTCACGGGAGACAGGGATGATTATATGTTAGTACTCGATAATGCTTGGACTGATTCTTGGACTTTGTTTCTAGAAAGTACAGAATTTATTTTCAGAAAGCACACGCTTTATTTTTAGAAAGTACCGCCACCACACCCAGCTTCTATTTTAAGGGATGGGCAAAAATCTAAGAATTCAAGCTAGATTGATTTTATAATTAATTCAAGGTTAAGGTAGGGATTTCTTCTCTGGATCCTTCACTAATGCTCAACATTTTCCTGATCCTCTTTCGTAGCAGGAGGAGAAAGCAGCACACTATTGCTTTATCCATTGTGCGCGTACCTGAGTGTAAAGAAGCAAAGGCGACTGAAAAAGGAAACTGAGAATGACCCTGAGCTTTTGTGCTAAGCATTTTGGTGTACCTCTGGGCAAAAATCTAGGTTCTCTGAAAATGCCAGTCCAAACGTCGGATTATGCATTGTTGTTGAGATGAGGCTGCAATTTATAAAGAGACATTATGCTTACAAGCCCCAGATGTTGGCTGGTTGGTCAAAGTCAGAAGATCGATTTCCTGGTCCTGTGAAAGACCACTCAGTAACTGAATGAAGTCAGATAGTCATGACTAGGTAACTTCCTCACATCTGCAAGCTTTCCGACCAACACCCTGGGTGAGGAGCATACGAAACAAAGTGGTGTGCTATCCAGCCACGTTAGGTAAATCAGCTCCGGGTTGAAAAACATCACTGTTGGGCACCCTTTTCTGGTAGACAAGCCCGAAAAGGATAAGGATGAGAATGAAAGCATTCTTTCAACCCCAGAGGCAGGGCTGTGGCACCCTGGCAGAGCTGCTCAGAAAAGCAGGAACCACTGCTGCCAGGCTTGGTTTTGATGGAAGATACCTGGCTCACGATTACATTAGATGAGGCACACATAACATCCAAATTCACTTCCTGCTACTGAGGAGATGGCTGAAAAGCCAAATAGGGAGGTTGTTTTCTTTAGATAAAGGTTGTTTAAAATATGCTTTACGTATTACAGATGAGCATACTTGTGTATGTACTACTACATTAATTACTGCATATATTAATACATCTATTAGTGTCTGTGGTTAATATATGAATATATGTAGTATGTTTGAAGTACTTGGTAGGATCACAGATCATTCCCTCCTGGCATCATCACTTCAGCTATACACACAGTTGTCACACACCTGAAGAGCACTTGTGCCAGCTTTTCTGATTTTACTTTAAAAAATTGGTTCTAAATTGAAGGTATGTTGTATTTTTAATGTTATTTATGCCATTCCAGACATTAAAGTCACCTATATCTGCTCTAACTACCAAGCATTATGTTCCTGGCTTGTTTTTTTAGGGGAGGGGGAAGGTTGCATGTTTGTTAAGGCAAGAATCAGGCCCTAGTCTCAATTGCAGGAATCTTTCTCCCTGGACACAGGGATGCCTCCCCCTTTCCCTACTCACTGTCAGCGTTGCTGGGACAGCACTCACAACACCGTTACTACTGACAGCAAAGGCAAAGCTACATAAAGCAGTTGGCTGGAGCACTGACGACAACAGAGAACAGATCTGTAATTTAATAAAACTTTTCCATGAAGCAGTGTTTGCTTTGCTTGGACTCCAAGAATAAGCGTTTGTTAATTTTAGCGTACAACATGAACACAGATAGGTCTACGTTTTGCTGAGCTAGCCTAAACCAGTAATAAAAATCTAGTAGCATACAGCTGTAAACTGGCACATGAACAACTTGACCCATTTCGTAATCTTTGGATTCAACTTAAGCTGTGAGTTCATTATAATTCAAATATAAAATGACTTGGAGAACAAGACAATGGCAGCAGCCTGTGCAATTTTCTACTTTACATACTTATTAGACAGACAGAGGCATATTTGCACTGCCTCTGCAGATAGCTGGTGTATGCAATTATGTGACAACTTTTAGTATACACACCTCTTTTATTCTCATTTTCAAGGATGAGAACTTTGATAATACAAATAGTTGGTAGCAGAAGTTATAGTCTATTTGACTATCGAAATACTCGCCAAGGGCAGCCCTACAAGTCAGTTCAAAGGATCCTGCAGGAGAAGCCTGCTCAAAGGAACAGTAATGAAAGCGTGAGGGGGAGGGAGACTATATTTGTGCTGGCACATCATAAAGCAAGACCTCTCTCAGCCGCTTCATTTTTAACTCCCTTCAGTCAATCACAAATGAAATCCAGCTGACTGTCAGCTGGAATTGCAAGCAAGCTCTTTATCAAGACTTCTCTATCCATAGCTATGATTAACCTGACCAACCTTGGAGTTTTGCCTCCTTTCCTACATGCAGAGGTATGCTTGCGTTTAGGGGAAGAAAGGAAGAAAGGAAGGAGTGGTACGATAGGCCTGCAGATGTGATCATCTCGTCAGATGTGATATACCTCGTTATTGTTTTGATTCACCATTGCCAAATGAAAATAAGTCCTTGACAATCGGACAGCTGGAGGCCCCTGTCTTCTGAGTGGTGAGCCACACGTTCTCCTCGAGGTAGCTGCTTAGCTGTTAAGCCTTACAGAAAGAAGCTGTGGCAGATAATGAGGCGCAGGAAGAAAAGGGAGGGTGGGGATCACGAGCAAGTGAGGGTTGCAGGAGACAGAACTGAGAGAGGGGACATTTTTGGAAGGTATTAGCTGCCACCCAGTATACGTTTGTCAAAATCCTGGAGAAATTTCATCTGTGCACTTCTGGGATAACATATCCTCAGACGTATTTCACAAGAAGCCCACAGTATATGGAAACAGGTAGATGAGCACAGGCATAGACATTTCATAGCACTGCCCTGCAAAAGCAGTATTTACTAGTTTTCCTCTCATCAGAAAGCCTCAAGATGACATACAAGAATTAAGAACCCTGCCCATCCTTCTTAGGTGAAGTATCAGTCTTCCTTGCATAGGCAACACAACAGCAAGCTCAGAAACATATCAAGTTTGTCCTGACTGCTAGCAAAATTTGTTGAGCTTTAGGTCACATGCATTTCCCAGTGCACATCTACGTATCAGAAATATTCAAAGACTCCTTTCCCAGCAGACACAGTTCAACTAGTAGAGAAAGACAGCAGAACATACACTCCTGAGTCCTCTAGTGACAGCTGTCCAAGGAGGGACTCCCTGTCCTGCGAGGGGGATTCCTCTGACTAACGCTGAAGTTTCCATTTGCCCAAACTCCCAGATCTCTCCACTCCAGCAGAGCAGGTGGGATTTTAGGCTAGAGCCTGCTTTGCCCAGTAAGACCATTTACTACCAGTGCTAGTAAAGTGTCTTTTCTTTCTTCTTCTTACTTTCTTTCTTTTTTCTTTTTTCGAGTTTCACTGTATTGATCAAGAATTCTGGAGATTCAGACTCAAACTAATTCTGACTCCTACGATTAGAGACAAACAAAAAAGAACTATGCACCTACATCCTCAGAGCAAAACACCACTCAGCCCCTACCTACCTGTGAAGGCACTCCAGAACAACATAAAACTACCTCAGTCAAGCTGGTCAGAAACCTCAGTCTTAAATCCAGAAAGCTGGTATTCCTCCTATCTCCCCTTGAAGGGGCCCCGTCTAATACACGTGTGCCAATGACAGCAACTCCACTCAATAGATCAGGCTTGACACAAAAAGTCACAGCCATCACTTTCTTTTTCCACCCTGCTGGAGGCAATATGGGTGGCACTCTGTTTTAGACCAGATCTTATCTTACCTAGTATGCAGGATAATCAGAAGTCACCATTCACTTTTCCTGAAGAGATGCAACCCTCTATTTCACAGGAAAGCTTCCTAGATGCTTTCATCTAGAGGGGCGACGCTCTTCAAAACTGCTGGGATTGCATCACTGTTCACAAGTCGCCGTGCTAACTTCGAATGGGCATGAATGCACACAAAACGGAGGGAAACTTTATGGCTGAGAAACTGAGGCACTCACCTGAGGGCGGGAAAACCTCCACTTGGGTCACTGGATGAAACGCAGAAACAGTCTCACGAGTAGGTACAAGAACCCAGGTCTTTCTCTTACCAGCCTGGAAAAACAAAACAAAACAATACTTTACATGGTGAAAAATCTCCAGCAGAAGGGCCCAGCCTAGCGATTATACTACTCTCTCAGCAAGCAGCAAAGGGGGATTTGAACAGAGGAGACATAGAAAACTGACTTCATTTGTCTCTGAAATGAGCAATGACATGCTGTCTAGAGAACACAGGCATCCAACACAGGTTTCTGGATCCCACGCCGAGCACCAAACATCTGACTCACACCCAAGCCTTCTTTTGGATGTGGCCTCTCCTCTGATTAGGCCTAAGACAGTGTTTCACACAGTTCCCCCTTCTCCCCCAGAAGAGCTGTCTTCCCCTCAGGCTACGGGGGGAGCTTATTGGGGTGGTCCATCTCACCCCAAGAAGCTCATTATCGTCAGCTGTGCCGATATTTTCTGCTTAGCTTTTGACATTCTTGTCTGTTGAAACTCCTCCACCTTGGGGCAGTATCCCATGGATCTTGCTTTAATCCACCCCTACATTTTTCCATAATGAGACTCGCATACCCCTGTACACCGTATACAAACACACACACACAGAGATAGCGTTTTAAATAATTAGTAATTTTCCCTTAAGGGTAAAAATGTTCCGTATTTCTTTTTGTTATGAAATAATGTAAACGATCTCGGTGTGGTAACATTTTGTAATATGGCTGTGTTATGCAATTAAGGCTGTAGGGTTCAGATGGCTTACAGGCACCTGGAGATACTGATTATGCTGGAGACGTGGAGCTGTTAAAAAGCCCTTACATGTGTGCATGCATGCATATACACATGTGCATAAACATACAAACATATATGACATCCTACCACCTGCCTCCATCCTTCTACAAAAAAAAAAGGTAAAGTCTCTGTCTAATTAGCCTTTATTTAATTTCTACTTTCTTCCATTTCTATCCAAATGAGGATCCCTTCTAAAACTGTAAAAATAAAAAACAAAAAAGAAACAAACAAAAAACTTTGTACCTCTTTTTAGGGAGGTAAATTTGAATTCTCCTGCCCTTTCTTGTGCTAAAACAAGTAAATCCTGTTGACTTCAGCAAGTGTGTGTGCCTTCGGGTGAGTGCAACTCAGTATCCTCAACTTTGACTTTGATTCTTTTCCTCAGCTTTTGATTCAGTTTTGCTGAGGAAAACGTAGAAACCTGCCAAATGTTCATGTTTGCAAAGCAAGTCCTACTGCCAGGAACAGAAGAATTTATTTATTTGCTGACTTTTTTCCTTTTTCTCCCTTAAGGTCATCATTGGGTTAAGGTGACGTAAATGAAATAGTGTCAGTGCGAAAAAGAGTTTCTCCCTCCATCTTCCTCTGCTTCATTCTGGCAGACACAGTGGCCGACTTCACGTAACCCCAAAGTTTATCTCAAAATCACTGCGGACCACGTGGCTGTGCCTACAGTGATAAGCCATCAGCCGAGTGCTGAGTGCCTCAGCTCAAGCGCATGGTAAGTACCATGCCTATCCTGGCAGCAGCAGTTGCACTCCTTCACGCCTTCCCACAGATTCTTTCATCTTCAGATTGAGGGATAGCAACATTATGTAGTAATTCACCAAAAGGTTGGTGTGGGAAGGATGGTAGTCTGCTATTACAGGAAGAAAACAATAGATCAATGTTTGGTGAATAAATGAGATTTGACAGGAAGGGGCAGGATCAGGTCTTACTTAGAAGACAATACTGGGATAATTGTCAAAAACAAAGAGAAGCTCGTGTAAGGCTAACATGTAGAGGAGAAGGGTCTTCTCGAAACAAAATTTTATTACTTCATCACTCTAAAAACCTTAAATCGTTTCAGAAATTCAATTATCTGTTTCTATGTGTTTTCTGGTTTTGCTAATTATTATGAAAATGAAGGGAATTCTTTCTCATCCCAGTGTTCATTCTTGCTCCAACTTACTGTGTCCGTCCCATCTAGTACTGAGGTACTGTTCAGGGCCAGACCCAGGACAGGCCACAGTACAGTTCTGCTATATAAACACACAGATGCAGTTTGCAGTGATCAGTGCACAGCTACACATCTCAAAGATGGTACAGTTACCCGAGAGCAAAGCGGCAGTATGTATACCCTACGTGATAGGACCATTTCTTCAAATGGTCTGACATCTACCACCATGACCCCAGCACACTTTTTCCATGCTGTCCTTGTACCACCTACCTGCCCTTGTCGCAAGTGCCATGGAGGCTCCTCTGGGAAGGATCACGTGCCACGCCGTGCACTCAGTGCTGGTCATCGTGAGGTGGAGCAGAGAGCTAAAGCGGCAAGGCCAGGCACAGAGTTCAGGGTCTCAGGCACACTGCAGGTAAGTGTACCTTCAGTGCTCTACAACAGAGGATAAATCCAAGTTTCTTCTCCCACCTTTCCTACACATGACAGCTTGCCTGCTCTAGAGCTTGTCTCTTCAGTGAATTTGGTTTCAAGCCCAACTGGTTCTACCTCGCAGTGTAAATGCTGTCAGCATTACTGGCAATATATTTATACACAGTTTTTCAAACTGAGCGTTCCACGTGAAACTTCGGGGCTTTGAAGTAAGGTCTGCCTTGGAGTACATGTTCAACTCTGAAAAAGTGCCACACTGTTTGCTTTAAGCATGTAACCTAGGCATGAATTGAAAGACCAAATTTAGGACCTAAGTTCCCTCTACAGCCAATGGAGAGGGATCGATTCTGCCAGCAGGCATGATTCAGCACACCCAAATCTATCTAGGCACTGCTAGATAGGAAGGGAGTATTCATTCTAATTAAAAAATAAACTCTTGACTTTGGGAATTATTGAGCTTGCCAGTCTCCAATGATCAGTGAGGATTCTTAATCCTGCATAGGATTTGACCCTAAGGAACCATGCCCCAGACATATGAATGCTGCCAGATAAAATATTTTGCACAGTGTTTATTAAAATGAAACACCTACCTCAAAGTGATCCAAAGATCTGGTTTTGGCTCAGGTTTTGTCATCAGTCATTCCAGACGACGTCCATGTGCTATAGAGATAACAAGTACCATTTTCTTGTACCCGAGCCTTACATCTGATTCTTAAGCTCAGACAAGAATTATCAAAAAAACTGAGCTCACACTGAAGCACTTCTGAAACTACTGTATTGTCTGTTCTTGTTATGTAAATCACCTGTAGCTGCACAGGGAATCCAAAAGACCTCTTCCTTTCTCATCCAGCAACTATGTCAAACCACACTGTTAATCCAAGAAATTATATTAAAGCAAACATAAGAACCTTATTTGACTAAGATGCGTTACAAGTGGGGTTTTTTTCCACATGAATAACTCTCACTCTCATTTTAGTTTTCATAATCACACAAAATGGGGTGTTTTTTAATGTCTGTTCCAGCAGAGCTGAAAATGTTGATTTCAGACTCATTCAGACTTTAAAGTCTAATTCATGCAGTTGCTTCACAACATTAACCGGAGTGCAGGTCTCATCAATTTGATAAAGTGTCTTTATAACAACAGATGGTAATTTGTTGATACTTAAAGCTTTAAATGGACTCTGTTACAAAACCACTTAAAAAGCTTTCTTAAAAAAAAAACAAAAAAACAAAAAAACCCCACCACACACAAGTGTTCAGATACTTTAACCCAAAGAAATTGCTGACAGATTTGTTTTCAGCCCAACAGAGTAAAGAGCTGACAACATATTATTGCTGGATATGGTAACTTGGGTCTATTTTTAGAGCTTGCTTTTTTTTTTAAAAAAAAAAAAGTACACTAAAATAGCAGTGGGTTTAAAAATCACCATCTGCTTCTAGCAATGAAATAATTCTCAGAAGAATAGATGGCAAGCATAAAAAATGCACCCCCAACTCTTGAATTCTCCACAGCAAGACTGAAAGTCGTAATGATGTATTCCTCTAAGTACTGCTTATTTCACAAACAGTGCAGCAGGGTCATAACACTCCTATAAGTGTTCGATATACCTATTTATCAGTTATTAATTCACTGGCAGAAACTGTTTACATTTCAGTTGAGAATGGCTGACTGGCAAATGCTATTGCTACTGTTTTCATGAGCTAAAATAGCCTAAAGCTGTTGACCTTTAGGGCACAATGCAGACTCTCTTTTTTTAACCTTGGATTTCGTGAAGGTGGGAAAGAAACAGTGGTTTACACAGACTGATTTTTTTTTAATGCCTATTATAACCTTCCTGCAATTGCAAATTGCAAATGCATGTAAAGAAATCTGAGCTGGTTCAAGTCCAGCTAGTCTGGATGCTGACAACAATGAATCAGTGTGTCAGTCCAAGACCTGGAGACTTACTCATTGGCTGAAGCCTTTCACCGCAGTTTCTCAACTCTCAGAGTTTACAAATATTAAAGCTGGAACAACTAACTGTATGACATGACAAAACTCGGCCCCACAGATACACCCCATATTCTACCCACGTATCTTTAGGCGTAGGAAACGAAATATCCACACACATACAGCACACTCATCGTCTTGTCTATTGAAGGTATCATAGGGAATATACGGAAGTCAGGATAGTCGCTGAAGGATAGGCATAAGGTCAATCAGGGAGAAAAGACGTTTCATTAGTTGTAGTGCTGTTGGGACCGTGTTTGTTGGTTCTGTGGCTTCAGTAAGATGACGGACCTTGAATTTGTAATAATTTCAGTTTAAAACAGTTCAAGGTTCTGCAGCACAGAATGGCTGTTTTTAAATTTATATTTAAATATAATTTAAAAGGCACTGCTTTTCTCTCCCCCCCGTGTACTCCATGAAAAGAGAGTCTATTTTTTTCAGACATCCGTGTACTCCATGAAAAGAGAGTCTATTTTTTTCAGACATCAAGATCAGTTATTATAAACATGGAAAACAACGTAAACCACAGCACGATGCTTCAAACAATATGAGATGGCTTATAAACAACCAATTTTACAAAACAAGGGAACTTCGGAAGTAGCAGCATTTAAGAAATGTCTAACAAACGTCTAACAAATTTGTCATCATGGATTTAATTAAAACTAAAGCTCATGACAATGACAGTTCCAAGAAGATGTCCATAATTCATATTTATACTGGTAGATCATACTTCTTGTGAAAACTAAACCTATTTAATTTTCAAAAGACTCACTAGTGACCATCACAGGAACAGTACTTGCACTGACTTTCATATTTTGACAAAAAGCCAAAAAATGATGGAGAAACGTAGGCTTGTCAATCTATCAAGTTCTGGCAAGGACTGGATTTCTTCATAGAAAGGTGCAAGAAAGCTTCTAGTAGACAATTATGAAATAATTTATTCATTGGGAGAAACAGCTTCTTAAATTTTCTCAGTTAGCAGCTGGTGATTAGCCCAAGAAAGGAAAAAAATAAGAATGGGAAACGTTGGGTTTAATGTATCTAGTGTTCTCTAGACTTCTTCAAAGGGGTCCTTCTTTGTTCAAGAGTGGCTGCAGAAAAAAAGAGCTGACTGTGAATAGCCAAAATTCCCAGTGACTTCACTGGGAATTACACATTTATTTGGAATGCATTACAGGAATACAATTACAGATTTAAACCCTGATCCAAATTCCATTATGTAAATGGAGAAAAAAGAATAAAAACAAACCTTTGTTGTCTTTAAAGGAAATTGAATTGAGCTCTTAGTCCCCCAGTTTATGAGAGACTAGTAAATGTGGAGAATTGCAGGGGAAGTGATCAACGAGAGATGGAATTTTAAAAAATTCTGCATATTGAATACTTAGGCTGTGATTTACTCAGATTTGCCCTCCTAAGACTCTCCATTCTACTAGCTACACAGACCTAACGTGAAATGCAGATCCAATGAAAAAGCAGCTTGCAGCTGACTTAACATCATCCTTAACAAACGAATGGGGCATTCACACATGTGGGGCATATTACAGACACTACATGTCTAATTAGCGTCTCAGGATAGGTGAAAAGAGCTATGTAACCTCCACCTGATCAGCTGGCTATTCCAGACAATATACTCCTTTCTTCAAAACAATGCAAAGATATTACTGTTACTAAGGATATTGCTTGTTTGGAACAACGCTTCATACATTCCCCTTTCTTCTACAGACTGGACGCTTCTGTGATTTAAGTCTAATGCTTCTAAAGTTGCCTTTGCTGGTGCAAGGGATCACCTAAGCAGGCCCCAAATCTGCAAAATGATCTCATAAGGAGGCCCTTCTACCTCTGCTAAGCTATACATAGGTCAGCTGGGCTTTCATAATGCACATGTGCTCTAGCCCCTGAATTTGACTCCAAGAGCAGGGCATCAAGGTCCTGCTCTGCCAGATCCTGGATGCTCTCAACTTTCACAGGAACCAGAATGAGTTCAAGGCACTCAGCAACCCAGTTTGCACAACAGGACCTTTCTAGCAGCATATCATAGCCATGGGATTTTTGTTACTTCCCTCTAGCTCTTTGTACACGTAGTGCATTGTAAATAATATGAGTTTCAAGAGATGAACAGATCCAGTTTGATCTGCTAATTTTATTTAAAATTAATAAATTCAGGCCGCGTATAAACTACCTACAGTCATATCCTGTAAGGGTTTAAACAGTGAAACCACAAGGGAAAATAAACTAACATCTCTTCCCTTTTTATCTTGAAAGTGTCTGAAATGAATTGGTTGCTAAAGAAACCTGATATAATTGTGACAGAGTGTTTTGAAACCCTTAGTGGAGTTCATCTGAAACCTCAGCATAACAAGTGGCCTCTTATCTGCGTACTATTCCAGGAAGAAATGCATGGCATTTCGTCATCACAGCTGAAAGACTAGCTGGCTCTGCACGTAGGCTAAGGGAGAATAAGAGCTCTCAGCTATAATGAGGGCACGCTGGTAGCTAATGCTTAGTCAGAGTCTGTTTCCTTTAGCCTTTGCTACTACTTGTAGGAGTTGGAATGCAGGAAAAGGCAAAAATTAAAGGGAACATACTAAAAGTCAATGTTTACCCTCTCTATTTGTTTCCAGAGATTATTTTTTAAGGAATGGAACACATGAAGTAGTATGGTAACTTTCCTAAACCAGCCCTCCTATTATAAAGCCTTTACTTAAAGTAGCTTTATTTAACATGACTATTTGAGAGAGTAAGGATGATTTACATGAGCGAGAATCATAAAAAGCAGATGTAATTTTTTTCACTCTGGCACTTAAATGCAAATGAATAAATAGAAGAAGTTTAGTACGGTTATTTCCTTGTGAAAACTGATCCTGTGGGCTGAACTTCCATATAAGCAAACAAACTTTCTCCTAACCAAGCTAGCAAACATAGATAACTAGTAGCAATTGACATTACTTAAAAAACATGATGAATCTTCATATGTGGAGGAATACGGTGAAGAACATTTATTTTTACAGGTTTTTCCTGTTTTGTACTTCCTGAAGATGATCACATCTGTGATGCTGTGTAATCATGCTTTTCAACATAAGAAATTGCAAAATTTGAACATGGAATGATCAATGAATAGAAAATGTTAAATGTGAATATGTAATCATGTTCAGCCCTAAGTTAGCAAGCTGCTTCATTCAGATCTACATTTTGCTTTGTTATTCTGCTCGCAGAAAAAAAGAGAGCAATTACTGTGAACTTACTCTGCTATAACCAAGCTGCTTTAGGCACACAACTGCATGCACTACACACATGCAGTTGCTGGTCTAAAGAAGGTCTAGATTTAACTTTCTCTGTTTAACTCACTGGCTGAACATTGGAAAGAGTTGGCACAGATTTTTCTCAGGAAATTCAAACTTACACAAGCAGAAGAAAAACACTGCTAATGAGATGCTGCTGTGTGCAAAAATTCATCTTGGGTGAAACTTTAACCCCTAAAAATAAATCTTGTTTGCAGTTCTCCCAAATAGGCTTTTCCATTCCACTCTGAAGGTTTAAGGCAGTTGTTAATCATGTACTGTACACAGTACTAAGCAGGAAAGTCTTCAGTTATTTCTGAAACACGTTATTTTGAGGCTATATTTGAATCTTCCATATTTATGCGATGAGAGTTATGTCACAAAGTTAATCATTCCCAGGATGCTAGCATTCAGGGTAATGAAAAACTTCTTGTGCAAGCAGTCATTAATCAGTGAGTATAACATTGCATAACGCTTTCTGAAGCATGTGTTATGTGATCAGAGTACAAGGCTGCATAATACAGCAAAGTGTTTATGCCATATGCTGACCTTTTCTAAAGCAGAAATGGAGCCATGTGATGTGCTGCTCCTGCCAGCAGTTGCTTATTGCCAATAATTAAGTTTGATGATATGAAGAAATACAAACTTGTATTGCTTTAGAGTTCTAAAAGGAAGAAGCTTTGAAGTTTTTGGCACTGGGAAGCGTAAAGATGGCCAACTTGGCTTCAACACATTACCGTTGTCCATTATAGGCACCACCCATCAAAACTGGAATCAAGTGCCCCGTTCAAGTGGTTACTGGCATTTGTGTAAAGGAAAACATACGCATCGTTACAGGACTGCTTTATTATCCCGAAGAGCATAAAGGTCAAAGGAACAAAGCAGCCAAAAGTGTGTTTGGTACCTCAAATCTCAGTACATCACAGTAACATTTGATGTTCTTGAGCAACAATGCTAGTAAGCAGCTATTACTTAATCTCCTACCAGTATTACACAAAAGTATACTTGCGAAACACTTCAGATAAATATGCTGTAATTATACAAAATATGAAAGCATGTATAGGACAAAATGTTTTTGTAACTTTAAACACACATACCTGCGGAGACATGGTTTTAATGAGCTATTTTAGCAATGGAAATAATGCTTTAGAAGCTTCCATGAACAATCTTGAAACTATGTGCTGCAAGCAGAGTGGACATACAGACATGCATTTTATATATTACACATACACGCACACACAAAATGATCCAAATTCTGTCTTGTACACAGCTACTCTGTGCTTCCCTGCTGGCAGAATGAGGCTGTACAGCTGGAATAACCAGCTTCATGTGATCGCTTTAGCACAGGGAAACATTCTGGTATTGTAACTCTGCTTCTGCTGCTCCTATACCATCTTCTCCCTGACTTCCTGGGTTTTCCTTTTACCTTTCTGATAGCAGTCTGACTACTTTGGGGAGCTGGTAGAGAAAGGGGCAGCCAGATTTGCCTTTCCGTCTTAAAAGGTTCCATAAGTATTAGTACATGTTAATAACAACCTAGTTCCATCATGGGACTGACTACGTCAGTGGTGGTTAAAGTCATTTCTGATATCCCTCGCTTACTCTAAAGAAGTATTTCTAATCTTAATCAATATTCCTAAAATGTAAAGCTTTCTAGAAGTGCAGTCACAGAAGCATACACCTAAAACTACATCTATGCAAGGAATGAGGAGCCCAAGTCCAAAATTTAGGTTCTCAAAATTCCTGCTTAGCTGTTGAGATTTTGCTTTTCCCTGGGAAGTCACAGTCTTGATAGTATTAAACAATGGCATCACGCTGCACCTAAGGCCTTCTAGGACTTACAGATGAAGCCTTCCACAGCTAAGGAGTCTGACGCAGGAGGCACCTTCCCACTCGACAGACACAACTCTCCACCGTATGAAGATGTTGAGGATGAGAGGAAAGCAAGGAGGGGTCTAGTCCTTGCTCCTGTACATACTAAGGAAACAGTGTGATACTCACTGGGTGAGGGTCTGCAAGACAGGTCTTCCCTCTTCAAACCAAGAGGCTAATATCTTGCCATGTCTCAGCAAGTTAATTTGAAGAGTAATTTAAGCAGAAAAGTTTCATCAGGAGTGACTGAGATCATCCAGTGATCAGGTCACTCTGGTAGGAGTGTTAAGTTCAGACCAATTCAGAGAAAGGCAGGAGCTGAAACCGAGTCACTCTGGTCTTTTGTGAGTACTCCAGCTGCTGAGCAATTAGACAAATCAAGGGGCTGCAACATATCCTCTTCACTTTTTCTAAAAGGACTGATTTCAGCTTAGCTTTAACAAAAAGGATAAGAGCCATAAACTCCAAAGTTTAGGGCTGTAAATCCAGAACAAAGAGAGGAACTTTCTCGAGCACAAAGTAGTGAAGAAAAATGAGGCCTAAAACATATCCATGTCTTCATTTACCAACCAGTAACTTCGGCAGAACCCTTTTCATTATGCTGTTCTTTGTGGATCCCGCCTCCTTTCATACCTTATATAGATAGTATAAGAATTATATTTAGATCCCACCTCCTTTCATACCTTATATAGATAGCATAAGAATTATATTTAGATATTATGATCTCTACTAGGGATTAAGGTCTAGAACTCAAATGCTGAGAAAAAAAAAACACCCCAATACAGAAGTATCTATGTCCACTTTGTGGAGCTGCTCATAAAGATATCAGAAATGGTTGTGTTGAAGTGGATTAGACTTAAACATGCAACCTGAAAGCACTGGACAAAACATCTCTTCTATCCATCTTTTCCTACATCCACTGCTTCTTAGAAACATGCTCACTGGCTCTCTCCTGCTTTCACCACTACTTGGAAAAGGAGGCTGGCCAGAAGAACACAACTAAAACACTATTCAACATGAACTAGGATTTCAGGATTGAATCCTGAGTGGTCACAATCTGGGAATACTTACATTTGTTTACATAAATAGTTCAGATACAGCCATGTTTTTGAAGACCACAGTCCTGACAGTATGGACCTATCACATGAATAAAAGATGCAGAGTCAAACTCCTTCTACATAAGCATACAGACATATTGTTAACATTCATATGTAATGAAAACACAACCCTCACAACTCTATCCCTACAATCTAAATTTCAAACTTTGTCTTTCTAAGCTGCATAGGACAGACACATTTTTTTAAAAAGAATTTATACAAGTGGCATTCAGATTTTTTTAACATGCTAGAAAGATTTGAGCCAAAGATGATATCACAAAGTCCCTTATGCTTAAAGGAAAATGTTAAATCAGTTGCTAGATAATCAGTTGCTAGGTTAAAACCAGTTGCTAGAATAAAGAAAGAACTATTTGCTGCATAAGGTTAAAAAAAAACAAAACAAATTCTTCTTGTTCTTCTGAAAGTTGCATTATGCAATGAGAAAACTGTAACACATTCTCATTTCTTTAATGTAAATATGTTATAAAAGCTTTATTAGCATATGCTTTCAAAATTATAATCAAAGAGCAGCAGTCACTAGCCAGAACTTTGAAGAGTTTATGAACACACATGCACAGAGCATGCCTTAGAGGGTTAATGTACTATTTTGAACTCAAGAATTGCAATAGGATTTAGCTTTGACACAGAACGTTCACGCCCTCTATAATAAATTCTTTTAACATACTTCATATTTCTTCCCATGTGAATGAGTGTCCTTGGAAGAATTATCTACTAGATAAAATTTGAAGATGAAATCTAAGTCTAGACTCAGTAAAGGGGGGTGGAGACTGATCTTATAATCTATGACACTTGTTGATTAATGAGCTGCTCATGATTACTGTAGGCCTGTCCAAACTGCAGAAGCAAGTGATACTGTAGGACTGGAAAGAATGCACTCTCTGGCATGCCACACCTTTGTTGAAACTTAGAACTCACTTTGACTTCTGCTACCTTTATTTTGGCCTTGAACTACCGTATGTGAATGATGAGATACATGGCATATATATGCACCTCCTTGCGCTACTTGACTGCCGTTGCTGCAATAGATTTTCTGTATTACAGAACTTGTACATCATAAGTAATGCTACTTGTAACAAACATAACGTGTTCTTTATGGGGTTCAAGGTTTTTGCTGGTATCAGTTGAAGTGCTCTTGCACAAACAAATTCAAAACTTTCTGGAGTACAATTCTACTACTGCATCCTGAGGGGGTTTGATCTTGTCTGATAGTCTGAACAATTTTATTTATATATATCTTTATGCATACGCAAATACAAGTGTGTATATGCACATGCCCATATATACATATAGATATTATAATGGATAATGAATACATTGTATAAACATATTACCTTCTGTACAACTAATAAAAACTTTCATTCAACTCTATTCAAAGGTTGAAACTGAGTGTGATCTGAATCATGTATTGAATGAAATAGGTATCTTAGCAGCAAATCTTTGGTGATAGCCTGATCATTTCTTATCCATCTAAAAAACTGTTTGGGAACATGTTCAAAACTCCCCTAATTATATTTATAAAACATATAGCATTCTTAGAAGTAAAAACCCATGCAAGTTCTTAAAAGTGCTCCCTGTACCCTGTTATCTGAGCTGCAGACTCAGACAATAAAAATACCAACAGAAAAAAGACAAACAGGAAAAGTAGCCTTTGTGATCCCTCAAAATACACAAGAGGAACTTCATTACCTTTTAGCTGAACACATCTCTCCTTTTGGTTTATCTGTTTGCAATTATTTTCCTTTTTCACATTTTTGGAGACAGCTGTCTTTCTAAAAGTGTGCACAAAAAGAACATCTTAAAACAACCACATCATCATCATAATCATCACACCTTGAATAAAGTAACTGTATCACCCTCATTAGCCAATGAACCCCTCTGACTTTTCAGTGGTGTCTTTAGGTGTCAGAGAACAAGGCTAAAATGCCACAAATAAGCCATGAAAGCACATCCTGTTCAATGTATACCACACAAAACAGCAATGGTTTTCAAAGACCTTCTTATTGTAATTCTTCATTACAGTCTCAGTACACAGCTTTTCAGGGATCTGCTTAACAGAAAAGCAATGTAACAAAAAACTAAGTGTCTTAAATTAAGATGTTTCAACTACTCCTTTCGTTTTGCATCTACAAGGGTTTTTTTGGTACTGTGACATCTCACTCGTGTGTTTGAGAAACCACGGATTTCTGGTGCACTCAACAAACTTGGTTACGGTTGTACGTATCATAAAGAAATAACTGATAAAGCAGCTGCACATGATATATACTGGTGCCTAGTATTTTGAATGCAGCTGGTTAAAAGCAGCTCTGGACAAGCATAGATATGAACCCTGAAGTAGAACTACGAACAACTGTCTGTAAACTCACATAAATTTCAACAATTTGACAAATGGCTCTGCAAATCTCAAAGAAATGTTCCACAGGACAACATCCTCAAGTGCTAACTATACCGTTACACAACCTCAAAATAAATAAAACACCAAATTTCTTAGTAGCAGGTGAGATACTCAAAAGCAACAAACTGACTTAAGTCATTCAGACCGCTCTGAAAACTTTATCCAGAAATTCAGTAAATTTAGTGAGAACCTACTTCAACAATATCATTGAGAAAACATTAACATATTCATAGATCAAAAGTTAAAATGATATGGGTCATAAATCCACACAGTATTTCTGCATAAAACCAACAATTTCAAAGGAATAATAAGTTGCACTTGCACTTAGACTGCTGAGAGGAGATCCACTCAAGGAAAGATCACCTCCTCAACACTCAACTTAGTAGTGAAGTGCAGAGGAGCCCACTATTCACCTGAGCTCAGCGGAAGCAGGAGGAAAAGCTGCTTATGCCTGGGAACCATGAAATAACCTTCCAGGGAACCAGCCGGGATCAGGGGACACTTACCTAGGAGGTACTGCGGAGCAAAGCATGGCTCTACCAGGAACTGGATCTGCACAGCCTGAACACTTGAAGAAGGATAATTTTCATACGGAGAAGTTATGCTCTGTAAGAGCATTTCTTTTACAAATCCCCCGTTTTGGGAACAGAATTCTAATACTGCTGTTACTCATGAGCAATGCAGTCATCATAATGTTATTTACTTAATAACAGACAACAAATGCTTGATGCATCTTTCACTAAATTATTGTTCCTTTACAATTGTTTCAATATCATTAATAAGTACCTTCAAAGATTGTCCAATTGGAATGCACTTTGCAATAACATTCAAACTGTTGACTTCAAAGAAGGGACTCAAACTGCCACAGTGTGGCAATGTCTTCTCCTGAGAAAAAGGAATGGAGAGAGTACTATGACAACAAAATTATTTTCTGAGATCAAAATGAGTTAAAGGCAAGAATCTACACAGGATGTTGGACAGCACAGTTATGCCATAGTATTTAATGTCATTCGAATTTTTCAAATAGACATTCCCAGAAGTTACTTAATCAGCGCTTGTTAGAAAACCAGAGGCAGCTCAATAACCAGACTGTATATCAAAGTTATGAAACACAAACCAGTCAGCACAGACTTAATATTTTTTCTCCCATTAACATAATTATTTCCTACTCAGTAAAAATGAAAATGACATGTTAGCATTTCAAAAACAGGAGAAAATGACCCTCTAGGCTTTACATGACTATCAAAACAAGCACCGGTAGTTTATTTGCAAATTGTCATGCATGAAATGATCGACTCAGCAAGTTTACCTGTCAACAAAGTGTGTGTGCTACCAGTTATAATCAATTTACATGTAAAGATACATCTAAATACGAATTTAAATGAGTTCTTGTCATTTCACATTGATCAGCTGCTTTATCACCACAGATATGGACAGTGGCCATAGTTAATGTTGCAGAAACAGCAGAGCCTACACACGTTTCATTAGACAACGGTAACCAAATACAAAGGAATTTGTTTCCATATAAAAAAGATAAACGTGGCTTAGCAGAGGCTATTTTCCAGTCAGGTTAACAAAAATACTTTCTACAAGGCTATTTCCAGGTATTTGCTGTATATGCCATTACCATAGCAAATATACAGTATGAATCACAATAGTTTTCTCACCTCATAACCTACTGGATTTCCCTTTCAACATATGAAAAGAACCCTGAGGCCTCCACCGAATAAAAAAACCTTTCAGTTTTAGCCCTGTTGTACACAAACACACAGTATTAGAACCCGCAAAACCATCATTTTGGGGCTGAAGAGAATTCTAGCTTTAACAGTGTATTAGTCACATCCCTGCACTGAGAAATCTTTAATGCATCAAAAATTTAAAATTACTGGGGCAAGTGAAATAAAGTTCCTTCATAGCAGACAGCGTTGATCAGATGACATTTTGCAAGAATTTAAGACAAAGCTGAGTTTAACTTACAAGAATGTATAATTAAAGGCTGGCCTGGAAGATGTCTTAATGTAATACAATTAAATGAATATAATGGCAATGACTTCATCAAAAGGACACCATTATGTGCTATTCTCAAAGTTAATTTCATTTTACTTACAAT
The DNA here is from genome assembly GCF_036370855.1 of Dromaius novaehollandiae. NCBI lineage: Eukaryota > Metazoa > Chordata > Aves > Casuariiformes > Dromaiidae > Dromaius > Dromaius novaehollandiae. Next base: position 34,457,691 of record NC_088132.1, read on the forward strand.
AGCGTAAGTCAGATAAATAAAGCTTAACATTTTCCAAACAATAATCCTTTTCATTTCCCTTAGCTTTATTAATAAGGTACATATTCAGCTGGAATATTCAAATATAATTTTTGCTGATATACAGAATCATTTATAATGCATATTTGGTACAATTCCTTTTTTTTTGGTGCGTAGAAGTCACTTTTATTTTCATAAAATGATACAGTAGACTTACACTTAACATCACATCTTAATCTATACACACAGGCTTAATCTATATAAAGAATTTACAGAGCTTTTTTGTTTGTGGAATGGTAAGTTTCATACATATGAAATTTTAAAAATGCTGCATGAACCTGTAACCTTACCAGTACACAGAGCAACCCTTAGGAACTGTAATGACCATGAATTGACACACACATCTATCTGGGCCCAGTACAAGTATGGACACATTCAAAATGTCGCAACACCAGTATGATTTGCTTTTACTTTGGTGGCTGTGATATTCCAGGTGCTGATGCAAAGTGCACCTTAGTGGTCCTCCTAGCAGTACATTTATCCCATGGTATTTTAAAGGCATCGGCTTCTTCTATTCTCCCTTGTAGCGAGGAGGTCTTTTCTCCTTAAATGCAAGAAGACCTTCAATTCTATCTTTTGTTGGAATAGTCTACAAAGAGCAGAGTAACATTTTATTATTGACAGCAAAAATAATACCACAAAAAATATTTTCATACAAACACTAGCTCTTGAATGCGTCCAACATGCACCATATAGAAGTGGAAATTGCAACATATATTTAGACATTTGGAAGTGCCAGACCCTTTAAAGGCAAAACATAAGGCTGAGAAACAGTTTGGGAAAAGAAGGTATAACTGTCCTCCGAGCAGATGACAATGAGAAAATCCCTAGGGCTTGGCATTTTGTCTATTTGTTCGTTTTGTTTTTAGGTTATTAATCAGATTGCCATATGCTTTAAATGACTGTATCTCCAGTGCTGATGCTTCTATTTCCAAGATCAAAAATTTGTCTGAACGTCCACGAACATACAAACTCAAAAATACTTTATTCGCACATTTTGTTGGCAAAGAGGTTTGTCTTGATTTTCTCACGGTTAGCACACATGCCATTCGTAGCATATATTAGTGAAGTGTCCTTCATATCATCTCACATTAAACCAAAGCAAAGCAAATGTAAGGCAGTTCCTGGACTATATGTATGACAACGCATGGCTGGCTAGGTATGGGGCTGACAGCACTTCATTCCCTTTTCCTGAATAGTCCTGAAAAGAGGATGTTTTTGCCCTAAACTACACCTCCTTCCTTAAATTTCTTATAAAAACAGAGTGAGTAGAAGGAAGGTCTAAATACAACACCAAAATATTTGAAGAAGAAATCACAGAATAATTTCAAGTCGTATTTCTGCGTGGGTTTCACAACATGCTCCAACAAACCCTGTTTTGTGGGGTTTTCTGCATTACATACCTGAGCGTAACAAGCTTCTTCAATTGCTAAACCTGTTACTAAGTCCACCTGAGGAAAAAGAATAAAATACTTTTAAAAGCGTATTTTTGTACACTTAGTGTACACCCTATATCCTGATAGCAAACTTAAATACTGTGCTGCTATTTGCCAAATACTGGAACACTTCTGCAAATTCCTTCTACACTACTTTAACATAGAAATACTTCACTGCCATGTGGTGAGAGTGGTTAGTGATTTCTCTAACAGTTTCCTTATTCTGTAACACTGTCAAAAGAATGCATGGTTTTCACTTCATATCATCTGGACTAAAAACCATTAGCTAGCTGCATGTTTGCAATCATTTCAGTTACTACAGGGAAAAAGATGAAGCGCACTGCATGATTATTTAAAAATTGGTTCTGAAACAAGCATCTTCATAACTTCACATAAAAAAGATTGATGCCATGCTAAAAAGTAAACATAAATTTAAGTTTAAATGTATACAAAAAAGAAAATGAGGCCAGCGGTAATCCTGCACCATCACACAGATTTGATATTTTTTTGTGAGGTGGTCCGAGCAGCTGAAACGACTGAATTTTCTCCTCACTGCTTCTCTGCCTCTCCTAAGTGTCAGCTGCTGCAGGACTTAGCAGCTTTCCAAAAGGCCACTGCAAAGACTGCAGCTATGCGCTACAAGCAGTTGGCCAAGGGGAGAGAAGCAGTGGCACAGATTCCCAGGGGAATCTCTGCCATGAATAGGCTGAGCAAGTGTTTGGCTTGACTGGTTTTTATACAGGAGATCTTGTCTTGGGGACTCAGGAGTAAACTAGACGAGCATTCAGAGTCCTTCCAACCCTATCTTCCCTAGTCCTATAAACCGACGCTCCAGTTCATTATATCTGGTAGTTAGACAATTTCGCTTGCAGCCTTTTGAACCCTGGGTACCACTGAAATAGATCTTGGATTCCATCATTACTTGCTGTTTGAACTTAATGAACATACTCTTTGCACAACAGCATCTGAGTTTGGTCCTCAGGGCAAAAGTCACTGATGGTGTGCTCTGCTGAACTCAATTATATCAGTGGTTGCTTATGAAACTTAAAAGACCAACCTTAAATTGCACTTGTTGGGTTCAGATTTTGCATGTGACATGATCGCCTTTCCCTCGTCCCAGATTGAACTATACGCTGTCCTCGTGCAAGAACTTATGCATGTACTTAACTTTAAGTATGAATAGTCCTGCTGAGCTCAGCAAGATGATTCACAAGCCTAAAGTAAAACACATGTCCAGATGTGTTCAGGGCTGGGTCTTAATGAGCTTTATAGCTAGGTCAATAGTGTTCAAGGAGTGGAAATTCAACATCTGAAAACAGATTCCTGGTATAATTTTAACACTAGCATGTATTAAATTATTAAAAAGCAATAACACGCCTTTTGGTCTTTAACTACTAGTTATTAAAACAACACTGAAAGCCTTGACAGACTGTTGAGTATCACTTTGGGTATTTTTTTCTTCCCAGCATTTGAAGTACAACTTATTCACAGTGGTTTACATTTACTTTCTAGTATTAATAATTAACAGAGTGCATTACTCTCTGACAGCTGTGGGGTTACTAAGCCTTGTTATGGAAATGTCCAAACAGCATCAGCTCTAGTCTCAGGAGTCTGAAATCAATAAACGCAGACAATAAAAAAAATTGCGTTTAATCTTAAGAAAGAAGTTTTGGCCAAACAGATTTCAAAAGACTACACATGGAGAAGCTAAAAACAGGTCTAGAAAAAAAATCACTACAGAAGACTTGTTGCCACCCTGACTTCTGCTAACTATTACAAGAAGTATAGATCCTTACCTCCATTCCCTGATTGATGGCCAGTTTTGCAACTCTCATTGCTAGTGGTCCCTAAAATGAAATAAAAAGCTGGTTTGCATGTCATCAAATTTTACAAGATTATCCTGTGAAGAGTCTGCACATCAATGCTGTTGTATTGGGGCCCTCTGGACTTTGTACTTTTATTAAATAGATAGCAAACGGGTCAAACATCCTAAATTATATGACTATGGTAGGTATTTTCTTCCAAATAGGTATTTTCAATATTGAGAAAAGGTGAAAGAAGCATATAGTTTTTGAAAGAGCCAAATCAAAGCAGTGTGCTGGGTTTGTTTCAAAGATGCCAATCACTTCCACTTATGTTGAGATTGCTCAATACCCTTCAAAACAAGGCTTAAAGGATATTATAGGGCTTCACATGATCAGTCCTAGTATGTTCCGATTATCATACAATGAAGAGATGTGGAAAGATGGGAAAATGAAATGAACTGATACAGCTTCAAACCTAAAGTACACAACTGCAAAGCCTTCATTGGGCAAGTTACGACTGTCTTCTGTGAGCAACTGAGGTAGGAAGAGAGCAGAGGTAGCTCCACACTCCTCTGAATTGCCACACAACAGTTCAGTCATATACCTGTCATGGGCATCAGCTTCTGAATATACACACATTGCTTTAATGCCTGCTGCTTTGGGAAAAGGCAACTGCAGTCTCTTCAGTGGCGATATGGCATTGCACTTGCACGAGCTGCCAGGACCTCAGAGCTTTCCCTACGTTTCGGAACTGCTTTCAGTGTGAAGCTCTGACGCTAAATGAACGTTCCAGGATACGGTGTAAAAATGTTTATTTTATTTTTCATGTTCGTCTTTCTAAGAGAGTTTTCAAAACACAAGTAATCAATGCTAAATGCTGTATTTCATCTGTAACATTTTCCACTCCGAACGGAAAGTTTTTGCTGTTACACTTGTGATTCAAATAAAGCGGTTTCCTACTTATTTTCTTTAATACTGCCTGCTATGAATTTGCCACCTGGGAGTCTTCAGCTGAAAAGCAGGTTTTTCAAGAGCTCAAAACTCACATTCCTATTCTGAACAAATAGCTTGCACTCTATGGCAGTAAGGGAACTTGTAGCAATCAGATATTACAAAGACTCTTGCAAGGGTCACACTTAAATTTCTTAATAAACTTGTTAAGTTCTCAGCATGGGATTTCATCAAATCCCCTTTGCTTACATGTTACCTGGGCAGTTGATGACCAACCTGTGTTATAGTAACAGATCAGAGAAGAAAATAAATATTGAAAAATCTGGGAGTGGAAACATCCACATGCATCCAGCCCCACTGGGGATGCAGAAGGAACGGCCAGCTCTGTTGCTGCCTCCAGGGTCTCCAGCTCGGTGCCACAAAGGGCCAGGCAATCCATCCCCCTCCCCAGTGGGGAGCTAATTACGATAGTTCACGAGTCAAGCAAGAAGGAAAAGGCAATTGCTAAACTCTGAACACTGGCATATGGCTGTCTGAAAACTATGCCATTTCAGCTCTTGTAGTGGAAGACAGAGATAGCATGTCATTCAGAACTACACAAGAGCATGATTCTTTCATCAGTCTTGTACACACAGGCGAAAAAGTAAACAGATGGCCCTCCAGTACTAAATGGGTTTTGCTTTAATTCTGAAATTACATTTGGCTTTATGTTCTCAAAATCACAGTTACACTGAGATACGTCCACCTTCATATGGACTTGTCTCTCTTCTGAAGCGTTCGGCTGCAACAGAGTAACCTGCTGAGATAATTGCTTTACTAAAACAAACAAACAAACCCTTTACAACATTTTTTTTATGTCTGAAATTTGAAAGCCAAAATACACAATGCAAACACAGACCATATCACAACGATACAAGGAGTGATACAGTTTATGTGCTTCACTGTGAAATACTTACCAAGCAACACCACCACACATGAGCGAGAACACTTCTGATAGCTCTCACCATAACTGCAAGAATAACTTTGTAAAATGTAACTTTGTGAGAGTTTTTTCCTTTGTACAGCTGGTTCTTTCTCAGTCTCAATGGTTGGTCACAACTCAAACTAAAAGCAAAATAATCCGTGATACCTGAGGTAAAAATTCTCTCGCAAGAGCTAACGCTCTCCTGTAGGCAGCATCCCCGGCTTCGTTCTGTTCTACCACGTGGCTGATCAGCCCTATGGATTTTGCTTCCTCGCCATCTACAACGCGCGCAGAGAAGATTAGCTCCTTTGCCAAAGACACACCGATTGTGCGTGGCAGTCGCTGGGTGCCCCCTATAGTTTGGAAAAAAACAGAAAACACAAGTATTAGGTTCACATCCATCTATCCTAGGAAAGAAGACGCCTCATTCAATTCAAGTATTTTCCTTTTTTATTACGCAGTTACGTGTAGATACAGAAATCACCCCATAATATAAAAATATTCTTAAATGCCTTCTTCAGTTTTGAAACTTTATCTAAAAGGAAATCAAATTTGCTGCGTCACAGAAAGTTATATGAATAATTGAAAAGAGCCAATATTAAGAAAGAATATGTCTGATTACAGACAGGCTACCATATTCATACCAGGCTAATGCTGAAGGAAAACTACCTGCCAGTAAGTGATCATATCTAAACCTTCAGCTTCCTTTTAATAAGGTGTATATTTTTCAGATACTAATCACCGCAATATGAACACTTTTAAAGAACTATACTCTAAGAAACATACTCTCTGTATATATACTTTCCCTACATATATTCTATACTCTAAGAAACACAAAGCTATAGCCAAAGCTAAAATTTGCCTCTATTAGGGACAAAAAGTATTTCTCCCCAAAAGAACTAAAAATCCATAGTCTCTTCACTCCTTACTTCAAACTTACTGTAAAAATCTAAAGTCTGATTACAAAAATCAGGAAAGAACTATGACTGGTGTGGATCAGCAGAGAAATGTGGCCACCGTTAGTTAGCTGTTCTTACTATGTTAAAAATTCTTTGGCAGATCATCATTTTGAGAAGGTCAACAAGCAGTAACTAACTACATTAGCCAGACATACGAAGATTGCTTCATTATACTGAGAATTAAGAAACAATGAGAATGAAAGAATAATCATTATTAAAACTGAAGAAGTAGACTCAAATCGCAAAAGCAGATACTATTCTCAATTAAAATAGTTGAAATGGCCTCTATCCAGGAGACAGGACTTTGAAACTACAGCAGGTCTACTGCTTTGACACGATCTGAAATAAATATTCATTATATTTAGACAGTCTATAAATACTTTTTTTCCAAATAGAGCTACTTCTGCAAGGACATGTTAACATATTAAATTATTTATATATGTGTATATGCAACAGGAATAGATACTGAAGATGTTCAAGGGGACATGATAAAAAAAACTGGGTAAATGTGTGTTCAGTTAAGATAAAACAGATTAATTTCCACCAGAAAATGGCAGACTAAACCAGTATTTTATTGAAGCCACTCAGCTCTTATACTGATGTATTCTTAAAATACATAAATACATCTCTGAGACAAAATAAGCTGATTGGAAACAAATAAAAAATTTTTATGATTCCATGATTCAGCTTTCAATTATTATGAACTACAAGCTTCAGTACTACTGTAGTCCTCTTCATAAAAACAGTCCTGGCTTTGAACACATTACATCATATGAAGAGGCAGGAAGTTGGGGGGGGGGGTGCCTTATTTTCTCTAGACTATTACAAAATCATGGTTTCTACCAAAAGATGAGACACGTTTTCACAAAGAACTCCAAAAATATTTACACTTATAATAGTTTAAATAAAATTCGTAGGACAACAGCATTAGTAAACACAAACGATGAGATATTCTCAGTGGTCCTCCCACTGAGCAATGATTTTAGCAAAACCATCCTGATGGTACAGGGACAAGTGGCCACAGCAAGAAGAAGCCTTGTTTGATAGGTCTCCAAGAGCTGTGGGCTCCTGTCACCTCGACAGCAGCTGTTCCGTGTCTAGTCTCCCATGTTACAGTGAGACTGCTTACAAAATGATTTTAGACCGTAAGACCATGGTAGGTCCTTTACTGATAAAATGGTAAACGTGCTGATAGCTAAAGGCAGATGCTAGAGCCCCTGCTACTGCTGCTAGCTGTGCAGCTGAACCAGTCATACTGCCAGGGGAAAAATCCTGCTAACAGCATCTGTCAGAAGAAACACAGAACCAAAAGAAAGTCCATATTCTAGGATATTTTTTACGAGGGGAAAAAAAGCCCTCCCAAACAAAAGCCCTTTTAAAATACTACCAAACCTGAAGCCTACACCTTCCTCTTAGTCTTGGCTGCCTCATTGGTAGGATTCACAGACAGAGAATGAATTAAGCTCAAGCTATAAACCTTTAAATCACAACTATATGCCAGAAAAAAAAGGGAGCTGTGTTTTCAAGCATAGCAGCACACAGCTGTATTTCAAGCATAGCAGCATACAGCATAGAGCTGTACCACTATCACCAAGCAGAAACATTTATTGGCTTTATCTTTCTTCTTTTTCTTTTAATACTGAATATCTTTCCATTTCTCACCCAAAGAAGATGTCATATCCTAATCAACATCTACCCTTGTACACATTTTAACTGTACATCAGAACATAGCAGATGTCTATTCTGATCTCTTTAAGAATAGTTTTCTCATAAGTTATCCCTTTCACCATAGTAATGGAATCTAGAGAAGCATCAGATTTAGCTTTTGATCAAAGAAAGCTATTTGTTCAAATCATAAGACTACAGCTGCATCTACTGATTTCACATCTTCTGTTCCTTCCTCGTTTGCTACACTTAGTAATTTTTTCTACTCAACTATCTCCCCTTCCTTCACTGTTTTCTCTGTTACTGCTTTTACCAGGAAATGTTGAAAACAAAATCTAATTGAGCAACAATATTTCATAACTTTGACCAAACAATGGATATGTTTAAGCATGAAATAGTGTTTATAGAAGAAAAAACTTTTCTTGCCAGTGTCTTACACAATAATGATTAAAGAGCAAAAAAGCAGACTACAGTCTATGTTGTTTGGCTGCCTCCCACACTGCAAAGCCATTAAGCAGAGGAGCATGTTCTTTGATTAATATTCACAGAATAGAAGCCAACAGTTCACTGCATCAATCACGTATATTCAGTAGTAGGAATAAAACATATACACATGCAAAAGCAGTAAGACTCAATTAATCAAATGCAAACAACACACCAAAATATACGTAGCCACATACACTTACGAGGAAAACACACAGAGTACGTTGCAGATAGATGTTCTGTTTTGGTAACGCACAAAGAACATATAGTTCCTGCCAGCTACAATCAGAGCTAAAGGAAGTAACACCCAGTCTTCAAAGACATTACTTAAGCAGGGCATTTCATCTAAGTGTAGAGCAGAATTTGACGGAAGAAAAGTTGTTTCATCTTCACAAATTTAATGACATGTTATTTCAAGGACTAGTGATCTGGTATTACTCACTGTGTTGATAAAAGTATTTGACACACAGTTGCAATGTAAATGCATTTTTATCTGAGACAGTATATATTCAATGTTGTAATAATGTAAACAGCTTTTTTAGACGGCACTCCAGCCCATGTGAAAAGACAGAGTACATGCAAGACTGCTAACTACTGGTATGAAAATTGTTAACCAATATTTTTTGCTCAACAAACAGTTGATTTTGTATGAATATTTATCTAGTGTCAGTAATTAATCAGTTACAAAATATGTACACAACTGGTTTGGATTAAGGGAATTACGTGAACAATTCCCAAGAGCATATCCAACAAGATGAAGCAACTAGCTTACTGGAAATAGATTCATCATTCTGGCAGAGAGTATCTACACTCAGTAGTTTCTCATAGCTCAAGGCTCTGTCAAAACATATTGGGAAAAATCCTGTTCTGACAAAAAAATCCAAACTTGAATTCAGGCATACTCTTACTGTTTAAGATCAATAAAAATGATTTTTTTATCCTGTCCTTTCTGTCACAAGCTTTGTTTGCCGTACATTAGATTGGCTTAACTGGCAGGTATCTAGATTTCTCTTTTTACAGACTACTGTACATTTCTAATATGTTATTAACAACCAATGGTGAAGCCAAAGTTTGCCAGCCACAAACTTTCTAATTATTCAAGTCAGGCTAGAAATGGCTCGAAAGCATCCTTGCGGTTCTTTCACAGAAAGCTCCGAGGAGCGGCAGATTTTTCTCCTTTCCACTGAGACAGCCACAGCAGTACCAGATGCAGAAACCTGCTGTCAGTAACATGCAGGCCTCATCAGTAAGCATAGGAGCTCATAAATAAGCCAAAAATAACATTTACCTGTGTTAAGGCAATGTTTTCAGTCATGTAATTCATATTTAAAAAGTGTGTAACGAATATATTTTATACTTTTAATGTACCTGCCATCCATTGCTGAACTCAGCAATTTTCAAAATATTACACTTTCTAAAAGCTATCAAGATAATATTTAACATCAAATGTCCAGCTGAGCATCTACCTGATTAGGCCTTCATCCTACAGAGCTGTACATATTGTAGCTAACTTAAATCTGGGTATAAAACCTCATGAGATCAGCCATCCCAAATCCTTCCATTACAGAAAACATGCCGGGCCTTTCACCGGCACCAGGGCTAACCACTGAGAACAGCTTAGTCTGGAGAGACATCAACAAGGATGCAAGCGAGAGGGTGAAAACAGAGCAGGAAGAAAAGAAACAACGCGGCCTCTGCGACGAGGAGAAAGACCTGAGCCAACGAGAGAAGTCAGCAGGCTAGACCTCCCTCCTGTCTGGCCACAGCAGTAGTTGGGAAGAGCGCAGAGCCCCTCAGCGCACTACCGAGCACGCCTGAGCCTGACTCCAAAGCTCTCTTCAGCTCGAAAACTGACAATTCAGTTTGCAAATCTTTGCTTTTCGAAATCCATTTTATTCATATTCATGTAGTAAGTACATACGTAGATTGCTTTATTTAAAAACATAACTGAAAAATGTCTAGAATATCTCAGAGCTCCACGCGTGGGTGGCTTGAAGGTAGCAGCTTGAATCAGTAGACTGCAGGGCTTGGCTCGGGGATGCAGGAGCGCTTACGATTCATGAGGCAAAGTGTAAATACTCTTTCAAAATTCACTAGTAGTTAAATAACTGCAGCTTTGGTACGGAAAGATGAAATGGTTTGGGTAATTTAGAAAAACTGACTTACTTTCAAAAGAGGTAATCCTCTTGCAAATTGAGAAAGACTAAAAATGGTTTCTCTGCGGACAGCTGCCTATGTGAAATGAATGGAACCAAAAAACAAACTGAAGACCTTGCATTTGAAAAAACCCTCAACTCGAAAGGAGTTCTACACGTGAGCTACTTCACATTTCCTTCACAATTAACTGTACAAGCAGCTGTACAGTCAGACCTATAGCTCTGCATAGTCTCCAATGTCAGACCAAACACTGCTTGACTAGCGCAGACGTGAACTACAACACGTGGGGTCCCAGGACCTAAGGTATTAGCCAAGCACACACTGACAATCTGCTATATCCATTTTGCATGGAAACTTTTTGAGAAAGAAAAGAGAAAGGCATAAAGCCATCCGTCTACTTAAACATACACAAAGGCAACAAATACAAGCGCACGTGGATATTCAGCAATGCCAAATGCTTCCCTATTACGCTGGATGGAAAATTGTTCCTGTTGTCCTTTGAGAATGCAATGACAGAGAGTGAAGTTTAATGAATTTCCAAAGTACATACACATTAAAACATAACTCACCTTGTTGCAGATAGAAATTAATGGCCCAAGAGAAGGCATTTTCCAGTTTCTAAATTACACCCACACATTTACGAAGTCATTACTCAGCTGTAACAACAGGTAGGAGGACTAGGCCAGTGCTACTCTTTATGATCTTACTTTACAAATCATGTGGGCTTTATGAGTAATATTAGGTTAAAAAAAAAACTTTTTTGACTTGTATTTGAAATAAATAATTTCATAGCTTATGTTCTTAAAGTTTTGGATTGGTTATGGCAGCTACACTTTGATTCATATGAAAATCAGGACAAAAAACAGATATAAAAAAATTGTAATTATTTCAGGGCAAGAGAAATGCAGAAAAATGGATTACTACAAAGGTATTCTATTTGTATTCACATTTCAAATGAGATCACACTCCCAAATTGGGACAATTACTTTTTGTTTTTAATGGCTACAAGCAAAAATAAGAAACAACAAGCAAAGTATGAATCAGACTATTATACCTGAAGCCTTCACTGTTTATGGACAAATACCTTGAACACTTTCCTCACTTCCAACACTCGCCATATAGAAATCTACCATTTCATCCTTCCACACAGCAAAGCAATCCCTCACTCTGCTAATCCCCAAACCAAGAAAGAAAAGATTATTCCTATTTCCACTCTGACTACTATCATATTCGTATGTCCTTGATTTCCCCACTACAAAATCCACCTGCTTTCAACTGTCCCAAAGAAATGGATTTTTAAGAATATACCCCTGAAAATACTCATCCCTGGAATTCTCTGACTTGAGCAGTACTAAAGGAAGAAGAATCAGTGGCAAATTTAGAACGGGAGTCCAGGGAAAACAGCAAAGCCAGTGAGACTGTAATAGGACATAGCGTGGCCCAGTTCAGCAGTCAAATCCCAAGAAGGCAGCTTTCTCTCTACAGATAAATATATTGGGGGGGGGGGGGGGGGGAGGGAAGTATATTTAGAGTAAGCATATTTTTCACCTTGAGTAGGATGTCTTCGCAGGTGAAGCAGCCACATTGCTACAGCTACACTGCATCTAATACCTAGGCTACCCTATTTAAAAGGAGATTGCACACGCCTACAACATTTTGCTGTGCTTTGGAAATATAACCTCTGTCAAAAATTGGCCAAATCCTTCAAAGCTGGTGTACATTATTCTAGAATGATTTTCAATGCAAAAAGCAACCTCTTCAGTAAACCAGAAACTTAATTCTGAGATACTTACTCTGATACTCATAGATACTCCTAACTTTTTTAGCTTGATCTGTTTAATTTTGTTTTCCTATCTAGGAGTGCCAGAATGGCCTTCTGTTCTTTTTATTCTCCAAAGAGTGATCCTTCTATTTGTTATTTTACAGTAAAAGTTGAAGAAATAATCACAGTTGTTATTAAAAACTCTGTAATTCACAGGCATGAATAATTAAAACATTATTATTTTTATTTGTGCATGTTGATCTGTATTCTGAATGTTATATTATTTGCTATTCCTTATAAGCATATGTCTATCTGCAAGAATAATTACAACTTATATTAGAAATTACCAATTAAAATAAATCCATCATAAATGTGAATAAAATATAAACATACATTCAGTATGTGTTATGGGATATTCTATATGTGCTAATTTTGAACAGTTGGATATTTATATGCCTAGCTTGCGACAAATGAAGGCTAGTTTTTTCAGAGGCACCAAGCATCTGCAGCCTTAGTGACTTCAGCTGCAGCTTTTCATGCTCAATACCTCTAAAATATTAAGATGTATCAAACTGGGTATCAAGAAACTAAAAACAGAACTGACACCTGAAAAATGGCACTTCAAGCGATATGGACCTATCAGGTTAAAAGTCTATGACACAGGCTGGAATAGAAGCCACTTTTCCCAAGTCAGGATCATCCTTTAAAGACTCTACAGAGAACATCTTTATTCACTATACAAATATGCTTCAGTTACTACTCCGCTGCAGAAAGCAGAAATCTTCTAGACTATACACAAGACCAAGTACTCAAAGACCAAGGTTAAAAAACCAACATAAACAAAAGCAATTGGAAGAAGATCCCGTTTGGTTTTTTTGTTTGTGTTCCTATCAGGAAAGCACATCTCATTACTATCTTGGACTAATACTTGGTCCCATGTATTGCTGTTCAGGATCAACTGAGAAAGGGTAGGTAGGACTAGCACATTGTTTTGAGGAATACTACTATTAAAAGGTCAGACAACAGATGGTACATTTAAAACTGTCTTTTCTTCCTGGAATCCTGACTGATAAATATTTTTTCATTTAATTCACATTGTTATCATTTTAAGAATCAGAGTTTTAAAAAACACGTAACAGTCCATAATCATTTAAAAGTTTCACTTTAATTTGTACATAACTGTGTATAAAGATATAAAACCTCTTTAAACATACAGGGGATAAATATTCTGCTAGGACAGTTCCTGTGCAACAGTGGACCTACCCCAGTAAGTGCAAACTGAGTGTTTTAACCTTTTATTATTTGGGATTACTCAGATGTTTCTTCCTCAACAGAAAACTACAGCTCCTCCATTAGCTTTCTTAATCTGCAGCACCTTCTACCCAGTTTATAATTCTTGAAAAAAAGAAAAGCCATTAACTGACAAGAAATTAATCCAGAACAAGCTCAAACAAATTATTCCCAGGCTACAGCTGTCAGACTGCTACAACACGAAAGGAAAGGGATTACATTAAGTTAGTACCTCTTTTACTCATCTCATCTGCTACTGTGACACAGTAATGCAGACTTGAAGTCTCTGCCGAGCTCACAGTATGGAAGGCAAGAGGGACGTATGCAATGCGAAGTCTTCCCCTGAATATAGGCAAGGCAGCGCTAATTAGATTCTTCTGCCATCTAACCTTACACAGATGAGTTGGCGTTCATGGATCTTTACACTTTTAAGGATCAAAGCAATTAGATACCATTTTTATTCTCCTTCCATCCTACATCCAAATTTCAGGAGGAGAGGTGGTTGGGGGTATATAAGCAGGAGGTAATGAAGGAATGAATTTATATCAGCACAAAGAGCTGGGATAGCAGTGGGGAACGCTATATTTGTTAAAAATATACAGATACTTTCTAAGTAGCAGAAGTCATTAAGAATAGTTTATAAAAAACATTAGGGATCTGCAAGATAGACAGCACCACATTTATATCCTTTCCACTCACTTCTCACTAGCTGGCCTCATCCTGCTCTTCAGGCAGGACTGTCCTGCTGTGAGCAGAACTAGCTGCTGAAGGCTGCACACTTCTAGGTGCGGTATAGCCTGGCTACTGCTCCTGGTTCTGCAACTCTTAAAGCACTCTTACGCGGAGATCCTTCGACCCTTTTTCACAATCTACCTCCTCTGAGTTGAAGGATCCATACTAGAACTCTCCCAAGTCCCCAGTGACTTGGGAATGTTTTTCTGGAGCCTGAGCACTTCAAGAGCTCTACTTTCTGCTTAAGCCCTTCCAGAGAACTATGACATATGAACAAGAAACCCGTCCATAACAAAATAATTCCTTTAATAAAGGATGCTTTAGCCTTGAAATCCAAGGAGAATCATGGACCTTTAGAAGACACAAAGACATCTTGAATGAAAGCCCTCTTACACTCGATCTGCTTGCAACTCTTGGAATTCGACCAGCATGCATAAACCTACCTCACCTTCTTGGCCTCAGTCTCCATTCTCTTTTTTTCCTCAAAGAAGCCACTATTTTTTTAAATCATCCCTGCCTGTCTTTCTTTTTCCATGTGTTTCAGCCTGAACACTGGCAGTCCCCCCTTCCGCAGCCAGCCCTCTCTGTAGCATTCATTGTTCTTGCAAAGGGACCACTGAAACAGACCTCAGAAATTACAGTCCTTTATCACTCTTCCATTGGTAACCCTCTTCAAATAGGGCTACAGCTTACTACGCACATATGATATATGCCTACACTGCAAAGCGTAGGTGTTTTGTGGAGACATCCAATGGAATAGCAACAGCAGGATAAGCTTGCAGTAGGCTTGCATGGCCCCCACGCTTTGTATATTCTAAAACCTATGTATAATTTGAGACAGTCCATATTGCTCTCTGTCTCTCTCATTCGGTTGCTTGTTTATGAACCTTTATTTCCTTGTTTGTTTGTTTTTGAAAGAGCCTAAAAAAACTTTTCTGGTCAAGCAAAATACACCTCCATACCGGTTCATAACGGGACAGAGGGCTAGGAGCATACCTGGGAGCTCAAGGTTCAAACCCCACAGAGAACACTCCCTCCTAGCTTATTAAACTATATATAGCTGATGCCCAAGGCACGCATAAAGGAAGATAAGGTTTGGAGGGAAAGAACTTTTATAAGGCAAAAGCTGAGAACCTGAGTGCAGGGAATAACCCTGCAGTTGCAGGAAGCTGGAAGAGACAACTACGACTGGGAGCAGTGATTCCAGTGACCCTGCACAAAGCTCCTGAGGTTCTGCTTTTTGTGGCAAGAGCATCATTATGGTTCCTAGAAAGGAGGCAAAGGAGGGCTTCCTCTAGCCTCTGTTCTCTTCTAGAAAACCCTAGGAAAAGTCTTGGGACCATCCAAATTCTGGGAGGCTGATAAATACATTTTAGTATCCTAGGCAGTTAACAAAGCCAAGGCCACAGCCTGAATCTGAGAGAAAAGGAGAATTTCTTTCCATTCATAATGAACTAACAAACATCCACCCCTTCTGGCTAGTATTAATTATATTAGGATATTGAGTTAAAAGATCAAAATTAAACGAACTTCCTTGATCCTCTTTTAGTTTGGGTAATTTAAATTTCAGTGTAGTCATTCACAATTCTTGATTTCCAAACACAAAATAAAGCTGCTATTTTGTTAAAAAAATGCCATTACACTAGGCCTCTGAGTGACTGAAATCTGTATCTATTTCCTTAAAACATACATATCCATGTCAGATATATTGCATCCCATGTTGCTCTTTTCTTTATGATTTCATAAAAGTACCACAATGAGAAAGAGCCATCAAGAGAAAACTCAGATACAAGACATGTAAGTCATCCAATTAACGCTGGTTTCTCAGATCTCAGATTCACATTAAAATGTAAAGACCATTAATATAAAGTTCTTGCATAACAAAAGATTAAAAAGTTTTGGGGAAATTGTTATAATACGCTTGCTTTTTATTATGCTTGACAACAGCAGGGGGGATCCATCTGGGGGAATAACAAGAAACACAGATGATGAAAAACTGAGATAAAGAAGAAAGGACAGGGATGTAGCATTTCTGCATTTTAGAGTTTTGCAATAGTTGGCTTAGATAAGTCTACAGCGCCAGAGAGATTCTGTGACATAATTAAGGAAACAATATTTCATAAATCATTTTGTCCAACTTGTTTTGTGGCGAACTTGCGCAGCTGCTCTTTTAAGGTAGACTACACAATTGCCACTTCATTTCCTGAATTTTCCACAAATTGATGAAAAGTATCAACAGTCATACAGTGAATTAACTATAGCCTTAATAAGCTATTTTGTTTGCTACCATAATATAGTCATAATTGAATATGAAATGGAAGTAAGTGGGCCTCTATAGTCCTACTCACTGATATGGCTCTCAAAACAGGTAAATTATTCAGTTAAAAACTGAGTTAAACTATTCATACCTATGCAAATGATGTATTTTAATGTGCTTCAAATTTCATGTTGAACATGAGTAGAATGGATTTGATTTTTCCTATTACCTTGGTCTGATAGATAGCTCCCACTTACTTCAAGGTCTTCAACTACGTACCAGCTGAAAAAGGGGCCACAGTAAAGCACCAACCTGGGCTTCAGCTCCAGAGAAGTGTCATGTTTCACTCCTCCTATACACTATCCTTGAGAGTTCAGAAGTGGGGTTAGTGGTGTTTTCTGAGAAACCCATCAGCGTTCTATAGCGGAATGATGACAACCATACAATAAAATTAAGATACTAAAGTTTGTCTTTATTATTTACAATATAAATGATCTATGACTATATTTTACATGAGTAGTTACTGAAGCTCTGGAAGAAATCACTTTGCTTATCTTTATGGCATAATTTTTTTTTTTAATGTTCATCTGCTATTTTATCTCTGTAAGATTAAGACTGGTCTCACCCCACCTTTTATCATGACACTCTTGTAGGTAGCAGCATGAACTTTCCTCATAGAGGAATATTAAAGCAGCTGTATGAGATATTGCTTCCTTGATTATCATTGCTTGCTATTCCAATTTGCTATATTACTTTTAGTTTACTGTAGAGTGATTCTCCACAAGAAATTTACTTAATTACAGGGGTTTTTTTAAAGTTCAGTTTTGGGCCCATACTATTACGAATTAATTATCAGTTTGGCATCTCTTTTAATACTTGGAAGACTATAAATTCAGTTTTATCTGCTTCCCAAACCCACTTACAGCTTCCTAATTTTGCTGTTGCTTGACCTCAGTATGAGTTCTGGAAGTCTGAAAAGATGACTGGTCTAAAGCAGGGAAAAAACTGAGTATCCATATAGTGAAGCAGAACTTCACATAACCTGGCACAATTCCTCTCTCCCTTTGGGACTGCAAAAGAGGTTCGTGCCAACAGTGAACTATATATCAGCAAAGGAGCATTTATGGCCATTGGCCATTTACGATCTGAATGCAGTCCTTTAATTCCACCTGAGCAGTAAAACCTGTGAGCTCACCCGCACAGAGGGGACAGGTAGTCTGTGCTCTGTCTGGGATTAACAGAGCACTTTCTTCATTCACTTTGCAAATGGGCACAATTTTGACTATCTGCTTGAGGATTTCATCAGCTTCCTCTGTTGTCATCATTGCTTTCTGCTTTGTAATAACGGATATTACAAATTATTTTAAAAAAAATCCATAAAAACTCAATTTGATAATTGATATTTGTAACTCATTTCTGGATCAAGCTAACTTTGATAGCAATCAGACTTTCCTCTTATCAAAATCACCAAAGGCTTGCAGAACTAATGGATTTAGCTCAAGGCTTACGTTCTTTCCCATTTCCATACTGGCTTGATTGTTAACCATTTGATTTAAAAATGCCCAATGACGATGTTAGTTTTTGCGATACTGATTTGATAGTTGTTAATAGTGGTCTTCCTCTAATTATGCTCAACCCCAAACAGTCATTAAGCTACTCTGGATACTCAAGAGTATTATATTATAAGTACTTCACTAAATTCCAGATGAACATTCACTCCCTGAAATTGTTCTACTCATTTGCAAGACAACACAGACTCTGCTTTTCCTCTGTACAGCACTGACCAAGCTAAAAACAAGAAATACTAAATTTTACTTTTAACAAATTTAGCTTAAGTGATGCTATGGACCAAATAGTAATACTGATAAAAAGAAATTAAATCAAACTATTTAGTAGAAACAAAGGATAAATACAGTATTTTTGGTCCTCTGTACCCCAAAACTTTTGAGTAATAAAACAGCTTAGGCACAGAAGCTGTCCAGTTGTGATATTCCTAACTGAGTGGTTCAGGGGGGGTTTCCATTTTTAACTTGATGCTTAAAGAAAAAGCAAAAACTTTTACATACCAATAAAAGCATTCCTTCCACTTCTTTCCTCACACTCAGTAACAGCTAATTCTCTTTTCCTGTACTTTCACGTGTGCACACACAAAGATTTCTTTTGATCAAACATTAAAATCTTCAAATTCAAACCAGCTGCTCTAACAGTAAGAAATGGGTGTAAATTTTTCATTTAGCTCTAATGAACACATTATATGAATATCTGAGAACAAGGGAAGTGAGATATATCAGAAACTGTTTTGTAACTTCTGTGGTCGCTACTAGACTATGCCTGGTAACCACTATGCAACAAGCTAAATGGACTTTTTGAATAGCAGAGGAGTTGCCTTCCAGCAAATGTGAAAGTTTCTAAAATTTACAAACCTGATTACACACAGTATGATTCACAAACTACAGAGGAAAAATGTCTTAGTGTCCATTTCATCCAATAATTAGATCAACATGATATCATTAAAAAAAAGATTAACATTCTAAAAGAAATTTTTTGTTAACTACTTCACATTTTTTCTAAGTATGAACCACAATCATGAGACAAAGGAAGCTGTTGGTTGTAGGATTTTTACTTTGTTGATAAAACAAAGATATTGATACTCCTTCACCTCACAGCAGTGTTGGAAAAATAAACTTATTTATATCACCACAGTATGGCTGCCTCACAGATATTAATGAATTTATTTTCATAACAATCCTGCAAGATGAAGAAGTACTATCATCTTCTTCTATGAATATGATTTCTATATAAAATATCAGGAAAAAATTAGTAATTATGTCCCTAGAGCAGGGTTTGAACAGCGTACAGGAAATAGGGCACGGGGTTCATTTTACACAATGGGAATACAAAATATGGAATAGCAGCTAATTAAAGGACTATCTATCCTATGAAGTAGGGTAGGAATGAAAAAAAAAGCTATGATGTAATTTGTCATGTTTCCTAATGCATATGGACAGAGGAGACGGTTTCAACTGGGAGCATCACAGTGACAGTCAAACGGGTTACAATTTTTCTGACAAGCACTGGAAACTGTGAATTCATCAGCAGTACAAACACCCTTGTTTTCATCGCATGGCCCATGGGTGGGTTTCCTCTGCGAGCAGCTCTGCTTCCTGTCAGTCAATGCACTTTTAAACTCATGTCAGGCCACCCGAGTCCCCGGCCAGGCAAGCTCGGCCACGAAGAGTGGCCAGTCATGGGGCGGCACCCCGGGGTGGCTTATAGCAGGCTCCTGCCAAGCCACCTGCGTTGGGGACCAGAGTTAGGGGCCCCGGGGCACTGGCGCCTGGGGCCCTCGCTCGCAGGGCTTCGGGTGGCGTGGGAAAGCCAAGAGGCGGACAGGTCGGGGGACCGTGGGCTAGGAGTCTGCAAAAGCACGGATTATTACACACTGATCTGATTTTTCATCACTTCTTTCTTACTTATTCCTGTATCAGTTTTATTTGTCAAAAAAAGCTAATGCTTCCTAGCCATACCAGCTACTATTAAGTTCTTAACACCTGTCAGTTGCCCTTATTTTCCACTACAAAACATAACTGGTTCTAGATATTACATACAGCTTTGTGTCTTTCCTGGAATTATTGTATATTTTGTCTCGTTCAATTTGATTTCATTATGAGTTTAAGCTTCCCGTGTAGGTTCAGCAGTTTAAGTTGAAGGTTAATAACTTTCTTGAGTTTGGGCGATTCATAAGAAGGAGGCTGAGGCAGCAATTTCACACCATACTGCTCAAATTCTCGAAGTCAACATGAAACCTGGATATGGGGATCACGTAACAAACACTAACAGAGTCCGCAAAACAGTAGATGTTAATTATCTCATGGCAGGAGGAGAAATAGCTAAATGCTACTTGGTTCAATTTTCCAGTACCCCCTGCAGGTTAATACAAAGGAGTAGCATTTGGCTTCAAAGCGAATGGCATATATATCCTGACTAATTAAAATGAAAATAAGACCAAAGGTCTTTCATGTTGTTATTAATATTTAATAAAATATTTCTAAGCTTCTGTGCGAAGAGACTACCAATGGGAGTTCTCACTGAATTTCAACCATCTCCTAAATTTCAGCAAACGACATTGCCACAGTCTACTATTATTGTTGCATTATATTTAATAGTCTCTGTTATTTTCATGCTTCCTGACATCCAGATCAGGTTATCCTGTCCACTTCCACCACTCTGGTCAAGAGGATAAAACAGACTAGACTGTTTGCATGATTTAGCTAGTCCAAGTACAAAGTAACCTTTTTATGTAAATTAGAGATTTAAGAAGAAATATGGAATTTCAGGAATTTCCTGCATTACTTATTTTCACGAACCATCTAATAATCTTGTTGTACTTCCAGTACACTGCAATGCATTGTCATATCACAACCATATTAGTCGTATGATACAGTAAGGTATACAGACTATTATAGGCCCATTTTTTCTTAAATCAAAGGCTAAAAAAAAGTTCACATCCATCTAAAAATTAATCATTAGTTTATAACATCTTAGCAGTATGATGCATTTGTATTTCTATTTTAGGCAGTACTGCTAGGATCACCTTTATTAATATCACGTAACATTTCCCAAAATAAAGTGTTATTTTTGACTGAGTACAATTTCTCAAATGTTGTTATTGATCTTTTCTTTGCAAGTACTGCCCAGCAAGAAATTCTTTTTGCCAGGCTGTTTTGAGTTTTTTTTCCACCCTCTTTTTCTGTTTCTAATTCAGGCACACTTCAGCCATTTCTAAGAATGTAGCTAGTGGAAAAAAAGTGTTTTGCCCATAATAAAAAATTCTAGCGGCCTTATTTTGAGCCCTTCTAATATCTCTGCTTTGAAATACAGAGATAAATTTGGCTTGACATTAGCAGCAATGTCTCAGGAACATGTCATTTGCAATCCACATGTTTGGGCAAGCTTTAGTCTTTAAAAAAAATCTCAGTGTGAACAGCACCACCATACATGACCATGAAAAGAAAGAATTTACAGAATAATGTATAGAGATAAGGAGCTGGCTTAAAGCTGCACAAACAATATGGTGTGTTTTTGTGCAACACTGCACGTAACAGTAGCTAATTTTTGAGTATTTGGTTTTCCAATCTTAATAATGCTCTTTTAAGATACATTTTATGTGAGTCTATGTAATCTTCTAGTCCCTCTCCCCTACCCCCCATCTTTTTTTTTTTTTTTTTTTTTTTTAAAGACCAAGTGTACAAAAACTATATAGGGTATATACTACCTTCAGCTGCAAGGCACCTGGCTTCATGATCTATGCTGCTAAAATTTAACAGTAACATATTCCTACAGTAACAATGACTACCATGAAGAGCATGGCACATCCTGCACTATTGATGACAGAAGAATAGGGAAACTTAGAGCATGTCTGTATGGGAGCACTCTGAAATATTAGAATAATTTAGATTAAGGTAACAAAGTTTAATTTCTAAATGAATTAAAATAAACCAAGTTCAGTCCACATTAACTTAGAACTGTTTGTGTCCACACAGGGATTAAACATAGCATAGGTAATCCTTTAGATAAGTAAATTTTAAAGTGACACCCTCCTGCCCCCCCCCACCATAAGCCTTTAAAAATCACTGGCTCTGTTCCTAACTCTGAAAGGGACTGTGTTTTAGTGGGCACAGTCACTTCTGCTATGTCACCATCCCAACATCGTTCTTTATACAGCATCCCTCCATTTTCACCCTCAGGCTCTGCTCTGTCCTCCCCACTCCCCTCACTCTCTGTCTGGTTACCTCCAGCTCCAAGTCTTTATAAAGTGAAGCCCAGTCTCTCCTTGAACGAATCCTAGGCTCTGCCCTCCTTCATCGTGCTCCATATGGACCTCGGCTCTCAGTAACATCCCTACCCCAACTTACTTCCATCTCTTGCCCCTTCTGCTTCTCAGCCAAGCGTGGTCATGCTCTGAGATGCCGTGGGCGCTGCAGCCAGGGCACCGAGAAAACAGCAACAGGCTCTAACGTTTCCGTCCTGGTGCCCGATTTCAGCCTCTGAATACAAAGAAAACACTCCATGTAACAGGAGCGATTTTTCCAAGGCTAACTCCTAGCCAAAATCTGGATACCTAGAGATATGTCCCTAAGCACGAGAGTCCCCTGAAACGTCCTCCAACCTTCCCAGATACAAATGTGCTGGTTTTTTTAAACTAGCTTAAATTTCCACTAAAATTATCCTGAGGAAGATATTTAGCGTTAAAAATTCCAGACCAAACTACTGGAATTTGGCACTTCGATACTGAATGGAAATACTCTCTCGCTCGCTCTCTGTACATGTATGTATATATGAATATGTATATATATGTGAATGAGTCTCTCTATATACATACATGCAGAGCAGGATCATTGTGTTTACTTAACAGAAATACTAACTACCACAAGTTTTTCCTGTATCAGGAATATTATTTGCATCTTTTCAGGCTTAAACATAAAAAGGCCTGCACAACATACAAATAATAGAGTAGTAATGAATACTTCTTCATATGTTTAAAAGTGTTAAGGCAATTGGAAAAAAAAAAAGGTGATTAATTTAGTATAGTTAGGTTTTTTTCTTTAATACCTATTCAAAAGATGTTAAAAACATGGCATGCAAATATAACCTTTAGATGAGCAGAAGGGATAGAAATAAACAAAAGAGCATTTTCTGTTAAGAATAAAAAGCAGTTATCTAACAGCTCTGCATACAATGTGTAATCTGCCTCACTGCAGAGGACCTGCCACAGGAATCCTTTTCCCATTAAACCTCGCTTTCTTAAGCCCTTAAGCCACTTTTAAGCACCATATTAAATGAAGCCCAGGCTACCCACATATAGCACTAGGAGATCTTAAATGCTGAAATCTAGGGCAATCCTGGTCAGAGGAATCATACATGTACAGTTGTGCACATGTGCAGCAAATCCCGTATGTCAGAATCAGGGCACTTCCACCGCAGAGCTACCCCGGGCACGTGCAACGAATGCAACAGCTGCTGCCGGGCTACTCACGCACAATTTAGATGTACTCAGCAGCTACTTTTGAGGAAACCCAGCAACCTGCATTATCGAGCATCTGAAAACCGCCCAGAGCCCACAGAAACATGGGAAAAGCCATGCCCCATATGCTCTTGTTTAGGATGTAGAATCTGACCTTGTAATACAGAGCACATACAAAATACATTAGCCCTACCTACCTACACTGGAATGAAACCCATTCCAGAGCTTCAAGCAAAGTCCTTTATGCTAAAGTGGAGCTCACTCTCCCTGAATTTCAGTATATCTGTCAAAGAGGTATGCTAAACAGCCCGCTCCCCTGCCTCGATCCCATTTCTTTCTCAAATCAAATTATACACGCAAACCTGCAAGGCCACAGAGACACAAAACACCTTTTCAAATTTCAGAACTTAAGAAATCCTACATTTTAACCTATATTAATCCTATATGCATCAGACATTTGTTAAAAGTGAAGATCATCTTATGTATGTCACAGATTACTCGTGCTGTATGAAGTATGCAGGTTTAGTTTAAAAACATTTTCTTCTGGAGTTTATTTTTACTTAAATAAACTATATTTGAAATGTTGGAATTTAAATGCCAACCTGCACAAAAGAAATACAATGTTTACATTAAACGGTGCGAGAAAAATGATCATATAGTTTTCCTACTGACTTGAGAACAAGTCCTAAATGTTTTTACACCTAAGTAGATAGTAATCAGAATACCAGTAAAACAATGCCCTCATCTCTTGCAGCTTGCATCTCAAGACAGATGGCAAGAAAAAGTCTGTATTTCGATGAAACCACAACAAGGAAATACTAGACGAAAGGAACCGGGAACTTCTTAATTCAGAGTGCTTTGCTAAAACCCTGTGCTCCTTCTCAGTTTTACATTTTAGTTGGGTGTGCTGGGCTTTTTTTTCCAGCTTCTTATTTGCTGTATGTTTTGATAAGGCAAGATAACATTTTGGACAAGTCCTGCCTAAAGGCTTTTTCTAGGCTTGCTACTCAAATTCTTAAAACACTTCATCTACCAGCTTGCTGCTTTCTTCTGGAACTTTTTATTCATATTGATCAGAGATTTATAATGTAGTATTTCACATTTATTTATTTTTAGTTCTTAAAAAAAGAAAAGTGCTTAGACAGAGACCCTAACCTACAAACGCTTAGTCCATAAACGAGGTTCCATAAAATATTTGGAAGAACAGCACTGGCTTCCAGCAGATAGGCTTACACTAACTAAAAGTCTCTGCAGTGACATATCAGACGTATCAAGGTTTTGTCATCATTTCCATTACAAACTGCTGTTTTCAAGGGTGTAAGAAATAAGCAATAAATATTTACTTGTATTAAAATTTGATATAAAAATCTAACACCGATCATTTCTAAATTCACTGCAGGGAAAAATGTATTAACATAGGTAATTTTCTCAATATAAGTTGGAATAAAAAATATTCAAGCTTATTCCTCAAAACTGAAAGTGATCCATTCATACCGTGCTTGATCACTTTTAAGACAGGGGCATGGAATTAACTGAAGCCTCTTCTCCTTTATGATAAGACACTGCAGGACAGGAAAATTTTGGAAGGTAGAAAGTGGTACAGAACTCCTTGAATGACATTAATGAGGCAGGTGAGTGCAGACCTTCCCAAGGAACCCTGTGTCCTCCTTGGTAAGTCAGACTGCATCCGGAGAGAGGCCAAATCCACTCGAACTGCTCGTTTACCCCTATATCGTAGTCCTCCATCGTACTTTTGCCCCTAATATTGCTTGTTGCAATAGTCTGTCTCAATTTTATAGAGGGGAAACTGAACCATAGCGACTCTCTCATCATCGCACGCAGCGCTGCGACTAGAACCAGAGTTTCATGGCCCTTTTTTGTGAAACACCTCATCTCAGGTATAATCATTTCATTGTATCACTGACATACTTTCAGATATAGAAAGCTAAAACAGAATGAATAGAAATTATTACTTGAATTGGTTAAAAGCAAAACAGAAGATTACTTCACTTGCAGTGCACTTCAAAAATATATTTTGAAACAGAAGCACAGTCTAAATGTTAGAAATTATTTTATTTTCTAACTGCATGAGGTTATATTTCCAAAGTTAGGCAAGCACTGCTGCCACAAACACATACACACAGTATGCACACACATGTATTTAAGTAACCTTAACACAGCATTAGCACTTATATTTGTAAAAAGCTCTTGCTATGTGAAGCTTTTTACGCCATGAGAAAATTACCATTTTTGTTGTTATTCAAACACAAACCATGGCTTATATGTAAAGCACCCTAGTGAATGTTACACAGAGAAATCTAACATCATTTTTGCACTTAGCTATTAAGCCTCAAATCTGCAAAGTACATCCATGTATAAGATGTATAAATCTACATCTCAATGAAATCAAAACAATAACTTGCCTTAGTGATTTGCTGAATCAAAGCTTTAAATTACAACAGTAAATATCAACTTTTCATCATACTCTCTGCTTGATAGCACAACAGGGTCTTATTCAAACAATACTGATAGTCTGCTTCAAAATTTGAACTCTCCAGATCATGAATTGTATAGAAGTCCTCAAACAGGTAATAAAGAAATTCCAACAGGAACCCTGAAAATAAGTCGGCAAATCCAGACGTAATAGGCAATACTTTCTCCTGAGCAGAGAACTCCTATAGGGTTTCCTTAAAAACCTTTAATGTAGAAAGGTTCCCACCTTAACATCCACACATTTGTGTGCATCTAAGTATTTCACTTTCATTTCTGAACCTCAGATGTAGTGACATGCTCCAAAACTCTGTAGTGTGATTCATGACAAAAGTAACACGCACCAACGTCATATTTAAATATATCAAGCCACCAGTACAATCTTGCCATATATTAATGTTAAAAAACATGTAGCTATTGGTTAAGATGACCTTTCATACTTAAATTCTGTATGTGTCATAGAATTTGTTAGCACTGGGGGCTTTCCAGTTATTTTATTATTAAAGTGAATGGAAACGGAAACTTTTAAAAGGGCAAGCTCAAGATAACTTCAGGCATAGTGACACATGTTAACAGGAGATACTAAGTATCTTTCAGAACAAGTTATACAAAATGCTTTTCCTATTCAATACAATCTGCAGTAACACAGTTTGATGATAAAATGTCATCCATCTGCATGCTTCTAAGCCCTCCAATATCCTCCTGTATGTCAAACACCTTCCTTTCAAACTTTTAGCTTCTGTTGACACTTCATTAGAGAACATTTTGAAAACTCTTCTGTTTTGAAAGATATGCATTCTGAAACATAGAGTCCCTGGAACGCTCTTTTTGCAATTCTCTCTTGGTTTTGGAAATGAAGTTTATGCTGCATCTTCTATGTCTAGTTTCACGTACCTGAGCTACAGGGCCACCCCTACCGAAAATGCAGCGAGTGCTCTGGGTCATCACAGAAAACAGGCTAGCTCTCTTATGCTGCGGCAGGAATTCTGCAGTACGCTGTTCAAATACAGAATACAGGAGGATTCAGCACAACGTACATGAAAAACAGAAACTGTACTTGTATTTCCTCATCTAAAGGCTACAGTTATTTTTCCCTTTCTCCTTCTGATAGCTCTATTCATATGCGGAAAAGATTAGTGATCCTATAGAACGTTTTCAACTATGGTAGGTCTGGATATGTATATCATTTTAACAATCTAAATCCCACCACAGGCTAAAACCATAAAACTAAATTTTGGAAAAGTGTCAATGGCCTCCCATGAAACCAGGCTTGTTAACAAACGTGGCTGAAATTTAATGGGCAGAATATTTTAGAACTCAAGTAAGCATTTGTTGCTCTGCAATGCATCTCTACAGACACTGCATCATATAATAAAGCCCTAAGATATCAAGCAACAGGAAAAGATACTCTGAGAAAAAAATAATTTTAAATATATTTTTTTTCAATGCTTAGGTGAATATATATCACTACATATCACAGTTTTAAAATGCCCACCATATTACCAGAATAAGTAGTCTGCATGGGTTTTGGAAAACTTTTCCAAAAAGCCTTCCTAGTTTCCGATCAAGTCCTATCTTGATGATAGGGCTGAACTAAGAACTTGAAGGCCTCCAAAACCCATAGCTCTGCAAAAGCTCTGGCGTATGATTTTTAGGCTTGCCACAGCTGAGGTCCCAAATTCAAACAGACTCCCCGCTGTAGAGCTAAAGAATCCTACAGGCTTCGCTGTGAGCTTAAGCATGGCATAGACGTCCTAAGGAAATGTCCTGGGGAAGCAGCTAGGATCCCCAAACAAGTGACAGTGGCTGTCATCACTCCCCAGCACAAACCCTGGACCAGGATCTCCAATGGAACATCACATTCCAATGCACTTGGATTAAGGAACATGTTACTTTTACTCACAGGAGCCTTGCATGCTGTTCGGACGGGGAGTTCGGCCCTGGCTGCAGAGGAGGGAGTCCCTTCGAGCCGCGGTGCAAGCGTGGGCTCTCCGGGTCCGGCCACACAGCTGGCCGCCTGCTCAGGCTGCTGTGCAGAGCGGGCACCTTGAGGTTCCAGAAATAAGAGTTGAGCCAAGAAGTCCAAAAGCTCCATGCATCACATTCAGGACCGACTCCTCATGTTAATTCTGAAATATCTCAGCTTCTCCCCCTGAACACCAAACTTTGCAATCCTTTCACAGAAAAAAATCTTTTTGACTAGTGCTAGAAATTATACTGGATTGGATATTTTTAATTAAAATGTGTCAAACCCATTTAAAAACCTGCAAGAATTTATATTACACAAGCTAACTGCAATGACTTCCTTTATACACCAACAGCATCTATTTCATCAGAGATATTGCACATAAGTCTAACATTTATAAGGGACACAATACATATATACATACACTACATATGTAAAGGCAATATCTAGAGAAAATCAACAAGTGAGAGGATGTTTCAGATAGCTGTGTACTATCTGTGTCTTTTAAGTTTCCAAGATTTTCCTCCTGGTCATCATAATCCCTGCCGCAGTGTATTTTATAACTCTGAGTGCGAATTTTAGAATTGTTCTTTTACCCCACTGATCAAACCAAATTTAAAACGGTTTCAAAAGTGTCAGGATTCTCCATGCTAAATCACCAATTAGACAAATTCAGGCAGATGCCAGTATTTTATAATTCATTTACCTCCTAACTAAAAAGTCACTGAGAGGGCAACTGAATAGTAACATTTTGGCCACCAGTTTCTTGTTGGTTCATCTCTGAAGTTAACTTGCCAAGAAGAGATTCTTGTAATACTTCAAAAATATGCAGTAAAAGAGGATTTTGACTGGCATACAAATAATTACGTTTTAGGTTCACCCAGAAACCACAAAATGACAGCAGCATACTGAGGTTGTTTTTTCTTTCTTGTTATATGTCAAATGCAATTTGCTATAATAATTATAGCATGACTATGTTTTGTTCCTTTACCACCTAAAGATCATCTGGAATAGCTTACATAAAATTCTTTTGAATAGAAGTACACATTCCTTTTGCTTCTTTTTATTTTTTCTTCATTTCAATAATTAGTTTAACATGCATACACTTTGACTACATTACAGAAAGAATGTATATTTTAAAAGCCTCAAAACATAATGCAGCTGCTTCTAATAAAAATATAGTATTTGTCAATTTGGGCTGATAATAAAGGTAAAGATCATAACTAAAACATATATAATTTGAGTCAGAGCTATAAGGTAAAAGTTGATTCACTTATTTCTACAAACATCTCAACATGTAGTGCCGTTCAACAGTGAGATGAGTTAAATGGTCATACTCTGAACCACAACTGAGTCATCATACACATCTGCAGTTCCATCTCCTAAGATCAAAGCTAAAACTTCACTTTGTTCAACATGAAATCAGAGTCTAAAACTCATTTTACTTCATCATCTAAAGCCTGAAACTGTCATTGAACATCTTACATTTTTGTCAACTATTATTTAAAATAGTTCAGAAGCTAATATCTGTGCCTTCTAAATTGACTTATGCCAAGAGAGCAATTTGTCTCTTCAGACAAGTGATCATGTCATAAAACAATGTTAGGAAAAGGGTTCTTCTTAGGAAGTGTATGATTAAATGGCTTTGGTTGCAGTTAAACTCCTCATTTAAAAACCACTAAAGTTGTCTGATTCAATACACTGGCAAAAAAACCCTCTGTACTTTTTCATATACAAGATGAAAAATACAGAATTACTGTATGCGATAACTGTAGCAAACACAATAACATTATGAGAAGATTTTGGATCAGCCCATTAAACTGGTTAGTGAGCCCTGAACTGTGTTAAACATATATCCATTACATCTGCAGACTGCTGTAATTAAGCTTTCTGGGTTTTATTACCATAAAATAACTCTTCATGAACAGTGCAACATTTTACAATTTCCTTGCAATAAAATAAAATTAAATATACATTTGCTAATAAAGCTACTATAAAAAGGACATTAACTGCAATTTTTATAATTCTCTGAATTACTGTTAAAAATAAATTTACTCATCACAGTCCGATTAACTCATAAAAAAAGTTAGCTATAAGCCAGGTATTAAGTGCTGCCTATTTTTAGTGTAATGTCTCAAATATAAAAAAGGAAAAAAATGAAAACTGCCTAAATACATACTTAGAATATTTGAATGCTACTCATACTGTTTTAAACAATGAGACTGGAATTAATAATTGGCTTTGTTCATTTTACAAACTGACTCAACTGAAGTAATCACCCTGAAATCAAAAAAAGGTCAATCTCATTTTTATATAAACCTTTATATAAATTCAAAATTATTATAAGGTATTTAGACTGCAGTCTAGCACCACTGTTTTACAACATAACAGGTGAAACATATTTCTAGTTTTATGTTCCTGCTTGAGATAGCAGGAGCTGCAATTATGGAACATGCAGTGTATTCAATTACTTTTGAGTAGCGACTTCAGGTTATTGAACTACTGTATTTGCCCAAAGCCAGCTATTTCTCCAACAGAAACCAGGTGAAATTTTGGCAGCAGTCACTGGAAAGAAAACTGGGCATATGGGAAGCATAATGGTAAACTCTCTCTGCAAATATGAAGACAGTAAATACAAGACCTCGAAGGTTAAAAAACAATGGTAGAAAGTGTACAGAAGGTGGAAATGGGGACAGGCTACCTGAGAGGAATACAGAAGCATCACCCAGATGAGCAAAAATAGAATTAGGAGCTGGAGTTAAAACTGGTGAAGGATATGATGGGTGACAAGAGCTTCTCTGGCAGCCAAAAAAAAGAGCAAGGTAAACATGGGTCCCTGCTGAATGATGCACGAGACCAAGTGACAAAAGATACAGAAAAGATATGACAAAGAACACAAAAAGGCTGGAATATTATTCAATGCCTTCTTTGTCTTGCTTTTTATTGTCAAGGTCTGCTCAGTCCTCCCAGGGTTCCTGAGCCTCACGGCAGCACCAGGGACTGAAGTACTACCACAGCAGAGGAAGACTGAATTAGGGACCAGTTGTGCAAACTGGACATACACAAGTCCCAAGGGACCAGATGGGATACAGCTGAGGGTGCTGAGGAAGTCGGCTAATGTTACTGTGACACTGTTCTCTCTCTTCTTTGAAAGGGCACAGCAATCAAGTAAAGTACCTGATGACAAGACTAGAAAAAGTCAAATGCCATGCCCATCTTCAAGAAGGATCCAAACAGGCCTGTCAGCCTAACCTAAGTCTCTGGGAAGATTACAGTGCAAATCTTCCTGGAAGTCATTTCCAGGCACATGAGGGGCACTG
This sequence comes from Dromaius novaehollandiae, assembly GCF_036370855.1. Classification (NCBI taxonomy): domain Eukaryota; kingdom Metazoa; phylum Chordata; class Aves; order Casuariiformes; family Dromaiidae; genus Dromaius; species Dromaius novaehollandiae. The sequence continues at coordinate 34,489,009 of NC_088132.1, forward strand.
CCTGGCCAATCTGACTGCCCTCCCTGATGAGAGGGCTGACTGATAGTTGAGGAGAGAGCAGAGGTTGTCAGCTACCTCAACTTTAGCAAGGTTTTGACATGGTCTACCACAGCATCCTTGTAGCCAAACTGGAAAGGTATGGACTGGATGAGCAGACTACAAGGTGGGTGAAAAACTGTCAGGACTACTCAAAGTCCAAGGACAACAATTCAAAGTCCAACTACAGGACATTATTTGTGGTGTTCTCTGGTAGGTTAACATTGGGGCCATTACTGTTTAACATCTTCATCAACAACCCAGACAACGGGACAGAATGCACCCTCTGCAGGATCTCAATAGCCTGAAGAAATAGGCTGAACGCAAATCTTATGAAGATCAGCAAAGGCAGATGCCTTGCAGTGTCCTGCAGTTGAGACAGAAAAACCCCATGCAACAGTACAGGCTAGGTGATGACTGGCTACAAAGCCAGTTTCCAGAAAAAGCCCTGCAGATCCTGGTGGACAAGTCAGCAGTGAGCTCTTGCAATGATGAAGGCTAAAGGCATACTGGGCTGCACTAGTAAAGCCGCAGCAAGCAGGTCAGAGGAAGAACAGGACACCCCTTCTCTTGGTACTCATGAGACATCTGGCTTACAGTATCCAGTTTTTGTAGCTTCGGTACACTGACAAGTTGAAGTGAGTCTAACAGAGGGGGCTAGACAGCAAGGAGGCTGAAGCACATGTTATACAAGGAGAGGCTAAGGAAGTTGGATTTATTCTCTTCCTGGAGAAGAGAAGGCCATGGGGGTAATCTCAGTGTCATCTTCAACCAGCTAGAGGGCAGTTATAGGAAAGCCAGAGACCAACTCTTCTCAGAGGTGCACAGCAAAAGAATCAGAAGCAAAGGACACAAGTTGCCACAAGGGACATTCTGATTAAATATAAGGGGAAAAAAGCCTTCATAGTAAGGGGAGTCAAACGATGGAACAGGTTGCTCAGAGAGGCTGAGGGATAACTAACCCTGGAGACTTTCAAAACTTGGCTGGACAAGGCTCTGAACAACCTGACCTACTCCAAAGAGGGTCCTGTTTTAAGCACAGAATTGGACCAGATGATCTCTAAAGTGTATTTCCAACCTAAATTATTCTATCATCCTAAAATACACAGGGGAAGTTCAATGTGTATGGTAGTGCTTTAGTCAATCAGATAGGCCCAATTGTGCCAATAAAAGAGGATATTGCTTTTCTTTAAACATCAGTGAGACTGCTTCTACAATTGTTCTCTAAACCCAGAATTAGATTCCCTGAGACTGCTTTAGTCAAAATCAGCCTGGTTGGCTTAAACAGTAGGTCTTTGCCAACCCTTTTATTTTGACTGAAATAAACAACAAGGGTTTGTTGCAATTCTGCAAGCAGATCTGAATGAGGGATGATTTCTGGCAGGAGGGCAAGACAGGCAGCTGAGATGGCAAGCAGTAATCTCTTCCACAGCACAGCTGGTTGTAATATGCTGACATCGTTCCACATAACCATTGAAACTGTTTAACCAACCGCATCAGGAAAAAGTGCATCATGGCTAGTGCGGCAGAACTTGCATTCAGAGAAGCAAGTGTTCTTTGTCAGGTAACACACAGATTCATATTAGTTAGTGTGAGTGAGGTAAGGAGCAAGGACTGAGGGAGCAGAAAAAAAAACCAAGCAAGAAAATACAGGAATTTGTAAGGACAGCCTTCTTCCACTGACTTGTCCCTTACTGCTCAGAGAATCCACAGCTGCAGATGCTAGTACTGATGTTATTTATTTTTATATATATAATATATATATTTTTTTTTAAGAAACACTACTTAGATCATGGGAAGATCACCTATCAGGTCACTGCTACATTATCTATAGATAATGTAGATGTAGATCCATCTGTGCAATATTAGCTCAGTTGTACATCTGTGGAAGAGTATTTGTAACACAGCAGGAGCTCAAGGGGAGGAAAGACCAGACATACTCATGGAAGAAATAATCCCTGAGAGTTACTGAATACATAGAAACTATGCCCAGCCAAGAGAATCCCTAATCAGAAAATAGTCAGAGACTGAGAAAGTACAGAGGTGAGGCATCATATATCCTTTCTTTTTGCTAGGAATCCATTTTTGACCTCCATGGGAGACAGGACACTGGGCTGGGCAGTAGAAGCACTTCTGTTCTAAAGCCCGTCTTGCTTGAACTGATAAGCTGCAGAATCGTATTTGGAAAACTATAATCTCTATTCACCCTTGCACTTGAAAAGCTTGTATTTTAACTTTTAGACTTCAACCTAGTCTTTAAGCTTGTCAGAGGTGATCTAATCAACTGCTGAGGTTTTGAGACTTTGTGAACATTTGGAGATGAAATAATTAAAAAATGTGCAAAAGTTCAGGCTATTTCAGGTTCAATTTTTGATTTTGATTTTTGATTTTTTTTTTTGGTGTAAAATTTTCTTCTTGTTCTACTCGGGAGAAAACAAGACCAACCTATAAAATTGTGAACGTATGACTGTGTCAGGAACAAAAGAGTTCTAGTAACACCTGCACCTGTGGCTTAAGAGAGGCATTAAAGGAACAGAGAGAAACAATGAGGCCATGAAATGTTTTTTTCAGTTGTCTCAACCAGTGGAAAATATACATGTGAGATCCCTAGTTCAAGCTGCATTTACTCTATCAGGTGTACCCTTATTTCTTCTGCTAGCCTCCAGAGCAATTCTTCCACCAGTTCCAAAACCTTCTCAACCTTTGTTTCCATAATGTATCTGCTCTCAGCTGCATTTGCAGCATCAAAGAACTATTCTTCAAATCATATAATGTGTATCAAAAAAGATCAGGAGAAAATAAAGACTATTAAAGAAATGCCCCCCCCCCCCTTTTCTTTTCCCCTCCTAGCACATATTGGGAATGTCCCTAGTGGTCTCTGTTAGTCCTGCTGAAAGACACCAGGGATTCAGATGATGTATATGGTTAGCTTTCACATATACCTTGCTCTCCAAATGTCAAAGATAATTTCTCTACTCTTGTCCTGCTGACCTTGCCATCCCTCTCTTTGCATCTTTTATTGACTCCACTCCATTTCTGCTACGCAAATACCAGTGTACTGTTTCTAGTTTGAAGGCCATTAAGTCTCATTCAGTACTGAGAGACTGAATCTGTTTGCTGAATGACAGCAATAATGCCAGTCTCCACCATCCATTTCTCACGTTCTAAAATAAGCACCTTCGTGCCTTCTCCATAACACAGCTCATGCTTGAAAGCAGCTTGCTGAAAATATTCATTATCCTCTTCAAATTCTGCCTTGAAATTTTCCATTGCTCAGCTGCCTACCAAAAGCCTCAAGAGTTTAAGCTGCTGGTATACTAAAACCATTATCTACCTTACCAAAGAATATTATCTCATGGTTTCTTTGTATTTTACAACTATATATTGTATCTTTCCTATATTTTGATTGTAAGCATTTCGCAGTAGGGACAATCCCTTTGTTCCCTTTTGCACCATGCCTAATACAACAGGGTTCTTGTCCATAACCTGAGTTTTCATGTACTGCAATAGTACAAATGAATGCTATCAAATATTTTTAAAAAGCAGGTTTTTGTTATTACAGGTACTAATAAATCTTCTCAGCTACTCCAATTCTATTCTCAGTATGCTACATTTGCAGTTGTCAGAAAAAAGCCTTTTTTAATGGAAAAACAATTGGAAATTTCTTCTAAAATGCTTAACTATCACTGAAGTAAAATAGGGCATATTGACAATTCATGGTGGTTTTTTTTTTTTTTTTTTTTGAAAACCATCTTTGAAATTAGAGTGAGCTGAAGAGCTTTGAAGTAGATGTTAAATTAACGTACTGACTTCCATTAGATCATTGCAGACCAATTGTCCAGGTACAAATACATCATCTTTTCCAACATGTAACGTAACTGCCTAAATCTACTGCACTGGCTTCATGATATGAATAATATAATACCCAAGCACTGATTCATAAGACTATAAAACAAGAGGCTGATGTGGACCACAGTTCAACCAGTTTTTATCCCACTGAGACAATGTGATTCATGTAATAGACATTTTCTAAATGTCTGAGAAACTATTGCACATGAACTCCTCCATAAAAGAAGGATTAAAGTATGATACAAATCCTTAACTGGCCAGAAGGCCTGACACACAGAGGCAGGATGGGGTCAAACAAAAAGTGCTCTAACACAAAAACTATTTGGTTACAGAGATCTAAATATAAGGCCTAAAAAGACCATCTTATTTGCACACTTAAGTGTTGAAACAGTTTATAAAAGATGAATTATTTTGATTCATTATTTAAGTTATAGTGGTATGATACATTGTCATTTCACAGTTTATTAATTCATCTATTTTCCATCCATAGTGTGTTTTGTTTTTGTGTTTCTGTTTGAATTCTACCTTTCATGGCACAGAGTAAAACCAATCTGGCTATCCTACTCCAGCTTTCATAATGCTTCTAGTCTCCTAAGGAGTGTCAGATGTTCAAAATCAACATGTCATCACATTACAACCGAAAAACTACTCATTACTTTGTTTAACCAGACCTGTCTCACAATAGTGGTTCAAAGACTACTGGAATGGCTGGATCCTGCACAGAGACACAAAAATCAAGAATATGACACTGAAAACATTTCATTTTTCAAAAGTCTTACACTAATTTTTTTTGCTCTTCCATCTCAATAAGAAAGTCTTCATCTATTTGTGTATTTCATCTTCTGGAATATAAGAAAGCACTTTCTGTCATTTTTGAGATAACTACAAATCCTTTCTATTTTCTTCACTAATGCTCTTGAAATTTTCATCTTTAATTTTTTCAATGTTATTTAATTTTAACTGTTGGGACCAGTCAACTGTTTCACCCTCCTACCCCCAAGCATAACTCAAACTTCTCAGTCTTGAAGATTAGTATGAAACACTAGCATCACTAGCTTAGAGTAATGATCAGCAGCATTAACATTTATTTAGCTGGGATGAAAACTAACAACCTGAATACCACACCAAAGAGGAATACCACCACTAACATCCTTTATGCAATAAGTGAGCAAATTCCTTTACTATAATTGGTTGTCCTAAAAAGGAAAAGGAACAAGATAAAAAAGGATGTTTAACAAACACCACTTCCGTATCTATTTTTTAATCTTGAAATTTTAGCAAGTAAACATTTTTAAAAATTAAGAGTTTCAGTCAGTACTAATCAAAGCACATATCCAGACTCTTTGCTTTTGGAATGGTTAATTATCAAGAATTGAAAACAATCCGTTTTGACCACTCCAATTCTTTTACTGTCATTTCTTTCACTGCTCGTTCTGGTGGCTTTCGTTCTTCAGTCATTGAATTCTACCTATTCCTTTTTCTTTCTTACCACCCATACAGTTCACATAACTTGTTGTTTCCCAAAAGGCTGAATAAGAACTTTGGTGTCATCACTTCTCTTTTAGATTTTCAAACTACAGTTTCACAGACAAATGGTTTCTAAAATAAAAAAGTTCAAATTCAGAGTATTTTAAATTCCTCTAACTTGTCCTCCAAAAAATACAAGTTAAAAAAATGTTAAAAGCCCCCTTGAAGGCACCTAGTAAATTAGCATTCAAGTAAAACATGAATGCATGCATGCACATGTATATAAAGTTCTGCACAAGATGAAACTGAAAGTTATTGATTGCAAAAGTGTTATTACTTTTAGAGTTAATAAAAATGATTTGGGTATAGTATAAATCCCACCACTCCTATCCTTTTCTTCCACAGTTAGAGTAACTATGAACTGTAGCTACCAGTAGGTAAGCTACTGCAAAATACCAAGTATAAGGGAGAAGTAAAACCAAGATTTATCCAAAGGCATTCCAAATGAGCCATTTTTAAAACTTTTACATAACAAAGAAAAATATCTGTAAGACCTTGCAACAAACTATAGTTGTTTTCTGCTCTACAAAGTGAATATTATCTTTAACAAAATCACAATATATCATGTTTTTTCCACACAAAACATTTTTACATAGCTCATGTAATTTTACACCTTTTATGCTTTCACCAAGCATTCACTGAAGTACTGTCTGCTTAAAGTATTTCAAAAGAACAAGAACAGTAAGTGATAGTCTGTGAAAAAAGTTATGCATCTCCCCTTAGGGAACATTTCAAGTTACAGTAGACAAAACATATGCATCATAGCATTAAAATGATTTAGATTCAACATAATATTATGCATTTTCTTTACTAAAACAGTTACCTTACAAGTCTAAATTTGTGTAGAGTGAAGAAAGCATTCACAACCACAAGTACGGTATCAGCTTCTATGAATTTAACCTAAGTTATGTAGTTCATTAAATCTCATTTCCAAATGGAAAAGCCCTTGGCTGTGTGAAATTCCACTCTAATTATTTGGAATCGCTCATATCTCCCTATCATCTTAGAGTAAGTTCAAACAATCAGTTTCAATGATACAGAGCACAGATACACAATATAGGCTTGATATTTGGGATATTTATCCTTGATTATCTTATCTGCGAAGTTGTACTGACAAATTATAACCAATCTTAATATGTCTGCTAAGAAAAAATAAGGCTGAAAGTGGAAGACTAAAAATACACTTCTGTTATCTATTTTTAATATTGTAAATATAAGCTAGAATAATTAAATAGACCAGAGAACCTCCAACAAGCTGCTGCATATTCCCCAAACTGGAGGATTTTTAAACTGATTTATTATTTTTTTGGCTACTTTCTGCTTCTCTCCAACTGTAGGTACCATGACAGAGCATTATGAAATAGCCTTTGTAAGAATGCTACATAAAGTTCACCAACTATATCAAGCAGATTCTATCTACTTTCATATTTACTCTCTGATTTCCCCACAAAAGATACACAATTAAATCACTGAATTAATCTGGGTTTTCCTTAACCCCCTACTGTAAAAGGTCGATTCACTTGAAGGACAGAGGTTTGTACTTCTTTCAAATTATTCTGTCTTTAACATAATAAATGGGTCATAAAAAAAAAAAAGCCCTCTCTGAACATCTTAAGTGATTTGCAGAAATAAGTACTTTGCTTAACTCCGATTTGTGTTTAAAAAGCAGAAAATTTTAAGGTTTTACTTTTCAAGCAAAGAAATGTGCAAAAAGCCCTTTTCTCCAGGAAAAGAGCTTAGTAAATGGCAGTGAAAAATGAGATAGAGAGAGTCCTCAGAATGACCATGACAATGACTGGCAACCAAGCAATGGAAGGAGGACTCATCATAGGACAGACTGAAAGGCAAAATCATACCTGTTATTTCTCACCAGTTATTTTTGTTTATAGAAATAAAATTTAACAGGCAAGTTTTCAAAACAGACAATCACGAGCAACTTCTGACAAAGAATTTCAATGATTACTAAAAATGAAAATATCAGTCATATGGAGGTGTGTTCTATTTAGATGAAATGATATTCAAATGTAGTTAGTTCTTGGAAAACATTTTCCTCCTACACACATTCTTAAAGCTGACTTTTTCATTATGGAAATGATTACTACTATTACACCACTTCCATATTTCTACATTGCCACCCAAGTGATTGATGTAATTTACTTTAATCAGACAGACACAGATGAGCTGCACTGTGGATAGTTTACATCCCAATGTCCCACTTCTGCAGTAGCACAGATCAATTTGGGGTTATTTTGTGTTTGCAAAATAGGCAGTAATATCCTTACTCTTATTGTACTTTACATATATCTGCAGGTTAAAAAAAAAATCAATAGCATCTTTAATGCAAAACAAATGTTCAAATTCTTTAACGATACAACTCATCTGTTAAATTCCCTATATATTCCAAAAAAATGTCATTATACTCAGTTAAAGTTGACTTCTCAGTGGCTTGCATTCTTCCAAGATATTACATTTATCTATAGTTAGATTTCTAAATATCCGGAAATTACCAGGAAGTAAAAATAAAAGCAGCAACACTTCTGAAAATTCAAAACTTTTTTTAATGCGCAAATCACATCAACTTCATCTCAACTCTTCTCCAGAATTGACTTCAGTTTCAGTGTACATCACAATATTCTGTTTTGCGGATGAAAGGGACAGTAAGGAGTATACAGCAGAGGAAACTGCCAGACCATACTTTCAATAAAAGTAAAAAGCCATGTTTGGTCATGTAGAGTCTGCCAAGCTAGTCTCTACATTTGGTCTGTATCTGATGGCCACATTATCTAATCTACCAAAAATATATCTTTACTACCACACCTTACAATCTATTGATATGTGGGATAAAAGATTCCCTGTAAAATATTATTTACATACAACCTTTCATGGACCTGTAATCAGAGAAGGATGCTATAAGAATATTAGAAATTCTTATTATAATAACAGGTATTCATTTCCCTCTGTGGGAACAACTCACATAATCACCCAGAGCAATGACAGGTCCATGACTTCACTTATGGACTTCTCCTAAAGCTAGGCGCTTATTGATGCATTTATGTAAAATCCTAATAGTGACAGTGTCCCTGACAGAATTATATATCCATATACATGTGGATAAAAATGAGAGAACACAATTCCACTTTGCACAGAACAGGCTGTGCCACTTGGTTAGTTTTTCTTCACATCTCCTTGTTTAGGCCTTTCAGGATGAACTCCAGCTATATTTGTTCAGCCAATGCAGAATCTTACCTCTGTCTGTGGTCTACTTCAAAGAACGATGATAACCCTGCAGCAGGTAAATTACTTCCACTACAAGAACGAACAGATAAAAACAAAAAAAGCCCCCAAATCTTTTCCTGCATCTCTAAATAACGCAAATCTCTTAACATTTCTTTCAAAGAGCAAGCTTCCAGTCCAGATCATTCCACATATTCTTGCATCAGTAGAAGCATTCCTCGCCACCTCTGACACCAGCCGTACGCAGAAGACTGCTAAAAGCAGTCCTATTCAGTGTTTGGTCATTATTTACATTCAAAAACTAGAATAAACAGCCCAGTGCTACCCAGTCACTTATGTCAGACATGCTACAGTACACCAATGCTCAGTTCGGACCAACAGTCCTTCAATCACATACACGAAGTATCGCTCAGAAATACACTAGCAATCTCAAAATGCTTCCTAGCATTACCTAAAACTCTGTTCAGTTTGGTGATATACTATGAGGATTAGTTACTGAAATAGTTTGATCCTTAAATGTACATCCACAAATACACACCCAAATCAGAACTGGGTATGGCACTAATCACATCTTTCAGTTCCTTTTCTCTCTCCTGTCTCCCCATCCCCTGGGCCAAAAGTCACTGAATCCCGTGAATCCCCTGACCCTTAAATAAGCGTATTCAACATAACCTCATTTTCAGTAAGAAATGGCAACTTTTAAGATAAATTTCAAAACACATTGCGTTTGTACCATGTAAAAAACCTGCCAATAAACAGGCAAATCAGTCTTAACCATAGTAGTACTATCACTCCACTACCATTCTACACTTTTTTGGAAAGAACACTACTTCTTTCTCTGTTTAGTCAGGCTGACTTGCTGGTGTGACAGCCTCAGACAAGCTCCCTTTGACATCAACCCAGTAAACTGCACACTTATCTTTTAATCTTAAGCTTCAGTGAGCAGGATTACAGCTGAAGTTCTGAACAGAGCCCGCTATCATCAATAAACGAATATGAAAGTGAGCTTATTAACAACACTGGTAGCAAACAGAATACGGGAGAAATCACAGATAATTCTTTTAAAGAAAGAATTACAGCTCATTCACATAATGAAACTTGTGAAGTAGAAGTTTTGTCAGAGGCACAGGGAAAAAGATAACAAATTAGAACCAAATGTTATTCCAGTCTCATGCTGTTTTTCTACAAAACTGTGTTTTTAGGAAACTCAACAATTTTTCCATTGACCAGATCTACCTCACTAGCTGTCATTTTGCTGGTCTACTCTGAAAGCACAACTTCCTTTTTCTGTGTTGAGGGGAGGGGGAGAGAGGGGAAGAAAGGGGTGTTGAGGGGAAGAGAGAATAAACAAACCCGATTTAGACTCACATACACACATAACATTTCTTTATGTTATACCAGTACTTGCATTTACAACATGGAAGTTCACTTCATTCTGATTCTGAGAATTTCAAAAAGAAAACAGTTTTCAATAGTTTCAAATAGTTTTCACTGCCTTTGATACTTTGTTCAACTGCCAAGATCAAGGAAGTCTGAAAATCAGATTTTTCTTATGTGATAGATGGCTCCTGGATGAGGTGAGCCAACAGCCATCTACACAAACCTCTTAGAACATACACCACGTGACAGATCTGAAACAGATGGAAGTCTAACAGTTATTTTATTTTGCCCACCAGAAAGATTTCTTCAACTGTGAAACATTCCTTTCACAGCTTTTTTTGTAAAACATATTTTCCTGTTTGTTTTTATAAAAAGAAAATATATAGAGAATGGCTGTGACCATCATTGGTTCCACCAACCATAACTACCTCTTACCAAGAAGTAGAAAAAAAACATAAAACATTGTCCTTGAGGACATTAAAGCACACCAAACTAAATTTAGGTTTGGGATGAGAAAGGTATAGTAAAAATGATTACAGTAAAGGAAAGAGTAAGGAGTAGAGTCATCTCATCCAGAACAGAAGAAAACAGTCTTGCCTAGAGACATTACATAAGTATTGCTGGGAATTTGAGGAAATCGGAAAATCCAGTTGCAACGTGCTACACTCCATACTCTAATTTGGGGCGAATCTTCTACAGAATGTTCAAAGAATTCACTTGTGTCTTGACTCATTTTATTATTTTTGTACTGCTTTACTTTATTCATATCTATTTCTCACTTCAAGATTGAAGGAAGAGAAGTTTTTTTTTTTAGGGTCACAGTGCTATGCCCTGGAGGACCTACTATTCTGTTGAATAGACAACACCAGAAGGACACCTGGCATTTGCAAATGCTTAGCATGAGGCCTTCTGCTCAGCCACCGTGGTTAAAAACCTAGCTGGGCATAACCTCCTTATGAACAACTGAACAACAAAATTCACTCACACTGTTTCTGCCTCTATGACGAAATCTTGGAAAAGCAGTGAGAAAACTTTCACTACTATGGGTCCAATCCTGTGAGGACCAACCGCATGTATTAGGGCCAACACATTTGGGTCAAAATTGTTCATTAATTCACTCATTCTCAGTAAATTTAACCTACAAGCCATGTGTTGCCTTACTCATTGCCAAACTGTTGGCAATTGGCACATGAGCCCAGTGCCAAAGTTCAGGAAATTTCGGTCAAACACCAGTAGCTACCAGCTACTTTTCAGACAGAATTATTATAGCAAACAGCATTTGGTCTTCAAATTCCTAGACTTCTCCTCCACATAGACAGCAGTCAATCCTATCATAAATCTTTTCTTTTCTTTGATTTTTATTTTGTGTAAAATGAAGACTGGAGAGTTCATATTCAAAGGATAAGAATAAAAATACATACATTCACTTTGATTTTATGATTAGACAACTCTTTCAAAAGTCATAAATCTTTGATGTGCCACATTTTAATTCTGAAGTAGTTTTTTTACTCTCAGATTTTCTTTGCAATACTTACAATTGTTACATACAACCAAAGCTATTCTGTACCTCTGTACATTTAATTTTATTACCATGTTTCCTTTCACTCTGACAGCGTGTGAAGTTTTGGTATTGCCTACACAAATGACGACATAATCATTTGCTATCTTTGTACACAATCATTACAGCTGAATGAGTTTGTTACCAGCACAAATTACATGCATATAATTATAAATTACCTGTCATTTCTGATTTTAAAAAAATCAATTTCAAATAAAAAAGCAGACAGCTCCATCTGAAAGAATATATCAACAGACGCTTGCACTACACTGTTATGTTGTGTGCTTTTACAAACTTGCCCTTAAAAGCTTCTCTAGACTTAAAGCCTCCTAACACTGACATTATGCACAGATGTCAACCGCCAAAACTTAGGTATCAAGTGCATTTTAGACACCGACATGTATCTACGACTCTTGCATGGAGAGACAGAAGCCAGAACCAGCAGGTGATCAGTGTCCTTGGGGAGCCCCAGCTGGACACTGGGGCAGGGGACTCCCGTGTTTAGGGAGCTGAATCCCACCTGCTGCCTTCTGTGTGCTGGAACAGCCTTCCAGGAGCTGTCTGAAGAGAAGGGTTGGCTCCGGCTTCAAGCTATGACAGTTTGGAAATACTTGTGTCCTGGTGCTACTGTGTGGCTCCTTTCTTGACAGTTAAGGTGAATATCCAGCACCTGGATATCTGGCGGACTCCAGAATTGTCGTACCAGTTTGCAAGGGCGCAGAGAGGCTGGATTACAGGCTGGCTTGTGTTTGAACATGGGTGTGAGAGAGTTCTACAGCTCTTCCAAAAAGTGGGTGATAAGAAGTGTGCAGAAAAGGTCAGCTTTCTGATTAAAGCCTCCGATTAGAACTGCTGTCCTTTGCTAACCTTTTCTAAGAGGACAGTAACTCCTCCCATGTTTATTGTTACACTGAGGCTTGTACTGCAGTAAGAAAAAAAAAGTGGGGAAGCCTCTGTACACTGCAAGTCAAAGTTACTATGAAAGTTTTTCATCCGACTCAGGTCATATCCATCTAATACCTCACTCATTCATGAATGCTAGCAGAAGCTACATGACAGAGGTTTTCTTTTCCCTTCTGTTTAACAGACATGTAATTTTAATTCAATTTTAGCTGTACTTGAGATTGAGGCACCTGAGAGAGGCTTGATGATTTGCAGGTGAGACTTGTAAAGTTCTGCAGAGTATGGTGAAAATTCCATATATGACACGTTCAAAGCTATGAATACTTCCAAGACTTTTAATTGGTTATCCTTCACCTACTTTCTACAAGACCCACTTTTATTCTAGCTCTGCTGAGAGAAATGTTACCTGCAGATCCCTTCCAAAAAGACAGAGAGCCAAGATAGCTATTTTCCAAAGCACCTTCCCCAGGAAAGAGGGAGGAAAAAAGTGACATAATGACTGAAGAGGAAAACTGCATTTAGCTTATCTTCTTTGTAAGTGAAAACCTTTTCAAAAAAAATCATAGAAATTCATTTGAAACAGTCAATAAAGCAGATGCTAAATTGAGCAAGATGCAAAAACTGCTGTAGTAATGCCAAAAAAAAACCCAAACAAAAAAACCTTAGAATACTGAAATTTTCAAGAATGACATTCACATGAATGTTTGGCAGGAGAGTGAACCACCCCATTTTCTGTTTCCCACAATACAGGTGAACTAGGGATTGAGGCTGAGGGATTTTACAAACACGTCAGATCCAACGCTTCTAAACAACCATGAGTTTAGAAAGCCACTAAACATTAATACATTGCTTCATTTCATGCGAAAACATAAAAATGAGACAAAAATATATTTGAATCATGATCACAGTATGTACTAATAATAGAATAACATAAGAACACTATAAAATATTAATAGGATTTCATTATAAGTAATTTTAAAATGAACACTACCAAAGGACTTCAACAGCTTGTGTTAAAGAAAAACACCCATGCGTCTGAAACACTGGAAGATGTACCCAAATCAGTTTCACTTGGTTTGCCTGGCATGAATAACCAAATAAGTATGTTCTGCTTCTATGTAATTTACTAGACAAAAATTTTGGTTTTCATTGTTCATCCCCTTTTTTGGTTTTTCATTTTATCACATATTAGAAACGACTTACCAGTAATTTACTTTGTTTTTAGTCTCTTTTTTATTGCAAAGACTTTGGAGGACAGTCAGCAGATGCAGTGAACAGAGAGTGGCTTAATTTACTGTGTCACTTGAAAGAATTTGGAAACAAAGGAGACATCAAAAGATGCAATGGGCCAAGTCATCAAAATCTGCTAGCACTCCATACGCTTAAGGACTGGATCTCATACAAAGCAGCCAGATTCACAACCTTGCATACGGGGGAACCATATTGCTAGCAGTTTTCCATCCTATGACAAAGATCACCAAAGAAAGGAGTGTGCAGTAGCTACTGCACTTTATACATCTCTCTCAGAAAATGCAGGTTTTTAACAAGATTCCATAAGATAGCAGCTATTTTCTGTCCTATTTCATCTTTCTGGATTCAATATATTCCTTCTTTTAAACTTTAATCAAAAAAAAAAAAGCACTTCAGATATTCCCTTCTAACACCAAAACAAGTAAGCTAATATTTCTAGGGACAGCACAACTTCAGCCCACTGTAGTGTTTGGGTCCTTGTAAAGAGCTCAGATGCACCATATAAAGCCGGAATTTTCAGAAATACTCAGTTTCAACCTACCTGTTCCCACTAAAGAGATTCCTAGTGTTTTCCCACTCCCAAATATTGGAAAACTTGAAGTAAATCTCCCAAATAATCAGATTTAGAAATAAACATACCCATTTATTTATTCCGACTTTACGAGCCATTAGGAAGAAGGTCCATGTTTTAAACTATTGTTTAGTTCATATTGTTTAGTCATGAAATCTGAGACAAAAAAAGGGGCAATCCTTTCCACGATTGCAATGGGAGCAAGAGTACATTAGCACTGCACTCGACTCAAAGTTCCAGCATCAGAAAATTTTAGTATCTAGTATCACTTGAAAAACCTAAACTCAGAAGCCCCAAACAGTATGAAATCAGACAAAAAATAAAAATCTTAAGTTTTAATCCGTGCCGAGAGATTGGTTTTGTAGAAGTTGTAGAATAGCCTTTTTCCAAGTACATCCAAGGGGGGGCTTTACTACATGCAGTGATGGTGCCTGATACTTCAATCAGAGCCAGCTTACCGCCATAAGCAAAATTTCATTTTTCTAGCCAGTGGAGGGGGGGTCAGGGTTGCATGGATGCCGGGCAGCTTGTACCATGGGAAATGGTAAAAGGGAAAAGAAGAAACATGCAGACCTGACATAAGGAGGAAAGCAGAGAGCTATGATGCAGAACAACGAGGAGGTCCCATCAGACTCAGGTTTGCTGCTTCTTTATCTTAGAAACAGAAACACGGGAATAGTGGCAGCGGTGCTGGGAACAGCCAACTATGACCCTGTGCAATAAGAACTGCCTTCTGCCCCCTGTGGCAGCAGCAGCAAGCCTGATTCTCCAGGGCTCTGGCACATGCCGAGTAGAAGAGGGATAAGAGCTATTTTGCTATCGGCAGCAACCTACTGCCCCAAGCGACTGCCTACTTTGCCTGTGGCCAAAAGAAGTCCTGATTTTAATAAAAACTGCAGAAAAAAAATTTTTGGAACATCAGGAAATTCAAATGGCTATGTTTTTATTTAGTAAGTACAGCAGTAGTATCATAATGTGCTTTTAAAAACCAGCCCTTTCAAATAATTACGTATCATCTACATATGCTGAATGCCTATATTTTTCAAAGATAATCAGAATGTGTCCCCATATATAATGTGGTGCAAAGCTACCACTTCAAATCAGTTCTCTCTCTCTCTCTCTCTCTCCTCCCCCCCCCCCCCCCCCCCCAATATTTACTAACTACAAGTATTTTTCTTTTGATTAAGTAGCTGGTTGGTTTTCATTAGCAGCCAGACTCTTCAACATGATCAACACCAAAAATGTTACACTGAACAGAAATCCTGTAACTAATCACCTAGTAGGGTGACCATGACTATTTCCAGACGCTTCCTCTGCCTCTGTAAGCCAGTGACGAATTGCAGTTATTAACAGGTCAGTGAATAAATTAATTCCAGGGCACTGGAAATTATGTTCATGAAATGAAAAGTGGCCTTGCTGACATTGCATCACTATTTCTAGACAGTGCGCTTGAACACCAAATAAATCTCAACTTGGATGAGTGCCAAAAACTAGTGACCTAGTTTCATTAGGGTGGGAAAGCAATAGCAGTTGGTCCTATGAGAGCAGATTACCAAAATAACTTCACAGAGATGAAAACATTCCATACAGAATTTTCTTTAAATCATACATTTTCCATTTTAACAGTTCAATGAGAAACCTCTCTCTCAAAAAACACCAGTCTTTCTGAGATCCAGTAGATTTTAAAGTTAAAATGCACTTACATTTCTCACACTGACATTCCTATAGAGCACTCCCATTACAGAGAATAAATATTATCTTCTTTCTATCTCATTATCTCTTCCATCTCATTCATAATACTTTAATACTGTTTTAAATCAAAACAGCTTTTGCATTTTCAGTGAAAAATGTAACACTTCATGCTTAAACAAAGAGTTTTTACTAATAAAAGTAAGTCTATTTTTAAATATTCAGCACACAGTAATCTGCTCAGTAATCTTCCTTGATTAAAAATTCCTTGGCTTCTCTTCAAAAAACACATTGAGTATGGACGAGCTCCACAGCTGTCGACATAATTTTTAGGAACTTACTAAGCGTTGTTGCATCTATACTAGATCCCATTTATATACTCCTAGCAGGTACTCCAGAACCCCATTCCCCACTCCTTCACCCCCAGAAACATCTATCTTGAGATTCGGACATACTGATGAATCTTGATAACAACACAGAGTAGATGACATTTCATTGTCTATTTTTATTTCATCTTTCTGAAACCCACTGCTTTCTGCAAATTGCTTTCCATTCACCAAGTAAAGTACAGAAGGTAAACTGAAATACTGTATAAAGACTATTCTTCCACAGCTAAAAATCCCACAACCTTCTTTTATGAACCAAACTGAAACATGACATAAGTAATGAAAGGCATTAATTTCAAAGAGGGAACATGTGCAGCACAACCCAGCAAACCCCGTTTGTTCAAAATGTCCTTACTTGCAGTTTAGTCATTGACACATAAATCTTAACCGCATACTATGCGCAATAAGGGTCCATTGTGTAAAGACTTTTGCAACAGGTCTAAAATTGAAAAGAAAAACATACTCTTCATTTAACCTCCACAAAACTCTGTGTTCTCTTCCTTCAGATGCACTATTTCTGAAATCATGACTACTAGATCAAATCCTAACGGTTAATCATCATTTTTGTAGTTCTTACCAAGGCATACTCAGACATCAATGGAAGTTTTTAACCAATGACATCAAGACTTATACCTAAATTCTGCAAGGACATAAATTTGAAAAATACTATGGGAATATATGGCAAAAACAAAACAGAACAAAAAACCTAGAGAGATACATGCGCTTCTAAAATCCATAATGACTTTCTTCTTAATAAACCATTTTTAAGAAAATCAACAGGAAAGTTTTAGCATCCTGTTTCTGTTTCCTTATCTATCAAGAGTTATTAAGACCTCAGGTTTGTATTTCAAACCTGACTTGTTCCTCTGTCAGTAACTTCCTGATCAATGTGTACATCTTCATTCTCTTTTCTCCCTTCTGTCCCTGCTAGAAAGCTGTCAGGTTTGTACAATCTCTCTGTACAGACTGGAGGGTTTTTGCAGTCTCCATCCCAAATGTACGCATCCACTGTGGCAGCCTAACAGATTGTCAAACTGTAGATTAGAAAAATAAATAAAATGAAAATAAAAGGGAGTAGAGGTGCAGAAGCTGAGTCACTTGACAACAACTTAGAGTGGCCTATGAGGCACCTGATTCCTATGGCTGAATGTTGCTTTCCTCACCTGCAAGAATCACACAGGCCTTCTGCATAAACATTTTATCTCAGTTTCTGCAACTGATAAACATATGTGGTCATTTAGGGTCAAATGTTTCATCTTCCTCACCTCATATTATAGTGGGTCTATCACTATGCATATTAACAAGTTTCTTAACACTACAAGGAATATTTACACCATCATCTTCAAGCATCTTACTTAGGAGTAAATCAAAGAACTGAAATATGGAGTTCATGGCTCCTGTGCAATCAACGAAGAGAAATAGGTGTTGCGCAGCAACTGAGATACCCAAAACAGCCTACGTAGTAGGAGTAACAATTTTAACTCCTCTCTTTATCTTCCTGTCTTTCCCTCCTCTGGTATCGTTTTCATACACACAGAACGTATAGCTGGTAATAAGACATTTCTGCTAGATTCTGTCAGTAAAAGATAAATTATATTACTTTGCCAGCAAGATCACGAAAGTGATGCTACAGGTCATTACTGAGACAATCTCTGGAAAATGAGCTGAATCAGCAACTTCAAGTAGCAACTTGGAAAAGATAATCAGATAAGGTGGTACAGAACCTTAAACATAAAATATGCTGACCATGGAAAGAGTTGAGCCTAGAACTTGGAAACTCGGGATTTTTGCTTTGGTCCCTACCCCATCTTAAGAGGTGAGAGAAGTCACTAGATGCTTAGTTTAATTTGCCTATTATTTATTCTCAAAACATAACTCTTCACTAAGTCAACTTTAAAAAATAAATAGTTTTATGCAATTGTATCTTCTCCATACAGCAACTTTTTATTTTCATCCATGCACCCACCCTTCCCCAGAAACATCACTACTTATTACCTAGTTTTCCTTTAATTTTCATGTCAGCTTACAAAGGAGAAATTGAAAGAAAATAATACAGAAATTGCACACTGATGTGTGCATTTGGAAATTTTTATAATTGATTTAGAGTGGACAATAGCCCTCAAGAGAAGGACAGTGGTTTCAGGACATATTCAGAGGTGGCAAAGGTGGTCCTTTACAAAGTACTCAACTATTTGGCTTCTTACAACTCTTTAAATAAATTCCAAGCTTTGCCCAAGGGGAAAAACATTTCGTCAAAGGCATTCGTGGACCCTGCTGAATCTTTATGGCTAGATCTTTATGACTGACCAAATAAGCTCATTTACCACGATAATAAATAAAGATCACTGTCAATTTTAACTGGCTTTGGAACAGTAGAGATCTTTACCTTGCAGTATTTTAGATCATGTTTCTCTCCATTTACTTTATTCTCTTTCATCTTCCTTTCACTATAGCACCCCAAATAAATCTATCCTATTTTGCACCTACGCTATAAAACCTACTGTGAATTCCATTCATACTGTTGTGCTCTGCCTAAACTGAAGTTTCTATTCAGTGCCATGCTGTTCTATATACGGACATAAAATTGAATTGCAAATGCAAAGTTTGGGTTTGCTTTCTTTTCAAAGCTTCACTCTTCAGTTACCAATGTCACATAAATGGTCTGAAAGAGATACGAGTGTGATAGTACAACCCACGCTCACTTAGACAGAACTTGAATGGGGCTTAAATCTGCATGAATTAAGCAGAAGGGAAGAAACCAAACCTTCTGTCACTTTTATGCATATTTCTGACTGTCATTCAAAAATGAGCAATCCATCAATCTCACAATACAATTTTAAAACCATTGAAACCAAATATATTAGTTTATCTATAAAAATGAGGAAAACAACTGATAACTGTATCTCTACCTACATCCAATTGTTTGGATGCTGGCTCAGGTTGCAAGCATGAAATTTTAATCTTAGATTTTAATAAAAACAGCAGAACTCAGAACTTCAATCTCAACATACAGCACAACGTTGCTGGTGTCCCCAGGACATGAGAAAGCTTTAAAGAAGATTTAATCATTGTTTGTAGCTGACGTTTGTTTTCTCCATATCTAAATTACATTAATCTCCTGCTTCAGGCCTTCCATGCTTTGCCCTCCAGGGCCACGAAGATCCTCTTTCTCTTCTCTCACTCTAATGCCCAACTTGGCTTCTGGGAGTTTCTTTTGCTCTTGTTTTTACTTCCTCCTTCCTCTGCAGCATCAAAGGACTAACTTCAACTAGATACAAGGCGGGGGCGGTATTGTTCCTTGTGATTTTAAAATTTCTCATTGACTGATTGTTAATTCTGGTCTGTAAACAAGACAATCTCCAAATGTAGGTCAGGAAGAAATCTGTGCTAGCAGAAACCACAGGAATGTCAAAAAGGGTCAGTTTCCTGACACTGACCTTGAAATTTCAAATAACAAATTCTATACAATTGCAATTGCTTGCAGCATTGATGATAGGCTCAATATTTCCTTTTACAGGAAGAAGAGTGAGTGAGTGAGCGTGTTTTTAAGCTGTAAGTCTTGCATTTCTTATACAGTTTTGGAAAGCATTCTGCAGCCAGGATGCAAAGGAAAAAGCACAGATTATTCTGTGGATTCCTCTGAAACAGATAAATACTGTGTGTTTCATGTGAATATGCGGAATAGTTCTGATGACGTGGAGTTCTCCAATCTTGTGTTCCTGCAGTACATTACCACTGCTTGTGATCTATTCTGTTTACACATATAGACTGTAAATACAATTTGAAAAAACATTAGTTTTATGTATTGAGCATTTGCAGCATAAGTATTGCATGACATTTTAAAATTCTGCCTCAACATCATCACCATTAGAACTGATCATAAAGTCAGGGAGAAAATGAGTCATCTGATGAAAATCAGCTTATTTTTATTTAAAAAAAAAAAGAAGAAAACATAAGAACCACAATTCTCTCTAACTTACAGAAGCAGAACTAATTTACCTCCCTCCAATAACATTCTACATATTTTGTTTAATTACTTTGAGAAAAGAGTGGATGTTCAAACATCTGTTTTCTACACTATTAGCGATTTTTTACTTGAGGCCATTTATTTAACACGATGCATAAAATAAACTTTACAAAATATTAAAATGCAAATAAAGCTATTGAGACTTCAGATGATTGAAGAAAAAGCAGATAAACGTTCAGAGTAATTTAGTTTTTTTACTGTATCAAATGATAATAGGACTGTAAATGCTCAGCAGACACTTTTAGACCTCAGTAAAATAATTTTAAAGTCTTTCATACTTGTTTAAAAAAAAAAGTGTATCTTCTTGTTTGTTCCCCAGCATATCAATTAAGAACAGCATCAATGAAATTCTGAAGATGTCACTTCAGTAGCTTATTTAAGTTGTCTTCTACCAACATTTGTTAATTTGAGGGATTTTTAATACTAAAATCTGACATAAGATCCCAATGGGGATAGGGAAGCAAGGGAAGTAAGAGAAGTTACAAGAGAGTTTATGGACCAGCTGAAGAAAAAAAAAGAAATACACTCAAAGTTAACCATTTCACTTTTTTTTTTTTCTTTCCTTCTTCCTCCCATCAGTCGCTTAGTTGTTTCAGGACTAAGAATTAAATTTTAAAAGGGAAAGAGGACTCAATGGTACTTCTATGTAATGAGACAAATTTCTTTTTATATAAAAGAATCAGAGAGTAAGAGTTTATGGAAAAAAGCAAAGGAGAAGAAAAGACTAGGGGCAATGACAGCAGGGATGCAGGTGGGATGGAAGGGTGTAGAGGCAAGAGGTAAAGTTACAGGAAATAAGCAGATTTTTCTTTCTAAATACCTGTGTAATCATACATTACCAAGTAGCGCCTACAGATAGAATTTTTTTTTTAAGCCCTCTTTCAGACACTACCATGAATGGCAACATAGATTTTTCAATATTTGTCAAATGCAATTATTTCTATTACATTTGAAACTACAGTATATAAAAGCTAACTGTGTGTCAGATTTCAACTTGAAATGTCTGACATTTTATTTAACCTTTACACTTGGTTGAATTGCACAGCTCCTGCTGTTAGCAAGATCACATTCTGTATGAGTTTGTCACATCTGGAAATACCCTTGACATCTTTCTCATCTCAAATAGGATTTTTTTTTTAATTTTAAAAAAAATCCTCTAATAGAGACCTTCATTCTGTTTTTAAAAGTGAAAAAGAGTAATTTAGGAGATAATAAAAATTCACAATGATTACCAATTTTCATGCTTACCCTCATTCTCTTTCCATGCAAAGAAAACTGATTTTTCAGTGCTTTCCTCCATCACCTTTTATAATCCACAAATACCGTAACTTCCCCAAACACATTTTAAAATTTAGAAGAGTCAAAACAACACTGTTACCAGAGTGGAAAGAAAAAGAGAACACAAATTTTTTAATTAAATATCTCTCTTGCTATAGATATTGAAGACAAGAAAAAGTCCAGCATGCTACATAACATAGCTTCAGTTTCACATCTGAAAAAAGGCATCCAAAGTAATTTCAAGATATAGAAAAGATACAGTTGTTTCACGTTAACAAAGTTTTTGTTTTTTGGGTTTTTTTTTGTTAAGGTTTCTGGGTATAATATGCTTTTAAATTGAAAACTGAGATGGAAAAATACATTTATTTTATTTTAAAGAGACTGAGTTGCTCTTCAAGGCTTCGTAGAGACAGATCTGTAATGAAGTAATATTTTTATTGGGGAGAACAAGGACAGAATTTATTTTGATGACTTGAATGAAGTCATGCAAATTAAAATATATTCAGAAACAAAACAAAAAAGAGGTGTGAAAGTTCTAAGTATGCAGGGTGGTAGCTACAGTTTTAACCCAGCTGGGTCAAATTATCTGCTGACATTAATCTATTAATTTCAACAGTTTTCCATTATGTTGTTTTATCCTTTTATGTAGAAACATAATTGTGGATGAATACCAATAGCTCAGCTCTTTACATAAAATTCCCAAAAGCATTTGCATAAAACAAAAAATATGACTTCTTTCATATACACCTGTCTTCCCCACTTCCTACTGGCACAGAACATTTCTCCTTGTCCAACCAATTGCACCCCATTCTATTAACAGAGCAAGAAAGTGCAAGTATGCTGTTTGCCGCATTATCATCTCCTCAGAACACATCTATTATTGAGTGGTGTCCAAATAAGATACTAACTAAATAAAAGCAGATATGCCAGCAAGGCATCCTCTCTCTATTGCAGGCCCAGTATGACACTTGGAGTGAAAGGCTGGAGATAAACAATCAAATGAATTATGAATGGAGATATCTTTAAAAAGTCACAAAGCGGTAAAAGGACGGACAATATACGCTCTAAAAGACAATTTCCAGCCAAGAAGAAACTCGTCACTGTGAAACACTTCCTGTATAAGTTGAGAGACAGCAGAAACATTCAGTTAATGTTAAGAGGTTTGCTTTCTTTTTACTCCAGTTTGGGAAATAACAGTAGGAAGAAAAAGAACATGATTTTTGTGCAAGAGAGACTCTTCTTACATGAAGCTGAGTTCTGTACAGACTACACTGTCATACAGAAAATAAGTCTGAATGCATGGCTCACACAGACTCACTGGTTCCAGTCAGATGAGTATTCTGACTGAAACATTTTCCATATTTGCGACATCTATAATACGTCCCCCTGATGTGGATTCCTTCACGTCCAATAATGGGTGAGTTTATGCTGAAACCTTTCCTCTGTGAGAACAATAAAGGTTATTCCCTTTATCTGGCTACCACAATTCTAGGAACTCCCTACTTTTGAGACCATTGCCCCTGTAGTCAAATTAGACCAAAATTGCCCAATACACCCAAAGTTCATGGGGAAGAAAAGCGTGAAAGAAAACTGACAAATGGACAATCTGACATATATACTTGTGGTGGTGCCACAAAACCACTTGTACAATGAATAGCTATTGGGGGACTTTCCAATGAAAACGGAAAATGCTAACGATCATTGGGAGGTAAGCACACCAGCACCAAGTTACTGAGCCCTGTTCTCTTTGTTACACACTGCCCCTAGTCCACAAAATGTTGACTTCCTTTCTGGACAGTGGGACACATTGAACAGGAAAAATGGCGAGCCCTTCTACTTTCTCTAGCTCACAGTTTGCCAGCTAAGGCTTTTTCCATGGTGAAGAGAGAACTGGATTTAAATTTCCAAGAGCAAGGGATTCTCACATCCTGAGCAGCTGGTCTATGCATGAAGCCATTGTATAAAAGGAAGCACTGCTCTCATTCCCACTTACTTTTCCTCTGCTGTCCACGACAAATTTTCTGAGGAGACTCAACCTGTTAGCGCAGACCAAGCATACTCTACAAACGCCTCCTTGGTTGAGACCCTCAGAAGACTTAGAGAAACTCTTCACTTCCAAATATTAGTCAGGATTTAATTAATTGCTGCTCAACCTCAGCTTTCAGCAGGCTACAGTACTTTTGGCATAAACAGAAGCAAAATTTCTTGCACCTGGGAACTTTATATTAAAATAGGTTTGTCACCAGACAGCACCTAGTTGAGTCTTTTCATGACCACATTTCAAAATAGGATGGAATGCAACACTAAGGTCCAAAATGCCACAGCCAATCCACCCTGAAGGTATGGTACTTCACTATTCAATTCTAACAACATTCTTTTAGTGCAGCTTTGCATGTGTAATTTCCTAGTTTTTTTAAAAAAGCAAACAAAAAAGAAGAAATTTTTCATTTGACCTCCATCACCCACATTAATTATCGCCAGAGTTGAAATCTTTAGATTTATCACATGCAACTCCTGTTGTTTATTCTACTCTGTCACCTGCCAGAAATTGCCATTCTATATAGACTGGCTTGGAAGAAGCAACACATTTTTTCAGTGAGTTTCAGATATATTAGATGCTAGCAGAAACCTGTTGAGACCTCTTAATGGCTACAGCTCTCTTTTCAGCTCCACTGCCCAATCCTACTTTGGCCCAGAGCAGCTGGAAGTAGGCATTATAAGATAATATTTGATTCATCCATAAAAACTAGTTTTAAGGTTCAACTGGACCCATTTGGCTGCACAATCCTTTCCCTCACTCTTCATCTTCTGAAGACATGAAGCACAATCAGTTACTGGTTGGATCACCAGAGGTGAAAAGGGCTGAAATATTCACATTGCTCAGTAAGGTTGATGCAAGTGCAGGCTGACCAGGAAAAAGTTGTGATAAGCTCAAATACATTCAGCAGAAATAGTCCTCAGAAAGGCTGGTAAGAATGTGGAAAAATTTTTTACTGAACACAGCCAAAGACTTGGTAAGTTTAAAAAGCTTTGTAACATGGCAATGTCTGAGGCACATTTTCAAGGAGCTGAAGCAAAAAAAATGCATCCCCAAAGCTTTTGTATTTGTTTGTTTTTAATGTCAGTGGATAAAAATCACTCCATAATTTTAGGATGAGAAAAACAAAATATTTTTCAAACCCCATCTTCCAATGGCAATAAAACATTCTGAATGAAACTTTCAAAGAAACTCATTATGAGTCAGTCACCTAGCATTTCAGATGAAAGCATAAGAAGTTTGATATATCTATAAATAACTGAAGACAAGGAGACATGAGGCAATCTAAGTAAGCTGAAGAATATTGAGACTATCTGGAGAACATGACCTGAATTTAATGGACTGCAGAGTATGCTTCCAATATGACAGTCCTGTGGGACTTCTCATATAGGGAGGGATAGGAGGCAGGGGCAGAGGAGAAAAAAATTACCATGAAGATAAACAACAGCATTTTTTATCTATTATTTCTTCACCAGGACCTATCATCAAGGCACATTATCTCGTAACACTACCACGAGAAGGAAATATCTATATGATTCGTCTTTGTCCACTGCTAAGAAGGGACCAGCCATTAGAACTCAAGAGTTCGCCTTATGCAAAACACAGCTTTGAACACATAGAAAAAGAGCAGCCAGGGAGAAAATACTGGGAGAGACATCACATCTCAATAATAGCCATAATAATGGAGCATTTTAAATTGTACGATAGCTGTCTATATTAGTGATGGGATGGGATTGTTTCTTACACAAAGTTCATACCAGTGTTCCCATTGGGATAGTTTTTACTTTTCTCTCAACGTGAGCTACACAAGTATCTACTGAAATTGGACCTAGTGTTTTCAAGATAGTTTCCACTCAGAAAGAAACTAGGCATAAAGAAAGGGTATAAAGTTCCCCCAGAACTTACAGAAAGGATGGTCGAAGCTCAGGGCAGGGAAGAGGGATTGTTTTCAAATTATTGTCCTTTCCCCAGAAAAGCAGATGTCTCAATTAAAATAAGAATGGTCTATCTATAAAATAAAAACAAATGCTTTCCTAACACAAAGGCCTCATCAAACATTATGCATACCTTTTCATAACTTTCATTCATTCTGAATCCAGAAAAAGCAAGCCAACTGGCCTTTCATATAAAAAAAGGTATTAAAAGAGTTTTTGTACCTCAAAAACCTAAAAAATGTTGGTAAGACAAAAGATCCATTCACAACCATAGTTTCTATTTTTAAACTTTTTACAACCAATTCACAAGCAGCATGAAAACAGAATTTGCATCCTAAAGTACCAGATGGTATGCAAAAGTGGATCATTAATTAAATTACCATTTTTGCATACTGATATTTAACATTACCTTTTCTCCTAGTCTGACCAGAGTTACTCAGCCTTCAGATCATGACATCAAATCTCATTTACAAAACCACTCAATACTGACTGACTTAATGTAAACTTTGATTAAAAGCATAATACACAAGTGCCACTTCCTTAAAATGAGAAAAACTTTATTAACTGAGCAATAAGCTTTAAAAACATGCCAATGATCCTTAATGGAAATACAAAAATAAGCAGAAATTCATAAACAACAATCCAAATCAAAGTAACCAAAGCACATGTTATTCTGTTATCTATGGTAACGAAAGCAAAACATTCATACCTGCACCTGGAATGATTGCCAACTTTGTTTCAACCAGGCCCATTTTGGCAGATGAGGCTGAAAACCAGAATTTAAATGAGAGTTCTTACTATGACCTGTACAAAAAAGCTTGCAGAAATATGTAACAGCAGACTTACAAGAGTCTTAATTTATTACATTTGCTTCATAAAGTACAAACGACCACTTAAAAAGCATTTGCTAATGAAAAAAATCTATAAATAGATTCAAATGATCTTAAAAGACCCAACTAGACCTACCAGGGCAAGTTCTGTACCTTATTAATTTTCACATAAGACAGGTGATGCAAGTAAGCTATCAGAGCGAACAGCAGACTTATTTGTAGAATGTAAAGTATTTTAAAAAGTTATTATTTAAAAATTTAAAATGGGGGGGATGTCTGTTTCTGATGATTATGAATTCTTCAGCTGACTGAATACACCCTCAGGGTCAAACAGCTTTATATACTATGAGTTACTGGCAACTGTTCAGGACTAAGTTTCCATTTACTTTCCAACAAATGGCTTTACAGTTCTGACAGCTGGATAGGTCAAGGTTCCTCTTTTCATGTGTTGTTGTCACTTCTATTTTATAACAGCTTAATTGCTTGTTTAATAATAAACTCACAAACAAGTTTTGCTTGTCCCCTGCAACCTGTTTGTATAAAAACAAATAGTCCATCTAGAACTCTTCAAGTGAGGAGAATATTTTAATTAGTAAGTAAAATATCAAAATATCTACCTAACCCTTCTGGGAATACAGCTAACAATAAAGTGAAGATCATAAGAATGAAATAAAAGACACAACAAAAATACTCTAGCTATCAGTGATAAGTGCTATGAAATTAAACATCAGCAATTACTTCAGTCAAGTTTCTGCTAACTCTCTCAGAAGTAATTGGTCCTAAACAATGTCATAATACAAAATCAGTTTTATAAGGCTGTTGCCAAGATGAAGATTAGTCAAGCCTTCTGCAACACTAATAATCCTTTGTTCAATTAACAGGATCCAGGCTTACCTGCCACTCTTATGTCACAGGCTAAAGCAAGTTCTAGGCCACCACCTAATGCAGTCCCATCTATTGCAGCAATAGTAGGTACTGGGAGGTTAGCTGAAACAGAAAGTACCAGTTAACACCTGACTCACAAAGATCACGTCCAGAATATTATTTTATGGCATTTTATTCAAACTGCAGTCAGACTAGGGAAAAAAGTTTCATAAAACAACAGTGCAGATCTTAAAACTCACTGTTCAGCATCACTTTGGCAAGAATTTGACACCCCACTACCACCACTCTGAGGCCAAACTGCATTGCAAGTCTTTTTCTTCAACTTCTGCTCAGTTTTGACAAAAAATTGACTGGTATACTTCAAAAAACACACATTGCAGATCTATCCAAGGAACAAAACAGGAACATCTGAAAAGCCGCATACACAAACTTAGCAGTCCCCAGTTGAAATGTAGATGTTCTCTCATAATTATTAGCAACTCTGATGATGGCATAGCTGGGAGCTCTCTGTGTCTTAATATTCCCAGATGTCATGTGGCCACCACTATGGTCCCCTTCTGCTATAAAGCAGCAGCTAACAAGTGACTGACTAAAGTGTGGGAAAGTCTTCTGTCATTTTAAAAACAAAACCAAACAGACAAGTTGCACATATACATGATAGGTGGCATGGTCTCCAGAGGCCTCTGTGATCATGACAACTTACCATCAGTGTTCTACCATGAGGAATTCTAGTATCAAGCATTCAATTATAAGTATTGCTCTTCTCCTCTAACAGGTTTAAACTCTTTTCCGCATCAGGAACCCAAAGAAGTCGGATGAAAAACATATTTTTCCCATGAAAAATAAACTCATGCTTACAGCTTTAACTATATTTAATATTATACTTACTACAAACTACCAGTAATTTTAAACTATACTGAAAAAAATTCAAGTGGTATATTTTTGCTCCTAAAATTTCAAAGACGGTCAAAAGCAATGGACTGTTGGAATTCATTAGCCGAACACTTGGGTGTACAGCTTGTTGAAATGTTAAACCAACTCTTGACAGCAACAGCTTTTTCTGCAGATGTTAAGAAAATATTTTCTTCACTTTAATGCTTCAGCTACTTGAATTCAATGACCAGTTCATTCAATCTTAGTTGGAAGTTGAAAAAGAAGAAAAATCTGCTGCCAAAATATAAACGAAAATGAGGTGTGAGAGAGTAAGCTCTACCTTTCCAAAATCTAGAAGGATAATATGACCAGAAATGATCAATTTAAAATATTAAATACAAATAATATTTCCTTTTTTCAGTGAACTAGTTCTACATTTAGAATTTATTCTACTAAGCTTACTTTTTTTTCCATCTGACATATATGTTAGATAATTTAATTTTTAAAAGATATCAATTAAACATTGATCTATATCAGCAGAAGTAAATTTTTATATGAACAAGTGGTGTCCTACTGCTTAACAAAACAAAGTATCAGACTGAGTGAACGGCTACTTTTAGTTGCAAATCAACATCCTTTTATGATTAACAGCTAATGAGAATCAAGTTTTCTTTAAAATAAAAAAAGAACAAAAAGTTATAAGTGCCATTCAAAATTAAAATAGATGCTGTAAATCAAAGTCTCTTGTTCAGTGGTTTAGAACTGGTGATCTGAATCAACTCCAGTGGCAAAAAAGACTACTGATTACTGTCTGCAACATCAAGTGCTTGGAGTCACTGAAAAGACTCCAAGATATCCATTATATTTCGCATCCACCACAGAAGGCATAGGAGACAGAAGATGTGGCGGACAGATGAATGAATTTTTTGCCTTAAACATTTCTTGGTGCATGGGGTGCAGGCAGGCCTTAACCCCGAACAAGCCATCTGTCCCTGGCGGAAACAGGACTGGGCTGCTGCGACCCCTGAGATGGTCTCCCTGCGACCACCCGGGACACACCGAGCCTGCACTGAACAAGACCACAATGGGGCAGAGACTTTGGGTTCTGGACTGTAAATTATTGTCCGTTTTTAGCACAACTTCTATAAAACTTGCTTAGCATGAGTGGCTAAATTTGCTGAAGCCTTAGGCCGCACTCCCTAGTTCAGTGAGAAAGGGCCCCAGAGCTGGTGCAGGCGGGAATGATAAGGGAGTTACCAGCAATTTGCATTCCTGTGCACTGCTGAAACAGTGCTAATTGCTGGAGTTACCGCCTCTTTGTCAGGACCTTGAGACCCAAGAATGGAGACACACCTGTCAGCAGAAACGGCAACAGGAAACGGCCTACCTAGGGACAGTCAGGAGACCCAATAAGGAGCAGGAGACCCCAGACCCAAATATTACTATTGGTCTGAAATACCATGTGAGGGGTGGGAAACTTAATTTGAAAAAGTTATAATTGCCAAGGGATTTCTTTGTTTTGCGCGCGCTCTCTCTCTCTCGCTCTCTCTCACTCCTCGTCCCTCGTCGGAGGCACCCAGCTTGAACTGTAATTCGAATGGAGTCAGCGGAACATCCTCGGCCTCAGTACCTAGTTTATTTTCTCCTTTTCCAACTTTCTCTATCTTTTCCCCTTACCCTTGTTCACCTCTTCCCTTTTTCCCTTCGCCTCCCCTTCGCCTTCCCCCACACACACACACCTTTTCTCCCCACTTCGTGGAAAATAAAGTTAAAAGGTTGCACGATATTTGACCGGTTTTAGCGTCTTAATCTCGTCCTTGGGATCGTAACGAAACCCTCCCGATATTGGATCGGGACAGAAGAACAGAAGTAAAATCTGCTTTTTTGCTACCTACTTTTTCTTAGTGATATGGGAAGAGAAGATGAGAAGGCAACTCTCTTTTCCAGCAGGGCCAGACTGCTCCCCAAAAACCGTAACTGTCACTCTGAACCATATAATCCATACGGCATACAATGCCACACAATCCAGCTTTAAAAGTTTACAGCTGATATAGTGCTTTCTTAAAGTAAACTTCCTCCGCTACTGGTAACTGGAAAATCATTTGCCGGAACACAAAGGCATAATCATCGTTAACGGCAGTTTCCAGGGATTTCTGGCTACATGGATTTTCCGTTCTTGAGAGATTAGCAAATAATATCCTGAGTACTATTTACAACATTTCTGCAGGACTCTAAGGCAAACTACTTTCTCTGTGATGAGTAACTTCCAGCTTTAGCTATGGTATAATCCAAGTACACCACCACAAACAGAAATGAAACTCATGTAGAAGAGTATTATAAAATAGCTGGGTTTCAAGAATTACAACCACAACTCCTAAATTCTCCTAAATTACAACTCCTAATAAAAAAACCACTAAAATTCTTAATTCACAGGAAGGAAAAGCAGTTTGAACTTCTTCACCGTATATTAGCTTCATCACTTCAAGGATATTAATTTAAAGGGACATCTGACAATGAGTGACCCTTTAAGTATTACAATTTTTTTTTTAAAACAACAGCTCTGTCCTAATGCCACAGACACATAAATAGAACTAAAAAAAAAAAAAAATAGTATCTTTTCGTGAAACATTAGAAAAACAATACAGAAATAAATTAGCAATTGCTCTGGATTAAAAAATGAGTTTCTAGGGCATTAAAACTTAATACCAAGGGTAAAGATTTTTGGAATTTTCACATTTTGTACCACGAAAGACACCTGTTCATGTTTATCTTCATATTTTTAATAAACAATAGCTGAAACTGCTTAGTTCATAACAAACTCAGATGAGATATTTGTGGGGAGAGCATTGGGGGGGGGGGGGGGGGAAGAAATCAAGCCCTGCAGGCTTAACTGAGTTGTATGGCTCAAATTTAAAAAATGCTAAACTGAGTAAATAGACAGGTCACTCTCCACAGTGATTTTACATACAAGACTCATTTGCTACAAATGACAGGCAAAACCTATTCAAAGCCTTGTCCAGCAGCTCAATAGTTTTATTCCAAAGCATTCTACAATTCTGTCATGCTGTAGATAATGGATATAAACTTAAGACACAGTTTTGTACAACTGATCATTAGGGCTAGACTCGAAATGTGATAAGGGTTTATCAACGTAAAATCATAAGCTGTGTAAACTCTGCAGAAGGAATTAGAAATATATATAAAAGACGCACAAAATAATTTAACAAAATTAGAGTGTAACACACACTATGTGTTGTTATACAGAGATTAATGTAGAGGTAATGGTTTAGAACATACCAAATCTAGAGACTGACCTCATAAGAGTGGCTCTTTCTTGCTTGCTAAGTAAACTTCTACCTGTAGTACCCTCTGTTAGCAATTGCACTACATATCTGTACAAAAGGAAGAAATGTCCTCAAGTAGGTGGAAAATTTTAAGTTGTAGGCTTCTTACACACCAGTGAGCATTCCATGAGAGCCAAGCATTTGTAGCTTGAAGGCAGCTTCAAACAGTCAGTCTGAACAGACCTGTGCTATTCCTTGCTTCTTTCATACAGGTAGGATACAGAGGCCTACACAGCCACTATTAAAGAATGGAAAGTCCAGCAGACCTAGAATTGGTAGATCCGGAAGAAAAGGTCCCCACTGTCAGTGCAGTAACCTTTCCATGAATCAATAAAAAAACATGGAATGCCATTCAGCTCCTAACAATACACAAGCTATAAGTAGTCCTTCAGACATTATTAGCCTCTATCTTCAAAGTAGTCTGCTATAGATTATTTGAATTGGAATTACTTATCTTAATCATAGCAGTCAGAATTTGGTATTTAGCAACATTCCAATGGAGCCCCACTTCAGAAGTTTTCCTTTCAAAATATTTGATATGAAATGCCAAACTGAAGGACACAGTCACGTCACTGCCCTAGTTAGTCCTGCTTCAGCACCTGGACAATGCTGAAAGAGTCATTACTGTCAATCCCAGTTCTCACTTCAGTGATCTTTGGCAATCAGTCCTCAGAAAGATCAGTTATTCAGAAGTAAAGCAGTAGAGGTCACAGCCTTCAATCCCTACTGATCCAGACATAAGACTTGTAAGCCTAACTTGTCTTTTCTGTAATTGTGAATAGGCAGCTAGTGGTCCAGAAGAAGAATTCCTGTTTTCCAGGACCGACTTTAAGAAAGTATTGACGGTACTCCTCTCAAAAACTGGGAGAGTTTCCAACTAAGCAACAGAATTCAAATTTATGTGACAGCACAGTTGAGTTCTGACAGAATAAAATGAGAATCAGAATGGAGAAATACACTTCTCCAAACTACTTATTCCACAGCTGTGTTTCCGATTATTTGACAAATAATGTTTGTTTACTGCGTAACTCACTAGGACAAGCAACTTCAAGTGTCATTTCTAGCAGCTTCTTTCTCCTCTTGAATAATGGATCCCATAAAGCATAAAGAAACAAAGACGAACTGTCTAAAAATATCCTGCATACTCTGAGTATTATATGGCATACTGGAGAAAAGCATGCTATAAATTGAGGGATATATAAAAAGTTCTGCAATTCATTATCTAACTCAAGCAGATGAAGAAAGTGTGGCAAATATTTGCATTCTCCTGCCTGCAGCACAAGAGAAACCTTTAAATCTCACCTTACTGAAAAGAAACTTTTAAATTTGTTTTTCAGTACATCCATTTAAAAGTAATAATGATAATGGCGCCTTCTAATTATGGAAACAAATGGTCGCCTACCCCAAAAATGACTAAACACAGCTAAACACCTGTTTGCAGATTGCATAATTGATGGCCCAGCCATTAGGAAAGCAAGAAAGAAGAAACAGAAGTCGTCACAACATACAGTGAAAATGTCAAAGAATTATCAAATTTGGGGGTTATTATTACTAGAAAACAAAGTATTACATATTATTTATCTTCAGTGAAGACTTTTTGTATCATCTGAAGATCTACTAACAATAGCTTAAAATCAGGTAATACTTCAAGTCTGACCCCAGTCTATGAGCCAATTCCTCCACCAGCAATGGCAAAAGGTACAAAGTTTGTTGCTACATAGAGTTCCTTTACTAACTCAAACACTGCAAGTTTTCTGGTTGCAGATTAGGAAACAGTTTTCAGAAAGCCACAGGCATAAAAATGAATTTTGAATCAGTATTAGCAATGATTTAAAACTATCTGCTAGCATGCTGTAATTACTACAAAAGGATTTTTTATCTGGTTTTAAAATAATTGAGTATATACCTAAATATTCACGTTCTATAACTCAGTATCACCCTAAATATATTTCTCTTCCACCTGTTAACTACCCAGATCTTTACCTTGGGGAGCAATGTCACAAGAAGAGATTATCTCTAATTCAGATTCTTCCCCTCAAAAAATAAAAGTGTGCACAACCATACACTTTGAGTGGCAAGCAGAGGCAGTCTCAAAGTACTTACAACAACTTGAATATTCTTTACTTCAGGAAAATTTTAATCACAAAAATGCACATTTGCATAAGTTAACGTATTTCATAGGAAGCTATAAAAATAAAGTGCTGTAACACACACAGAACGCTAAATCTTGATTTCACCTTTTGGAGTATCTTCATAAAGAAGAGTAGCAAGTCACTGAGATGGAATACAAACTTTGCACTTGAAAAGGAATGTCAGTTGTGCTTGAGGCATTTAGTTTGCCCTGTAAAATCTGATATAAACAGTCAGTCACTACAATAAAGCTCACTTGCATTTTTAGCTATAAGCGCTGCCACCAAAAAAAACGGCCTCTCCATAGGAAAAAAGTTAACAGAAACCAACTACTTCAACAAATGCTTTCATCCATTTTGCAGAATAACCATAACACAATGAAGCCCACTGGAAGAAAAAAAAATGAAGCATGTAGCAACATATGAGACTGGCTAGAAGAGATTGAAATAGCTGACAAGTCTCTGAACTTGCAGTCAAAGAAGACTGGCCAAACCACTTTTTTGCAAGGCAGGAATGAATGCTTTTTGCTGGGAGAACTGAAAAAAAACAAACACACAGAAAAAATGGTTACGTTCAGTAATTGATGTATTTACCTTTATTTAAAAAATAGACAGAAATATCTCCTTGTCCAAAAGTGTGACCATACTTTTCAGTTTGAAACACCTACACATGCATTTAGATACAGAAAATAATTTTCCTTACATTTGCCAGTTACAACTGTGAAAGGCTATTAGCTACCCTCTAATTCTTGTGTTTTGAATAAGAAACTTAGTAATCTGCTACAGTTGCCAGATTTATTTGAACACCACTATCTTGCTTTCATACTTTCAAAGTTCAGGCAAATAACTTGCAGCCAGAAAAAGCCACATGGAAATTTTATTTTTTTAATACTTGTAAGAAGTTTTCACCTTTTTTTTTTTTTTAATGAAAATGGTTACTGCCGATTGTTTACAGTTGATTATTAGGCAGAAGATATTAGTAAAGTTTATCTTTTCTTTATTAAAAGCTACCAGTGATGACAGCAGCCAAAGGGTTTTCTGAAAGCATCTCTCTGAACCTCATTAATTTCCCAGTTTTCTTCACTGATTCACTAAACCTTATAAATGGCCTGTAAAAATATTTTTGAATTGAAACAGAAGATTTTGTGTAGGAACATGATTTTCTATTTAGTACTTTTTTATTGACAAGTAATGGGGAACAGTGTGTTCTATATTCTTGATAATAGTAGTGAAAGCTAAGAAAGTACTGGAACTGAGAGGTGTGATTTTCTTGCACCTTTTTTTACTACATAAAATAGTTTGGATATTTCATTCATCTTCAGTAATATGTTGCAGTTTGATATATCAACTCTTCAACTGTCTTCATATTTACTAATGTTCCTTTTGTAGTCTTACTTTGTCCTCAGTAAAACGACAATGAAGCAAGCCTTAGAGGACAAAGACTACCGTATGTGCAAATTTCTTTTTTCGTATAGCGCACACAGAAAATAAAATTCAAACAATAGCACAACTATAACCTCAAATAGTTAAGAGAACCCAATGGGACAAGACTTTCATTTGTCTGTTTATTGGGTGCTTGTTTCATTTACAGTATGAAGATAACACATTGTCTAGTACCAGTATAAGTAACCCGTTCATCATAACATAAAGAAAATCCCAGAGTATGATCATTTTAGCCGAACATTTCTAGCAATTTTTCTCCTGTATCTGTTTTCATCAATATTTCAAACACATATGAATATTTCATATTCATATATTAGCTACTTTCTCCACTCTTAAATGAAACATAGCATTAAATTTCAACCGCTCTAATGCTAATATATCTTTAGTTCTATATTAGCTTCATGTAGTAAGTAATATTTTCAATCAACTCCTTCATTGAACATTACACAGGAAACAGAGAAGTCTCTAGAAAATTGTTTCACAGTAAGCTTAAAAGAAAAAACAAACAAACAAACAGACACTCTAGCTCTGTAACATCACCAAAGCAGTTCTGTCCACCTTGACATCCAGCACACATCTAGACAAAATCCATATCCAATGTAAGACTTAACCATGGTATTCCGGAGTCAAAACCTATTGCTGGGCTCAAGCAACTAGCTTAGGAATTCTTGGATAGCACAGAGCAGTGTAATATTTTCTGTACCATGCCAGGTGCTGCTGCCCTTTGAATATCAATGGGTTCTAGGCACAGCGCCAGAGACTGAGGCAGGCAAGGCAAAAGAGCTAACGAATTACTCTCTCTTTCAGGGACAGAAACATTCACATTCAAACCTGAATAGGGTGAGGAAGGGGAAGCGTTTCCCAACACATCAAACGTAAATAATGTGACACCCTAGAGAGGGGACAGAAGCACTGGATAGCAGGTCATACTGGAGGCATGTTTTAATAGTCAGCGTGCAACCTGGCTACAATGATCCCAAAAGACAATCTGACCGTGCAGAACCCCTCTTTCTTTTTTTTTTTTTTGGTGAGGAAAATGAAAGAGCTATGTCCAGAGCACAGTCCCTTTTCCTCATAGAACAGCATCTGAAATTACTACCAGAGGGAAAACTGAAACTACAGCTAAGACTATGTTAATTTATGTCCAGACTGAACAGTAGCAAGATCAAAGAAAAGGATATGTTGTGCAAAGCCACCTCCTTCCCTAATCCTTAGATCTATGGGAAGGAAAATCAGTTGATCCTAATATTAACACCCTCTGCTTCTGTACCATTTTTATAGTAATTTTTAGAAAGTTATTATTATGGAAAGAAAAAAGTATATGAACAATCATGGAAGCAACACTGTCATATGAACAGCTAATGAACATCTTGGTAGAAAAGTTTAATGTTGCATTCATTGGCATTATAATGGTAGAAAGTTTAGAACTGTGTTTTTTAATTAAAAACAATCCAATGCAATTTGACAAAGCACATAATTTCAGCTCTACAGGGACTGCACTGCCTATTTAGGAAACAGACAACACTTAGTCAAAGGGTATCTTAAATTAATTCAATGTTAAGAGAAGCAGTAAATCAAAGCTACTACTGGAAAACCACCAAGGGCTCAGCAATGCATTTCAGAATACTATAGCAGTCTTAGACTATATTAGCCACGCTGGGGCATAACGCTTTGGATGAACAGGCAACAACATATCATAGCAAAAGAAATACTGTGCCAAAAATTGCCCTTTCACAGCTTCAGCAACACATGGAAACCATGGTGTCTGAGAATGAGTGCTAAGCATGGCAGCATCGGCTATAAATTTGTCATTTGCAATATTTGATTTGTATCTTTGATATTTCATTCAGCCTCCCAGTGACTGCTTTTTCAAGTTATGGCCTACACCTACACTTCCCCAAGAGAGAAGCCCACAGTTCTTCTCACTGGATTACACAACTAGAGCACTCCATCTTTGCTGCCCAGATTTACCTTCAGCAAATCCAGATGGATTGGGTCAATGTTACATACGCAGTTGTTTCTTGGAGCAGAGTAATCAGGAGCTAAATGTTTGTCAAAAAAACAATATGATCTATATGATATACAACATTAGATTTGTATGGTTTACCTGTAACAATAAAACCAAAGATACAAAGTTGAAAATAAAAATGTCTAAGTGTAACTTTTCTTACCTAACCCTAGAATGTCATTCTTCATTTCGGTAGGTTCTGTATCAGAAACTCACCAAACACCTAGTCTGGGCAAGACAATCTACGTCTTAGTTTTTCCAACTGCCCAATATTCATTCCTGAATTACACGTAGCTTCCTTAAGTGACAGGCAATTGTATATCCATTTTAAATCATGGTTGCTTCAGAAGTTGTCAGCTTAAGCTTTCCTGAGGTTTTCAGCATCTTCCTAAACCTAATCAAATTGTTTTACATGTCTCTGCCACAGGCAGTGGAAACTAGTCTTCATAAAGTGGACTTCTACTATCCTTCATTTAACGATGGACCACCAAATTCTAAAGCTCTCTCTCACTTGGATAACCAGCAGCAAAGTAAATAGCAAACCTGTAACAGTTTGAAATTAATACAGCTAATTCCCACACTCCTCCTGAAGCTCCAAAATAAGCAAATATTCTAATCATGACAAAATATTTACAGTCTTATTTTAGTCTCTTAATATGACTTACCATGTGAAAATCATATTTATTAAAGGAAGAAACTGTGTACAATCTCTTGGTACAGAAAGAAAAGTGATATATCAAGCTGTAAATCTGTTCACTAGGAACATCTGCATGTCTGCATGAGGTGAAATTTCATAGCACAACAGCTATTACAGAATGAATTTAAGCTGAGCATGTATTGCATAAGATCTATAAATATATGATTGCATAAGAAATTGCAAAATGCATTTTATTGCATTTTGTCCAGAAACAAAATTTGGATCCCCTCTCCCTCCTTTACAAAAGCACCTTAAATACTGCATGGAAATTTATGGATCATTCCTCCACTGTCCAGACTTTTCCAACATACACATTTTTAGGCAGTATCAATCATACTATAAAAACTCAAGAGAATCCTTAAAGCAATCTCAAAGTAGTAAATAACCCTCAAAATAAAGGCAATAGTCATCAACACATCCTTTGGAGAGCAGAAGAAAGGGAAATTTACAAGTTAGGAACTTACACACATAAAATATTTATCATAGCAAAGATTAAATATTCTACATTTTAAGAATCAAATTTCACATTCAGTTTACTATGCAAGGGAACATTCCTTCACCATATGTAACCTATGTTTTTGACATAACTTCACCAGAGAACAAAACAGATTTATGCTGCAGAAGACAGTCAGCAATGCTCCATAGAAGCCCCTAAACCTCAAATACTAAAATAAGGCACTGAATTAGACCTCAATGATCTTTCTTTCCTATTTTTGAGGATTTACCATAAGAAAGTGTGGTGGCAATTAGCAGACCAGAAGCATTGAAAATTGAGTAATTCTGATACCACTCTTGGAACCTCTGGGACCAAGATTTGACAGCTTGCATTCAAAAATCCTGTAGCATATTGTTTGGCACAACCTAAGAATTTCTAAGAATGCATGACCTTTAATACTCAAAAAACGAACTTTTTACCGAATAGATGATTTTCTTGAAGGATGAACAAGGGCACTCTCTTAGGTAAATTACAAGTTTGGTTACCACAGAGAGGAGTCAGAATGACAGAAGACTGCTAAGAATACTAGTAAGGAGAAGACAAAAATATATGTACATATTGTCTATAAAGATTTGTAGCTACTTTGAATAAAAAGAAAATCTCACCCCAATAAAAAAAGCCAATATTGTTAAGGAAACAAAATGCAAGTAACTGAATGCAACGTGCTTTTATTCAGGACAGTCACACTCAAGTTGGATATGTTAGAAATAATCATGCCTGTGAAGGCTATGTCTAAACAAAGTTACAAATATCACCTTTTTTTTTTTTAAATCATATCACAACTTATGCATGTAAACTGATCAGGTGTCATAAATGAAGCAACGTAAGTTTTGTTTGAGTGGAACATGTCCAATTAAAAAAAGTTATTTCCACTGAGCAAATACTAGTATTTCAGTAAAAATTTCTCCTTTCTTAGCTCAGTTCAGCTCTAGGTTGAGTCAGGCCACTAGAAAGCTGTTTTGCCTTCCAATGAGATACAAAACCAGGCCTGACCATGCTCCAGCTGGGATTTTCAAAAGCCCAAGAAAGTCAGTCTCCAAGTCTTATTGTTGTTCAGTGGGACTCAGACACTTAACGCCTTTTATGTTCTCTGGAAGAGCTTTGTGGCAACCAACAGCGTTTCTCACATATTACATGTTGGGGATGTTGGGGACCAACCTCACCATGAGCAATCACAAAGATCTGCCTAGGCCAAATTCCTTCTGTAATTTTGCTTTTTCCTTGTGTTAAACAAGTTATTTTCCTGGTGACAAGTGATTATTGCATTCTGTTCCTTCTGTAGCCTCAGTGTGCTTTGCAGCTGAAAACGTACATACAATCGTAATATCACAGCCCAGACCCCAACTGGGGTTGGGGCAGCTCCAATTGGGAGCTACACCATATAATATATGCTGAAGATCTGACGTATAATGATGGCATTTTTCCCAAAAATGTCAAAAAACGGGGGTTCTAGGAGTCAGTAAGATTTGATTTAATTTTGTCAGAAGGCTTGTTTTGTTGTATATGGTTTCAAAAGATCTATTAACGTTTTTCTCTCTGAGCTTTCTTGAGTGTAAAAACAGCCTTACGTAAGTAACGAAGAGCCTTAAGGTAGAATATACTAATGGATGAGTAGTCTCATGTTCGTACTCTTAAGGGGAGGAGGAGGAGAAGGGGAAAAAAGACAACCCACACAACTCTGATATAATTTTAGCAAAAGCAATCACTGCTTAAAATAGAGGCTGCTTTGATTTTTTTCCCCTCAACTTAAAGCTCTTAGAGCTGCAACTAATAGCTTGGTACAGTTTTTTCAGATTTTTTTCCAAGTGCTTATTTTTATACTAAGTGATATTTACTGCAGTCTTAATACTTCACCCAAATTTAGCAAGAAGTTATAAATTAATCCCATAAAAATACTGTAACAAACAAGTGCAGTATGCTTTTAATTTCCAGAAAATTCCTTTCTGTAGCTGTATTCCAAAATGATACTGCAGCCTTTTAGAAAGCCACTAATGTACGATTTTAAAATCATGAAATTGACAGGAACTAAAGAAAGCCAAGACATGTCAATTCTAAAAAGCTAAGTTTATCCAGTTA
This sequence comes from Dromaius novaehollandiae, assembly GCF_036370855.1. Lineage (NCBI taxonomy): Eukaryota > Metazoa > Chordata > Aves > Casuariiformes > Dromaiidae > Dromaius > Dromaius novaehollandiae. The sequence continues at coordinate 34,529,451 of NC_088132.1, forward strand.
CTCAAGATGTAAGCAACCTTTCAAGCATTTCGTCTACAGAGATAGCAATGTTTTTCTTTCTGAAAACACTGTTAAAAAAGAAGCATCTCCTTACTAGGTCAGACAGCTGAACACAAACAGAATTATCAAAACATGACCTATTTCTGAAGAGCAAAAAGTAGAACACACTTTAAATGACATTACAGCATTAAACATAGATAGAAAAAGCACAAAGTGGGAAATTGGAAATATTATTCTTTAACTGTATAACATTTGGGCAGTGGCAAATCATCATTAGAGAATTCTTTCCCCTCTTTAACCATCTCATAACATTCTGGTTGTTGCTGGGCAAGAAGAATACCTTGATCTGCTTATTTTCAATATACTGACTCATTGCCAGTAATCCAATGCAAATACTGTGTCCCACTAGTTTTACTGAAGCTACGTTTTGTGATGCCAGATCACTTCTTCAGAAGAAGAAAAGAAGAACTGAGAACCTCTGACTTGCTAAAAAAAATTAATGTTCACTTCTAGTCATCCGGGTACTGTCCTATAGCACCACACTTTATGCATTAATCTAATCTCCAGGTTTTAAAATACAACTATTTGCGTACTGTCCAAACATATATGGTGTGAAAATTGAACAATAACATTAGAAGCGATGTCTCAATATTCTTCTCTAATCCTGAACAACCAACTGCCATTAGTCTGCGTGCAAAAACAGTGAAGTAGGAGATATCCAGACACCATGCTACCATCAAAAATCTTCTACTTAGTAATTAGCTTTTTTGGTCCCTCCCCCGCCCCGCGCCTTTTTTTTAAGCAAGCTGAAATGGCAAAAAAGAGAGTCCTCTACCCAAATTAAGCAAAAGTGCAGTTAAGACATTTACCAAGGACTATGTTCAAAGTCTTTTTTTCTCTTTTCCAGTTTACACATTGTCTAATTAGCTACTACATCCCCTCACAAACGTTCTTATCTAGATATTTCAGTGATTTACATTTTCAAGTATGCAATTTCACTTACTCACAATTTCCTGCTCCTTTCTTGAGGAAAAGAATGGAGACAGATGAATGAAAGCACTCCTCAGTACTACTTCTGGTCTCCTAGACTTCATGTAATTCACTGTTAGTGTAATGATCCATTGTAAACCTTCTAGATAACACTGGAAATTTGCTTACATACTCAGTATTTAAACAATCTCACAGGCAAGTTAATTCAGTTGAAGACAATCAAACATTTGCCATGCAGTCTTTCAGCTCGGAAGCAAATTAAAGCATCAAATCCCTGCTTATACTTTCCCAGTTATTCAGTGAAGAATGCAGAATCCAAATATTTTTTCAGCTTTTAAGAATTTTCTCACTTGAAAATAAAAATGAACAGGTACTCATAACTCTGATAAAAGGAAAATCTTAATGCCTACTACCTCTATTTAAACATTAAGAAAGAAAAAGTACAGAAAGTATTCTCCGCAACTTCAGTTCAAGAAAGGCTGAGAAATTAGCACTTAGAGCTAAGGAATTCTCCTTAAAAAATAAAAAAAATAAAAAAAAATAAATCTTACAAAGTAACCAAATAGAACAGCTTGTTGCCTCTTGCTTTGCATTCCAATGAGAGGATCAACTTCAGCTGAAGGAAATTAACAGTCTATTCATTTCTGGATATTTTATTGATTTTTTTTTTTTTTTAAGAGACTTGAGGATCTGCTTCACTTCAAAGACAAGATATTAATTCAAGAACTCAAATATCTCCATGAAGTTTCCAATTAAAGACTCATTTTTCAGTAGTCTGTCATTTACCTGCCATAACCTACTGGTTTCCATCCATAGCATTCTGCCAAAGATACGAATATGACCCAGTGTTATTAAGGAAATGCATATAAAATAATTCTCTTAGAAACGATTTATTTCTCAGAGCTATTTTTTTTCCAGTATCATTACCTTATTCATCGTAAATTTAAAAACAAGGCACAGTCTTTTGCTCCATCTCATATTTCACGGATTTCAGTTAGATTAAATGCAACGTTAAGTAATATCCTAAATTAGGTTACAGGAATTTATATTTGTTCTCATTCTCAACAATATAAACCAATAATGACTAAACTAGATGCAACGGTTTGCTGATATTAGTGCAAGACTACATTTTCCAAACTTCTTACTACTTAAACACATATACACAGCATACACCACTATGATGTAACACAGTAACTTGTGTCAGCACACATTTAAAAGGACCAAAAATACCATGCAGCAACCCTGCATGATTACATATTTAAGTTATAAAAAAGGCAATGGTTTACTGAAAATTTTCTGCAGACTATGCCAAAATATCAAGTGACAGAATAAGTTGCTTTTATAATTCACATGGATAAAATGAATTGTTTCAAAGTTCGTACACTTGAACTCTCCTTTTAACAAAACGTATTGGCAATGCCATGTTAAGAAACAATTATGTTAAAATTCATCTGCAGGGCCATAGATATGTAATGATTCAGTGGTGCATTCCTAATCTAAGATTTTCAGAGAAATTACTATTCTTAATAAATGGTACAAATCAAATAGCATTAAAATCCCAGAGTATTAACAAGTTCTATTATAACAAAACAGATGTAGATTCAACAAAATTTTACAAGGCACATTTTCTATCTGCAGTAGATTTCTAACATGTTGCTAAAACATATTAAAGGCTGTGTTAATTATACCAACCAGAAGAATGCAATAGTAAAAATTAAATCCCAAAGCACTTGGATGTCACAAAACAATCCTTCCTTCATGAAGAAAGAAGTATAAATCATCTCTGTTTCAGATGAAATTTAGCTTTTTTTAGAATTCTAAAAAATAAAGTCAAACTCTACTAGGCATATTAAAAAAAAGCAAAAAGAAAAAGAGTAATGCACCATGATTCATATGTCTCATCAGTACAAATAGTGCAGGATATCCTATTATGTGTCAAGAATTATTCATGCATGTTTACGTCATTCCTTTGATCTGACCTTTCCAGGTTACAGTTAAATAATGCATTGTTCAAAGAAGAGGTTACTTACCCATTTCATTAATAGTTGCTCTTGCTTTTGAGACAAAAGAACTAACTTCACTTGAGTGCATTTTTGCTCTTTCTTTAAGGTCAGCACCTGTAAATGACATTTCACATATACGTTAGCAAGCTGTATACAGTACGATAAATATACTCGCAGAAGTAAAATATTATTGCGTGCCAAAATATTTAAGTTTACTTTGAGACAAGGCCAAACTGATCACATTCGTTTTCCGCAGATTTCAAGGAAAATACAACATAGAACTTTTACTCTGGAAAAAACAACAACAATCAAACTAGCCACCAGATTTTCACTAAGTATATTCTTCCTAGTTACATTTCTTGCCCAAATTAAAATAGTTTATGAACAACAGAATTTAACTTAATATTTCATCTGATATATACTTTTATTTTCCCAACTGTGTCACAAAGTCTGATAATTATGCATTTTTCATATTATCATCTACTAGAAAAGGATAACAAACAGAACACAAAAATCTCTACAATGAATGTTTTTACAGTAATAAAATTCATTTAACTAAGTAAGAACTTCTACAGTGGACACACTAGCATTTTTCAGCTTATTTTACTTAAATGTATTTTTGAAGATGTTACATACAACACTTCCTTTTAGCTTCCCCGAAAAGCTAGAACTTGAAATGACACTTTAATCTATTTCATTCATGAATATGTAATTCTGCTTATTTATAAAGTACAGTATAACTAGAGGTTGCTATTAAAAATTTACTACTGTGAGGAACTGAAATTTGCTATCATGAACATGTAGGAAAGAGAAACAGGGAAAAATAAGATCTAAATACTGGAAAAGGTAAAGGTTTGTTTTGTTTTTAAACAGAGGAAGAATACATGAAAGAGAAAAATCTGCATAGATACATTTATTCTCTGACGATGTGCAACATTCCCACTAGAATTTAGTGTGTATTTCCTTTTATTTGTAAAAATGAGCCCGTTAGTCTCTTGGCTTATGTCTGAAAGGGCTAAACACAAGACATATAACCTACACAGAAATAGTTTTATATTTCCCTACCATGAGAGCTAAAATACTATCCATTTAGGAAAAAGTATTGGATTCTTACTCAATTAAGATCTAACTCAAAGTTTAAAATTAAGCATCACAGGCTCCCCCTTTTACATTTCGGGATTTAACTGATGCTAGACCCTCCTTGTCAAATGTGGTTTTAGATACACTTTTGTTGATAACAGGAGTTTAAACTCACAACTCCAGTCTTTTTTTTTTTTGTCAAAATTAGTATTTCAAACTGACTGACATTTTCTGATGGACATCCAGCTGCCATTTTAAGATAACATGGCCAAAACACAAGCTCTACATCCTCCCTTCTACTTTCTTCATAGCCAAGCTTCTCATTTTACTGTGGCCTATGTTCTCTTTCTATGCATGTCCAATCCAAAACCAGTGAAGCATCAGTCCTGAGTACGTGTGTATGTTTCCCACCCAATTCTGTCAAGTTTAAGTTACACACTACCAGACGCTTTGCCAAAAGTTTCCAAACAATCTTCTAGGATATGCCCCAGCTGAAGACAGCATGACAAGCCAGTTGAGCAGTCAGTGTAAAATGGAGATCATTGTGGTCAAGTCTGTGCTGCAGCAAAAAATCACTACAAATGTCCACCTTGGTAATTCACAATTAACACGTACCAAAAACCTGCGAAAAACCTCAAAGGCAAACAAAATTTGCATGTGAATGTGCATAAATCTCAGCAGGCCTTTAAATCAACTGTTTGCAACTGCAAACAACTTCCACAAATGCATTTACATACAGAGTTCTGTAACTGAAAGAAACTGCTTTACAAAACATGATGGCAAAACATGCTTTAAAAGCTACACCAGCAAGTCTGTGAATGAAGGAAAAAAAATCCCACACACCACACCACTTCTCGGACATCAATTTCTTAATGTCTGGCTCCAGCTTCTACCACTCTGTCTACAAGCAAATTATTGCCCATGTAAGAAAATTAAGAAGAAAACCTGTGCCTTAGGGACTAGAGAATTATATGGTTGTATGAAATCTGACTCAAAATCTTCATACACCAAAATCCTGCTCACTTGGCCATACCCTTGGGAAATAAATAAAGTTACCTTTGAAAGAGAAATGGGGAACCTAAAATGCTTCCAATATTATTGTTAAAAAATGTACTGTCATGATAAGACTTTAAGGCAATTTTGCTAGGTTTTGATTTAGATTCCTTAAAAAAAGGGCTCGACACAAAAAATAACCTTATAAAACAAAGAATACACGAACTGCAGGCATCTTCATTTAGAATATATATTTATTTGAAGATATTTGCTGAAATTCATTTTCAACAAAAGTTTGCATAAGAATATATTAAAAGGTGAAGTGTCATCTTAAAATTAAGAATTATGAATATTCTAAAAAGAATTTCTGGTACAATATTTGCTCTCAGTGCTTCACCCAACTTCTGTAATCTTACATTTCCCTTTTTCTTCTTTTTAAGTATTTCTCCCTCATCACTGCAGAGAAAATGGAAAAAGGTCTTTTTGTAATACTTTCCTATTTTAGCACTCCAAAGTGTGGCAATAATAGTAGCTGAAACTTTTTCCAAAGAGAAGACCTGTACGCAGCAGGTTGCACTCCAGCAGAAGACTCGCCTCAGCATCCTCTGGTTCATAGGAGATGGAACCGTCAGCGACTTAGTACTTTTGTTCCTGTTGTAAGATTCAACCACTGATCAAAATTCTTGAGGAATTCTTTGATCCATATAGCAAAGAACTATTCACGTGTTTCTTCAAAATCTGTTCTCAAGTCAGAAGTAGGAAAGGTTATGTTACAGAAGGCAGCCATGAAGAAGAGTGCAGCTTCAAGCAAAGACTTCCGCTCTCTCAGCTACTGAAATGAAAGATCCCTCCTCTCATCCCAAGTTCAGTACTTTTAAGTATCTGAAAATAATATCTGCTCAACTGCTGAGAAAAGCAAAGGAGTTGAAGATTTTCAAACTGCAAATACTCTCACAGAATGAACCTTTGCAACTCTCCCACGGACCACAGTTGCAATAGGTGGATATGTTTGGCCTATCCCCTCCCCACACCTAATCCCAACAGGCTTCAGGGGCCGTGTACTCCGGGCCTGTTACTCTACACTGCACTGAGCATGGGCTCCTCTAAGCCTTCCTACCCCACGACATAAGGAAGGGAGAGACAAAATTGCCACTGAGCTGAGGCACACCACCTGTTGCAGACTGATTTTACACTGTAATTATGTCCCCACATCCATCCGGTTCGTACTGAGTCATTGTTTTCTCCACATTACGTGTTTTGGCATCTTGATGCTCTGTACTTGTGGCTGGATCTTATTCACCTAGAAACACAGCAAAAGCTAGTCAAAACTAACTGTGACTCTAGGGCTTGGTGTCATGCTCACCAGTTCTCACGTCTCTGCTCCCAGCCCTTTATAAACCCCCTTTCAAGGGCCATGCACAGCCATTCTCAGATTACTAGAAGTTAGCACAGAACAAAAGAGAAATGCAACAGTGAAAGACTATGTTGACACTACTACCAGCTTCCTACTAGAGCTGCATTAGGATTAGGACAAGTACTCTCCACTTGTGCAGATATGCTTCTTGAATCGGCTTCATTCACAGAAGCATTACTTCCAAATTTATGAAATAAACAGATAGGAGAGAACTGTACTGCAGATCTCAAATGAACAGTCCGGGCTGCAAGATACCAGGACAAAAACATTATTTTGGAGACAGGCGCAGGACTCATCCAGACTTGCTGAGCAGTAGGTACATAAACAATTTGATATAGGCAGATCGACCCTTATAGCTACTAGGATGAAGATGCATATTGTTTTAAATATTACCTGCATCTCTACTGAAGTCTGTCAACCCTGAAGACTATCTCTGTTTGATTATGATCTATCACTCATGTTTTTTCCACCCAATATTAGAACACAAAAACATTAACTATTTTTTACCTTACTTCCCGTTGAGTGTTAGAACCCTGATGCAATTAATCCTCTTCATATTTTTTAAATAACTGGCTATTGAATGGCTGGCTATTGTAGGCTGTTAGTTAGTCTAGACAGTTTTGCAGCATGTGCTTAACTTGCATTTCACAATGATGCCAGAGGTGTTTATTTGAGAAAGCCAAGGGGAGACCAGCAAGACAGGCATATTTCTGCTATTCACCAGAATGTTCCCACCTACACTATGACAAGGAAGGCTATTTAACTTAGAAAACACTCCAAAAGAATTTAAGTTTCACAGTGATTGCTCTGATCCCTATGTCTCTTGCCTTATTTGGATATTTTCACACACACTCTAGACAGAATTTATTTACTGTTGAAAAGCTAAGTGTTGAATTTGAAAAATCTGTTCAAAATATCTTTTTACAAGCCTCACTTTCCAAATGCCATATTTAAATGCCTAGAAATTTTCTTGTACAGTACCATATACAGTGCTTTGACACATACCTCTAGAATATGCCACAAAAGCTGTAAACTAATGAAGGCATTAACCATAACGGGTTATATATCATACTCAAAATTTTAACCAAACTTAAATATTTTTATTGTAAAAATAATTGTTTTACATATCTGGCACACCAGAAACCAAACGGTGGAGTTATTCCACCGAGTGCCAAAAAGGTACCCAAACTGCCTTTTCTCTGAAAAGGCTCACGGACAGGTATTTGACATAGAATAAAGTATCATATTCTTACTGCAGCAGTGTTATTTTGAGCTTGCCCCTTGACCTAGCTAAAAGCAAATGGGCCAGTTCTGTTTGTACAGCAGAAATTCAGTAAGGAAGCGAGATCCAAGATTTTCAGAAGGTACACAGGTAAACAGATCAAATGGCACAACCCACCAAAACAGGAACACTAAAAACTGCACAGAGGCACCACCTGTAATATGCTTAATAACCTGAGGAAACAAGTTAATACAGAACTTACGAAAAAAATTTACTACGCTTTTAAGCAGACATGTACTACCTCACCAGCAATTGCTTAATACATATACATGGCTCATTCCTGTACAAAGAATGTGAATTGAAAACTAGTATTACTCCTCCTCCACCCAGAAAAATCCTACTTAAGATACTGAACTAAAATACTGAGGCAAAGGGCCAACTTGCACAAACATTATAGCCTAACTTTTAACTACTGAAGAAAACCCACCCTTCAATGTTTACATAAACAGCTTCCCTCAAAAGCTGATATATGTGCAACTCCTACAGAAGCCAATTAAATAAATCCAATTTAGCTGAAATCAGTAGCAGAACACCAACCAACTTTTATCAGGTTAGGACTACTGGAGAAGGGAGCTGCATATACATATTTGAGGACAACATTGCAGCCAACTTTAAATTCAAGCTCAGAAAGCAAAGATTTAACAACAATTCTTTTTCTACAAATTTCCAGCATTTCTCTATATTTTATAATTGCTCAAAAATAAGCTTTTACATTCTGAAATTAATTTACTCAGAATAAATTAATTTCTAATTTTAGAGAAACTGCAACACCTCATGAAGCAAATACACTTAAAGACAGCGCAAAGTCTGGAGAGATCAAAACTTTGCTTAAATAGAATCAATGTCTGTTAACTACATACCACAGTAATAAAAGTTATGACTATTATTCTGCTACCAGATATATACTTCAAGTTAATACCCTTAAAAAATCTTTCAATAAAAAAAAAATCACCATTTAAATTTGATAGTAGTAATGCCATCATGTAGATTAATGATTTTTATTTTGTCCTTATCTAGCATTTTTCTGTTTAAAGCTATATGCTTGACAAATTATAGCACAAATCAAAGCCAACCACTATGGAAATCTCTTGCCTATGTAAAAGAAAAAAAGTTTTATGTTTTGCAGACAAAATATGCATTGCGTGCACCTAATTAAAATGTGAATGAAAGGTTTCAGCTATCGCATATAACAACCTACTCATTCTACAGAAATAGCTGATATACCTTCAGAATCAAGTTTAAAATGAAGGTTTCTGCTACTCAGTTTAAGTAAAAATAAGATAGCTTTCTGCTATATTCAAGTAAATGAATAAGAATACTTAAGACAAACTGCATTCCTCTGCTCAAATTTTCACTTTAAAAAATGTCTTTAAAAGTAACAGTTCATTTCTATCATTGCTACAAACCTGAAATACTGGACTAGGAGTAGTACATAGAGGAATAGCTTTTTTAAGTTATTATCATTACTTCTATGGTTACATACAAAACCATGATTACATCCATCTCATATATGAAAGATTAATTTTTCAAGCCAAACGACACAAACAACTACCACGGCAATTGAAGAATTACAGCATCTGTAACTGAGAATAGAAAACATGTTGAAATATCATTTCCCAATCAGTTGCATAGGTTTTGCCGTGATCTTTATGAGTACAGATATGAACAAATTCTTCCTAGAGTCACAATTTTATTCCGGAAAGTTCCTATTATAAATGCTAGAGTACATCCTTCCACAATGTGAAAATAGATCTGATTTATTTCTTGTTGTTTACAGATGATTTGCAAGTATGATTATTTTTTGTTGTTGTGTATGAAGAAAAAAGTTCCAGTAAGAATCCATTAATCTTCCCAGTCCAGCCAGGCTAAGGATACTTACAACTATCATCAGTCCTACCAATTAGAGCTACTATTGATGTATTCTTGGGTAAAAATCAATCCCGCCTGATCAATTAAGATCAGCCAGAACACTTCAAAATATTAACAATCCTGGACTTCAAAAACTGGCCATCTTTCACAAAACTAAAAGATTATCACTTGTTTGACAGAATCATAGAAACATCTAGATCGGAAAGGACCTCTGGAGATCATCTCGTCCATCCTCCTCTTGAAAGCATGGCCTTAGGCTAGGTTGTCCACGGCCTCGTCAAGTCAAGACTTCATTATTAATAGCAACACCAGTTCTCTAGGAAACTGATTCCAATATTTAATTGTTCTCACAATGAATTATTATTTTATTTTATCCAGATGGAATTTCCCTGAAGCAACTTGTGCCCATGGCTTCTTTCCTGTCACCATACATCCTTGCGAAGAGAATACCTCCACTTTCTCTGTAATTATCTTTCAGGTATGGGAAGTTCAATTAGATCACCTGCTGATTTCCAAGCCTCTGATCACCTTAGTGGCCCTCTGCCAGCTAGTAAGCGCCAAGGACAGTGGAATAAGCACAATCCTTGACCTGCTGGCTATCCTCTTCATGACGCAGTCTAAGACACAGTTTGCCTTCTTTACTGCCAGGGCACACTGATTGTTCGTGTTCAGCTTAGCCAAGGCCCCTTCCAGCAGAGCTACACCCCAGCCAGTCTCAGTCCTCAGTGTGTTCTGCTGCTTGAGATTACTCCATCACAGGGGCAGGACTTTACATTTATCTTTTTCCTGTTGGCCCTATCTTCCAGCCTGTCAAGGTCTCTCTGAAGAGTGGCTCCTCCTTCCCACATACCTACCTCTCCTTTCATTTTATCATCTGCAAATGTGGTAAGGGTTCAATCCCGTCATCAGATTGGTTATAAAGATATTGAATAATACCAGACGATATTGACTCTTGAGGAACTCCACCTGTGAGCAGCTGCCAGTTTGACTTCAAGCCATTAATCACCACCCTTTGATCTTGGCAGTTTAGCCACTTTTGGAGGTCTATATATCCAGTCCATATCTTATCAACTTGTCAACAGGGATGTTGTGGGAGAGCATGTGAAGTGCCTTGTTAAAAATCAAGACAGATGGCATCCAAAACTCAGTCTCATCCACTGATCAAGTTGTTTCATCATAGAATGATGCTCAAGCATGATTTACCCTTGGTAAATTTGAGCTGGCTTTTCCCAATCATTTTCTTGCCTTTCACATGCCTGGAAACAACTTCCACAAGGACCTGTTTCATAATTTTTGGAGGGACTGAAGTGAGGCTGACTGGTCTGTAGTTTCCCAAGTTGTCTTTTTTGCAGATGCAGATAATATTTGCCCTTTTCCAACCATCTGGGTCTTTCAGGATCTTTCAAAGATGATAGACGGTGGCTCTGTTGGTCAGGCAACTCTTTTAGCACTCTCAGAAGCATCCCATCAGATCCCTGCAGAGTTATGCAACGTGTCCAATTCAGCAGTGGACCTACATCTTCCTTGTACCTCTTCTTGCTGCTAACATACCTGAAGAAGCCCTCCTTGTTGTTCTTGACACCCGTTACCGGTTTAAGCTCCAGCTGACCTTCTTCCTTTCTAACAAGACCTCTGCACACCCAAGCAATATTTCTATATTCTTCTTTGGGAGTCTATCCCCTTTTACAAGGGTAAGGTGACAAATGACTCAAAAATTATAAAACATATTTGCAAGATTAAAAGACAGAAAGAAAGCTTTTTTTTTTTTTTTTAAGAATAAAAAGGAATGTTCACATCTTTGAATGTTTGGAAAACTACACAACACACAAAATAAACTAATAATGTGTTGAAGACACTCCAGTGTATTCATGAATATTTAAAAGATTTTGTATTCAAATTGACTCCTTTGTCAGTATTTATAACTCTGGTACTATTTCAGAACATTAAGAAATGAAACATCAGTAAAAGAATTTTTTTTTTTTAATTGCTACATAAGAGATCTGAGAGTTAAGGATGAAGAGAAAGGGAAAGTATTATTGAAATATTTGTTGAACTAAGAACTGTTAACAATTTGCTCTTGAGGACCAGCTTCTTTTATGAGTACTATTGAAAAGCAGACTTTCCCCATAAAGCAGTACAACTTGCTCTCTGCCTTTTCTGCTTAGTTTTCATATTTTAAACTGCAAATCAAACATGTAAAAGTAACAGGTAAAATTTACATTAAATGGTCATTTCCTCAGAGTTGTGTCTCTATGACAACAATGTGTTGTTGGCAATACAAGACCTTTTGTAATTGTTCTTTCTGTTTTCTTATTCTTTTAGGACAGATGTAAATTTAAGATTTACATTAGCTTTGCCTGTGATATAGGGTATCTCAACACTTTCAATGAGGAAGGAATTCCAGGACATTTTCTCTTACTCTCCATAAAGTTTCATCCAAGCTCTCATATCCTCTTAAAGTTTAAATTTTTGTGGATAATTGCTTTTTAATTTGAAATTAAAGAGATGATCAGTCCTTTTAAGTGGCCAGTATGACTTGGCTATGTACATATTTTAGCACATTTCATTCTAGGCTTAAGAACAACAGCAAAAGAAGAAAACATTATCAAGCAAATTAGGTAGGAAACAAAAAACACAAAAGGTAAAGAAGTCAGTAATGTACCACAAAACATTTGCAAGTGCCTAACACTTCTCATACAAAAAGGAAAGGAGAAACACTCCAAAGGCTACAGGTATTCAGAACTCAATTTTTCAGGCATGCCTAATTCTTAGAAATTAATTATATTATACAGATCCAGAATGATTTGAAATGAGTAAAATAAGAGTACATGTGTTCATGATCATTAGGAAGAAATTATAACATTTTACGTACGAAAAACAAAAGATTAAGGACATGTACATTTACCATGGGACTCAGCCTTAAGAGTAAGTTAATGTACAACATATTAATGGAGACTTAAAAGCTGGCTCAGAAGCCTCAAAGAGCTATAAACAAAGGGTCACCAGCTAAAAAGGCAGACCTTGATCCTGGGCCTATCTGGTTGGGTTGTGTCACAAAGCAACAGAGACTGAAAGACAAACGTACTACGGCTGTTATGATAGATTTTCATAATTTTCTATTAAATAAGGTTTTCATTTTGTCTAAGAAAATGGTTCCTGAGACACGGTTATCATAAAGTTTTAAAGCAGCTGACTTTATAATTCATCTATCGTAACTTAATAGCAACTGTCTATTTTCTCTAGTAATCGTTTGTTTTATCGACAACAACAGTCAGTACATCAGCAAACATTAATCGTGTCGCAAGCTATTATAGACAAGAATTTTTGCACCACCTGAACTGCCTATAAAGAAAAGTGTGTTTACATACAACTTTAGCATGTGCTAAATTTCTTTAACAAAATAGTACGAGAAGGATGCTGGTTGCAGTCAGTGTAGTCAAGAGAAAAGCAGTTTGATAATGAGGGATGCTATGTTTGCTCCCTACATAACAAAGTATTTTAAATGATGTAAGTTAAACAATTCCTTTTTGGTGCAGAGCTTTACATTCTCGGAGTTCTCTAAACTTCAAATAACTTCAAAGTCAAAACTTCTGGCATTTTTCGGTCCCTACTGATACTCTTCCACATATGATTTGCTCTCATATGAGGTTGCAAGCATGACTTGGATATCTGCACTATTTGCATGTTCTGTCTGTCACAAAAAAAGTTCCTCAAAACCATCAAACAGCAAAGAACAAACAAAATTTTTGCAGTGCGATAACTCTTCTGCATTAGAGCCTTTGGCAGGATGCCGGTCGTGAGCATTTTTCCCTGTAAGATAGCAGTCTTGCAGCTCCACAGCTACAGGTTATCCCTCATTTGCAATAATTTACACCCAGATCCATATATTTAAAGCATTAACTGATCAATAAATTCCCACGAATGGGATATTTCAGAAAGTACAACACTTCTGCTTGCCTTTGAAGCCCAAGCCTTTCTTTGAGGCCAATCTGCTAATTCAGGTAGAGTCTCTGCAAGGATTTTGATCTCTCTCCTCTTGAAAAAACAGAAGCACAACACTTTTCTCCCCCCAAACACTACCTTTTTTTTTGTGACACTTCCATCATTCAATAACTACCTCAGCCATACCCTATGCCTCTACTACCAAACATTGTAACTTACTGTTTGGAAACAGGTAACTATGCCAATATTAACTCAGATTCTGTGCCATGCCTCACTTAATAACCTCTGCCAGGCTAGCAAATTAGCCCTGGCAGAAGACAGGCCCAGAGATTGCATCATCCTTGACTGTCAGATGGACATGAAATCAGTGGAAAAGATCCAGGAGGAGGAGACAAGTGGCAGCAATGAAGCCTAGCTATAATCTCTTCAGGAACCACAGACACAGACCCCCTAGAACGATCAAATCATGACAAAACCTGTTTCTCCCAATCTCCAAAGGACATCTCATACAACAGTCCTTACCCACTGCGAGACTATGGGCTTATACCTCAAATCACTGCAACCTCAAAATGTCAGCATTTAATGAAAAGAAACATATGTTGCAAGTACTATTCAACACAGAGCTTTTAGAAAGAAAGAGAAAAGTAAAGCTACTTCCTATACTGCTTGTATCTCTAAGTTATTTCCACAATAAGCATTACAGAAGTATTTCTTTAATCCAGTCATTCTGGTATTCTGAACACCCAACTTCCTCAAACCATTTTTCATTTTCAAATTCAGCCTTCACTCAGAGAACTTCTACATTATATCGGTAACATGGTGTGCTTTTCTTTTCTGGTCATGAAACATAACTGAGGTCTTATACAGAATATAATAGTTTAATTTAGACAACCACATAAGCTGCATGTTTTACTATACTGATTAGTTTCCAACTAAGTGTGCAATCACTCTTTGTGATTTTTTTTATTTTACACCTTGTATATCAAAACCGTCTGAAGAGTCCAGCATCAAAACTCCTGGTTTTATTAAGTTTAGAGCTAAAAAAAAATTAGTCAACAGAATGAAAGTGCATAAATATTTTAACACCACTATTACTGAAAAATTAGCATTAAAATGGCACTGCATCTCATTTGTATCACTTGCAATATCTTTGCAAAGTCTACTAACTTGTAATCCAATAATCACAGGTCACACATACTGCTTTATGACTTCTAATTCATAAGTGAACATTGTTAAAACTTGCTAATGTTGAGGTTCTCCATCTTTCTTCTTTAACCTTAACTGAAAGGTGATATTCAGACTGAATATTCTTAGTAATTGGTATGAAGCGTGCAATCCAAAGAAATATGAACAGATTCAAAATCTTGAGCAACTCACTGTTTGTTCCACCCTGATTTCCCATAAATCAAGTGATCACACACACACACACACACACACACACACACACAAAAAAAAAAAAGGATCTTTTATTGTGTTATTACAGGTGACCAAGTCAAGTGTTTTGCATATATTGTACATCTGGCCACTGGAAGCATGTTTGCGAGGGGGGGAAAAAAAAAAAAAGTTAAACGGAAATGATACTGCTGGGTATATCTATTTTGATTAGTAATAATTACAAAAACAGTTAACTAACAGCACACACAGTTTTATGATCTGTAAATAGAAAAAGAGGAAGTGTGTTATGTGGTAAAAAAGGGAAAGTCAGATTCTCTTCTAAAGAAATCCTGAAGTCCTTATTCAGGCATAAATCCTGTTAAAGAAAGGAGGAGCTTTTCCTGAGAAAAACCACATGATTTGAACTATTTTATCATCTGAACGTAGATGAAGGCCCAAGGAAGTCTTGTTTCTTTTACATTAGAAACACTCAACTAATTTTCCTTCCATCCTGTCCCATGCTTTGAAAGGCATCACCAGCTGCTTGTTGGGGTTTTGGGGTTTTTTTATTGTTTTCGTATTTTTGCTATGACCAGTATTAGTCACTCTGGGATATTACCTGGAAAATTCCAGTGGGTCAAGGTTCAATGATACCATATACTATGCAGATATGCAGGAAATCATGCTTTCAGTAGGACATTTGAACAGGTAAACAAGACATGCAGCATATGAAAATTTAACACACCTTGAAAAGAATAGATACAATAACAAAAGAAAAGGAATGGACACGTCTCAATAATTAATCATGACTTGTTACCTCTCTCAATGAGTGTCTCACGACACACAAACCTGATGAAAGATTAGAAGAAGTGACTTTTAGAAAGATTAGAAGAGGCGACTACAGATTTTGACTAGGAACTTTTTCAAGCTACAACAGGTGAAAAGAACAAGGACATTTGTGGGAAAACTGAAATAGGAGAAGAAGAGGCTTCAAGGTTAAGGACATGGAGCTCAACTTTGGTCTACTCAGAAAGCTTAAATCTCCAACTCAAGAAAAAAAGGGGGGGCATTAAAACGGCTGGCATCCCCTGCACAAAAATCTCTGGCTCATATTAATATTGGGCTAGCATTCAAGGCCAAAGTCTTGCCATGCCACACAGTGCTGCGCGAATGTAAGGAGCAGTAAGCATCTGAGCCATGAGCAGGAACGTCTCTTAATTATGCTTTGTTCATGAGAAAGTCAGACAGGAAAAGAGCAGCTGCAAGTCTATTTCTCATAAGCACCGAGTTAACTTGCTCACAAGCAGTACTTTCCCTTATTCCCACTGTCCCCACACATTTGGAACTGACACAGGGAAATAAATGAAAATGCTTGCAAATAGTACAATTTCCCATCCATTGAATCCATTTGCAGCACCAATATTGCAAACTCCATTCTATTTTCTATGGGCTTGTTATTTTAAAATACTTCAGAGATATTTGATCTCTTCTATTTTTAAAAGACAATCCAATAGACTTGCCAGCAATTTACTTTGGAGAAAGAAAGGAAGGGAAAGGAGATCTAACGCTGGAATATTACCTGCCATCTGGAGGGGCTTAACAAATTATACAAGTTTGTGGTATTTGAGTCTAGAGTTCAATCACTTGAAAATCATGTCCATCCACATACAGTCAAAGTTCCAGCTGGTGATGGGAACTCCACAAAGAAATGTTAGAATATCAAGCAACAAGAGGCTATTTTAGACTTAAATATCTTATATCCTACAAAGCTCTGCTGCCTATTTATATAAGCTACTGACATAAAATTGAAAAAAATGGGGGACATTATAGGAAACTATCTATACCTTTTTCTGAATGAACAGCTGTCTTGAGACTATATATTGACTAAAACAGGTAGGATCTGACTAACAGTGATAGCATTTTTTAAAAAAATTTTCTTTTGGTGTAAGACTAAAGTAGTTACAATAGCTTTTACTGTCTGATATGCATATACTAAAGTTCATGTTATATTTCTACTTATTAAAACATACATACGGGATCAACTCATAAATAGGAAAAAATAAGTTTTACAAGAAGAAAAATGAGTTAAAGAGAAATTTCAAAATGTCTTCATTTTCTTATCACCTGTATTGTTTTTACAAAGGTAACTCATTTTGACAGGTACAAAACAAATGCCTACTGACTGTTCTAGTAAGCTACATGTGAGATTCATGCCATTTTCATTAGGACCAAGTATCTATTTTTAGCTACAACACTGCAAAAACACACTATAACCATGAAGACATAGGCAGCTCTGTTTTACATTCAATACATACAAATTCAATTATTTTGTTTTCCTTTAGGTTTCAAGAGTTGCAGGCCAACCTACACGCAGCAAAAAAAATACCAATTTTTATTACAGTAAAACTATAACAAAAGTGTTCCGGAGGAAACCTGCGTAAGTGGCAGGCAGAGACAGGAGAAAAGGAGAGGAACAAGTAATTTTAAACAATTGTTGGAAGTTTCCCTTCATATTTACGGCAATTAGCACACATGTATGTTTCATTATATGCTGTTCTGTGCCATTTACAGAAGGAAGCAGATATGAAACTAACTGTTGTAAATTGACTTAAAATGAAAATGCCTTAGCTTCAGATAGAAATCTAAGTACCTCTGTCACACAATCATTTTATTTTACTCAAAAGCATGTGGAAAAAATGGTTCTTTACCATGCAGTGACTATTTCTGACATGTGTTTCGCACGTGTATTCTATTTCCAGCACACACCACCACCAGGCACATGAGATCGGATTATTTTGGCTAGCAGGCTTTCTTAGCTAAGGATATAAATGGCAAAGCAGGCTCACTTCCCTCACCAATAAAGAAACCAGATGCCAGGTACTAATTTAGTTAGTATCAGTGGAAAGAGTTAGTTGGGTCATACAGTACCTCAAAGAACTGTAAAGAAACCAAGCAGTCTTTCTTCAGAAATCAAGATGTCAAATACACATAGCTATGACAGGAACATTTTAAATGGAGGTGCCTATTTTATTTGAATACTTACAGAAGAGATCCAGACCTTAGACACTACAGTGGAAAGTCAAGAGTTCAGAGGTATGTAACAGAAGTTAAACAAATGAAGCTCTTCATCTAAACAGAAAAGCTTTAGCCAGTGGCATCCTGGGTTGTAAAGCATGCACAAAAACTGTCCTTTTATCAACTTAGTAAAACAGGGCCAATCAGTAATCTGTAACTTCTGTTAATCTTCACCTGGTACCTATGCAGCTTTTAACCATTTTATATGGAGCACAGATGAGAAGATACAAGACAGTCTTTGTCAGACATGGAATTTACACACAACAACCACCTTTGGTTTCTTTCTTTTGAACAGAGTTTGAATACAATGTGTCTGAAAAGACTTAAAATTGGGTGAACAGAATCAGACACCCTCTACCCTAATCATGTTAAAATGGCTCTGATGTCAAGGCTGGAGTTCAACTGAAGTTCAACTGAACTGCTCAACGCCCTTGCTGATCCGTAATCATCACTAAAGCACATAGTGAACAACTTGATACCGCTGAAAGACAGAATTTTGCCCAATGATAGAAATTCCTCCATATTTTCTGAGCAACAGAATTCCATTTCAAAATATGCAAAACTGTCTTGGGAATCTAAAACATGATTAGAGACATGTACAACCAGACTGAAAAGACAGGTAAGTTCCTGAAGTGTCTTAACCTAGGTTAAGGACACAAACCCACCTTTTAAGAGAGAAGGAGGAGGCGGGGGGGGGGGAAGCCTTCCCCTCTAATCTTTCGTTTGAAATGAAAGCAACAGTATATTGTTGATATAGGCCTACAAAGAAAGACAGTGAAATAACATTTTGTCATTCAGGAGTGTGTCCCAAACTGGTCATCTAATACCTAATACTCTAAGGTGATGCAATTCCAGACTCCAGCAAAAACAGCAGCTGTCAAAAGGAAAGGCACCAAGAATAAAACACCTCTAAAGGCATCTCTCAAAGTCTGGCCAAACTCCCAGCCATGAAGGGCTAGAGGTACAGGAAGGAACTTCTTCTAAAAGCTCTTTCTACCTGAACAGTGCTAGACACTTTCAGATCAAAAACAGGTAAAGGAGTGTCTCCCTAAATACTGAGTGGTTAGTTTCAGCTTGCCACTGTGCTCTGAAGAGGGAATAGAAAAGAAAGACCAACCCTCTGGGGCTGCAGCACCTGTTAGAGCAGGCTCAAAGTGATTTCAAGTATCCCACTACTAAAGTCAAAGAGGAGTATGGTATCACTATAGTACTGCTGGTATTCATTACTATACAGGGCTTTTTCAGAGCTATCCCAGCTAGTGACTCAAGATTTCATTATAGCTGTCAAAGGAAACTATACTTTCTAAAGACAGGATTACTAGTATTCACAGCATTGTATCACACAAGTCAACAATATGTGAAACAATCCAAATACTTACAAATACACACCAGGAGCTACAGAAAGCACAGTCATACAAGGATATCGGAGGACCCACCTGAACTGTTCCAGGACCTCTCATAAGCTAAAGAATACCAGTGAAGACTGCATAGACAATTCTCTAGCTTTGGACAGGAAACCAACAGTTGCTTAACTTGTCTAGCTCTAATACACCTGCTGGTATCTACAAAGTCTACGCTCTGCCTATAAATGACAAACTGTGCCATATTAAGGATTTTACTCAACAGGAGAAACTCAAGCATGGCAAGCAGACTTTACTCACTTCTGTGGAAACAAAGACTGTTCAGATACAGCATCCCCTCCATTAATCTATTATACCAAATCAGACTTCAACAGCACTGAATCTTGCAGCCTTTAGACTTTGATATGCACACAGAGATACCCAAACTGCTCTAGTGATGATGCAAGTTTCTAGTAAAGTCATGTAGTTTTTGCAGTATTCAAGTTTGCCTGAGGATCTTTAAATTATACATATAGGTAATTACTGCTTCCATTTCAGATTAATATAGAAAATTCTTATATAGCATGGACTGTGGCACAACACTACAAGGACACATTAATAGTTACCTAATTAAAAGTTTCTCTGACCCAGGATAGAAGAAGAATGCTGCATTTCAGAGAATTGTTGCACATCAACTTCAAAACAGTTTCCAAGCAGTCTATAGGGCCAGTGCCCTATAGAGGACTGTATTCCAAAAGTCAAATCCAACCATAACAAGCATATAAAATGTAGGAAGTCATCCACATCTGTGACTTAATATTCCTATCAGGTTTATGCAAAACCAACTTTTCTATAGAACATATTCATAAAACCAAGATTAAATGAACTGTAGTTGCAGTATATATATAAACATAACTGTTGAAGATGCTTTCCACTACATATAAGGTCACATAACCCACTCACACAACCAAAGACAACTATGGATCAAATCTTAGACAAGCCTTTAACGATGACAAATACAGAGCAAAACTATTTCTGAGTACTGAAATACTGAATTCTAGTCTATTCTGAATACTGTTTTCTAAATACTAAAGTAAGAGTTTGGATATATCTTACATTCAGATTGAACAGTCTCTATGAGAGGAACAGGAAAAAATTCCTTTGTCTGACTACCTACAGACAACATCCACAAAACACAGTTTTTCCAATATAAAATGTTTTGCATCCACCTGGTACCTTTTTGCATTTTAATTAAGTCTACTCTAGAAAAGACCACTCTAGACAAGATTTAACAATCTGAAAATTGATTATATCACTTAAAGGCCTGCATGCACATTTCACTGCTCCAGGTATTCCAACAAAGTATGTTTCACTGCTTCACTATCATCTTGCCTAGATGTCACTTATTTAAATTCTGGGACACACTTGAAGATGCTTCTCCACAGCTCCTGCTCGTGCCCTGTTGGCATACTCAAAGGCATTACAGATTCCTGCCCAGGAGATTCCTGCATCATTTCTCCAGTCACCCAAAGGTCTTGAGCATTGTGTCAGTTTCGGACATCTCACAAAGCTGTAAAAGTTCTCCAGCTGTTCAGGAACTTCTGCAACTTCCTTATTTGCAAGCTGCTACAGACTATTTAGTCATTTAGAGCTGAGATTCTCATGAACTGAAGTCAGGCTTCAGAACCCATATTTTCAGTAACTAAAAGCAAGGAGCAGTACAGAAATTCCACAAATTTCACTCAACTTAGTGGGTATCAGACACACTAAGGGAAGGATCTCACAGAGGCTAAGAAGCCTTCAGAGGCTAGTCTCCCTAGGTTTGCTATACAGCCACCAGAAAGGAGGCTGCAGAACAACTCTAGATCCCATATAGGAGGCCAAACAATTAAACTTGTCTATTCACCAATATATTTATGCTTTGTGACTACTTCTCCATAACATAAGAATTGTTTTGCACCTAATACTTGAATTTAATAATTTTAGGCATTCAATTTGATCAGTTTTTTCCACGCATTTAAAATAATTTTTTAAGGGATCTGGGGAGGTTTCCCCTGCTTCCCTTTTGCCTCCCCCAGTTAAACTAAAGAACTAACCAGACTCCACCCTCTCAAAAATGTGTATTTTATACAAAAGAAATCAGTATTTTAAGGTGATTTTCATTGAAAAAATTATTTCCAGAAAATATCACATACACTGTGTGCATTTTTCCACCAAATTAACAGCTCAAGGCAATGTTTTAAACTATTTAAACATAATAATTTAAACAAAGATTAAACTCAGTGTTTTATCAGCAATTAAAACTTATCACAGCCTATGTTCTTCAGTAGACAAAGATACATTTTTTAGGTCTGTTCATATACTTTCCAGTACACACAAGCCAACTGAATGACACCAAGCATAGCACTTCACTGTTGTATCTGAAGACAGATGTCCATGATATAAAATAGCCCCACGGTAGTGCGAACACCTGCAGAAGACCTGGCGAGGAGTCAGTGACTGGCAGAATACGTGGTAGGAGACCCAGTGTGTGGAACTACGCACTGACCAAACTCCCATCAGGGCCAGGCATGCATATTCCCGTTTGTCAACAACGTCTAGCTGCTTCCAAGGCAGTAGTTTCTCAAGGTTAGCACATCTGAGATAAGGAAATAGTTCTAGTAGATTTAGGGGGGCCCTTACGAACGAGTTGAGTCCTGCCCAGCGTCCGATCTGCGTGTCCGACCCATGCAGCAGCCTTCCATCGGCAACCCCTCCTTACAGTTCCTGGGACTCCCTGTGCAGTCTGTAGTGTAAATCCTTTATTAAGTCTGTCCTGTTTAACCTCTTATGAACATTGAGTGTCTCTCTTCGCTGGTATCCGACCCCCTCTTGCCTGCCTTGCGGTCACACCCATAGTTCATGTAACAGAAGTAGGTGCTGTTTTGTAGTTCCATGTGCCTGTATTACAGAGTCCAACCTTAGGCAAGGGCTGCTGTACGCTACCAAAGCACTATTCACCAAGCTTGATTCTCTTGGCAAATTCACACTCTTAAGAATCACCACAATAACTGTAAGACTACAGAACCAATTCAGACAGGTTTGTTTTTTAATCAACTTTTAAGTAATAACCTGGGTGTCTTGCCCAAGAAAGCTTCCATTCTAATGGGTAAGGAGGGAGAAGAACATTTTATTGTGATGGATCAACTACTGACACTTCAATTTTGGAATTGGATCTCACATGTCACACAAGAGAAGGAATGGTCAAGGAGTACACAAAAATGTTCTGCTTCATCAGCTTTAAAGGGCAAATCTCAAAATTACCTCAATCCAGGAAAAATATTGTTAAAAAGATGACTCTCTTGCTGGCTTTCATAATTTATCTTTCACTAACAGGATGATCTTAAATTTGTTATTCATCAACTTTGTGCTCACAAATCACAGTGAGCTATGGTCTACAGCTCATTCAAGACCAAAAAAGGAAGAAAAGTTGCCTGAAATATCTACCACTGAAATCTCAGCTGAATCCAACCAATTACAAGAGAACTTCTTTGAAGTATTATACTGTGGCAGTATTAGCAATGAAGAAAGTTGTCTATACTTCCACTGGAGTCTATGAAAAACTCTAATCAAGGAGAAAAGTACACTGTGGTTGAAAGTACTGTCAATTCAAATAGTCTTCAATCGGTGACAGAATGGAGTCTCTCTGACACAGAAAATACAGTCTTTTCAAAAACTGTTCCTGGCACTAAAGTGAATATAGTATTTCTTGCTAGAGAACTTGCACTAGAGGAAAGAGACACCCAATATTTCATAGACAAGTGTTTAGAGCACACACTACAGGAAGAGAGAGACATCTGAACAGATGTCCCAGATGAGCCTGACGATGAAGACCATCTTGCATCTCAAATAAAAGATGCAAGAGAGAACCAAGCAGATACAGATTCAGTCTCTTCTGTTCAGGTTAATCCACTCTAACCTCTGTACCGTACCGATCACAACTTGCTCAACTAGGGAGAAAGCTTTCTGTCCACTTCTATTTACCACATTTTTATACAAGTTGCTCTGAGACCAGTCTATCCTCAACTTCAGAGTTCCTTAAAAACAACAGTCTGACCTCAGTTTTATCTTTGAAATCCAAAACTAGCAGATTAAAAACTCTATTCCCAACTACAGAATAATATTAAGAAAGCTGAATACATGAAAATACATGAGAATACATGAAAATACTTTCCCATAACGTTCTCAAGACAGAAGTTGTAAACACGAGTGAGAAGGCAGACAAGGGATTCTTAGCTGAAAGTTTCACAGCTGATTAGGACTGATTTAAAGACTGCACTGTTGCAGAAAGTCCCACCCACAGACTTCCTACCCAATTTCTTGTGCCATTCTCCTCAACAGAAATGCATCACTCTTTCAGAGATAAAGGAGAGGAATGTGGCTACATTCTTGTGCTCTTATTGAAAAACTTCCTAGAAACCTTTCCATTTGCACTTTTTATGAAGCTAAAAGGCGTCTGTATATTCATCTAATAAACTAATACATGCACCTATTTACTGTGCCAGCAAGTGCTGCATCAACTACATGCAATTTTTCTGTTATTTGCCAATTGCCAGTACCTTGTTCTATGATTAGCCATGAGATTAAAATAAATATGGGCAAGACATACAGAATAATGTGGCTCAAATAACATGCTGAACTCATCTGAACAATATTCCATTAATAGAATCATATACATGATCACTTCGGGACTCAGCAGCTCTGCCATACTTAAGGCGAAGAACAAACTTCTGTCTAAAAAATTAATTTTTCTAGCTCTTAACAATCCACACAGTTGTTCCAATTTCTCTTGAAATTCAACCTGCCTCTTTAGGATAGAACGTAGAGGAGCATTTGGAGTCATCTGACTGAGGTATTTCCAAAAGAGAGCTGTTTAAAACCTGTTTTCCTTAACTTACTGGGCTTTTTGTGTAGAATGGTGATCAAGTCACAGTTCTGACCGCACTTCTTTATTGACTCATTTGTTCAACACTTGCCCTAGAAAATCATGACACCTACTAGTTCTTTTAGAGAAGCAGCACCAGAAGAAAATTTAAGAGGAAAAATAACTGATTCAGACAAATACAAGCTGAGTATTCCAAATTCAAAAGGTAACTATGTGCACAGTTAGTCAAGAGGACATAGCTGAGAGGCTGTCTAACATGCCAGTTTTCACATAACTCATGCTGCTCCAGCAGACATGCAGTAGCCATTAAACCTAGTCTATAAGCAGCTGGCATCAGTTTGCATCCAAACCTTGGCACAAGTCTGGAATGGAAAAAAGAGGAACCTAGCTACTCTTTACCTCTGAAGGAATTTACTTCAGGGAATGAAATATATGTACAGTGACAAAGATATCCAGAAGGCACTAAAATCTTTTCAAGTGTGCACCTGAATCCTCAAAAGCAAACAGTGGAGTAACAGATCAACTCTTCTCTTGGTTCCTCTGCATGAGCTGAAATCTGGAGGAATATAAAATGCTCACCTAACAGAGACTGGGAAGAAAAAAAAGACGACTATACCCACAGTTGTACCTCTGTACTGCTCTCACTGGTACCAGAAAAATCAGAGTAGATCAAGTATTTGAGAGCTATTACAGAACTGCTTTCCTTCTTGGGTATTATCATTCGACCCACATCAAAACCTCTTAAATGAAGGTTGTTTCACAGGTCAGCTCTCTGAAGCCTATCTACTTTACAAACTTCTGCCACCAAAACTACACCAGCTGGAAACAGCAGCCGGGAACCACACACCACCCAGCCAATTCTGCTACACTGGAAACAAAATTCTGATACAGACAAGTTATGCCAGTAGGAAAAGCATTTGTTTGGCTTTACTCATGCCGCAGCCCCAAATGAAGAATTTTTACTGGCAGAAAGATCCTTTCAGCATTCGCAAGGGGGGGCTTTATTGACAGAGCTGCAGTGGCTGACGTTGTGTCAGGTCGAAGCAGTGTGAAATGCTCCAATACCAGAATTTTCAAGTTGCCTTGAAAGCTGGTTAACAAAAAAAAAGTTAACCATCCATATTCTGATTTCTCAAGAATTTCTAAAAGAAGGTCTTCAAAGAAAAAATTTTGTTCAAATTTGTAAACTAACAGCCATGCCCAAACCCTCTTCCCTCACATGTGCGCATATACTAGGCAATTAACTTACCAACTTCAATTAGTGCAGTTCCCAGCAGAGAAGTAATGCTGAATAGCCCGCTCTTAACAAAAACACTCTAAACACAGGCAGCAAACAAAATCTCAAGAAGCTGGAGGTTCCTGTCCTTGAAAGCTCCCTGTCTAACTCTCCATGCAAACTGAAATCTGGAGGTGGTCTGTTCCTTCTAGGGAATCAAAGCATTTCATTCCTGTGCCACAGAAGGGGGCAGAATAGTTCTGCACACCAACAGGCAGGAGGGTGGATGGATGCAAGGAAACTGAAGACAACTCAGATGCAAACCTTTGGTGAAAGAAAAGGAAATACAAGCAAAAAAATCTGACTGAAGGGGGGGAAAATTGGAGTTACCAACTGACCTGGCTGATCAGGTACCAGGGGAGGGAGAGTAAAACAGTAACTACTTAAGGTTTAAAACAGTAGCGTGGAGCTCAATGGACTACACGCCAGTAAGTTGCTACCTGGGACAACTGCGTGAGGAATAGACTTCTAAACACATACATGTGTCTTCATGACAGCACATGAAGGGAGGACTGAAGTGGCAGTCTTAAGAGAAACCATGGTGCAAGGAACAGCAGGTAGAAAGAGGGAAAGGAAAGGAAAGGAAAGGAAAGGTTCATAGAAGGTGTCTGTTTCTTCAGTTACTGTAACCATCATGAAATAAAACTGCTAAAAAAAAAGTAAGTGCAAAAAAAACAGATGTGACCTCTCTCACACTAGTCCCTTCTTGAGTATCTATAGTTTGTAATTGCTAAGCATAACATAATCCCTATTTCACATCACCAGAGACAGGAGTGGCAAATAAGAGCAGGGAAAGACAGGACTTGGAATCACATAGCATCCTTTAGCTTGCCAAAGCAACATCCCAAATGCAAACTTCTATAATAACTACAAGTTCAACAAATATTATGCAAAGCCTTAGGAAACTGAATGACAAATGTTTTTAAGGTGCAGAATTAAGGTGCTCAGTTCCTTGGAACATGGACATTAGTGAACACGATCTGAAAACCAAAGTAGCAAATCTCAGGGAATAGACCTTAGCTTTGCTTTCTTTCTGAGCTTACATGTTAAAACCAGAAGTTATATTACAAAATTGTGTCTGAGAACACACTGATGCTCCAAAACAAAGCTCTGCGACAACTTAAGAACAATTCTTCCTCCCTTGCTTACAGTACCATATTTCCCAACAGTACTACCCACACATTCAAACTTCCAGGATTTTTTTTTTTTTTTAAGATGAAAAATCCTGAAAAATTGCACACAAAAGTGCACAAGTAATACCACTAATCTATATAGTATGTTGAATCTACATTACTAATGAAAAATGAAGCTACTCAAATTACCTATGCAAATTTAATTCAGCCCCTTGTGTGAACACAGCATAGTTCTTAATTACTTGATCATAGACTTTTACCCATGGGACACCTGCCTTATTCCATGTACAGGCTGTACCTCCTCCAAGGATGGAATATTGCCAGCTAATAAAAAGAATTCCTGCATTGACTCAGCTGCATCGGCTGCAGAACTGGGAAGGTACACACTGTACACTTACACAAGCCAGGACTGGTCATATATGTTCACCCCAGAAAGGCCAACTTTTTTTTAAATTTATTTATTAATTTCTAGGAGGAAGAAAGAGGCATAGAGCAAGAGCACTTATGATGGAAATTCAAGAAGCAGAAGCAGGCCTCACAGGCATAGTGCATCCTTAACCCCAGAAAAGCTCTTCCTCGACTTGCAGGTGTCCCTTTCCATCAGCACTGGAACATTGATGAGGAACTTTCTGGGGCCAGGGATGTATTGAGCATAAGAAAGGATGTACAATGAAGACAGGAGTAGTAGAAGACTGCAAGTGAAACTTTATGTGGAAATGAAAGGATGTGATTGCTGGCACATTTCTATACTCTTATACAAGAATTCCTCACACACCCCCCTTCCACCATGTCAAAACTCCATAATTTGGAATCGTACTGAAATCCACATCAGTCATCAGAAGGGTTTAAATCTTTTGATCAACCACACTGTCATTCAGCACAAAACAGTTGGATGTCATCCTTTGTGGACTAGCCCTTAAAAGGGAACAAGACACTCGGCCTGTGGCTTTCACAGATTTTTGTTGATAGCTGAGGAATGGTAAGATTTAAGGATCTTGGATTTCATTCCACACACAAAAAGGAATTACATTCTAGGATGGTTTCTCAATCTGTGGTCTGTAAAACATCAGATGATAGTCCAAAAAATGATCATAAAAAATGTATTTTTAAAACCATATACATTCCCACACATACAAGCATGAAAACATAATTGAGGAAGTAAAAAAAAATTAAACAAACATCTAAGTTAAGCCTAGCTGTTTTTCATTATAATGCAAACCAAAATGTGACAACATTTCACAAAATGATCCTTGCATTTTTTAAAGAAATTAAGTCTTGAAATAATATATTGTCCTTCTGAATTTAAAAGTTTGAAGTCAGAAGTAAAAGTTTGTTAGCTTTTTTTTTCCTGTTCTGCTCAGTTTCCAGGATAAGTTGCCCCAGGAGATGCCTTGTTGTATCCAGTACGCTCCTCCCCTCATCCTACCTTCCTAAGCCTTTATCTATTTTCTCCATATCCCCCTATGCTTTATCTAGTTTCATTCTCCTTACAGACATCCCTTAACCTCATCTACAGAAACAGCCCTACCAACCACTGAGTTCTTTCCGCCTATTTTCATTGCCCAATTTTGCCTCATCTTCAGTTTCACCCTGCATTTCAGCCAGCACTCTTGGAACATCCTTCATTCCAATCGGTTCACTAGCGGAGTTTCCTTTCTCAGGCTCTTCCGTTTATCTGTCAGGTTTTGTTTCTGTTTTTTAAATGCAGGTTGTTGGTACACTCCCTGTCTGTCTCTACTCCTTCATTTAAGATCCAGACTCTCTATCCAGTCCTAGTCTTTTCCACTCATCCTTTCACGGTTAACTTCCCCCTGATGTTCACTCTTACACATTGTCTCTAGTCAGCTGCATATACATATACTGAGCTATTCCTGTAAGCCAAGGAGACAGGCAACAAAGCCTTAAAAATCTTAATACCGAAACAGCTCTGCAAAACCAGCCAACGATGGACATTAGAGAAGTACTTCAAGTTCAGAAATATAATTTCAACAGCATACTTGAGCTCCTCTCCCCAAAAATCAATGTTCTTACTGTCATATTTCCTATATCACAGCTACTGTAAACCAGAAATGTTGAATAAAAAAACCTACTTTAAAAACTCAACTGATAACAAGTCTCAGCTAACAGCCACCTTTTCATATGAATTACCTATCATCTATCTACAGGCATTGCTCTGCTCCTGCATATTCACCGCTCTTTCTATTTATTGGTTTAAAAACCACAACTTTTATGCTTATTTTCCTGAAAATTACTATTAGTTACTGATCTTTAAAACTTGTTGATTCAAAACAAGATGCAACTTTAAAATTAAATGTGCCAATCAATACATATGTATTTGAATTATTAATATGTATTATTACATTCATTAAATGGTGAATAGACTGCTTTTTTTTTTTATGATTCCACACGTGTCTTATAAGCACCAAACTCCATCCGGATGAAAACTAGCATCCAGTTAAAGGGAAGAAAAAGAATGTTAAAATCTTAGCGAAAACTACTTAAATATGTTACATATATAAAAATTTGTAAAAAATATTTTGCATTTAAAACCGAGTAAGTTTGGTAGCTTACATGAAACATAACTAAATGACTGTGCAGATAATCATGAAAAAAAAAACTTAGAACCAATATATCTCTAGCCTGACAGTTGTATTCTTACATTAGAAAGAAGAATCAACTTACTTCTGGTTTTGATTTCAGAGGGGCTTAAACTAATTTTGAAAAAAAGAACAAACTAGATGAGACATCTGAAAATAAGGAGATTTTTCTCTTGATATCCACAAAAGACACTGCTGCTTCCAAAAACTGATTCCAACATGCTAACTAATTCTGGTTCCCAATGTTGAGAGCTTTTGTTTTCTTTAGGACTTTGGCAGGACACTACTTGTGATTTGGGTTGGGATTTTTTTTAACTTGAGAATATATTCAGCCTGCAGTAACAGCCAACTTCAACGTGAATTTTAATTTTAAGCTTACTTAATTTTTAGTATGTTTCTTGAAGTTAACTTGTCTAAAATACAATCTTAATATTGCTTTCTACATAGCCTCCCGACACAGCATTTAGCAATATTTGGTCCTCATTTTGAAATATAGGCAACATTTTATAGGAGCTCAGTTAAGTAATTTTCCACCAACATGACTAACCTAGCATCCATTTGAAATACTTTATGACACAGAAAGAATAAAACAAATATCTGATTCTTGTTAGCAATTGAGGAAAACATACAAAAATGTTTTGCTTGCTACCAAGATGAATATAAACAGATATGCTTCCTTGGAATCTGGGCTTTTTTGTGTGCAACATTAGATTACAGATTTCCAGCTTCTCAGGAAAATTAAGTTTGCATACCAGCACAGAATATCCCTGGGACTTCACTCCGGAATATAACAGTTCGTACTTTCTTATCAGATTTCAAAGCATCCACAGCTTTTGACATCTACAGAGAAAAGGAGGGAGGGGAATAACCAAATACTTTTTAAAGCACTTAATTCCAATACTTCACCTTCATACTAGAAACTATTTTTTTCACTTACCATTTTTAAAAGATTTTTGTTAAGTGCATTCTTGGCATGAGATCTGTTTAATCCAAGCACCACAATTCCTGAAGGGGAAAAAAAATTACTGTTGTTACAATACAGAAAAATACATATTATCTATGTATATATTATTTTGACATTATAAAATACAGAAAAATATGTATTATCTATATTATTTTGACATTATAAAAAAAGCATCATTGAGCATCATGAATTGCATCATGAAAAGCATCATGATTGTAAATATATATATAGCTAATGTAATTATTTAACACTTTGTTTTAGAAAGAAAAAATTGACTT
Organism: Dromaius novaehollandiae; assembly: GCF_036370855.1. Taxonomy (NCBI): domain Eukaryota; kingdom Metazoa; phylum Chordata; class Aves; order Casuariiformes; family Dromaiidae; genus Dromaius; species Dromaius novaehollandiae. Next base: position 34,559,985 of record NC_088132.1, read on the forward strand.
GCATTTCCCAGTGTTGAATATCTCAGTGTTCAACAGAAATGACAAGTATTTTAAGAACTAAAATATATCCCTAAAACCTTCACATGGAAATGGTGTTTATAAAGGTTGAGTGTATAATTACACAATTGCATGCACAAGTTTCGTGTTTATATGTGAAGTTCTGACATGCAATCAGGAAAGATACTTAATTATAAAGCATATGTTTCCATATTTAGACAGGCCACATTCAAAGATTTCTTAAAGCATGAAGTGTTACCACAGTAAAGAGCAGCAACTCTGATACAGGTAAAAAGTCACAAATGTGGAATGTTACCAAATGGAAAGTCTGGTTACAAAAAAGTACCATATAAAGTTTCTCCCCCAAACCACAGTATAAACTGTGTTTAGTGCTTGGCTACACAGCTCCAACCATACATCCACAACTCCCTCAAGTCCAGTCAGAGATCAGCTGGCTTTCTGATTGATTACATGTGCACTGGTTTGAATGATGCAGTAAAACACCATTTGTTTGTCCTTATTCCACCCCCACTCCCCTCAACTAACAGACACAATTATCAAATGGGAAAATTCTGAAAAGTTTTATCTTGGTAACGCCTAAGTTTAACAAGCCTTTAACAATCGTCTAGTCAATCATTTCCCAAACACATACATAATTCTTTTCTCTCCGAAGTCTGAACACCAGCATGTAGTCCTATTAAACAGATCCAGCCCTGGTATAGTCTTATCAGCCAGGATTACTTTTCCTTGGGGAATGAAGGGAGAAGGACAAAGGACTATGACAGGTACCAGGAATGAACGTGAAAAAGGGAGCTTCCATTAAGCTGGAACACAAATGCCCACAGTACCACCATTAATGTACAAGATGAAAGAAGAAGTTCCAGGAGACCCAGTATTTGTCTGAGCATTAACTACTGCATCACACAGCTCTGCAAGTGTAGTTTCTATGCAATCTGGCTCTCTCCAGCCATGCTGTGGAGCCCTACTTGTCTTCTCAGTGTATTGCTCCCCCCCTTCACCCTGGGAAACCTGTCCTGCCAAAGGACTGCCTACCACTCACGTTCCTCCTGTGTGTATATGCACACACACGAACGCAAGACAAGACAAAACAGAGCTCCTGCTCCTCCTACAGCTACCAGTTGGAAACCAAAGTCCTCCATTCACCAGTTACCATTCCCAAAATTCAAATGGGGATGGCCAAACCTAAGTAAGAAAGAACATACACATCTCTTGCTTCTTTCCAAAGCCCAGTTGATTGCTATCTATAGCACTTTCCTCAAAGGGGACAGGGGCTTGGCTGACCCAACTGACCTGCATTCCCATGCCCTGTAAGCCTAAACTCCCACCTGTTCATCACCATGATTGGAGGTGTTCATCTAGGACCTCCTGCAAGGGCCCTTATTCAGCATTTACAAGGGGAATCTGTCTACTTTTTGTTTTGTTACACAAACAGGACAACATTCAAGTTGTGTTTCAGACTGCAGTATTTTTCTTCCGCTATCACAACTTACTTTTCAGGTGGGCTGCTCCAAATTCAAATACTGCACATGTTCATAGAAGTAGATTAGACAAGAACAGCACCACACGTACAGCAAGAAAAAGGCACTTGACCTGGCTTTGATTTTAAGCTTCAAGTCACACTGCACATCCAACGCTTGAATAAACTGGAGACTTTTTCATCCCATGCTATTTTTATGTTAAGAAATAAGGCCCTCTGCAGAAGCATGTTTTTTTCAGCGGCAGTGACATACTTAAATTAACTTGTATTTTCGTTCTCCACAAGAGAGCCCAAGTACTGTAGCCTACCACCAATATTAGCGTATTTAGAATGAACTTCCAGGAATTAACAGTGCAGCACATTTAATACTTTTTTTCCCCCAAAGAGAAGATCCTTAAAGAGAAATCATACCAGCTGATCCTTTCTAGCAGTGTCATATCAAGTCATAAACCTACTACTTCTGCCTCCCTCTCTAGGAAAATAAGTAGTAAACACACAGACGACACCATGCCGACTTTGCAATTTCCTAAACATGGAAAAAAAACATACAGCAAGAGCTGCAACCAGGAAAGCACAAAAGATTTACAAGAGAAAATTAAATACTGCAGTGAGGTATATAAAAAGACATTCCTTGAATTCTCATTTGAATAAATTTGTTCTGATACTCCACTATTCTATCTGGGCATCCTTAAATTATTAATTTTTCTAATAGTGCAACAAGCTTTAGGAAGTTTTCCCCATGTATAAATCACTGACGAAACTACAGATGGACTAAGTACTTGCCCAAAGTCACAAGGCATTGAAAATAGGCTTCCTGATTTCCAGCTGAATAATTTAATTCCAATAACATGCATTCTCACTTCCTCAACCCACCCCAAGTGTCTCCTGGCAGAAATTGTTTAGGACAAGTCTTTGCTGTTTTGGGCAACCCACAAGATTTTCACCCCTAGTCACATGGCAATATAAATTTTAGATGGGATGAAATTCCTTAAGCAAAACAAAAAACAACAAGGCTCCTTGTAACACTGCAAAGCCCCCCCACACACACACCAAGCAAATTTTTTTGAAAGAGAAAAAAGACAGAAAACTCAAACATTACTGCCATACAGACAGTCATCATTCTGCCAAATATTATTAGTCATACAGAAAACCCAATTATTTATTTTGAAATATGTTACTTCATCTGAAGCATTTAATTACTGTTCATTCTTCCTGAAGTGCCCATAACACAGCTCAATGTTAAGATATGTAAGCATGCTTTCCAATACCATAAGAAATGACAAATTTAAATAAATATTAAATTTGACAAATTTAAATAAATATTAAATTTGACAAATTTTATTTATTTAAAAAAATAAAATGTCATCATCACATTCCTTGAAAATATCAGTAGAAATACCAGTGATAAATTTACAGTATCTGTACAGGTCAAAAAGGCGGCAGACACACTTAAAAGGAATCAGCATTCAGATAAACTAAACTCAACATTAACTTCATAATTTTTCCTAGGAGTCACCTCCACATACTCCAAAGTAACTTTCACCCCACTAGCTAGCCTCTCCAAAGGACTACAATGACTTCCAATGCTGCGTAATATAACCAGTCCTACTCCCAGTATGCAACCCGATGGTTGGCTAACCATCACAGGTAGAGCATACTGTATGCTCACTTCTTGTAAGTTATCCTTGTCAAGAGAGAAAGCTGAACATTAAATCATTCTTAACATTTAAAAGAAACTATTGTGAAGTCATATAAGAAAAAAGCATAAAAATGTCTTTTAGCAAGATAAAGATATATGTATATATATATATATATATATATATATATATATAAAAATATAAATATAAATGAATGATAGTTTTGAAGTCTCTCTAAGTTCCCAGGAACAATCATATTTTATAGTGTATACTAAATTTGGACTTGCATGAGTATATAGGAGTTCAAATAGAAAGGTTCTTCTATTTTAGTGAAGACAACAGAAAAGAGATGATGCCATCATTATGTAAAACTGCTAAGAGAGATCATACTTCTTTCTATATAGTACAAAACAGGATGGTCCAATTTAAGTAAAGTGACTAGATCATGGTTTAACTACAGTTTAAATCAGTACACAGGATATCTTGCTTCAAATAATGATTTTTACCTGTTTTCTCTTGTACTTTGTAAATCTCAAAGATATTCATCCTCAGTATTTAGTAGAAACACATTTAAATCATTACTTAAAAATAAATTCTGTCTTTACACTCATATTCGTTATTTTGCCCTAATCAGAAAGATTCACTGGATCTATATAAAAAGTATTTAAGGAAACATTTATTCATATTAAATATACCCATATACATATTCTATCCAAATATAGTTCTTCACAAAAATCTGAATTGAAGTGCACAAAAAATGGAAGGAGAAATGAAGGAGGACAGTTGTTATTCTCAAGCTAGTCTCACTTAACTACTCAGATAAGCCATGGCAGAAGAGTTTACTCAGATGTTCTACATTTTAGAATAGTTTCTTAAGCAAAACAAGCATCTATGGCGAGTGTACCATATACAATTTCTGTGGTTTCCATTGATCTTATTTTCAAGAGGTATTTAATAATCATACAGATATTTATCCAGCAGTATTTTTAAAGAGTACCTAGACACTTTTCAAAATCCTACTAAGTATGCATCTGCACCTGTTAGTGGTGCACCTACGGTGTATGGCTTACACCTGCAAGTGCAAGTGTATGCACCTTTGCATGTCTAACTACCACTGGAGAAGTGTTGCGTGCACTTCTTTAATTAGTAGATTTCAACTGCTCAGAACTGCTTTTTAAATAAAGAGAGAAAAGAAGAGAAAGCAAACCTTCCTGATTTATCAGCTGGCAAGCAATTTCCAACCTTTGAACAAACTAATTCAAATGAAACCATATTTGTTCTACCCATGCTATGTACATTAAAATTCAAAGTGACAAGGGCAAAAAGCTGTTCTACATATACTAATTGAACTACAAACAACTGGGAAATAATCATCAAGAGCTGATCTATAGTAAAGACTAAAAATTAAATACTTGCATCACAATCCAGCAAGTGACATTGCAACACTTGAGTCAAGATTAAAGAGATATTTCTGCTAATTCCATCTATAAGTTAAAGAGCAAACGCCTTAAGTTCATCAAAATTTGTAACAGGTTCACTAATGCAACTTGGCTTAAACTTCTGAAATATCCATAGTTATAATGCATTTCAGCCTTAACAGACCATCAAATAGCATTTCAAACAGCATAAGAGACATGTACTTTATTAAAAAATAATAATGAAATAACTTTTAGCCATACTAATAGAAAATGGATTCTAAAAGCATCATGAGTTATAACATGTTGCTATGGGCATTTTACAACCACATTCTTCAAAAAGCCTACATTTTTTCCATTATTTATTTCAGTAAATATTCTTGTTCAGTTCCAACTTGTAAGTTAGAAAGTCTCGAATTAAAAAAATCAGTAACTAATCCTTTCAAATACAGTCTCATTTCAGCACGTATTTTAGAAGTTCCCCAAAATTGTGGTATACTAATCACTGCAAAGTGGGATGAGGTGGGGCAGTTTGCTATGCCTGCAGGGAAGAATCTGTCAAAAGTTATAGGGTACGTACATCCACGGGAGGCAGCTACTGTCAATTAGTTTTAGTTGGCCTCTCTCCCCAGCACTCTCTGCTGTAGAAGCCAAGACAGCGCTAGTGACAGACTAGGTGACTGACTAGGTGGGGATAAGACCAGAATCACAGCATAAACAAACATTTCTGTGCTCTAAAAGGCAATTGAAGGAACAGGGTCTGTATCCCTGCGTGCAGTCAAGAAGCATGCAAGAGAAGACAAGCATTGGGGTCCCATTTGGGAAGGCTGAGAACATGAGGTACTGGGAAAAGGAACGGTAGGTACCGGAGCAGGGAAGATGAGAGGGGGTTATACAGAGTTAAAGCCCTAATGCAGCAGTGGTATGGCACACTGTAAGCATATAAAGATAGATGAACTTGGCACACTGGGAGAAGAGCAAGGCGTGCAGTAGCAGCACAGGGAAAAAAGGGACAGAGACAAGTTTCTCCTTTCACAGAAAGGTGGCCACTCTTTGTGCTGCTGAAGGAAGCATAGGAAGCTTTCACAGGTAACAGTGGTACCTGAGCAAACTAACTTTGGAACACCTTTGATAAAAATACCTGACTGCTAGGCACACTAGGAAGAACCTGAAGTCCAACTAAATGCCTTCTCCAGTACAGAGAAGAGAAAAAGACAAGAAAATTAGGAATATAATTGGGGGGGGGGGGGGTAAATCCCCTACCTATAAAGGTTCCTTCTGGAACATAATGAGACACAACTGTCTCTTTACAGGTTCAAAGGCTGATATTATAAGACATGAATGGGCAAAGTTTCAAGAAATGCATATCTTAAAAATGAATGATTAGAAATGCTAGCATTTTGGGCAATTTTCCAGTTCTCAGCAGGCCATTACAGAGAACAAGATAACCTCCAACTACATTCTGTATTTAAAGAAGGATATGAAACTGACTTTTCATAACTCAGGTTGATTCTTTATGTCATTAATAGGCATTAAAATAAACATTCACTATATATTATTTAAGCATGCAGATAATTTATCTGTTGGATTTCAAAGGGGAACCAAATTTATAGAGGTCTTTACTAAAAATTGTAAAGCAGTTTAATCTGCATCCCTAAACAAACAAAGAGGAGAAAGAAATTTAGTTTAGCCAACTGAACACTGAAGAACTCTGTTCTTAACATCACACAGCCTGCCCACTGGGTACTGTCTGGCAAATTTTCCAAATCTCAGACCTTCATCGCATTTTGAAGCCTTCTAAATACAACAGCATACTTATGTCTCATATATTTCCATCTACTGTACTTTTATTGGAGTCATTGGACAAAGATCAATATCCAAGATGTCTTATTTATACTATCCTTACCTGTAGCGATATATTATCTCAAAGCAATATGCATACAGTGAAGGCATCTTCCCCCCTCCCCCTCTAGATTGACACACAACTTTCTTCCTGCTAAGCCTCTAACATTCAAAATTGCAATATTTAAAAAATAAAAGTAAAAAAGAGCATTGATTCCCACAACTAGCAGCTAACTGCCTCCTTCTGGCTTACTTCAAGCCCCTTGATCTTCTCTTTCATTAACAAAGTATTTGTTTATAACATCTTCTGAAAGGCAGGGCAAAAGAAAATCCTTTCTCCTTTTAAAAAGAATTCATGAATTAAAAATACATTGATTGAATTCTTCCTTATGACATCCACAATTGATTTACGACTCCAAATGATATATCCCTGTTTTGGGGCTTTTTCAATCCCACCTTTAACAAAGACACATGTCATTAAGAAGGGAAGAAAAGCAACTTTAAACAGTTTTTGATAGGAAACAAATGCTCTTGCAACAGGAAAAGTAAGAAATGGTGGGCTACTGTCATGGAAAACTTTAGCTATCTCCCCCAATTCTCTGCACAATACAATTCACAGTATCTGCATCAAAAACACTCAGCAGTGAACTACAGATAGACACATAGCACAGAATACCTTTCTAACATTACAAAATCAATGATTCCTACCTGATTCAACAGCTGGAACACAGTTCCTACTTCTATTACCTGTTGTGTAATAGCAGAAATTAAAATCATGATCTTATGTAGAACCAAAATTATTCAAATATTTTCTATTTCTTGTTGGAAAAAATACAAAACCAAACAATCGAAACCACACCTCTGACCTTTATAAGTCTTCTTTGCTCTGCCTCCACCTCCATTCAAAATATCATTAAAAAATTAACTGTTTCAGACCAGCTCCCAATTCCATAGCTGGTTGGGAAAACAGGGCTAAAGAAGCACATCTTGAAGGAAGAAATTGGGAACAGAACAATCCCTAAAACAGAAATGGAGCTCGGGCTTCAATTATATCATCAACTTTACTAGTTCTTAACAGTGGACAACAAAACCTGCAGTTAAATGAAAGCAGAACCTCTGCTTTCCTTTGAAAAAGAGCGATATCCTAAACCTCATGCTAAAATTCAAAATTTTTGAAGTAACCTCCATGCATACATATGCATATCTAGATACACCTAACCAACTCACAGGTGCCTGCCCAAATTTGCAGCAAGTCTGAAATAACTGAGTTAACATTCTGGAAGATGTAAACTGAATTATGAGTCTCAATATACAGTTATTCCAAGACCTACTATTCATCTAAAGAAAGTCATATGTTTCAGAAGAACAATATTCCAGACTAGAGCCCTCTCTATAAAGTAGGTGTAACATCACCGCTATAAAAACAAATCCTCTGAAACTTGCAATTACTGTTTTGTACCATCCCTAGCCCTGCTGCACCCAGCAAGAAGGAAACGATGAACAGCAAAGGAGGTAAAACACCTCCAAAGGAGGAACACCTCCAAGGTTTGGTGGACACCAAACCAAAGGGGGAAATATTAAGTTTCCCTGTTGTGGTGCACTGGCTCCCGATGACACTAAAGCATAGATTTGGTAACCAGGAAGACCAAAACAGACCCTTGCTATAGCTGAGGAGGGAAGGAGGAGAATAACAATGCTGGCAGCAGTTGACAGCACTATAAGGAAAGAGGAGGAGGAAAAGGTTAGTGGGAAAGCATCATGACGTGAACAAGAGCGCAAAAGCCACGCTCCCCAGAACAGAAAGCATAGAGGCAACTTCTTTGTCCTTGTCTGCCCCAGCCAGAACCCTGAACACAGATAACAGATGAGAAAAGATGCACGAGCTTAGCAGTTTGTTGCTAAACTTCATCTTCGCCCATAAAGAGGCCAACAGATGCCAATTCAAAGCAACACAGCGTGTACATATAGCACGCACAGCGCTTTGGGGAAAAAAAAGCCAGGAGTGGGGAAGCTGGCCCTGCTTTTTGACATGTCGGCAGTTGCTAACAACGCGCAATGAAACCACGAGCCGCGGCGGAGACGCAGGAGAGGAGGAGGAGGAGGAGGAGGAGGAGCCGCCGCTCTCCGCCCGCCCCCGAGGCCCAGGAGCCTGCCCCGAGGCCGCAGCCACCCCGGGGCGCCGGGTCACCCCGCAGAGCGGCCCGGGGCGCGGCGCGGGCGGCGCCGGGGCTGCGCAGGGCGAGGCGGGCCGGGCTGCCCCGGGCGGCGCGGCGGAGGGGTAGCGGCGCCGTGCCCTCATTACCTTTGTGCTCGTCATCCAGGTACCGGACCCGCAGCTCCTCCTCTTCCTTCGCCTCGGACCCGTAGCTCCTCTCGGCCGAGGGCAGAGCGGCGGCGCCTCCCCGCACCAGCGCCCTGCGGCCGGGCCGGCTGAGGGAGGAGGTCGCGGCGGCCGCGGCGGCCAGCCTGACTCGGCCTTGCAGGAGGCCCAGGCCGCCCAGCGCCGCCGCCATGCTGCCTGTTTACGCCGCGCCGGCGCCGGCTCAGCGTCTCGCATCGGCCGGCCCCGCTCCCGCAGGCCACGTGACCGGCTACGGCACGCGCCGGGCGCCGCCGCCGCCCAGTCCCCTCACGCCGCCGCCGCCGAGGCGCGAGGACCGTCAACGGCCACGGCGCCCGCCCAACGGTCACGCCGCGGCCGTTGCGGTGCCGCCCGCTGCCGCCTCGGTGGCAGCAGCCCTCGGTGAAAGCGCGGCTGAGCTTAAATAAACTATGCTGAGACTTGCTGATGGCATCAATGCTTACCAAAAAGTTAAGACACTGGAAGAAACAGTTTTTGAAGCAGGGCTTAGTTTTATATCACTAAAATAGAAGGCAGTTTTTTCTCCTTCCCTTTCACACTGCCCTCCCCTCCCCTTATATTTTAAAGCTCAGAATTACATTTGCTTTGTAAAAGCAAAGATCATACTAACAGACCTTGTAATTCGCAGCTTGGTTCAGTTGTGTAACCAAGCTGAATTGAAGCCGAGTGAGGTCTAGCCATAATGCGCCACCACCTGCATTTTAGGGCCAAATCCTCCACTGTGCAGCTCATGCATACTGCCAGGCTTCATCTGCGTGAAGCAAGTTAAAGGATATAAGTGATACTTCTTGGGGAGGTGGGAGGAGATACCTGCCCTTTTCAGCTGCAAATCCATGAGCTGTAAGATCCCTACGAGTGTTTTTTTGACCTGTTTCAAACAGACTGTAGAATTTCACTGATTCCTGCATCAGTGCCATAACTTTAGTTGAGCCAGAGTATACAAAAAATAAACAAAGAAGCTCACTTGACACTTGCTTCTCACACAGGACTTGGAAAAGGTTGCTATGGCTGCAATTAACCTAGGATAGCAGTGAGGCTCTCTGCTATAAATTGTGTCCTCCCAAAGTTTATTAACTTTGAAAAATTAGTATTTGACAATGGAAAATATGTGCATTTGAGCCACACCCTGTAATTTTCAAAAGTCAGTATTACTTAATAAGAGGGAGCAAGTAAGCAGCACTGCTTCCCACTCAAGGCTCAGCAAGAGCCATCTTGGTTGTCGCTTGGGAGCACTAGCCGCTGCATTACTCCCCTTCTTTGCTGGTGCTCAGCAGCTCCTCCACTGCCTTCCTTCTGAAGAAGCGAAAGTCTAAAAATAATGTCCTGTTTGTTCTCACAGAGCACCATGAAGGGCAAATGAAGGGGGGGACTATTGCCTTGCATTTATTATGTTTTACTATTTAAACAGGACTGTAGCTTACGATTAACAGTTTGTTCCAGTGGTGCCTGCAGTATGCTAAAGACTTTGCCATCACAAAGGAATGAAGAATGCCTGTCCTGGAAATTTTGTTCACAGTCAAAGAACATTTTATTTTAGGAGAATGAATTTTGAAAGATAATACCTAATTATATCATGGAAATTGAGAGGCAGCGCTATTCTAAAAGACACAGGACACAGTAAAAAAACATTCAAAACAGAGAATCAGATTTTCTACAGTATCATAATATTGCCTTAAAGCTGAAGGCAGCTGTGACGTCCCTGTATGGCTGTCATTTGCAATAAGTCCCAGATTCTTTGACTCAAGGACTTGCAAACACTCATGAGCAGAGGTCACTGTGTGGAATCAAGCCTAATAGCCTCTTCTCTGGTACAAACACCCACAATCACTATTAAAACTGAAAGAATTTTATAAATACATTTTTTCCACACTGGTGCTGTTTAATTTTACTTGCTTAGCCTAAGAAGTGAAAAATTAATTTAACTTGTATGACTACTCAGTTTTTCTACTGTATTCTACATCTACACTGCTAAGGCATGTTTATATCTGCAGAAAAGTTTGATTTCCAGTGACCTCATTAATGCTTTCCTGAAAACAGAACAGTTGAGAAGACTGTTAATATAGTATAGCTAACATTGTAACATAAGAAAAAACTGAAAGCTCTTAAAGATTTTTTCCAATCTCTATAGGCAATGTTTTTTAAAAAATCAGATTTTAAATTATTAGCAGCAAGAGACAAACATGCCTGTTAGAGTAGGTCATTCCTTTCTTTGAACTGTGTCTCCCTGTATTAACGCTTAAAACTGTGATACATAAATATGTTGTATTTTGGTAATTTAATACTACAGTGCATTTTGTAATACTGTATATTCAGTTCCTCCCATTGCACTGGCATTTCAAGCATGAATCAGGACTCTTGGATGGAATCACAGTTTTCCATATTCTCTGGTTCCCTGTTTTTTCTCTGTGGTTTAGTTCTACCAACACAGCTTTAAAGTCAAAGTACTATATGGAAAGCACATTTAGTTGCAGAGGGGAAGAATGTTGACATTCGGATTATTATTTAGACCATATATTATATACTAATAAGAAAAAAGTTGTAGCAACCAGAACAAAACTGTTAAGTAACTAATAAAATACATATGATATTGCCTGGTAACCTGACCACATCCACACAGAGAAATCCAAAGTTTGATACTTGGTGATGACCAGAATAAATCGATTTAGCACAACAGTATAAATCTTGAGTGAGCCTCCCTCGTGCCCAGAGAAGTAATGTTAGCATGAATGAAAACGGAACCAGTGTGGATGCAGAATAGCCCAGCAATTCTCTGCACTCAGCTATTACCTGTAATATGGTTACTCAATCATAATCTAATCTGAGGGAAAAAACTTGAAGGTCATTCACCCTAATTAATTTTGCATTTGGAATTACCCTGGAAAGCCCATTCACATCAGATTGTAGGTTCTCACAGTATACAGGGCTGAGTCTAAAAAGAGAAATGTGTGGCCACATTTTTAGCTTCATACATGTCTTTTTTAAAAAAAAAAACAGCTTGAGAGGAGGGGACTTAGGGTTTGGGTTGTTGGCGAGGGGGGGGTCTTTTCTCTTTTTTTGATTCAGTACTGTTGCGGTAACTATGTAACAGAGCACCTGGGTGCTGAAATTGGGAAACTGCTTACGTAGTAAGTAGAGAGGATTTTCTTCAGAACATGATTCAACACACTCCAGTGCATGGCCCCTGCCGTGATTCACTCTCTTGAGAAACCATCTCACTCTTAATTAACTGTAATGGAGGAGTCTGGCCTCTAAACTTAAGATCTAAATTAAGTACCTAAAACTAAGGAGTGCGAAATTACTTGTGGTTGTTCAGTTAGGCATTTAGTATTATTAAAAATAACGATAAAAAAGAACATTTGAAATGAGACACAAAAAAATAATTGCATGTGTGTTTATGCTAATATTGGGCTTTACAGGTGCAGACAGTATGTGCAATAAGGCAGGAACAAGGAATAAGGAAGAAATCTCAGCTAGTTCTGAGTTGCTTTGATTTTCTTACATCGTGCATGTAGATAAGGTATAACGAATAGTTTATTTTTCCCTGGATGAGCACATCAGTGGCAGTGTATAGCTAAATTGAAAAGGGAAAGTGAAAAAGTGAAAAATTTCATCACAAAAGTGAGGTTCTAAATTTTTGCTTTGCAAGGTAAATCACTTGTGTTTCTTGCAAGGTGTGAATTAATTGTCTCTGTAAAATGACTTGATAATTGAGAGTGAGGTCCAATAGCTACCCATTCCCTATGTTGATTTACAGTATAAAGGTGGTTTCCATTTCACACCACTCACCAGGAGCTTCCGTCTCTTCTAATCTTCAGATATTTGCTTTTAAGTAATTAATGGCAGAATGTTTCTGATTATTGCATTGTCCAATTAGCACATTTTATTGCATTTCCAAACTGAATTTTTAACTTTTTTCATGCCTTTTTGGTCTTCTTTTAACATTGATACGGCAGAAAAAAATCCCTCGTTGTTGTGTATTATTAATAAGCATGTAGTACACAGCACGTTCTGTTTCTGGCACCGTGCCTATTCAATATGTTTCACAGGCAGCTGTTTCCTTAGATTGTCCTGTTTCTTTCTTAATGCAGCTTTAAGCTTATAAATCTAAGATATATGATGTTTTCATAGCTTACATTCCCTCTTCAGAAATCTTTCTCACTAAGCTCAGTCTACCTGAGTATGGTTACAAGCTTGTTTCTGTAGTGCTTGTCACCTGGTTCCAACACACATGGCTCAAAAACGCACCTATGTGCTGTGCTACTCTTGCCTCAGAATACAGGGCAGGTTTTGTCTCTGTGTTCATATCTACCCCCGTTTTTTGTGCTTATACTCTTGCATCTTGAAAATGGAGACAACTCTTGCACTGATTCAGTGGCCAAGGGCCTGGAGTATATGAGCCAATTACACAAGCGGCTTTTTAAAATACTACTGCCCAAACATGGAAGGCAGAAGCAACCAAAATATATACTCATTCTCTGCAGATTACGAACAAGGCAGAATGCTAAAACAACTACGGGAACATAAATATGTGCCAAGTAAGGCCTTTTTCATGAGTAAGTTGGCAATAGCTGCCACAGAGCTACAACCATGTAGTATTTGAACTCTAGACCCTAAGGAGGACCTTAGGTGCCTGTAACAGAAATTAGGCAGACATTTAGTAAAGAAAATGTACAGAGTGTTTTCTCTTGGGGCAGGGCACAGTCTATCTCAAAAGGTCATGGATAAAGATTTTTCTTTATATGGGGTTAGATACAAGTAGAGATGGAAGAAATAAGAGTATTGAACAGAACCCTCCTCCTGGGAAACGAAACATGTTCATGAGTGGAGATTCCTAAAAATTGAGATATTTCTGTCTAATTACAACTCCAAGTTTTTGAATGTTGATCTGTCTCCTTTTGCCAAAGCTTTTAAAAGGCTGTGTTGTGTGTCTAAAGTAGCTCAGCAGAACAGACATTGCCCTATTCAATTAAATAACTATACACTTAGGCAAACTGCAACCAGAACATCATTTTAAACTTTTTTTTTAATTACTGTGAATGTATCATTCTGCATTTTCAGCTATTTATAACATATTTTTAAAATCATATGAGTTCTCCATGATCAGGCTTCTAGAACAGCCTTTATATGAAGCGCTTCTCCCGTTCCATCTTTATATCCTTTTGAAGAACTCCAGTGCCAGCATTATTATTAACTACATCGTGGTGGGTCTTTGCTTTGGCAACTGAGAAGATAAGCAGAGGGAACAGTAGAGACAGGACAGAAAAAGCTGCCAAGGAGAAGTGCAGAAACCAAGGCAAATCTCTGATGATGTCTGATATTTGATGTAAGAAGTCTGATATGAAATTCCAGAAGAAAGTGGATTTCCCAGTTTTATCAGGGTGCTTTTATGTGTGGTAAAAAGCTACCTGGGCTACACTTAAAGAGGCAGCAAAATAGTCTTGTCTAATCTGTGCGATATAGAAGAATGAAATAGAGCTATGTAGTAGCTCAGAGAATGCAGCATTTTACAACAGAGATTTACTAGCTTATTAAAACCAATATCTAAATTCAGAGAGTAGGGTTTTCCTCTAAATAAGCATTTGGTAAAATTAAGATGTTCATCTGAATAACATTTTAATAAGAAATTGTTTCTGAATGAACGTAATCAGGGACATTTCAGTAGAACTCTCAATGACACTTACTAAAAATTATTGGCATCATTGCGATCAGGAGGTAAAAATATTGTAATGCTCCAGCTCTGATATAATTTTTAGCAGGAATAACTTACAAAGAAACTGTGCACTATTTAAAAGCAATACATTTGTCATGAAATCCAGGTTCATACTAGGAGCTGAAAGAAATCTGGTCTTTTATGCTCAGGTTATAAAGTGTTATAGAAAAATCAACAGCACTTTATAGACTCTGTTTGTCAGATGTAATTCTTTATTACTGTTCATGAGCAAGCCAGGAGTTAAGCTGTATATTACATTTTTGAATGGCATAATTACATTTCCCTTCTGTTCAGCTAATTTCTTTTTCTTGTTTTTGAGGTGGTTTATGCCTAGAGGCAATTACTAGGCTTACAGTGGATGGACTGTAGATAATACATGAAGTTTAAGATATTGTTTACCTTTTTGCTGAAAGCTGCAGCATTTTTGAAGAAAATCAATTGCATAGTTACTACCGGAAAAATATAATGATACATTATGCACAAACCACTCTGAAGATAAATTTTAAGCTGTTATGATGTAAAATGTATTTTTGTTCATTGCTTTTCCTTTTTAGTCTGTTATGATTCACAGTAGGTACTGCAGAGATCTAGTGCATCATTTCGTTCTTTGTAAGAAATGCCTCACATTCATTTTTACCCTGTATGGGGAAAACACTGGGGGCTTTTTTGATGTTCTATTAAGTTTCATTAGACTAGGTTATCTTTTATATTCTAACCCTAAGTGTATTTTCCTGCATTCTTTTCTCTCTAAATACTGAGGCAATTAAGACAGTCTGATAAGCTGAGTAATCATTTTCTGTCACACGTAAGAACTGCTTTAGTGTCAAAGAATCTGAATGCCCTGATGACCCTAATTTCCAGGACAAAGCAAAAGTTTAAATAATCACAGTCTCTATATCACACATGTATGCAAGGATAGGTGGATTGGGATCCAGCTAAGCTAAGGAGTCTATGTTTTTTCGAATGGTTTCATCATAACCTTTGTTCTGCTCATACCCCCCAGGGTAGGTCCTTTGTCTATGTAGAAAAGCAGCATCCTTAAGATCAAGAGCCAGGAATCTGACAAAAAAAATCAAAGAAAAATATATACCAGGGGGCTAGTATTTTAAGTGTCTAGGCACACACTGAATGCACAGGTATGCCTCTAAATAGCAATTTCCAGCACAGCAATTTCAGATTTCTGATTTCTTATCATTCTTTAAAAACATATTATTTGTGTCGATCCTCAAAATCGGGATCTGATCTTGGAATCTATTTTTGTAATTTAGGAAGATTGAGCATCAATTAAAGAAAAAGCATCCACAAAAAAAAAACCCTCTTTTCAGAGTCATCATTTTCTGTCAAAATATCTTTCTGTGTATGCCGCTTTATAGACAATCTGAAGTCATTTTTTTTGTCTAGAGGGTAAAACTGTATTCCAATTGCCTGCAAGATATTTTATCTGCTAAGGAGAAAATAATATACTGTATCTTCTCAGCCCTGGCAGCAGCTGCCAAAAATGTTTACGTATCTTAGCACCTCACTAAAAACCTTAAACCAGGTGTTTAAGGCTAGGCCAAGATCTTAGCCTTTTGTTGTCCACAACAAAAGGCTTTTACTTCAGAAATGGCCTGTAACATTAAAAGGTTTTGTAGTATTTGCACTCTTTATATGCATATATATATATATGTATATATACCTGATAGAAGTTAAGAGTATGGTTTCCTCCTTCCGTGAAGTCTTTTAAATTTACCATTTTCCTGCAATATGTGCAGTCCAACAATAGGTGGAAGAAGTAAAAATGTGAACAAGAACAAGATGTTTCCATGTTCTGAAACAGTATTTTAAAACTGTTTAGTGAAAGAGGTTCCCAAGATGTTCAGAAGAGCTAGTGAACTATCAGCACTGGAGCATGTGTTTAATACAAATAAGTGTATTGGCACAGTTCTTGGTCTTATTCTTAATTCATGCACTATAGAGTGAAATGCAAACAAGACAAGACCTCTGAGGAAATGACATTTCTAACCAGGATATGCACTGACCCTGGAATGAGGCTTTTGGTAAAATTTCTAATGCAGCCTGTAGCCCTTTAACCTGAAAAATTTGAAATCATAATTTGACCCAACAGAAGTCCACTGAATTGTGCATATCTGCATTATAATCAAGACACGTCATAATGATAGAATTCAGCTCAAGTGAATGTCACTTATAGAAAACTGTATGTTTTTTAATTGCATGATCTAGATTGTGCTGGAGTGAGAATATTTTAAAATAAAAGTATTTTTTCTGACTCTTAAAATGTTAAGCCAACAGCATTTCTTAACATTTCTTGCCTACTAAGACAACTTAATGCCATACTTACAGCCATTTTTCCCAAGTTTTATGTGTTCCAGTTTTTCAGAGTTCAACCTGAAATGTTTTGAGCCTGATTTTTCAGAGGTGATGAGAGCCTGCTACCTTTACTGAGCTTATTTACAACTGCAAGTCATCATGGAAACTCACCGGGTCTTACATTTGATATGTAAGAATAAGATTAATGAATATGTCTGAAACTTTCAGCAGTATCTGAGTGCCACAGATGTTACATCAACTATTGAGAGCATCTGAAATGAAAAAACAGAATGTATGGACTATCACACAGAATAGTAATGTTAAAAAGTGCAAGCGTACTCGGCATTTCTATTCCTTTCTCCATCTTTTTAACTGAATACTTTTGTGTTCTAATAAAATGTTGCCCACTCATAGTCTTGTTTTCTTTTTATTCAATCCTATGTTGAATTCATCATAATCCTATGTTCAAAGCATCAGTCTGTTGTCATGGAAATGACTGATGTCACAAATTCACTGTTAGAACTTCAAGACAGGATCAAATGTAAAAAGAAAATGGAGCTTGAGAAGAAGGAAGCCACTGTTTAAAAAGCAAAGCTTTGGTAACATGCTAAAAGGAAAAAGCATGCAGGGATATACTAAGAGTAAGTGGATTTATTATGTAAGCCCATTAGAGGAAAATCCTTCTTTAAAATTTGCTCTTTCACATACAGAAGCAGAAATGTTTAGAGTTGTATATAAAACCCAAATACAAATGTATCATAAAACTGAGCTTTCTAAACTTTTACATCCTGAACCATCGCTTATACCAAAACAAAAGTGCATGAAATAGCCACAGTAAAAAACAAGAAGAAATTAAGTTGGTGATTTCTTAATAAAAAGAATAGGAAAACAAGTAAGTTTTAATTAAAAGATAGCGCACACACTCTATATTCATTATTGGAACAATTAATAAAAATACTAGTTAAAGATGTGTTCAAGTGACTGTTGACATGTGCCCTATGTAACATTTATCAGATTTTTTGTCTTTTTAGTAGCTGTTTTTTACTGTTTATATTTATCTAGGACTGTTCAGTTTCATGTGCTGAATAAAAACTTCTTACTAGCTGTATTCTGTGGTCTGTCAGACTTGGCAGATACAGCAAATTTTGGAGAGAAAATGCACTTAGAAGATGCTCAGTGGCACCAGGTAGGCTACCTTTCCATTTCCACTGTAGCATGTACCCTGCTGTTTCACTGTTATTAATAGAAAACTAACAACAAAGGTAACAAACAGATTAATGCTTACAATTCAAAGAGAGAGCAATGAAGAGGTGGAGAGGTGCTGAAACCTCCCCAATACATTTGTAAAAATTCCAAGAAACAGTAAAGCAATTTCCCTATTTACTATAGCACTGAGGAGCCATATGAAAAGGATAAACTTTTAAAAATGCACTCTTTTCCTCAGCATTTCCGTATTGGCTAGCTTAGATTGTTTGCTACTTACATTGCTTTTTGGATATCCTATCCTTAAGTGTGCATCTTTTCCCATGGCAAGTGCAGGTTCCAAAAGACTATAGAATCCCCCAGAGGAACTAAGTATCCTAAAAGTTACACGTTAAAATGCTCAGTATTATGGCGCCTAGTTCCCTTTTTGAAGAAATTAGGAGTGAGGTTCTCTTTTTATAGCTGAGAAAACTGATGGATATGGAGTTTGTACAGAAAAATGAAGGCCACAGTGTTTACACGGAAGGTGCACAACACATGGAGGACCCTGAGATCCTGGTCTCCTTATCATACAGCTAGACCTCATAAAAGATGCAGGTGGAGCACATTGTAGATCATTTCATTTCTGTCCACCTTCTCATAGGCACAGGGACATATGAGTTATGCCCAGATCTTACCTGAACAGCCAGAAGCCAGAAGACAGCTGGAGCGTGCAACTAAGCTTGGGTAAGTGGAGACACTTAGAAGTCCCATTGCT
Source organism: Dromaius novaehollandiae (assembly GCF_036370855.1). Classification (NCBI taxonomy): domain Eukaryota; kingdom Metazoa; phylum Chordata; class Aves; order Casuariiformes; family Dromaiidae; genus Dromaius; species Dromaius novaehollandiae. Next base: position 34,578,716 of record NC_088132.1, read on the forward strand.
TACATCTGGCCTGGGAGAGCCAAGAGATAGAAAAAGATATCCCTTTGTCCACTGTTCTATCAACCAGATTAGATTATCTTGCAGAATATACTTATAAACTAACTCATATTATTCACTTTGCACAATATTTTGAAAAATCCTATATCAACTGCTGCACATCTAAGACCCCAATCCAATAACCACTGGAATCAATGGGAAGACCCACACTGACTCTGAGAAGAGCTGGATCAACCAAGAGCTGGATCTTTAACCAAGAGGTTAAAAAGAAAAGTTTATTTGGTGAAAAAAAGTCTTGGCTGTGTTGTAAAGTTAGGCACACTGGAATTCCTTGTAGCTAACCTGTCTGCATAATAAGAATGGGTTTATGCTACCTAAGATTAGCTTATTAGTATCTAATTGGAAGCCAGGCATAAACTTCTTTCAGTCAGCACCTCCATTAAATTTACAAGCATTCCCACACACGAGCATGTGGGAAGCAGAATAGATTAGAGAGATTTAACTACTTGGAGGCTGGTTTTGGCACAAAGCTCTTCATCCAGACCCACTAAGTTTTTCCATATCTGAAGGGTAAAAGCAGAAAAGTATTTCGTATTGTAGGCAGATGCCACCGAAATTTGTCCACCTGCCCATCTCATAAAACAGTTTAAAATTGTCGTAAATGTAGCCAATCAGGCTAAAAATTGCCATGCTGAGTGCCTGTCTCAGGCTTTGGCTAAGTTTAAACTAGAGTGGCCCAATCATTTCTAAGACTGAGCTTGGAGAAGGTACATTGTCTGGAAAAAAATGTCAGCTAGCATAATGTGCCATCTCCATGTTTTGTTACAGAGTTACTGAGATCACTGGAGTGCCAAGAATGTGCTTTTTGCCAACTTGTCACCGTCCTGTGAAAAGTCGTGCAAACTGGCCAAGTTACAGTATTTCTGTCTAGAAGGGCCCAGAGGTTAGAAATAGGCCATATGAAGAGACAAGTATGTTCTGGATAAAAGTGTTGCCATATGGTAACATTGAAGTGGTGTCATAGCAGGATTTAAATCCATGCAACTATTAATGAAAATTTTTTCCGCTTTGCTTGTAATCACTTCTCGAGGGAGGTTTTGCATGCTGTGAATATAACAGGCAAAATAAAATACCATCTTTGTACATGGCCGCTTTCCTTTTCCCCCAATGGAGCAATGAACTGCTCTAAAGTAACGAGCTATTCGTATGGCTGTGCGAGACTCTCCACAATGGTATGAGTAACATTGTGCGACCTGTTGGAGTCAGCTCAGGTCATGTCCTCACACGGAAAGCTTGTAAGAGCTTAAAGATAAATGGGGAAAAACAAGCAAATCTTTTGCTCTGAGGTGGCATACCTGTCCATGTCAGAGACATCAGGGATGCAGGAAAGAGAAATAGGAAACCTGGACTCTCCATTTGTGTTTATCCAAACACATCCTATAGGGTTTTGAAGGAGTAAGGTGCAAGATCAATTAATTCTTTGCAAGGGTGAGCTTGTCGGTCATAAATGACTTGCAAAACTTCTCAGGGAATTTGTAGGTGACTTTGTTATTGTCTCCTTTGGTCCTGCCTCTCTAAGAAAACCTTGTCTAGAGGAATCATATGTAACAGGGTTTCCATGAGGTCGAATGGAAACAAGTAAATGCCATATGGTCTCAACAACTCCACTACCACTGCAAAATTTTTAATACAAAGGAGTGAATAGTCTTTCATCCGCTCCCAGGAAAATACCAGAAGAGATGATAAGGCCCACAGTTCTTCCTTCTAGTTAGTGCCAAAAATATGGGAAAGATTTTTTGTAAAATTAAACTTTCACCTCTGACCTACATATTTATTTTTCTCTTCTTAATGACAAATTACACAAGCAAAATGACATGCATTCACAGATACTTTTTTCCCTTAAATGGTTTCCTAGCATGCTCATATTCTATTCCCTAGTTATGCCTGAACATTTCTGAGTAAACTTTTTATTGCGCTATAATGCTACAAAATTATTTTATTTTGTTCACTTAAGAGTTTCCAAAGATTTTCAAAGAAAGTAACTCTCTTTATAAGAACTTGGCAGACACAAATGAGAAAACAGTTTTGGCATAGCTATCTCTTAACTGGCTAAATAGAAAATGTATTTTCAGTTTTTACACAGATTGGAAGTTTTTACTAAGAACACTGTAAATTTATTGATTAAGTTTGGATTTTAAATTAAAGCAGACAATTGGAAGTGGTTTATTCTTTGGCCATTCATACAAGGATAATACTTTTGCTCACTCAACTCTATGACAAAGCAGAAGACCTCCACTGTATCTTCAAATAAACTTATCTCACCCCATCCCCAGAAGTATTTAATATGTTTCAAGGTAATCGCAGCAAAATTCTGCTCACTGAACGCAATGGGTGTGCTCCTATTAACTTCATCAGGGTCAGGATTCCACTTTATTTTATCCTGAAAAAAGTGTTTCTTTAATTTTTCCTGTATCATTTTAACCAGAATTCTGCATAATTCTTCTGCCTTCTCTGTCTTTCTGTTAAATTAAATGTATTTTTTTATAAATGTTCTTACCAGAAAGACAGAATTCCAATAGTCTGCATTTAAAAGTGACTAAAGATGTTAGCTGTTTTTGTCTGAGTGCCCTAAAACAGCCTAGTTTTTAGAAAATGTCAATTCCCAATTCTGAGAAAACCATGCTCCTTGAAATGTCAGGTAACTGGAAGTGGGTGATGGATATTTTAAGCGGCAAAGAAAATAAAGATATTCAATCTAGTCAGATCTGTATTTTAAGCAAATTGCATTCATATGACATCATAGAGAAATTTCTTAAATTTAGCTTCATTCTAGCAGTTCTATTAAAAGCTTTCACTGACCACAGTAGGATTTGAATAGGACTTCCTTTTCTTAAAACAAGACAGAATAGATAGATATACATTAAACAGAATAGACAGAATAGAAATTAAATTTACCTGGAAGTCTACTGTGACTCCAAGAAAGAAGTGGCACAATCAATGTTCCCATAATTACAAATATAAAAGTACCAGCTTCTGTCAGATTTCACAGTACTGGAGAGGGGGGAGAAAAACAAAAAGAAATGAGAGCTACCAATGAAGATAACAATTCAAATTCAGCTGGAAAGATATCTGCAGGGTAACTTGAAATGCGCTTGTTAAATGAAACAGAGAAACCAATGAAGGATAGGGCTGAAAAAGTCCAAAATATAGCAATAGTCAGCAAATTTGCATGAAGTTGCACTGTAGTCTTCCCACGGTGACAGATACAATCTCCCTCCTGCCCTCTTCCACATGTTGGGCATAAATTATCCTCCCTCACTGCTGCAAAGAGTTTGTTGGCTCTTTTGCACACTCCAGAAATGTGTTTGTTCCACAGTGCAAAATATAATGTCCTTCTGCAATTACTGCGCCCTGTCTCCACAGCTTTCTGTAAGCAAGCTGATTTTGGCTCCTGCCTGTCGTACTGATTTCCAGACATTTTAGTACCATGGATGTTTCATTGGCGCCAGTGAAGTCGACAGAAGTTTTGGCATTAACTTTAGTAGAGGAAAGACTTAACCAAATTCATATACTAATCAGAGAAAAAGCAGTGAATATTGTGACTAAAATGCATGACTAAATGCTAAATGTATATTGCTAAAGGTAAGATATAAGGAAGACTGAGAGAGTGTGTGTGTGCGTGTGTACGCACGCACTCCTGAGATGGTCAATACCAAAGGGAGAGGAACTGTTTAGAGTAGTACATGGTATAGTTAAAAAGAGAAAACTTGTATTTAAGCTGAATCAGGGGGAAAAAAATCTTATCAGGTAACAAGTAAGGGATTTCCTATAGCATGAGTTGAAAATCCAATGATTTAAGAATTTTTGAATTAGCCTGGAAAAATATTGAAGAATATATTCTTCTGCATTGATGATAAATGTAATTTAACTGGATTTTTGCACCTTTAGTGTCTGTGATTTATCCTCTGAAATAAAAGTAAGGAAATGGGCTCCAAAAAATGGATATCTATTCAAAGGAATTACAAATTCCATATCTTACTACATTTTCCAAAAGTAATTTATATATATTTTTACTACGATAGCCTAGTAAATAAGTTTTGAAACCTCTTTATTGGACTATACAGCTTTTTCACATAATAAATGTGAAATAGCACTTCTCTTACAGCTTTCAGATGTATATTCATTTTTCTGTTTATCTGCATGTTTGAACTAAATCAAGTTCCTAGTTAGATCTGTATGCAGATTTTGATCCAATGGGATAAAGCTCTTTCAAGAAAAAATTGTGTCTTCCTACCAATATAATTTTTAGTGCTCTACAATAAAATAATAGTAGTAATAAACTGACATTTCAGAGAGGAATTGATGAGGTGATAAAGTCTTTAATTAGGTAGGAATCGGATACAGGTCAAGATGTGATAGCAACTCTAAAAGATAATGAAAATAATTTATAAGTGAAATAATCACTTCAAAAAGTGTCGTTATAATAGACACATATTTCTTAAATAGAATAATAATTCAAGGAGCACTCAAGAAGCAGAGATAGCAAAACCACTACCTGACTTTTTATGTATTATTAGGGAACAGCAAGTTTTCATTAGTGGCTGAAATCAGATCCAAAATAAATCACGAAGTCCACATTTGCATTTTTAAATGTTATGAAAAGAAAAGATGACATCCAATTATATTAAACTTCACTCTGCAAGCTTTTCGTTGTAACTATGGAGTTGAGCAGCAATAAATAAAAGATTTGATGAAGTGGAGAGGGGAAGCAGAATAGAAATCTGTTTGAAACACTAGTGTCTAATGGAAGCCAGACTGCAAATCGCTATACAACCCTCCTACCCTGTCTTAGTAAGAAGTGGAAGAATGACTGCTTAGACTACATACCAGTGAATCAGATTTTGCTCCAGCATCTCCACTCCGCTACATGTTGGCAAGGGGGAATCCACAAGCAGCTGAGCCTGTGATGTCTCTGACCCCTGTAAGTGAGGAAAGAAGCAGGTGAATGTGAGCAGATGAGCAACTGGGGCAGAGACGTTACAGAACTGTGCAAAAATAGGGCTAAAGGAACATCAAGGGATGGAGCTATTTATCCTCTCTCCCCAAAAAATAACACCCTGACAGATTCTTGTCTAAGCTGTTCTTAAAATTTCTGGCAATGGAGACTTCACGGCCTCCACAGGTGATCTAGTCCAGCGCTTCTTCACCCTTTCTGTGAGTCTTTGCAAACGTCCAATCCTAATTTTTCTCGCTGTTGTTTAAGCCTATTATTTCTCATGTTACCCAGCATGAATACTCAGAATGAATAATTACCAGAATAATAGTTCCTTGTTCTTTGCAGCAATGTTTTACATACTTGAAGATTCTTACCTGTTCCCTGCCTCAGCCTTTTCTTTTTTAGGTTAAGCAACCTCATTTTTTTCCATCTTTCTTGAAGGTCCTGCATTTGATGACCCTCTTCTTACGGCCCTATTCTGGATTGTCTGCCACTGGCTGGATTTGGTTAATGTTGTTTTCCTTGAATGTAGTGTCCAAAACTGGAAACACCCGAAGCTTTCATAACACAGAAGAGTTACTATGTGTATCTTGTAAGCTATGTTGCTGTTTGTACATCCTGCTATGCTTTTTTTTCCGACAGCATGAACTTGTTGACCCATGATCAGCTTACAATCCATTATAAGTCACAGGTCCTCCCGGTGGAGGCCTGTCCTGAGCCAGTTGCTGCTCAGCTTGCATTTGTGCAATTGAACACTCTTGCCTAAATATAGCATCTTGCATTTGCTATTGACTATTAACCTGTTTGCTTCCAGATTATTTCTCCAATTTTGCCAACATCATTTTGAATTTGAAACCTGTCTTCTGCTTACAGACACTCTCTCTCAGCTTCACATTGTCTGCAGATTTAGTAAACATATTATTACATTTTCATCTCTTTAATGGAAATATTTAACAGCATGGAACTAGGCAGAGACTCCTGCAAAATTCCACTTCCTGAGGCCTGCTTCTATGTCCCAGAATAAACTAGCAGAGTTTGTTCATGATGAATTCCTGTTTGTTGTAACCCATTTCTTTGCTAACTTTTAAGCATTTATAAATAGTTTGCTTGATTATTTATTCCAGAATTTTCCAAGATATCAAACTGATCCATAGTTTTTCAGGGTTTTTCTTCTCCTCTTTCTGAAAGAAGCAATATATTTCTTCTTCTCCAGAGCGTCACCAATTCTCAAGGATGACTACTTCCATATCTGAGATAACTCCTTGTTGTAACCCATTTCTTTGCTAACTTTTAAGCATTTATAAATAGTTTGCTTGATTATTTATTCCAGAATTTTCCAAGATATCAAACTGATCCATAGTTTTTCAGGGTTTTTCTTCTCCTCTTTCTGAAAGAAGCAATATATTTCTTCTTCTCCAGAGCGTCACCAATTCTCAAGGATGACTACTTCCATATCTGAGATAACTCCAGGTGATGGTTTAAGCAGGAATCTTACCGGACAATGTGTAAGACTCCAAAGATGAAGTTCTTTGGTCTCTGCCAATTTGAAAACATCTTAGGTATTATAACATTTAGGTATTCTTATCCTATCCTAAGTAGGTATTACCTTGGCCACTTGCTTCCATTAACTTTTGCTAAAGAATGCTAGTCCATAAAAAAAAAAGCATTAAACCCTCCAACTTGCTCTGCCTTATCTATCATTAGCTTTTCCTTTCTGTTCTGTAGTAGAGCAGCAGTTGCCTTCTCAGTCTCGTACTGCAGATTGCTTATATAATGTCTTGTTGTTGCTGTTGATGTCTCTAGCATGTTTTTTTACCTTAAACCTTCTCTATGTGCTCTTACATAACTGAACCTAGTTTCCACTTCCTGTATGCTTTTCTTATGTTTGATGTCAGTGAAACCCACCATTAAGCAAATTGCTCCCTTCCTACATTCCCTGTTTTCTACTCTAAGACAACCTATCTTGTGTTCTTAGTATCATTTCTTTGCCAGTTCTTAACCTTTTACCCCTTTGACTTGTTTTCCTATATCTACATTTCTTTGCATCTGCTGCTTTTATTTTACTTTTCTCCTTCTCTTTTTAAAAAAGACCAGCTCTGTCATCTCATGGCTGCTCCGATCCACTTTGCTTTGTGCTCTCACTTTCTCAACCTCATTGGTTAGAGTCACCCTTTAAAAAACTCTTTCGCTACTTGCGTACTTCACTGTCTGCGTCAAAAAATTATTACCAACTCATTCCAAGAACTTGCTGAGCAGCCTGCTCGCTGTCCTGTACCTTCCCCAAGGTCACACCAAATTTCTGCAGAATTTACCCTGTCACCTCTCTTGACCACAGCACATCTTCTTTCTTCCGTAAAACCACGAATAAAGCTAAATAAGAACATTCAAATTCACATATGCACACCCCGCTGTAATGCGCCCCCCCCCCCCATACGCACACGATTTATTTGAAGAACCAACATGAGAAATATTTCTCCCACATTTGCAAAAAACCTTTTGCTTGCTCCACACTGTTACCATCCCTTTGAGCCGGACGGTAAGGGGGCATAAGTAAGAGTGCTTTTGCCTCGCCTTAAAGGCATGGAGGTTGTTTGGGCTCGCTTCCTTCCTGCGACATTTTGGATACAAAAGGGAGAGTGCAGTCCAAAGTTTACAAAACAACACCCTGAGTGCTCTGCGCATGTCATGGTCCGGGTAACAGCAGCGTGAGACCAAGCATTTGGCACACTGTACGTTCTTAGGTCTGCTCCACGTACTTCCATGATGCCGTAGGAAATCAGACCAGTTGGTTTTGCTACCGGCTTGCATATGCCTTACTTTGTAATTTACACAATGCAAATAATGAGGTGATAGACCCTATGATTATTTTTTAAGAACACATCATATTTTATTCAGAAAGGCATGACTTTAACCTGGGGTCTGAAAGACTAATCAGTGAGCAGAACCCTCTAATTAAAATGTACTCCTATTTATAATGTGCTCTTAATGTTCCCCAAATCTTCAGCTGATGATTGAAATGCTTTTTGATAATATTACATGCTATTCTGTCTAGTTTTCTTTTTCTCCAGAAACATCTGTGAAACAGAAGGGATGAGACTTTCTCTTAAAAATTGTGGGAACACATAAAATATACAGTACACTTCCTGTTATAGGAGGCTATTTATTAGTCTAAATACTTGTGCAATATTTGGCAAATGATCAAAACTAGTTTCTCCCGATGTGTTTACAATGTTCTAAATTAAAAGCAAAGCCCATTTTCAAGTGACATTTGTCATACAAACTGAAATGTTTCTCTCATGCTGCATGTGGTTGTAGTTTCTGCTTGACAGGATAAGCTCCAAATGTTGAGTACAAAGTTTGTAACAAAGTTCTTGTGAGAATTAAACTTGCCATCTAGCAATTCTTCTTATAAGAAGAACCAAAGGAGCCTGTCCCCCAGTGCAGGATTTTTTTTCTATGACTGTATGTTTACTTAACTTTCTGCCTGACGCTGTACTTAATCAGCTACACTGAGAGAAATTCTTTTGATTTCATTGCATATTCTGTTGCTCTTTACCCCATTTTAATGTTCTTTCCCATAACCTTTGAGTGGTGAAATGGTCACACAAAAGAACAGAAGAGCTCCCATTTCTCTAGTGAATGCTTCAGAAATGTACTAAGGCATAAATTTAGCAGAAGTTTTGAACAGACGCTGTCTTTTGTATTAAACTGTGAAAAAGTAGCTTGTAGTGCTAGAGAAATACACTTTAGGTGTTACAAAAATTACTCAGCACCACATGCAAAACATTTTTTTCCAACTCAGGGTTCAAAACCTATTAGAAAAACCTGTTTATTAATTAGCATTTTTGTTTCCTAAGGGGTTTTGACAAGCTTTAAAGGAGATTGTGTCAGTGTTTAATAACAGCTGCTTTTGAACATATTTCACCATTATATATGCATTCACAATCCTTGCAACACTTCACATGTTGCACAGGAAAAATGTGCTTGGGTCATGTTTCATGTTATAAATAGACAGATAGGCAAATACATACACTGTATCGTTTCCAAGAAAAACACTTCATATTCCAGTAACCTATCCCTCTTCTCATATCTCAGATTTAGTAATCTTTTTACAGAGTTGCAGACTGCCCTTGGACCTTTAGTCATCCTCCAATTTAAATGAAAATTACTGGCATTTGTAATTTTGTTTCTTTTTTTCCTTTACTTAAGTGCTTTAATAACCATCAATGATCCTGATTGATTGAAATTCAAATGAGAGAAGCTGCTGCAGTGCGGGAAAACCACCATTTGCCATACGTAGGTGACCACACTGTGGCTGTTTGAGGACAGTAGCATCAGCTGACGCACAGATACTCGGAGAGAGAGAGGGTAAAATGCGTGCTTGTATGCGGTCTTTAAAAAAAAGGATCGTCTTGTGTCCCAGCCCTTTCTTACCTCTCTAAGGAGCACATTTTGCTCCCTGTTCTACAGCTGTCCCAATGGCAACAATTTTTTTTTTTTTTTTTTTTTTTTTTTTGCTGTGAAGTAAGCATTATTACTACAGTTGTTGGAGCCAAGCATTTTCAGAGATGGTTAAGAAAGCTATTTAACAAAGCTAAGCTGACAACTAGGGAAAATAATAGTCAAAACTTGTTATAACACAACACACTGTAAAGAAAGACTTGTATAATAAACAGTAAACGTGGCCTGAGCTATCAAACTGCAGCTACATGGCCGAAAATATACTGACTGTTGTTGCTTCCCCTTTTTATATTCTTCCCATTCCCAACACTTCAACATTTCTATTACATTACACAAAAATATTCTACCATAATAAAATGAGATCCTTGCTGAAGGCTGGTTTCCATTCCCCTCATCTGATGTGAATGTGGAATAAACTCAATGTTGTCAGAAAACACGTGCTGTATGAAAGCCACAGTAAGATAGTAGTATTGAGACTAGGTCAGTACACAAGAGCCATGAAAAAATTTAGATGGAAGACATCCTATGGATACAGTATACGCCATAATATTCCAACCTGCTCCTGAGAGACATGATCTGGAGTGCATTAGAAGACTAGAAGGGCAGGTTTATTCAGGCTCAGCTCTGAATATTTTCAAATTTCTTTTTTAATTAGGATTACTCCTTTATGCTCAGATACCCATAAATGCTTTTTTGAGGAGAAGCAGATAAATACAATAAAGATACAGGTTACTAGACAAAGAAACATTTCAAGCTGAACAGGGATGCTAAAGACAAGAGAAATAGCCGTGGCTAATTTGAGATGTTAGTAATCTTGGGACGTGGTTACTTATGGGACTGAACTAATGACCCTGCAATTTCTTTTTTTTCTTTTTCTTTTTTTTTTTTTTTTTTTTAGGAGATAGCTTCAGCAGCTTATGGAAAGTTTGAGCATCTGGAATCTGAACTAACTGCAACGGATGGGAAAAATGAAACAGAGCTTCTGCTGGATTGCTCCCCTAAGCTAAGATCTGCCCTGGAGAACAGACAGGAGGAAAAAAGTTCTTAGTCAGGGGTTGAGGGACGTGCTGTAATCATGCTGAGCAGCAGCAGTGGATTTTAGGCCAGTTTTGTACTGATACACCCTGGTGCTCCTTTAGGGAAAGAGTCCACTTCCATGTGAGTATGGTTACAAATTCTGCCTATGAGAGAGGGAGAAAGCAGCAGTATGATTTTGCTCCAGTCACACTCTAAAGAAGTGGGGTAGAGACAGGAGATGCTAGCATGGAGTCTCCTGAGTCTCCCTCTGATCTCCTGAGGCCAAACACGAGCAGGAGGGCAGCATCGTCCCTAAGGAGCCTTATCCCAGGAGTTTCATATGAGAAGGGTTATCAGAGGAAAACCAAACATTCACAAACATGGCAGACTTGCATGGAAACGAGCTAATGGGTGAAAGCACCAGATCAGCACGTGGCCAGATGGGAACAGATTGGATCTGAAATGGCTCCTGGAGGCTCTCAGGGTGTTCTTGCTGCTCCACTTCCTATACAGAAAGCAATCTGAGAGCCAGCTGACGTCTTGTACATGCTGACTTAACTGCTTAGCACATCAAATGCGATCCTAACAGATAACAGTGAGGAGCTGGCAGTAGGGGTTTTTTGTTTGTTTGAAGGCAGAGAAGTTGGTTTCATTCTCTACCATGATCCAGCACTTATTAAGATGATGAGAGATTTCTGGCAAAACTGAGCCGTTTATAAAGAATTTGAACTGTGGGTGAATTATTGTTCTCTCTGGATGTCATGCGCAGGCCACACTTGCATTTTCCCATACCTGAAGAGACTTGTGTGTAGATATCATGCAAGCCACAGACTGGGGACCCAGTATAGACGCAGATTTATTTTTTGTGGCACCATGACTATATGTATAGGAGGCTCTGATATGACATTTGCTTTTACGTTCTGTTTCTTGTTATTCTAGAAGTTCTCACATATGCCAATGAGTGGCTCATTTGTACCATGCTAATGACCGAGAGAGGCACGGATTTTTCTTTTTAATTTCCGTGTACCTCACCTGGTTTTGCTAGGGTTTACAGTAAAATTTGTTGCTGATTTAGAAATTGATGTAGATTAATGCATCACCCAAAAGCCTTTTCTTCCCTTCCATGCCTGCTAACACCACCTTGCAACACCATCAAATCAGGATTGTTTGCCAGTTTTGTAGTTTTCCCTGTCATAAGTATCACCTGATGAAAGAAGCTAAAAAACTTCTTTTTCAAAGTGATCTCATTATTCTTATGGAAAATATAAACAATTCCTTCTAGCCCCTACAGCATTTATGAACCGTATAGGCTGTCTAACTGTCACTGACTCTTGTCCAATATAGTTTTGCTTACATAAATATTTTTGACATTTGCATGTTCATATTTTTAACTACTAGGCTTTTTACAGAGATGTGTCATAAAGGTTTTTTTTAGGATGGGAATTAAATACTTCATGCACATTAACATATATATTGTCAAGTACATATGTTGTTGATGTGTATAGTGGGAACTAGTTACACATTTTAGTTTAATAATCATTTAGTTTAATTTAGTTTTAATTCATGGATCAACCCCTGACAGTTCATTATTTTACTTTTGTTCTCCTCTGAACTCCCTCTAGTATTTCTAAATCCTTAATGGGAACAGGGCCCAGAGAAAGGAACACTGTGTTCTGCTACAATGGCTCTCATTGCATTTTATCATCTTTTCAGCTATTTTATATGATACAGTATTGCGCTTTGGTGCTTTCTGATTGTTATACAGACCATTAATATCCTGGCTTTCAGGGTCGCATAACACAAATCCCATGGAAATCAGTGCAGTATGTTCTCAGTGTATTTATGTACAACACTTGGAGAATTTTTAGTGGTCCAAATGGTTAGAGAGAGAGGTTTAATGTCATGCCTCAGAAATGTAGCTACAATGGATGCCGACTCTGGCACGTGCAGATATCAGGACAGATTTAGCTTTTTACATATGTAAGTTATTAATTTAGATGCCCATTCAGCCATTTGCACAACCAAGAATCTGAGTAGCATGGAAAAACACATCAACTGCTCGACATTTTAAGTCATGCATACCTTTTTTGTGGGGGAAAGGGGAAGGAGGAGGAAAAATTGGCCTTTGTACCTGAATGTTGGTGGTGTTAGACGGCCATAGCTTCCCCAGAACATCTCGGGCTGATGCAGCTTCCTCCTCTTGGGTCTTTCTCAGGTGAGATGCAGTAAAGGCAGGAAGGATGCTTGCAGGAGACTAAGACCCCCATAAAGTCACAGCAGAGTTGCAGGCCCTGCATTTGGTTGTCCCAGGCACTTCTGTTTGTAATCCTGTGAATCTCCATAGTGTTTTAAAGGAGGAAGATGAGGAGAAGGAATTACCGCAACTCCACTTCATACATGGGCACACAGCTAATAGCTGGCAGAATCATAAAAAAACATAGGTGCATTCCTGCCATAGTTGGAGCTCTAAGATCAAATGTCTTCTGCCACTTTCTCTTTCGCGCAAATAAACACTATGCCTTTATGCTGAGCTTTTGCTCATAATTCATCCAGTCCTGTTAGAGCTGTCACTGAACAAATAATAGTTGAAGACCTGGCTGCCTTCTCATTCATACATGAGTAAGTTCTCTGTAACACCAGTAATATGAATTAAGTGACTCATGCATCACTCTTGTGTCACAGAAGAGTTAGCCTTAGAGATACTGAAAATCGGTAGTAGTCGGTGGCATGAGTGAACAGTTAAGATTATATGCTGGTAGCCTTACTCATTGTGAATAAGTCCCTTGTGCCACACATAAAAAGTCCCCTTGAGTAAGGAAAGTAGAATCTGACGCTGAGTTAAAGACCTCAGGATTTGGCCTAGTATTTTTAACTTTGAACTTGGCATTCTGTAATGGAAAAATATGTGCTACTCATTCTTATGCAATAAATACCAAAAATTGTTTTGTTGTATTCTCATAGTTACCAAGCTTGTATTGTGCAATAAACTGTACAAGCATTTTTAAAACAATATGGTGTTAATAAAGGCCGTATTTTAATTGGGTTCTCTGTGGGTTTTCTGCTAAATTCATTGTGCATTGCCTATTTCCAAAAGCATATTTATATACTAGCAAGTAGAAAAGATTTGTAGGATTTGGTATTTTAGTATAACTTCAGAAATGTGTTTATGGTGCAATTGTACATTTCTATTTAGTTCTACAGAAAATGAACGTTAAGTATTTTCTCATAAACTGCTCACATGGACATAACGGCAACGAAAATACACAAAATATTAAGCGGCATAGAGAAAAGATAAATCAGGCATTGCCATTTACCCATTTCCTATTTATGAACAAGGGGATATTTGGCTATACAGAATACTCTTAATAAAATTTAATTGTATCTCAATCCTGTGCAATTCATAAGCTTTACTGAAGGTGGAAGTTGGAAGGGATCCAGAAAACAGTAATATATAGTACTTGTGTATGTATATGCATATCCTTATTCAATCTTTATACCTAGAAAAATATAGATACTAATGGAACATGAGAACATATCATTATCTTTATTAATAATCAAGTTAGGCAGATTTAACAGAGGAACTGATACTCTTACTTCACAGTATCAATCAACCATTAGTTGATGTCACTAGGGGAAAACTTACCTTGTTAATCCACAGTTATTTGCTATGGGCTTTCTTAAAACCTTCTGTGAAGCTTTTCTTACTAACAATTATCAAAGGCAAGATTCAGGACTAAACAAATAACCCGGCATAATTTCTATGTCCCCATGAAAAATGACAATTTTTGTGTTAAGCCTATGGGGTTTCTAGTTTCCATATGTAATGTCTCTTAAGATTCTCATTTGAAAGCACATCCTACAGACTTATTTTCAGGTACTTTATAGTTCTAATACATGTCCAGCTTGATAAAAATAAAAGTTTACCCTACTTACCAGGTTTGATTTAAATGTTTTCCACAGGATTTGACAGAGTTCAAGAGCATTCATGCTACATATCCTCTTTCCAAAGTAAACATATCCACACCCCAAAACCACCACCTATACACTTTTTCTTTAACAGTGAATAATTTACTCTCGGGCATGTTGAGAACCTTGTCTGTTTTTCATATATTCCATACGTAACCTCTGACATGTAGAAGAGTAACAAAAGAAACCTGCAGTGTAAACTTACACGTGACCATACCCATCTTTACTGTGTTCCTGAGAGGACAGGACAATAGATCCCACATGCTTATGTTTTAATTTAGTAATTACTGCTGCAAGTAACTTTCCATATAGGTGCTACAATATATCAACTTTCCTTTTATTTCCAGGAGTTGTTTTCTGGTGGGGCTAAAGAATCAAGAGCAGCAAGAAGCAATCACTACGTCATGCTTACCTGGTAACCTAAACTACTGGTGCATTTCAGTTCAACTTAGACCAAGGAAGCTTGTTTCAGATGGGGCAACGACATTATTGCAGAAAACTGACTTCATTAAAGGTGGAAAACTCAGCTTCCATCCGCAGATAATAGCTAAGCTGCAATAAATTCCATTGTTGTTTGATTAGAGATCATAAAATTGCAATTCAAACATAAACTGCACTTTATAGAAACTCCAGTCCCTGCCTTTTGTTTTCCTGACTGAGCTATTTGCTTAAATAGAAGGATTGGCTATGGATTGCTACGTAATTTCTTTAATGAATCTGTGTTTTGAGAAGCCTGAATTTATGCTTGAGCCTCTTTTGTGTTTGCATGTACCTCTTTATAACCACTCCCCACAAAGTCATCCGTCCTCCTTCACCAGAGAAAGATTCCACTTTCAGCATGTATTATGTTGTTTTCTCAGTTAATCACTGAGGTTACAGGAGTTTTTATAACTTAGAGGATGTGCATACCAGCTTGTATCCACTCAGTTAAAGCACATTTTGTGCTCAAACAAACCCTTAGCTCTCCAATGTAGAAACTAGTAGACCAGCCAAGGACACAGGAAAGGCAGCCTCAGGGGAGGAGGGAGACACATGACACACAGCTGACTCTCCAGCTCCTCAATTCATGTTTATATGTGTATATGTATCTATATTGTATACATATATATATTTGTATATATAAAACTGTATACCAACTGAAATTTTGAGTAAGGGAGCAGAATCTCACTGCAATATAATAATTCTTCTTTCCTGATATAACACACTGGAGAAAAGCTGGCTAAAGATGGGGCTGAGTGAGGAGAGCAGCTACACCAGATTTATTTCGGCTGAGAATTTCAGCTGGCCAGTTTGGAGGATTAGACTGTAGCCAGGAATCTGGCTCTGTACATACCACCCACACTCCTGCATTTTGTAACTTCAGTTCATGAAAGATACTCCAGATTCTAGCCATAGAAGTAATAACTTGGGCATAGAAAGATCTGTCATCAACTGCAGAAATGGAGAGAGAACACCTAACCTATGGGTCAGACTAGTATAATGAACATAATAGAAAATCATGTTGTAATTAGTTCTAATTTTGAACAAAAGAAATTATTTATTTTTTCTTCAGATGAAGCATAACACTAAGGTATGAGGGGGAGTATAAATAACATCTGATTGTGCTCCATGCTCCTAAGCTCCATGCAATAGTTTACTTGCAATGACATCCTTCAGCAAATTAACTGTATCATTACTCTTAAGTATTAATTGCACAAAACAGATACATAAAATAGTGTAAAATATAGTGAGCTAAAAAAAGGGCTACATTCTTCCATCATGACAAACAACCGTAAGTAACAAGAAATTGAAAAAAACATAGATCTAGGCTTACACACAGATGGCAACACTGAGAGTTTTAAGTTCTCTCCTTGAATACATTACATGTGATAAATAATATGCAAAATATTTAAAGAATGCTGTGGTTGCTTACAGAAGCTTTTTAGCAAGCAAAGAGCCAGTAGCTATCACTGCCTGGTGTCTCATATCCCAGTAATCCTGAGCTCATTTTCAGTAACACTGAAATGTCATCTACATTAATTACCAAACACATATAGAGCCTGACTACAGGGTCTATGGCATTATTAAGGCAAGAGAAAAGAGTAACAGGTACATTTTGGGAAAGGAATCTCCATGTGTTAATAACTTTGAATGCCACAAGCAGTGCTCAGCAATAAAAAGGCCCAGAAAAATCTCACAAAGTACCAGTGATTTCTATGCCAAGGTCCACCCATAATATGACTGTGAATCATCAGCTCCCGAAAAGATATAGAGTCAAATCATGGCCTTGCTAACATCAGGGAGTCTTGCCATTGCCTTGACTGCTGGACCAAGCTTCAGAACTATCAGAAGTGACTCAGACTCCTCTTCATCCCAAAAATAAATTGACAAACTTCCTCTCACTCTAGTCAAGTATGAAATTAAAAATCACTGACTCTATTCTGTTTTCTTAATTAGTATTTTAAGTCTATGGAAATGTCCCGTTATAGATCATGGCAATTAACAAAGAACTTATTCAGGAAGCGCTTATTTGTTAATCTGATTTATTAGTCCTTTAAAAGAAGGGGGAATTTTCTTGAAAAGGACCTCTGCCAAATCTACGTTCTATTTATATAAATAATTTAAAAAGGAAAACCTTCAGTAAGCCAAGCCAAGGAGGTATAATGCAATACAAGTCTCCGTGCTCCAACGGCTCTGCTCAAAGGAAAAGAACACTGAAGCCCTGTCCAGTCGTCAGGCAAAGAACTCATCGCCTGTACAAATTGTAAGGGGCTGGATCGTGCAGTTCCCCGCATATTGTCTGTTTAAGTTCTTATGAAATGCCCTGTCCTGAGCCAGGGTATTTCAGCTCAGTTAACTAAGCCCTTAAAACCAAAGCCAAATTGGTGGTAAGCCTTACTTCACACTTACAATTGCGTTATGCCCCACGGTGGGAAGCAAAATACCATAACTCCAACTCTGAGCTCAACTTGGCTAAAATCTACATGCAGGGCAAGCAATTGTTGTAGCAGAGTTTACAGATCCAATAGCCTTGTCCTCAAGGTACTGCTGACCCGCATTGCCATGAGAAGAACCATGGCACACAGAATAGACACTTTTGCACAGCCCTTGAGCATACTTCTTCCTGCACTTGCACAGGGCCCGCCCTGCACACCCCTTGGCAAAGACACTGTTGTCCAGTCCTGTCACTTCAAGGCTCTGAAAACTTTGAAGATGCACAAACCCAACACCACTAACTTCATCTGAAACACAATGCTATATTATTGCAAAAAACCTATTTGCCATAACAAGCCATTCAGAAAACCCAATACTCTCTCATTTGAGATAAAATGAGAGAGTTCCTTGATATTTCAATTTCCTGGGTTAGATTTTGTGTAGCTTTTGGCTAATGTACACAAATAAATAAGTTAAAGAAAGCTAAGGCTATAAATTGGATACCGTTTCATTTATAAATATCCACTTTATTTTGATTCTCTTCCAAAAAAGGTCTTAACAAAAAAGGTGGCCAGAAGTGTTACGCATGTTGTAAATTGTAACTTGGTTAAGTTAGGCTGTAAAAACCAAACATGTAAGTGAAGTCAAGCACAGTGTAAGAAACAAGCCATTTTTTAATTAACAACATATTTACAAGTTCATAAAATCAATTGAACTGGAGTAGATGTTCTGTGTTTGTCACCAATATTTTATTGTAACTGGTAACTTGCACACTTTATAGTAGGACAACAAAAAGAAAATAAAGTTCACTATATACAGCCTTTGTACAGGCTACTTGACTATACACAAGGCATAGTGATCATAACACAACCTAGTCTTCATAATAATCTGTGCACAAAAAGACACCAATCAGACATTATGTGAACATTACAGTGAAATGACATCACAAGTCCAGTGAAAATTCAGCATAATACAAAACATATTGATCTACTGCAAATGACATCCTTTAAAACAATAAGCCTTTATTCAGTAGTAACTTAACCAGAGTCTGATGCAGAGATTTGTTGTGTAGTTATAAGTCTTTTAAGTGAAGCAACCTCTGCAGATAAGTTTGCTATCCCCTGCTTCAAATACAGGTTCTCTGACTCAGAGACATTGTAGATATTGTCTTTTATTTCAACAACTCCAGTTTTGCAACCACTCTGAATTTTTACGTTGAGCTCCTTTTGATGCCAGAGTTCTGGTTTGAGAGACCAGTCTTGGATATTAGTCACTTGAACCGAGAAAGGAGTGTGAGAAGAATGCACCAAACTCTGTGCACCATGTTTTTCAAGCTCAAAATGTCTTTTTGATGACATATCAATAGGTGATGATAGTTTCTGTGTGGCATCATAGTCATTATCCATTGCTTCCACTTTAACTTGCATGGCTTTGGCTTTAATTCTAAGCTTGTGAGGCAAAGCTGAAGAATTCACTTCTGGGACTTTAACTGTTGCATGAACATTTTTATGTTCGACTGGGGAATGGATTGGACCCTTAGGAACCTGCTGTTCATCTTCTCCATCAGATGACTTTCCAACCACACCATCATCAGTTTCTGAAGTTCTGGGGGAATTACTGGAGGACCTATTAACTTGCAACAGAGGAGGAGAATGTGAGTATACATTAAAGGTAGTTCCCATGTAGTTTGGATATATGGATGTTTTATATGAACCTCTGTCATCTCTTGGCTCTCTCTCTAATTCCATAGGCTCCTGTTTTATAATTTGGAACTTGTTTTCAGGACTTCTGCAGTTGTTTTGTATACGACTCGGTTGAGTATGCTCCGTTGATGCTATTTCAGACACATCAGACATAGAGCTTTGAGGAGAATGTTTGATGACAGAAATACAACTGCTACCCACTATAGATGGTTCGTGTTCATCTGCAAATGAACTAATATTTGATTTGGAACTTTGATAGTCTTGGAAATACACAGTTGTTGAGCTACTGAGTTTCTGGATCTCTTGGGCATAGGCTGCAGAACTAATTAAACCAAACTTTAGCTTCAACGAAAGCAGCTCCGCCTTCAAAGTGGCATTCTCCTCTCCCAGTGCAATTAATTTGTTCTCTAAGACAAGGTCATTCAGTCGTCGTTTTTCACGAGATCTTTTGGCAGCTTCATTATTTTTCCGCCTTTTTTCCCAATACATAGCATCTTTCTTTTCATCTGGAATGAATTCTCGCTTTCTCCGGCAAGCTGAAGATTTGCTTTTTCCACTGCTTGCTTCAGTAAGTAGTATGTCTTCATTTGTAGGCAAATCTTCAGACACTTCTGATAAAGTAGACTTAAGTACCATGATTTTGTCCACATTGCTACTTGTGTCAACAGGTCCGTGTTCCTTTTTGAGGGTCTGCATTTTCCTCAGCTGCATCAGAAACAATTTGTAGTAGATCTACAATGAGCAACAGAACAAACTATTTCCCCAGTACTTCTCACACCACAACAACTTGATAAATACAGTAATTTTAAATCCACACACATTCTTCCTTTTGTTTCATATTCTCAAACAGAAGTGTCTAGATCCAATTTGCTTGTCAGAGGCAATGAGAATCTTCTAAATAACCTGCAATAAATAGAGAACTAGATTATTATTTAGGAATTGCTCGTTTGGGGCTTTCAAAAGTAGCTTTCAATACAAGTCGTACACTAGTAAGTATTTATTAAACCGGCTGTAATATGAAAGAAGCTTAACACTGCAACAACTGATACGCTACGCTTTATGATACCTAGGTAGCAGATGTGCTTCCAAAACAAATACAATATGATCCAAGGAAAAGCAATAAAGAAAAATATTTGGGTTTTGATCTGACAATACTGTTGTCATAGGACTTTCCATGATATCACTGACCAACTTAAACCTGTAACATTTAACACTGCAGAACAGCAAGCATGCTGATGAACACACTGGAAAGTATCCTGTTCTTCCAAATTAAAACATCTCTTCTGAAAACAGCTGTGGTGTGAGACTTAAAAATGCTATATATTTGGGTCCTCCACAGATTAAAAATAACATAAGCTGACTTAGAGAAGCTGGAGTGTTTTCCATTGTCTTAAAATTACACTGCTATCCATTAAAGCTATTACAGGATACAAAAACAGTAATTAAATCTGTAACACACACTTGGAGTTTTAAAATCCCTTATTGATCCATCATATCAAACTAATAAATGCACACATACAATTCTGACAAACACCTAACTTAGAAAAGGTGACAAGAAAAAAAAAGGATTTTTTATTTCCTATCTCTTACATACAGAACTCTAAAAGCAGTATTGAAAATAGATTAGAGAAATTGAAAAAAGTCTTATAATATCACAGTACAATTTAATGCCCCTAAGGCATGCACACTTGTGGAAAACAGTGTTTATATTAAAATGCATGTTTGGATCTAAAAATATTACCTTTAATGAAAGCAGACTAGCTTAAGCTTTTGCTCCAGACATTTTGACCAGTAAAATTGAACTTAGCATTTAAATTGGCATCCGTTTTATTTAGTCCCTGTCAATACAAAAATACTTTATTCACATAGCATCATTTGATTCTGATCTGAGACACAGGTTCTCCATACCTCATTTCTACACTCAGTCATGTTTCTGGGAAAACAAATGTAATATGACAATGTCCTATAGGACAAGTCAACAAAGATTCTTCCCTGTATAACAAAAAAACAGTGACTTCAGATTAATGTCAGTATTTATCGGGAATGTTTTACAATGACTAATGAAACTGATTTTAACATTATCAGTTGTGAAAGTTATAAAAGAATTAATGAATTGTATTCTGCCAGTTTCTCTTGTCTTTTCCAGACGGCAAAGAGGAGTGAATGATGTAATAACAATTAAGCAGGGTCATAAAGACTCAGGTTTCAAGCTGGGTTCTGTTCCATCAAACCATGCCAACTCTTCTGTCATGAAAAATTAACACATTTAATAGAACAGCTAAGTAGAATTTCCTAAAATCCATAGTTAATTACTGACATGTAACTATTTGTCTTCAACAATACAGCCTTAATGGAAAATAGTTAGAAGCCAGCCACACCAAAGACACTATCTAACGTTTTACTGCAAAAGCAGCACCACAAATTGCCATGTTTGTAAAGCAGAAATGTAACTCTAATATACAAGCAATTACATAGTTAGAGCCTGATCCAAAATTCAAACTGGAGTCAAAGGGAGTTTTCCGTCAAGTTAAATAGGAGTTGGATCATGTTTAAAAACAAACAAAAAAAAGCCTCACAACAAAGCAACATTGGTTTCTCCAAAAATCCAGTATAATTTGATTTGCTGAAGAAACTGTACAACCGTTCTGTCCATTTTAGTGCTATGTGTCATCACTGGCTCAATTAATATGCATACCAGTTTTACTATAATACAGCCTAATACTTAAAAAAAAATCAGTGTTGAACATATGGATTTTAATGCTATTTACAATAAGGTAGAAAGATTGAAATGCAGGTAAAATGTTTCAATAGTCTTGTGCTACATCTACAAAAAACAAGACAAATAGGTTACCTGGTCTATGGCATTTGTTGAATATTCAGTCTCTAATGTGGCTTTACATTACAAAAAAGAAAATACCAAGCCTCAGGATTGCAGGGATATTGACCCATAATTGTCCTGATATACTTCAATCATTGTATTTATTTGTATCATTAACAACTTCTGGGTTTCTGAGGAAATGCATCCACTCTACAGCACACAGTGGGAAGCAGTATAACGTGCACTGACTATCTATGAAATCATCACTTTTCCCTCAGTATGCGTCTCAGCCAACTCTCACTGAAGTCAGAAGGGTTCAGACAGCTTCTATGGAGTTCTGAAAGGCCTCACCAATGCAGAGATCGATTGCATTTTACAATACTAGAGAGCTAAACTCTTATCCAAATAATTTATATTGATTCTTCTAGGTATGCATACATCATTATTTTCTATATGTTTATGTGCCTTATATCCCGGAACATGTACACTCAACGTGGAAATAATAGTAATGGCAAATAAGTACTTACAAATGGTAAGATCTGTGCATATTTTTAGAAGCCACATCACACAGGTGCACGCGCACCCCCCCCCCCCCAACCAATTTAATACACATGGGTGGGTTTTTTGTTTTGTTTTCTGTTTTCTTTATATTCCAGTCTTCCATTTCCACACATAGTATGGCAGCAACACATCTTGTCTTAAATAAGATTGTTTGGGGACAAGAACTATGACTTTGTATCTATCTGTATGGTTTCCAAATCGAAGCAATCCCACTCTGGTGTTTATCCAACCCTATAAATTTAGGGGAAAACATTAATAATGACAGTAACTGGTGATAATAAATAGCAGAAAGGTTTGGGTTTGTGTGTTTTTTTTCCTCCCTTAAATGCATGTAGACTGTGGGCATAGCGCATCAGTATGACCTTCTATTTATCAGTGAAAAATTCAACTGCAAGTTCGAATATAGTCTCATGCAGCCAAATACTGGTGTTGGGCTGCACTTAAAACCCAACAACTTGCAGAGTTCATGTCCCATGCTCCACAGGCCTTCTACAGCTTGGGGCATTCCAGGGCACGATCTGCTTGTTTTAGCACTGATAACTCCTGTTTTGGCCAGTCTACCTCCTGTACACACTGTTCCTGGCACAAATGGACTCAGTGTGGAATAGGTAGCATGTAAGTCTAGAGCAAATATAAGTTTGTATCAAAACAATGGTGTTTTTGCATGCAGTATTCAACTTTGCTCTCTGCCAGAGTCCATCAGTGGCGCAGTCAAGACAGAAATGTCACATGTTTTATCAGTCTTACGGGTTTGCTATTTATGTAGTTAGTTCTAATGCCATTACTTTAGTCACCTAACAAAACAACAATAAAGCTCCAGCTCTTTCCACATCTTCCCTGAACACTTTTATCATGGTAACCAAAACTGCTGCTCTACAAACAGGAGTCAAAGCCCTAGTTTGTTAATAGTTCTCCATGTGGATCAGCCCAACACTGAGTCTGTAAACAAATTAAATTCCATCTGATGATAATGGCAAAATGCCTTCAATAAAAACAGCCATTTCACTTCACTTGCATTTTATAATTCCACTGGAAAACATCAGTATTTACACATAAATTAATGAACTGTAATGATTCCTCTGACTGTATTTCAAATTCCAGTATTTTCCCTTATGATTAATTTTTCAATTGCTTTATCACTCCCTCATAAAGAATTATAAAACCAACATTTAATACTGCCTTACATTACTCACTGTTAAAGATTTGGGGGGGGGGGGTGGATGATGTTAATGGCATTGAGTGTCAATTCAACAATGTAATAACACTCGACCCTATTAACTTAATTACAGGCCTAGTCTTGCTCCCACAGCGATTTTGCCATTGGCTTCAACAGAAGTAGGATACAATCCCAGATCCAAATATTAATGAGACTGTTTTATAGGATTCATACTATTGAAGCAAGAAATTATGTATGGAGAAACCATGAAAAGTTAATTTACCCATGGACTTCAAAAATACTTAAGTGCTCTGATAGTGTCAAAATAGTACATTAAGGATATGATCTTGGGGACTTATGAATTCACACTGTAATTCTTGAAATGTGTCAAAAGGTTGAAAGACTGGGACACAATCTTGCCTGTTCTTTGCAATTTAATTACATAAGTCAGTTTTCCTTTAGAATATGCATATGGGTCTCCACATATACATACACATTTCCCACAGAGTAACTGCATATTATTGTATTTATCAAAATAATTCACATAATCTCCAAGCTTAATTTTTCAAAACATTTCCTGTAGTGAGCTAATTAATTCTATTGCTCCAACATTTTGATAGTCATTCTACCAAGCTAAATGAAAGCCAATTTCAAGCAGTCAGATGCTTTCAAAGTCTTCATTTTGTAAAGCCAAGTGTCTACAAAATTTACCTCACTGTCCTTCAAAAATGGAAAATGACTGCAAAATAGAACTTCATATTAAAAAAAAAAAAAGAAACATGTCTTTATCACTGACATTTTAGTAAATAACAACTCAGGCCAACTATGTGGCAAAGTATAGGAAAAACAATAGAAGTTCATATTGATGTGTGTGCCCGCACACATTTTTAGTAGTAGCTTGCTGTGTTTCGCATAGGTATCATTAATTATGATATTGATGACATCCTGTCACAGGTTAATTTATCTATTTTATAAACCTGTCCACATAGTAGAAGAGCTGATATATAACCTGTTCCTATGTACCCAAAAATGACTAGCTTGTACTGCAAACATTGAAAAACTGAAGACTGTTTTGCTAACTATCTGAAGACCTTTAGGAGGTATGGAATTAACACTAATGCCATTGTACATGTAGGAGAGAAAAATGAGTTTGAGTCTAGCTAACAGATACACAGCCTAACCAAGCACTACTTAAACGTTTTGGAGCTACTCTACCACTACTGCTTTTCACAGACAAAATTATGCTATCAAATTCTGGACCTTTCAGGTCTATAATAATTTAGAAATCCTCTCCACATGAGGGTGTGGCTCCCAAAGCCCAATCCAACCTCTACTGAAAGAATTCAATATACTTTTGCCTTATTTCTAGCACTTTACTGAAATTCCATTCCTGCTGAAAAAAGGTTATGATGACAACTCCACTGAAGAGTGATATTAGCCCTAGGATAGGCAAGGCCTAGGGTCTAGACAATGTAGCGCAAATGAAACTCAGACTTTCTGGAAACCTGAGGGAACTGAATTTTATGCTATGATAGACAGGTTATCCAAGGTCACAGAGGGAAACAGCATTTACAATAAGAATGTTGAATGCTCACACAGACCATGAACCCATTACAACAGCATGGAGGAACACAGATCTATTGCTCCCACATTACAGTTCCCTTTTCTTACAACTTAATGGGCATCTGAACTGCTTACGGTTCCAGGATCAACATGCAATTAGGTCAGTGGCACAGGGATGATGATAGCTTTGTACAAGATGACCTATTTTTGATAAAAGGGTGGTTTTCTTTGTCTTATTGAAGGAAAATTATGGGAGGTGCCTACGCAGTATACTTCATTTGAACATCAAGAATTATTCATCTACTATGACAGTTTTCAATCAATATATATATAAAAAAGTACAAGTCCATCGTGACCCTTGGAACACTATTGCAATTTCATATTACCAAGCTCCAAGCTGCACCCAGAAAGTTCATATTGTGTGTAATTTTCATGAAAGACTTCCATTGTGAAGAAAATTAGTTAAGTTACTGTTTATCTTAATAACTACAAATTAGCTCATTAAAGTATAGCTTGCCTCCCAAAGGTAAATTACACAAATTATGCAAATAAAAAATTTTTTTGAGAGAACCAAACATATGTTAAAAATAGCTGTTGTTCAGAAAGGTCAGCCAAGGTTAATAGATGCAAATTTGACCTGTATTTTGCTTAGGAAGTCAGTATAAGTCTATCAGATCTGTTTAATTTTTCCAAAGAAAATGTTTTGCTGCTCTGTTGGCAGGGGGGGTGGGGTGGGGGGACAAAATCCAGTGCTGCTGAAAGTGCTCGGGGTTGGGGGGGGGGGGGGAGAAGAGAGAAGCAAAGGAAACATATTACATATGTAAATATTTAATTATATTTAAATAAAATGGCATGACATATCTATCACATCACTTGCTGATACCTGTAATAAATTCCCAATAGAAACAATAGTTACTGAAGTTACAGTACTCTGACAATACTTCTCCTCACTTCAATAGCTACTTGACAGTAGGAAAAACTAGGTTTCACAAAACCATAACTTTACTAGTAACAATGTTCTGTAAATGAAATCTCAACCTTCCTAACTTCAAATACTAAGACCATGATTTGTTTTACTGCTTTCCCCTAATTACGGGCCATAAAACAAAAATACAAAAATCAAACACTAATTATTCTGACAACAAATAGCTTTCTGTTATTGAGCTGCAGTCTTACAAATGCCAAGCGTGGACCAGACCTTCAGCTGATTTAAATTTATATAGCTCTATTAAAAAGCAGTAGAATTATGTCAATTAGTCCCAGCTGATGCTCTAAACATACGTCTTATTATATAAGAACTGAAGTACAAATATGTAAAATTAAACACTGCCTTTAAAAGTCTTGATCTCTACCACTCATTGCAAATGGAACTGAGAAGTACCAAATCTTTAGCGCTCCAGTCCTGCAAGAGAGCCCAGGTGGGAGGGATATTGCCTGCAAAAGGCCTCATTATCTTTATTGAGAGTCCAAGTATTGGGTTCCATTCATAAAAGGATGTCTGACAGGACTGGCACCTATGTCTGTGAAAGCCATCTTGATGGCAAAACCTGGCTAATTACTCAAGTAATTCGGGAACAGAACTGAAAGGTAAACTAAGATGTGGCAACTTCAATAAAAGGAAAAATAAAAATTTATTTTAAATAATGCTTTCTTTCCAACAAAAAATAAATATATTTCTACAACAACTGTGACCAGATTCAGTCTCAAAGTATGCTATTTTGGACCTGGATCAATTCAGTACATAAATTAGGGGAAAAAGGGGGGCGGGAGGGAGATATTAAATAAGATCCTACAACTAATCCATTCCAGGTATACCTTTAAAACAACAAGTTTTCAGGAACACTGTTTCCACCACATTCTGAATTAAATCCAAGTACATCCTTGCTTATACAATCTTATTTTGACAGTCATGTTCACCATGGGTAATAGATAGCTACAAATATCTTGTTTAAAAAAAAAAATTTTTTCCCCCCCAAACACTAAAATACTGTAACACTGAAATCAACTGACATTTTCTCTTAGAAGAGACTGCAGGAATTGGCCATCTATTTGCATTTTTTTCTATTACATATCCTAAGCACATTTATATCTCATAACCGGCTGTAATGATCATGGCAAGGTCACCTAGAAGAGTCAATTAAGCTGATGAGTCAGATACATTGCTTAACAGTGTGTAATAAGCCTCAAACAGAGGATTTTATTGTTCACATTATTGCATCATAGTGATGTTATAACAGCAGCAAGACTGCTGTCTGGAAAAAGAAACTATTGCATAAACATAGTTTGCATAACTATTTGTTAAAATAAGTCAATTTAAGATGAGCTTAAGAGGTTTTTTTTTTTTTTTTAAGAGTTTTATTTCAAGATAAAGGATTGGGAAAAAAGCAACATAGCACTGATATCTTTTGTAGACTGCATTGCTTTTATTGCAATAGAAAGAATGTCTGTGTGTTCTACAAATTTCAGCCAAAGCATGGCAAATACTGTTCCTTCTTAGGATAAGATAAGCTGTGAGGAGGTCATGTAAGTTCATATTGCTCATGGGAAGACTGTAAGCTTTCTGACACCTTTCAAATCAGTTCCTTTAAAAAAAGGGAAAAAAAAATCAATACCAGCAGAATCTTGAGGCTTTGAAGTCAAATCCAGGATGCTGGATATTTAAAAAACTAGTTAACAGCCCTTTAGAGAATAAGATGAGTTAAAAATAGAAAATAAATAAAAATGAAAAGTGAAGGCAGATAATTCTGAAGAGTGTTAACACTTCAACAGTCAAATAAAGACATCTGTAACGTGAGAACTTTCATAATGATATGTTAGTGCCACTGATATTAAGAGCCTTTACTGAGTAATCCTCGATTTTGTTGGTTTAAAACCAGGTCTTTGGGCCCACACCTGAAGCCTTATTCATTCAAATTTCTTATCAAAGTCAACATTTTGACTGAATAAGGACTGCAGAACTAATGCCCACAGCAGTATTTTAAACTAGGCTCTGGCTTGAATTAATTACTGAGGAGGGCAAAGATGACTCAAAGTAGGTTACATACAAAGGAGGGAACACAATGAAACTGAGTGCAATCATACAAGTTACAAGGATGAAAAAAAATCAGGTTGTTTGGTTTTAACACAGCAGTAACTCCAAATGGCTTCACTATCAAAAAGCTGTACTTGACCTCAACAATTAAGTAGCAGAAAAGTTTGTGCATGTTATCAAGAATTTCACATTTTTTAAATATTTTACCGTTACTGCCTACAGCAGTTATACAGAACATACCACAGTGACTGTGATACTAAATTTTAACCTCGGAGGCTTTGGTCATTAATGCAGTGATTTTGGGTTTGCCTACCGAGAAGATCAGTTGGACACAAAAGAAATTACTTCATCTTTAAAGGCAAGTTACCACGAGCAACTTGCAAGGCAGCCTGCTGTCGAGGACCCCCGACCACGGGAGCTCGGGGCATGCCTTTTGCCACTGGTAACGCCGAAGTGACTTGGCAAAACAACCGAATTGGGAAATGGCCATTTTTTATTGTTTGTTACGTAAGGAGAGAGCCGAAAATATTCGGGGGGCGGGGTGGGGAGGGGAGGAAGGCTTTCGGCCGCTCGTGGCAGGCCGCCCCCTTCCCGCCCGGGCCGCGGCAGGGCCGGAGCGCGGCCCCGCTGCCCCCGCCCGCGCGGAGCCCGCGCGGCCGCCGCTCACCTGCCCGCCGGAGCCCCTCCGGCCGCAGCGGCCAGCGCGGGGCTCTTTGTCTGGCTCTCCCGTGCCGCGGCCGGCGGTCAGACGCGGCCGGCGCCCCGCCGCGGCCCGCCGCCGCCCCCGCGAGGGGAAGAGGAGCGGGCGGCTCCCCTCCGGCCCGCCGGGCCCCGCCGCTCCGCGGGGCGCGGCGGCGACGCGCGGGGCCGCGCTGCGGGGAGGCGGCCGCTGCCGCGCTCGCCACAAAGGCGGCGCGGCGCGGCAGCCCCCTACGTGCCCGGCGGCGCATGGCGCCCGGCCCGCTCCCCCCGCGCGGCCCCGCGCTGTCCCCCCCCAGCGCCGGCCGCAGAACAAAGGGCTGTGGGAGCGGCAGCGCCCCCAGCCCTCGCCCGCCGCCGCGCGGACGGGGCCGGGAGGGGGCCGTGGGGGGGCCGCGGCCCCGCCGCCGCGCCCCAAAGGCCCCCAACGGCCGCCCGCGCGCCGCGCCCCAACGGCCCCCCAACGGCCGCCGCGCCCCAACGGCCCCCCAACGGCCGCCGCGCCCCGCGGGGGGAGCCGGCACTACCTGGGCGCCCGGCGCGGCGCGGCGGCCCCGGGATCGGGCCCGCGGGCGGGCGCTGCTGCCATAGCCCCTTTCGCCCCCGCCGCGCTGGCGCCCAGGCCGGCCGGGGATTAGTGCCACCGGGAATGTCATACTGACCTACTTCGGCTCTCCGCCTCCTCCACGCTAAAGCGCCGGGTTCGCGGGAGCGGGGCACTCGCGTGCCCCCTCCGCCCGGCGCTCCTCCGCCCGAGCCCACGGCAGCCGGGAGGGGACCGGCAGACTATCTCACTTCTTCAGGGCTGTTGACATTCTCTTAAATTCGTTCCTCTCTTAAATTAGATGTTCCCTTTTTTAAGAAATGACAAGTGAAAGCCAGTACCAAAGAAATTGTTTAGTGTCTCGGCGAAATGCCGTCCTAAAAATACAGCCTTATCAAAACGTCTCTGAAGGCGTGGAGTTAAAAATCCAAGCAAATGGCCTTGAACGTCTATATGCACAGCTCTGGAGAAAAGACCAGAAATAGCACATGAAGCCACAATTGCTAAAATGTGATAGGGCTAAATATAGATTAACACAAATTTCATTTTAAGGTACACGGCGCACACTCAGCGAGCACGAGTTACCTCCCCACTTACCCAGTTGTCTACTTTCCTTATTAAACATACTTTAACAAAATCTGTTACAGTTGCATCTTTTTAGGGTGAGATTGTCCTAGTTTCTTTGTAGCGAGATTATAAAATCGCATAATTAGCTCCCTCTTCCTAGCCTGACTGCCAGCAAATTCTGTGGTTACATAATGCAACATTTCCAGGAACTATTATGTGATCGGTCCTGCAGTGTCTGAAAAACAGCGACAAAAGTGACGAAAAAGGCTTAGGCAAACACAACCTAGCAAAACACGGGGACTGGGGGGGCGGAATGCTACCATTAACGCCGCTTGCCCACAAACAACATCCCTGAGCACAGCGTGAAAACAGGCTCTCTCCGGCGGCCCCTGACAAGCGATGGCCACAGAACTCAGACTCCACACATCCACAGATTTCTCCCTTCCCCCCCCCCCCCCCATAAACGCACAATAGGGTCGTAATTAATGACCTAATGCTTAACTCTGCACCAAAATTACCACGGCGTTTCACACTCGCGCACACATCTCGTCCTAGCGCTTGCTGATATTTCACAGCGAAGAGATTATGCAATGTATGAAAGAACAAGTCCCACAGACCTTCCCCCGGGCTCGCTGGGCGTACCGGCGACAAACAGAAGAAGAAAAAAGATACGGGGGGGAAGGGGACAGCGTTACATTAAGAACAACGCTGCAAGCACGGGAGAACCTTAAACAGGCATTTTTAAGGATTTCTTTCGGTGCCATTATCCCCTCCTGCGAGCCTCCTGCCAGCAAGCAGAACCAGCCTTTTTAACCTGCTGCCGCCGCTCGCAGACCCCTCCCCACCCACCGGGAGGCCAGAGCCAGCGCCGCGGCGCCTTTCACCCCTGAAACACCGCTCTTCCTCCGATGGGGAGACATTATGCAACCGCAGCCCAGCCCCGGCCAGCGGCGAGCAGCCGCTCCGAGCCTACGTGATGCGCGGAGGGCGCTGCAATCAGCGCGGCCACCTTAAGGCGGCCAGCCCCGGCGCTGACACGCCAGCAAAAGTTTATACACACACCCGCATACACACATACCCGCGCGCACCCAGCGCGGCGCTCCGCGCCCCCGCGCGCGGCGGCCACACTCGCCCCGCGCCTTCCTACCTCCAGTGCGGCGCGGGGCGCGGAGCATCCCCCGGGCCGGGCCGGGCCGGGCCGAGCGGGCTGGAGGCGAGGCGAGGCGGGTAAGGCTGGGCAGGCAGCGGCGCCCCGCTTGTCTGGGAGCGGAGCGGCCCCGGTGCGAGGCAGCGAAGGAGGGCGGGCGGCAGCGAGGGAGGGAAGGAGGGAGCGTGCGGCGGCGGCGGCGCGGAGGGATGTGTGTTAGTAGGTCAGGGCTGTGCGCGGCGCGGGGCGCGCAGCCCGCATGCCAGCCGCGCCGCGCCGTGAGTGGCGGCGGCGCCGCCCCAATCCGGGCCGGGCGCTCTCGGGGGGCGGCCAATGGGGACGGCCGGGGGGCGGGCCGGGGGCGGGCCGACCGCCCCGCCCCCCGCCCCGCCGGGCTGTGTGTGGTACAGTAGGTCTGTGTGCTGGGATTGCATAACCGCCGGGCGGGCGGGGGGCGCTGGCGTTTACGTAACCGCCCCTGGCGAGCCGGGGGGCAGCGCGCGGCGGTTGCGGGGGAGGAACCCTCCCCGCGCAGCCTCCGCGCGGCGGAGCGGGGCGGGGGGGCGATCAGCGGCGCGGCTCGGCGGCGCGGCCCCCTCCCCCCAGCCCTCCGCCCAACGGCCGTTCCGCGGGGCGGGGGCGCGCAGGGCGCGCGGCGCACTGTGCCTCGCCCGCTGCCCCGCGGAGCGGCGGCTCCTTCGGGCCGCGCCGCGCCGCGCCGCGCCGCGGGGGCTCCGCGGGCGTACGCGGGGCGGGGGAGGGCCGGCCTCTGCCCCTGGTCTGGGGAGGGTTTAGGCAGGGGTTTGAGCGCGGTCGTCTTTATTGTCGGGGAAAATTAACTGCGCTGTAGCTGTCGCTGCGTTGCCGTTTGCTTGGTATGTAGCGTAATGAGATTGTATCTGACCGGAGTGTAAAAATAAAACCCTCAGATCTGGCAGAGGCATTATCGTCTCAGAGTAATTGCACAAGACCTGTAAACTGTGTTTCTAAGGCACGTATCTGCCATCTAGCCACGGCGTGTGGGTAATCCTCCAATGAATTATACTTAATCTTTGACTCGCAAGAAGAAAAAAAAAGAGAGAAAAAAGGAAAAAAAAGAGCTTGCTGAAGATACGCTGGCTCAGTGCTGGGTGTGTTCCCTGCTGTTACACCACTTGGCATTTTGTACTGTGAGCTACAAAGCGTACACTGTATGCATCAGAGAGTGCAGCCAGTGTTTTCTTTTACTGATCTTCAAGGATGAAGGATTTCGCTAGTATTTATTCCCCTGACTTCATCCCCGCTCTGCACACTGTGCTCAGAAGCAGGGCCGCCTTGCATACAAGTCCCTCGCGCTGCTGCCTGTCCGCTGTCCCCGAGAGGCCATTCCTCGCGGGTGCTGGGTGAGCGAGTGCCTGCCTCCATCCAACACCTCCCCAGCTGCCCCCCAATGCCGCTTCTCCTCGTGGAGGAGTCAGAGGAAGGGAGATTAAATAAGAGAGTGTGGTGCTGGTCTGACCCTTGTTTAACCTCCATTTTAGAAAATGACACACGGCCAGCAAGAAATCCAATTCTCCACTCCAAATGTGTTTGAATGTACACACATTTGATTAAGTGTGTCAGATGTGTCTTCCTCATTTTTCTCTCACGGAAGGTTTATCACTCCCTCTCTTTTTTATTCCACAAGTAGCATTTGTGAAGACAACAGAAAAAAATCTCTTTATTAAATTCTAGTTCCAGACCAGAAATGATTCCTGATTTCATTCTGTTAAACATTCTTACTAAAATAGCACACTCCTCACTAACATAGCCCTGTTATATTACCCTGTCATCCTGTATTTATATGTCAACAGAGATAGCTCTCTGGAGCAAAGCATTCCTAACAGAAGGCAAATTTGGAAACCAGAAGACTTCACTGAATACTTTTCAGTTTATCTCAGTCCCTGATCTTTTATCATACTTGCCCATACCTTCCCTCCACAATAAATCTAAGTGCCTTGAATTCATTTATATTTATCTCCCCAGGTTATTTATTGTGCAAGTCTAATAACCTTTACTCACATAGATTTTCCCCTCTCCACTCCTAGTCTTCTAATATCTAGAGTATAGAGCCTCGATAATGGTAACAGACTACAAAACCCACCGTTACTAGAAAGGGGATTCATAAGCAGCCAAAGTCAGAGAGATCAACCGTTGCCTCTGCCTGGGGGCCGTGTGGTAATTTTGTTTGCCAAACTTCTCCTTGCCCATGGATACACACACACATACAAAGACAATTTCAGAAGTGAGGTCCAGCAGTGAGCTTGGAGACCTGCTTGCTCATAAATATTGGTGGTGTATTTAAGTAGAGTCGTAGACACATGGGCTGCTGCTATGTGAGGAAACTTGTTCTGTATGCCTTATTTCCCATACTATACATATTGTACCGATGCAGTGCTCTGAGAGTCCCCAGCACTGTCAAAAACCAAAGCAACCCCCAAAACTTCACACAATTTTTATTTAATTGAAAAGCACATTCTGTTTTTACTATGGAAAATATTTTTGATGAATCCTGGACATACCCTTTTAACAACTTAAAATCTCATTTCTAGAAAGAATACATGCAAGTGCCTCAAATCTGCCTTCATAACTTAGATTCTTGAAATATAGAAAGAAGTCTCCAAGGCAATAATATCCTTCCTATGTGGGTGGACAGTCCTGGAAATAATATTCCAGATGGAGTTTAGTCTCCTATTTGCTTATATTTTTGTCACTAATTATAATCAGCTATAAATCCAGACCTGATCTTTCTCCCAGATTCACAACAAAGACAAGCTTCTGTATTTCATGTTACCTCTACTCTATGGAAATAAGAGTCAAAACCAGCTACAGAAGCAAAATCCACTCTCACTTTCCAAATCCTATGGTGGGCTTTTGGTTAATCCAAAATTGGGTATGGTGAGACAGAGGGCTAAATGCTGATGTGGCTAAAGGAACATATTCATCATTTTTCCTACTCTCCTGAGGTACAGAAAAAAATAGCACAGCTGAGAGCTGTAGTAAGCATTCTGCACCAAGGGAGTCTAAAGACTTAAGGAAAAGTCTAAAAAGAGAATCTTTCTGTGATTATCCAGCTCTGTGGATTTTCCTACTGGAGGGATGAAGTAGGTCATGGAGATCTTTAAATAAATTCTCAGCTGAGTCTAGCGCAGTAGGATTTATACTCGCTTTTGGACAACACTATCAACTTCAACTCTTTTAGACTGATCTCTATTTAGTAGCACATAACCCTCTTATTGCTTTCTCTGATTTTGACTTAGAGAGTACTGCTGAAGCTACACTGAGTCACAGTACTACTTGGAGGGTCTGGAGAAGGGGCATTTGAGAGGAGAAGTAATTAACAGAAATGTAACAAAGTAGTGTCTGTCATCTCTAACATCTTTTGATTCCTTTACACTTGTTTGTGTCCACAGCCCTTGGGCCTTAAGCTTTGAATCGGACCCAGCCTGAAATTCAGAATCAGTTGAAGTCAACAGTGAAAGCCTCAGAAAGGCTTTAAAGAAATTAGGCTTTAATTCCTCACCTTTGATATTAGCCCACATACAGTACAAAATAGTACCCCAAACAGCAAACAGTTTGGAGGGAAATAAGAGTAAAATACTTTTTAAGATTATGACATATTAAACATATTTTAATGAATTTATATATCTACACACACACACACACACACACACATATATATATTTATAAAATACCCCTTGAAATTAGCTGGGGATATGACAATTTGGCTTCCTTGCACTACATTCTTTATATCCATAGGAGCTTTTGTACATAAGAATGTAGTCACAGAAAACTATATTCACTAATCTTTTTATATATTTAATGTGATCAGTACTCAAAAATGTTTAATGCTAACCAAGTCCTTCAGGGCTTCCTGCTCAAGATGAGCAGTAGTGAAAATTCTATAAAATAAGTGATATTGTGATTTTATAAAGATCTAAGGCAGAAATAAAATACACTAAAAAAAGAGGCAAGTCATTTGACAACAGTTCAAAGAATTAATCAAAATATTTCCATGCATCTGGGAACATTTGTGGAAACTGTACTGGAAAAATATTTGTGCTGTAATGTACTCTTGCTTAAAGCAAACCCAAGAGAAATAGATGTTCGCATTGTGACTTAGGTAGACATAAATGAGGCAACATTTACAGGAGCTGTTAAATATGAGGAAACACCAAAAATTGCACCATAAGTGCATGGCATAAAGAAAGAAAATCTGCATGATACTATTTACACTGCAACAGCCAACTTAAGGTTAATGGGTCATTCATAACCTTCACATTACGCAAAAGTGGAAAAGCAAATTCGATAACTATGAATGGTTTTCATATTCTCAAGCACAGCTTCAAAGTAAAATAAAAAGGTAAAAAGGTTATGATGTTCAATATATTAGATGAGCCTAAAGCAAACAGAAATGTCCTGTTTCTTAGGGCAGAGACGGATAACAATTCTGCCAGCAGAGCAGCTAGCACATTATCCGAATTAGATTCAAAGAGAATCTACAGAACAGCAAAATCATCAGGATTGAAGGAAGTATCTGATTTCACTTGAATATTTTAAACACAATAGAGATGAGAAGTATTTTCAAAAGGTTCTTTTAATTAATCAGCTCATGTGCCGCTAAGGCAAATAACACTGCAGTTACTTGAAAATCTGAAGTAGTGCTGCCAATATTGTGGAAAGTAAAAACATGTATCACCATTCATTTTTAAGATTACACTGAAAAATCTCTGGAAAGCCCTCAAGAATGTGAAAATGTGCCATTTTATGAAGTGTACACTAAGTACATAGAAAGCAGAACTGCTATGAATTTCCCTGGGGGGGGAAAAAAAGGATGACTCCTAACATCCCTCTACATATGATTGAGCAGTAGAGGAAATGAGTAGGAAATATGAAGAGTACCATAGAACAGTATCAGAGAAGGGAAAGCAATAGGCACAGTGCAGTGACTGAGAAGGAAAGGCACATCTTACACTTGAACATGATTGAAAAAAAGGACATCGCACACAGGTAAGGGTAGATCAGCAATTTCTCATGGTCGACAGCACAGAGGGGAGAAAACTGACGTTACAGTGCCATGAGGAGCACCCATTTTCAGCCCTTGGCAGAAAGAGCTCACCAGGCAGCACTCCCAGCTTCATTGTTCCCTGTTCAGAAGTTGCCAAGGACCAGGAAGATTTGAAATTTTCACTTACTCAGACTTGCCTCACTGCTGACATTTGAATCATTCTAATTAAATGAGAGAGGCCAATGATATGCAGGATTTGTGATGCGAAGTGACGATTTCTTGAGAAGAAGAAAGACCATTTCTGCTACAGAGGGCCTGAAAGTCCCTAGTGACTAGAGGCTCTCCTGGTCTACAGCAACTGAAGCAATTACTGACATAGGTTCTAGTCCAAACATTCAGCCTATGAAGCTTTCTGACTCTGAAGAAGCAAAGAACACTTTCACATTTTTCCCTTTAAGATACTGTTTTCTGTCCCCATGGATATGAGCAATCATCTCCAAAACAACATGAATTGTCTTGCATAGAAGTTATTCAAATGACAGAGTTAACACACTCCTGATTCAATTAGTCATCTAAACGAGATTATGCAAAAATAATGACATAGGCCAAAAACTTCACCTCCTCGTCTCCTGCAAAGCCAGGAGAAGGGAAAGGAAAATTTTAGATACAGCTTTTTAGAGGCCTAATGCTACTTTTCCAGTTATCTACTTTCCTGCTTCATTTGCCATACTCCACGGTGAGATACGTGTAAAGAAAGCCAGAGGGCTTTCTTTTTGCAGTCGTTTCTTATATAAATTGGAGACTTGATCTTGCCATTTAATCTTTGCTCACATTAGTCATCCCATTGACTTTGATGGTATTACATTTGTGAGTAATTCTTATTCAAGTGATAGTACTAAATCTGTAATTAGTATATCTCACTTGATTTTCACCAAAATGTTTGGAAGTGTATTATGCTTGACCACTGAAGACAGACAGACAAAGAGGTTTTTCTATGACACTGTGCTTTAAGGAATGATGCTGAGAGCAAACATCACATGATGGATTTGTACAGCCACCATAACAACGAAGAAGAGTAAAATACATATTAAAATACTGAGCAGTTGGCTCTTCTTTGACAATAATTATCAGTGAGTCATTTGTTGAAGCCGCTATGCTTTGCAAAAGAGTTTGTAAATGTGTTCTATTGAAGTGAAAATTGAGTAGTAAACTTAAAGACATTAAGAGCTATAAAAAGGTTGTCACACAGCAAAGATTAGCAGAAAGACAAGAAGAAGTCTTTGTTCTATGCAGGGGATCTCTGTGCAACTGTTTCATGGTTATTGTATGCTAAAGTGGTGCACTGGGCAGGCTAATTATAGCCTTATGAAAGAACTGAGTCTAATTCTTAGTCTTAGACCCTCACTCTCAAGGACTTTAGGCAGTCTGGAAAACATCCTTAGCATGGAAGACTGAAAAGCATGCTCCTGGTTGTTCAAAAGCAGTTTTCACTTGGACTTCTTCATTAGAAGTCATGTAGATGGCTTAATTTAAACCTGTGCTCCTGAAAAATCTCTGCTCAACTGCTTGGTAATCTCAGAGGATCAGGAATAACATTGCCACCATTCTTTTTTTTACCCTTAACATGCTCAGACAGCTAATTTTTTTTCTGCTATGCATGCAGCAGGGAGGTCCCCTTCTCTCAGATAAGCCCAACTGGGGCCTTGAAATGCAGCATTCCTCTACCCGAGTCCTGTGGAGGGCTTTGCTGACACAGATTTTGAAATATTTCTACCAACCACCTACCAGTACAAACTCTCATTGCATTGGAGACTTCCTAACTCCTGGGCTACAGACTGTTCTAAAATTGGCATATCTCAAGACAATGGATAGAAAGTGGCCTAAAATGCAGAAAAAGAGATTAAAAATTGCCAGATCAGAAACAGAGAGCAAAAGTGAGCCTACCTATATATCTTAGTGGTCAGGACATTCACCATGGAAGAAGGGAATCTGTGTTTCCCTGCTTACTTCAAATACAGTTTATGCACTGAGAGAACTGGACACAACCCTGAAGAATGTCCTCTCTTATCTGGGTTGAATAGATAGCCATCACAGATTTGTGCAAACACGTATTCATTCTGTCCTGAACAACCCTGATTTCCTCATACAGTATCACACGCAAAAGGTACTTATTAGCTAGATCAAAAATAGTTCTCTAAGAATAAGTATGATAGAGACTTACACAAGAATGTATATATTGTTTTCTTCATTGCATTTCATGCAAGAAACAGATGGCACATGCAGAAAAGATCTGAATGGAGTAGGAGAGTGGGATTGGAGAATATGTAGCCCAAAGAAGCCAGCCTCAGTATTCTGTAAACAAACCTATTTTAGCAGTATCCTATTCATTAATGCCTATGCCTTTCTTTCAGAGCAGACCAGTCCAGTCTGTTAATCTGTTTCTGCTATCAGACTCATGTTCCTCATGCATGAACAGCAGTTTCTGATCAATATTCAGTACAAATCTCTATATTAAAACTGGTAAAATCTATTTTGAATAGATAAAATGGGTAACATCTATTGTGAAATTCAAGTGGAACTAGAGAAAAGGAAATCCTGATTTAGTGTTCCATATATCCGTGTTGTTGCAACACATGAAGAGTACAATTATCTTCTCTCCAGAATTCATTTATGACTCCAGAGTTTCTGCTAACGCAAGTCATAGCAATGCAGAAAAACATTAAGCTTGACTGTAATTCTGTTTTTACATTAAGCTGGCTGAAACACAGGGCAAAAGTTTGAAATAATGCAATATGTCAAATGATGATCTAAAAAGCCAGCAGTGTTAGCAGCAAGCTAGCTTTACCTAGTCTTGCTAGTCATCCAGTATTCCAGGGAAATACTTTTATGTTGTCAGCCTGAGAGAGGATTTGAATCAACTCTGAAAGCTTGGGGGTGGAGGGACAAGATGAAATGGGGTAAAAAAAAACGAAAGGGACTGAGGCTTTTGCCCTGTTACCTCATTACTACTGCTTGCACCACATAGCACACTCCTTTGCAAACCACCCAGTCTCTCTTCAGAACATGACTGAATCTGTCCCTTATCTCTGCAAGTGGTGACACATCCTATAGGAGAATATTCCTGAGATTTGTTAAGTTAGCTCCTGAGCTGCATCTCCTCATTTTTAAACAGAGAAGGAGAAATCAGATAGGGAAGATAGAGTTGAGGTGAGCTGGTGTTTGCTCAGTGCCTCGTGTGGCTGAGTGGGATTGTGTTTTGAGGTGTGGAGCTCTGATAGAAATCTTCTTACAGAGCAATGAGAGAACCGTGGTCCAGAATTAGGTCAAGAGGACCAGGCTTTTTAGTACAAAAAAGATCCAGAAATTGAATATCCTCTCAAATGCCCACAGGAAAAATCTGAGGAAAATAAGGGATGAGTGAAGCAAGATTCCCTGAGAACACTTAAGAGCGAATAAACATGGAAAGAATAAGAGATTGTTTCCTTTTACTAGGCCAAATCCCAAATATTCTCCTTGCCATTGGTGTAAATAAGCCTGGAATTTGGCTCCATAGCATCTGCAAGTTGTAAGGACAAGGCCATGTTTTTAATTTTGATTTTACTTGTGTTTGGCTCAAAGCATGTGTGAGAAAAAAAAGTTATTTCTTTAGTAGAGGTAATCTTCTCACACATGAGGCTTTTCTCATTAAAACTGAGGATATATCTAGGAGGCATAGCACACACCATGTTGAGGTATATGAGCTAGCTTAGGAAGAGTGTTTTGATACTAAAGTCAGTTAAGTAGTAGTGGGTGCAGCTGTGGTCCCATCAGTGTTCCTGAGCTAAACTCTGCTCAGGCTAATTAGCTGTATGAGAAAGTCATCAAGTGTTCGAACTGGCATAGACAATTCCTTCCATGGTTAGATACTATTTTCTACTAGAAAAGGTTTTTTTAGATTTCTGTCAACGATTCTCATGGAGGTAAACTGGTGTTAGTTACAGTGGCCAATAGCAGGAATGTAATAAAATAATAAAGAACATTTTTCATCCAAATCCCCAAATTACAATTTTTGTTTACTTGTTCCTCAGATATTATTGTTCAAATAAAATCTGTTCTCATCAATAATAGAAAGAAAAAACCAGAACCTGCTAAAAGTCAAAAGTGTTATCAAGATCATTTTCAAAGTCATAGGTACTCAGCCTTCATTCCTGTCCCAGGCCACATGTGACCTGCCAGCACAATTTGTGAGCTGGTGGTGGATTCCCAGGGGCTCTCTTTCCTGGGGACAACCTGGGAGCAGACACATGGCAGGCAAAGGGGAGGCGAATAGCTTGAGCACTGACAGAAGCCCACTTCTACCTGCCAGCTTTCACGGAGCTTCTTCTGGTGCTCTTCCATTACACGGCAAGTCCACTTCCATCACACAATAAAGAAGACAGCAAGAGGCCTGGCAGTTGCAAGTAAGGGCAGACTACCACTTCCGGAAAGTCTCACCCAATCTACATCCTATTCCCTTGCATGTTCCTGAATTGTCCTTCAGAGAAAAAAAGACTGCTCTAGAACAGGTTGGCTGAATTGCCCCTAAGACTCCTGCTGTTTCCTGGGGCAGTCCCAGACCTGTGCAGTGTATCAGGTGCACAGTGACTGCATTGCTTTGGAGAAGAATTTGGTCTACTATGTACCTGCAAGAGAGCCACTTTGCAACATGCCCACAGTACGCTGAGCATCCTACTTTTAATGGTCCCCTGAGTTTAATGCGCTCCTTACAGAAGTCCCCGGCAAACATCGTCCTTGCCCTCCTTTTATAGCAGCCCTGTCTTCACTGCACTGGGGGCTGACAACCAGTCGAGTTTTGTAATGAAGAACCTCGTAGTCCAGGGTCCCCCAGCACCAAAGGACATTGTTCAACAGGCTGCCCAGCACCGCGACGTCTGAACGTCTGGCCTTTCGTCTCCCCGGCAGACTGCCGGGCAGACGGCTAAGGAGCTGGGTTGGCAAGCTGGCATGAAACCGGGCAGGCTTTTGACTGAAACCTGCCTGGCAGGCAAGTTTGGAAACATGTCTGTGTTTTGTCAGAAGATTTGTTAAAACAGACACATTCCCACAGAATAGTCTGATTTTGATTAATCAGCATTTCAGGACGGGGAAAATCTTCCGCTGGAAAATATCTGACCAGTTCTGCTGACAATTAGCTGCACGCTTACAACACACCCTGCTGCAGTACCCGCAGTGCTGCTTTCATGCTTCTCTCTCCAACCACTTGCACAGACGAGAGCCTGACTGCTACCGCACGGGAATGCTAAGCACCCCAGCGCTCGTCACGAATGAGGGCAGGGTACCACACGGGCAAAGGCTTCAGGCCTGGGCCACTTTGCAGGCAAATGGAGAGAATCCCCATACATTAAAG
Organism: Dromaius novaehollandiae; assembly: GCF_036370855.1. NCBI lineage: Eukaryota > Metazoa > Chordata > Aves > Casuariiformes > Dromaiidae > Dromaius > Dromaius novaehollandiae. The sequence goes on from NC_088132.1 coordinate 34,620,267, forward strand.
TACCTCACAAATATTCATGAGGAGTTACGTTGCTCAGGTTAGCTCGTCTCCATAAACTTGCCCTCGGTTTACTATTTAATAATATGAAATGCAGGCATCAGAACTCCCAAATTAGGAAAATAAGGCCACAGAAAATATTATGCAAGTTAAAGAAAAGAAACTTATATCATTCTGTGCTTTGCTTTCCTTGGTCTTGTTTCTCATTGAAAAACAAACCCCCCAAAAAGGTATTTGCCATACATTTTAAAAGCCAGTGTTATGCATTTCCATCCTTGTCTCGTTGAGAATAACAACAGGGTTCTGCTTGCTCTGACAAACTGAACTTCTTCTCAAGCCCTGTATTTCAAAGCAAGATTTGACACACAGGAAACCCAGAAGAGAATAAGCCTGTCACACTTGTTTTTCTTTTCGGTTTAACTGATTCATTTATTTTCTTTTAAGATACTGTAGGCAATGTAATGATTCTCCTGCACTTTCTTGCATCTGTGACTCATGAGGTAGGCTGGGTATTAGAGAAGGGCCAAACCGCAAAGTTCACATACAGATTCTTATTTTTCCAAGGTCTGAGGGAGTTCAGATTTGAGGTTTTGGATTTGGACCATCTCAGGAATGTACAAGGATTCAGTTCCTAGCTAAGTAATTTGAAACATTTCTCTCTCCTTTCCCCTCCACTCTCACCACTTAGGATTTTATCTCACCGATTTTGTTAGCTGTGCTTGGAAAAGTGAATGAAAAGGTCCTCTTGGTTACATTGTCTCTCTGCTGGAGGGTGGGAGAAAGGAACAGAAACCTTATACTGGATGGCAATAATATTTCCCACCCTTTCAGTCATCTATGGCTTACTAGTTATTTATATTGCTGCTTATTACTGGTATCTGACTGCCTTCCAGGTAACATCGGTGGCAATAACAAAATCCATAATGGACTACAGGTCTGAGGATTTTCTGGCTCTTCATTTTTCATGTGAGATATCTTTTTTGGAAGAGGGATGAAATTATTAGATTTTGGCAATAAAAACGTATATTTGAAGTGAAACATTTATGAAGAAAAAGGCTTTCTCAACACAGAGGAATTGTTCTTGTTTCTGAAGCTGGTCAGACTTGAGGCTTTCCTCATCTTCTCTAGCCAGATAACTTAACAGAATATTCTGAAGTGCTTCATTTTGGACTTTGAGATCACTATTGTCCAGAGGCATAAAGCGTAGCAATGCGCGGGCTGAATTGGATACATCTTCAAGGTGCAGTGGAAGCAGATAGCCCTACACCAGCATCTCTCCAGTATTTTCTCTCCAACAGCCTTGGAGAACAGCAAAGGTTACTTTTCTTCCCTCTGAAAAGTCCTTCCTTTTGAGGTTCTGCAGAGATCCATACATCTCACAATATTCATATGAGTATCATGGACTTAGTGCCCCCTTATAGATTTTCAACTAATTTAATCATGACCACTTCTAAAGCATTATCAGTAAATCAGGTCTTTGATGAAGCTGGTGCAAGCTAAGGTCAGACAGGAGAAATACTCTGAAAAAGGCTTAGTTGAAAGGCACACAGACCTCTTAATCAAAATAGTGGAAAAGCCTGGCATTTTGTATAGGACGCAAGGAGCCCAAAACGCTTTCTTCCAACTTGGGTGTGCTAAAAAGCATCACGCCTTTCTGCTTGTGAGGAACTGTCCATCAAGAGATTCATACTATGGTCATTTCTAGCCTGGATCACTGCAATATGAAGATAGTATCTGGACTCTTACAGCTATCATGGCTCCCTGCCCTCTCTCTGACTCAGGCCAACATAATCAAGCCAAGCTAGCCCACAAGTTCCTTCTATGGTTCCCACTCATCTTTCAACGCCAATTTAAGCACTTGGCTAATTTGCGGATGAGGCTCCAACTGTATCAAAGACTGATTTTTGATGTAAGCCTGATTTTCCTCTGTTTCTCTCTAGCTTTTGTTTTGTGCAGCAAGAGGGTAGAATCCTAACTCACCATGTAATGTGCAAGTGCTGCTAGCTCTTCACCTTTTCTATTTCATTTTCTGTGTGTTGCTCTGTAATATCTTCTCCAATCATTCCTCTCAAAAATAACACATCTGCAAGTACATTTTTGAAAGATGTAATGAATTTCTTCAGGCAGACTTGCTGTTTCACAAGCTGGTGGAAAAAGTAACTTGTACTAAACATTTTATGATACTATAAAGCTTGGCCCTAGTGCATATAAAGGGAAATATCTATAGTTGTGGAAGTTTAAGAGGGAAAAAGTAGAGCTGCATAGAATTAATACCTTGAAATCCATCTTGGATGTTAAAATCAAACAAGTGGCTGATCCTTTTCTCAAATAAAACAGATTTAGTTTAGGAAAGGGCTACAGACCATGTTAGGTTTGTCATTTAGCATTAATAGAAAAGTACCAACTAGTTAATTTCTGGATTTTTGTTAGCCAGAGGTGGCATTAGTTAGGTGATTAGGAAGATGAGGAACTACAAAGAGTCTAACGACTGGTGTTTCTAACAAATGCTCGGTGCAGATCTGCAGACAGTGACTCAAATGTAGTTTGGGACATAGCCTCTTTGAAGTAAAAGATCACACAATAGATGATTACAGTCAGTATATTAATGGCCAACATCAGCAGAAGGATCTAATGGGAAAAGGAGGGCAGCAAATCCTGCATACAGATGACATGGCCTGTAGGTAATCTTCAGAAAGAAAGGAAAAAAAAAAAAAAAGTAGAGGAAGTTGCAAACTGATGATAGTAAAACAAGGAAGCAGGTGTAGGAGAAGCAGGAGTAAACAGAGGTTATGGAGGTCATCAAAGATGCCAGAAGGAAACTGGACACACAGATTAACGGGGCTGGACTAAATGGTACTGACTAATGCCACTACTTTGGGCAAGCTACCGAGGACTTGACTGTGAGAACGAATCCACACTCTGGAGTGCAGGAAGAGCCTGGAGCAAAAACATCAAAAGCAGAATATAACAGAACCATATACCACCAAGAGGTGGCCAGGTGAACATGGGAGGTGTTTACCGTACAACCTGACCTCAAATGATGGGACGAGATAACCTAGATTTCAGTAAAATTTTCTCAGCATGGAATTGGGATATTCTTTCCATATTCACTTCTCACAGCTGTTCTTCATGACTCAAATTCACTCAATTTATTCTAATCATAAATCTTGCCTGTATCCTTCTGTAATTTGAAAAGAATTAGCCATAGGCATTCTGAAAAAAAAAAACCTCCTAGTAATAAACCACATCACCAGATGTAGAAATACCATTTGCTGTATTATTCTAGCGAAGCTTACAGATTAACAACAACATAAAAGGTTTTTTTTCCTCCCATTCTGTTACATCTCCTTTCTTTATCTATTTGCAAATAAAAATAAATCTATTTTAATAAATAAAAGTCAAATGTTTGTCACAGAACAGTTTTCCGTAACAAGCTAAATAAACCATCAATGTCAAAGCTTGTGCCCTGACTGACTCTACCAACCAAGCCAATATTTAACTGACTGTTCATATGGAGTCTTTATGTGCCTTCTGCTATACAGGGTGCAGCAGAAAGAAAGAAGGGTTGAAGGAAGGGCTTATGTTTCTCTTTACAGAATTCAGTAGCTCAAGAGTACACATTACAGGGAACTTCGCCATTACAACATGTCAAAGTCTTTTGAGGAGGGATGTCCCCACATACCCCAGTACCGCCTCATCACCTGCTAGCCAGAATGCACTCTGCTACTCAAACACCCTCCAAGTGTGACAAAATTTCTCTAATAATTGCAAGTAGCTTTTACTTCATTCCTGGCCTCCAAAGAACAGAGGCCACACTTTCTTAGTGGAAAAACTGAAATCAGGCTCCTTTGCATCATGGCGTACGTCAGGGTTTAACTCCAAGGACAGCTCATGGTTGAAGAGCAAAGAATAATCTCTTTCAGATTTGTATGCCTCTCTTCAGATCTCAGGCTAATAAACCCTGTGAAAACCAACTTCACGTTGATGAGACGTGCTTTTACTTGCTCTCCATATGTAGCCCTGTGGTGATCATGTCCACAGAATACTGCCCGTTGTCACACTTTGACTGTTCATAGGGCTTTACGTGGCAAACGTGGTATCAGCACAACCCACTCTCTACTCACGTGAACTGCATTAGATGCAAGTTTAAACTCTGCTGCAGCACTGGGGCTCTATATAAGTGTCTGCAATGGTAACGATCTATGCAGAGGACGGGGCCTCACCCACTTGAAAATCATGTGCGTTTAGTGTTAACACGCTGTGGGCTGGCGCAGTGGGTGTTTCACGTTTGAGCAGAATGAGATCCAATTTTCCATTGTGAAGCCTAGCACCAAAGCTTTTATTACAGGCTCATTAGAGCAGATGCTCTATGGGTTGGGCAGCCATAAACTAGTTCTTGATTACTCTTACCTCACTGCTGGTTAAATTGTTGGTGTTCTTATTTACTGTAGACTGAACTTTGGAGCCGAGCCAATCTGGCATTTGTGCTTTCTTCAGACACACGTTTCTGTGTTTCTGCTCCTGATAGCCCTCACCGCAAATTCAGCGCGCACTCACCTTTTGGGCATGTCAGGTGATTTATCTGCAGTTGCTGCCACAGCTCACTAGCAGGGCTTCCAGGGAAAAGGACCGTTCAGAAACATAACACTTAGCCAGTTACGCAGATGTCTGTACACTGCTCCAGATCTGAGGGATTCATTCGTATCCAGCTTCCTAGCAGGTTTTTAGCAAACTTTGCAAAGGCTAGAACTTGCAAGTCACCCCTGGACTTCAGGATTAGCCTCCAGCTCACAGCTAGAAAACCCTCCCTAGCACTTGCGGCCAACAGCACAAGCTCCCTGGGAGCCTCTTTACCTGACATATTTCTGCATCCTGCCCCGTTGCACAACAGGCACATAGCTCTGAATAACATGGTTTTAAACTTCCGAATTTAAAAACTTTGTATGCTCTTTAGCGTAATATCAGGTGGGTATTTCCACTCTGGGTTCTATTTAAATAGCTGATCATCACCCATGCATGGATGCCAGCAGTTTCTATTTCCTTTTGTAAAAGGCTCAAACAAATCGATTTACTGGGCATTACCATCTATGTATGCTGTTGAAGCTGCAGCAAGTTGTGCTATATACAACTGGACATTACTGGGCAAAAAAAAGCCTCTGAGAAACAGTCTTCTCTTTGTCAAGGACCGACATGCACTTCCTAAAATCACATGAGATCCACTTTCAAAGCCACATGCAGCGGTTACATGGCAGATATTAGAGCTGCTACTGCACAGACAAAACTAAACATTGTCCTGGGCACAATTTTATGAGGCAGCCTAAGCTGTTCGGCATGTTTAAGGAGCACCAGCCAGATGATTTTTATTTTTTTAAGCCTGAGCTACTTACAGACTTGGAGTGGTGCGCCGCGTTGGGAGTCACGTGACTTCCTGCCCAGGGCCACGCTGCGGCTTGGATGTGGCACATCAGATACGCAGCGAGATGCCATGCTGCCAAGCAGCATCCCCAAACACAGCTCTCTTTTTTAATGAGGCCCAGCTGAGCAGGTATGAAGCGCCGCAAGGAGCTGCTTAGCTGGGAAAGGCCAGCGTGCAGTCCCTACCGCTGGGCTGAAGTTATTGCATCCCAACAGGTCACTTACAGTCCTTGCTTCGGACTTAGGCACCCCACTGTCTCAGTCTCACTGCTTCATCAGCCTGCTCTGCTTCTTCACTCACCTGGTCACCTTTCTTGGAGACCCTCTGCTAAGCATATGATGAATAAGAATCATTACCTTAGTTTTACTTATATGATAACTTTATAAGCTTTATTTTACATTGCAACAGTTCTATTTTTAATCATTTAAATAATAATAAAAAAACCCTAAACAGTTTGGTGAAGAACTGAAGAGCAGTAGCATGCTGAAGAGAAAAAGGAGGAAGAAGGTGGAGACGAGGAACAGCTGGGATGGTGGAAACAGATCTCTACATCTGGCTGCACAGTCAACACACCCTGCCCAAACCAAGCCTTGCTTAGACCGTATATATTTTTTTTATATAAACGAACTGCACTGGTTCTATTCACAGTTGGGCCCGTAGCAAACTTGTAAAGACATTCGTATTGATACAAAGAAGCTTTGAACAGACGCAAGCCATGGCCTGTTAAAGTTGAATGTATTTTTGGCAAATCTAACCACTGTGCCAGTCACCAGTATGTTCAAGCCAGTTTCAGTGGGAGGCCACTGGTATAAGGGCACAAGTGATTCAGGAAGCCCCCCGCAATGTTAAACTGCCATTTTTATACATATCTACAACAACAGCAGCAAGGGAAAGCCCCACAAGATGACAGAGATGAGACCTGAAATTTAGAAGAGGATTGTAGAAAGTATTGCTTCACAACAGCACAATACCACAACGTGCCAGACAGCGTGTTCTCCCATTTCCACAACAAGGAACATGTTAGTAATTTTGACCTTCAGCACCACAAGCTGCTTAATACTCCTAGGTATCTGTGTTTCTTAAACATAGCCATATTGCTGCTCATGATTTCCCGTGAACCTTGCGCTACTACCACTGCAGCTAGATTCCATATGCAGAGCTGCTGAAGCTGTTTAAGACAGCGACAGCAAAGCGAGGAGCTCCTACCCTCCTGCTCAGGCCAAACAAAAACTTCAAGTGGCCATGCAAGTTCTCCAGCTTTAAAGAGGCATATAAAGTGCTGCCCTTATAAATTTCTCCAGAACAGTATTAAATTTAGAGAAATAAATTGGATTCGCTTTTCCTATTTTCTGTTTTCATAAGAACGAAATCTCTGTCTTGCAAACAGCAGGAGAAAAAGAAGCAGTGAAAGAAAATCACAATTAAAGCACTAATCATGAAGCTGACATGTATTTTCATAGTATTATTTTGTGTTCCAAAGATAGCTCTAAAAAAGGAGGTCAGCCTGGAATTGGGGCATTAAAAAAATATTGGTTAAAGACAGGAAAGGTCACGACTGTTTGTACAGTGCTCTACTTTCTCCATTTAAAAAAAATACAGTTAAGGAGAGATGATGATTCAGTGCTGGAGAGAAAAAAAAAAGCAATGTGTGTGATTGGTGAGCACACTCGCTCCATCTATGAAATCATCTACATGCGTGGCTAGATGAACATCTGCTGCATAAAGTCAGTGCTGGTTTCAGTATGCCACAAAACAATTTGGCTTTTGCTTGTTTTCTGAGGAACGGTAGAGGAAGAATGTGTGCTATACCCGGGTAGCTAATAATGTAGCATTTAATAATGACACCAGTGAGCAAGCAATGCTAATAAAATTCAGTATCTTTGTCTCAAATGCGTTGTTAATTCAACATGATTCAGAAATGGATGAACGGGGGTGGGAAAGTAATCAAGCATACTTGTTTACGTTATTTCCTCTATTCTTTATCAAGAAAACTAAATGCCAGCATGTGATCAGCTCTGACTCCAGCACACAGTACGTTTGCAAAGACTGTTTTAATGGGCTGCTCGAACTGATGGCAGAATGATAAAGATCACCCAATAAATTCAGCATATACATACAATATAAATCTGGCCTATATTTATAAAGGCCTTATATTAACTATGGCAAAGAGTAGTAGCTTATCCAGGAAATTCCATATGCTGCATGGACCAGATCCTCAGCTGGTATAAACCAGTTTAGTACCAGCGAAGTACTAGCAGTACAGTAGGGACGATCGCAGTTGCCAAGTTTGATGCTGCACCATGTGTGATAGCCTATGCCAATTATTTAATGAGCTTATTAGGTATTTGCATCTAATTTGCATATAGCCAACTTCCTTTTTGAACGCCTGCACTGCTGTTACGGTGGTGGAAAGCAGCCCTGCTGAACAAAACCCACAGTTTAACTATTCAGCAGCAGCCAGAGGAGGTTTCCATAGCCACTCATGTTTCTGTAGTCCCGTCCCTGTGACCTACGGACCCATACCGGCTTTTAACTTCTTTAACTCTACAGATCCAGGTGGGATTTATGCTGGTAACCTACAACCAAAAGATTACTATCCACAATTAACCAATTAACTCAGGCATTTTGTCCTCTAATGGAACACTAATAGCATATGTTCAAGAGAGAGATTTGGGATTTTTTTTTTTTTTTAAGGAAGGTTTGTCTGTGGAAGTGATGGCTGAGCTTTTGGAGCTACCACTCTACAGACACACCTCATTTCAGCTGCTGTACCCCACCCAGTTCCTAAAAAGGCAGCTCTCATCAACCCAAATACCAACAGCAGTAAATCACATGTGCAAATTCACCTCTCTAATGCAATATTTACATCACAGGGTTATTTCAAGGAGTCTTTTAGGATCCTGGCTTTTCCATGTTTTTTTTTTCTTCAGCATGGCCTGGATTATCAGCCTAGAAACATGCTGCAGAGACCTCCTGTGTCCTGCCAGCAGAGGAAGCGGTGGAGAGCGTCATGCTGTTATCTGCTGGAGAGCAGCCCTCTGAGAACAACACCCTCTGCAAATCCGAATGTTGGGTTTCAGGATTTCCTGGGCTCTTTCCCTGGCTCCAGGAGTAGATTATAATTTAGTGGTTAGAAAAATTATTGTTTGGGTTGACTGCAGGAAATTAAATTCAGAAGAACTCTTTTCCATCCATAGATCCTATCACTCAAGATAAAACATCATGCACTTAAAAAAAAAAAGAGAGAGAGAAAGCTGTATGAAGCACTATGCACAGTCTAACCAATAAAAGGATAGAGACTCAGCCTTCATCATGTGCTTGGCTCTTGGCTCGGAGAGGCAACACTGCAAAATGCATGAGAATGAAGCCTACAGTCTTTGAGAAATAACGTCTCAACTCTGCCATAAATTTTGCCTGTAAGACTGATGAATGATTGTCTGTTCCCTGAGTCTGGAGTGGGGTTCACTGGTTAACAAGATCATGAAGAGCATCCGTAGAGGTTGTCTGTAAAAGCCACAGGCTTTTGGCTTGTGGCTCCTTTCCTCTTCCCCTAGGTTACAGAAAGGGCGTGGGAAGAGCCCTCTGTCAGCAAAAAGTGAGTGGCTGATTACCACTCATGGAAGGACTAAAGCACTAATAAAGTGTGAGCGTCATCCAAGGCTGGTAACACATAGCAGGTTTGATGAGGGGCCAGGCAGCGATATACACCTCAGTGAGTAAGGGCATCACAATCTGACCCATATGGAAAGCTTGTCTGGGAGGATACCAGAGCAGTAATAACATCCCCGTATGAACGGTTACAGCCAACGTGAGCTGACTGTCATGCAGCATATCCTCAGGAATAAAAAATTAATCTAAGGTGAATGCAGCGGAGGTTTTCTTCAGCTGGTGCCAAGACTCTCTGCTGCCTCAGTGTCTCTCTTTGGGGCTCTCTAAAAATGTTCCACAAACCCTTCTGTCTCAGGCTGTTCGTTCTTGTCATCCCATTTAATCCTTCTTCCTTTCCTGTGCTAATTTTCACTACGTCCCTTGTTCTGGCTCCTCATTCATTTTGAAGGCCAATATCAACACAGTTTGGCACTTGCTGTGCAAATACATGCCCAAGGTTTGCTCAGCGTGGTATTAGAAATTCCAGCTCCAGAGCTGCCATTAGCTTTCTCAATGCAGACATCAAATTGCAATACATAATCTTAACGCAAAGCTGTCAACCAGTTACTTCATTATACCTACTGTATAGTATTCCCAGGCCAAAACTATGTGAACAATAGAGTTAAGGTAGAGAGCATAGATTAAAAATGTAGACAAAATAAGCACTACAAGAATATTGCAATTATCCCAAAAAAACAAATATTAGAAACCCTAAAGGTTCAAAGTTCAATCTATACTAATAGAAATTCACAGTAAAGTCATCCAAGCAGCCTTAACTGCAACAAGTAGCAACAGCCTGCAATAGACAAGCAAGTTAGCCTTGTAATACAAACAGCTGTAGTGGCATGAAATACTTCCACAGGTTTAAAGGCATTCTTTCTTCTTCATATGCTTTCTCTATTGTGAACTTACATATCAGCTGTAGACATGCATAGTTTTGTTTAGCTGTGCATGTCGTTTAGCTTTATTCTAAAATAGTATGGGAAATAGGGGGAAAAGGTTTATTATGTTGGAAACACAAACAACTTTGAACAGAACTCTTGCATCTTGATGCTAAGAAACTCCGAAAAAGTTTAGTCCTAGCTGTAATGTAATCAGATCACCTGCTCTTATAATATATATATATATGTATATATATTGTCCTGCATGCACAGAGTTCATGACTTTAAAACAGCACACATCCTTAGCATGTAATTGCATGTTAAAGTGCCTGCAATGTAAATAGTGTACCCTTTAAAAACAGTTACTGACATATAACTAATTAATGAAATTATTCAGGGTTATTGCCCACATACCAGCAATATTCATTATAGAACAGCTTATATTCAGGTTTAACCAGTTTGCAGCCCTCCTGGCTTGCCGCATTATTTTCCCTGGTAATGTCTTTATCTGGTTTAAGAGAACCACACTTTAAGGAAAACCAAACTACAATACAAAACAAGGCTGGAAATAAACAACACTGAGGGCAAAAATCGAGTCCTGGCTTCGTTAAGCTGCATATAGCTACAGGGAAAGAGCCTGCAGCCCCTGAGGCTGCGGGGAGGAGGGGTGAGAGCAGCTGCTCGGGGGGCCGTGGGGGCACGCGTGCTTGCCAACATACCCGGAGCGCCTTTAAAAATAAGTGACACGCACTATCTTTTCTCGGGCCGGTTGGGAAAGGCAACGTTGCTGGAGGGGACCTGGGAGCTTCCCCCATGCCCCGGCGCTCGGGGGAGCCCTTGGCCCCTTCCCTGCGCGTGCTGCTCTGCCCTTTCTCTCCCTGGCTGAGCTCAGGCTGGGAATTTTTCTCTGTTGCCACCAAAACCCCAGCTCAGCTTAGCACCCAAGCTCAGGTTGTACTGATTGCCCTGGTACTGAGTTTCCTTCGTTTGCATCAGTTTAAGTGAAACCCTCTTAATCACTGAACGTAATTTAAATATATCGTGGGCCAAACGAGTGTAAAGGGGTAGGTGCCCCACCACCGACGGTGGCAGAGTTGCCTTGGCTTACACCGAAAGCTGAATTTGGCCCAGGATTTTTGCATGGAAAGGCAGCGCATAATGTTACTGCAACGCGTTTTCTCTGGCACCGGCTCGCGGTTACTGGCACAGGCGCAACTCTTTGATATCGAGTAGGTGAGTGATTTTGTCTTGCCAGCTCGCTATCTGTAACTTTGACTCCCAGTAATATTTACTAGCTGCCATCAGTATGTCAGCTTTTAAGCTTCATTTTACTAGTAGGTCAGCCGTTAAAACAAAGCAAGAGGCGGCGCCTGTTCTGACAAGTCATGATGTTACGTGGTGATGCACCTCTGCGTCATCTCGCAGTGACAGCACGCGCCACGAGGAAGGAGCGAAAGGGGAGCAGGCTTATGCCCGTGTTTAGGAGAAAACACAAACTCACATTTTCATCATCAATCCTTTGAGCAAACCCCCCTTCACAGCTCCGCAGAAAGGAAATACTGTAACACTGTAAAGCAGTCAATAAAATCAGTTGGAGGGGGGCTGCTTTTTGGAAGGGGAGGGGAAAAAGGTGAAAAGTGACGAAATACCAAGTTTTACCTCCTACATCTTAAATATTTTAAGACATTAAAGGAGGCAGCTTTCATACCAACAACTACCCATAAACCACAGGAACTAACTTGTACTCTAACTGCAGCTTGTCAACTGCCCGGTATTTTCTATCAAAACATCAACAAGGGTGATTCAGGCTGGAGGGCTGACTGTATGAATCCTGCGCAGTTCATTGCCTCCGCTCTTCTCCGTGCTGATGGACTAACATCACTCCACTGAATTCCAGTGGTATGCAGCAAGCGCAGTGCCTCCTTGAGCGCCTAATAGCAGAAATAGTACTCTAGTAACATTAGAAATAATGTTTCTACTAGAAACGTGCGTGTTGAATCAAAAAGGTGCAGCACTTTGCACCTATTGCAAAGGGCACATGCCACTGGGGTGGGATTGGTGGGGGGGAAATGGGGAGAATATTTGGCTCCCGCACGGGTGCAGTTGGCTCGCCAGGCAGTTTCCCACCACAGCTAAGTTGGCTTTGCTCCCGCTCCCCCTCGTTCCTGCGCCCCTCGCGCTCCCGGCGGGCTGCAGCCTTGGCCCGTGAGCTGCCCGGCCAGCTGGCGGACGAGCCCCCTCCCAACCCGATCCAAAGCGAAAGAGCTGGCCTGCACTGCAGGGCTGACAGTCAAGCAGCCGTTCCCAGCCCCTGCTAAATTCAGGTAAACAAAGGGAGCTAATTTTGCAATTTAAAAGTGGCAGTGTGGACGTTACACTCAGCAAGGCTTTCCTCTGAGTGCTCCCCGCCAGCCTGCCCTACTTTCCAGGGGTTGTGGGGATGCTATAATGAAAGAGAGGAAAATATTTCCTCATGCCGGGACGTCTCCGCAAAGGCATTATTTCTGAAAATTGCCAATAGTCGCTCTGGGCTGTTATTGCGAGCAGCGCTCGGGGCTGAGGAGATGCGGGCCCCGGGCGGCCGGGAGGAGGCCGCTGATTTTTCCCTCGCACGACTCGTTTGTCCTGTATGCGCTGAGGCCGGGACGTTCTTTGTGGGTCAGATCGTAATCGGGGCTGAATTATGAGCAATACCGTGTACCTGGAAATGTCGGCGGAGATACATGATTATGCATGCTGCATGCCCGAGATTAGAGCTTGGCCCCGGACCAGGCGTTAAGAAACCAGACCCTACCCAGGAGTTAAGAAACTTGCTTACATTTGTTGTGTACTATTTTAAACATAAGAACAAAGAGGAAAACACTCTGCGCTGGTCTTCGCTGATGTGGAAAAATCAGACGGAGACAACTATTTATGTTTCCCAACGTGTAAGAATATCTGTTACTTTAGGATGGCAGTCACAGCCAAGGCTGTTGTGCAATACAGCTTTATAAGTTCTTCTGCAAACCTACACTCTTAGGTACTAAATGAACTTAAGCCTCCTCGTGTTTACTACACCAAGTTCATTTTAGCACTAAAATAGTCTATGGCACTGTTTGTCCTGTACTTGTTTAACACTTTTCAGCAAGTCATATGCTGAGCTGAGCTGAAGGTTGAGCACTGCTGACATAAAGACAACAGTGCCGTAGCCAAGAACAGGGTCTTCCCACAGATTTTAAATGGGAGGAGAATAAAGCCTCAAAGTTTCCGAGAAGACTTTTTAAGCAGGAGCACTTGCTGGGAAACACTTCGAGACGCAGCGGGACATGGCCCAAGGGTGATCCACCGTCCGGAGCACCTCTCCCTCTCTGAATTATAGGCAGCCACTACAGAGGCTATAGCCCCAACTTGGGCACCCCACTGATGTGCCTTAAAAAAGATAGTTGGGGTAAATCTCAGCTCTGCAGAGGCAGTTTCCAAGGCACAGATAGCAGTCCGGGCCTCAACTCCGGCTAAGGATGAGTGCAAGCCAGATGCCTGGCTTTGAAATGTTTCTGGGCAAAGTGACATCAAGCTGTTCTAAAACTAGGTGCCGAAGTTGGGCTCTTACAGCAACAATTAGTTGCTTACATAAGTGACCTGATTTTTCAAATGTGCTGAACATCCAGCAGTTCCCATGGACTCCAATTAGGGCTGCTGGCTGCTCAGCAGTTTTGGAAATCAGACCATTTCTTTGGATGCCTAAATACGGACTCGGGGGTGCTGGCTGTAGCCGCACCAGCTTACAGATTCTGGTTGTGCTGTTTCTACAGAGGAGGCAACCCCAAATTAAGATGAGCAGAGTTAGAAGTCACTTTCGAAAAGGCACCTGCCTGCACTTCAAATACCTGCCTCGTTTGTTAATACTAAACACATTCAATAGAAATTCATGTATTATTTATTACTAATCATCTTTAAGATAAAAGAAGTGTGCACATGTACTTCATCCCTTGCTATTTGTAGTTCTACCTGCATTTGGAGAGCAGCCATAGAGCACCACAAATTGATTTTTAGAAAGCTGTCCATTTAGTCTTACATTCCTGTTCCCCAGCACTAAACACCATATACTTTATCGCAGGGAGAGAGTCGGACTTCCTTTCATTGCAAAGAAAAGAGAACAGCGATACATAAAAGGACTAGTAGGCAGTGGTCAGTGTTGAAACTTGTTCTCAGGTTGTTCTGCAAGACTTCCTTCCCTTCCCTTCCTCCTCCTCGGCCTCCACAGACAGAAATGCTGGAGGTGACAGGGAACAACGTGCTTCAGAAACAGCCTGATAACTACAAAAAAAGATTTTGCATTCCCATTCAGACTTCAGCAGAACCATAGGAAGCTTTTGTTTGCCATAAATAATATTTAATGAGCATCTACAAGTCAGGTTAGTCAGGAGTGAAAGTGGGCAAGGAAAGCGCATCGCACAGTCTGAATTTGCTCCGGTTCCTGAAGCACTGCCGTACATTAGACTTGCTCTGAAGTTTATTATGGATATTTGTATCACTGTTCCTTTAGCGAGCCTTTTCTAAACACCTCTTGACTTCCCAGCCACTGTGCCAGCTCTCCCACCACTATCTATCTGTTTAATTTGCCTCCACACTACATTGGAAACATGAAAAAGGGGTTTTCAGCCAATCCAGGCTGCCTGAACAGTGACGGCAAAGTGCTCTTGCTAGAGTACTTGGCTTAAACTCCTGTATTTGGGCCCCTGAAATAAGCACGCTTGGTAGATTTGACATTAAATGAATTACTAATAAGGCTTTCAGCAAGTTTCCTGTAAGGCTTTTACATTGATTTATTCTCCTGGCAAGATTTTTCTAAGTTCTGAAAACATATTTAGATATTATCACTTATGTAACACTTACAGAGCGCATGGCAAATAGTATGGAAAAGGAGCTAATTTTCATTTGTATAGCTGGTAGAATCACGTAACTCTATGTTTGCCCATAACCTGTTTGCATGCCGATTCCTGTCCCCGTAATTTTAATGTAATTATGTAGGCTCTACACCATGACTCACAGAGGAAACTTCAAAGACAATGAAGCTCATTCATTTGTGCACCATGTATTTCCCAAATTTAAACAGGAAAGTTATCATCACCGCATCCCCCAAGGGGAGCCCGAGTGATAACAGTTGCCTTCCCTTTCACTGTAAGCACTGTTGAAAGCATGAAGGAACTTTCTTGTGGACACTCCAGAGGAGTTCACGGACAATATATATTATATTATAACGCATACCCTTACAGAAGGCAAAGGAATCCCTGCTCGCCTCATATCGTACTTCTCCATTGAATAAAGACAATTCACTCTTAAACATATTTACTCTGAGGTGACGGGGACATTTCATAGCCTGTAATAGCAGTTTCATATAAATAGCCCTTTGCTTGGGAGAGCTTTCCCTGCGGTACCATAGATAATGTTACTTGTAACACTATTTCTCCCTCTTCTGTTTTCTTTCCCCCCTAAAGGTCTGAACACTGATCCTGCATCTTCTGGCAGGTGTTTCTTTAGAAGAAATAGCAAAAGGAACACTTTTCTGGGGTTGGCTGACACAAACCTGTGCTCTTTGAGGAAAGCCCTGGCACTCAGGTTTTTGATCCTCCAGATGAAGGGGCCTGGGCACACTGGAGAAGAATGAGCCATGTGGGCTGCTCAGAAGCCGTGTCACAAGAGCTTTGAAAGAAACTCTGAGGTATACTTTGGAAAGAAGAAAGATTTTGGTTCCAGCACAGGGTGGATCTTATTTTTTGAGAACAGGAACATTTCTGCACTTTTTTCTTTGGGCCCCTGCCCCATCTGTGCACTGAAGATGTGCATTTAGAATTTAATTTATTGCTCCTCATCAGCAATAGGAGGGGAATTTTCTTTTTAATAAGGAAAAAGAAGAGAGAGAGAGAGAGAGAGCGCGAGACTCACCACTGTCACATGACACCAAGAAATTGGACTGGAAACCTGGAAGATCCAGAGACGCCACATGTACACCTAGAACTCGTTGGTGATATGCTGTTCCCAGGTAGGTGGTAATCTTTAGAGATTGAATCTACAACACCTGAATTTAAAGGACACCTCCACTCCTTGAACTATCCTCACCTCTTGCCCATCCACCCCTGCCTCCACCCCGAATCCCATTGCAGTGCTGTCGGTTCAAAGAAGGCCAGAGCTGATTTGAATTTCCACAACCTGGCAATTAGATACTAGAGAGGCATCAGGTGTAAGCAGGGCCCATGTTTGTGTGTAGGAAAGCTTTTATCTGAATTTTTATTGGAGGCCTTGAAAACCTATTAATTACAAAACTCTTGCCTCTCCAATTTCTGCGCAGATCAATGTACTTAACTTTTACAAACATATTAATTAAATATAATCCAGTTATTGACTCTTCAGAAATAACTAGGTCACCCAAACACTTCCCAATAAAATCTTTCTGTCCAACAATTGGTATATATTCGCTCTGTCTATTATACAGGTCTTACCCTCACCTCCTCCCCCCAAAAACCCACCTTAATACTGTTCTTCTAAAAGATGACGAAGTCAAGCATTCAGGATTTAGGAAATCCCAGCATTAAGGCTGCTTATGCAACCTTAATTCAACCTCTGTCATACATACGTACTGCCATCACGCATAGCAACACAGTTGCACACAGACAGACCTCTGCCTTGTTCTGTACTTAGGAAGGACAGTGCTCTGTAAGTGTTTAATATTTCATTTTCTCCTTGTTCAACCCACTGTTGCCTAATGCCTTATTCATTGAACGCTATTCAAGCCTGCTCTGAAAAAAAAGAATATAAAATTTCCTCAAGGGCTTTTCTGTGGTGCTTACTATAATAGCGCTGGAGTGATACACAGATGTTAATGAATCATTTCACAGGTTGGGAAGAGAGGCAGAGATATTCAAAGTTGGTAAGCAATTTCAAATATCTCAAACCTGTTTCTCATGATTATTTAGCACTGTGTTTTCAAATGCCAGCTTCCCCTAACCACAGGTGCGGCTGTGACTATTCTGCATTTCTGCAACATGCTCCTCCAGCCCCAAATCAGAAACCCAGGAAAGGCAAAACAGTGCTCAGCTCCGGGAAGTCACCCAGAAGTCGCCTAGTTAGGGCTCTCTCTTGGGACGAGCCGGGTTTACGAGTCTGGTCTGAATCAGCCTCTGAAGGGGATCTCTCATCACGGAGATTGCGGTCTGGGCTTGCAAAAAGTTTTGTCAAAACCGGGATAAGTACATGGGTGTCTCGATTTTGATAGACCGGCCTTTTCGGACACAAACACTGTGTGAAAAAATTCCCAAACAGCTTCAGTTGCAGTGAAGACACACCGGGAAACCAAATTAAGGTTGCCTCAGCAACGTTCGTTTCTTTGGTAGTTCTCAGCTTTTTGAATGCTTTAGAGTGCATCCTTAATAACCTTCCAACACTGTGCGTGTGTGCAGGGTAGCGCTCTATCAGCAAATGCAGTTCGTTTTGCCATTTGTGCGTGCACATTGATGTGTTTGGACGCAGGGCACTACATAGCCTACTAGCAGTCTTCTTTTCATTTATGCACTGAGATTTAGGCAGTGTAGAAACAGTATATAAACATGTAGATAATCTGCTACTTCTAGCATATTTATTTTTTTAAACAAAGGCAAGAAACTGCCTCCTTCCAGCTTCCGCTTCGACTGGAGGATCTGGCTATTGGTGATTTTCTCAGCTATAAACAAGTATATAAAAACACAATAAATAGACTTCCAAAACATTTCTGTGCTCATTATAGTTGCCATATTATTTTCAGCTCTAGACAGGTTTCTAACTCAATTCTTCATTCAGAAAGGATATTAGGGGGGGCTAGGGGGTGAGGAAGACTGTATAATGCGAATAGGCTATACTTTTACCACAGATGTTATTCAAAAAGAATTTTAATAAAACCACCAATTGTATTACATCAGTGCATCCTCTTAAATCCCATGGAGATTTTCCTAAACAGAGCTAAGCCATTTGCCGCAAACATCTTATCTATTTCTGTCACTACACAAATCCCCTAAATATTTCAGTCACTGCAAGGCCAACCAAAATGGTAAATTACCCCGTATGCTAAAGGGAAAACTGTTAAATAGCATTAGGTTTGGATCCTACTGAAAATGAGGCTGCTGGGATTGAAGACAACTAGAGAAAAATCAGAATTATAAGGATTATCATCCCCATCCAACAATTACATTGTTGCCTATTGGTAGCATTCCTTTATACTTCTCCCTGCCTGTTTTTTTTTGTCTGATGAGATATTTGCTATTTTCATAACCACATGTTGAAAGAGAGCTGACAAAGGATGGCCTCACCTATTATTCTTTGTAATGGAAATGTTTGCAGACGGGTCACCAGAGGCTACTGCAGCTTTTGGAAAAGCTGGCAGTGATACAATGAAAGTATTTCTGAAACCTAAGGTGGCCACTACCGTACTTTTACTTCAACATTTTACAGTGTCAAATGCTTTTCTTAGCGCTCCTCAGCTAGTTCGGGAAGCAGGGACTTTTATTAGACAGACAGTTTAACCTGGGAATAAAGCTAGATGCACCGGGGGGACAAACCCAAGTGGCTCAGATAAGGTTCAAATTCACTCACAAACTTGCTCATAAAATTCAACAATGAAGGACAAATCCGAAGAACAATTAGCTTCTGCCGCTACAGGGATTCTCTCTCTAACAAAACCACCAGAGCGTCAGCTACGGTCCCAGGAGGTGACCGCTCATAATGATGACATCAGCCTGCAAAGGGAGGGCAGAAAGAAATGCACAGAAAGGATTAGCAGCCTCCCTCATTCTCTGGGATTATGATTTGGGGTTTGTGGTCCTGTCGAGCCAGTGGCACGGCCATTCAGCTGTAAACTTTGCCATGGGCTGCTTTTCTTTTTTTTTCTTTTTTTTGTTTTTTGGTTTTTTTGTGACGTCCTTATCGGAAAAAGGCATAAGGGTTCTGTGAGCTTTGCCACAAGCGTCTATGGCTGATTTGGAACTTAACAGTGAGTCAGGGAGCAAACACGGCTGAACCTCCGCTAACGGGGAGCGGGCTCTCCGACGCGGACATTTATTGACGTACTTTCAAAGCACCTATGGCTGCCTGCTATTAAGTGCAGAAGGGAGACTTCAGTCACAGCAGGCTGGTTGATCTTTCCAAATTTGACCTTATTTACACAGGTAAACAAGTTGTTGGCAACTCGGTGTAAAACGGGCTGTGTTGTCAGATCATACCACGGGTCTGTGGCATCCCCTTTGGGAAAAGCCTGGGAGTACACCTCGAGATGGTCATCTCTTCCGGCCAACCACTTCCACCGCAGCTCCAAGTCCTAGCGGCACCTTTACCACATTAAACGTTACCTGTCACACTTTTAATAGCCTGACCTTGCCCTCACATCATAGCCACTTCCCCAACTAAAACCGGCTGGAGCTCTGCCCTCTCCTTCGTGATGCGAGGAGGTCCGGGCTTTCCCATCCCATTTCCTCCCCATTCACCTTGCACCCAGCTTGCAGCATCTATCCCAGGACAAATGCATGTTTCAGGGTGGCTCTGTTTGCTGGTGGTCTAGCAGAATTGCTCACTATTTGCCTGGGACTTGCCTTGAGACCCTCAAGCTTGGAGAGTTGCCAGACTGCTGTCAAACACCCTCCCACTGCCATCTCTTTCTTCATTTTCATTGATGTCTAGTACTTTTTAAGAGCTAAGTCTGCCCAGATAGATTCAGATTTCAAGTAGGACTTTGGTGTAGCAGTGCTGTCACAGGGCAAAATGAACAATATATTTCTGTTTTGGCAGCACCCAGCAGCTCATCTGGGACTGGAGGAGTTTGCACCTCAAGAAACAAGCCTCACGGATAGGATGCGTGGCCAAACACACGTCTGCTTAGCATCTAGATTTTTAAGATCCGGTTGTGGCTGCGCTAAGAGAAATGCATTTTTCCCGATGAGCTGACTCTGTGCTGGATGGATTCACAGAATGGAATCAGGGCTATTCAAAATACCCTGCTGGGCTTGTTAAAGCAGCTGTCATCTTTGCCTGTCATATTTACGTGCCTACAAAATGGAAGCTGAAAAAAATTAAAATTGTTCTCTCTCATACAATGACATGGCAATATCAGATTTTTACATGTTCTGAATCAAAAGTTGGTCTCTGGAGGAAGAGGAGGAACCTCCTCTGCATGGCCTTCATCCCTCTTTTTTGGAACTCTGTTGAAGGCTGACACCAAAACATGGTTATATGGGCTGGGCACTTTTTTTTTTTCTGCAAGAGGTCAGAAGGGTGAAATCCCAATTTCCTCTGCCTTCCCTGTGGAAAGAGGCCACAGCATATTTCTGCTGAGCTGCACTCTCAATGTTTATGCTTTTCTTGGGAAATTTCTTTCTTTTTCTCCTTTAAACAATTTATGACATTTTCTGGAAAGCCAGCGCAGCAGTTCAGATCAACTTAAAAAGCCAGAAGATCAGCGGGAAAAGCATGAGGTTCACACAGACCTCTGGACAAAGGTCTTCCACTTCATAGTTTTAATCCTAAATTAAGGAGGGACAGCTAGCACCAAATTTTGTTTCGTTCAGCTTATAGTTTTTTGGAAAGCCATGACAGACTCTCCTCAAGGGCACCCTGAGGAAAAGATGAGGATGCGAAAAGGATGTAATTTCCATACAGCCTACACACACACACACACACACACACACACACACACACACACACACACACACACACACACACAGTGTATTTCACAAACACGCTGCTGTAACTACAGCCAACCAGATACTGAACCCAAGGGCTCCTTCTGATCTAGGCAAGAAGAGTGAAGGAAATGGGGCAGGTTTGGTGTCGAGATGGGCACACACTATCCCAACCCTCAAGGGGTGCCAGAGCAACCTCAGTTTTCCTTCTGGGGTGAAGCGATTCTGCAGCATTCCTGCCATGGGGCTCTTTCTCAACACTGTAGCTGAGCCACAAGCCTGGAAAACAAAGCTGTAATGGCTAGAAAATGCAATAATGTTGTTGCCAGGTACTGCTCAAAGCCACTTTAAGTTAAATACTATAGAAAACATTGCTGTTTGTTTGAAAGAAAAAAAAGCACGCTGTACCTGTATGTAAAAAGCTAATTGAAGTCAGCAATAAAAGAAGGATTAGCTGATCCATGAAGTATTTACTGAATTCCCCTAGCTACGGTATACAGTTTCCTTGAATTTAATATCTTAATTGCATCCACAGTTTCTTTGGGCATGAAATGAGAATGCAAGGCTGCTGTATCCCCCTGTGTGCCGGCTGCAGGCAGCTCTGAGTCAGTGCGTCTCCCATCTCTTCACCTGAACCTCGTGGTACAGAACCGCTCTGAGATACAGAAGAAGTCAAGAAATACATTATTAATACTTGGAGCTGGTCACTGATTTCTGTCCGAAGCCGCTCAGGTGCCGTCACAAGCTGCAGGTGGAGCAGACCTGCCTATTGGCCAGGGTTATCTCCCCCTCCTCCCCTCGCAATTTCAGTTCCTTGTTTTCTGCACCTTTGCCTTTACGTTTTCTTTCTGCCTGCATTCGTGGCGGAGGCTGTAGCAGCGATGATCAGACGAATGCAAGTCTTTCTATATCACGGTCTGGGCAAAGAGAATCCCCAAAGGTTTGGTGGAGTCTGCAAAAATCCTGGAAGTCTGCATTTGGACCATGGTTTCTGATGTCGCCTTTGGCTAATTACTCCACTCTTTAAAAATGAAAATGTGAAAATGTCCATTTTTTTTTAATAGGATCATAAGGAGTTAATACAACTATTCCCTCAGCATGGGCTGTGCAAACACCAGGACTAAAATTCAACCTGAACAATTTTCATTCTAGCGGCACCTTCTATTCAAAGATTTCAATCTACTTTGCAAAACACTAATGAAATAACCAAGAGTCACAACACTCCTTGGAGCTTAATAGAGTTCACGCTTCCTTATTTGCAAATGAAGAAGATGAGACACCACAATTGCAAGTCATTTGCCCAGGTTTTACAGCCCAAGACTGCGGAATGCTGTCTGTAAAGAAACCTTGCCTAACACGGCAGTAGGCTCGTATGCCCCAGAAACAGTAACTCAAGCTCATTTGTTCATGAATTAATCTCAGTTTAGTCCTGATCACTATCACTTTTGTGCAGGTTCAAGACTACAGACCTCCAGAACTAGGTAGGTGTCCATCTCAGTTTATCCATGCTGGGTTCCTCTCTGCTTCAGAATTAAGTCCATACTGTTATTTTTAGTTACCAACCACTTCAAGCAGCAACATGTTTCAAGTGTTCCTATCACCACCAGGATGCCATTAAAATGGCTCTTCAACTATTTGATTGGTGACTGATGAATCTCAAAAACTTGCAGAGCGAAACTGTTCAACAACATAAAAAATTAATAAAAGCAAGTCTCTCATCCAATTCACAAAGAGAGATTTCTTTGAAAAAATAATAAAACAGACTTCACAGTTTTGAAAGCAACAGCAGCAGCAAGAATGCTAAGACAAAACAAAAAAAATCAAGAACCAGGGCAGCTAATATTGAGGCCACCAGACTAAATTTATACGTTGCACAAAGATTGTATTTCTCCACCCAGAGGAATACCTCTCTTGCATCACTCCTCATGGTGAAAACCCCTCCCAAATTAGATGTAGTGACTTAGACAGGAGGCAGAAATTCTGCATCAGGAAATTAGCCAGGTAATTAAATATTTGTCAACAGGAGAAAAAGCTACCAGCACAGGTGGATTCCCAGCTGAGATTTTTAAGCTTTTGGAAGTTGCACCTTCTCCTGAGCTATTCAGCATCTTTAACGATGTTTTTAAGTCAAGGACAGTTAAAACTGAATGACTCTGACATAAATATTGCTACCCTGAAGGAAGGTAATCCAGCAAACCTGTTGCCCTTTGCCGTGCCATCTCCAAAATGCTTTCAAATAGTTTGGCATTTGGTTTGGAAAACTGCATAAAGCTCAGGATTAGTGGAGCTCAGGTTGGTTTCATTGCTGGCGGGTGGATACCATCTGACAGCCTGTGGATCGAGGCAGTAAAAGAATGGAAGTGACATCATTAAATGCCACAAAAGTTTTTTGTCAGAGTCAATGAGGGGGATTATTATAAGCATGGAAGATAATGGAGGAGGAGGAGAGCTGAACAACTAGATTGGTGAGATGAAGCCAACCACTTTTCATGAAGGAAGAATTTCTACCCTTTAGCGGGGGTGTGTAGGCAAAAGTGACCTCTGGCTTCCACCACCCCTTTTCAGCATATTAGGAAAAGGCAAGTCCAGTGGGTTCAGATAGCCATATATGATGAAACAGCAATCACTAGCTAATCCAAAGGAATGGCTAACTGCATCCATACAGGCATAACAGGTAGGTTAAATTTAAGCTTTGAAAAATCTACTGACACATATCTACTGGTAGCTGACAGAAAGGTTAAAACTGAAGGCTAAGCAAGCTGCCTTTGCAGAGCACTAGCAAAGGACATGAGCATGTCCATAACCTTAACACCTGACATGGTGAAACTTCTCCAGATTGTTTAAGGCTGATGTTATCCCAAATACAAAATCACAGTGGTGACTAACTCACCAACTATCTGGCAAGTGTGTATTGGCTGGATGCCACCAATATTGCTTGCATGGCCATACCTTTCCCATACCCATATCCCCAAACATTTTTGAGAGGTTAAAATAATTTTTAGAAGCTCAAAATTGGTGAAGGAAGATACCAAACATCTGCTAAGACACCCAGAGCTCTTTGGTTACCTCGCTGTAACAAGCAAGAAAATCCCCCTGTGGGATTTGCAATACATCCCCCAAAATCTGAGCGAGCGAGCGAGAGAGAGAGAGAGTCAGGTGGGCAATAAGCTTGCTGTCAGGTGTTTAGGTACTCAGTTCCAGTTACCCCAGACAAAACTTTGTAGGTGACATGGGTGATACAGCTGGCTGCTAGGAGTCACACACAGCACAGCCCATTTTAGAGACTCCAGTTTCAGTTCTTCCAAACTCTCACCAGGCCGGATACAGATACTGCACCTCTGCTATTCTGTTACGCAAAGTTCGAAAACATGTAATATAGCACAGACAGCATTAACTGGCATTTTCAGAGGAGCCTAATGGAATTAAGGACCCAAATCCCGTGAACTTTTCTGCCTAGCTCCAGTAAGCTCTAAAAATTCCAGCAATTTGTGCAATCACAGAGATGAAAATGACTTTGTTTTCCCAGCTTCGTTTAAAATTGCACTGCATTTCAAACACTTCACTTGTAACTCCTCTCAGAGTATAAGAACTTTGCAGTCATTTGATTTAGGGGCAAGAAGATGCTAAAGGTCAAATCACAAATGTTATACAAGCTACAGTTCAATCCAAGCCTAAGGAAAACTATCAGCACCAATATAAGGATATAACAGGGATATCCAGGAATTCTTATCAGAAACAAAGAAATGCCTTAAACTCAAGTCTTTTTACTTGTTTTATTTAACTTTTTTGGATCAAAATGCATGAGGCCAACACAGAAGGTTTCTGATCCCACCTCTTTCCTACGTCAACCACAGGGCCCGACAGCCTCTCTAACAACTCCCAGGTCCCCAGTCATACAAAGCCTTCTTTTTTCCCGTAAATAGGAAAAAAGCAGGCCTCCAAAGTACAAGAGAATTAATCAGAGGGAGGAAAGTCAGTGGACTTGGAGGTGTTACAAATGACTTTTGCTGTATGTTGGGTATTTGTTTAAATGTAATTTGAAAAAGTTGTTGCTGCAAGCCTCGCCAAAAGGGTACAATTCACAGGCCACGTGCAGCGGCAGAAGGGTGATAATGAAGTCTGTGACGGCTCCAAGGGCATCATTTCAAAACGCAGCAGTGAACTTAATAAGCCCGATAGAGAAGGCAGAAGTTAATTATATGAGTAAGTGGGGGAAAAGGCTTTTGATAAGGAAATTCCCATTGGGCTTTGGTCCCTAAATTGAGAGCTGGTGGCTTTCTCTTCTAGCTTTTTTTCTCATAGTGAAAGAAAAAAAAATCATTAAAAGTGACTAATTCAGCGGTACCGCAACATCTCTAGATTTTTTTCTAATAGTGAAAGAAAAAAGAAATCATTAGAAGTGACTAATTCAGCGGTACCACAATATCTTTCAAGATAATTTACAAAGATGTGTTGCTGGCTACTGGAGGGAGTGTGGACTGAAAGGTAGCTGCGTGCATATCTGGTAGGCTCCACCAGAATGTATGGACGTTAATTGAATGTTTAAAATGATGTAATATTGGATAAAAAGTGAAATTACCACTTCCCACATTAGTGTTATAACAAGACTCATAAGTATACGCCATAATAAGAAATGCCTTTAGCACCAAAATGTGAGTGATAAGCCTAATTTTACTAATTCTGGACAGCTATCGTGTGTGTTTAAAATCTGGACACATAGATGGCACTTCATGGCTTTCTTCTATAGCAGAAAAAGATGAGGACCATACAAACTTCCCCCAGCATTTTGGTGAGACAGTAGCAAATGGCTTTCTGTGTGGCCATAGGGAATGAGTTTGCACTAAACAGCAGAAAAATGTACAGTACGCCCAGAAGCAACTTGTCCTGCCTCTAGAAGGGCCATGCACACAAAAACAGCACGATAATGTCAGTGCTGCCCAAACCTTTGAGCAAGTATTAAAACACGGGCTGCCTGACTCACAGAGAGCAAAGCAAAGGCAGTAAACCTGCACCGTGTTTGAGTACTCCAAACTGGAGTTACAGCTGGCTGCAAAGAAGATACCGACCACGCCAGCAAAATCTTAGGATTTGATACATGTTACAAAAACTCATTTGTTCCTAATGGCACAAGCAGTAATATTTTGGTCTTTTGCCTTCTCTTTTTTCTTTTTCTTTCTTTTTTTTTTTTTAAGATTTGGGTGGTTTGTTTTGTTTTTTTAAGAAAGCTGAAGACCTAAGAAAGGCACAGGAAAAGTAAAAAGAGGGGTCAAACGCCGAACAGAGGTTGATTTTAAAAAGCCATTGCTCCTGTAAGACGGTCACTGCTTTTTCCTCCGCGATACACAGCTTTGCCTCCCGAATAAGATTATTTGTATTTGTTTCACTTCGGCCTGCCAGTTCAGAAAGCACTCGAAGCATTCCCGCGCAGTCAGCAGGCAAAATGTTTATTTCGGGCATCTGCGCAGCTCGTACTTTCTCCAAGGAAATATTTCCAAGGGCTCGACCACCCCGGCCTTGTTCAACGTCCTCGCCCGCTTTAGCTCGGAAATATTCGAACCTGTGGCAGAAGGTGGCGCGGAGAGCAGAAGCAGATGAGAGGGCGTTTGGCGGCACCAGTAAAAGCCTTTGAACAGTAAAAATCAAGCCATTCGCCCCGGGGAGGATCTGAAGGCCAAGTGAGCCCCTTCTCCGGGATCCTTGTTGTCTCTTCCTGCGCAATGAAATCGGTCTTAGATGGGCGCAGGCAGCAGGGACTGGTTTTCCCGTGCCAGAACCATCCCCAAGCAAGTCCAGTCGCGGCGAGAGGTTTCCAGGAGGCAGCCGGAGCGACGCCGTTTCTCTCCCCCGACAGCCGGGGGGGAGCGTGCCCGTCCTCCCCCTCCCAGGCCACAAAGGACGGGAGGCAGAGAGCCACGGCGCCCTGAAGCCCGTCCCCCCCAGCTCCCGGACTTGACCGGAGCCGAGCGGGGAGCAAGCGCACGGCCGGGGCGCGAGGACGTCCCTGTCCAGCTTCTCCACTGAAAGGAGAGTCTCGCACCGAGCGGGTGGAGTCGCATACAGAAAAACAGTTCAGGGCCCTAAAAGCAAACCTCATTTCACACGATGCTTTTTTCTTTTTTCCTTTTCCCCCAACTTCTTTTGAAGCCTTTCAGGCTCTCACAGACAAACACAGCCTCTGAGATGTGAACACACTTGGACCCAAATTTGAGGTATTTGTAGAGTGCCTTCGCTGTCATGGCTGCAAAGAAATTCGGTGGGGAAACAGACAGTAACTCACCTTAAAGAGAAATTCTTTTTAGCCTCTGTGCTTTTCACTTACCTTTCATATTTGCTTGTGATACCCCAGAATCCATCACTAGTTGTCATAGCTACCAAGGGGGCAGATTTTCAAAGTTCAGTGCACGCCAACATCCATCTAAGGGAAAGATAAAGTAGGTCTTAAATCTGTGGCTCTTTTCAACCAGAGTTAATGATGCAGCCAATTTAGGCATCACAAGGCACACAGACATTTAAAATATAATGATTTTGAGAAAATAAGTCATGACAAGGCAATTTTAAAAATGTGCTTATAATCACTAAGCCAACCCAAAGCAAATACAAACAATCATTTCACAAAACTGAAATGTGTGCCACAAGAATGTACTGCTGGCTGGTGTTTTCAGAGGAATTCTATTGTCTAAAGTCGCTGACACTGCCAAAGGATACAATAATTTTATTACTTTGGCTTAATGCACAGTAAACTTCTCTGTGTATGATAAAATGGAGAAAAACTGCAGGATCTTAAAAAGAAGCAAAATCTGCAAACCGAAACATCTCAGCTGCATGCCTGGCTTTGAATCAGCCCAGAAGCAGTATTAAATAGGGAAATAAATTACTTCTTGTACTCTACCAAAGGTCCAACACCTATCTATTTGTTTCTACCATTAATTAGCTACAGACAGCTACAACAGCAGAAGTTTGGGGAATCTGTGCTTACGGTTAATTGCAAAAGGCATGTAACACTAGACAGCTAGTCACAGTGAAAAAAGGAAGACAAGATTAATCAACAGGGTTAGATAGAAAATTTCTTTACATATAATTGTAAGGAGCAACTGTGCTTTAATTGTAGCATTGAGAGTATGTCTTTCAATGCTAAATTATTCATCGTGTTAGATACTTGAATGATCTTTTCTTAAATCTCCATGTAGGAGGTAAAAAATTCTGCAGACAATACTTAAGGGAAGATACTGGAGGAAAATTTATATGAAAAATTTAAAAGTCTCTCATCTGCCTAGACTGATAAATAGTAAATATGAGCAGGGGGGAAAAAAAGAAAAGAAGGAAAAAAAGAAACTTAAGGGAGAGCCATGATTTAAGAGGCCTGTTTCTTAGAACAACAAATAGTGAGTCATCATAACAGAGAAAGAATTAGTCATTCTTTGCAGCGCTACAGTACATCCCCTGCGTGAGTTATGCAGAAGGCACGTAGAATATGGACTAGACTCTAAAACAGGACATAAATGGCTAATTTTTAACAAAGATCCAGAGAACAGTCCATCAAAGGCTGAAATCCCTTGCATTATAGTGCTCTGTATACGGCAGCATCAGTAGAATATAAACGGGATTCAGGCAGCTCAGAGATGCATTTAATTGCACAGCCCAAGCCTGACATCTTTGCTCAGGCAAAGTTACCATGGATTATGCCGGGTGAGCTTGCCAGGAGGAGGATGACAAGACCGTGATTAGGCATTCTCCGCAGGGAAGACAGGCAGTTGGCTAACGGTTTATACCGTCTAGCAGGATTACATCACTCAGCTGGCCCATCGAAACTGTTTTTATGGGCACAGGGGCCAACATTGGTCCCGAATCATTCTGAGCTTTTCTACTTGGGAAATAGGCCAGAATAGAATATATAACGCAGAATGTTTTATTCCACACCAAATTTTTTTTCTACACATGGAATTATGCAAAGCACTGTTCATTTGGGAATATATACTCCAGATTTCTTCCCAATAACTTAATGCGGTCTTAAGTATGTGTCCTCTCGCTTACCAGTGAGAAGACATTTCTCCAATCCACTTTTAAACCGGCATGAGACATTGTTATCATGTCTGTGGAAATACTCAGAACATACTGTATATCAAATTTGCATTTTACCTGAATTTAAATCAACTTGCAGTGTAAGCAGCAAGGGCGCGTTTTTGCATTTTATCTTAACCCACTTCCAAAGAGGACTAAAAAAAAAAAAAACTTTAAATGAAGAATAAGGATGCCTGTATAGAGATATGTGGAACAGTGATCAGGCTTTATATTATCACACACATACGGTTCTTCGTTTCCGCATGTGGACAAGGCTTTGGTGTCCAGACAGTGACAATGCTGCCTATGTTAGTTCTGTAAATAAAGGCATTTATACCAGTCTGTAATAGGAGTATCATAAATGGATGCCTATGTAATACAGGACTAAATGAAAAACAAAAAAGATGCAAAAGAAGAAGAGCGAGAAGCAATTCAGTAAGTTAGTGAAAAATACAGTTTGGTTAGTGAAAAAAAAAAACAGGTTTGTCTAGCTGTGGAATGCATGTTACATCTTGCACTAGAGGCATGAACGCAATAGAAATATAATTAAACAGTTAAAGAGCAGTTGTGGACCCACAGTGGACAAAAACGTAGAGCTCCGGATAGTCTCATGGAAGAAAAACGGTTGCCTTGTAAGAATGCGTTGAAAGCTTCTTGCTTACACTTACTTACACTTTTACTACCTCTGAAAGGCCTAGATTATTTCTTCCCATCACTCTCTATTAACGTGCAAGTGGTTTCTATTTGTTTCCACTAGATCTAACTCTGTCAACAAACTAAATTGCAGCTGACTCAGTCTGACCAGAAGTGCTCTTTCCAAATTACTTTTATATTTATGGCATGCTCAGGTTTATGCTGTACTCAGTATCTGATCCAAAATATTTCAGTTGTTAAAAAAGAGCTAAGTTAGCCAAAAGAACAGTTTATCTATATAAAGAAGTGATACCTAGAAATGCAGCCAAGTGAGAAGAAGGTCAGCGATTTAAATAAACAGTGGAGTTAACAAGGAGCCCCCCTAGGTCTGTTCAGATCTATCATGTGAGAATACATAAATCTGAAGAGGGATGAACTAGCTTTGGTTTTGTCTTGTTTGACTTAACCATTTCACAGCTACTCTTTTTAAAAAAAACAAAAAAACAAAAAACAAAAACAGGAGGGCTCTTTCTGTGGTGAGCACATTTCAGTCTTATTGCCTGAGGTGTTTCATATTCTAACTTGGCTTTTTCTACATGCAGGAAGATTAGAATCTGAAGGGAGGGGAAAGCCCTTTTTTCAAAAATTGCTTATTTGAATGAACTTATAAGCACACAGTTTTGAAGAACTAGAGCCAGATGCACTGAAGGGCTGCAGTGCCTCAGCCAGGACGTGGGCGGAAGTCAGACCCTCCCCGCTCCCCATCTGGATTTCAGTTTTCAATCGTGAAGCTCCCAAGCGCAGCTGCCACCTCAGCCTGGAGCTGCCCCGCGTCCGATTCCCGCACTGCCACGGCACCTACGGCGCCCACATCTGCCCCAGTCCTTGTGGTGCCGAACGCAGCTGCTAAAGGAACTGCTAGGGTGCAAGCTCTATTTTGGGCTGAGCTGCTGAGAGATGCCCAGTAGAGTGGGCACCCTTGGAGCCTACCTAACCACTGGTGACCAGTTCTGGTACTTCTCATGGGCTGCCTCTGTTGTTCCTAATGCTTCTCGTATTAGTTTGCAGCAGAAAGGCTTGCATGGGAAGCGTGGAGACTGCCTCTAGCCTGCTGCCGACAGCACTTTCCTGGGAGAGAGAGAGGAGATATGGTTTTTCACAGCCTCAGGCTGAGGGGGGCAAGGGAGTCCTTTCTCCTGTTTCCTAGATAAATACTCCAACCACTCGGCCATTATACTTTAGCTGGGCTATTATACTTAAGGCAAGCACAGCTATCACATTCCTCCTCCTTCAGCCCTGTTTTAGCGAAAATAGCGAGTCCTATCTAAATAGATGTTTGTCTCACGACTCCAGGGACAGCCCTGAACTATGGATCTGAAGAGAAGAGAAGCACCAGACCCTTGAACTGCCCTGCAGCCCTGCACAGGCGGGATTTCCAGCTTCTTTCTCTTTGCCAACCTTCCTGTTAGTTCTAGGAAGCTCCTTATTCAGAAATAATACTGTGATTTTCTTTGTGCGGCTCTTCCAAATACCTGTTTCTCTGCAGGCACCATGTGGAGAGCTCACATGCCTTACCTAAGGGCCTAGATCTTCTTCCCAGGCCAGCCAAGCTTCACTGCCAGGTGGATAAGGAGGTTACAGCCCCAGCCATGTTGCTTCCCTCCCCACCTACTTGTCTACTCTCCCAAACGATGCCACGCGGTTGTGGTTAAGCGTCCTTCTCCAGCAGAACAGGGCCTGGGTCAGCCTTGAGGTCACTCACCTCAAATCAGAGATGCTGCAGGAGCTCTGAAGGTTTTTATGGTCGTCTTTTGGATCTCATGGTTAGTAAAGTTTAAAATGTTTTCCTTAGTTCAAAGCCAAAAACTACATATAGAAAGAATCCATTACAAATCAGGCTTCTCTTCAGCCTGAATTTGATATCGCACAAAACTAAAAACTCCATGTCCAAAATACTGATTAGGCCAAAATTATAGCAGTCTGATGGACTTCAGTGGACTTGATACTGATACATATTGGTTGAGGTTTTTCCCCCTGTACAGCATGAAAATATTAGAGCACTTTGTTGATACCAGCTAAATTTTTTTTGTGAACTAGAAAACTTACTAATAAGGTTTTGTGATATTGGAGAATTAGATTAAATGAAATTACCCACGGAAATGTTAGTGCCTGCTATGGTCAGGGTTATATTCCAGATTCAATATCAAATTCAGTATTGTATACTCACTGCCATAGGAGGAAGGCTGATGGCCCAGAGAACTAGCTGAAGTCAAAGTCATGATAAAGGGACTACTATTCACTTGCTGGTTGATTGGGACTCCAAGTTCTCATCAAATCAGGAGGAAATACAAAAAGTGAAGCTGATCACTTCTATTTTGGGGCTTTTTTGATTTGTATTCAACATGCAGATAGGGAAAGATGTTGTTTTCTTTTTGAAAAACATGACTCGATTTTGTTGATTGTTGAAAATTAGCTTCATGAATATTTCAATACGGAAAAAGCATTTCATCAAGTATTCACCGACTTCACAGAGCTAATACACAATTGACTTAAAATAACTTATGTTTACAAGGCTGTATTACATGAAAAAAAACAACCTGGTTGGTCCAAAGCTGAGTATTATTTGGCCCAGATATCACATTCAGAAAATCTCCAAGCCTTTTGGAGGCAGTCAAAGAGAAAATATTGCAAGGGGCATTCCTTATCAAGCCAAACACTTTTAAAAGTAACTCAGGTCAGGGACTTGCAAAAGAGGTACCTATCTTTAGCCTCCTGAATCCATTTTCAGCATTTCAATAAACAGACCAGATAAACACAGATAAAACGCTGAGAATTTTTAGGGAGTTAATAATTTTGAAAACCAAAATCACATGAATATTGCTGATGCATAGGCTGTGGTGAGATTTCCTTGGAGAAACACAATTTAGTGACTGCAAACCAGAACAAATTTGGCTACCAGCTATGATAAGTAAGCACAAACATTCCTATTTGACAAACTGGCTGGAAGCCCATTTACTAAAAGCTGTCACCATCTTCATGTTGACTTGCCAAACACAAGGTTACAAAAATTCAGTTGGGTAGGTTGGAGTTCATACATCAAATCCAGAAGACATACAGATTCCGAAGACAAAGTGCTCCTGTCATGTATTTACTGGTATTTTGAGGACACGTTTAATAAAATTCATCAGTAACATATGTTTGCTAGGCATTTTACAAAAGCTAGTCACCAGTAAATCAGCTGGGGAATTCATGGTATAAAGGGAATGCTTCAAGTCTTGTTCCAAAAGGTAAAACTTTAAACAGCAGCTTAATGCTTTATATAGTATAGTAAATCTAATTTTTCCCATTTATACTCTGTATTTTCCAAGCGGTACTAAGGACCGCAGTTTCTATGAGCATCAACAATATCATTTTTAACTGCCATGCTTAGAGGTTTACCACTTCACCTTGTTACTCTCTTAGATTTCATAGAAG